>NC_134037.1:219352846-220552846 GCF_965140245.1 Athene noctua
CGGCGCATACCAGGAATAGCTGGGCACAATCGTACCTTTCAGGGCCGGCCACCTCCGCCCCGGCCCCGCCACCTGCCGCTGCCCTGTGGCCGCCGCCTCCCTCCGGCGGGGCAGCCCCGGGCCCGCTCCCGCCACCCCCTCCCCAGCGGGGCTTCCCTTGCGGCCATCCGCGGCGCCGGCGGGCGGGGGGAAATGACTCCACGCTCCTCTGCAGCCTCGTCCCGCTTGGGGACGAAGGTAGGAGCCTCTTCCACAGCTCTGGAAGACACGGGGGACCCACGCTTTGTTTTGAACTCTTCACACGAAAGGACGGAAGGAGCCGCACAGCTCAGCCTCCACGCCTCCCTCCTGCCCTCCACACCGTTTGTCTCAGTTCTGGTTTTGCTCACAGTACCCCCCACTAGTGCCCATCGCTTTATTTCACTCGTGTCTCTGACCCCGACGCACTGCAACAGATTCCCGGTGACTTCACTCTCCGCAGGCTGTCCTGGGCTCAGGCTCAGAGCTAAAGCCCCGTCTCAGTAAGGCCGCTCTTTGCTCGACGCCGTGCTGGGCTCTGGCCCCTATGGTAACCACAAACATTGGGCGAGCTGGGATTATGCTACACCAAGCAAAGCTTCTGCCACCCCGACCTCGGCACTCAAAACAGGAGCCGGGAGGGAGCAGGGGTGCTGACGAAACCCGGCAAAACCCTTCCTTCCAGTACAGGAGTGGACACATGCTAAGCAGGTAAGTTAATGAAATACAAGGAAAAAGAGCCCCTTTCTGGAATATTCACGCATAGCATTAGGGTTTGTTGTTTTGTTTTGGTTTGGGTTTTTTTTTAAAGTACTTGATTTCATTTTAAGTGTATTTAAGATTATATTTTTCTACTGAACTTTTAATATTTTCATTTCCATATCTCCTCTGTAAGCAAAATGGAATTGCTGCACACATTTTTTACACTTATGGCTGATGGCAGAACATACATAATTTTTAAAGGACTACTGAGAAAAGATAACAAGATTTGTGCTACACACAAGTTAGCTTCTCCTAAGATCTTTACTTGTTTCTCCTTTGTAAACAACCTTGTGAGAACTGGAAGGAGATTTTCAGAGATCAACATACCAAGAAGCTATTAGTCATGAGTTTCTGCAGTACGTGGAACTTAGTGGTACTGGTGGTACCCACAGGAAGGAAAACGCAGTGACTCTGGCTGAAGTAAGTTCCACAGGAGATGTTTGACATTTATTAAAGTAACAAATGCACAGAAATGATGTAGTTAGCTCCTCACAGTGGTATGATTTGAGACATCTATGCTACAGAGCCATTGATGAATGAAACGATAATCAAAGCTCTAATTTTGAAAATTATTCCTACTCCCTTTTCCTGCTCTAAGCTAGATCAGCCACAGGACAAAATGCAAATGAAGAATCTGCATTTTTCTCAAGTGGGAAGCCTGAGCACCAGAAAATAACCCTCTCATCTCACTATATATTTATGACTGCAAAGGCTAAAAAAAAGTCTAAATAAGGCATGCATGTGCGCTGCTGCTGGCTGACATCAGTTTGGGTGAGCTGTCATTACTGAACATTCTTCTGGAGAACTACTGCAGTCTTTCCCAGATTCTTAAGGTCTGCCTTTTTACTTCATATAAAAATATGATGCTTGTCCCTAAGTAGGAGAAAGTAACTATCAAGACTACAAACATTTAAATTTATTTGAGAATAAAGTTCTATGAAACAGGTTTCAAAATAGGTCATGTTTAAAAAACAGCTTCCAAGTTCCCACTTATTTCTAGTTGTTTTATTTTATTTAGTGGCAAATCAGATCACCTCTTCTGTGAATCAAGTGCTTAATGTTTTAGATCAATTAATTCAAGTACTTTGAGTAATCAAGTAATTGATCAAGACTTCATTCTAGTAAGCTGCAGGGACCACAGCAGCTTTCAAGTCAAAGTTATTCACTAAGTAAAAAAAGTTCCAACATGCGAATTTCTTCCTCAAGGTGAATTTTAAATCAACTGTCACAGATAATTTATGTATATAAGCCTGAACAACAAAAATAGTTTAATATTCCCTTGTGCTAACAAGGTAAGTCACTAGACTCCTAGATCAGAAAAAATTACATATACCAGATATGACTGCTAATGGTTGGTGTCAAAATTAGCAAACATAATGTTGTTCTACTTGGCAAAAATAAACCTTTTCAATACGTGTGCTCCTAGGGATAAGTCAAGCAACAGTTTATGTCATATTCTTTTCATAGAGAGTTCTACAAATATTTGATACGATATTTTCTACCATGGCAGGCTTCTTCCCTTAAGGAAAGACCATATTTATTTTCTAAATGTGAGCTTTTAAGTTTGTTTATTTTCTAAAACTTACGTTTCAATGACAGAAAACACTTCTTTCTCCTCCTTTCCTTAACTGAATCATGCAGCCATGATTGAAAGGAAAGGGCATTGTACTGGTTATTAAATTCTTACCGTTTCTCAACAAAATGTTAATAACATGTGAAAACTTACACCAATATACTTAAAAGAGCTTGAACAATCCTGAGTGCTTAATAGCATGCCAGGTCCACTCAGCTAAAACTAATATAAGCGTTAAGCATGCATCATCTCTTCACTCCTACATGCACCATTTCCATAAGATGATGTGTATGGCCGGCCCAGGCTGCAGGAGCTGAAGAGGGATTTGCTGGCAGTCACTAGCACTGCGAGCCTGTGGCCAAACCACGCTCCATAAGAAGGCGGCGAGGCTCTGGCAGGGCTGCACAAGTTAGGAAAGACAGTGTTACTTTCACACAGAGCCTGAGCTAGTAAGCCCAACTGTACAGGTAAGGAATGTCTGCACGGGCATCACAGAGCAAAAAGCGCCATGTGGTCTTGCAGGGCTTATCAGGGCCAAGTGTCCATACCTCACTCCTGGTATCCAAGTTATACAGGTTCTGTCAGTGCCAAACATATTGCAGCATCTTTTAGATCCCGTTACTTTCTGCACTCTTCACTGGTCACCAAAGCGCAGTCTCACAAACACTGGAAAGCCATTACACTCTAGATGTTAGGTAGTGTTCCTACAGTACAGTCTTTCAAAATTTCCATCTAGCAAGGGTCCATGCAGTGAGCAGATCCAGTTCAGCGCGAAAACTGGTGCATTGCTCTTTCTTTGCCATCTCAAACTTTTGAGAACCTTTCCAAAAAGTTATGTTCACTGAAAAGTACCATCTTACATATTAATAAACTGGAAATTAACACTGAATGTAAAAAAAAAAAAAATAGAAGGAAAACTTACTCTGCAGGACAACTAACTTGAAGGTTATGTAAAAAACGCTGAGCAAATCATATTGCCAAAAGATCAAGAATTCTTATAAATAAGTTTTTACTTAAGATTCAAGATTAATTGTTCCAGTGTGATCATGAAAAATCTCACTCCAAGTTTACTATTGAAACCTTGACTCCCTTTGTCATTAATTGACTTATTCAGTCCTCATACTCAATTAAAGCTCCAGATCTGACGTGATTTTGCAATAAATAATTGCACCAGGCCCCTCCATTTATTACCTAAACCCACTGAAATATTCTGAACACTGAAGAGCATATATGATGTGAATATTTCCCTGAAACAGACAACTAACGTAGCTAGTTTAACAGCTTTGAACTGCACTTCCTCCCTTTCCTCACCCTCCTCCCTACCCTAAAAGCACCTTATCTATATTATCTGTGGCTCACTTCAAATACAATCCTTTATGCTAAAGCACCTTTAGCATAATGTAAAAAAATGAATTTTATGCTAAAGCACCTTTAGCATAAAATATGCACTATCCCAACTGAATTGACACAAGTTTTATTTGATTTTTCTGATATTAGCAGAAAGACAATGCAACTTCTTTGGTTACTAAAGCTTTGATTTTTATTTAAAAGCAAATTTCAGGGCTTTACTAATGAGCATGGCAATATAAAACAAGTCTTAATGATACTGCATTTTATTGGGGTGAAAAAGCGCTCAAAAATAGAAGCTCATTAGCGTTCTTCCCCCTCACTTTTCCAACCAGCTCACTTATAGAAAACAGACTCTTCTTGTTAGCGGACTCTCCAGGTGACATGTTTTAGACAGACACTCCGACTTTCTCTTTAGAGTGCAAAAAGATGTTCTTAAGCGATAAGACAGACTCCTGGGCCTCTTTCTTTTCTATAAAGAAGGAAAACTCTGCCAGACTGCTTCTGGCATAACCCCATTCGTTTTTCCTGCAATGACAATTGATAGAGAATGAAAGCACCCTCTGGGACATGGAGGGTTCAGTTTCCTTTGGCAGCAGTCTTGATTGGAAGCAAACCTGAATTATTTCACTTCAAAGCAATAAATAAGGAATACTCTTCTGGAATGTCAAAAACATGAACATTAACCAAAACCAACCTTCACAAGAATCTGAAAGCATAAGATTGCTTAGCCCAAAAAGCCCCCAAACAAACCCCAAACCAACCAAGTTATTACTAATGCAAGTGTAGAAATTGGTCAACAGTACCTTAGGATCCAGTGGGTGGGGTGGGAGGGATGGCACAGGGGAAGGGTATCACATAACATTCAGTTCACCTGACAAACTTACAATAGATATTCCTAAAGGGAAAAAAAAGTATATGACCATCATGGCTATCTTAAAATCTATAGACTGTTTCTGTTCTTGTTATACAAAACTTCACTACAACAATCATTACTTTTCTGTCATTTATTTCAGTTAGGTGAGATACTTCACATTGCTGTATTCACCTGTGTGCACCCTCCGCAGTCCTGCCATTTGAACTAGCGTTAACTACTAGTGTGGCTTTTCTGGGGAAAAAAATCCATGTTGGTTTTACACATATACAAACAGCAAACACTGGTTTAACTAAAGATTGTTCACAATTTATTAACATTATTAGGCTTGAGAAACAAAATTAAGTTTTATTCAAAATGTATTTTTAAAATGTTAGTGCTCACCAACAGTAAGAAGAAACAGTCCTTTTTCTGCCTTTTTTCTTCCATATATTTATAAATAATGCACTGAAAAAAATACTTTTGTCTTTTGAGTCACCTGCAAAAGTTATTATAATATTCTTGTATCAGTATAATTAAAGACGGAGATAGCCTCATATGTCAAGGTTTTATCCATAAACATACCACATACTCCACTCAAAATGTCATCTGTGAATGATACAAATGATAATCCTGCTCTGAACTAGCTCATCATTATTATGATGAAATATCACAGGCAGTAATTCCCCAAACTTTTAAGGGGGTGGAAGGGGAAAAACCCACCACATATAAGTCTTGCACAAAATGCATGCGTGTATATAAATACCCAAAGTTGCTTTAGGAACAAGCAGCAAGATATAGCAAGGACAAATGCAAAGTTTATTCCACGTATGCTACAATTAATCAACATGTTAGGGAAGTATCAAAATTTGTACTATTAACATATGGCATCAGTTTTATTGTTACAATACATTGCAATAGATTAGCCCCACTGGAAAGGGGCTTTTAAGCTGCAGACAGTGCAATTGCATTAAATCTTAATTCTTCTGGGTCACGTTCCATGAATTTCTTGCAAACTTCTATTGCATCCTAGGGTAAAAAGTGAAAAACAAAAAAACACAAAACAAGAAACACTATAAATCAGACTTATTAAAAGAGAACCACAAGTTAAATATGAAGATATGCTTTATACAAACCATGCTCAACATGGATTTTTCCTTCAAGGATTACTAAATAGTGTGACAAATCTACATAAACTGTAATTCTGATCTGAGTTACCAGTATTCAAGATTATTTACAGTGCTCATATGGGCAGCATAAGAGACCAGAGGTTTTATGCAGAACCTTAGCCACAATGATTTTTGTGACTATTACTTTGTGCAACAGATCGGTTGCTTGTCTGGCTTTCTAAATGCATCTCTGAAGTTTGCCTTTACTAGTACTGCTGCATTCAGAATTTTTTCCTTTGTGTCAAGATGAATCTAAGCTGTGTGGGGTAAGTGAAAGATTATAAGTAATTCCTTCATCTAGCTTTAGGGTGCAATCTGGAGAACACATGTTATCAGTAAAACAGAAAAAAGCCACATATGAGAAAAGGAGAACTTTATCCAACTTCTCCCCCTGCCCAAACAAGCACAAATTGTATGCAAACTTTACAGACATTAATCTATGCTACTAAATAAAAGGGTTTTGTTTGGCTGGTTTTAGTTTCTCTGTTTTACTCTTTTTGTAAAGCTAATCCAGTCTGGATACAATAAAAGTCAAATCTATGCATCGCCCTCTCTCAACCTCAGCTTCACATCACTCTGTGAGGATGACCATTTATCCTCCCAATTCACCGTATTCCTTTTCATTTAATTTCTCAACTCAACAGCTTCTGATACAAAGAAGCACCCAGGAGTCATAAAACTGGAGAATATCGAACTGTAACTAAACCAAAGGAAAGATGATGAAAGATTATCCTAAATTTTCAGTCTGATGACTTCATCTCAGGTACAATTTGAAAGGAGCAGGGGTACATGAAAATCACAGCACAGAAGAAAAGTCAGTCTGATCTTCTGTTATAGTCAATCCTTCTGACATGTCTTGTTACCAGGTTCTGATACTCTGTCATCCAGATTCACAACATGAGCGTTCTGAAATACCTGTTTTAAAACTGAGTAAACCTGTCTCACCATGCCACTCAATCTACTCCTCATCCAACTGTAAATACAGCAAGAGTTTTGTATAAATATTTTTTGTAAATTGTGTGGCAATATAGCAAGAACTTTGTATAACATCATTTAAGAAGGTTTTCTAGTCCTACCTCTAAAAAAGAATCATCACTGGTTTCCCCGTGGTTTATTGGAAATGGCTTGCGCCCATCTGTTGAAACACAAGCAGGATTGAACAACACATTTATAAAATTAGAAAAGCTTCAATTTTCCAGTTAGAACTATTTGAACAGATTTTTCACTCTTCACTTAAAAAAAAAAAAAGCTACCTCATTTTTCATAAAAGAATCACAAATGCAGCTAGCTATTTCCTAGTCTCTCCTACACTGCTGACTGCTTTAACAGATATCATTACGTACAGTCCATTACATTTAAAAAAAAAAAATCAAAGCAAAACAATGAAATACTTTTACATGTTTTATGTGAAAACTTTAAGGCTGTAAGTTGCAATTGTTTTAGTGCTGGTATAGTACTTCAATTTTTCAAGTAGAGAAGCACAATTTCAACTACACTTAATGGATTTACCCAGACAGACAGCTGCACATCTGTGGTCTTTGACAGCTGTGGATCAGGGACTCTATGACAGAACAGAATACCAAATCCACCAGTTTGAAGAGTCTGGCATAACTGAGATGTTCCTAATTTAAAATATATAAGCAAACAAACCCAGTAACTCTAAGTATTAAGTACTTTCACAGCATTTAAAAATAGTTGCTGTAGTTATTTTTTTTTCTCCCATTTACAATATAATAATGCTATCATTCTCAGCATTTAAAAAATAATTTCATTCATAGGAATGTTTCGGGTTACTTGTGAAGAGCTGACAGTACGAAAACATATGTCAGGATATCCTAAGTATTTGCTAGACCAAATTCCCTTTTGGCCCTGTCCTCTCTTTTAAAGACTTTTCCCTCCCCAAAGATTCCATTGAAGTTGACAATACTTCCAAACTAAATTTTCCATAGCTAAAAATAGATTCGATGTTAGAAAACTTTTGGATTTACATAAATAAAACATTGTTCATTATTGTCACAACCATGACTGAATATACAACAATGCAAAGCGGTCAGAACGTGCCAGGGAAACAGAACTGAATGCCCTGTACTGTTGCAAGCTATGTTTGATTCGGTTTCGGTTTTTTGGTTTGTTTGTTTTTTTTTTTTTTTTTTTCAGCATTTAAATTTCATGTGCCTATAAATAACATCTTTTCTATGGCAAAAACATCCTAAGCATTTAACATCCATGTGCTTCCTTAGCATTTTCTGCCCACGAAAGCCCACATGCTGGCCACAGTGACGGAAGCCAGTGAATCAACTGAAAAACCTTCTTCCATTTTCCTACTTTGAAGTATTTTTTGCTTTCTTCCGCTGGTACAGAGAGAAGTTATTTTAAGAACAAAGCAAATAGTATTGGCATTCCACTAGACAGTGGAGCTAAATGCCTTTTTTTTAAGAAAAAAAAATTTAAAGAAAAAATGGGATTTATCTTGCATCATACTTACGGAAAACAGCTAAACATCATAATCATAGTTTGTAGTGTGCTTTTTAAGCAGAGCAAATTAATGCACAATGAAAAGGTAACATGAAAATAGTAGCACACAACTAAGAGTGAGCCATCCATCACGCCTTGAAATTTAGTCATAAATTATTTGCATTGCATCCTACAGTAGTTGCCTATTTGATCTAGTCACTGACAGACATACAGCATAATAAAAATACAGAAATGTGTGCCTATTCTTCATACTTACCACTGATAATACCCCTTTGATCACCTCAATATTAACATAAGCACTTCTTATATACCACTTATACCTCAGGTTATGATTATCTGTCACCTGTTAAGGGCATGGCTTAATTACATGTTGATTTTCATTCTCACCATAAAACACTGAAAAAAATACGTTAGGAAAGAGAAGTGACTTGCAGTTTTTAAATCCTGATCTATTTGCTATCTTTCTGAAGTGCCTGCAGCAAAACCTAGTTGCCCAGCAACATGTTTAAGATTGGAGTCATTAGAGAATATCTGAGCAGAACTTGGTGCTACACAATCTGAAGAGGAAAAAAAAATAGCTGTAGTTCAGAAAAGAGAATACTGTTTCACAGGTAACTGTCTTGTGACCACAAGAGGGTAAAAGCAAAAATAACCAGCCTGTAAAATGGGTTGCAGAATATTAGTATCCGCTAGTATCCTGACTACATAATTACAGTTTAGACTCTCACTCTATTTAATAATATAGCTAACACTTCTAAAGTGGCATACAGTTCATTTATTAATTCCACAAGCAATTCAGAGACATAAGTATAACAGTACTTTCCTCTCTAAAATTTTGAGTGTTCATCAATTCTTTCTTGCTTCCTGTCCTTGTAAATCAGGAAGTTTAAAGGCAGTCTAGTATTCTGTGCCATTTTATCTTAATAGGAGGGAGTTGAGGGAAGGAGAATCCAAAATAACAATGTGAAGAAGGCTGCAATTGTTTGACAGAACTCCTAGACCCTATGATGCAGCTGAAAATAACCTAAACCCTACATTACATCCAGTAATCTCTCTAACTTTGACAGTTAACATTACTGCTTGTATTTGTTTCAAACAAATGGAGAGTGGATAAAAAATGTTCTTACCCAATTCATAGAGATGACCACCTACATTAACTAATGCAATAAAGTGAAGATCTACTTTTTCATCTATACTCGGTGCCTGCAAGACAAAACAAAACAAGAAGAAATTGTCTTCACTAAAACTCTTATCACAATATGATTAATGAGAACGTTTCATCAGAATATACAAAACACCTGGCCAAGAGAAATCACAAGTGAGAAACACATTCTGGATCTATACAGAATGGCAGAAGTGACAGTTCAGAACATTTCACAATATAAAGAAGCTTTCTGCAATGCACAGATCAGCAAGAATCCTTTCAGTGGAGTATCTGGAAGTATTTCCAGTTATAGCTCTACATTAAAGCTTTATTTTTCACTACTGAATTAGAACTAGTATCAGCTCAAATACATTAACATTAAAAATAGATATTAATATAAATAGCAACTCCTTCACTAACCCATCTCCTGTAACAAAGTGATGCAGGGTTGAACTCTGAACCTGCTGTATTTTAAAACTGAAAATATTCAGTTGGTCAAAATAATTTTTTTCTTTTAAGTCACATATACTATGGTTAACCTGTTCCTTCTTCACAGGCAGTCAAAAGAAATGGTTCACACATCTTAGGTGTGGAGGAAAAGAAATAACCAGAGGTGCCTAGACTGTAATTTTGAAGTGGCATCATACCAAGAAAGGACTGAAGTGCAGTAACAGCATCAAGTGACATAACATAAAAAATGGTTATAGTTGGTAAAGATTGCTCTAGCCCGGTACTGTGTTGCCAACTACAGCAAGCAAAAGCTTTTTCAGAAGAAAGCAGGGCATGCACAGCATGGTACTCTGCCAGCACACATTCCAAACATCCACTAAGCAGTGGCTTTTGAACTTCTGAGCCAAAAGGTACATCACCACTGTTGTGCTCAATAGCAATTGATCGTCTTATTTCCCCATCAATCTGTCCAGTCTGCATCTGAGTCTTTAGCCACAATTTAAGAAGATACTGTTTGAGACAATGGGAAAAAACATCTCAGTTTTTCTTAAATTATCAAGAATCTGACTTATGTGAAAATATATTTCATGCAGTTTTCTTCCATCTTGTAATTACTGTTAGCCTTATGTGAATTTCTTGAAGCACCTCAGAATTAGAAGAATTTGCCAGAAGCAGGTTAGAGTGTAAAATGAGTTGCAGAACCTTACAGTCACATCATGTTTTCAAGACTGGGTTAAAAGTTTCCTTTGTCCAGATGGTCATGACTTTAAAAGGTGATCTAAATTGAAGAAATATAGCAAACAACCAGAACAATGAAGCAAAAGACAAGAAGTCAGTCACCTAAGTCCTTCAGTACATCAAGAACGCCAAAGAACACAGCATTACAGAGGAAGTGCCAACATCTTACAGAAATTCTATGTAGCAAGCTCAAAAACTAAAGAGAGAATTAAAAAAATGAAACAACAAACCCACACAACCTCCCCTCACCCTCATTTGAAATTCATATCCGTGAAGAGTAAAAGCATGAAATGGCATAAATACCCAGTTTTATCTCTGTTTCAGAGTGCCTAGAATGAAGAAAGAGCTTTCCTGCCTCTGAAGATGAGGCAGCTATCAAAGGGATGAGAAGACCATTCCACCAGAACTCCAAGGAGTCTTCTTCCCCTATAGCATAAGTGAATTGCCTTTGAGAATTTTGTTTTACAGAAGGCCAGAGACAGGACTTAGAAAAACAAGCAGCCTCAAGAGTTTGGCTACCCCAGTTGTAAACTTCCAAGGACCACAGGCTTTCATAACTTCCTGAAAACCACGCAAGACAGTAGCTGACAACCAATAGCATCTTGTTGTTATTTCCATCGAACAACCAACTTTTTACAGGCATTTAAACTGTGGTGCTACGAAAGTGTGCAGGTAGGCAAAGCTGAGAGTCCTTGCTAAACTGTACATTGCCACCTAATTCTCTTATTCTCTTTGTCTCTTCATCGAACTTCTCGACTGTTCACTTACCAATTAAACCTACAAACTGGGAATTCCGGGCTTAAGAAATTCCAGGTCAGGTGAAAGACCACTACCAGTTAGTCTCACTTTAGGAAGGAAATGGCTTAGCATTTAAAAGCTTGAATCTAAACATAACACTACCTAGGCTCAAATTTATATTAACTAGAAGAGCTCAAAGCATCCCCGTTTCAGAAGGCTTTCGTCCTCTGAGTTTCAGATTTGGTTTTGATCACATTTATAACAAAATACAGTTGCCCCTTTGACCATTTTAGGGTTGTGTTCTTTGCCAGCTTCTAATAAACACCTTTTCCATAGAGAGACACACTTGGCATGCTTGGAATGCTGAGCCTATATATGGCTAGAAGATGGATAGAGAAGCCATCAGAAAAAGCATGATTAACTTTTCATAGAGTTTACTTGGAGACAGACTCCTATAGAATCCTGCTGAGTTTTTGTACATGCCTAATCTAAATAACATGCTTTCATTATGCTATTGCCACAAGCCATGAGAAATATTCTTTTTACATTTTTAATACCTCAACCTCAGAGAGAGAATGAAAGAGCCATGCCATTATTAAATGTTCTACCACATGTTTTAATGTAGACAGTCTCCTCCCCGTGACTTCTTTTCATCTAATGCAGATAGTAGTAAATTTACTCCAAAGTAAATTTACTCAAAGTACATTTCACATTTCTTGAAAAATTAGGATTTCAGTCATTTTTGACAGTCCATTATTTGCATAATCATAAGCACAGAGAAACAATAGGGTCTGAATAGTCAAGATGACGTAAAACTTTATATTATAAAAATCTGTTGCTTGTGACTTAGGCAAACAAGTAACTGGATTCAACTTTCCCAATGTGATGATTCGGATTCAAAATCCCCCCACCCCTCCTCCATAGGGGGGAAAAAAAAAAAAAAAGACATCCATTGCATATGTGTGCATGCACACTCACACAGACACACACAAGAAAAGAAGCCTAGTCAGGCTAATTTGTACTTCACTGGGAGCTTCTAGAAATTCTAACACTTGAACCAGAAGTTATTAAATTTCAAAGGAATGGGAAGAAGAGGGAATGTCAGCTTCAGGGAGATGTCTTTTGTGGTCTCCTTGAAAAGCTACGCCTGTCGCCAAGTTTTCAGCTTCTAATAAAGTCTGTGTGAATGCTTAAAAGAACAAGAGAATATAGCTTTGAGAAGTCTGCCTGCATGTTCATCCCTAGGTAGTATTTTCAGAACAATTTCAGAGGATTTTCTCTAGAGTAAAGTGTTGGGATGACCCATTCCTTTAGATTTTTTCATTTAGAAGCCCACTCAATGTGCAAAAGGAGACAGCAGATTTGAATGACCACATGTATGAACCACAAGGAAGGAGAACGACACAGGAGTCTAAATAAGATGACTGCTAATCAGGATTTGGAACTAATCTATGGGATTCAAGACTCATTTTTCAAGTTTGCTGAAGAGCTGTGGCACACAGTGAAGAAAATTTATATCCATATTCTTTCCAATCCAGAAGAGACAGAGAGAGGACGAATACCAGCATCTTGGGTAGCTTACAGAAGCTTATGTTATGGTTTCAACCTTAGTATAAGTAATAAGTTTTGGTAGCATGGGTTAGTGGAATTTATCTCTTTAAAAAAAAAAAAAAAAAAAAAACCAAAACGTGAAAAATAATAATCAGGAGACTTGAAACTGACTGAAAAGGGAAAAATGCAAAAAGTTTAGTGCTCAGAGTGATGGTTCTGAGAATATCTTCTCAGCTGTAATTTTTTCTCAAGGTATTAAGATAACTCTCAATGGTATTAATCTAGCACATCTTCGTGAATACCCAGTCTCATACAAAAGCGACAGCCAAGGTTACTGTACCCTCTAATTCTGGATACCACATTAAAAGCACCTAAATGACTGAGTCCCGATTTTTCAGAGGATTTGACTGCCTTCTCTGCTAACCTGAACATTCAAATTAAATAATAAATGATTGCTGTGAGAAGTCAATTTTAATCGACTTGTCTCAGGTCAATACCCATTATTACATATTATCGAAACTGCACCTCTACATTTCTTCCTCTATTCTCCACTAATAGATTTCCAGTCAGTAGTTTTTAAAATGGCACTTCCCAAAGTTTTTACTATACAAATGATAACCCCTCCTACTCTCTCTTGTACTGAGCAATTCCTTGATTTTACCTTTCGCCACTGCATGCTGCCCCCTCCTCATGAACTACAACAGCCTCTTATTGCACTAACCTTCAGAAACTCAATGGTACACTCCTATATCACTGTTTGCCCAATCATATCAGCTGGTCTAATGGAGTATATTTCATCACCTACAGAGTTTATCTTGCTAGTGCACTTGGAACATTATCCCAAAAGTCAGTATTCTATTTTCATGCATTTTAAATCTTTTGATCTTCAAACATTGCTACACTAGAACAAAACTGTTCATCAGATTTGATGTGCAATGGGTTTCTTTTCTCTAAAACTGCATTTCTGGGATAAACACACAATTAGAAAAAAAAATAATTTCTTGCTCTCATGGACATATTGAACAAGTCCTCACCACATCCTGCTTAAAATTTATTTATGAAAGACCACATTATAAAAACAGGTTCAATGTTATACGGTAGACTTCAGGCAACTTCTTCCAACTGTATCATGTATTTTTATTACTTCCTTACACTTGCTCTTGAGAGAAAGGAGTGAAGCAAGAAGTCTCACAAAACAGTTTAACAGAATGCTTTGCATTACAGGTAGAGACTGGGAAAGGAAAAAAACCACCACTTGTGTTAGTGAAAAAACTGGCATCAAGAGTCTGTCAAGTTCTGGAAAACTAACAGAAAAGACTGATGGAAAAGATAATTTTCAGAACCTCGAGGAATAAAAAAATTCAGATGCATCTAATTGAAAGATGACAAAAGTAACTGAAGTCTGAGAGAAGAAAAAAACTGAGGGGTTTTCACACCATACAACTTCACTCACAAGGAGTTACAAGAAGCCAAGAAAAACATATTCAAAAGTGAACATTACACAACAGAACATAAGGTATGGTTTCAATTCAGTAAATTTTGAAGTAAAGGGGAAAAAGTGATGCAATTGCTGTTGGGTAGATTAGGCATCTGTAATTTCCATTTTGAAGCATGAAACATCCTTGGGCAGATGTACTGTGTAGGCCTGTGAAAGGCATTTGAAACCTGGTTAAAATACTGCAATTAAAACAAAGACCCCTGGAATGACGATGACAAATTTCAGCCAGATTACTTTAGCTCCTTCTCAAAGAATAGTGACATCTCTATTCAGGCCTAATATAATGCAGTGAGTTTATGGTATTTGAAATGTTCTGGAGTTTCACAGTTGAACATATGTATCTTAATTTAGATCAAGGTATCCCTTGTCCAGAACAGTAAAAAAGAATTTCTTAAGAAAGATGTTGAGGGACAGTCTTGAGTGCTGACCCAAGAATGGACAAGAAGCTCCTTTGCTAAACACTGCCTTATGTATTTTTCTACCATGCTGTCATGGTAGACAAGCTGTCTCAAGCTTATTATCTCTCCATCCCCAACTACAGCTAGAATATGCAAAGTGTCACGTGAGGTACAATGCTAAACTGTAGGACAGCAGCATCTGATTTTGAATGAGGATGTCAAGCAAGAAGGTGAAATAGAGATGGGCTCTATCAATGATCAGACTATCTGGATACAGAATGTTTATACAAACACAAATCTCCCTTTAGATCCATAAACAAGAGGGATTTTTCATCAGTATGCTGCTCTAAATAGGTATTTTTAAAGAACAGGAACTTTAATCTGACATAGAAAGTAAATGGGAGAAAACAAAGAGCATGTTTTCCAACTTGGGGAGCATAGGAAAGAAAAATGAATGAGGTTAGCTTGACATATAAAAAGGCAGCAAAATGATCTTAAGGCAAGCAGAGACGCTAAACTAAAAGAACAGATGAACTGGAAGAATAAGAGATCATTACAAGGATAGAGAAAAAATCAACATTACTAATGAAGTATGTTGTTACCTATAGCTTAGAAATTTGCCACATCTACTGCAACTTACCAGGTTTGCATAGAACATTTCTGGACAGTATTTCCCCCCCCCCCCCCCCCCTCTATTATATATTCTTAATTCATCTGGAGACCTACTCTAAAAATTTTATTGTGTCTGACTGGGATGGAGTTAATTTTCCCCAGAGCAGCCCTCACAGTGCTGTGCTTTGTACTGGTAGCTAGAAAGGTGTTGATAACACACCGGTGTTTTGGCTATGGCTGAGCAGTGCTCGCACAGCATCAATGCTGTCCTTCCAACATTGCCTACTCACAAGTAGGTTGGGGGTGAGCAAGATCTTGGGAGGGGAGATAGCCAGGACAACTGACCTCAGCTGACCAAAGGGATATTCCATACCGTATGACATCTGCTCAGCAATAAAAGCTAAGAGAAAGGAGAAGGGGAGGTGGGGCATTCATTATAACGATGTTTGTCTTCCAGAACAACTGCTACGCATACTGGAGCCGTGCTTCCGGGGAAGTGGCTGGATGTCACCTGCTGATGGGAAGTAGAGAATAGATCTTTTGTTTTCCTTTGCGTCTGTGTGCAGGCCTTGCTTTTGCTTTATTAAACTGCCTTTATCTTGACCCATGAGGGGTTTTTTTCCATTTTATTTTCTCCCTCCCTGTCCTGCTGAGGTGGGGAGTGATAGAACAGCTTGGTGGGCACCTGATGGCCAGTCAAGGTCAACCCACCACAAAAGTCAAGGAAAGTTTTCAAGTAGGGAAAATGGGTTTATTTAAAATACAGTCTCCCATCATTAAGACTTCAGCTCTGAATTTTGAAACAATCTGTTTTCTGTCAGTCAATGTTTAAGTAGTAGAAGTGTACTTAGAACTGCAAGAAAGTTCAACTATATTTTAAACACAATATGCAGGACATTTCCTCTCCCCCTTAAATTCAAGTGCATGTATTTCTTAATAAAAGCAATACTATAACATTTTTATACAAAGCTAAGACCGATTCATCCTCTTTGTATATCTAACAGAATGATCAGAGCTATACAAATAATACTTGTTGATGGGCATTAACAGAATGAAATTTGACGGACAAGGTAGTATTTATTATCAAGCTGAGACAGCTTTAATGCCCAAAACACTGGGATTTTTCGCATGTTAAACTAATTTACTAATTTCCTAATTTAGTTTGTGTGTTCTTGAAACTTCTTGGTAAGGTGTGTTATACAAAAGCATAAAGACGAGAAAAACAGTTACCAATAAATATCAGACTATATTGTACTCAGTGATAAATGTTTGCATATAGGACTTAAAATTTTAATGTCAAATGGAGACAGGGGAGTTAACAAGTAATATTTTATAACTATTTTTAGTGGCAAGCTTCTGTTTTGCCAGATACAGTTGTACTGAAGCTCACTTATTTTTTTTAATTGATTTTTTTGAACATTTTCAAAGGAAACGCTGACTGCTAATGCGTTTGTTGGTTTTAGAAATTTTCTGAAGTAAACAGAACTCTCAACTTGCCAACAGTGGTCTTCTAGTATAATCACAACAGATTATGCTGTAAGGTCCATCCTTGGATAACTCATGGTTTATTTAATGTTGAAATACACTCATGGTCAATGAATGGTTTTGTTCTAGGCAGGCACACTCAAGCTCAGGTCTTCCTCAATACATTGTTTGTTAACAATAAACTTATATAAGTCAAATTCATACAAGATCCCAGTTTCAAATTACAGAAATATGACATTGAATTTTCCAACTTGTTTGGAAATTACTAAACAAACAAAAATGTCCCCAGGTAAAATGCCAGAAGTTTGCCGATGTTAATGGGATAAATATTAAGTGGCGGGAGGAAGCATGAGTTGAGGAGAAGTTAACTCTGCTAAACTCCATGTCTCCTCAAATCCCAGGGTATTTAACTAGCTCCAAATGATAACATCAAGAATGTTCCACAGTTCTGAAGATTACAAGAGAGCTAGATACTTAATAACAGCAATTAATTATTATTCATATAAAGAGAAAAGAGTCTGGGAAAAAGTCTCATCTTGAGATACTTATCAGGATAAAAATATAAAACCTATAAAGAAATGGAAGCACTTGGACACGAATTTTTAATAGCAATAAAACATTAAGAAGGATTTAATTCTCTGGAAAGACTGATCTGTATGAAAAAGGAAATTATTTGGACCATGGTCAGAGTGGTTATTTCACCACAGTAAAAAATCCACATACTTCAAATAAGAATTTCTAGTAACACAGGTGCAATGTGGTCATTACCAAAGAATGATAAAAACAAAATCACTGTCCCAATTTTGCATTTAAGACCATTCTACATATCAAGATTTTTTTTGTGTGTGTAGTAAAAGTGTGATCACTCCTTAAAAGCAGGATGAAATACCACTAAACCACTCTTTCAGCTAATGGTGGTCATGGGACAGTTTAGAAATATTGGCTATTTTGTGCATGTAATTTTTTTTTCTACATTTTCAAGATATATTTGTGCCCTGTGAGTGAAGAAGAAAAAAAGTGTAAGTATGGTATTCGATGAGAAGCTTTTCTGATTGGAATGTCTTCATCTTCAACTAGAATGTATGTCTACAAACTGGATAAAGAAACAGATGTCAAGTGAGAAAGTAAGCCAGCCCCTTAGGATTACATGAAACATTTTATCCGTACTGAAATACTCAGGGACCATTAAGCAAGACTTAGAATGAAAGAAAAGGAGACTAGGTTTAGGATATGAGAACATAAACCAGGTCTCAAACACAGAAGAAATAATATAATGTGACAAAGAATTAGAAGCCCCTTGGTTTAGCACATCCAAATGAAAGATCGTGAAGATGAGGTGAAAAGAAGAGGCTGGATGTGGAGCCTATGGTGGAAAAAAAAATAAAGCCACTTCATGAAGGGCAAACTTCATCTATGCTTTGAAAATGGTTTATTACATATATTGAATCAAAAATACCTGGACAACAAAGCATGAAGTGACATACTTCTGCTGTCCAACATGGGTGAAAGAAAAAAAAGAAAAAAAGGAAGAAAGAAATCCTAAAAATGGTTGAGAAAAGACCCCCCAAAAAAATGATGCCTTGAAGACCGAAGTTACATGGCAGAAGGCCAGTCGTGTCAGAGTAAGAAAAGACTGAAGATGGACTACACTTACAACAGAATGAAGCCCAACAGATGGAAGGCGTATCAAGGGCCGCCAACGACGAAGACGGATTGACGGACTGGTAGCCTTTGCAGGACCTACATGATTACGTTTGGCCCAGGAGAGGGATGCAGAGTGACACAATGGTGAAGCCTTCATTCTGCTGTGGCTAACCTGAGGCTGCGATGAGGATGGTGGTGAAGACAGCGAGGACGATGACGACTACATAAACATTAAAAAAGAACATACTTAGCCCACTTAAACTTGAAGTAACATACCTAAAATGGCAACTGCAAAGATGTCCACTATTTATTATACTGTCCTTTATCTGATCAAATCACATACATAATAATCAAGAAGGTGTTGAATTTGAATGAGAAGACAAAAGAACAATGAAAATAAGCAAAGACATGGTCCAAATCTGAAGTTTATCACCAAGATAAGCTAGAGGTTATTCACACCCAGTGAACTTCACAATATGAACATAAGTTAACTGGCTCATTCAAGAGACAGACTGTTGGAAAGTGAGGAGTGAGGGAATTTAAGTATCATCTCATGGAAGGAATAGTTGAGAACACAGAGTGATCAGTTTTGTCTACAGCTACAAAAACTGTAAGCAACAGTTCTTTGGTAATTTGGGAAGGCTAGGTTGTGCTACTCTGGGATTTAAAATGAATGAAGTAACTACTGTAACAGAATGCAGCGTTTCTTTACTGTTCCATGTCTAACATAAAAGGAAAGCAAAGGAAAAAGGAAGCTTACCGTGGCGAGGTATGCAACTTCCTAAGTTTTTCACCTATTCTTCTAAAATAGCAGGCCAGTGGCAGTATTGCCATTAACACTCAGGATCCCTTTAGTATCCGTGGTAGCAGTAGGACTATGTTAAACCATTCAAATTGTTACTATTAGAAGAAAGACCACAGAAGTATTAAAAATGACTCTCAGCTGCAACTGACAAAGTTACAGTAAATATATTAAGACCAGAAAGGACCATTGTGATGATTTAGTTTTGATCTTCTGTCCCACACAGGCCACAGGACCAATCAAGTTCAAGGTTTTTTTTGGATCAGAACATACTCACAAAACAAAACCAAACATTCAACCTTAACTTTTTTTTTACTACTCAAATAAATTAGAACAAATCAAAACATCAATCAATCCTGTTTATGGCTACAGAGACAGTAAGTAACATATTCATACAGTTGACTAAATACATTAGTGTTAAATGAAAAGGCAACCTTTCTAGTCCTGCTTAATGATGATATGAGCAAGGAACAATGGATTACATTCGTTCATCTGACCATGACATCAAACCAGGTGCTCACCTTCAGCTTTTCACCCACCACTACTTTCTCCTCTCAGCATATATAAAAATCCCCAGTGTCATCTTCAGTCTTTCAGAGAATCCTTCACCTTTTGTCAGAACTAAACTATCTTTTGTCCTAATTACAGTTTTTATTTGGCCTCTGAAAAACAGTCCTTTGTTTGAAGCTAACCTAAAGGGCAATCCAGATTGTCCTGTGTTTATGTCTTGTGCTTTACTATCTGTTGATCTTTTTACACTGCCTGTAGATTTGGGGATGTGTTTTCATGTCACTGATAGATGCTGTTTAACAGTACAGGTCTTAGAACCAATCCCCGCAGAGCCCCACTAGCAAACACACTTACTCATCAATGATACCCCACTTATCTGCACTGAAAACTGCTAGCTGCTTGTGAATCCATTAAAGTGATGCAAGCAAAATAGAAACTGCAGTTCCTTAAGGTCTGTCCCATATTATGTATTCAATTGAATGGTTCTAGTAGTCTTCAAAAACTGAGCATTAGATAGCTTCTCTGAAAAAAGTTATATTCACTTTTTAATCAATGCATAAGTGCCAGTCAAAGCCATTTTCTTTCTTTGTATTATTTTTGAAGCAATTCATCTTCTTTCCCATTCAATTTTCTTTTTTTTTTCCCTTTTCTTATCAAGAGTGGAACAATGACTTGTTCTTTCTGCTCCCATATTGCTGACCTTAAAGAAGAAAGACAGGGATAGCAATTCTTCATGAAGAGTAAGAATCAAGTACAGTAGAAACTGTAGAGCTCAGATATAAGCATGAAATGTTATCAAATCTCATAATCTGTCCAGAGAATAGTTTTCCCCAGCTTTGTCACAGTTAGGTTTTTTCAGTTAGCTTCTCATTTTCAAGCATTCTGATCCACCCCTAAATCTCAGCAGCTCCACATAGAAGAGGATGAAACCAGAAAACCTCTAGTCCAAAAATGTAACTGTATGAAGACAAAGGAATTTAGCAATGACAATACTTCCACAAGTCAGAAAGGCTTACAAGAGTTTAACGGCTATTACAGTTTATCTGTACTACTACTGATTCTTGTTTTCAAATTCTTCACTTGAACATATTTAAAATGAGACATTTTAAATTTAGATTAACATATCAGATGGCTTTAAAAACAATTTATTTTCAGCTTGCCCAAGCAAATTCCAGAAGATGACTGATAAAACACTTCTCCTAGAAGTCTTCACAGTCCACAGACCTCCCTATGCAGGGAAGAACCTATGAGAACCTGCTGTGGGGCAGAAATTTAAGACCTTTGTTGACTAGACAGTTCATGATAAACAGCAAAACACCCTACATTATGTTTTACAATTTTGTAAGCTGCTGTTACCAAAACAGACAAGACTGTTAGTCTTCCTAGAATCTGCAATATAGTAACTGTTTACTTGGAAATAATTTAAAAAATGAAACTGAAAAACTTGTCTAGAGTAGGAATTTACTCTGGCTTTAATGCATGTCATTGACTGGACGCTGTTAAACTGTATACTTTTGCTCTGAAAAAAACCTATCTTTCAGCACTCCTAGTGTAATTACTATGAAGCCATTAATAAGACTTTGAACAATACCAAACTTAAGATTTGTTTAACAGTACAAAGATGACCAGAATACTGAAGGATTTTTTTTTTTTTTTATAAAGCCTTTTTACTTTTGTTACCATTTTTACCACAATTCTTCACTTTTAGCATTCTTAATGACCGCACTTATTTTTTTGTTTTCTGGCTAATATTGCTAAAATAATAGAGAATATATTAAAGACACACATTGCCTGAATGTAATGAGACAAAAAAACTTTTAAAGTTCTCAAAACTGAACTTATAATGTAGTTTAAAGCAACTAATATTTTAATATTTCTAAGTCAGTATTTATCCTCATTTTAAATTCCATTCATTCAATCTTGCTCTTTATGTCCTGTACTAATCAACCAAGACAAAGAGAAACTTCCTCCCCACTGAAAATATACTTTTGCATTTGTAAGAGTGAAATTTCAACAGTACATAGGAATTCTGGAAAAGCAAAAGTTAATACAGGATTATGTCTAATTAACAAGGCCGCAATAGCCATTAATTTCCATGCATTGCTTTAATAATAAGCACAAATTAAGATATGTCAACTGAAGTTGCTTTCAACTAAATATTAAAAAATTGAACCACATGTCAATATTTATATGAAACTAATGTTAAATACACAGCTCCAAATAAAGGATACAAAGTCATACATTTCACATTTCATTTAAAATGTGGAAGATGAATCATAACTTGAGACATTCTATTCAAACAAGACTTACTAACAGCTAGAAACTGCAGAGAAGAGAGCATTAGACTGACTTCACAAGATGGAAAGATCACAGGAGCATATTTCTGTGCTGAATATCTGAAGTGGTAAAACAAAAGCCCTGAAATAGAATTGAATGTTATTGTCATATAAACCAATAATCGCATTGTTTATGGTTTGTAATACAAAAAATACATTATAAACAATTTAAAAGCTTCATGGAATAGGTCCAAAAAAACGTTCAAGCTATTATCATCTGCCCCAATCCAAAACTCATTCCTATATATAGCTGTCATTAAAACCCAGAGCCATTTAAATCTAAGATCTAAAGGGAACACCTATAAAGTTCGTCAGGCACCAAGAGCTGTGCTTTTGCACATACCTAAAAGTGCAGAATTTTGGTAGTGCTGAGTGGCTCCTGACTTGGCTCACACCCAAACCTGTCAGGTTCTAGAAACAGGGATCTGTCTGCTCACCTTGTTTGGGGAACCCAATTCAAGAAAGTAACTCAGTCCACAACTAATGGACTGAAGACCTGACAGAACAAAGCAGCATCTGGTATTGCATGACTGTTTCTTTCTAAGAAGAAATATTTATTACTGATTAACTTGCTAGCAGTTACAAAAATTCATCTATCTGGAAGCTCAAGTTCAGGGCATCCTCTCAGTGGAAATTTCAAGTCCATGCATGCCACCTTCCTCTGTAGAAGCCTCCCTGTCTATCAGCAGACAAACTATGCTGGGACTGGGTCTTTCTCCATTTTGAGGTTGTGTCACTGTGTAGAAATAAATGCTAGTTGCACTGGGACAGAGATCACACGAGCTTTAACTACATACCAACATCACTGGAAACTTGGGAAGCAGAAGGAGATACAATACTTTTAGTCCTGGTCTTTGTTTCATGTGCACAACCCTGGGATCAGAGGCCCTGCCACATGTTCTGCATCTGCTCAGTTGAGTCAATCCATGAGTGTGCAATAACTCCTCCCAACAAGCTAAGTGTTTGTGGTCTCGTTATACAGTTTCCATACAGTATGCCCTGTAGTAGTGATGGAGGAAGGTTGAAGTGACAATAAAAGAAATGAAACTTTTCCAGCCAAATAGGCAATATAAGAGTTATAATGCTTTAAGATTATATTCATAGAGGACATACTTAATAGCTATCACTTTTTCCCCACCACCTTCTGAGGCTTTTTTTGTTTCGCTTAAGTAATTGCTCATTATTGCAATAAACACAATGTTTTCAAGGGTCTGTAGTAAAGTGTAATAGCGTTTTTCTTCCTTAGGAGTCATTATCCTTAGGGGGTTTTTACATGCAAATTAAATATATGCATCACTCTGAAAAAGTCCTCCTTCTTTCACAAGTGTTTTTAATCTTTTGACAACATTTCAAGCCTCTTTTGGTGGTGGTGGTGGTAAAGTCTTGAGAGACATTAAGTCCTGTCAATGTCAAAAAGTTTATTTTGTAAGAAGATAAGGAGCCAGACAGGGAAGAGGAGCCTGACAAAGGAAGTATTCCACAGAGGCAGAAGCTGCTTCATGAGCTCACCTCCAACCGCACACCACAGAATTCACACGAATGAGAGACATTATGAATATTTTAACTGCAAGAAAGGCCTTATTCCTAACTAGAAATTCCTTACATGCAACAAAAGCCTGCACAACATGCAAATTCTTAGGAAGTTAAGGTTGACAAACCCCACTCCTCAGACCTACTTGTTTTGTCAACAGCATTAATATGTATTGAAACTGAGACTACAGCTTTTAAACTGAATTGGGCTACATCTGCCAGCTAATCATCTTCTGCACCAGTAAGTTTAATTAGTGTTCCCGCAGTTGGTAAAAAGAAAATCTTTAACATATTCTCCATGTCAGTTTAATCCGTGATTAAGAATGGACAGTATCCCAAGAGTATTACTTTGCTAGACATACGGGTAAAGACAGAGCTTAAAGGCAAGAAAAATAGTGAGATCAGAGCACCCAAAAAAAAAAGTCTTTCCAAAATTACTGATAGTTTATGTCTCTCTGAAGACCTAAATTTAAGTTCTATGGCCTATGTTAGGCAAAAGTCAAACTAGATTATCACAATGGTGACTTCTGTGATCAAAAATTAGTGGAATTACAAAAAAGAAAATTCCAAAGGCTAGGGAGCTCTGCAAAACCTAAATTAACTAGATTTTTTCAAACAGTTTTCCCTCCACGAGTTTTTTCTTAAATAAATTGAACAGCATTGCTGCACACACAATTACCATATTTTTCGAGTGCTTCCTTAAACAAAGTTGGTTGATGCAACATCAATTCTCTGAGTAGGTTTAACCCACTGTCTAGCTTCAGCCATATTGGTAAAATGTTGGCAGTCTCAAGGGCAGTAAGTTCTTGTAATTTTTTCAAAAAAAACTATTGGTTGGACAAAGGAAAAAAAAACCAAAACCAAAAGAGAGCCAATTAAGAGAGCCAAATCAGTTTCTCTTCTGCCTGAGGGAAAGATGTTGAGTGTGAACTCAAGCATTACCTGTCATGATCAGCCTGCTAAAATGCCAGTGAGCAAACACATGGCTAGAGCCTGCTGCTTACTGTCTCTTACACAAACAGTGCAAGAACAGCACTGGAAGCGTTATGGATTGGAGAGATGCAAAAAAAGAAAACAAAAGAAACAAACTTATGGCGGTTGGTAGAGATGGTGGATGTAAAACTGTAGAAACATTTTGTTACTTTCACTTGTTATTTATTTCTTATATACTTGTTATTTAACTTCATGGGCTGCTTTATGGGTGCGAATATCCTCTATAATTATGTTTCATCCTAGTAATCAGAGTTCTCTCATACAGATTTTAGAGTTAAGCATAAGACTTGGAATAACGATTCAGAGCAATACTGTATTAATACCTTACTAGTTATTTGCTCAGTAAAGTATAGAAATCAGATTGATGCATATCTCTGAAACACTGACATGTTAAGTAACAGGGCAATGCAATGAGTCAAAGACTAACCAAGTATAATTTCCAAAACATTTCACATGATTCTAGTAAGCTCATTGTTACACTTAACTGCATAGGCTGTAAAGAAGAAAAAGCTATAGCTAATTTTTTTAGGCAACTTCAGCACGTTTACAGGAGAGATTACACGCTTGTTCTGTAATGCCAAGCTAAACAAAAATCATTTTGGAAACAGTTATATAATTGATTTTATAGTCTCCTGAGTTGCAAGTGTTTCTTTACAAGACTATGGATTATTCAGAAGAAACACTGAGGAATATGGGCTATTTAAGAAAAAAATCCCACCATATGTTCTTGGCAGGAGTGAAAGGGAAGCTCCTTTATGTTTCTTCTCTAACAGTAAATTGTAATGCCCCAGGGAACCAGAGATCTTTGAAAGTTCAACTTTTATAGCAGTTGAGAACAGAGTGCATTGATTCTACTTAGTTCTTGCCAATGTTAACGACTGTTACTGTGATCAAAGTCTAACTTAGCGCATTCCAAGCAAGATTACAGTTCTCAAGGCACACTAAACAAGTTTACAGAGTACAGTTTGCAGTTATGGTTTGAATTAAGGAAGAAATCAAGCTGTGGTAGCTTTTTTCATGGCTGCCAACTCCAATCCATGTTAAAAATATTCCTGATCATGCTTGTGAACAAAAAGTATATCTAATTAAATACACTGATGTGCACAAGTATTTCAGGTTTTTTTGTGAACATCTGACACCAGTTCTCACTTGTAAATTTTATACTGCGAGTCAAACATCAGTTTTCATTTTCAAAGTCTAAGTTTCCCACCACGGATATTTCTGATAGATGTCTAATGAGGTGCGAGAATGTTGGGTTTATTTGAAGTGGCAGCTCAGATGCAGTACCTCAGTCTGCTCAGTTCTGAGTCTCATTTAGCCCAACATATAGTTCTAGTAGCCAAAGCTGTCAGTAAAATAGCATACTTAAAAAAAAAAAAAACAAAAAACCAACAGAAGGAGTTACAGATCCAAAGGCAATATTTTCTGTGCTCCCTGAAAGAATTGATATAGTTTATATTCCAGTTGTTTTCTTCTTCCATAGTAACTAGTAACTGAAACAATAGGTTAAACTTCATTTAGTTAGACATTCACAACTGCCTCTAAAGAAGAGGGGGAAAAAACAGGCATTTGAGAGGTCCGCAATTTCTCCTAAGAATTCGTGCCATCAGCAAAATCAAAAGCACTTACTATTCTCTCAACAATATCTAATGCAGGTATTTCAAGTGGCCATTTCACTTGTATTTTTTTGCTTGATTGAAACATTATTTTGAGCTATGCTGTAATAACACTTAAAGAAGTAAACTTCCCAGAGACCACAAATCACGTTCTAAGCAGTACTGCATAAACCATGCTAAAACTTCCCCGTCCAAAAAAATTTCAGCCTCAAACACAAAAGTGGTTCCATATGCCACAAGTACTGCAAGACATAATAAAAAGTTCACTCTATCATTTGAACTTTATAACAAAAAGTGATACGGAAAGCACTGTGTCAGCAGTTAGTGATACCCTGATGTTGCTCAAACAGCCTGCCAATTAACACCACAACTATTTGAGTATTTGTTGTCCACAGCAGCAAAAGCTGATCTAAGTCTAGTCTGTTAAGCCTTCTCCTCTCTACCCAGGAGTGTGCTTCTAACACCTCTATACAAGCATTAGCTCCTACAAGGCTATAGAATGAGCTGTTTCAGGAAGCTGTTTGGGAAACTGATGGAAGACAGAAAATATTGTAGGTAATCTGACAATTGAGAGTTATTTCAACAGTCACAGATAAACAGAGCTGGCTAAAACTTCAGATTGTATTACCAGAAGAGTATCTAACAAGAGTTAAGCATGTCAAAGCCTTTAGAAATGCAGAAATTGAATACAGATTATTCTCTAGATCTAATTCCTTGACTAAAGGCCAATTAAACTTTTAAAAAGTCCTTTATATGATACAGCTTGCCATTTTCCTTACTGTAGGTGATCTATAATGAAGTATAGTTGCAAAGTAGTGAATAGGGATGTCTGTAATACAAGAGCAGAACAGAAGTATCTTACTACTCACATTATTATATACACATATTAAAAAGGTAATTTATATCAAGTACAGATAATATTGTCTACCTGGAATAAGTTCACTCAAACTATCATAGCATATCATTGTTTAATTGAGTTAAACAACTTCTTCTGGTTTATTTCTATAACAAGTACACCCCCTTTCCTACTCTCTCAGAAAACTATACAGTAACTGTTTATTATTAAAGAAAATTAGTAGGGAGGATACAAAATTTAAGTTGCTTCCCCAACTCCAAATTCAAAAGGGCAATTTGCTCTGCAAAAAACTAGACCTGCAAGCCTCTTATGTAAAGACATGTTTTCCTGTTTTCAAAAATTCTCCCCTCAGATTTTCTGACCTGTTACCTGAAAATAGTTAATATTGTTTTGAAAGAAAGATAGTAATACAAATAAGTTAGATATGAACCTAACCCTGATCAGTACTATTAATTTCTACCTTTCCCCCCTCAGATTTCGCTGTAATTTCTTAATTACTGATCACTGTGCATTAGACAGCTAATGCAGATGCTTTAGCATTCAAAAACTGTATGGTCTCTAATATTTTTGAAGGATTATGGGGTTTGGGGATGTTTTGCATTTTTTTTTGTTTGGTTTTCTTATAAAACAGGGTATCAGAAATGTCAAGATGTATCGTACTACAGGGTTTCAGCAGTTATGAACTGCTGAAGGAGGCACAGGAAGAACAAAAAGAAAAAACAAATGCAAAAAAAACAGAAAAACTCAAACACTGCTCAGCATGAAGCCACAATATAAAGACCAGCTTAAAAGTGTGTGCAGTTTCTGCAAAGAAGCAGGTTATATTTTCCACGTCTTCAGACATCCTAGATATTACAAACAAAAGTATAAGCTCAGCAGAAGACTTGTGAAAGAATAAAGAGGATCTTCAGTAGCTAGCAAGTATTCTAGTCTCAGCAGTAGCTGCCTTTCAGGAGCTATCACAGAAAGGAGAGCAAGCTGGATCCATGAAGCTCTATCGTAAAGACATAGATCCTTTTTTTGGCAGCTTTGGATATGAAATACCTGTCACTTGAGAAAGGGTAAGCATCAGCAGCATAAAGTTTAACAGAAAGACTGTTACAAGAGTCTTACATTAATTGCCCTCGTTACTGTACTGGAACATGGGACCAGAATCAAACCACCCTTGAAATCCCTGAAACCAACACCACACTTTTGTGGAATTATTCACAGATCTTACTGCTTGCTATTAAAGTAGTTTTAAACAGACCTACATTTTTTACACATACACTCACAGAAGTGCTTTATCTAGTTATTTGTTTTACTGTAGCAAAAAAAGTGAGCTATGAAGCCCCAGAATCCATGAGTCTTAACAAAGAACTTGAATCATACCTGGTCCAAAACCTGACCTGAAAGATAAGCCCAAATTTACAATCCT
The DNA here is from genome assembly GCF_965140245.1 of Athene noctua. Classification (NCBI taxonomy): domain Eukaryota; kingdom Metazoa; phylum Chordata; class Aves; order Strigiformes; family Strigidae; genus Athene; species Athene noctua. The sequence goes on from NC_134037.1 coordinate 219,381,362, forward strand.
TTCAATTTGCGAACCTGAAATGAATTAGCAAAATTAAAACTGCTTAACTGTTCTTAAAATCTAATCTCTGAAAGAACAAAAAAATTCTCTATTTTTAAGAAAATATTGAAGTTGTTTAATAAAAATTCAGTAAACTTCATTAAAAACCTCACATATTTTAATACAAAAAAACCTTCCCAAAATACTCAGTTCTAATCTAGTCTATACATGGCCTATAAAAGTTTTAAATGCAATACCAAGAATTACATGAAATGGCTAGGAACACAGCCTGGTTTTTGTTGTTTTTTTTTTTTTTCTTTTGGAAGTAGGCAAATTAATCATGGCTATCAAACTTGGAAAGCCTGTTAAACCACCCATCAAGGCACAACACCACAACACTCTATAGCTCTCAGCTTCAATCCATTTTCTTAGTAATTCATCTTAATGCTTAATCTATGGAGATCACACATTAATGATAAATCCCAGAAGCAAACTGACCACCATAATTCTTCTCTTCCAGCAATAACTAACTGGAATGTAGAATCTGACAGTCCACTAATATTATACAATATCTTGTCAGATACATTTTTAGGAAAAATTATATTTGAAAAAAAAAAGTTAAGAAATTAAAATAAAAATAATCGGAATACAGATTATTCTAAACCAGAAACAAATCCTACCCACTGGACAAGATGAAATAAACAGATACCAGAAAGATAGCATTGCTTTACTCTATTAATCCTTTTATTTGAAGATAGACTTGCTTTATTTCAAGGTTTGAAATATGCACATACACAGAACAGAAACAAAAACAGAAAATCCATTCGCATACTGTAAAAATCAAGTAGCTGCTGAGATGATTTAGCAAGACTGTCAAGGAGCAATCAACAGATAAAGCCTTTTACTTAGAAGCATTAAAGGCTGAATCCTCAAAGATCTGACAAATCAGAGCCCTGTAGAAAAAACCTCAAAGGATAATCTGTCTGTATTTCTTGCTATTTTTAAACCTTCCACATCTCAAGATTTCAGAAAATTTTACTTTTATCCCATAATATTGATCTATGGTGTGGTAGTGTGTTTTGCATGGGGGGGGAAAAGAACAGCATCTTGAGAGCAAGTACATAGTTTTTTTAACCTAATCAGCAAGGCCATACATCTCGCTTTTGGAAGTTAATTCTGTCTAACACAGCTGAGCTTAAGCAACATTTTCAGAAGAATTTGAGTGGACAGTAGTATGCAATACTTATCTAAGGCACAGAACTACGCACAGAGTAGGCTAATCTTAGAAAGCACACAAGCCAAGTTAAATCATCCTAAAAGAGTAGGCCTGCATGTTTTTTCAATCTTTAATTCTGTAGGACACCTGGAAAGGACTTTTGCTTCCAACTACAGCACTGACTATCATTAAGCAACTACATAAGCCAGTTCAAAGGAAAGATTTCTATGCAAAATGCCCTTGCTGTTTGGGGTAGGGGAAGGTGGGGAAAGAACAAAACCCCAACAGAGTCAAAGGCAGGCAAACAGTTCCTTTCCAGTGCTCTGAAAGGATCTTTAAGTTCTCAGGAAAGGAACTGTAACAATAATGGGTATGCAGGAGGAATGGAATTCTCTTCTCTCTTGCTCAAAGGTGCTGGAAATTAGCAACTTACCCTGCAGGACAAGTCAACATCCTTGTATGACCTGTGTATGCTAACTTCACCATGTTCAAGTGCATGCTGTTGTTCATCAGTACCTCCACCACTACATGAAGAGGTATACAGCAACATTCTAAACATACCATTGAAAGGAAAAAGACTAGGAGATTAACTCACTCCAACCCTCAGTTACACTTTTCAGCATATTCATGTGTCAGATTTTGTTTTGCTTAAAAAGAATTGTACTTTAAAATGAAGCAATTCCTCCTGTACAGATGAAAATGGAGGTCTTGCTGTCAATTTAACAACACTATGGTAGGACAGGATCTTCAGGCAATTAGATGTCCCAGTAAAATAACTTTTTTATTTCTTCCCTACTTGGTTGACAGATCAGAACTATTCGAAAAATGGTCCTAGGACATGTATTCAGACATTGTACTATTTCAATTTTGGAAACTGAAGGACAAGAAAAAGTTATTTTACCAGTTTAGGGAATATCTGTATTGAATTACTTCCAGATTCAGTTATGCAAAATGGAATATTAAATATTTGGCAAGGAAGCTACCTATTCAATATTTGTGTTTAGAAATGGTTGCTAAAACAATCTTGTAAATTTTTATTCTGAAAGAAAGTCATCTTCTTTCCACACAATGATTACTCTTTTCTACTATGGTTATCTTGATCAGGAAACAAATTAATTTGTAAATGTTCAAGAAGTTAACTGCCTCATATTAGGAGATTTCATCACTTAAGATGCTTCCTGAATCTTTACAAAGACTCTTAGGAACTGTAAAGCCCTTGCATTTTCTTTCCCAATCATTCCATAATTTCTCCCAGAAGAATCCATAGACAAACTATTCCCTGGATGACTGTCACAGTACATCAAAACACCTGAAGATTTTTTTCTCTTTCACAAGGATCTCAGGAAAAGATTCACTCTTCAGCAACTTGTGGTAATAATGTTCACAGCCTCTCTCTTGCCAAGAATATCCAGAAAAGGACTCATTTGTAAAGAAAACAGACCAGATTTTTTGGAGTCTCTCACATAGAAAAGGAAGAAAAATATGAATTTGTTATGATGTTTCTTCTTGAAATATAGGACCTTGGTTATTTTAGAGAAAGAGATAAGAAGAAATAGTAGGGTTTTTTTAAAAAGAAAATATCACAAAGGAAGATGATCATCTATAATAGAAACAGTTAAAACAATTATCTTAATTTTCATTTCCAGATAGCAGGGCAAGGGGGAGCAGAAAGGACTCCTTTGCTTTCTCCTGCATTGTTTAGAAGACACTACAGAAGCCATAAGAAGAAAACCTCAACTATGGTACTTTAAAAAATAAATAAATAAAGCAAGCAGATGAGCCACTGAAGTAACAGCCAAACAAAGGAGGGTTCCTCTCTGTCAAATAAAGCAGTGCTAGCAACAATCTAATAAATTTTCTTTTTGTGGAACAGATACTGAAATCCGAACTGGAAAGATGGAAAAAACTGCCATAGTATAACTGATGTAGAAAAACGTTGAATGTTAAGTTTATGATTAATTTAAGTTTTTTTGTTGGTTTGGGGATTGGGTGGTTTGGGTTTTTTTTTAATATCACCCAATCTGTTGGGGGATAAAAGCTTATAAATACATCTATTAGTGAGAATTTATCTGAATTAGTACTTATACAAAACAGGATATACACAATGGCAAACCTAGGATGGTATCATTTCTTTTCCTGAAGTAAGACTTTTCAGACTCTCATAAAATGTTTGTTCCACTTGTATGACTACTATAGATCTTACAGTCTCAGCTACAAACCTCAGCTTTCGTTAAAAATACTATTGCTGGCTGGTTTACTCTGAAATGAAGCTTGAAAAGATCATTCATGTTATATAAAATCTTAAAAAAATCTAAACCAAAACAAACAAACAGAAAAACCAAACAGCCCCAAAGCAAAACCCTAAAACCAGCTTCAAGTCTGGTCTCCCCCTCCAACAATGCCACTTGATTTTGTGCCCTGATTTTTGACTAATGACACAATACTGCAAACCAAGCAATAATCTCCATTTCACTGTAAACCTTTAATATAGATTGTTTTCATTTCAGTTATATTCAACTCAAAGTAGTTATTAACAAAGATTTTTTTTAAAAATGAATACCTCAGTCTGACCTTCATGGGCACTGGATTCATGAGTGACACGAATAGCCTAAAATTAAAACACATTTCAATCAGACTTTAAATGAGAGGCTTCAGTGTTTTAAGAATCATTGTATGCTCTTTGTTTTATCAAATACCATAGATGTAACTATTTTTGTTCACTGTTTGTAATAAGTAAATAAAAATAAACAAATAATCTCCACTTCCAAAGATCTCGGAATACCAGTATTTCTGTTTCATCACAGTCAATTCAAATCAAATACCTAACAGTTTGTAATGGCATTTTTACACATAGAAAACACTACAGGCGAGTGTTTTTGTTATGTAGCACTTCTCGAGCCGACAAAATACTTTAGATCAGACATCTTGTGTCCAACATTTCTACAGAAAATGTAATCTAACCTCTAATGCTTCTGTTTGTTACTACTTCCCTGAGACACATGTTAACACCCTTATTCCTGAGGGCTTCACAGTAAGTTTAAATTGAACTCAGACTTGGAAATCATCAAGGTTTTCATTTTGAGGGAGGACTGTCATTACCATCAGGAGCAACAGCACCATTCTCCCCTTCCACCACTGGCCAGACGTTTCTGCTGCATCCTGTCAGACAGTGCTAATGATCTGGCTAACCACACTATCAGCTAGCTCATCTAATTGGTTAGGGTGGTGGGGGAAGGAGATTATATTTCAGCCAAATCAGCTCTTTGTGTGCGCCAAACTGCTAGAGCCAAAGAGAGATGACTAGAAGGCACAAATGAAAGGAGGCAGAAGGACCATCATTTCAGCAACAGCCCCAGATCAGTTTAAGTTGACCATTAAACTGGATCCTGAACCCACCAAAAAGGTTATGCACACATTTCTCATCCCCTTCGAAGTAATTTTAAACTAAGTCAGTGAATTAATATGGATGAAGAACATTGACAAGATCCATTCTGCTGAGTGAGTTATGGGCAGACAGGAATACTTTACCAAAGCAAGGTTTTCTTTATAGCAACTGTCTGATCACAAGCTCACATATAAAATCCAATTATTTAAGTGCTTCTCTGGATCAAGTCCTAAGGACAGTACCTACTCATGCAAGTAATTCTCCTATCATTTTAAATAAAAGTAAAAAACACATCATACTAACTTCATAAGTTTCTAGATATTTGGCCCTCTCTTCAGGAGTCATAGATAATGAATCTTCTAGGAACTTTTTCAGTGAAGAATTAGTTTCTTAAAAAATAAAAAAGACATAATTAGAGTCATGCTTTAACTCCAACTTCATCTAAAGCTTATAGAGTGCTTATTTCCAATGAAAGGTTTAAAGATATAATTACATCATATCTTTAAGACACTGAAGGCTGACTGCAGGAGGAATTGCCACCTGCTGCAGTTTGCAACATTTCAAGTACTTTAGTTCATGAACTGCTATGAAATACTTTTTTTATAATTACAGGTAGAAATGCTCTTTGAATAGAGATTGTCCTTTATGAATGGTTATATTTAGAGAAAATAGTACAAAACGTATCCTTCCCTCCATGCCTCCCCACACATAAGAAGGAAAAAGCCAACAAAACCCCACCCAAACAAAAAAACTTACCAAAGTTCATTTTATCTCTGTTGTTCGCAATAGCATGAATTAGACCAATTGTTCCACAAGCATTGTTAATGGTCTGCTTCATGAAATACACAGATGACTTGACATCTTGTCCCTTAGCTTTTATTCTCTCTTCTTCTTCTGTTCTGAAGGTTTCATACTAGAAGGAAAGTTACAGACATTCACAAATAGTACAAACAGATATTGGCTACATTATCCAAGCAAAAATAATTTCCTAAAAAAGCAGCAGCTAACTAGTAAAAAACAAAACTCAACTTGTAATTTGAAACGCTTAACGTATGTGGTCTGACAAGTACACGTAAACTTACTCATGTGAACAGCTCTATATTGTTTCTTAAACCAATACCTTGTCACTAGCCAAAAACCAGTCACAATTGAAATATAGTTTTGAAATATGTGTTAGCTAACACAATTTCAAAAATGTTCAAAATATTTCCTTGATCTGAGCATCTTTCACCATTTCTCTTAAATCCAACAAAAAGCTTTTAAGGACAGAATTCTCAAAACACTATCAAGCAAACCATAATACTTCAGGTGTTTAATCAGCATGAAGCATTCTTACAAGTTCCATTCTCACATTTCATTTTTTCCAGGAATATAAAGTAAGATTTATATAGTGCTCACAGCCTCAAAACAGGCCTTCAAAGGCCATATTCATGAAGTAAATGTTTATTTTCTGTAATAAAAGAAATAATTTAAACAATCTAAAGGACTTGTTTTGTAAAAATCATAACTAATTGAAATTTGTTATACTGTGCAACAGTATGTTGGTTTTATGGGGGGTTTTTTGTGGGTTGTGGTTTATTGCTTCTTTGGAGGGGTTGGGCTTTTTTAAAATTATTTTAAGATTTTCATCTCAAATAGAAAAAGAACAAAAGAAAACTGCAAGTATTCCAGCCAACACTGTACTTTCTTCCTCCCTTGTCTCTTTTACCAGGTACTTTTGCAGATAAAAAATATTGAAGTAGATGGGCTTTTTATACAAGTATGACAAAACTAAAGTTTGAATGCAGAATGTTTTCAAGGAACCCTTCCTGAAAACCCATGAGAAATTTCTCTCAGACTCTGTACCATCAGTGACAAACAAGATATTTTTCCAGCATCATGATTCCATGCTTGCAGCTTGTCTGAATGCTCTGAATGGTCTAAGTAACACCAAGAACATGTAGAAAGCATTTTAATTTGACACCACTTATCTACATGTTAACAAAAATTGATTTAATTAAGAAAAAAAAATTAGTAGAGCATAATAGGACAAAAGTTCAGATTAGAGAAAGTAAACAACATAGTTGCCATTCACTCCCTGCCAATCAAAATAAACTCCATGGCAAAAAATAAATATATAAAAGTTGAGAATACTGAAAATACGATTTCGAGCAAGGGTTAGACCAGATCACCTCAAGAGGTCTTTCCTAACCCTATCTATCCCATGATGTGTATTCACTGAACAATGCCCAAAATGCCCAATGCTCACACTGTTCACTCTGCCTAGAGCCTACAATGCAGGCTAAGCAAGTAATTGACCTTTAGACTGAACAATAACCCTAAGATTATGTGTATGCTAACAAGAGTATCTTGCCCTAAAAGCAAGTTCAAGCACATAGATATATAGGAAATACGAAAGAAAGGAACTTCTTGAAAGAACAAAGATATGATAGAAAAGTGTTTACAAAGGCAGCAAAATTAACACACACTTTCATAAATGTAGACACAACCAAGAAAATTAAAAAATAATAAATTAAAGGAGAATATAACAGGCCATATTGAAAAGGAGACCAAGGAGAGGAAAAATACTCCAGAAATACGAAATAATGCTCAAGAATCTTGTGAATTTCATGCTGAACAACAAAAGCTTCAGAACACTGGGACTTCCCGTGAAAGATTCAGCCTTCACACACTCATGCTAAACAGCTGATAGCAACACTTGTGTCCCTGATGTTTCTGAAGGATTAACATGCTGGAGAAATCTTTGGCTGGTGGTCAAATTTGATTGATTGATGCAACAGAGCATATGCTGTTTCTCTGGTTCCATTTGTCATATGCTTCTTCAGGATGAAATCAAATACACCTTCTGGAACAAGAAGGTGTATCATTCCCATGGGATGATGCTACTGTAGCATGATCCAAGAAAGGAAGTTTGCACAGGCAGGGAGGCAAAAGAAAAGTGACAGTCACAGAAGGAACGCTCAGACCTGTAGCTCAAGCAGTCAGACAGAAACCACAGCATACAAACAATGTCTCAAAGGTGACAGAAAGGAAATTTCCTCAAGACAGGTGAGGACAGTTAAGGGTTTGCTTAAATTCGAAACAGTTGAGGTGGCCCAAATCAAGCCTGAAAAAGACTGCCCGCATAGCTGTTTTGGAGAAACTGGGAATGCAAAAGTTTACAGGACCTAATGAGTAAGAGGACTGACCAGGTCACTCTTCTCTCTATTTAAACACATTTTGTTACAGAAGTTAAGCTTTAACAGCTAACTGCTTTGTTCTTAAGAAACCATATGTTCTTTTTGAGAGGCATTAAAAGGAAGAAGTCTGGGCAGATCCCCTTCAAACTTTTTATCTGACCTCATCACAGTCACGTAAGATTTTTATAAATTGAGACATCAATATGAATCATGCATTTCAACATACATAGCACTTGAAGGAGATATGTAAGATGGATGTCTTCTCTATGTAGAAGCATATGACGACACAAAATATGCAGACTTGAAGATTTAACCAAACAAAGTACTTCAAAGTCTAACAGAGGAAGAAGCGGGGGGATTCTCTTTGATCTTTGAAATATGCCCCATCTGTCCAAGAAGCAAGAGCCTTATCGGTACTGAAGACTGAACTGAAAGTGGATTGAAGTTTGGTATGAAAACTCAAAAAGTAGTTGCATTTGACATAGTCCAACCTATCTCTTACTTTCCTTACGCTACTGTAGCTTTCTGCTAAAAGTAGCAGAACCAAGCCATATCACAGTGCATACTTGCAGAGAAAAAAAAAAAAAAAGCGCCTTAAATTGTCTGTAATAGAAAAATGTGAGGTGCATTTCTCTGTGCTTCCACATTAGCTTTTCCCACTCCAATTTGAAAAGAAATTAGAAATACACATGTAAGATTATCAAAATAAGGTTCTGAAGGAAGCATTTTGTTGCTGTTTTTAATTAAGAAGTCTCTTGAATAAGGTTTGAGACTCATCTTGATTCTGACACCAAAGTACAAGATCCAAACTGTTTGTTCCCATTTCCTTTACAACAAAAGTGATTAGCTGATTATTAAACAAACATTTACCTTTTCTGTTATTGGAAAGAGAAGTAGCACTGCACAGACAGGTCTTGGCACCATGCTAAGCAGTTCTGGTTCCATACCATAAACATCTACAAATTGCCAGTCAGGATGTATACCTAACTGTTTGAGAAACTGGAAAAGAAAAAAATAGAGTAATATTAAACGAGTACGCTCATATACTTATCTTCTTAGGAGCATAACAGAGTACTTAGGTGAAATACATTGCAACAACCCATACTTTCCAAAATTTAAGGAGAATGAGAGTCAAGTTTTAACAAATAAGGCAGAACAAATCAAGGTGCTAACAAAGACACATAAAAATCCCCATTTTTTAAAGTTTAAATAGATTTATGAAAGGAACATGAAAACAATCCCAGCACTATTTACTAAAGCATTAAAGCATTTCAGCCATTTTGGAGGTGTTTTGTCACAAAATAGAAAATTATTGAATATTCACTTTAACTAGAAATTATGAATCAGAGCACAAATGAATAAACTTACGATATTATTCGACGCCATAAGTACTTCAAAATATCTGACACCAGTGCTCATACTGGAGCTACTGGGTTTTAGCAACTCAGAAAAACTGTCATCGTCGATGGCCTTTTGAGCAGAGACGCAAGATATTTATTTTAGTAGGCGTATCTTCTAAGGTGTTCTCTTATATGAGAAAACCTTTCAAACTATAATGGAGTAATATATATTGAAGTAGACTAAGATTAAGTGTCAGACAATAATCATGAATCTTCAAGTAATTCCCAGTTGCTTGCTTCTTTAGAACTTCAGAACAGCATCTAAGCCCAAGGCCTTCTTATCATCTTTCCTATACTACAGCTTATGTCACAATACAAAAAGTGATTTTGGATCTTTTACGTCACATTAAGCCACTTAAGAAGGAAAGAGAGTCTGTAGTACCTACTAAGCTTTGACAACCTTAGCCTACAATTGGGGGCTCACTTTTTAAAACAGATATTCTTCTTTTACTCAGGTGAGTTATGCACCACAACAATAGCTGAAGTATTAATAACTATATATGATATAAACAAATTTGAAATATTTGTTATCAAAGTCTAGAAGAACCTAACTGAATTCAGAAACTATCATTACTACACACACACACTGACCATAATTGTAAGAAAAATCTAATTGTACACAGTGGCATACACAAATCCTGTTTTGAAACACTATTTCTACCAATAAAATAAATGCATTTTGGAGAAAAAAGTTAAAGACGTGAGAACCCTGTGCATTTTCAAAAAAGTTAACATTTCACAACTGCTGGAAAAAACATGTTCTATAGTAAAATCTTATCTAGTCACCTGGGGCTCTGAGGTTTAAAATAAGGAAAGTCTGCTGATAAATGGCTGCAAATTTTAATGCCTAAAAAAGCATGTAGCAAGTAATACTCCTCTACCCTCTCTACTGGAAAAACTATGAACTCCTAACACATTTCTTCAGCTAACTCTCAACAAAACTCAACTCTGCAGTTCCCAGTGTTGTTCCCAAAAGTGAAACTAATTTGCCCATTATCTTTCTTAGAGGGGTAAGATTACTTTAAAAGCTTCACCATACTTCCTGCCCAACGCTATTTGAGGAGATCTATTTATCGATACATTTGCAGTAAAGATGCTGAAGAATCATGTAAGATGGTAAGACTGAAAGGCATAATGACTCTCTTCTTTCCATAATCCACCTAGCAAGCAGTTTTACATATATGCACAAGAATTCACTAGCAGTTACAGCACTTTTGAGTAGATTCATACCTACATAGATATAACTGTAAGAAATACACAAAATGAATATTTTATTAAAACAGAACACAAGAACATATAATGAAATACAAGTGTCTTTGTCTAACATGAGATCCCTTCAAATATACCAGTTTCAACTTTTATTGGGCAAGAGGCAAGGTGGTTGTCTTTCAGGAGATATAACCAAGGGGCTGACTCTCAATATTTAGAGATACAAAGTAGACAATTTCTGCAAAGGCTGAATGTATGGACAACAAGTATTTATAAAGAGTAAGGAAGACTTTTAACAGTAACACTTAGGAATATCTTCTACAAGGGGGCAAAAAAATAGAGAATACACATACCCCCTAAGTTTATTAAGAGAATGAAACTGCAGTTTTGCAGCCAGTGTTTTGAGGGGGGAAAAAAACCAAAACAACCCCACACTTCACCATTTTAAATGCATTATTCGCTTTCCATTTTATACTGCAAGACATGACATCAAAACCAAGGGCAAGTAAATGTGATTTAAGTTTGAAAAAAGTTTAAAGAGTATCTTGGAAAAATTAAAATGGCTTTCTGTGTATCTACAGTAATAACCTATACAGTTCACAGAGCTAGTTCAGTATTTGAGTCTGGCTGCATTGCAAAATACAGAGATTTTCTTTTCATAAGACCATGTAATCATTTTCCAATTTTTCTCCTTTTACACTATCTACTAATAATGAAAAAGATGGATTGACCATAAATTCAAAGAGGAAAAGTGGCAAAATAAATGGTCTTTATCAAGCTCTCAATTTAATTTTGTTCCCTTATATAGAGGTCTGTGGGACTGGGCAGAAGTCATAATTAAAGCTTTGAAGAACCTACCCTTTTTGACTAGTTTAAAAAACAAGGTAGTTCTGAAGTACAATACAAAAATTCACTAAAAAGATTGCTCATGTAAATACACCAAGCTCTTTTGGTTCTGTACCACCTTTAAGTCTTGCCAAGATTGGGAAGAAGGCCAAATTACTCTTTTAATGAAAAAGGGGAAAAGGGAAAGCGTTAAGTCTTTACTACCTGATAAAACAGAAGACAGTATATTTTAAACTCCTGTTATAACTCTCTAGGTTGTTAAGATAACTACCACTTTGGGAATAACAAAAAAATTCCAAAGGGGAAAGGAGTATGTGTATGGGTTCATTAAAATATTATTTGTACTTCTAGTACTTTTCTTATTAAGCCAATGACTAATCTTTCCATCACTTTTCCTGTTATTCAGAACTGTAGGAAAAGCAATGCAACTGAAAAAATGCCATTTATTATTTTGCAAGATTATATGAAATAAAGGTACAAACCCCCAACAAAATAAAGACAATACTCACCTAGAAAAAGACCCTAAAACCCAGAAGAGGCAACGCTAGAAGGATCACATTAAGCTACTGGACAACTAAGCAATTCAAGTTCTTCTGCCCTGTTCTACACCACTGGGATTAAAAAAAAAAAAAAAAAAAACCACAAAAAAAACCCACACAAACCACCAAACCCAAACCCAACCACAAACCCCAAATAAACAAAATGTTCCCTAAACCCAAGAATTGCTACTTAAACTCCAGAGTGAAATATTCAACGTAACTAAAACTCCACAGATACAGGGTACCTTTCATTACTCATGTTACTATACTGCCTAGAAAATTTACAATCTAAGAAATAGTAAATTTCAGCATACAATGACAGTGATGACTAGAAGTGATGGTCAGCACTACAGAGAACAGCAAGAGCATAGGCTTAGTATGACAGGCAGTGATCATAACACACGAGCAGCCTAACAACTTTATTGTATAATAATTTTAAAAAAAAAAATACTGCTAAGGACAGACACAAAATAGGCAAAGGAGGTATCTCTGTGTATCAAGAGCATTTCATTCAAGCCTGGGAAAAAAATGATAGAGATATCTTTCTGAACATTTAGTAAGTGGATGATAAAATCTTGCAGCATAAGCACCTGTGTTAAAGAGTGTGACAGATCAGCAATAGATGAATGGGAAGAACCCTTAAAACAAATATATGGAGCTTATTTTTTTGTGGAGACACGCAAAGAAAAGGAGGAGTTCAATCAATAATGCAGCCACGTAAATAATCTTCTGCAACTGTATTCTGCATGGATACACACAAGACTGTATTTAGCAAGGTCAGGGGAAGGAAGTTTTGTAGAAATAAATACAAGTTGTTAGAAACCAGGGAAAATTCTTTAGAGGAACAAATATCTGTATAAGGTGTGACACAGGAAGGTCAGGAAAGAGATGTCACAAGCAACAGCTTCAATTTTGGCAAGTTACCTGAATACCTTAGTAATAACTAAATTAAATCTCTTTTTTTCTCCCTCAGTCTTTTTCTAGCTCTTTCCTAGGGCAAAGATTCTGGTACCAAAAAGAGTCAGTTACACACCAGGAGGTGAAGCAACCCCTTCCCTACTGAAAAAAACATTGCTGTTTTAGGACAGCAGGCAGTTCCATATGCTTTTTAGACAGTGTCATTCATAGGAAGGGACTTCACTGAATAATTGGAAGGCAAAGCAGTAGATTACCCAAGCAATTTTATTCTACAGATACCTAATAGACAAAGAAGTTAAGGTACTTTACTGTATCTGAAGGCTCACTCACTTTTATCTGTTTACTTTCTCTTAGCTTATTGACACTGTATACTCAGGTTAACATAAAACAGCTTTATATTTCTCTAGATTTGCACAGAGAATATTAGATACTCTTTTTCAGCCATTGCTTATCACATTGCTGACTATTCTTAATTTGTATGTCTTCCAGCATTTACCTTAGAAAAGAAAAAAAAAGAAAGAGATATTTGGCTACATACAGAAGTCTTACAGGGGCTCAGGAAGAAGAACAACATAAACACAACACATGTCCATATCTATTAACTTTTTTCAGAGCTTTATTTTTACAGATTGTTGTCATATTTTCAGTTATCTCTTTTCTTGTATTAAAATACATTCTTGTTTTTTCACTGGCCCAGTTAACCATTAGACAAAAAGTCACTTCTGAAATAACATTACACACATGCATACACCCCCCACCCCCCACCCTTATCTGCACTTCTCAGCACTTCTCCTTTTTTCCCCAGTATTGCAGAAGGCCCCTCCTTCTCACCTGGTAATTACTGTTTTCAACTAGCTAAGAAAGAAGATGGAGACAGACTCATCTCCGCAGTGCACAGTAAAACAGTGAGAAGCAATGGACATAGGCTAGAACATATGAAATTTGAACTTGATAAGGAAAGCTTTTGAAAACAAATTTTAAAAATAATGACCATGGTCAACCACTAGCACAGGCTGCACAGAAGGATGCGGAGTCTCCACCCTTTGAGGAATTCAGAACTTGACAAATTCCTGAGCAACCTGTTTTGAACAGGACATGGATGGACTACAGAAATCTAGAAGTCCCTTCCAGCCTACTTGATCTTATTCTAAATCACCACAAACTGTAAATATGTGCCTAAATGTTATTTAATAGCAAAAACATTACAATAAGCACATTTAGGCACATTACTTATATGGTATGTGGTATAACCTATGCTGTTTTCACCTAACTGTTGGGCATTGAAAGAAGCACAGAGCAGTTATTTTTAATACACAATTCTGCTCTGAGGCACACTAGATACCTTTAAGGTTCATGCAATTTATTTAATAAATAAAAAAAAAAAAAAAAAAAAAAAAAAAAAAACAAAAAACCTCATGCTCTATCTATTTTTAAAGAGTCTCAAAAGTTGAATGGAAACCCAGTGGACAAAGGCAACTGAGCAACATATTCACCCAGGCAACTTGACTTCAGCAGCTTAAAACAGTACTTCTGCCAACACAGTTACACAGCCGGTAGGAAGATTTGATTTATGCAGCTGATGGAGATGTGGAAAGGGTTAGTGGTGTAAAAAAAGTAAGGGTGCAATTTATTTCAGCAGATAACTTCTGAAGCAGCTAATGTACAATTTAAATATTGTCTGAAGTAGCGATGCTCTCTTTCGCTTTGTCTTGCATGTAAAAATAACAGTGAGGACAAACACTGAAACAAAACAGACTTTGAAATTTAGGTGCAATTAAAGTTGGGCAGCATTTACAAATATTTCAAGAATGCCACCACATTCTAAATACTAAGGCATTATACTCGACTGAGTTTTCCACATTTTAAGGTGGTATTTGTATACAAGTTGGAACCCTGAAAACATAAAACTGGCAAAATGCACAAACATTTCCAGACACTCAGATGCAAAAATCCAAGAGCTTTTGTGGGAAGAATGAACTGTTGTAATCCTCTTCTAAATGCAAATGCAAACCAAGACACCAACAGAGTCTACATTTTATTGTACTTCTGCCTGGTGTATTAAAGCATCACTGTATCACAACAAAACCACAGTTAAGACTATTTGGAAAAAAAAAAAAAAAAAACAAAAAAAACACAAAAACAACCAAACAGCATGCCTATAGCTTTAGGAAACTGGGAGGACTACATCTAATTAGACCAATTGCGACAATCAATATTTTGTATCTTTTTTATTAATGCATAAGATTTTTTGGCACTTTCTTAAAGTGAAGCTAATTTTTTCCCTAGAAAGTAGTAAGACACTGTATAAAATGTCTGATAGAATTGTCACCAAGGAAAAAAACAACAGAAAACCACGTACATTACAGTTTATATAAATCCACAAATAGATGGTTGCATTCAGCCCTTGAAGTATCCAATTCTTATTAAACTAATCTGTATTAAAAATATAAATGCACAATATTTTGCTTCCAATTCTTTATACATTATTTCTAGAGTCATAAAGACAAAAAGCTGCTTGTTTCAGAAGTGAAATTCCTTCATAGAAATAAGAGAATCACCCAAACTATTTTATTGTTTGGGCATTTTAAGGATATATTTCTTAATTCTTTCATTATGACATTTATGTCATTAAAACAAAGGGATCATTTTTCAATACATTTTAGAGGAGGTGTCTTTCAGACCATTAAGCAAAATGACCGATATGACAAGATGGCAGCAGCTCTAGAAACTTTAATTCTACACAGCAGGTCAAAAGTCACACCAGAAGCAAATACATGGCTGTAACTTACATAAGCTGCACTACTCTTCTTTCTAACTACTCCTTACTTAGAGTGGCCACAATATGGTCTTGCCCAAACAATGGACACTCCATTACAATAAACCTACTTGGGGAATTCAAGATTTATTACCAATTCTTTAATATCCTCAAGCACTGTATCTCAGAACCTCTTAATATAGTTCAAGGAATCCAGGCCATTTATCATCACAATTTTTAAAAAATTCTTTATTTCAAAATTTGCAGTGAAGGAGGAAAAAAGAGAACTCTTTCAACATCAAATATGTGAAAAATCTTACACCCACAAAATTCTTGTCCTTCCAACTCTGTTATTTTCTTCAGGATATCTAAAAGAGCAGCACTGACTCAGAGTTAGCGCTCCTGATCTGCACAATGAGAGGTATATATTTTTAAAATAGCCATTAAGCAGTTCTGAAACTTAATACTTGGTATGTCCAGGCACTGACATATGTATTGAACCAGGACATCACACAGGCAGCAATGCAAAGCGCTCAGACAGCTGGGCTAACCAGCTCACCCAGGCTTCCTCCAAAACCACCCCAACAAGCAAGAGCTTCAGAATGCTCTGAGTAGAGTCCTGAGGTGCAGCTACTGAGCCACTCACTGGTTCAGAGCAGAACACTACGTTACGCTGTTAAAAACACTTACAAACCTGTTTCTAAGATCTAAACAGTCATGCCTTATGAGCACAAGCCAGATCAATCCACTTTTCCAAATAAGCTATTATACATATAACTTTTTACAGTGTACTAAACCAGTTGGATTCTACTGATTCTGCTGGTTCTTTAAACCGAGGAAAATGTGGAAGCAGGAACAGCATCTTCAGTGCAACAAGATAATCTATCACATGAAACACTATCACTTGCATTCCACTCTGTAGCACCCCATTCACTTAAATAGCGTTTGAGACACTAAGGGTTTCTTTGTCATAATTTTTAGTTTATGTCATTGAAAGAGAAATAAGAAACTGAGCAAAAAAGAGGTCACAAGTGGAAGTACAAATAGAGAAATTAAACGCATGGTTTTCCTAGCTTTCAATTACTGAGGAATGTATGAAGACAGATCTAAGTCAATCTTTCAACTATTCAAATAAATAATGCTCTAAACCCCAAAACAAATTACAATTTTCCCTTTGCAATCTACCTATTTAAACTCAATAAAAGGTCCACGTAGCTTAAAATATTTTAAATTAGAAACGGCCATTCAACTCACCTCACAGTGGACGTCTACAATCCCTTCATTTTTGTCCCTGTGCTTATTCTTTGTTATGCTGTGCCACAGCCTCAACACTTCCCCTTTGCTGGCTCTGTAGAAGCTTTCTGGGGTACTCTCTTTACAGTAAGACACAAACTGAGTCCTGGTCTTCCACTTTCTGAGGCTACGCTCACAGTAACAGGCTGTTTTCCAAGCATGCACACTATCTCCACTGTTTCTACTCTGTTTACAACAGAAGAGTTAAACTCCACTCCCCCACACCCCAACTAAAAAAAAAAAAAAAAAAAGATTAGCAACACTTTTTCAGATGGACATCTCTGTTTCTTCACATCCAACATCCTTTCACTCCAACACAGTAGCTCATCTACAAGTACTACCACCCAATGTACTTCAGGAATTGCATGCACTACCTTTTCAATGACTTTGATCAGTAGGGTTTTCTTTTGGGAAAGCTTATGTGATAATGTTGCAGAGTTCAAAAATGGAAAGACCTTTTAGGAAGAGTAAAGTTTCTTTCCTCAAGATAATTAATCAATCTCTGTATTTGCCTCACACCCTTAAGAAATGTGTTCCATAACTGGGTGAAGACTGGCTGTATCCAGTTTCTGCCATTTGATCTAAGTTTTGTGATTGTTATTGTCCCTGCAACTTTAAAGTCAGAGCTGTCAAGAGCATCCATGGACCGAAATTAATTTATGTAGCTGACTCTCAGTACCTTAATGGCTTTAAAAAAAAAAAAAAAAAAGAAAATGTAGGATCAAAGGCCTCAAAATAATGCTGGAAGGTGACTAAGAACTGGCAAGTAAACCCTATGTGACAAGAGAAATCCAAGCCACAGCCAGCTCTCAATAGTTTAACTCTGAACTACCTGAAACCAGTGCTTGAGCTTCATAACCAGATGCAGGCAATTACGCTATCCTTATCTGGATATAAGAGGCATGAGTTGTCATGGTACCTTATCTAGGAAGTAAGGATATTTCTTATAACACGTGAGATGATGAAAGGTAAGACAAAATGAAGCAAGGTGAGAGATCAAGAAAGATATCCACCAATTCTACTCTTTTGTTTATCTATGCTTGCTAGGGTTGCAAGCCAGACAGAAGAGGCATCACGATAAACAATCAGCTTGTGTCTGATCTTTTCACTGCAAAAATTTGTATGCAGTCTGACTGTTTTTTCGTTGGTAGAAGAAATTTAGAACATTATCTGGCAAACAGTGGGCAGATAAACCCCATTTTCTTGCTTTGTCTCTCCCATTAGTGGGGAAACTCTCATAAGAGGTTCAGGAAGAAGGGTAGCACTGGTTACATCAGGCCCCCCCAGCTGAAGGTCAAAGAGAAGAAACCATCCCCTGTCATCACTGTACACAAAGTGGAGCTTTGTAAATGCTGAATTGTCAGCTCTTTCTGTATCAGAGGTGGACACAGCTCATTCTAACAGACTGTAGAAGTGGAAGGGGAAAAAAAAAGTATTGTGACAATTAAATTAGCACTGTATGGTACATTTAACTACACTGACTTCTCTCTTAAAAACACCATTACAGATACATGGCTGTGGTATTCTGAATGAGTCACTGCCACTGGAAATTCTTAGAGCTACAAAAGAATATTCCTGTTTATCCTCACCAGCCAGTTTCTGAACCCTTAAATAATTCTTACACACATACACAAAGAGAGGGGCTATTCCTAGACTTGTGTTATCACCTAAATGCTTCCAGACAGAAGAAAAATCTTTCAAGCTATTTTGGAAAGATTTCACATAACCTGTAACTGAGAAATATCAGTTGTTCTCCACTACAGTCTGAATTTCTACCACAAAGATTGAAAGAGTCTCAAATTCACAACTTACATTGCAAAACTCGAGAGTACACAGTATGGTAAGAACATATTAAAAGCAAATGAACTTGCATTTATCACATTACCTTTCTAGTTACTATTAAAAAAGAGAATAAAATGATTGGTAAAATAGCACAAATAGGCTAAGTATTTGTAAAATCATAATGACAGTTCTGACTACAATCTAATACTTAAGAATCCACGCATCTTACAGGTAACTGTAATTTGTTTTGGTTTTAAGAGTCTGCTACCATAAGAAAAAAAATACAATTTAAAAAATGCCACCAAATAGCAAAAAAACCCAAACCAACCAAGAAACACATGTCCAGATGTCTGTGTAAAGAGATACATTCATTAAACTACTACTAGACACATATATTACAGCTATTAGGGGCACACCATTGTTTTGAGTTTTTTTCAATCCTGAAGAATTCTAGAATATTTTACAGAACACAGCACAGAGTACCACAAAAAAGTCTGTCTGCAATTAACTCAACAGGATTTTTTAAAAATACGTTTGCAATTTCATTTGAATCTCAAATTACTATTATTGCTACAATAAGGGATCCTGTTGTAAGCAGGATATGATTAACTTGTGACTAATAGCCCTGTTGTTATACAGTTTACCACCATACTGATGAGATTAAAAGAACAGTGACTAATAATGCAAGGTGTATTCAACACTGACCATTTTCTTGCCTTTTATTTTCAAATATACACATCAGTCGAGATAGTAACAACCACCACTGTTCAGTTAAGACTGGCAAAATAATACTGAAGGAGGAAGTCTAACTGGTCTAAATTGGCCTTTTCTGTGCAGAAATATTAAAAAGTAAATCCTTGTGGAGTAAAAATTCCTATAATCCATGATCATCCACAATTGATATATATTGATTTGTATCATCCATCATCAATGCAAAGCCAATGGGCAAGAGAGACAGAAGGATGTTAAACAAACAACTCTACATGTGTCCAAAATTTAGGATTTTCTCCATCCAACATAAATGTGATAATTCAGGTTTTAAAAAGTCACTAGTTTTTCCCCCCCTCAATCTCTACTTTACAGCTGACAGGACTTTACTTGCACCCTGATGAGTTCATCTCCACATTTGTAAAGTGAGATGTTAAAGAATTTGAAATTCTGCTAGTCGTTTATTATCTTTCGAACTGGAATTTAGTCTCAGAATTTCAAAATTTTTAAAAATCTAAACCATAAGGAAATTATAGCACACATTCAAGAAAAAGTCCCTGGAAACGTTGTTAATTTAAACTCAGGACTAGAATTTAAAGCTTCTCAAATTGCTCCAGAGCAGAAAAATTATAAGAATTGCAAAATTACATGTCCTAGGAAACTATAACATTATCAACAGGCCTGCTGGGATCAACATCTGACCTCTAATGCTTGAAAAAGATACTGAGAACATGATGCAGGGTTGGAGAATGTGTGATCTCCTTTCAGCAAGTCTATCTAGAGCTTACATCATTTTGTGGACTAGAACAAGCTTCCTTTCTGTAGCATGGATTCTACGACACTAACAAAAACAGCAACAACAAATCATGCAAATGCTGTCATGAGTAAGCAGCAAAGTGCAAATATGGTAAAATGACATTATTTCTTATGGTCAGCGAAAGAAGAAAAAGGCTGCAACACAATGATGATGTAAGCAGATCCATACAAGTGCACAACGCCATCATGCACAGGTCCAGAACTTGCACATGTTATATATAAATACGTTTTAATCATTAATTAATGAATTAATACCCATCTTGAAACACATCAGAAATTACATTAATAGCCAGCCTACTATTCTCTTTTTTTTTTTTTTACTGCCCTTTCCTTCATACAGTATCTTCACATGACACTATGTACTGGGAGGTTTCAGAGGAGGTTCCAGTACAGCCCAATATTAGAAGACAGCCCAGGCACCCGTGGGGAAGGGAAGAGGTTACTCTCGTTGGAGAAGCAGGAGTCTTTACTACAAAAAAATAAAAGGAGATGGGCCTAAAGCGACAGAGAGGCTAAAGATTACCTCGAGTAAGAGCTGCTTACCTGATTCGTGACCTGAAAAGAAAGCAGAAGAGAGAAGGGAGTTAAGACCCCAGTTAGATCGGCGGGCTAAGACCTCCCCCGTTCCCTGCCCCCACCAGCCAACCCTCAGCCCGCGATGCTGAGCCCAAGAGCGGCCCCGAGCCCGCTCCCCTCCGCCATCCTCCCTCCCTCCCTCCCGACAGCAGGCAGGCAGGCAGCCCACCCGCGCCCGTGGTAGCTCCCCCAGCGCCCCCGTGCCGGGCACTCACGTCGGGGTTGGCCTCCAGGGGCAGCCAGCGATGGGGCTCCATGGCGGGGGCGGCGGGGCGGCTCCTGGTACCGGCACTGGGCTCAGCCTGGCAGCACGACTCTGACAGCGCCTCACGCCGCCTCGCCTCAGCCCTGACCCGGGACCGCACCACCGAGACGCGCGAGAAAGGGGAGGGGGAGCGCGGCGGAAAAGCAACGAACCCTCAGAGCCCCCACGCACACTTTTCCACCCCTGCGGAGCGGCGGGCGGAGGCGACATCACGCGATGAACGCCTTCCCCGTGGGCGCTGCCGGGCAACGACGGCCCGAAGGTTTCTCCCTCCCCACCCTCCTGGCTTCCCCCCGGCAATGGACTCTCCCAGACAGACAGGTGGTGCCCCGGCCGCCCCGCCCCGCGCTTGCTCCCGACCGGCGGCGACGGCGCCGTGCGCAGGAGCGGCTCGGGAGGCCCCGGCCCCGGCCCAGTACACCCGTGGGAACGGGACGGGTCACGGAGTGCCACGGGACAGAGGGATTGAGATGGCACTGTAAAGCAGTGCCAGTGAGCTGCCTCCACATCGCCCGAGAAGAGTTCTGTGCGTGTGGCAGCAAGGACAGGGGTGGTGAGGTCCGTGTGTGATCTGCTGAAAATTACTGTGAGGTGTGTTAAACCCAATTAAAAATCTCATTTCTCTTCTAAAGCTGCAAGTCCCCTCATGCTGTCCCATCTCAGGAGCATAAACATACCATTTCTTGGCCTTTTGGCTACCATCAAGCACAGTGTAATGTATACATATCATACACAGTGTGTATACATTTTGTAGATACACATACCAGATGTAGTGTCATACCTTCTTTTCAAGTTAATTCAGAAAAACTAAAAGCGAGGGCAACAATTTTTTGGCCTCCACCCTCCACCACTACTTCTGCCTACCACGCTCTACAGACATCAGCCGAGCTATGCAGCCCCTTGCAGCACTTTCATGCGGCCTTGCATTTTCAGATGGGGACACTGGGACCAGGGTTTTGTAGAAGCCTCTGAGCTGGACCTCCAGGCCTGCCCAGCATGTGGCCAGAAAGACCTGGGGCAGTGGGAAGCAGGTTGTTGAGCATGCATCTTTAGAGAGTGTTGGTGCAAATCACGCCCCATTCTGTAAATGTCAAGTCTATGAAATGGAGTAAATTACCTAATGATGTTTTATTCTATTCTACCCACTGTAATCGCTTAGCAAGATGTTTGGTACATGACTGTGCCTGAAGCTTCTGTATTGACCTATCAACAACACTGTAGCTTATCTCTTCAGCGATCCAGTCTCCTTGTAGCTCATGAGATTTGTCTTCTAGTTTCTCAACCAAGTGTCTCCTCCTAAGTCCTCAGTCCTCACCCAGCTAAAAGATGGGCCTGTACTGTCAGTCCACCAGCACAGTCCCCATCTACCTTCCTCTGCCCCAAAAAGCTTTGTAGTTAGGGGAGGGAGAATTTTCTGAAGATACACAAGTTTAATTCTGAGGATGGGCAGACAAACTGAAATCATTATATACTTCACCACCTTCTGTTCCAAGTTCAAAGAACTAAACGCATGTTTACATGTTGATGAAAGTAACCCCAAAATAACACCAAATTTCAGCAAATGAGCCTGTAATTACCAAACCGCCAAGAAACTCAACTTCACATCTATCTCTACATCTTGAAGAATGATATGTAACATAACGAGTATTAGTCATAGTGCTAAAGACACTACTAAGAGACCTGATGAAATTGTACTATAAAAGAACATATAAAGTTTTCCAGATAGCAGTGTAATAAGAGTTACCCAAGGTAAGAACAAAGAAATTGTTAAGTCACGTCCTTGCTATGGGAGACAGATCTTACCAGTGTGTTTTGATAATCATGAGGTCATAAAAGCACATACTACTCAAAAACATTTGCACTTAATTAGATGATACTTTAAAAGGGAGAGGCCAAGATCAGACAAGCCATGAATGTATAAAGCTCATAAACACACACCATGTTCCATAGTAATTACCCTTTTCCTGAAATATATTCTAAATTTTTTCATTAACATTTACTGAAAACATGTAATTTTAAACTAGCCAGCACTAGTGCATGTCAAGTTACGCTTTACTACTGTCAGTCTTACAATAGATCTGAGATTATAACATTACAATATATAAAAAGCTAAAAGTAAATGTAAATCTGATTACTAGCAAAATCTAAGAATATTGACTATTTTTAAATGGTGAAACTGGTGAAGGATCAGTTATTGTTTTAGGGCTCCAGCCACACTCCAAACTAAGTTAAATTATGTATGACAATCTTACTGAACATGGTTCTAGCTGTAGTTCTACAAAAAATGGTTATTTTACCATAAAACTGAAGACATAGTTTATCTACATAAACCATCCATGAAATGCACAGTTTAATTGCAGGTGTACTGGCTGACTCCACAATCCCCCTGTACAAACTATGGTCACTCTATGTATCTGTACTACATTCAATATACTGTATGTGCTGCATGCACACAGAACAGTGCATGATTTATGTACCTGAGACTATAAAAAGAGCACCAAGAAAACCCTGACACCTGTTAGCAACAAACTAAACTCAGCAAACAACTTGCTGTGCAAACCAGGTGTGACTTAAAACCAACATTTCCAAAAGCCTCACCAGATGATTCTCACGCCAGCACCATTTCCCAGGCCAGTGCTAGCGTAAGGACTAGCACAGGGGCCTGCAGCCAGGAGAGTACTACCAGCCTGAGGCAAAGCATGGGTAGGCCCTGGCCTACAAGGTCCTGAGCTACCGTCCACAGGTATCCTTTTTCACTCGACGGCTGCAGACCCAGCAGTTTCCTAAAACGCTGACCTGGTTTTACTTGTAACTACTTAAGAAGCGATTTACTTCGAAAAGGACAAAAAAAACCCCACCCCTCGCGCCCCGCCCCCTACGGGCCTCACACGCACCCGCCCCCCCAGCGGAAGACGCGAGCCGACACGCGCGCAGGCTCCGCCCTCCCCTGGGGAGAAGGGCGCATGCTCCCTGCCCGGCAGCCAATCAGGACGGGGTCGCTGGTGCGGCCTCGCTCCGGTGCCGCCCGCAGCCAATCGGGGTGGCGGGCGCTGTGTGGCGGAAGTTGGGCCCGGGCGGGAGCCCGGAGCCATGGCCGCCGGTTCTGCGGTGCTGCTCGCGCGGGCGCTGGAGGCGTTGGGTGAGGGCACAGGGACGGGACCCCGGTGTGGGGGTGGAGGGGAGCTGAGGAGGAGCTGGGCTCCCCCCCGCGGCCCGCAGGGTGGGGTGTGCAGGGGAGAGCGGCCGGCGGGGGTTGCGGGTGCTCTCTGCTTCTGAGGTCTTAGCCGAGGGGCCGTCCCGCGGAGCCACCTCACCCAGGGCCCGGGCGAGCTGTTCCCGGTGGGTGCTGGCGAAGGGTTGCGGTGGGTCTTCCCGGCCTGACGCGGGTCGCTTGGCGCCTTGGCCGCCGGGAGGAGACCAGGGTGTAGTAGCGTAGTCTAAGGAGAGCAGCGGTCCTGTGCTGCTGATGCCAGCTGGCAGCTCGGCACGCCCGGCTTCCCGGGACTCGGTGCGGATACTGCTCCACAGGGTCGAAGGAGTTACTCAGGGCTGTCAAACTGTGCAGTTGCATAGACATAGTCCCTGGGACTCTGAAGTCTTATGGAGTCGCTCCTATTAGACTTTACTTGGGATGCTGAGTAGGTTATGTTAACGCAAATCAGCAAGCTCACTAAAAGAAAGCTGTTTTTAAGGTAAATGCATGCATGATTATCTCGGAATTCTTCCGAAAGTGATTAGATTCATTACTAGAACGCTTGTAAGAATTTGCGTATGATCACAGCTGCTTGTGTGTTTCAGATGTTGGTGGTGCAGCAGATAAGATTAATTTAATACCTCAGGACTTTTTTGCAGAACTGGTAAGTAGGGCAATAAATGGGATGTGGAAGGGCTTCTGGCACTCTTTGATACTAGGAAACCTTTTTGTTTAAGCTCTTCTGTATTTATCTGTTGCAGGGGGAATATTATGTATGTGGTAGCTTAGATTTACATGGCTCATGAAATGGACCAGTCCTGCTAAGAGCAATGGGATTGCTTTAAATTTCTGTTTTTATCACAGAAGATATTTTAAAATTAATTTTTGCCTTTCATCTAAATGAGATAACAAGCTAGCTTTTTTGGAAAACATTCAGCTTATGTACTGTAGTGTGCACTTGAACATGCTGACTGTTCAGTTAAGAAAATCGTTTCTTAAGTAGGAATAGTGAGGTAGTAACTGAAAGTCTTAAGTGAGTTTATTTCTTTTTCTTGGATTTGATGTGATTTTAAAACCAGTCATTTCAATGACTTTAGCCTTCACCCTGCATTTAAAGCATCCTCCTGTTTTATATTTTTGCATTAATTTGCAGTTTTATTTTTTGTTTTGTAATCTCCCAAGTATTTAAGCTAGCTTTGTTTTGTATATTAAAATATGCGTTAAGGATGTTTTCAAACTTAATTTCTTTACAGTGTGAACAAATTATTCAACATCTAAACCATAAGATCCCAGGTGTAAATACAGCTGAACTGTGTCAGGTAAGCATGAATACTTGCACTTAGAAGCAAGTATATTAGCTGTATATCCCCAAGTAATTTTTGTGTGTGCGTGTGTGTGCGCGCGTGTGTATATATATATATACACAAAGGGGTTTTTATTAATGCATGATTTATTATTTGTAATTGTTTGAATATTTTACTTCTAGAGAATTCAGACATCTGGGATTGAGATTAATGTTGGTGATTTGGTGAAAATAGCCAACATCGTTTCCTTTTTATTTAGGTAAGCACAAAATAATTTACTTTGCCTTATGTCTTTATTCACTCCACCCCAAATTAATAGTGGTATTAAAAGGTGACATCAAATGTTGGTATAAAATGAACTGATTTAAGAAAAGGCAAAAGTTTATAATTCCCAGTACACAAAAAAGAACTTCTGGTCTTAGTGTTACTAAAAAACGTGTGGTTACTTAATGTACAGTCTTACTTTTTGCAGTAAAAATAAAAATGGAAGTTTTTCTAAGGTCCTGTCTGGAAGCTTTAGAATTACTGGCAAAATAAAAGGAAGTTAATCCCGGTTCTAAAGCCTGGAAGAAGCATATTCTGAAATAATTTTGTTTCTTAGAGATTAGAAACCAGCATTTGTGCCTATTTGAAGGGCACACAGTTTTATAATGTTGAACTCTGCCATGATGAAGGTAGAGTTTTCAGGTAGTATTTTCAGCTGTTGTTTTGCTGTAACTTTTTCTATTTTCAGAAAGATAAAACTTTCAAGATCCTGCTTGTTCATTTAATAACTAGTATCTAAACATCTTATGTAACATGAGTATGACTGAAGAAAATGTACCAGCAGAAATTTAACATACTACTTTTTCCTCTATAAAGTATAAAGCCTTAAATTATATTAGACCATGCAACTTGGACGACCAACTATTTTTTTTATTACCATCTCTTTAAAAAAATCTGCGTGAACAAACTTAGGGTGGGAAATATTTTTTTAACCTGTAGAGGAAATCGAGTGGCAATTACCCTCTAGACTTGCTGCTTTTTCAGTTGAGTGTTTATTGCATCATTTGACTCCTGTTAGTACCAATTATACCATTACCTAGAGGTCTTTACTTGCCTTTTGGTGATATTTAAATTACCTATCCTAAAAATTTAATTAAATTGTCTTGTTTCTGAAGTAATAATATTGTTCAACTGCTCTATGCACACATCTTTTCACTGAATTATGCCTTTTTTTCAGTTGCAACAGCACTTAGAGGCTGTGACTATTTTTGTCTTAACATTGCATGTTGTGCAAGCCTAGCAAAGTTTGGTCTGCATATTAAGCCCTATTAAAAGTCAAGTTACATTGGTTTTTGTATGTGGATACAAAAGATTAGTAAAATAGTTTGAAAAAAAAGTCCCACAGGCTGCCTAATGTGAAGTACATAGACACATAAAGCAGAAATAAAAAATTGTCTGTTTGGGGTGAAGTGAAGAATTTTATTAAATTCTTGGAGAATTATATTGATTCAGTGTTCTTTGGATACACCTACAGCACAGCAGCCAGAAACAATCTTTCTACGGAGGAACTCATCACCACCTTGGGCAATGCTGTCAGCCCATTGCCAAAACATGCAGTTCAAGTTGTTCGTCATGTATGGAACGAGCAGGGCAAATCCATTAGTGTGTCAGAAGATGCAAGAAATATGGCCATGGTGGGGCAGGTAACTAAATGAGAGAGTGTGGCTGAGCTATTAACTTTTCAGAAATGTCAGAGCTTTTTTGCGTGTGTTGTGTTGTCAAGCACATGGTGGTATTTTGATCGCCAAAAACTTTCCTATGTATATGTTGCCAAATGTCTACCCAGATAAAGAATCACATACGGTAAAGGTTGTCTAAATGCTGAATGGTTTTCTAATATTGTTTGTATGATAAAATCACATTTCATACATTTTAAAATTAGTGCTTCCTATTACTGTTAGGGAAGGTGAGCAGACAACTGTATTAGCAGTTTATGTAAATCTGTTTTCAATGTCATTTGAATTTTCTTTAGAGTTGATAACACCAGCACTTGATCGTTTTATTCTTTGTCTCCCTGATATTTAAAAAAAGTTTAAACTTACTGTCAATTTCCATCATTCTTTTTTCCTTTTTGAAAAAATAACATAGACTGTATTTGCATTTTAAATTTTTTTTTTTCTTCTAACAACATTTTAAGAGTATGGAATTAGGAAAAAAATCTTTGAAGCTTGATAGTAAGCTTATAAAGGCTCTCCATTTCTTTCAACAGTTCTGCTTATCGTAAAAGGCTAAAAACAATAACTTACCTACCTGATGTATTCATGCTATACTTTGATTTATCTAAGATACAGTTATGAAATGCCTTAATTTTTTCCATGATTGCTATTATAAAATTTTTGTGCCACTGTCTGAGGTTTTCCTCATGTTTCCACTTGATTTAGAAACTTCTAAAAAAATTACAAAAGCACAAATGATACCAAGTGAACTCTGTGGCTCGAGCTCCTCTTAACAGAACTTTTTAAATAGACTACTTGACTGTTGACAGTACTCAAAAAAGGAAAACAGATCAAGTGAAATAACATTAAATTGTGGGTTTTTTTTTCACTATTAAAAGGAAGGACAGTTGATTTTTTTTTTTTTTTATTGACAGTAATATCTGAATGTGTGTGTTTCCCATTTGGATGTGAGCTCTAGATGTCTTTTTTTATCTGTAAATCATCCATCCAACAGAATAGCAATGGTAGGCTAGATCTCTATCTTTAACACTGTTTCCAATTATTTTCTTCTTCATAGTTTGTGGATATTAAATGGAAACTGGGAGTTGCAATGAGCTCTGATGCCTGCAGGTCTCTGAAGTATCCTTATGTTACAGTGACGCTAAAAGTGGCAGAACCTTCAGGACAAATAACAGACAAGTCTTTCGAAATGACGATCCCGCAGTTCAAGGTCTGTAATCAGTGTTACTTGATTCAGTCTCTTAAAAACAACTGTATACCTTGATGCATACATTCATGTTGCTTATTTACGAACAGTCATTAAGAGATGAAGCATGAATTATTTAAAACACTGAAGCTAAATACTTACAGCATTTAGTTCTACATCACTATCTGAAAATGTTAATTGGGCAGTAATTAATCTGTTCTCTTAGAAATAAGCTAATAACTGAAGACGTAAAGGCTTTGGTGTCTTTCTTGTCAGCTGTCACTCTGCCTTATTAAAAATAGATGGAATATTCTAAATCTGTGGAACTGTTCCCCAGCCTCAAAGTCTAAAACTTGGGTTAAGCCTAACATTTGCTAATGATTAGGAATGGAGGTCATTCTGCTTTGTCACCACTGGCCCTTAACTGCTATGTCTTCATCTATGAAGTTATGTAACTTTGTTTACTTCTGCGTAAATGTGGCACTTCTGTTGTCATTCCTGTTTAAAGGGCGAATACATCACTTGTGTTGTACATGCTAACAAATAAATCCTTGGAATTGGATTGGCAAGAATTTGAGAAGGATATTCTGAATCCTTTGGTGTTGTAAAATGTATTCATTCTAGTTGAAACCTTTTCAATAATGTGCTCTTCAACTGCTACAAGAAATGGATGCTATACTTGAGAAGCCTGGATTATTTTAGATGGCAATAGAAACATTTGTGTGAGAAGGTCTTTTGAGGTTTTTTTTTTGGTTGTGGTGTGAGAGCTACTTTGTATTTTTCTTTCATAGCACGTTCTCCTATTAATAGTCAAACCCATGTAAATAAGGCATGATGCATGTAGGTTTAATAGTGAATGTGCCCAAATACCAACCAGCCCATAAAAAGAAAAGCAGAAACTTTCAATTCAAGCTGCACATTGTAACTGGAGGAAAGAGGAAGTGTGAGAAACGTGAATTGTGATTTTGTTTTGTTTTGTTTTTTTGTCTAACATGCTAGTTTGAACTACAGTTTGAGCTTTGCTTCATGCAACTGAAATTTATCTTGACTCTTGCTTTTTAGAACTTCTTCAGACAGTTCAAGGAAATGGCAGCTGTTCTTGAAACAGTTTGAAGAGAATTCTTTTATTTACACTGAATTTTGGACAGAAATAGATAAGTAAACATTCTGTTCTGCACAGGGAATAAAGTGCCATTGTTTGGCAAGGTATGTATCCTTGTCTTTTTGACAGGTATTTGTCAGCATCATTCTTGCATTGTTGTGAAGATTTCTTCGCTTTTGAATACTTGAAGCTAACTCTGCAGTGTTTGTGAAAATATGTTTAGCTTTGTTCATCCTGGTAGGCAAAGGATAAGGATGTGTAAGGAGAAGTATCACTGTAGACTTCATAATATCCAAGAGTAAGAAACTACACATTTAACTCTGGAGTGCGGAAAGACACCTAAAAACGTTGACTAAGAAGATACTGAGAGAAGTGTAAATCCTGTGTTAACACTTTTGTCTGTAAAACTGAGATGCATTTGGACTCAACTATATTAATATAAGGAGTA
The DNA here is from genome assembly GCF_965140245.1 of Athene noctua. Classification (NCBI taxonomy): domain Eukaryota; kingdom Metazoa; phylum Chordata; class Aves; order Strigiformes; family Strigidae; genus Athene; species Athene noctua. The sequence goes on from NC_134037.1 coordinate 219,411,182, forward strand.
TATGAAGTTACACATAACAAGCATACAGTTATTCTTGAATAACAGCAATGACAAGTAGTTAGTTGCAGATATTTGCAGATCTGGCTTCCAGTCGTCTTTTATTAACTGAAGAATGTACCTGTCCTAACAGCTTGTTTATTGCAAATACTTATTTCCCACCACCTGGTCTCATAAAAACTGAGTTAATGTATTAAGCTTTTCTGGAGACCCAAATTTATTCTCTGAAATGAAGCCCAGAGGCTAATTTTAAATAAAAGCAGAAAGGTGAATTTAATTCAGAAGAGTTTTAATATATTTTTGCCTTTACATTTAATCTAACTCCAATCTGTGACACTCTGCTTGATGTTTTGATCGGCAGTCTGCTTTCTAATTAAATTAGAATATTGATGTAGTTGCCTCACTCCAAGCTCTGAACTAGAAAAGTCAAGACAAAACTTGAAAATTCAGTCTGGAATGTTAGCCAAGCACATCAGAGAAAGGACCACACTAGAAGTCAGCAAGATTTCTTTGCTGTTTGTATTGTGTGGCAGGAGTCCACTGGACTTTGTTGTGCACATTCGCTCTCAGAGAATGTCCTAACCAGCAAAATTTTTACTTTGATTCTGAAGAATGGGGTCATTTCCAAAGGGATAGTGATAAATCCAGTGTGTTTACATGATCTCTTTTTTTTTTTTTGAGTTTTCCATAAACAAAACACAAACTGCAAATGTAGTGGGACAATACTGTTGCATTTCAAGATGTGGTGGTGGTGTAGTAGAGCTAATAAAACTGAAGAGAGACAATTCCTACTGATAAGCAGACTGAAGTTTATGCTGCAAGTTCAGAATGGTAAGAGACCAAGAACCAGTTTTGCTGGGCCAGATTCTCAAGTGAGAACACCTACCTTTCTAACCCACTTACATTTTTTTTATTAAGTTGTTTAGAAGCTGTCTGAAAGTCATTGATACTGGTTATGCCTGCTTGTTTGTGTCATGAAAATAACTGCAGCACATTGCGCATGCTGCATACTGCAATCCTTTTAATAGAGAGATACACCCCTACTCTTTGGACATTATGCATGGTGCATAAAAACAGTACTTGGAGCTCAGAAGCCCAAATAAGTGAAACGGTGTTGGCTTTAACGAAAGATAGTAAAAGTTTTGTGCTGTGGCTGTTGATGTGGATGATACTTCCTTTGTGCTGCTGAAGCCTGAGGTGTTTGCGTTGTGACTGGAGAAGGCAGATTGCTCTTTTCTGGGGGCCTCAGTGGAATGTCACAAAATGGTCTCAGGAACAGACTTTCTGTTTGCCTTTTCCTTTGTCTGTATGCAGGGGCTCGGGGTTGAACACAGAGTAAAAAATCCTCTGTGTCTGTGGAAAAGTGATGGGAGCAGATTAATTTTTTTTTTTTTAATTTGCCGAAGTTGTAGTGTAAGGCTGCCAAGTGTACTGAACGTTGTCATGCTTTGGCCTAGTGAATTAATTGGTTTACATCAGTACAAGCGTTCCAGAAAAGGAATACTTTTTTAGTAAAGCTGGAGCCTTACAAATACTTCCCATTTGTTCTAATGCACTTAAATTCTTCATATAGCTGGAAATATTTGTGCCTTCACTGGAACTAGATGGAAAAGAAGATTTAATTACTCATGTCTTAACTTCTAGAAACAATTTAGTAGATGCTGGAAGGTAGTGAGGAAGCTTTCAGTTACCATTTCTGCTGAGTCCATCAATAAGAGGAGAAAGCAGCCTTTGAAAAGTCTAACTTACACTTTGTTGAGTCATATATTCTAGAAATATTAATATTTTTGAAACATCCCTGGCTGGAAGATGCCTGAACACGTATGCTATACCAGTTTACTGATTGAGAATTTTCAGGGATGTTTATGGACATCTAGAAGATGTGATTAAAAGTTGGCTATGTAATCAAACTTCTGAGATTTGTCCTGATCGCTATCAGCAGTAATTCCTATACTGAGTAATGAAAGAATTAAGTACTTTATTGAAGAAAACAAATTAAACAAAACCAACTAAAAACCTAACAGTATGTGGAGTAGTAATATTAACATGTTCAAACAAGCTGTGAATTGTTTGTCTATATGTGCAGAAACCAGATCTTTCAAAGAGAACCAGGAGTCCTTGTGTGTTCCTAATTCTACTTGTTGACTGATAAGAAATTTTGTAACATGAATATTTTTGTAAGTCCACAGTCAATAAACATATAGGTAAAAACATAAGATAAAAATGGTCTGTATTTTGTTTTAAGCTACTGCATGAAAGTCTGTCTCATAAATACTATAATGAGTAAAGTTCAGGCCTAGACTGACAAAATTTCTTATTAAATTAGGATGAAGTTCAGACATATGCCATTTCTCTCTGTGATGGAGTTCTAAGGAGCTGAGACTTTCAGGCTGCAAGGAATATTTGTATCAATTACAGCTAGACAAAATGTTGTATTGAACTAGGAAAAGACAGAGGACATATGAGACTAGTGAAATTTTGCAGGAAATTTCATTCAAGTGGTTTTATTTCATTAACTCTATTTAGGAAACAAGTAAACAATTTTTGCCAACAAATGTACCAATATTTGCCTGGAACAGAACAAGAGGAAGGAAGATGGGGGGGGAAACGGGTCTTACACCATAAACAAACCCAAAGGAGGGAATAATGAAGTGATCTCCTGGCAATGACTGTTGTTGTCATCACATTAATTTTTTTTTTTTTGCATTAATTTCAAAACACCAGCTCACTTCCAGAAAGCTATTTTGTAGAAAAATGGAGAGGCCCACCGTAAGAGTGCACAAATGGTTGTAGTCATGCCTGTGCGCTAGTGCTTTATATACTTAGCTTCTGCACACTTTGGCCTAGTTGTGGACAAAGTAAAAGCTTGTTCCTCTTCCTGCTTCCACAAAATTGCACTGCCTTTCTTTAACCACATTTTAAAGGTATGTAACCATCTTCACTGTGAGCCCATCCCCCTTTATTTTCTACCTTCCTGTTTTCAAACCTTTGCACTCTGAACACCTGAAAATACATTAGCTTGGACAATTAAAAACAAAGTTAGATGATAAACTGGGGGAGATGAAGAATGTTGTTTCTTCCTGTTTGCCCTGTCTTACTTGAATGTTTTATTACCCTCCTAACTGGGTATAAAGAGAGGGTAATTTCTACTCTGCTGCGAAGGCTGTTTAGCCCTTGCTGGTACTAGAATAATCCACAGAAGTACCCTAGTCATTTAATCTACCTGCAGCAAAAAATGCCCCATCTCTGAAGACCCTTTGCATAGGGGAAGGGACTTAAAATTCAGCAGCCTCTATCCTATCCAGTAGCTTGTAGTCAATCATTTCCCAGACAGATTTTTAGTAAAATATTATATCCCTGTTGGTTGGGCTGCTAGCTTATGGGCACTCACTCGGCTAGGAAGTTGGATCTGTGCAAGCCAGGACATGACATAACGAGTGCCTCGACCTGGGTTGAGCTGCTGTGGTATGCTGCTACAGTCCTCCCTTCCTGAGGCTTGGTCACCTCATAAACAACTGGATTTGCTTGTCACTGTGCAATTTTGGCCAAATGTTTCCTTCTGCTTTTATCGTACAGCACTGTCCATGCATACTCATCCAGCTCCACTCTTGGTGCTTGAGTTGCTTGAGAGCATGAGGAAGTATCCATGTTAGAGGGATGATGCTCACACTCCTCATACTCAGTCCTGGATGTTTTGAAAGACTTCCTGACTTGTTTCCAAGGCTTTTCTAATGGAAGGTGGAGAAATGACCTGCCTTTTGAACTGGACATCTTTTAATTATTGATATTTATGACTTCGTGTCATTGAAAAAGCAAGGACAGTGAGATTGCTGATCTTCTCCGTGAAGGCTAGTTTTAGTGTTTCTGGGTTTTCTCTTCCCTGTACTGCATTTGGCTAATCCTTCTATGGCTAATTACAGTCTAGCTGCCCTAATTTGAGAACCATTTCTGTTCAATGTGTGTTGGTGCCATATGTTAGTGTTTACATTACAGATTGTTATCTTTATAAATTGGAAATTTCAGTGTCAGTTTTGTTCTTCACATGCTGAGCTTTGGAACTGTAAGCTTTAATATACATATTAAAAAAGAAGGAAAATTCTATTACTTCATACAATAAAGATCTATGCTGTTACAGTATTTTAAGAAGGCTTTGTCATAGCATCGGTCACCAGGTGGCACTGCTACATATAGTCTTGATATAAGGTAATCCTCTGAGAGCATGTCTGACAATAAGATAAGGACTTCTGGTTTCCTGCCCTGTGTGGCTTGTCTCTGGAACTGTACATTCATGTCACCATAACTTCCATCCTGCTTCTTGCATTGTAGGGAAATACTCTTCTTCTGAGTTAATTTTTCTTCTTAATGCTTCTTCTGAGCTAATTGTAAAAAGATGAGCATAAAGATTTCCAGTAACATGAACAACATTCAGCATGTTAATGATAACAGAATATATACCATACATTGTATATTTTCAGTAGCTTAAAACAGTAATTTAATTACACTAATATTTCTGCATTATTGCTTGCTCTTTAAATAGTATCATGTTACATTTCTATTGGGGCTTTTCTTTTACATTTTTCTCCCTGTTTATACATGTCTCAGATTTTTCTAGATCTTTATCTTGTTCATAGAATAAGCATTTGCATTTCTCTGTCCGAGGTTTTCATGCAGTTTAACCACTCTAAAATCCTTCTGCATTTTGTTATGAATCACTTAGGATACACTTCTCTGCCACTGAAAGTGGCCCTGTTGCTTAATTACCCTGTGAATTACCTCTGAATCTGAAAAATAATGTTCTGATATTCTTGGTGCTACTGAAGCAGCAAAGAATTTTTCTGATACCCATGAATGTTATCACTGCTGTCTCTTAGGCAGTTTACAGGTGTTGTTTTTAAAAAAAAAAAAAAAATCATCTGAGAGCTTGGCCAATTTAAAGCAAGACAGGCTCCCTTCCCAGTGGTGCTTCTGAACTGGCAAGTACTGGATGCTGCAACCACGAAGCTTGAGAGGGGTGTTAAAGTTTACATTTAAAAGGAGTAGAGGAATGTAAGAGTGTGTTTCACATGAATCACCAGTGTGCTGTCAGTGCTGCTTCTCGCAGTTGGGAATGTGGGAAGATGAGAGATCTTCAGCAGTCAACAGAGTCAAGACAACAGATGTCAATCTACCTAGGAGTGAGTCAAGGACGATTAGAAAGAGGATTAAAGAGTTCCCATCTGTTCGGGGTTCCCATCTGTTTTTTGGTGGGTTGTTTTTTTGTGTTTTTTTTTTTTTTTGGCAGCTACACTGGCACCATTCTTGGTATTGAGTTGGGAGTACAAGTGCCCTATTGTTCATGGTAAGCTGTACCTTCTCTTACCAGACATACAGCACTGAGTTGTGAAGTTGCAGTAACATTTTGATAGTGATACACTGTTGAAGTCTGATTGGTATTTGCATTTTCCTCTTGAACAGATGGAATTTGTGACCTTTGAAGTTGAAGTACTCTTGCCTTCTGAAGCATCTCTCTTCCATGTTATTTTTGCACTCTACTATAGATCTGCTAACCTTTCTAGCCTGTGGTTCATCCTTTGTAATAATATCTTTGTGGAATAATATCAAGATGTTCCTTTGGCAATGACAAGAAATTCTGTCTTAGTTTCCATTGCTGTAGAGTTGGAGGGGACCAGGATCCTTTCCAGATCACAAAATGAGGTAGAGGGAGTGGGCACTGTCAGGGAAAAAGTAGACTCCAGCAGCTGTGGCACTCTCTTCCTCATTTTTTCTCTTCTTTGTATGTTACTGTGGTCGGGGAGTAGTAGGGAGGTAAATGTCTCCTTTATATAAAAGCAGAAATAATTGGCAATGTGGAAGTTGTTCTTGCAGAAGTTGCTCTGTCTCCTGCAATAACTAGCTTTGCAACTGGTCTGAGATACTAAATGCCACAAATTCTGTATTATCTCAACAACAGGAATTTTAGTAATCTGATGAGATACCCTTTTTTTGGGAGAGACACCTTAAAAAGAACAACAACCAAAAAACCTAACAAATTGCAGATGTTTCCACCTGGAAAGATGCTATGATCACATGTAAGCACATACGATTTGAGATTAAAACTTAGTTTTAAACAAAAAGCATTTGACATGACAAAAATAAGAATTCTTCCACAATCAAATGCTTCTTTGAAGAGAAATATAATAATTCAATGCATTGTCTCTCTTAATTAGTGCTACATTAAATTGAATAACAATACACTGAACACAGACATAAAATGTGGTTGGGTCACCTTAAATTCTAGAGATGTTTATGAAATTTCTAGCTAGGGATTATTCTCTTACAAACTTTACTCATTCCAGTTCTCCTAAATCTGTTTTGGAGTGGATCTTATTGGTAGAACAAATTATAATCTGTCATTATGATCAAAAAAGATTAGTGTCATTTAAGAAGGGGAAAAAAACCCCAAACCACCCAACCCCCTATCAGATTAATTTTTCATCATTTTTATGGTGTACAAATTGCAGTGACTATGTCCTGCTATTGACATGTCTCTACAAGACTGATATGTCTTACTCAAACGTTTGGCATTACATTTTAAACTATAATAACCTCTATACATCCTGCAAAATACACAATTTTCATTATATCTAGCAATGTTTTTACATACTTAATAGAGGAGGCATCAGAGTTTCTCTAGCAGAAAAAGTTTAAAACTTTGGTAATATGCCCAGTCTACTGAACTTACTTTCTAATACTTCAATTATATTTCCAAAAGTTGATTCATTAGAGTCTTCAAATAAGACTGGGTAGTTTAAACTAACAAAATGTTTTCTCAAGTAAAAATGCCTATATTTCAGATCTTACCAAAAGGTGATCTGAGAGTAAAATAAAATTTGACTGGTTAAAAATAATGCAAATAAGGTAGTGGACCTTGAAATCCCAGAGAGTAAAGTGACAGCATTCTTAGAAAAGCAATAGGATGAGAAGCAATTCCAGCTACAGGGCATATTACTGAAATAAAATACTCTAGTCTGAGGTGATTGAAGTTATGCATAAATTAGGGAACTGTAAAGTCAAGTCTACAGCTCCTCTAGCAAATTAATTTTTTTTTTCTGCAATTAAAATTGTGGCTAAAAAGCTTAAGGGGATGGATAATTACTAGCAATTAACAGTTTGATCATGTGAGTTGCTGAGGTCTCTCAGCTCCTTAAGAAGTTAATGAGAGCTGTGGTTGCTTACCATTTTGCAGGTTTAAATCCTTTAACACTGAATATGAACTGATGATCCAGATATGACATATGAAATAGCTGCTGTGGTGCCCTGTGCAAAAACAGTATGTATTATCAAGGTATTGCCTTAGAGAACAAAACTTACTTCCTTTAATAAACAGAAGGAAAATATACTTACCTATTTTATTTGGAAAAATACTCTTTACATGTAGTACTCCACTGACAAACAGTGAATCTAAAACGTTGAGAGGCATTTACTTATATTTAGTTAACTGTATCCGTGTTTTGTCACTTCAGAAATATATACCTCATTTTAAGAGATTTTGCATCTAACGTCTATTTCTTCAACAGAAATCAATGGCAGGTTATCATCAATTCAAAAAAGTCTGACTGGGTATTCAGCTCATTTTCTTTGACCAACTGAGCATGTATTTGCAGGACATGCTATGGCAATTATTGAGCACAGTAGTTTATGTACTTTAGATCTTCCAATATAGTTTCCACTTTGAATTTGACAATCTGTTTCAAGAAGCTTGGCCAATAATAATAATAATAAAAAAAGGAATTTAGAAAAAACTGTGGTCTCTCATCAGAGGCTTTGTCTGTCACGTCTCTGCATGGGTGCTGTATTTACACTTCTTTCCAGCTGAGTTGACCTGGTACGAGCTATGGAAAGTTGCTTTCTTTTCTGTCCCGAAGTTTCTCATTCCCATTAACTGAGCTATAAGGATTATGTAGTTTCGGCTAATTCCTAACTATGTTGTGCAAGGAATGAGAGGATGATGCTTTTGTGACTGCTATAGTTTTAAACACTAAGGGAGAAATTACACGAGGAGCATGTCAGAGGTCATGGGCAAAGGAATACTGTGCTCAGTAAGAGTGAAATCAGAAAGTTTTAACTTAAAAGGTGCATGAAATCTTAATCTGAAAAGAAATGAGAAAAGGGGACCAACTTCGAAAAGATGTTACGCAACTGAAGGACTGAGTTTCTAATGAAACACTATGAGTGAGATGGAGGAATAAAAAGTGGTAGGCAGATTAAAGGATAAGAAAGAAATCGATGAAGTAAATGGATAAAGGTAATGGACGGCTAAGAGGGATTATGATGATGAATCGATTCAATGAGACATAAAAAGCACGAAAACTTTGGATTAACATCTTGAGAATTTTGTTTTGAAGGTAGTTAAAATATTAGTGGTAGATTAAATTTGTCTTATAAGGGATTTGCATAAAGAATTCAATCATAAAAATAAATTAGGTCAAAATAACCAGCTCTCATACCATATTAAGCAAATCACCCAACTGAAAGAGAAGCCAGACAGTTCTGGCTGCTTCTTCTTCACATAACTGGCATAATGGTGACAATTTAAGAATTTCAGATTCATTTTCCACATTTTGTTCTTCACAGTTCTACCTGATAAAATAATTTCAAAAATTGAAGTGCATCCTTAGCAGATGAAAGCCCAGCTCTGTAGTGTCTTCAAGTGAAGGTTTCTTGCTCTGTTTGAATGTGAGAACATCAGTGGAATCTGTGATTGCTTAAGAGAATTTCAGCCTCTTTTTGCTCTTTTTAAATACATTCACTATTGTCTTCATGTTTCCTGATTATTATGATTATTATTAATTTTTTTGTATCACTACACCTAAAAGCCTAGGTGGTTGCCCGCAACCTGGTTTTGGTAGGTCGTATACAAACATAATACAAAGTGATCCAACAGTCTCAGAGATGGTGTTTGTAAGCAGCTGCCGCAATTCAGTACGTTGCAGCCTCCCCCTTAGGCTGCTTTGTCAGAGCCATTTCAAGATTATCCCATCTAAAATCATTTCAACAGAATGTAGGAGGGGGTTTTGCCACTGCTTTAGTGCAAACTCAGTGTTCAGTTCACATCTCTGGTAGCTTAAATTGGACTTTGTGCTCAAGTGACTGAACTGCAGCTTCACGCTCTGGAGGAATCATATAACCACCCATTCCCAAAAGGAGCAGAGTAGTCTTGCTGGCCTATTCACCCCCGAGCAGCTATTCCTGCTTCCTTTGTGCCAAGAGCCGTATCAGTATGAGCGCTGTCACTTAAATTAGAGGCAGCTCCCAGAACTGAACTGGCAGAAAACGAGCAGTTCATTGCGGCATTAAACCAGTGCCAGCACTGCTGCCAGGAAGCAAATGGGTCTTCTCCCAGCTGCGCTGTTAGGGGAGCCTAGCAGCTCCCAAACTGTCATCCCGCACTGCTGGAGCACAAAATCTCAAGTAACGTTCTCAGCTGGAGGGTTCAAGCTAACTGTGCAGACTGAGAGACAAGAAATTTTTAGGTTTGTGATCCAAAAGAATTGGCTATTATTTTTCTAATTACCCCAGCTGTAGTATCTACTGTACAAGAACGCAGTTCAGGTGTTAAAAGTGTGTGAAAATAGTCAGCTTGGGAAAGCAATCCCATTCTGGCTTTAACTTCTACCACTGTAGCAAATATTTTGAGCTGGTGTCCAGCCTACATCAGACTTTTTGCATTAGCTACCCTGTTCTAAGAATAGCTCATTTTAGGATGCTGTGGGAGGAGGTATATTTTGAGGTCTTTCCAAGTCAGAACGTTAAAACTAAAAATTACAACCGAGAAACCAAAATGCATAAACCAGATGATTAAACTGGGAAAAGGAAGAACAAAATACTTTGCTCAGGAAATGAGCATAGTTGTTTGTAACGCTATTAAAATACTGCTAATGGGAGAGTTTCTGTGTCAGTTCGGACTGTTGTGGGTTGTGACCTGCTGTGCCACATGATACACCTCTGCCCAAATAATCTATCAGGCAGCCTCAAATTACAGAGAATAGCTCTTCAGCTCCAGCTAGAGATTTATTTTTTTCTGGACAGTTAAAACTGTTGCCGTAATAGCATGTTACTGGGAATTGTCGCTGCTGTTGCTACAGATGAAAACACGAGGACAGTCACTAAAATTGATCATTACAAAATGGATACGGATGCAATATGACCAGCTAAGCTTTGTCCAGCTCCTTTCTCAGGTAGAGGAGACTAGTTACTAACATTTACAGTAGGTGGCGGATTTTTCGTTGACAAAAGAGATGTTATCGCGATAACGAGGGGGAAAAAAAAAGCCCCACAACTGAAAGCTCAAGCAGGAAAAAGAAACCTAGAAAAAAATATTTTTAAATTAAGTCTTGACTTGTCAGTGACTCGCCAGGGGCACACGACTGTAACACAGCCGTGGAAGTATCTCCGGGCGTTTGCGACAAGGCAGTTTTTCCCTGTGTGGGGGAGCAGCCAGCGGGAGGGAGGGGGGGAAGAGGCAGCGGCGGGAGCCGGGCGGCTGCGGCGCCCCGGGCGGGGGCTGCCCGCACCCCCGCCAGCTCCGGGGAGGCTCCTCCCCAGCGCCCCGCCGGCTCGCCAAAGCAAAACCAACTCGGAAAAACCTTGGGAGTTTCTGCAAGCCGGGCGGAGGGCGGCCCCGGCGGTCTCCCCACCTCCCTCCCTCCGCCGCTCGGCGACCTTCCTCCCCTTGCGGACCTGACCCCTCTTCCTCCTCTTCCCTCCGCGGCCGGTCTCGTTGCGGGGCCGCAGGGAGAGGGCAGCCCCTCCCCGGGAACGGCGGGGCCGGCAGCACCTGGCGGGGCGCGGAGCGGAGCGGCGGCCACGTTGGAATTTTGTTTGGAGCGCGGAGCAGTGCTGTCCCGCCCCCGGCCGCGGTGGCCGGGCCGCGGAGCCCGCTCGGGGCGTAGCCTCTCCGCTCCTCCCCGGGGCGTTGGAGGAGGAGGAGGAGGAGGAGGAGGAGGAGGGTGACTCGGCCGTCCTTCCCCTCCGCGCGGGCAGGCAGGCGAAGGAGGGAGGGAGGGAAGGAGGGAGGCGGCGCGGCGGCTCCGGGGACGTGCCCGGCGGGATGAGCGCTTAGCGGCGGCCCCGGCCGAGCGCAGGCCCCGCCGGCTGCACCTGGCGCCGGGGGGAAGCGGCGGCGGAACTCCGCGCCCTCTGCCCGGGGACCCGCCATGGAGAAGCGCGGAGAGGGCGAGCCGCTCGCCCACCCCCTGCAGCCCGAGCCCGAGCCGCAGCCGGCGCCGCCGCCGCCGGGGGAGAAGCGCTTCAGGCTGTGGTACGTGGGCTCGTCCTGCCTGGACAGGCGGACCACGCTGCCCATGCTGCCCTGGCTGATGGCCGAGATCCGCCGCCGCGGGCAGCGGCAGGAGCCCGGCGGTGCCCTGGGCAGCGGGGTGCCGGCCCGGGAGGTGCTGCTGCTGCTGGGCTCGCCCACGCTGCGCTGCGTCCCCGCCGGCCCCGCCAGCCCCGGCCGCCCCGCCGGCCCCGGCCCCGGCCGCCCCGGCAGCCCCGCGCCCGCCGTCTTCATCTTCGAGCACAAGGCGCAGCACATCGCCCGCTTCATCCACAACAGCCACGACCTCACGTACTTCGCCTACCTGATCAAGGCGCAGCCTGACAACCCCGACTCCCCCATGGCCTGCCACGTCTTCCGGGCCACCGACCCCAACCAGGCGAGTGGCGGCGGGGACAGGGGGAGGGGGCGCTGCCCGGGATACCCCCGCTTTGCTTCTCCTCCCGCCCTCTCCCCCCTCGCCTGGCGGGACCGCCAGCGCTGCCCGCGGCCGCCGCCGCGGAGGGGGTCGGTGTGCCCGGACGGGGCAGGGCAGCGTTTGCGGGGCGCTGCGAGAGCGTGGACCTCTCACACGCCCACCCGCGGAGCGGGGGGAGCCTGCCCGGGGCCGGCCGTGCCCGCTGTCGGCTCGTCCCGGGGCTGCACCGGCGCTGCACCGCGCCCGGCACCTCGGGCGGCTGCAGCGCCCGCGGAAAGGGGGCGGGGGGGCGCAGTCCCGCGTGGCCGTGGGGCGCTGTGCCAGCCCCTGGCCGAGTGCGCGGCGCACCCAGCTGCCAGGCCGGGGGGTACCAGCCCCCGCGAAACGCGGGTGCCCTGGGAGATGGAGCCCCACTCTCCGCAGGCCCCCTGCCGTGGGGAGGCTTCGCATCCCGCAGCAGCTCCGTGACAAGCCCACAATTTGCTCTACGAGCAAAACGCAGAATCGGTGTTAAACCGTCCTCACAACGGTCTAAGCATATGAAAGAAATCGCGTAGCCAGGATTGTGCTTTCTTACAGCCCCCCCGGTGGTGCGGGAGCCATCGGTTGTGACCAGCGGGCACTATTTTGGTCATGGGTCATGCTAAGGACACCTGGCTGTGCTCAGGCACACTCAGTAGTGCTACAAACAACCCTAGGTTTGGGTGGAGACATTGTTGATAAAGTGCCAACCTGGAAAAAAAGATCTAACAGTAAGGCTCTATTTTCCCGACTCTCTAACAGGCTTTGGCTTGCGCATCAAATGTGCAGCAGACTTCTTTCTCCTCCCTGCTTAGAGTATGTGAGCGATGGCGGTTTGATGAGTAGGTTTGATCATTGATTAAGCCTGGTGACAGCAATAAAAGGCCTTTCGATAACAGTCCTTTGGTTGAGTAAGTTAAGACACCTTCCCCATAGTTTTCACAGATGTGTATGGAGGACAGAATGCATGCAGTTGGAAATGCTGGATTTTACTGAAACCACTTAGTTGACTTACTAGATGTCCTGAACAGTTGATTGGGTTTCTTTTGGGTTTGGTTTGTTTTGTTTAAGTGGAAGGTAGGAAGTATTGAGAAAATGTCTGAAAAGTTCTCGGTATATTAGTTTTTATTTGAGCAAACATACTGCCAGAGATTCTAACAAGGGAGGGATGGATGCAGATTGTGTACATAGCTGTAGCGTGAGCCATCATCAAAGATAGGACAGCTGGTATCCCAAGTGGAGGTAGTAACTATGCTTAACTTTTCAGACACTTCTGCCACTTTTGTGCTTTGCCAGAAGAGGGCATGCAAAAAGAGCATGAAATGGAGGGGCTGGTGTCTGTCAAGGGAGAAGCCAAAATGTCCCTTTAGGAGTCTGACCGTATGGACTGAAGGGAACCAAGGTTCCTGTTGTTGGCAGATGACGCTGAAACAAATCTATTTCTGGGCGAGGTCTGCTCTGGTACCATGAGTTTGTGAGAAAACCTCATGCTGTAAGATAGTGGATCCCTGTTACTTTTGGGAACATGCAAAATACTGCGGACATTTACGTTTCGGAGGCTATTTCTGATTAAGCCTTTTATCCGTATGTCTTTTCTCCTTGTGGAGGAAAATGTCCTTATGTTTATGGAATTAAATCAAATTGATACTATAGGTAAAGTCTTCCTACTGAAGGAAGTTATTAGTGTGAACAAGTTCCCTTTTATAAACTCCTGTCTTGTTCTGACAATATAGTCTAAATTTTATCTGTCAAGATTTTTTGTAACCTTATCATTAATAAAGAATAAGTCTCTCGCACGAGGGCTACTCAGCATGTGATTTCCAGACAAAGAACTACATTAAGAATAGTAGATGCACAGCCAGCAATGTGATTCACAAGTATCTGACTAACAGGTTTTTTTAAGGTAATCAGAAGGAAAAGAAGGTGGAATTTTTTCCCCTCCTGAGTTTTGCTACCAATCATTGAGGCTTGGTTGGCTTTTTCTGTGCAGGTCTCAACTCTTGATCTGGACTTAACCCTAGTCCTGAACAGATGAAATCAGGCTACAAGTTGCTAGCTCTGAAAATCTTTTGAAGCTCTTAATTTTTGTCATGAAATAGATGTTCTTACACACTTTCAAGAACTTTTAAGTATGTGCTTCTGTTTCATATTGGTTACGTGAGCTTCGTGATGCGTATTAGCTTAGAAAGTATTTTTCACAGCTGTTATTTTAAGATGACCTCCTTTTCCATCTTAGGCCACAGTCACTTCCAGCCAACGTAAGTTGGCACTGCTACTGAGAGAAGTGATCCTGTCTTCTTCAAGCCTCGACCCTTCATTCCTCCTCTCAGCTTTGTCCTATGGCAGCACAGCTGTTTGTGCAGCCACAGAACAAACAGTATCAGGGAACTGACTGGTGTTAAACTTGCTTTTTCCCCACCTTTGCGGGATTAGTGCCAAACCGCTTCCCTTGTTTGCTTTTACTATGCAACCCTAATTCCTGTTACATCAAGACAGGTAGGCTGGAGGCACAGGGTAGCAATGAGTGGCCAAGAAGTGGAAGGGTCAGATAGCCTTTCCAGAAGTTATGCTGACTTCAGACTAGCCAGAGATGACGGCAAAGCCATGGTGTTATCCGTCTTGGCAGTAATAAGTTCAGCAGCATGCTAAGTCACTCTGGAATGAAGGAATGGTGCAGAAGATGTCATGTGGTCTTGAAGTGAGAAGATGGCTAGCCGTAATTTTTAATGGTGGATGTAAATTGTGAAAGTGAGAGCATAATGATTGACTTCCAAGAGGTTAGTGTTAGCGTGGTAACTCAAAAAATAACGTAGGTGAGAATGAAAATTTTGGCTTTGAGCCCATTGCATTGTTCGTCAGCAATATCGGACAGTGTCTAGGATGCACGTCTATTCACTGTGACCACAAAAGGGGCTGTTATTTGCAGAAAAAAGCAATACTTTCTGCCAGTCCCTGCAAATTTCTTTAGCAGATGATCAATAAAAAGCCAATGCAGTATATGCTCTGATAACATCAGGTGGACAGATAACATCTTCTAATGTTATTGCCGTGCTTGAAGAAAAATGAGAGAGGGAGGTGGTACAAAACACCTTTACATTTTACTTGAAAGTTTGCAAATTGCAGGCAGAGGCTGAAAAGTAGGAGCCAGTGGGTCAACTCTTGTTCTGTAGTGGTACTTTGGCTGTATCAAACCCAGAGCTTAGCTGTTGGTATGGGAGTGGATGCTAAGATGCTTTTATTAAGAGGGATCTCTTTCTTTTGCCCTTTAATTAAAATGGGAGAGAAAATGGCTGGAGCCATCTGACTGGTGAAGATGGGAACAGAAGTTTTTGACTTTTTTTCCCGCCTCAGAATTAGTGTCTGCTGCTTGTCGTACCTTTTGAAAGCAACAGCCAGATGAAGTGGATGAGGGTAGTTGCCTGTTTAGTGCTGGCTAGTAGCTTCTGAATAGCAGCCAGAGATTTGTTAGTTTTGTACTGCTGTCATTTGAGAATTATGTAGGGTGCACGGAGTCTGTCTGTAGACATCAGATGACAGCATTATCTCATTTTATATTTGGCAGATTTTCTTCACAACCCCAGGAACACTTTTTTTTTTTTTTTTTTTTTTTTTTTTAAAAAAAAAAAAAAAAAAATTTATAAACACAGCTTCTTCCGGCCACCAAGAAAAGCCTTTTTGATTTTTTTTTTGCCCAAGCTCAATTTCAACATGTCTTTACCATGAAATACTGATTTTATTCCATAAACCAGATTTTAATAGTGTGAAACAAATCAGTGCTGCTTGACAATTGCCTTGAGTTCCCTTTTCCCTGGGGGAGAGGTTTATGGTCTGATCTCTTTCTACACTTTTAATTATTATGCTGGTCTAGACTGTGTATTTTCTTCTGGAAACATGAATAAGCCTTTTTGGGGGGAATTTTTTTTTAGCCTGAACTGGCATCCTAAATCTATATTATAATTGATTCTTATTAGTGAAGATAGTTGTATCCTCCAGCAAGAACTTACTTGATGCATTTTGTATTTCTCTTAGAAACCTTATAAGCAGTGATCCAAATATATGTTATGAGATATCAAACTAATACAAGCTAGCTGTGAAAGAAAAATGTTCTGGTGCACAGACCTCAGTAGGGTTTAGCTCTTCCGTGTGTAATCTGTAGCTGCGATGTTTTGCTGCAACCATGCGTTAGGAGTCTAGGCTGTCTCAAGGAGAAGCAGAAATAACTGAGCATTTTGCTGACAAAGTAAAGCTGTGATAAGAACTGGAGAAGTAGAAGGCCAGAGACAAGAGCTGGAGCTGCCTGTTTGTAACCCAGATCCCTGCTCTGTCATCGTTGCATGGGCTAAAAGTCAAAAGTGTTTGTCTATTCCAAGACTGTGTTAGATGCCTGTTAAATAATGTATTTCAGTAAAGCAAGGCTGTAAGACAGTTTATTCTGAAAAACAAGGCATCAGTACAAAGTCTTTCATTTTAGCTATTGAAAGGAGGTTTTAAGCTGTAATAATACCACATTCTGTAAGGCTTCTTATTGAAGAATGTAAGTTATAAATGTTTGAAGAAGAAAGTTCATGAACTTTACATTCATATTTCTTCCGTGCTTTGATTTTTGTGTGACATAGGAGCATGAGCTGAATGGCAGCAAAGTCTTGACATACTAAGTACGTATGTACAGCATTGTTGGAATTCATATTAAAATGTTGCAGAGGTTGAGTCATCTGATAAGCTGTGTTTTGAATAGTTATAACAGACATGATAAAAAAGATGGGCTCTGGGTTTTGAAGGATTATGCAGGAAATGGGAGAGATGCACAGTTTGGTTGCTAGACAGACTTGAGTGCACCTTTATTGCAGAGAAAAGAGGTAACAATCTTTTCCATGAGAAAGAAAGGTTGTCCCAGTTTTATCAAGAAAACAAGTCTTGGAGCGACCAAAAAATTTTTTTATCTGAGTTTGTGTGGGTCAGAATTTCATTCATGGGGTGAGAAACTGAAAAGGGAAAACTCAGAAGTGTGGATGCTAAAGGCTTGCAATGAATGCAGAATTGTTCTGAGGGCCTCATTATCTCTCCTGTCTGTATGGGCCACAGAGCCTCAGATGAAAAGTCTTTCAATCCCTTTTTCTGTTGGTTGTTTTGTTTGTTTGTTTATCTTTGTTTAAACAGTGTCTGATTTAAGATACAGGAAATGGAACTGAAAGTTGAGAGCTTAAGGTTTCATTTTTGTTTTCCTTAATGATAGATTCAGCACTTTTTTTTTTCCTGAAAATGAGAGTGCTTCTCATTTTAGGCTTGTAAAGCTATCTTTAAGGTCCAGTTTTGAACATCTTGTCCCTAATAATTTTCTCCCGTGTCCCAAGAAAAAGAAATAATAAAAACATTAAAATTGTTAACAGTTCTAAGTGGTGATATGTAGTCTCTTTATCCCTGATTAATGTTTAGGAGAGGAAAGGGAATGGTTTTAAATACTCTTATCTGCTGTGTTTGTAGAAGGAATTAATTCATTTTTCCTTTTGCAGTTCCTGAAAACCACTCCATTATTTGGGGAGTAGAAGTGACATACAGAGGATTGTATTTTCAGAAAGGCAAAATAAAATACAGAATGAGAAATACATGAACTTATGGTAAGCTCTCTGAGAGTGACTGTAGGTAATACAGTGACCAGATAATAAGGGTATTTTATTTAAACGAAGGTGCTTGTATTCATCTATGCATACCAGACCAAGGCTGCTCTTACTATTATCTGTTTCTATATTTTTTTGTCCCGTTAGAGGCTGTTCCTTTTAAGAATAATTAAGTAGAAAACTGACTTCCAGAAGGTTTGGCTAGTTTATGTTATGTCTTGGCACCAGGCAGAGTTGTGATTTTTAGGGATGGCAAAAATCTTGGACCAAAATGCTTGAAGGTAGTGTTTATAAAAGTGAATGCTAAAAAAGATTCAATTTCTAAAGAGTCATTGCAGAATAGTAGTGTGACCGACTCCTACCAATCTCTTTGCTAGAGTTTAGTATAGCATTTCATGTGCACAGCTCATCCTTCTTTGCATCTCTTCCATCCATTGTATCCATTTGCCTGGAACTCCCTGAGCACCTTGAGTTTTTCAGAGGTAAGGTGGTGAACACCATGATGAATTTCAGGGACTGATTACATAGATTGCTGTCTGGGCTGTAGGTCATGCAGAATTTTCAGCAGCATTGGCATGGTCCCCTCATGGCACCAGCTGTCCTGTGCCATCTGGCTTTGTTTCCTTTGTGGTTTCAGATACTATTTCAAGTTCAGAGACAAGAAAAAAGAAGTTTATTTCCTTGTGGCTTTTATCATTTGTCCCATATGTGAACTGTGGCGTCATCTGCCTTCACATTCTGCACTTTTCTGAGGCACCTTTAGTGAACCACGAGGAGATGACTGGGTAAAAACACAAGACCTACTGAAAGTCATGTACAGGTCATTAAATAACATCGTGCTTGAAGGCAGCTGGATAGCAAATTTAAGGCAACAAAGTGACGTGACTTAATTCATAAACAGGATCTGTGCTTTTCTGTCTGTACAGACTGTAATATAATATCTATCACCTTATGTTCTGACACAAATGGGTACATAAAGACCACATGCAATAACATGGCTTCCAAAATAAAGTAGAGCATTACTAATGCAAGATAGTGTATGATCATGTCATGGACAGCTATATCTGCTCTGAAGAGGTCTTCAAAATGTGAAAAGACAATACTGAATGTCAGAGGGTGGGTTGAAAGCACAGAGTGTGGAAGTGGTTACCTTGGGGATGAATGAACTATGTGACCTGTTTTGTGATCTGTTTTGGGTACCAGAGAACACGCATCAGTTTTCGATATGCACATTTTCATCCATGAACGTGTTGAGGCTTTTTCCCTTTCTGGGTGTATTAATTAGGTAACAACTGGTAACAACTCAGAAACAACTGAGGTGGGCAAATAAACATTTTGGCGGTCCTGTAGATCTGAAGGTACTCTGATAATTCAGTCTTCCTCTTGGCATTGGTCAGAGGTAAGCCTGTTTATGCTGTAGGGGATTAATTCTAGTACTATATTTAGGACTGCAGGTAAAAGGACATAAAAACCCAAACAAGCAAACAAAAACACATGCATTCATCCCAAAGGGCTCATTGTAGCCCATATTAGTCTTAACTTCCATATTTTAATAGAAGTTAACTATATATCTTGAAAAATCTAGTTAGTCTTTATTCTGAGCACAGTCATACTTTACCAGCACAAAACCTACAACCGTTTGTAACTGTGCTCCCTTGCCTCTGCCTCTCCACAGCAGCCATACCGCTTGAAGTGAGCAGTGTTACATCCCGCTGTTTGCTGCGAAGCCTGCTTAAAGCCATCCCTCTCTTGACTAAAATCGACTGCTTAGTCCTCCCCTTCCCTGCTGCAGGGAATTGGGAATTCCACTAAGAAGTTAATTACTCTGTTCTCTTCTGGAGAGGATGGTGCTGTTGGGACTTCCGCTGCTCCCTGAGCAGACCCTCTCTAGGCAAAAAAGGAAAACCATGGCAGCAGCGGGGCCTCTAGGTATTATTTCACCTTCCTGAGGTGAAATTTTGTGTGTTGGTTTCTGCTGCAGTACTTAAACATGGCTTTTCTGTCCTTTGATGTGGTTTTAGTTACTTAAGTCAACTGAACAGAAGCCTGCAACATGTACTTCAAAGGTTGTCATACCATGAAGACTGTTCAGACAAGGTAGATGGCATATAGTAAGCACATGTATAACGTCTTAAATTTTATTTCTCTGTTCAGAGCCTCTGAAAGATGTCATGAACTATTAAGCGGTTATCTAGATGCATTACAGTTCCCTTCAGTTTGGATCATTTGTAAGAGAGGCAAAATATTTTAGTTGAACCATGGCAAAAAATTATACTTTTTTTTTTTTTTTAATGGTCTCCCAATGCTATTTAGAATCTCTGCTTAGTTCTTTGGAGGAATTGTGTGTACTAAATCATGTTTTCTGACTTTGTAAGTTACTTGTAATAGTGATTTGTCTTCATTTCCACTCAAATTTGGTTGTCTTCTCATGGAATCCATAATTTCCTTTTTTATTATTTTATCTCTTAAGAATTAAATAGACTTTTACCGATGATCTTTTCTGGAAATTTGGAAGGGCAATATGGCAAGGCTTTTCTTGTTCTGCACCTCTAGAACCACAGAACATAGGTAGGATTCTACAGTAAGGGCACATTGCACTTTTCTGAAGGATTGAATTAATTTAAAATGCAAACGTGAGAGACATCCTTGTTCAAAGGCTGTGTGAAGGACTTGTAGAAGGTATTAGGTAAGATAAAACTGGTACTCTCAAAGTGTGGCTTTTTTCCAACTCCATCATCCTGGGCTCTGTGGTTTTCCCCCTCCCATTACAGCTGACTTTATATTTCAGTTGTGAAGTTCATTTTTGCATGATGATAAACCTTAACAAGCAGCTTGCTCTGTTACAATGACTGGGGTTATGTTTTATTTCATTACTCTTGGCAAGAACGTGTAGATCTGCACAGTGCTGTTTAGAGATCCTTGATGCATTGAAAAACATGTTGTGGGAAGTCAGGATATTATCCTCTGGGGCATAGCAATGACTGCCTTCCAGACTGTTCACAATTCTGTTTTTCCTAGCAAGATTAATAAATATTTATTTTTTTAGAATGCTGAGGTTAAATATATTTCATGTACTCTGATGCCAATATGGGTTTCCTGTTATGTTCATTAAAAAAAAAAAAAAAAAAAAAGAAAAAAGAAAAAAAGAGCAATGTCCCAGGAACTTTGGGAGTAGTCAGTGGTCTGTGGGTTCTTGAGTATTTCTGAACTAGAGTAAATATTCAGTAACAGCAATGAAAGACTAGGACATGAAGTGCTAACTCGTATTTTTATATACCTTCCCATGGTTTGTTTCTCGCTTTGGCATGATTATTCCTAACAACTTGATCTCAAGTTACCATAGGATTTCTAAATAAAAATAGAAGTAGGGTAGTACATATTTAACAGAGCGGCACTTGCCAAAGAGGAACCAGTTGCTTTCTTTAGGACCGCTCGGCTGAAAGGGTAGAAACAATGCAGCATGTAAACTCCAGCTAAGCCTTGCACTGGAATCTGATGGACATCAGGTTGATGTCCATGGTGGATGGCAGTGCACACACAAAGCTCTGTGATTCTGGCTTTCCCCAGCTCTGTCATACCATGCAAAATTATGGCTTTGGTAGTCTAAGGTGAAAAAATTAATTCCTGCTAGTGTGCAGATTAGAAGAAGGGATTGTGTGCATGACCTGCTGCCATATTTGGCAATGGAAATAAATACCAGACTGACCTCAGTGTCATGATACTTTTATGGCAGTCAGAGTAGTTTAGGATACAGATTGCCAAACGAGCTATTGTAACTATACTTTAAAACAAAACCGTAATTTGAGATGCTGAGATGTTTCTCTAATGTGCAAATCCCATAACATTAGATAGGAGAGATGTCTATGGAAAAATACTGCTCTTCCTGTAACATTTGGTTTAGGCTTGTGTACAAGACTTTGTTTTCTGTGGAGAAAGATTTTAAACAAGTATCCCTTTTGTAGAAAATAATTTTGGCCTCAGTTTGTGGTCATACTCAATGAGAGTCCCTTAATTTTCGGTGCAGCAGGACTGCAAGCTTGAGCAGTGCAAAACAGTTTGTAAAGAGGATCCACTTTTTTTGTAGACTAACTACCTTATAAATAGAGGCAAGATGTTGGCTACACTTCAGCAGCACTTTTTTGGGTGAACCTTGCCAAAAGAGAAAATCAAGTGGGCCTTTCAGGCACATCGTACTTTTATCTGAATTATTCATGAAGAAACACCCCCAGATTATCCATGGCATATGTGTGCATGTATTCACATTTAGCCTTGAGGAAACTTGCTGACCTAAACATGGGAGCAGAGTGGGAGCAAGGCAACATGATTAAAGCCAGCTCAGAAGGAGTGGGTTTACATCCTGGCACTGCGCCTTGGATTCCCTTTCTGCTTAGAGCTAGGGAGAACTAAAAATAATATCTGCAGTTTAGTGGGGTGGCGTGAAGTTTACAAAATGAATACACTTCCTCCATTGTGACCTTCTCTCTGCAAAATCACCACGGAAGAAGGCAATGTAAAAAAATTATACAGAGCACATCAATCGATCTGTATGAATGCTGGTTTGTTGTGGGTTTTTTCTTTGCTCAGTATGCAAAGTTGTCCTTCAAAATAAACAGCATCAGAGTTCGAAGTGTGAGAAATGTGGAGACCAGTCCAAACTTCTAGATTAATGAGTTTGGTGTTTCTTTATGTAACCAAGTATTTTGTTTCTGTATGTTCACCCACTGTTCTGCACTTCGTTTGTTTAACTTAATATCATACACTTGCTAGTTGTAAGGGAGCTTTCTGTGTTTAGTGAAATTTATAGATTAAAACTTCAGCACTCCTTTTTAATACCATCAATAGTAAGCTATACAGAAGTTTAGCTGTAGTGTCATTTTTTTTCTTATCTGAGTCTAATTTTTTTGACTTGACAAGCAATTTGATATGCTTCTGCTCTGAGTTCTCACATGACCACCTTAAAAAGGTCAGATTTTGAGAAGACAATTAATACTTGGATTTCTGCAGCACAACAGAGTGGATGTTTCATCTGAATTCTGTTATTTCTGGAAGTGTCAACTTCAGGCAAGCCAGAGATATATATATATATATATATATGTACACTGCTGTTTATTACCTATCACGTAATAAATCTTCAAGAATCACATTATAAACTGAATATCATAAGATTTCCTGTTATGCTAAGCTTGAAGTTGAAGAAAAGTGTCAGAATGAAACGTGGCAGTGCTAATTAATTGTTTACTAATCCAGCCTGTAACATTGGAGTTTTTTCATCTGTTTAGTCCTGCTATTATGCTTTGCAATTGTACTGTTAGATTTTATATGCATAGTATACCACCACCTGAAAAATTCCTGCAGAGTTCCCCTAGCTTTGACATTCATTTTGCCGATTTTAAAATTCTTGCTGTAGCTCTGTGAGAAGGTCAAAATACTCTGCAGAGTCCTACGGATTGTTGCCATCCTTGTAGAAATACAGCACCCAGCTCTCATGCATGCCGACGCTGTCATGTATGTAATAGTTAACACCTAATGAGGAAAAACACACTGGTAAAACACTCAATTCTGCTATATAGTTTAGCGTTTTACATAATGATTTGAAGCATGCTTGCAGCTATATCATGCTTATGGGTGGGATTACTGATTTCAAGTAATGACAGGTAGGGTGTAAAGTTTAAACCTAGGATCACCTGAGTTTATTTGTAGAAAGTTCAAGGTTTATTCTTGCATTACAGTCTTCTTTCCATCAGTTTTAAAGTATTTAAATCTGTTACGTATGTAACATACAGAAAATACTTCCTTTCAACCCTGTACTGGGCCACTTTGTTGGAAATAAAGGGTAAGCTTCATGGTGTCCTGTTACAGAGGTCAGTTAATTCACTTGAGCATACTGCTGCCACGTGGGCTCCCCAGCCATGTTACAGGGAGCAGCGTACATAAATTGTAATGGATCACTGCTCCTGGAAGGGCTGTTGTTATGTACCCACAAGAGCCCTGCAGGAAACTATGCAGGGTCCGCTTCATGCTTTCATCCTGGGTTCATTTGCTTTGGGTTGGTTTCAGGGGACTATTCAGTCAACAACTGAAGACTGTCCAGAGACCACTTCTCTTAACTAGAAACAAAGTCACACAAGTTGTTCTGCCCATATTGCACAGTGTTTTCCTATAGGATCACCAGCTGCTAAATGTTTACCTATAGGATCACCAGCTGTTAGAAGATCATACTGCTTTACTGTAGCACATTTTAGTTTTCTATACTGCTTTAGGTATCATCCTACCATCAAATATAGCAGCCTCTTGCTATTAGTATGTCATAAAAATAATAGTCTTGAAGTTTCTTGTTTCTGCTAGTACTAGTTCATATTAAAATGTCAAAATACCTTTCATCTCAATTGAATAAGAGGTGGATGAGGATATGACAGGTTTCTAATTCAGATTCAGTATGTGGTACTACTGTCATTTGGAGCCCTTCAGAGACCTTAGAAAACACAACGATTTTTATCGGCATGTAGATTTGCTGGCTTTGTTGTATGCACTGGGAGCATTCATCCAGGGGAGCACATTTCTTAAAGGGATGTTTTCTCTAGTTGGTGGCCTAGAATGACCACAGTTAAATCAGGATTAGGAACTGCAGTGTGAAGATAATGGGGAACCTGGTACAGAAGTCAGAACTGCCCACAGAACAGTAGGGAACACAGATCACTGTGAGGTCCCTTACTGCTTGTCAACAGATGCATTAGCTTTCAAATTTGCAGGCTTTTCCAGTCTTTTTACTGTATATCTATACAAGGCTACTGCTTATTTTCTCATGTCATCTCTCTTGCTTTTCTGTTTTTCTCAGATCCTTGAAACTATCCCAATCCAGGATTATAATCTCTTTTTTGTAGGAGTTGTCTGTACTGCATGCAGTACAGTTAACCATGAAGAGTCATGATTCTGACCGTAGGGAAAGAAAGGTAATAATCCCTTTCCCTGCACTGCTTCCCAGAAGACCAGTGGCCTCAAATTAGAACTTCAAAGAAAAAAAGCCATTCATTCTTTTGACTGCATGTTGCCAGGAGCTGAGCTTTTCAGACACAGCTATCAGGATTATAAAAATTTTAACTTTATTCCTGTTCATATTACTAGTTCCAAGTTTCACATTTTAGAAATACTACTTTTTTTTTTTTTTTTTGGGGGGGGGGGGCATTAGCCTATTTTAAAAAAAAAAATTATATTCTGGTAACAGCTCTTCATTGAATAAAAACTTGAACATAAAACTTAATGTAGAAATAAGCATGCATGATGATAATTTCAGTTTTAATAGAGCTATTCTAATGTTTATAGTTACTCAAAGTTCCTATGTGTTTAAAATTTGTTTTCACCTTCATACCCTTTTTATAAAACAGATGACTTGGCACATGTTTATTTTTAAGTCAAGACTGCATATGGCCAATAAGAAGTGAAAGTTAGCTTCCTTGGTGATCAAGGCAGTCCTATCAAGTTTCAGAAAGAAGACATGAGTAACAACACTCAAATAAACCAAAAAAGCCCCAACCCCTACTGTGGAGGGAAAGGATGCTGTGATGTGTGGTAAAAGGCTGTAGTATTTGCAAAGTAACTCCTGGAGCATGACATGAATGGCTGAATCATTTATAGCTGGTACTGAGACAAATTACTGCTGAAGGATGCTTGTTATTGCATGGCTGCTGCCACAGCTGGTAGATTGTCTGTTTAAGAGCAAAGTAAACCTGAGCCTCGTAAGGACTGCTGTGAAAAAGTACACTCCAGATAAGCGTACTCTAATCTCTGGAGCATTTAATTGATTCAGCAGCATTTTCTAGTGCCTGAAGATTTCAAATGTGCAAACATATTCATGACATTGACATAATTACCAAATTCTAATTTATTCTTCTCTCTGAATCCACTAGTAACAGTAGCTGAGAAGGCTTTCTTTTTTACTGTTAATACAGTTATGTTTCATATATCAAATTACAAAGTTAATATCTGCCCTTGAAAGTCTCCTGATGATTACTTCTCTGCATCTTAATGTAGTACAAGGCTGCTATTGTAGGTCACTGTGCTGATCTTGTATCTATCTAATGAGGCTTAGTGTGTTTAATATGAGCCTCAGAATATGCTTTCCATGCAACTATGTAAAATTCATCCTTTCAAAAATTTTATTCAGTTGGTGGTTGATGAACGTCGTCTCCATTGGAATATCATTTTTACAGATTAGTTATCAATAATTACTTTTAAAAGCATGTTTAACTCCTTATGATAGGCATTCTGTAACTATCAATCAAATATTTTCATGTATAAGATACCATGTGAAAGTTAAGACAAAGTGGGCTTCTACCTCCTTTATAATGCTTTTGCCTTCCAGCTTTTTTCCAAGCAAGCAGGCTGAAAACTGAGTGTCAACTTTTGCAAGCCCCTGCCATGATGCACAGTGGTGAACGGTGAGCAGGTAGAGTTTTTAACAAGCTTGGCTTTTTCACTGATGTTAAAGAAGCTGGCAAGTTAACAGGACTTGACACTATATAACAAAATTTCAGAGTGTCATTTCCAAGACAATATGGCAGCATAGGTTAAAGTTAAGGGGAGAAGAGGGAGCAATTCCCCTTCTCCATGAGGGAGTTGGAGTGTTTCCATGGGAGTGCTTGTAATCTGCTGGAGGAACAATTAGTGGCAGCTTGGAGGAAAGGGGGAACCTTCTAGTCAGATTCCTGAGTAATTAACCAGTGACTCTGACAGATAGATTCCTCCTTCCACTTCATGAATCATGTTATTTCTAACACCAAACATGGTTAGCTGCCAGTTTGCTTACAGATGTACCACTACAACTTTACAGAGTAAATAACTATCTGAATACCTTCTTGGGCATCATACTTCCCATTAGCGATGTAATCTCTTGTCTTTTTTCCTTTTGGTGCTATTTTTCATCTTGGCTCTATTTTTTTTCCATCTTGGATGGTAGTTGATCAGAAGCGTTTAACATCATGGTACTCACTTGTTTTTCTGCTTTATGGAAGTCTGTATAGTTTGAATATAGTAACATGAAGGGAAAAAAAAACCCAAAACACAGTAGTTTCAAGTAAATTACTTTTAGGTCCTCACAGATTCAAGCACTATAGAGAGCCAGACCTTTGCTCATGTCTTTTGACCAGGGAGCTCTGAGTGCTACAACGGCTTCATCACCCATTTCATCCAGTCGCTCCTTTCTGTCAACCTGGATGGTCTGAGTCTGTATCAGTGGCATATATGACGGTATACATCAGCGCATACCTATTGCTTCAGCCTATGGAGTATAAACTAACAGATGGCGTCGGCTAAGGAAAGGGAAGATATTAACTACATCAAAAAATGGCATGTTTCAAAGGATGCTGTTGCATGAAAATGAAAATCTTTGCCACTGTGGGGTTTTTCGTAGGTTGGATATAAATTTATCTAATTAGACTAGATACAATCTTTTAGAGATGAGTAAATTTTAAAGAAAGTACTGATTTTGTGGGGGGGTTTGACTTTATGTTCAGAATGCTTATTAGGACTATTAAAAAGATGAGATATTTTCAGGAATAGATGGAGTCACTAGCAATATTTAATAGTCCAGATTAACAAAAATGCCTCTTTTGAGCCTTTGGGGAAGTGTAATGCTTGTGTATATTACTCCAGCTTTTCTGTGAAGGATGATTTTGTCTCAGTAAAATTTTCCTGCAGCTTCTACCATTATTATATTTTCACAAGCAGAAGTGTCTTCCACTGTGCTGTTTCAGAATCTGAGCATCTAATGTTTATATACGAGAAATGCATCTTCCTCTGTGCACCCCAGGAGTTCCCAAACACAATGGTATAAAGCAGAAACATCCATGTGTCATGAAAAATACATCTAGACCTTGTGAAGTAATTTGGATGTGATCAAGTATAACTGAATTTTTCTAGCTGGTTCTGCAGTTTCACATAAAGAAATATGCAACTATGGTACTGATGGCTGCTTTGAGCAACATCAGTCCTGTTTCAGCAAATTACCTCCTGTTTGTGGGACTGGTCCTCTTAAAATGTCCAACACACTCTATATTATTTAAATAAGTTCCTTTCCTATAAGCCTTTACTTAGATCCCTTGCTGAGAACATGCAGCAGGGATCATATATATGATTTCTAATAAAGTATCTTGCTTTGGATTATTTCCCAGCTTGCGAACAACCTTTCTCTATGACCTTGCAGTCATGCAGCTTTCTTGTGAGCTGCAGTTCCTGGTTGAACTCAGGACACGATTGCCCAGTGTTACAATTGGGCTGGCACAAAAATGCCAGTTACTGCACAGAACAATGTTATTCTGCTAATATCGATATGTTTAAATACTTAGCAGTGATGATTCTTTCCAAGTTTATTTCTAAAGGTGCAGGCCTTTCAGGTGTTCTTGGACGAGTCTAGCTGACTTCAGCAAATTGTCTCACGTGTATGAATTTCCAGAAATTGTCTGCAAGCCCAAAATTTGACTGGAAGCGTTGATCTGAAGAGAAGTGTAGTTAAGTCTGTTTCCACATGAAAGCTTCTGTAAATTTTGATTTTTAGCAAGACCTTTACAAATGTACTTTTACCTATATGTTAGCTGATTTGAAACATTCTTTAATAGGAAAGTATCTAGGATGTCCCCTGCCCTCTTCTAGCAGGCATACTTCACTTTGCTATGAAGTATCAAGTTTAAATAATTGAACTGTTCTAAAAAGAATCTGTTACTTGTTCTGCCACAAACAGGTACTCAAGAACCTGCTATTCGATCTTTTTCCAAGTATTTTTTTTAGTAGATTGCAGTTTTATATGACCTTCCCATAACTTTGGGATCTGTTGGAAAAAGCAGTTTTATTAGAGGCTTGCCATAGACATTAACAGTGAGGGCATCTCTCTTTAACAAAGTCCCTTTTTTGCCTGAAGGAGCCCTTGTAGATGGCAGAAGGTACAAAAAGTCTGTAGAAAATAACCTGATGGCATTTTCTTGTATCCTTACTGTTTTTACCAAATGTTACAAGTATTTGTGTTATACATTTATGTCCTTATTAGCTACTTCAAAGGGTTTTCTGAGCTGTTTGTTACTATAGGATCTGAATGTTTTACAAAAGCATTATTAAATTTATTTTCACTTTTGTGAGAGAAGGGAAGAAGTGTTTTAGTTTTGGAAAAAAAAAAAAAAAAAAAAGAAATCCCAGGAAGGGATCTTTAAATGGATAGAAATAGAAAATATCTGTTACTTGAATGCTCCAAATAGTTGATATATTCAGATCTTATACTGGCTTCTGTCCTATCTGCAACTTCCCAGCCTTCTAGCTCGTCACACTCCAAGAATCTTAAATCAGTTACTTGGACACTGAGAAGCACACAAAGTGTTGGACACTTAAGCGAAGTTGAATCACTTTACCTATCACCATGGGAGATCACAGTGGTAGAAGAAGAGTGATGATCTCCTTTTCTACAGTTTATCTTCTGTAACTACAAAGTCATCCTGCTTTTCTGATTTCTGTTCCTCAGACCATGTATGACAAACATGCTTATAAATGGAGCAGGCGGGCTGTCTTCCACTGCAGTTCTGTTTCGTTCTCAGGTCATGTCCATTTACACATCAGTCTTTCACCACAAAAACTGTCAAGAACCTCACTATATCCACTGCAAATCTTTGTCCCTTTTGAGCTAATTGTATAACTGATGGCAATAGAAGACATCCTCCAGTGCTAATGGAAAAAAAAAAAAAAAGACTTTAATTGTTCCCAGACACACACTGAGAGAAAACGTTTTGGATGCTGGAGTGAGAATTATACTGGGTATTAAATTCTGCATTCTGCTTTCAGTTCATCTTTGCCTAATCCCATTTCTTTGTCATCACAGCTCCTTCCCAGTCTGCAGGCTGCTGCTGCCACCATGCTCATGTGCACTCAGTGTAACTGTTAATGTCTCAGGTCTTTTTCTGATGTCTGTGTTTTTGTCAGTCTTTTGTATTGGCAGTCCTTGGTCCTCATCAATTTCTCTTGTTTGCTTTCACCTTGTTCCTTCTGTGATGTGTTTGGATGCAGTCCCTGCGACTCTTTCAGCTCTCCCTATACTTCTCTTCTTCTCTCAGTTCTCTCCGGTCCCCGTCTTCCCTTCTTTTCCCTCTCTAGCTTGTTATCCAGACTCAGTTTTTCCTTCACAGTCCCAAATTTGTAGACTCAAGCATATTGCAAATTCACTGTGAGCTGTATTTGCAGACAGAAATTACTAGAAGTTGGATGAAAGTACTTTCGGGGTCTGGTTAGCATCCAGGGAATCTGACCACTTACATATATTTATTACCGAATACTGTTAAGCCAACATTTTGGAGATATTTATAATTTGGATAGATTTTGATGGAGACAAGAGTTGCAAATTATACACAAAGACCAAACTGAAGAGTTTGCATGTCCAAATGCCTTGGAAGAGTTGCTTGTGGTGATTTTTTTTTTTTTTAACAGGAGCCAGAACCCAAGGAAAAGCGTATTTCTTTCTTAGCAGTGACTGAACTATTTTGAAGATGTAAGTCCAGAAAGCTTGGCAAAGTTGTGATCTAAATCTAGAACCTTGTAGCATGAACTGTTGGCTCACCTGAGCAGCCTTTCATTCCAGAAGACATAAAAAACTGTTGATTGGGGAAAAACAGTGCAAAGTGATGCTCTTCTAGAGGAATGAACGTTATTTTAAGTTGTTGAATGTGTCATAGAGTTTTTCCATACGGATTTTCTGTGCTAGGGGCGTGGAGGGGTGTCTCTTTCTGTAAAATATTTTCAGCTCGGAAGTGATGAGGATTTTACCAAAAATCTGGGGGGGAAAAAAAAAAAAAAAGGAATGAAGCTGAATGTGTTATGAATAATTTAATCTCAGACATGGGTATGTGGAAATGAGCAATTATGTATGTTAAAAACACATTCAGAATTAACATAGTGTATGTTTGCATTTTATGCTTGAGGTTGTAATAGAAGAGATGACATCTTGGAAGGGATTAGGAAAATTATAGTCTACTACTTGCTTTTATTAGTTTGAACTTTCGACAAAGATTTCCATCTCTAACATCAAACTTGTGCTAATATTCATTAGTAAAGGGACTCATCTTTCCCTGGTTGGTGTTTATGAGTCTATATTATAGAATGATAAATCAGATTTGAAATTCTACTGATCAGTAAAATCAATTGAAAGCTTGACTCCTTCACAGAACAACATCCATCCTATGAATGCTGGTTAAATAGGCTCAGAATTTCAGGTCATTCTAAAATACAAATGCTAAATGTGAGGTGGATCTCCAGAAAGAGTTGTAGAGATAAGAAGATGGGTAACTTGCCTTTTTTGCATATCATTGGGGTCCAGGTTTCTGACGCTTATTCTCTGAGAGAGTATAGCGGCAGTTTACCCTTATCCAAACCAAGATGAGGTGTATTCTCATATGTGGGAAAGAGGCATGTGCTCACACCTTATCTACTATTGCTAGATACGGCATGGTTACTCCCTGTGTGTGAAAACAAGAAAGGCAGGAAAATCTACCACCCTCCCTTTTTTTCCCACTTAAAAGACAATTTCTTAATACTGAAAGCCACAAATGCCTTTTGTATTTTGAAAATACAAACCACAAATTATTCTTAAATACAGTGGAGAAGAGGGCATTTTCCTTTGAAATCACCAGGACATTGGACCTTTGTGTCCTAACAGCTGCAGATTTGGTGGGCAGCTGGTTTTGCTTCCAAAGTGTTAATGCCTGACTTTGCAAACATTCAGCTTTCCACGAGCAGCACAGTTCTGCTGAAATTTTCCTGTTGAGAAGCATTGTTTCCATACGTGTTTTCAACAAGAACGTTGTGTTTTGTGATGTATTTTAAGCATCAGAGCACTGTAGTTTCCCTCCAGATAGCCTGACAGACCAGCAAGAGGAACTAGAGAGGAACTTTGGGGGTAGGAGAGGCTCTAAAAATGGAGATTTCTTTTTGAGATCATCTTCAGAAAGGACAGAAGGTGGTGATGCAGTTGGCTGTTCCTTTGCTCACTGTTTGCTATTCTTATTTCTGAACAAATGACAGGGGATGCATCTTCCTGGTACAGCAGTATTAGGGTTATGAAGTGAACCTCAGCAGACCTGTTGGTCATCCCTGGTACCTTAATAGTAGATAGTAAAGACAAAATACTCAGACTATATAAAGTGTGCAGTCTGGAGAGCTGGTGAAACCTGTACATGTGAGGTCCAATGCCGCGCCTGCTTCTGAAACAAGAGAGCCCTAAAGAGATGTTTTTCAGATCAGCATAAAACTAGGAGGTAATTGCATGGCTTAGCCATAAGCACCTTGAGCCAGGAGCGTGATATAGGTTCCCCTGGTTTTATGGAAAAGGCAGATGAAAATCCATTCTATTTCCATAATATTTCAAAAAACCAAAATGGTAAATTAGAGATGCTAGGAATTACAAGAGGTAATGAATCCCCTATGCAGTTCAGTAAAAGTAATTTCATTTTAAAGAGAAAGGCCTTCCAATAGCATTAAAAGTAATTTCACAGTTTAAATTAATTCGGTCATGCCTCTGTAGTAAAGAGTGCATTACCCTTTTTATTACCATCTGTGAAAACTGCTCTTAGCTACATTTGAATTCAAGACACAATGGTTAGACTGGTCTGTGCATAGTTGAAAGCAACTGATCTCATTCTTGAGAAGATATTTCCTGATACATTCATCTGTTTATCAAATAGAGTTTCAGAAGGGAAATGATTACTCATTTACTGAATTTAAATATAAAGGGCAGCTTTTTGTAGGCTACCTTTTTGTAATTTCTGTAAATAGACAGCAGCTACTTTTTAGAATATTTTAACATGTTAACATTAAAGGCAGATAGGACTCTCAAAGAGGAAAAGTCTATCAGCTCCTAAAAGATCTCCATTTTTCTGAAACTAAATGTAAATTTCCCTGATACCCCTTTGAGACAGATATTGAATATTTTGAAACAGTTTTTTATCACTTCTTCAGATTTCCTCAGGTTTTCAGTGTTTGTAACACCTAGATTACCTGTGAAGACAAGGGTAATCTGTCTGCAGATACTTCAGTTACCCTCTGAAGTTTCCAGCTATATTTGTTGGTAATGGCTGCTTGGTCTCTTTTCATTCTCATCATAGAGTAGACAAACTGTGTTTGATTGCTATCAGATATTTCTGAATTTGAAACAATGTTTGGAGAGGCTGAATTGGAGTCAGAAGCAAATTTGGTGCCCTGTATCCATTCAGTATTACAGATTTGTTAAATAGGTTTAAAATAAACAGATTTTATTTTTAAGTATGAGCTAAGATTTGAAGATCAAAATTCTTTGCCTACTGTGGGCTGAGGCAAATGGACCTAACATGGACAGAGGTCTGTTAAAGTACGTAACACTTTAAGTGGACAATATTATAGACCATATACTTTTAGACTTAGGTTTTACAGAAACAGCTGATTTTACTTTATGTCTGTTATTAATATTTTCTATCCAGGGGAGTTTATCATGTGCCCTTACAGGTCCAGATGATTTGCACTTGAAAATAATTTGTAAAAAATCTAACCTAACTAGATGCAAATACTCAAAATTCAGAAATAAGCTGAAATGTAACTGTCTCACAGAGACATCATCATGGAGTCGGACTTATTTTTGACATAATGGTGCGAAAAGTGAACACTGTATAAAAAAAAATCACAACAAAATGCAGAGTTGATGGAGGACGCTCCGTCAGTCTTCCTAACTTTTGAAGAAGGTTGTAAATGTGCTGGGGAGCGTGTCCCTTTATGTCAAGATGGCACATCAGATTCAGTCCTTCATTCAAACCAGCATCCAGTGCTCCATATCCTCACACTTTCAGCAAGAATCTTATAATTGACCGGGAACAAAAATTGTCATGAGTCTAATTTCTGGATTTTTATATATATATATATATATATACATGCCTCAACTGTGGTATATAAAGAGAGGAGACATTTCATTCATTAAGATTCCTTCATGATGTTTTGGTTGTTTTTTTTTTTCTTAATTTTAAAGACTGTTAATGAGCTGATGAGGTTTGGAAAGCTTTGGAACAGACTATGTGATGGGAACAGTTGAGTGTTCAACAGTTATTTACCAGCACACCACTGGAATCAGGATTGCAACAGGAAGGAAGTTCCCATGGGAGATTGCCTCATGTACCCAGCAAAATACTAGTCTCTTTTAGTTGCTCAGTGCAGGTTTTATATGGCTCTACTGTAAGTTGAGCAAAATTGCTGTATTTTGCACAAATAAGCTGCACAAATTGCACTAGTCTAGTTTTCAAAGAAAAGGTGGGTGACAGATTTGTCTTTACAAGGAGAAATCCATTGGGATTGTTTCTTAATGATAGAAAATAAACTAGATTCTTAGTTGGTACTTGTAATACAAGAGAGACCAGAAAGTTTTTTAGCTCATGATTCTGCTTTGTTATGTCCATGGCACAAGGTCTGGGTTCATGCCACCTCCTACATCCTTTTTTTTTTTTTACTTTAGACATAGAGCCCCCAGAGCAGGAGGCGAGCTGTGCTGCACCCCAGAAGATACTTCAGTCTGAAGACCAAGCCTACCTCATTGTTCAAAGGGCATCCTGGAACAAACCCACCTTGCAGAGTTAACACTGCCATATCAGAGCTGTTTGTCATGCGCTTACAGAATAGGGTCAGAATCTGTCTGAAAACTGGGCATACCAAAATAAGTGCCTTTTCCTCAGAAATTGGAATTGCTTTTTTGTTAGAAGACTTTTTCTTCTGCTTTCTGCCTGTTTTGGCAACTGACTGCTCCCAGATTCCCAGTGTGGAAAGATCCAAGCTACATCCCAGGTCTGTTGGTTAGCTGATCCCTCAAGCACTGGTCCTGTCCTCTGAGCAATGAACCAGAACATGAGAATTCCTGCCTTTCCTTAGGCCGTCACTCATATGTTACAATTGATTTTAAAAAAAAGTTGCATATATTCTCACTTTACAGTGGTCCGAGGTCCACCATGTGGCACCTTCTGTTTTAGGGTTCCTAATCTGAATACAGTATTTTAAACCTTTATTGGAAACACCAAAATACTTTTATGGAACATAACCTCCAGGCACCATGGACAAGTATTGTGTTATGCAAGAGCTATTTCTAATGTATTAAAGATTAACGTCTATGTTAAAAGTTAATCAGGAATAAACATCCTGTGCTGATGAGGTAAAAGTCACTCTCCATTTAATAATCACACCTACTTTTAAGTATTCCCAAATTAGATCTAAAGCTTGGGTTTTTTTAGCCAGACATTGGTCCATGACACAGTCAGTCAAGAATATGATTTTTTAAAAGAATTTTATTGTTTGCAGTGACTGATCATTTTTCTTTGAATTTTCATCTTCATTATTAAATAAAAGAAGTAAACCTGTTCCTTCATTTTTCTATTGTTGCACTTTTAGTTGTAAGTACAGGTAAATTCAGGCTGATTAAAGTATTGATTAATCTCAAAAATATTAAGTTAATTGATCTTGCAAATGTTTATTAATGGAAGCATAAATTTGCCTCAAATCTGTTTAAAAACACTGTTGCTGATGCTTTTAGTTTTGAAGTCAATGCTTCACTCCTAGGTTTTTTTAGTGCATCTAGCATACTTTATTTTAGGTTAAACATTTATTTTAAGCTAAAGAATGGGTTTAGATAATGAATTTCAGTACAGACACAGGTAACTCACTATGATAGTAACTGTAGTACTGAAGGTCTAGAATTAAAAAAAACCATAAAATTACATATACAGAATAGTTTGGTCTACCAGTAGCATGTTAAAAAAGGCAACAGTGCT
Organism: Athene noctua; assembly: GCF_965140245.1. Lineage (NCBI taxonomy): Eukaryota > Metazoa > Chordata > Aves > Strigiformes > Strigidae > Athene > Athene noctua. The sequence goes on from NC_134037.1 coordinate 219,446,348, forward strand.
CCTTGGACTGTGAAAATGTCAAGAACGTTTTTTCAAAAATTAAAAAAGATTAAACGGGGGAAAATTGGACTAAGAAAAAAAAAAATGTAGTATATTCCTAGGGGTGAACTGAGTCGCTAAATTATTAGGGAGAAAAGAACCCAAAATCTAAGGAAGCACTGACTGCAATAGGCATTCTTTGACATCTGTAACGTGTATCGGCTGAGAAACAAAGTCATTATTCATTTTGAAATATTAATTTGCATTTTGTGCTTCCCATGAATTTGGCTTCCCACTCTAAGTTTACATTTGACATAAAATACCATAAAAGCACATAAACCAGTAAGGAAATGATGAGCAGTAAGAACGCCAGTGCTGCATTCTGAAGGGTTTTCTCTAAACACAACTTGGAAGTGCAATCGTACGGTTTCCAAATACTTTTCAGTATTCTTGCAAGTGTCAAAGCTCAGAGATTCCACATGGTTTTTAATCAAAAGAAAAAGATCACATATAATCAGGGAAAGCATGATGCAAGATCATGCAGGCAAGCAGACTTGAGTCTGATGAACCTTTCTTTGGCTGAATCTAGCATCTGACAGTACATAAGTCTGCTCATTTCTGGAGTTTGCTCAAGCTCTCAGCATCTTTGCTTTATGATTAGCTATTACAAGCTTCTGACTCTCAGAAGTGGAATAGGAAATTGTAATTTGTACTCCTGAGGTTTCTTGGAAGAGAATAAATGTAACCCTGCTCCTTAGCATACATTAGAGAGGCTTTAAGTGTTGGGCAAGAACAGTAGACTTTGTCTCATGTGCAGTCCCCCTTAAATGCCAGAAAGTTTTGATTGCTTTTGAAATCTTTTCATCCTTTTGGACACACAATATGGGCACTTCCAGGGCCACCTTTTCCCTCACTGAAAGAACACACCAAAACTGGTTTGTGGAAGCAAATGGCAGCAGTAGGTACTTGGAAGCAGTGGCCCTGGGGACATTTTCCCTGTCTAGTACCAGCACGAGAAGAGAAAACCATGTGTTATGTTGCTTACTACACCTACCTATATTTAAATCTTTTACTGTAATAAGCCATATGCTGCTTCTCCTTTGGAGGAGTGGGAAGTACTGGTAAGTATGTCAGGAGAAAAATGCCCTTGGATAGGCACTACATCTTCACCTGAGGAAGGAGGATGCAAATGTGGTGTCTTTGGACTTGTTTCCCTTCAGGCTCTCTTGCAGTGCAAAAGCAGTCTACAAGGCTGTGCTGTTCTGAAGTTCCTAATATTTCTCGGTCAGCAGGCTGTTGGCCAGGGTGTTTCATTTTGTGTATAATTCAAGCTGTTATATTTTAATTGAAGGGGAAGGACATCAGTTGTTTAAGGCTTCCTGGAAAGGTTTTCAGAAATTGAACGTGCTTTAACAGTGATGTTAATTGCACTGATAAAATATTTGCATCTCAGCTATTTGCCTTAGCGAGCTATTTTGGATATATTTCTTGGACCATTTCTCTCAGTTGCTTAACTTTCATTTTACTTGTTCAGAGGCTGTCAGGAAGGTTCCCAAACTGGCTGAAGACATCAAATCAGCTAGATACGTTGGAAGGTGGCTTGAAATTTTTAAACCCAAAGTCCTATAAAATGGAGATAAATGCTGAATATGTTTCTGCTATAGTAATTCAGTTGAAGTTCTTTATACTTCATCTGCTTCTATATTTAATTATGTTGCAATTTAAGTTCCAGTTGGAAGACAGCTACAGGATGACCTATGATGCTTTTAAGCAATAACATTGTGCTTTTCTTTCCTGGAAAAATTAGTATATTGGATAAATTATGCCATAGTTGACAGGATTAATTTTGAAAGTAAGCTTTAAAGCAATGTGGTTTGAAGAAAATTTAGCAGATGTGCATAATCGCTGAGGAATCTAGATTTGCAGATTATTTCATGTCATGTATTGCAAATTAAGACTACTTGAAAGTTTCTCCACTTTCGGTGCCTGCAACTGTGTTCTTAGTCTCCATGATCTGAAAAGCTTTTCTGCTACTACATTAGAAAATGCTAAAAAAGTAACTCAGCTTTGTTACCTAGTTGGTTTGTAATGTAGTTCAATAGCCATAACCGAGTAATAGCAAACTGCAAAAGAATGCGTTTTGCTAGTTACCATTAAAAACAAACAAACAAAAGCCCAAGAACATACTTCTTTGAGAAAGGGAGAAAATTGTAAGTTTCTATGATGTCTGTTATAATGTTTTTATTTTAAAATCAACTTGACTGTTTCTTAGGGACAGACTGAACTGTAGGGAGAAGAAGCACATGCTGCAGAAGAGCTGGGTGGATGGCACCAGGAACTGCCAGAAACAACTTGAGAACACCTAAAGAAGGGGAAACAGTTCAGGGGTTGTTCACATCAAAGTTTGGGTATCCAGTGACAGATTCACTGTGGCTCTCCACGAGAAAGCTACAGACTAAGAGAAATCCAGACTTCCATTTACAAGAGATTCTGACATTTCCTAACTTTAACCATAAGCTTTTAGGGTGGTTTATAGTTTGCTGTATTTTGCCACATTATTTCACATGTTCTTGTATTTCTGTAGGATATGTCTCATACATATTTTTTTTAAAAAAAACCCTGCTAAATGGTGAAGCACCTTCCATTCAAGCTTCGTTTTCTGAATGGGACATCATCTTGACAGATCTGTAGTCTTTTCTTTGTGTTGTAACTACAACAGTGCTTTATCTCACCCTGACATGAAAAGATCATGTCAGACAGGTCTTGAATAACAGGTGCAAAAGCAAAATAAGCAGTGTAATTTAGATTAACTAAGGGCTTCAGCTCAAAGTTACTGAATACTTGAAAGGATTTGCATTAGATAATGCAAATTTTGGCATAGGTTTTTCCTCAGGAGGCAGTGACTGAGGAGATTAACACCTTCATCAGCTGCCCTGTTGTTCCTCAGGCATGGTGAAAGCCCTTGTGTGTTTTGCGATTAACCAAGCATGTTGAGGTGTTTCTAATTGAATTGTAAGTGCAGAGCTGGCCGCTGGTGGTCCTGTTCTGCTTCCCAGTTCAGCAAGGTAAGCTGCATTCAGCTTGCAGGCTCTGCCCTCAGTTGCCCTGATGACTCCAGACAAAATTTGCAGCTATAGGAAAACACAGTGCGGTTGAAGGCAGAAGTTTATTGTTAAATTTTGTCAGAAAAAAAAAAGTACACCCCCCCCCCCCAAAAAAAATACAGATTAATTTTTAAATTTTAGGCTGAACTAGCAGAACCACCAATGAAATAAAAAAATGGTTAGATTAAAAAAGACAGGTTGTCATTGAAGTACTGGAAAGTAAACAGGCTTTATTTGGATCATCTTTCTATCTTCCTCCCTTCTTCATTTTGAGGAAAATCAGCTGAGACTTGAGGTAGACAGTCTGGCACTACAGATACCTGCTAATGTAAAGATTGAACAATTGTATACTACACATAGTTGATGCAGTGACTGAAAAGTGACAAAATCCTTGTCAAGTAAGTAAGCTGAATTATCATAGTTGATCATTAAAAGTCCAGAGCATATTGGGATAGCTTTTAAATACACTGTTCAAAAGACATCTCATATGATTAGGTATACCTTTATAAAGTAAAACAATATGTAGGACATGCAGAAATATTATAGCTGTAAGGTAAGGGCCTAAAATGCAAAATGTTTTGCAGTGGAATACTTGATAGTACAAAGCAATGAAACGCCACTCCTCCTGTCTAAACACAGGAGAGACAAACTTGAAGCTTATCAGAAACAGCATTCTTAAGCAATCACAGTGTTTTTCATTGTGTGCCCCAATCTGAAGCTTGTTTTCTAGAAAAGCAGGATAGAACAAAAGTTACTTTTCTTAAATATTATTATAAGATAATGACATCTGAACTGTCTGTCATCTGAGGGAGCTCATCTGAGCTTTCTTATCACAGCTGTTTGACCACTTGTCACATCAGTAAAGAAAGTTAATTTTTTCATTGTAAATTTCCTTCCCCCCAACTCTCCCAGTTATTCATCCTCAATTTTGTCTTTCTACATGAAGCTCTAGATAGCAAGACTTTGATCATCCTCAATCTCCTGCTTAACAGTTTTTTTCTGTTGTAACCCATAAATTTGTCATAGTTAATACATTTCAGAAGTTGATGGTAGTTTGGGGGTTTTCTTTATAGGAACAGGTACTGTTTGAATCATGATTTGTCAGTCTATACCTAGCAAATAAAAATGTACTAGTTGTGTTTTAAAATTAGTCATATTTTGCAAGCTAGAGTCTTCTGTCCACTGTATCTGTGTAATAATGAACAAATTCTATATGTAGTAGCTCAGCCTTAAATGTTTCTCCAGGTCTGCTATCCCTAAATTGGGATACTGTAGGATCTATCCTATAGCAGCAGAGATCAGTGGAAACAAAGTTGAGAAATAAAGGAATGAGATAAGAGCCTATTGATAAAGGATTGTATAGTGCTCAGTGGGAAAAGTTTAAGCACCCATATAAGCATTTACGAGTTAGATTTTGTGGAGTAGAGAGAAATTAGGGTTTTCCTAACAAGAGTGGCACAGCAGCTTTTAGTGGTGATTAACTAGAAATGTTCCAGCTTGATAGGCAGATTTTTAGAAAACATTGAGATTTGGTCATTGTAATGCATGAATTTTTGTAGCACATTAGCGACATGTAAAACAGGGCTGTAGGAGTAGCAGCAGGATTTTTTTTTAAGCAAAGGAACACTAGGAGTACCTGTAGAAAAAGTTCTTCAGATTTCGTCAGGTATAAGTAAATTCATATCTTACTGCTTAGAAGCACTTAGAGCTCAAAAGACCAACTAAAATAAAGGAGAGTTTAGCAATACACATGTATAGCATAGAATATTCTAAAAATGTAAGAAGACTAGTTGAGCAAACATATCACCCTGGAAGAAAATTAAGGTCCGTCAGCATCACTGAACAGCCAAGGCACAGTAGTTCTTCCATCTTTACTCTACTAGAAAGACACAGTTGAAAACAATAGTATAGAATAAGGAAGACTAATGGGATTATAGCATAAAAATCAGTATTTAAAAATATGCAAAGTATTATTCAGATTCAAACTTATTTTTAAACTGGAAAAGGGTAGTATATTTAATTTCATGATGACTTAAACTGGATTCTGGTTATTATGTTAAATTTATTCCTGCTTCAATTTAAGAATGTAACAGTACATCTTATATCAATAAATTTTGAGACAAACTTCAAAAGCATCACCTCTAGCTAGTTCATAGCCACCAAACGTTAAAAGTAATTTCACTTACAAAAATTAATAATTTTATCTTCTATAGCTTCTATATGAGTGAACTAAAACATCATGGTTTCGGAATTAGTTGTGGTACCTAAAAAGCTAAATAAAAATTCTCTATGGTAGAGAAAAATAATGAAATAATTTCTTGAAGTAGTTCAGCAAACATCACCTGTAGTAAATATTTTATATAAGGCTTTGAACATGGTATCAGGTGTTTTCTATGTAAGGTTTTGGCCCCACCTCCTTAGTGCTCAGTTGCTAACATTCTTGATGGAAAAGAGAGTATGTAACATGCGTATACTTCTAGGAAAAGGAACTAATTATGTTAACTTCCTACATGAGTTTTAGTGGAAATTTATGGTGTCCTCTGGTGTATTAATAGATACAAAAGAACAGCTTTTGTAAAAGTAAGTTTTTGTATTTGATTTTCTTTCATGTTATAGTTAAGCATAGGTTTTATAAAGCTGTGAAAGATAATGAAGGGACTCAAAGAGACTACTTGGTTTTAGTAGCTGCTTTAAGGTGTCCTATTTTAAGGTTTCTAATAGTTTGTTAGAATGTCTCCAGAGCTGACTTGTATGATGCTTTGTTTCATTCTCTTACCCTGATCCCCCCACAAAAGTTCTTTTATCATTGATAATGAGTCAGTGTAGTATGTCTTTCTTATTCCCCCTGTCTGTATAGTGTTTTATTTTATACAAATTGTTTTTTCTTTATGAATAAGTAGCTAAATCCTGATTTTTTTTGTTTATTGCAAAAAACCCTTGTGTAAAATAATTTCACAAATACTAGTACTTTTGTGCTAGGATTTAAATCTAAATTGTTATTGCTGCATTGAGGGACTGAAGCTACAAAAAGTGTGTCCTAAAGCCATGGAGATGATTTGTATCCACTGCATTGGAACTCCTATTTTCCCATGCAAAATCTGTACTCAAGTCATATAATTCCTTGTTTTTCTCTACTTGCCTTTGTTTTTTACTTACGCTGTTATGAGACTTCTGTGGTGTTGCCTTGATAGTAAAACTGCTTAGGCTAATGATGGCAAGGATAGGCTCTTAAGAACAGCTTGCCATGTGGGTTGTACTTACAATATATTCTGAAATAGTCGCTTTGGAGAGCAATTATAAAATAGCTTATCCTTCAGTTGGAAACAATAGAATAGCTACATTGTTGGGACATCCATTATTTTTGTATTTTGTACTGGATAAAAGCTTGGATGGGGTTGAGGAAAAAACAAAAGAGGGGTGCGAACATCATAACATGTATCCTTATAGTTTTACAAATTGCTTAAATACAGAGGTCGCTAGGTGCTTGTGCAGAGTATAGTGTTTCTGTATCTGGTAGAGTTGAGATGTCAGTGCTGTGGTGCTAGTGCTTCAGAAGTCTATGCAGAGGGGGGAGATAACGGAGAGGAGGATTGCTTTGAGCACTGGGGCCTATTCCCCAAATATTTTGGGTAAGGTGGAGTCTAATTTTGATGTTCATTTAGTCATGGGAGAAGACAAAAGCTGAAACTAGGAAAAAATTCCACTCTAGTACAGAGACATAGGCATTCGTGTACCAAGTTATTCATCAGGCTGTTGCCTTCTTGTATCCAAAGAGCAGCTACCCTGGTACCTTCACTCATTATAGCTGGGATTTCAAATTGAGGCATATGTGGGAGATAATGGTGAATATCCCGACTGTATGTTGTATTTCACAAAACACTACCTTTTTGAAATGACACCTCCAGCAGTGATAACAGGGTGCATCTGTTCACCAAAATGGTTCAGATAAGAAGGCTGAGATCTGTTATGAACCCACTCCAGTTAAACTCAGTGTGTTATGGTGGAGTCCTGTCATTCTTGGAGAACAAGGCTGCTGAAGTGTTAAACATATTGATACCAAGAAACATATGAAGGCATCAGTAGTTGTAACATTCTTGAAGGATAATGACATCATGAACAGCATGTGCCTTGCTGGATGTTGCAGTGTTTTGTGTGAAGTACAGTTTTGAGTGGCAGATTTGATCTAATTACTGTGAAGCTGTTAGCATTAACATTTGTGGTCTCTTGCACAGCTGAACAGCTAGAGTCAGCACTGCATTGCAGTGGGAGCTGTGCAGGTATAATAAAGACACAATTTTGTCCTTGAAGAGTGTCCCATTTGAATTGACATACATCCTGCTGAAGGCATCTGCTCTGGGACATGGTTCTTGACTCTAGCACCGAGCAGATGGGAGTCTTGTGTTCGACCTTGCCCAGGTAGCTCCCTCCAGAAGGTACGGGCTGTGTCCACACTGTCCGACATCTGCTTGGCGTTTTATCTGGAACATTTGTGGGAGCAGTCACAGGGCCTCTGAGGATAGGTGGGTGCTTTGAGTGGTTCAGAGCATTTCAAACGTGAAGTTGGAGTTGGCAGCCACGGGAATGACACAATGGTGTGATGTCAAAGTGATTGTATCGTGTCCTGGGAGTTGGCCAAAGGGAGGGTAGGAGGTGACTGAGGGTGAAAAGCAGCACTTGAGGGTTAGTGTTGGAGTTACAAAGGGAGAAGGGGTCAGATTTGATGCAATCTGGTGGTTTTCCCTTATTGTAAGAGTGCCCTGCAGCAGATATTACTTGGCTTAACATTTCATGTTTGGGCAAACCAACTGAGTAAGATGATGAGAGCACCAACATGGTGCATGGGATTGAGTTTCTATGTACAGTGTGGGTGAGCAGGGATGAGGCTTTGGACCAAAACTGGGAGCAAGTGGCAGGCTGAAAGGCATCATACAGCATTTTCAAGGGATTTTATTTTGATGGCTTTAAGAGCACCAGTGAAAATACTTGGCCAACTACTTATCCATAGTGAACAAGAGAAAGCTTCTAAATGGCTTGATATGAAGAAGTGAACTACAGAGGACATTTTATTTTTTAAAGCAAAGTAAGTGTGAGGAGACCTTTTTGACTGACTGCTGCATTTCTCTAGAGGAATTTTAAAGGCAGTTATAGCCACTCAGACTGGTAGTATGAGAAGCAAATCTTTGAATTAATCCTAAAAAGTTTCTGGGTACATGGGGAGAGCTTCAGGTAAAGTTAGGAGCTGGGAAGCTGGTCCCATCTAACAGGAACTGTGTACTCACCTATGTAAATGAAACTGTCTTACTGATGAAGAGGGAGTTCCTTACTCAGTGAAGAGGGAGCTCCTGCAGAGAACAAATGGGTGATGCTGAACCATCTTCTTCAGTCTGATTAATATGGGAGTTTCAGCATCCATTTTTATGGCTCATTTCCTTTTCATTTACGCATGAAGTAGAACATTTTAAAAAATTGTTCATTTTATTGATGCAAAATAGAATATTTGTGAATCATTGTTTATATTTAGCAGAATACATATTTAAGTAAAATGAATCGGATATTCCTGAAGAAAAATTATGTATCCATTTATAAAGTTAAATCTTATTTCCAGAATTATGCAGGAGTATGACAAAAGTTAGGTGCTGTAAATTACTTGGATTATTCTTTGTGTCAAATAAGGATTTTGCCAATGCTTCTCTTAATTCATGATTGAATGCTGATATGACACTTGGATTTCACTGCCTTTGTATTTAATTAATGAGAAAAACCTAGACTCTGAATTTCAGAGCCAGAAGTATTTCCCTAATAGTATTATGGAATGTTTTCACAATAGGGTCGTCAAATTGCTTGCTGATTAAAAGTGTCATGATGAAAAAAACATGGTAATCTTTTCTGCCAGAGTCTGTGAAATTTCACATAGCAGTTTAATACTGCTAATGAAATCACTTCTTTGCCAGACTAAAAAGAAATCTCAAACTATAGGGTCACAACCTGTGCTTGGGTACAACTGTGGGATTTGGTTGCTGATAGTGCTGATGTTCTCCTGTTCTGTATGGTTGCTGAGTATGTAGCAAAGCATTTTTCTTATTTTTAATATTAGTATCCGACTTGGAAGAAAAGGTTATTGTCCGACAGTAGCAAACAGGCATGTGCTGTGGTTCTGCCAGGCACTTGCATCAGGGAACCCAGAGGACATGTTTCTCATAGCCTGCAAGAGGGAATGCATGCATCACTGGTCATGCCATTGCAGCAGATGCAAAATACCGATTTGAGATCTTTAGAACTAGGTTGTTCTCTAGTAATTGTAGAACCTGGTTGCTACTTATGATGTTTTTAAGGGATTTTCTGCTGTGTTGTCTTGATACTATGACTTCTCGGGCTTATCAAAGTATCTGGAGGGTCAGTGTCTACAGGAGTAACAAGGTCTAGTATGGAAACCAAGCTGTGGCTTAAGAATGTTATGCAAATCTTGATGTAAACTGCACTTATTTGAGCTACAGGCATTAAGAAAATGGAGTAGTAATGGGAATGGGGGAAGAATTAGCTAAATCATGCATTATTTTTTTACAACATTTCCATTTATCTTTGTCTCCTTTACATTGTTACAGTTATAAATTACATGTCTTGCCCTGCTGCTTATTCTTCCATTTGATTGTACTGAACAGCAAGGGGGGTTCCTGCCACTTCAGTGGTTAAGAGTGGGCATAAAGTTTGCACAGAAGAAACTCCCTGGATATGTGCTTCTGCTATCTGTAATCTGTTACCCCACAATTACAGCCATCAGCTTCCAAAGGAATGCGTATGTTAACCTAAGCTGTATCCTTTTCACTGACTACACTGATGAACAACTGTCACTCTTCCAGCAATGTCTGAGAAATGTAAATGAAAGTATTTCATGTGCAAGCCTAAGGTTTAAGAGATCCGGCAGCAAAACTCATAAGGTTCCTGCACTGCATGCACTAGAACAATGCTAGAGGAGATAAGGGGGACAGAAGGATTGTTATTGCAGGAAGAGTTGATGGTCTTGAGAAAAAAAAATCTGCACCAGTGTGTTTTAAGGATGATCTTTGTGTTCTTCTATGTAATTTATAGAGTCTTGAAGCTATGTTATAAAACTTTACTAAAAAAACAAGTCGTCTTCTGTCCTTTTAATCCTGCATCAATTCATTGTGTTTTTCAGTTGACCTGCGAGGACTTCAGAAAGACAAGAGATGTTTCTGTGTTTGGTTGTTGTTGGTTTTGTTTTTTTTTTTTTAATTTTCTGTCTGTTCCTTTGTAATATTCAGAGTGCCTTAAGCAATGTGTATATGAAATGGGTGCTGAACTTCCACATGTTCTCCTTTTTTAAACTTTAGCAATAAAAGGACTGAATCTTGTGTAGTCATGTACAATAAATGCTTTAGATCTAACTTGACTACTGTAACACTTAGATTTTACAGAATGGTAAAAACTGAAGTGCTTCAGCCCCCAGTTATGCTGTTTCATTTATCAAAAATGATAAAACCTTAGTTGAAACACATTCTGCACTTGTGCACCTCCACTTTTGAGAAGCTGCATGTATTCAGTATTTCACTATTCAAGTGGGTGCATTCATTGTTAATGCAGTAAACAGCTACATAGCTATGTATCATTTATGTAGGAAAAATGTTAGTTCTTTCCTGCCTTCTCCCTGCTCCCACTTTGTCCCTGATGAGCATCCTCCTAAAGCAGAGCTCTGATCCTGTGTCCTCCCCTGCTGCAACATCTTTGCACCACCGTTCCTCTAAGGTGCACCCTGTCTGCTCCATCCATCCACATCAGAGCTGGGTGTGCGAGGCCCAGGCTCGCAAGACACTTCCCCTGCTGTATGAGAGAGGCGCCTGAAGCCACTGCTCCGGGGGCGAGCTGTGGCTGGGTATGTACTTGTGTAGCTGCTTTCAAAAAGGGAAGCTTTGAAGTGCTTCAAAGAACCCAGTGGTATGTGTACCTTTTGATAAAAAGGATGTTCAGTACAAATGGGAGAATATACTGAAATATTAAGATAAGCAAATTTTGTGGTTGTGAACAATGATTCCTAGGGGAGAGCTGATGGTGACCAAAGTGTACCTAAGCAAAACTGTACTTTCACCCAGTTCATAATGGCTGAATAAACAAACAACCTTGATAAAAAGAAAGTGAACTGAAGCACAGTAGTGACTGTTGGTGCTACTGACCTGTGTTAGAAGAGACAAGTTGTAAGTAAAGCTAAGGTCTTCACGCTACTGAATTTTTCTAAACATCAGATCAAATGTGTCTTGGTTTAGGTTTATATGTTGTATTGACAATACTTAACAAATAATGGGACTAGCCATATCTTTTTAAGTATATAACCTTCCTAAAAATGTTTTGACTTATGTTGAGGGTTTTGGTTATTTCTTCTCAAAAAGTTAAGATTTTTGGCAGAAGGGTGCTGTCTGTAACATAACAGAGCTTAGTTCATCTCATGCCAAACACCAGCACTTGATATCAGTAATCTTTGACTCAAATATTACTCTTGGTACATTTATATTCCCATTGTTTCATAACACAGCGGGAAAAACAGTCTTTAACAATTGCTAGTAGAGAAAATCTGCACACAGTGGGAGCTGAAATTGTTCTTGTAGTTGTGTAATAAAACCCCAAAATGTTGGCGACTCTCTGAAGCTCGAAGGGGATTTTTGTTGGTGAATGCTAGCAGTGGTTTCAGGCTGGTGTGCATCATTCTTTTCACGCTGTGTGTGGTATTGAGTTACGCTGCACGTGCCAAATATAATCCTTAAAGGATGTGGGTTTTTTCTCCTTCCCAGCCCAAAGGAATAACTTGTAGGGAACTTGTGACTGGTAAATTATGGCAGTATTGAATTACTGTCAGTATAAACCTGGGTGAAAACATTTGTACTACATAGTCAGATCAGGCTTTTCTAGCATTCAGTGGTGCTAGTCTCTGCTTGGAGCATGTGTACATTTTAAGGGAAAAGATAATGCAAGATATTTCCCATAAGTTTCTTCCTAGCAAGAGTGACAAAAGCACAGTTTATTTTCTTCCCTATTGTACCCCTCTCCCCATTGTTTTAACCACAAGCCATGCTTAGAAACAGCAACATCACTTCCTAAGACAAATTAAACTTCAGGTGAAGATCCTTTTGACTTCAAAGGATGAAGAAGATCATTTGAGAAACTAAGGTATTTCTGAGGAGAGAACAGGATAATGTCACCATGCTTCCACAGTTAGAGCAACCTAGTTCTTTACATTTGGGAAGGTAAATTAAAGTTTTTTAAGTTTAGATACATTGTTTTTGCCTTGACACTGTATGAAAGATGATGAGACTTCCATATCTGTAGGAAGATATTTACCCTGTGTGTACTCTGTCTTCTCAGTCTTCGTGCAGGAGACCTATTGGGTGGCAGCAGCCCTGTTGCTGCTGGCTTGCCTAGAATCCACAGATCTAGTAAATTTGTCGAGTGCCACCTTTGAGTACATCTCTGCAGAACTCAAGCTCTCATCCATTAGACAGTGGCACTGATGTCAAAAGCCTTCAGACCAGCCCCGAGACTGTTAGAGGTGCAGGTCAGAACATGAGACGAATTCCAGCTCTTGTTCAGACCTGTATGCTTTGCAGCAGGGAAAAGTGCTCAAGGGCCAGCAGCTCCACAGTAACTTTGCCATAGCTGTACTGCACTCAGAGTAGTAATACAGCATGTCCTCCTCTACCACGCAGCTAGGGAAAAGCATGTTGGCACAACCAGCCATGGGAGATGCCATACAGAAACAGAGTGTGTAAGAACATTGTGGGGCTTTGCTTGGGTGGATTGATGCGATTGTTTATCATTTGCAAAGATGGCAGTTGCCTAATAACTGTGCAATGAAGATGTATATGCTGACTTCTAAAAAGAAAGAGTCCCACTTTCATTAAGATTTTGAGCCTCTTTAGTAATACAGTTGGATTCAAACAGGCAGAAGTCATGGTTAGAGAGGGATTTCTTTATTAAGAATTGATCCATAAAAAAAATTCTCACCCAATACATTCATAAGCTCTCTAATGTCATATTTTGTGTGTCTCAAACACTGGTTTCAGGTTAGTAATTTATTCCAGAAACTATGTCCCTCTAGAGTGGTTCCGTGTTTCCATTCAGGTAGTGGGGTCATTTCAAATGATTTTAAAAGGATCCACTGGATGATGACATACTGATCTGACTTTATGATTCCAAATACTAGGTATTGGGTAAATTGTTAGCCTGAGTCTTATGGCTGAGAATAGTGCTCCACCCACAAGAATAAACTTGCCTGGTCTCAGTCCATCTGAAAACACTTTTTTGTTCTGGGTGCCTTCAGCTAGTTTGTGTTTTGTAATGGGAGCAACCATGTTAAATACCTTTAACAGCGTGTGTAACTGGTACACAAGATCTCTTTATGTTGATGGTTTTGGATAGACTGCCAGACTGAATTACTGATGTATTGATTTTATATTATTTTATAATACTGCAAGATATTTTTTCCCTTGACTTATTACCATTGTCAAGAACAAAGTCTGGGTAGGGAGTTACGTGCTGTCTGGTAGTGCCTGCCTGTCTGTTCTAGCAGATCTATAATTTGGGAAAAAAATCATGACATCTTTTGGAATATTTAATGGCATGATACTTGGCACTTGAGACTAAAATAAAAGGATTTTCTGTTGCATGAGGTATGGCTGACAAGGTGTATTCTTAGTCTGTTTTATTGATCGTTTTAAGTAGGACTTGTAAAGAACAACTTTTGCCCTCCTAGTGTCAGAACAGGCTCTCAGTAAAGAACAGATCTTACTATTGCTTGTGCAGCTTTCCCCCAAAAAATGGAAAAATGCTAGCTGCTGCTCTTCTACCTTCTGTCATTAAGAACAAAATCTCTTACTGAATTTTGCAGGCTTCCTAAAAGTGTCTTTTGACTCCTGCCATAATATTTAATGAAGGGCTGTCATGTGAAAGGTCTAAATCTGTTACACGATTTAACTCCAAAATTATTATTCTTATTTGAAGCTTGTTAGTTCTTCACTGTTATCCAACTATTTCTCCTTTGCAAGTGAGCTGTCTCCATAGCTATAGTAATTTCTTGGATAGTAACTTCCAGTTCATAGATGGGGGGCAGGAGAGAAAAAGAGAGAGTGAGTGTGTGTGTGTGTGTGTGTGAACAGTTGTAGTTAGTTAGGTGGTATTACACGTAATGAAATTCTTTGATAATGGCACTTACAGGCAAAGAATCAACTGATGCAATGTAGCTTGGTTCTGTGGGATTTCAGGAGTACCTTGTTTCTCAGATGATGGCATTGGAAGGTCTTCAAGTTGCTTTCACAGTGCCATTCAGCTTCCAGCAAACAGGTTCTTTCCTACAAGTTACTTCATTGTTATAATTTGCACGTGACCCTTTCTGACCTCATTTGCATCACTTCCCCCCCCCCCCCTTAATTTTTCTGTTGTCAGAAGTCAAATTGCCAAAGATGATCTCTCCTATAAGCTAGCTAAAACTAGGTTCTTTGTATTATTTGAACCTAGGTACAGATTGTTTTATTTTCTACTCCGAGTTTAGATTAAAAATATCCCTTTCCTTACTCTAGTAGTTCAGGCAGAATCAGTTGGAAGAGAGGTTACAAGCAATTGGCAAGGTTTATCTTTAGTGGAACTCTTGAGTTTCAGTATTTCTGTTTCTCTTTTCAGATCTGGTCCCCTTTGCTTTGTCTAAAATAATAATAAAATTAAAAAAACAAAAACAAAAACAAAAAAACAACAGCAACAAAACCAAGCAAACAAAAAACCCAAACCAGAACAACCCAGAAGTGCTGAAATAATAGAATTATGATTCTTTGTATGGCTTCCTTGAGCAGGGGTACTAAATTGGAGAAATAGACTTTGGAGTCAAAAATTACTTCTTTGTAGGCCTAACTTCATCATCATTTACTGATTGAATAGAAAAGTTGACTCTACACAATCATAGGATAGTAGAAGGGCAAATCAGGATTTACTTGTACAAGTGACAACTTTGTAGACAAAATATTTTTTTTTCTCCAACTTGCAAGCTAATTACTTGTATAGCAGACTACTTTGTTTCTGAAAGTTCATATGCTTTCACAGAAAACTGTCAATGCAAGGCACAGTTTTGGTGAAGCTGGTCTGCCAATTAGGTTCTGTTATAAAAAAACCTTTGGCAGACTCCTTAAATTTCTTTTTTCTTAATCAGTATTGTTGCCCAAAGTTAACCATTTGGACATAGCTGGACCGCCTTCCACACAAAAGGGAGTCTGTATCTCAGACTGATTTTAAAATATGTTTGTTTTCTGTGAGCAAGGGTCATCAAGAAAACATTGATTAATGTCTAAAGCTTGAGCAAGGATTTTTTGGAAGCTAGAGACTCCCTGCTGTAAGGAAAGGGCTGGAAGGGCTTTCTGCAGCTCCTGCAGCTGTCAAAGTGTGATAAATTGTTCAGTAAATGCACATGAGCTGATCCTGCAGCAACTCACTAGAGCTTTGTGGTGGGACTTTCTGAGAATCCCAGGCTTGGTAGACAAAACTTGACTCAAGCCTCCTTAGGATTTATCCTGCTAACCATAAACTCTGATTGGAAAGGATCCCAAGCTGGTAGCAGGGAGACTACTCCCTCTGAAATTAATGCCTCTTTTCAGGCTTGCGCATTAAAAAGGAAACCAGCTCTCAGTGACCACATGAGGGTGTGGTGGAGGTGGTAGGGCACAAAGTTGTTATGCTTACTGTGGTATAGATGTGTGCCCTTCTTCCTATTAGAGTGTGCTTACTACCGGAGGCTGAAGTGGAAGCCTTTGAAATGCATCAGTCAGGTAATGCTGAATGCGATAGGAAATGTCCTGCCTTCCCGGATGTTTATACTTTGGATGGTAACAAGTAGTACCACCAGTAAGTAAGCAGCTCACATGGCAGTTGCTCATTTTGCCATGCTAGAGGGTTAAACCACCTTTTGGATAATAGTGCAATATGAAGGAAAGATGCGAAGGCTTTTCTTTTTTTTTTTTTTTTTTTTTTTTTTTTAATGTAAGCTATTGTATTCCCTGGAGAAGAAGGTTAACTTTTGGATAGAAGCCAAAATTGAAGTACATAAGTTCTCATAATTAAGTAGTTGGATACTAGGGAATGCCCCTGTTGTCTTAATCCTTTTTTAAAAAAATTGTGTAACTGAGTTTGTGAAACATTTGTTTTAGGAGGAATAAGTTTTTGAAAAGTAGGAATTAATTTTTGACTTACACAAAACAGTGAGAGAATGGTAATAGGAAATAACTAGGAAGACAAGGGTAAGATGCAGTCAGAAAAGCTTTCAGTATCATTTAAAATAACAGATTGGGTTCTGTAAACTTGGTTCTGATGTGGCACTCATTAAAAATTAGTCTTTCCAATTACTTCAGTAGAAGCCAGACTAGATTTTTTTTTCTTCTTGTTAGATATTTAAATAAACTGGAAAGTGAAAGGCAATAGAAGAAGGTAAGTTGTGTTTACTTGTCTTCAAAGGGACTTTGCCTAGTTTAGGATACTTAGTGACCTTGGGGTTGGTGCATGGAGAGATGATTAAAAATTGTGCTCTGTGTTAGTGGGTTCTCACTTCGTTGCTGTTTCACGGTGTTTATTCACTCATAGGCACCTACACCTGGGCTTAACAGAGGTGTTCAAATTGCCATTATAGTTGCTGATGGTCTAGTAAATTTGGTCTGTGTTTTCTGGAGTGCTAGTGCCTGACTAGATGTGAGTGAGATGAAAGGCACTCTGTGATCTGTGTTTCTGCTGTGGGAATTCGAATTCTTCAGTCAGACTTATTTCAGGGGGGAAAACCAGAAAGCTGCTTGGGGATGGGACAGGGCAGGATGGGATTCAGCTACAGGTTCAAATTCCATCTCCTACATCAGATGACTACCTCATTCATGTGTAGTAATAAAATTCCTCTCCATCTTTTATTCACCATCCACTAAATTATTAATCCAGTCTGTTTACTCATAATAAATATGCTTGTCTAAAGCATGAGAAAGTTGTGTTTTGATTGACAGTCACAGAAATACCTTATGCATGAATTGCTCTAGCTCATTTTGTCAAAAATAATTGCATAAGACCCAGACTAAGTATTTAAATATTACATAGCTATCCAGGATTTGAAGATCCCTCACTAGGGATCTTCACAGTACTTTTACATGTGCTATTTGGAGTCCATCTTTCTGTTGAAAACAAGTATGCCACAAGATCGATTTTACTAATTTTTTAATGTTGAACTTAATTGTAGCTTAAGTAGCTATGTCATTGTCTTACAGTATAGCAAAATTCTTGCTGTCTCTGCCAAGGTTTAAGAATTGTTTCTATGCATGAGGGTTGTGTAACACTCCTTGAATTGAACCACTTAATCATTTCTGTCCTTTGAAGGCACACAACAAATATTCCAGCTTGGTAGTATAACACCCTTGAAAATATCCTGTGGAAGGAGGTGAGGGATAGTTCTTATGTATTTGGGAAACATGAAGTCTTTATGTCTAGAAGCTGTGGACGTGCACTGTGAGACAAGCTAACAGAGACATGTTAGCCCACCGCTGTCCTCCTGGGGATACAGCTCCATCTTGTTGCTCTTGCAAAGTCCAGCTGTTAAGTCTCCAATTTGGCTTCAGAGGCATTATCTAAGCTAGGGAAATGTTGTCCAATGATTTCAGTGTTCTTAAATAGCGTATGGTGTTGAATGACACCTTGCAAAGTGTAAATATGAACAGATGAAGCTTAAACACACTAAATTGTTATAGCATCGGTGATAATGAATAGTGTAGTCTTGGTGTGATCTTATCAGCTGTTTGAATCATTTGGCTAAATGCTCTAGAGAGCTGTGACTGCAACCAATAAAATACTGCAATGTGTGTGTGGCTAAGAGGGAGTCAGGAAAAGGTATTGGGCTTGTGAAGCAAAGTGATCTTCACAGTGCCTGAAATGACTAACGCTGTTAGTGTTCATGTAAAACTGTAACACAGCTTCTCATTCAGTAATGGGAAAAGTCCAGATTGCTGCAGAACAAACACTCCTGCCATTTCATGAGTTACAGACTTTCTCATTTTGATCCATTTCCTTCTGTTTAAAAGAGATAAGAAAGTTGTATTGTAATCTGCTGGATATCTCAGAAGATTCTGCTAGGCCTTCAGCATTTCCTGGAAAGCGAACGTGAAATCATCTGGTGACATGAAGCAGAAATAAGAGGGAAGGGAAAACACACAAATAAAATGCACAATAAGAATTTCTCTCATATAAAGCAATTTATCAAGGCTTTTTTTAAAAAAAAAAAACAAAAACCAGTCTTTTAGTTTTCCAGCTTATCCTATGTTCTCAGCTGGGCAAGAAACAGTGTGTTATGCCAGCTGCAGCTGATGTTTGCTGTGCACACACTTATGTGTGTATTGGCCAGCTGAGCAGAACAGATGCCTTCAGTACATGCTTGACAGTTCTCTTCTGTGTGGGTGTCTGCTTTACACAGCCACTTGCTCACTTTCTCTTCTCCCCCGTTGCCCTTCCCCAAGAAAGGTCACCCTTAAGGTGGTGAGATAGAGGTCAAATTCAGTGGAAGACATGGGCCCTAGATGCTTATGAGAGTGAGGAAGACAAGAAGTAACTGATAATGCAATTTCAGAAACCTGTTTTTAGCCAGAAAATGAGGCTTATGGGGTGCCTGCAGATGGTCCTTGATGTTTCACATGGGACCTGTGATTAATTCCTTCCAGTGCCATGACCTGAGCGTGCAATGCCTCCATTGTGAGAAGCCTGCTAGCACACTATGATCCCTTACAAAGACAGGTGGGTCACCTCCACATTAGCTGTGGAGATCCCAATAAGGTCTTTCACTCAGTTTTCTAAATAAGTAGATGTTTCCTTCCAAACATTTTCTTTTGTTGTCTAGGAACTGGAGAGTTCTGTTTTCCCCTGAGAGGATCAAGTATCTGAAGCAAGCAATGAAGTGCTGCACGTTGGGTAGCTTCTAGCAAAAGAAGGCCAGTGGATGTACATTCTCTCTGTGCTTGAGGATGTAATTTCTCAGTATTATCCTTCCATTCCTCATAACACTGGGGATGGGACACAACTGTTCATGTGTGAGCAGCATCCTGTATATTCCTGGTTGTCTCCAAGAGAATGACTTCAGATGCTACTTGTTAGCAGTAACTGAGACAAACACCTCTGTGAGTGACAGAGCTTGTCTAAGACCAGAATTAAGCCAGGCAATGTGGAATTCCAGTCCAAGTTCTGTTTCCAAACACTAGTTTTATGCAAAAAGGAAAAAAAACGAGCATTGTTATGTTCTGTTACACTGCACCTTTATTCTAATAGTTTCATTCTGTGAAATGATAAATGATAATGCTTTGTAAGCAGAAATTAGCCTTGCTTCCTGCCCTGGAATTTGGTAGGAACCTAAGGGTTTATGAAAAATAAATGTATTGAGTCCTGGTTGTTGCTACAAGCACTTTTAACCAGAATGTAAGCAGTAGGAACACTACTGTGAATGGTTAAGTTGGCTATGCTTTCAGCAAAAGCAGACACACATATGCAGTCTACTGTGGTGCCTGGTTTCTGAACCCTCAAAACAAGCTTCTGAGAACAGATGAATCTCTTCCCAGCCCTAATGAGTTGGACTGAAGAGTTAGGCAAGTAACTTCCTTCCTAACAGATGAAACTTTTTTTAGGTTCCTCAGAAGTCTGTTATTAAACAGGAGCTGTGGAGAATTTATTTTGGCTCTGGAAAAGCATTGGAGAAAGTCTTTGTCTTGACTTTTTGCAAGATGAGATGAGCAGACTTCCTTGGTATTTTGCTCTGTATTTGAGGCTGTTCCATTAAGTGATAGCATATATGAATGGGCTGATGTCCCATCTGTTGTTCATCAGCCACGACAGATCAGGTTGCGCTGTTCATGCTAGTTATGTGCTGTGCAATATAAATTGACTTTACTAGAAGTCTAGTTCTAAAATTGACTTTTACAGAAGTATCTGAAATCTCATTTATGGAAATATGAAGAAACAGAACTTAATGCCTAAAAATAAATTTGAATGTAAATTGAGTCTGACTTCAGAAAATTGGACGTTTTGATATTTTTTATGTGATTCTCGCCAAATTTTTGGTAGTGCTTGCCACTGCTTTTAAGTATTTACAGGCAGAAACCTGTATATCTAACCTCTCCAAGTTCATCTTCCAGTTGCATGGTTGCAGTGTTGTCAGTTGTTTGGTTGATAAAGACTCAGTACTATTTGTTGGGGCTTTTTTTAAAAAAGAAAAGTATTTGGTGGCTTTTCCATATTGCTGAAATTTGCTGGTGTGGCATCTTCCAAACCCTTTTGGTTTCCTTGAATGTGTAGGAAAATGATGCTACTATCTGCAACTTCAGAAAGACTAACAGAGATACCAAGTGGACACTGCTGGTTCACCTTGTGTGAACTATTGTAGGCTCATTAGAACCTGGCTGCTTTAGGAAATGTCAGCATGCAGTCAAATGTGTGAATGACAGGTGTAATGGAAGGAAATCTTTATCTTCTGTTGCCTTCCTCTTGGGAAGATGGACTTGTTATTGGTTCAAGTTTTGGGAAGAGAGAGTTTCCCCTCCTCCTTCTGGAGGAAGAGAGGGGAAAAAGGTGCAGATTTAATTTACTCATTATAGGCTACAAGACATAATAAAGGCCTAATAAATACTTGGCCTTTGTGGGTTTTGTTTGTTTGTTGTTTGGTTGTGGGTTGTTTTTTTTTTAAGTCAGATGGAAGTAGAGAAACTTTTAAACTTAGACTGTACAAACATCAAAATACTTGCACTCCGTTTTTCTGTCACATTATAGCAAAGATTTTTTTTTTTGTTTGAATGATCATCTAGTGGGAGAGTCCAGCATTTGAGTAAACTGGTTTCTCTTTGCTCCTCCCCTCCGCTGCTAGCAAGTGTAAAGAAGAACATTTCCTCTGTAGCTTCCCAGTCAAATATGTAGGACAGAAGGACCAAAAAAAGGTAATATTTTCAAGGAACAAATGAGCTACTTCAGCTTTTAGGGGTTAGGTGAGAAGTAACCAACTCAAAAGCAGAAAATAAACCCACCCACTCCCTGCATCACCCCACCCTGCCCCCCCAACCCACAAACCAACAAACCTTTTTGACCTTATAGCTAAACTGCTGTTGTTTAAACATTCTGATCCAGAAAAAGCTTTAACACAAGTGGTACTAATTCCCATGCAAAAACTGTCTCTTTTTGTTTTTCTACCACATAGCCTTTGGAATTACTTTATAGAAATCTGAACTTACACAGGCATTTAAAACTCTGATCTTGCAGAGGAAGACCCTCTGTCCTTTCATAGACACCTGCTGACTAGAAATGGTTGATGAGTCTATCTGGTCTCTTCTGGGCATGGCCTTGCAAGGAGAGAGGTTAAAGCCTGCATCTTCACAGTAATAGGGAAACACTGCTGGGGCAGGGGCAGGTTTACTGCCAGAAAGAGCAGAGGTCTCAAGTTTTCATCTCATTGTTGATTATCTCAGAAAAGCAAGTTCTTTTTCCCCTAAGCAGTTAGACGCTAATGAATTCAGTATTGTAACCTTAACCTTTTACTGGCAAACTTACTTCAGATATCTGCCAAAGAAATACAATTGCACTTGTAAATATAATGAACACTGTAGTAAACAAATTCCTGGATTTTTGCCCTTCAGAATAAAGTGAGGAATACTTTAGTAGCTTCTGCTTTTAAAATTAAAAGCACTTGCAGAGGGTCCTCACTGAACCCTAAGAATATAGAAGAATAGGAATGAGGATGGGCATTGTAGCCTCTTGGCCATACTTCTGCCAAGTGCTCTAAAGCTCCCTGTGCATGTTGCAAGGTTTATTTATTGCATGTGGATGTTTCCTGGCCTCTTCCTTGATGACTTCAGGAACTCATTTAAAAAAAAAAAAAAAAAAAAAAAGATAAAAAGTCTCGATGTCTGTTTTCTGACTGTTTAAATGGGAAGCTCTTAGCCAAGGCACTCAGCTGAATGCGTCTGCTGATGTAATGTAAAGGTTAAGATGCAGAATCTCAAGTTAGAATAAAAATAAATCACTGGTGTGCACCTTGAGACCTGGAACTGAGATGCTGCTCTAAGCAGCAGGTGTAGAGGCAGCATCAGTGGTTGCCAAGTGTTAATTTTCTGTATAAATGTTTGAAGTCTGCCCCATTGGTGTGTATGTCAGTTGACCACCAGTAGCAAAGGCACACGGTAGGGTCTGTATTGGCTTTTCAGTTCAGTGACTGTTACTGCATTGGTCCTCCATGCTATGTTGTATAACTGTGAAAAAATCAAATATAAAACCAGGCTATGGTTGAAGAAATAGAAGTTTATTTAGCAGCATGTGGATAGTAATGAAAATCATAATTGTCTCTGGTTTTTAATTGTCCGTGCTAGGTTAACCCTGACCAGCAGCCAGACACCCACCCAGCTGCTAACTCACACCCCCACCCCAACTGGATGGAGGCAAAAATAGGATGGAAAGGCTTGTGGATTGAGGCAGATAGGGAGGTTGCTTACCAATTACCATCATGGGCAAAACAGACTTGACTTGGGGAAAATACATTTGGATGTTGAGAAAAAAAGACAAAAAATATCTTCCCTCTCTCCACCATTTTTTCAAAACTCAACTTCACTCCTTCATTCCCAGCTCCTCTCCTTCTTCCACCCTGAGTAGCACAGGGAGACAGGGAATGGGGGCTGGGGTCAGTCCATAACAGCTCCTCTCTGCCCCTCTTTCCTCCTCACACTGTTCTCCTGCTCCAGCGTGGGTTCCCCATGGGCTGCAATTCCTATTGGGAAAGCCTGATCCACAGTGGTCTCTCCAGAGGCCACAGGGGAATCTCTCTCTGCCCCACCATGGAGCACCTCCTCCCCCTCTCACCTGCAGGGCTGTTCCTCACACCTTCTTCCTCACTCTGCCTGTATGACATTTTTTTGCCCTTTCTTAAATATATTTCCCTGAGGTGCCCCCACCTTGTCTGAGGGGTTCAGCTGTGTCCTGCGGTGGGTTGGTTGGAGCCAGCTGGAACAGTTTGCTTCAGTCATGGGGTAGCCCTGGCCTCTCCTCACAGAGGCCACCCCTGTTGCCAAAACCTTGTCATCTATTCCCAATACACAATCCAATTTTGAATTAGCTGAGAGGGGATTGCAGGCTTTTAAACCTCACTGTGGCTTTTTGGAGAGGTTAGAGTAGTTAGAAGTATCTAATTCTAAAGGTAAACTTGAGGCCTTAATTAGTTTGACATCTCCTTTTTACCTGTATGCAGGATGCAGAGTTTCTTTTAGCCCTATAGACTAATTTTGTGGGTCTTCTGATGATTCTAGTTGATCACAGGTGATGCAAGGTTGCGACAGTGGGAAGTGTTAAAGTTGAGGAAATTTGGCTGTTCAGGGGAAAACATAAAGAGTTTGTACTCATTCTGTGATTTTCATTCAAAAAGGCAGGGGGGCGATGATCCAAACAAACCTCAACCAAGCTTTTGATCCCTCATTTCTTCTTGAGCTGTCTCTGCCATCATCGTGTCTGGTTTTGTTTTCCCTTGTCACCTTAGGTTATCAGAGAAAATGCAGGGCTGAAACAGTACAAAATTTGATTAATTTTGTATTAATACACTATGAACACAGCAACTGTCTACAAATGTTGGGCTGCTCAGCTAGCACTCTTTCAGACTTGGGGGTATGTGGAGGCTTTGCTGAGCGGCTGCTTGGATTTCCAAGCTGAGTACATAACCTGAAATCATCTGTTTCTGTGGTAAATACTTGTAATGGGGCTCAGGACACATATTCATGTCCTGGTGGAAAGGTATAAGGCTGCCATAGCACGGGATGTTTTATCATGGAAGTCTGGTGTGTGCTTTGCTAGATAGTGCAGGGTAGTGTTCAGATAAGCGGTGAAATAGTATAAATACAGCTCTGTTGTTGGCGTGATGAAGGGATCTGTTGTATTATAAAGAGCAGCTTCCTCACCTGTTCAGTCCATTAGACATTTTAAAATTATCTAGGGAATTAAGAGCTTTGAAACTTCATTTTAGCCAGTTTATGAGCAGCAGCTGCTAGGTAGCGTTCCATAGCTGTAGTCTGTAGTCTGTATTTGTGGAAAGCCTGCTTACAAAAGCCTCTGAAAGCTCTGGGTAAAGCTGGGGGGGCAAAATGACCATTTTGTAAATTAATGTGTGGAAGTACATTTTCTGTGGGTGTGAGCATCCAACCAAGCCTTGTAGAAACATAACAATGTCTGCAATCATATTTGTATGCAGCTATAACAATAAATAATGAGTAAACATTTTTAGTGTGATATCTTGAGAAAATACAGGGGAGGTGGTGGGGGGGAAGCTCTTCAGCATCTCAGCTTCCAGGTGCTCTTCCTTCCCAGCTGCATATAGGAACCCTTCTAAGCACCAGCCATTTAGGGGGGGGTCCCCTTCTGGTAGGAGTTTCATCATCCTCTTGTCACCATTTGGGTAGTTCTTCCTGTAAATGTGAAACTTTCTAATTATGCTGCATATAATTATGGGATAAGAAGCATGCTGATTCGTCCAGTGCAGTTTTGATAGATGCTTGGGAGTTTCAGGGTTGACAGCAAGTCTGCTTTTAATAGCTGGAGTTGCTTGCTCTTTCATCTCTTCCCTAACTAATTTCATGCCTTAAAATATCAGGCCTTGCTCTGAAGGCAAAGTTCTGCTTGGTTTGAGAGGACCGTTACTGTGTCAGTAATTATGTGCTTTTCCAGCTTACACCTATATTACTAAGCTGTTAGCTACATGAACCATGATTTCAGCTTCCAAGTAGGTTCCTTCTGAGAACTGCAGGATTCGAAGTGCTGTTTTTTTCAACATTTTAGCATCATATATGATTTGTAAAAGTCTAACTAGCATATACTCTTTTCTTACCAGAATATTGGGTCTCAGGATTTGACCGCTCCTATAGCTGCAGGTCCTTTCTTTTCCCCTGGAAAAGCATGATAAAACTCTGAAAAAATAAAACTTGGAAGAACATGAACAAAAAACAGTGGGTCATTGCTTCCTCTATCAAGTATCTGCTTCTGTCGTCCACAGCTTTTTTCCATGCAAAGAATCTTCAAAGTTCTGAAGCTGATGCATCATAACTATAAAGCAAATCATTCTTTATTGTATAAATTTTCTTCCAACTATCTGTATGGCTTTTTTTCAGGATGAAACTATAGGGTATTCCATAAACTGGGTAAAATGATACAATTTTTTTTTTTTTCTTAGAAGAATAAATGACAGCTCTTTTACTGTAAACTTCTAGACTATGAAATAAGACATCATTTAAAGTTTAAGGGGAATCCTAATTTCTGAGTGGTGAGTGTGAATCCCTCAGGTTTTGCTGAGGTGGGGCTATTAGTGGAACTTGTGCATTATGAACAGTTCTTAACTGCTTGGAAATGTACAGCAAGCAATCAGCATAGCTATATATTAACAGTACAGGACTCTTGGAAAAGTTGCCTGCAAAGACAACTCTGCCTTGTTTATTTGTGGTAAAACACCTATTACAGTCAACATATATCACAGCAGCATGACCTCGATTTGGTCTTAATTTCCTGCCTATATTGATAGGTACAGAAAAAACAAATAAAATAGTAGCACTGTCTGTTGTTTTTTGCCGGTATCTGAATCTCACAGTATTCAGATATTTGCCATTGGAAGTCTTAAATCATGTATTTCACCTTTGTGTGACTTAAGAGCACTCGGTATAATACAAGATGTTGTTACATGATGTGTATCTGTTATTATCTAGTACATCTCTTTGAAGTGCTACCTTAAAATTAGTCTCCCGCTTACCTGTTTATCCACTTAAACCAGTGATTTCCAGAATTGATGAGCAGTCAGCTTTATTATTTTTTTTTTAAACTCTAAAGACTATAATTTCTTGGTTTTATCTAAAAATTTCAGACCTGTCAATCCAGCAACTTATAATGGGCTTTGTTCTATGTCCCCATAATTAACTGAATTTGTAGGTAACAGACTTTTTTCTCCTTTTTTGCTTTGTTTAGCTCTTATTTCGGTATGTCCTTGACATGGATTGGTTTCTAATAGGTGCTCAAAGTGCTTTCCTCTTCTGTTCTTAATACAAAAAGAGGGCACAAGTTTTAAATTTGCTGTTTGGTAGCATTTTTTACTGTATGCATGAAAAATGCTATTGAGCCTTACTATTTCCTTGCAGCAACTCTATGTGCCCTAGAATCCCTGTCCACTATGGTCAGCATCAGAGCAGGCTTCATTTAAGTAAATTAGGCTAACAATCATCATGAAGCTGCTACTAATGGAAAGTAATGCAGTTTCTCAAATGTCACATGCTGGTGAGCAATTCCAAGACTGGTGTTTATGTGCAATGCATCTCTGAAGTCAGACAGGCTGAACAAGGATTGTGATAGCCATAAGGACCTTGGCATAAAATGGGTCCTGTCAGACTTTCTTGCTGCTTGGGGAGAGAAAGCATGTTGAAAAAATAAGATGCACAGCATGAAATACAGGTTAGCTGTCTTCTGTAGTAGTGGCTCTTTTACATTGCTTCGTAGACTCTTCAGAAGCGCAGTACTTTTAGTATGATATTAGGTTGAACATCCAAGTCTGACCTAGTCATTCCCAGTGTTCCCATGAAGGGAAATAGGATGTAAAAATCTCTTTATGGGACGTAGGGTCAAGTATGTGTGGAGAGTAGCCTCAGGTAGGCATGTTGCAACAGTGCAGAAAGCTGCTCTGATATGCCACTCTCTAACTTTTTACGTACCAAGTACTGGATTTGGGAGCAAACATATCTGTTCTTGTATTTTTTCTACTACTTCCACTTAAAATTTTGTCCCTGTTTGCTCCAGTGCATCATAACCGTCTTATAGAGGTACCTCCCACTTAAAAAAACCCCAAACAACAAAACTCCAAGCAAAAAAGATTTCTACTTGGGTCAGCTTGGCTTCTGTTCATCTAAAAATATGGAGATGTTAATATATTCGGGTTTACTCATTTCTATTAATGTAAATCCATATGACTCCACTTAGTCTATAAATTTTATTGGGCTTCTCAAATGAATCATATGTTTTTCAGATTTTGTTTCTAGCCCATAGTAATTCTGAACTTTTATAGTTCTAACAAAATTCTCTTGATAAACTGTGAATCTGTTACACCTGCTTCATTCTACTTAAAACAATTCTACTTTGAAGTTACCTGATTTATGCAAGATGTTAAGTTTTTCTGAGAGCAAACCAGAGATGAGCCAACTTGCATCCTATGCTAGCCTCAGCTTCCTGAGAGCTCATGAACAAACAGAAACTACAGCACCTGGGACTATGCCATATGGTTTAAAAATTCCCTAGAGAATAATAAATGTAACTAGCATTGTGTATATCTGTCATGTTTGGGATGACCCTTGCAGTTGAGATTTCTATTGTTTCTCCCTGAAATGTACTGGTATCTACAGAAATGTATGGAATGGTTTTGGAAGCAGTTGTGGGTGTCGCAGCTGAAACTGGAAGGCATGCTTGCAAATCTCATCATACAAAAGATTGGTAAGATATATCTTGCCTTCTGAGATATGGTGCTGGGAAGCACAGAACAGATATATTATGAAATGTGCTCACTTTTATTGATACAACTGACATGTTTCCTCACTGTCTTTGCAAAACAAGTTTTAGCCTTGACTTCAGTAAGAACAGGACATTCAGACACGATCAAGAATAAATTCCTAATGTAGATAGTTCCCAGATAGGCTAAGCTGCCCCAGGGGAGGGAGATTTGATGGGCGGGAGGAATGAAGTTCACCCCTCAGGGGAGCTTATTTTCCGATTTCCGTTAATAGTCATGTGTTCACTGCTAATTCTCACCAGCAAGCTGACTTTCAGTTACAGAGTGAAGTATTTCATAATCTGGGCTATTGTAAGTAAAAATAACTTCAACTGTAGAATGATGAAATTATGGATAAATGGAGTTTTAAATTCATCAGTCCAGAGAAAACTGTCTTCTTTTATGAAAAAACAACTCGTGTACATAATTCTGAAACTTTAAGTTACTCAGAGATGTATCTTGCTTTGATCATAGCTGAGCATGACAAGTAATACTTTGGCTGAAATAACGTAAGAAACTCCTGTGGCAATCTGAAGTGAATGGGATTTATATTATCCTTCAAAATAACTTATTTAAATCTCATGAGAATGCTGTTGTGTCAGTGGCAAAACCACTGTTCCCTTCTTATCCCTCCCACCATCAGCTCAGAAATGGGAGTTAAGTTTCCAGGCCAGACAGGAGTCTGGGGATTGCCGTGTTATGTCTAAACATGCTTTTGCCAAGCCCTAGACATTGGAGCTGTGCTGCCCTTCTCTTCTACATTCAGAGAATGGAACGTACCTTAATATATAGGTACCCAAGTAAGGTGTGCTAATAGCACTGGTAAGATAAAAGATACTACCACAGAAGGTGAAGCAGTGTGGGCTTTGGTGTGCTTTAATAATGAACTTAAATTCCAGAAATCCTGGGTATATATTTGTGATCATATTTCTAGGACATGATAAAGCCTATGCCATTCTTTCTATGAATGTTGTTAGCAATGTTAGCTCCAGTTAGTTAATGCAACCTACCTATTCTGCTTATCTGTGTAGAGTCAAGCCAATTCCAATAGCTGGTTCCCTAAATCTTATCGTTTATGCTGTTGGGCAATGCTGGGCAACTGCTGGCTTGGAAATATCACATACCAGGCATACTAAACCGAGAAATAAAGATTAGTAGTACTGAAACAAGTATTATCTACGAGTAGTAATTGGTGAAGCACTGCAAAAGTTACATTACCTGAGGTGTTGCCTAAAAACCAAACTGAAACTCCCCATGTACCCTCAGAAACAACTCCTTCCCATCTGTCTGCGTTATCTGTATTCATCACCTGTCGTGTTTTCTTCATTACACAGTAACTGAGTGCTTTTATGTTCCCTTTTTCCCTACAGTTTTATAGAACCCAGGTTCGTAAGCAAAACAAAACACTCACAAACTGTCTGAGAATATATGCAAGTGGTCTCCTGGGTCTTTATTAGACCTTTAGATTATTCATCATGTATATCACTATTGGTGCAAGAGTCTTGCCTTATGAATCTGTGCTTCTGAAAGGACCTTACTGTCTCTTGACTTCATTGACTCGTTTGTGTCAAAGCTTCCTGGGAAGGCATTTCCTTTTCTGTTGTCTCTGGGTCTTGTGGGTTGGGTTTTTTTATTACTATTAATACTAACTGTAGCTCTTTTGGAATTCCTCTGGGTGAAAAAGTAAAACAGCCATGAATTTAATTACTTTCAGCTATTAAATCTGAATTATTTACCCAGTCAACTGTGTGTGTATGGATTTACTTTTGAACACTGTAACTATCTAACTATATTTAATTCTTTTCATGGCTAACATAAGAAGCTGATGAAATCTTAGTATTTTTAACAATTAGTGATTTACAAGATTAGACAGTTTGACTCCCAGTGAGAGCAGAGAATAGCACTTGGTGTTTTGTGGTGAGTTAGCCCTGCCTTCAGGTACGGTATTTGTTATTACTCTGTCTCTGTTGGTCAAAGTGGTGATTGAAGACTTTGGTGCTGGAGGAAGTTTAGGTGGAAGCTCCCTGCTCTGCCCAGCATCTGGTTTTGAAGTGTTTGGAGATTCTGCATTGGATCAGTATGGCTTTTAAATCCTCTTTTGCTGTGTTTATGCTTGGGTTGTTTGCTGGTTGTTATCTGAGAAAAGTTAATTGTACTACCGGTTAGGCATTTGATACTGTCACAAGATAATGCAGTTGCTCTTGTGAACTGTGAGATTACTGGACAAGCTGGAAGTTGTCCAGGTGTGTATTTCCAAAGGAAACTAATGAGTGTTATTTGCTGGGGTGGAGAAGCTGTTGAAAGGCTATTAGGTTGCGGTCCATTTTTTTTCTACTCTATGCACACTGTTATATGTGCATGTCACCTGCTGCTTGATGCTGGTTTTGATGTCCACCTTTCTATAAACAGAGCCTTTTTTAAGGAGTTAAGTAGTTTGAAACTTCCCAATACTGCAGCCAAGAGTTTCTGTGAAAACATCAAATAGGAAAAGACCTAACTCCTTCGTTTCATGTCATCAGGAACGTCTAGTAAGGGGGCTAGAAGTTATTGCAGTGCCTGACTTTTTGTGGACCAAATGTATAGACACCTGCTAGATCTCTTAGACTGAGCAGTGTCTGTAATTTTTCCCATCTGCTGGAATGAGTGCTGAATTACTAACAACTTCAGTCTTCACCTTCAGTGATAGAAGGAGGAGGTGGTTATTGTGGCAAATAAGTTATAAAGCTGGTGTCAACCATGGAAATCAGATGCTTGTGGTCTTCAACCAAATCTGGGCAGATATTCACTTTTGGAGTCATCATGGTCTGCCATGTATGAGTTCTGAAACCTTGATCTCGTGATTTAGGAAAAACAGACTTTCCAAGGTGTGTTCGTTTCATAGTGAATCAACATGTTAGTTTCATCTTTTTAGATTCAAATAATGATATTTTCTATCTGAAACTACTGGATTAAATAACTCTGCCACATTCTTAAATGCGGTGCAGGAAGCACTTATTTCAGTCTTAGCACTTGCACTTTAAATCTGCTAAAATGAAATTCACTATCTTCTGATCTGTATTTGAGAAGTCGATAGTGACCATAAATGGTCAAAATACTTCAATAAACACTCCAACTGTAGCTTGGTTGTGTTTTGGTTTTTTTTTTTTTTCCCCGCAAAAGGAAACAAATGCAGAGAATGTATTAATTGTTTGGGACTGTCCATGTGACAGCCTTATCTTCTCAGGCAAACCCTTTTAAAAATAGTGTCTGTGTCAAATATGATAGAGTTCTTAAAAACAACGTCTTCTTTAATAAAGCTTTTACTACAAAATAAAGTGCCAAATTGTGTTAAAAATGCAGAGTTTTCAGGAGAAAATTCCTGATTAATATCTGAATTTGTGATTTCTTAGTTTGGAAAAACTTCAGTTAAAGCAATTGGAAAGTTTAAGATGAACTGATGTTGCAAGCAAGCTGTGCTTTGCTAAATCTTTCACTGGGAGCTATGTCCTGAACTTGGAAACAAACTCGACAGTACTTGCATATACTCAAAGTATATAACTGATAGGTGAATTGAGACTTATTCTACCTATTCAAAAACATAGGGTTCATGGTGAGAGCTCTGTACTGACACTTCTATGGGTTGCAGAGTATTCAAGCAGAGTGAGTGTGAGCTGTATGTGAAAGGTGGAGAAGAATCAATCTGACTGGCCTAAACACAGGAGCAAAATACTGAATGCAAGAACCTTCCTTGCTTAAAGCAATGTTCCTGTTGGACTATGCTGCCACTGCCATCATTGAAGTTCATTGATATGTAGAGTGTTGCATGCAAGTATAAAAAAAGGCATCTGTCGTCTGCTCAGGCATCCAAACAATCTTGTAACTCTTACACATTCTTTCCTGTTAAGTAACTTGATCCGCCTTCTATCGTTATACTGCTTATCTAAATTTGGATACTTGGCAAAGCAACATCTTGTGTGCATGTGTAGCACCCAGAATGTGTTAGGTGATCCACAAGTTTCCAGTAGCAAATTAGGTATTGTAGTGGGTTCTCTAAGCATAAACTGTGCAACCATGATAGACTTTTTTCTGCTTGTTGACTGCATCAAAACTGAACAGCACAAGGAATTACTGGGTTGATCTCAAGTAAGAATTATTTAGGAAACGGAATTTTGTTTTATTTTATTTTGACTTACCTCCATAAAATGTCTCTTTTTTAGGCTGGTTTAGTGGTAGTCTTCAGCTTTGCCTTCAGCAGGAGTATGCGATCTCCTCAATATATGGCATGAGGTTGAATGTCAGAGCGATAAGTGCATTGCTCTATAGTAGTTCTTTAGAAACAAACCTTGTTGGGTCCTGACCAGTCACCTCGGAAAAATATAGCCATGGCAAATAGAAGGAAGACTCTTGAAAGCAAAATTGGTTTTGCTGTATGTTACTGTATGCAATTGTCGATGAGTTTTTGGCTTGTTCCTCATGTGTTTTCTGTTGCTGTAAGCTTTGAACTCATGAACTTGTAGAGAACAGCAGAAACGTGAAGACACTAGCTGCCAGGGGTGACAGTCATCTCGAAGCTCCAAATCTGCTTGCACTTGGTCTTTCTTTGCCAGCTCCTGAGTTTCAGCTTTTCTGCTACGGGGCTTGTGTTGTGTTAGCCCAGATTTGAAGCAGAACATATCAGAGTTGGTGGCAGATGCTTATTACTGCCTTCTGAGAACCTGACTTTGTGTTTTCTAAACTGTATTTTTAGAAGTATGCTAAGTGCAGGTGTGTTATAGAAATGCTTAGCCAGTCATCTGTTATTCTTTTCCCTTTGTGATAGCATTTCTCTTGGCTACAAATCCTCCTCATTGCTCAAAACCAAAGATGGTCAGTATTCCTTCAGCACTAATTCAGCTGATGGAGAAAGGTTCTCTGTTCTAGTTTCTAAATATCTCTAGCACAAACAAAGTCAACAAATTGCTTGTGTGACTGCATAAACTGAATCACTCTGAGCTGGTCTTTTATCTCTTTATCAGAAGGATGCATTTTTAATGGTGAAAACTGAAGTGGAGCACTGTCACCAGCGTGTGAAGTGGCAAACGGCTGTAGATTTCGAAGTACAAAAGGTCTGGATGATCAGTCTTGTACTAACTGGATGGCAGTAAAAACATTTATAGCAGTTAAAACAATTTTTTTTCCCTCTCCCACCCTTCTTTCTGGTTGAGAATAGTTACTGCTATCTGCACTTTGGCTGGCATTTGGGTATGTTTTTGTGCAAGATAAGAACTTTGCCTCAGTGTCGAATGCTTGATATGTAGCAGGATGTGATATGTGGCTTATTTTGTCTCAGTTCGTGTTTCATCGCTGTTGCTGGGTTCTCCTATCTTGTGGACATGCAACTTAACACTAACTGAAAGGAGAGTCATGTCCCGATTGTTCCTAATTTTTTCTCACATTGCACTAGTTTCTAATTGATAGATGTCAAACTCTTTTACTAATTAGCAAGAGCATGGGTGTTGATTTCTGAATGGTATCCTGTTTCTTTTGTTTGTTTTTAAGTATGCATAGTTAGATCATAAGTAGGAATCATTATTCAAAGACGAGGCAGTGCGGGTGCTTCCAGCCCAAAGTGAGGAAATACTTGGCTTTTGAAGCACAGCGGTTACTGTGTGGAGCTCTGACTGTGCCATGATACCATGAACTGACCTGAGGAAATGATGCAACAGCATGGCCAGCCCTTTGTGAGAGGGGGATCTTTCTGCAGTCACCTATCCCAATCTGTTCCCGAGTTCTTTAGTGTTCATGACACTAAAGTTTGGTGACAGTTTCCCTTGGACATGCCTGTGATTCTGAATTGGAGCCCACACCAGAAGGTACTGACTGCTTCTAATGTGCATGCGTGAAGTTCATTTTCTCATGTCTTTTTGTACGGTGGAAAGGATCTGACACTGCACCTTGCATTGCGATGGAGTGAAAGGGGCCCAGCTTCTTTCTTACTTTGAAAATAATCGCCTTGCTAGAACTGTTGTCATTAAGTAGCCAGATTTGTTAGGCATGCTTATTAGATATCACGCTAATGTATAGGCCTT
Source organism: Athene noctua (assembly GCF_965140245.1). Taxonomy (NCBI): domain Eukaryota; kingdom Metazoa; phylum Chordata; class Aves; order Strigiformes; family Strigidae; genus Athene; species Athene noctua. The sequence goes on from NC_134037.1 coordinate 219,480,061, forward strand.
ATGGTATGAAGAGGGGCTTTGCTTTGGTAATAAATTTTAGACTGAAATTTTCCATGTGGAAGCTAGAAACAAACTAACAAGAGCTGCAACTTCTCTGCACAGTGGAATTCTGTCCAGCTGTGGAAATAATGATATACAGCAAGTGATTTTTTCTTCTTCTTTCAATGTACATAGCATTCAAGTTCTAAGTTTCAGTTAAAACTGAAAGCACTGCTCGGTAATTACTGCAGTATGCATCTAAATGTTATCTCTCCAGCAAAAAACGGAGCTCCACCTCTCTGGAGGCTGTTGTAAATTCAAAGGGAGTATATAATTTTTTTTTAATGCTTGACTTCTGTCACCTGTATTCAAGAAAGTGTGTGGTATCCCCATGGAGATACTCTGCCTATTCTAGAGTAGTGACAGACTGTTCTAGTGTTATGCTGCAGCATGAATTGATTTAGTAGGCTTGATAGCCTCTCTGTTTTGTAACTTCAAGATATTGGTGATAAACACCTCGTAACTGAAGTTCTTTTGGGATTTTAAGGCAGGGGTGATAAAGTTGGAATTAATTTTAATGAAAACATAGTTGTGTGACATGAGAAGACCTATGAAGAAAGTTTTAATTTGGTGTTGATTATTTTCCTGTATTCCTTTATTTGGTTTTAGTCCTCACTTTGGTTTTAATCAAGTCAGATGAAAGAGCTTGCATTAGTTACATCAGTTAAACTCATGTTTCCAACATGAAAATACTTTTCTGTGTTGAACACAGTGAACTTTCTTAATATGTAGTAGAATGGTTCTTGGCAGTACTATTCACATGCACTTTGAACGATGTACTGCTTATGGACGAGGAAGGTGTTTGCTCTCTGTTATGCATCAACCCTGTTAGAGGTCTAGTCACAAGGGACAGAACTGGATAGAGCCCATGAACTGCAGAGCTGGAATTAGCAGATCTAAGGTATTAATATCATATATCTGTCTTCTAGCCAGAGTGAAGTGTTGCAGCCTTATTCTACACTAGCTGGCCAAATCAATGTACTGCAGTAACCCTTAAGGTCTATAACCAAGGTCATGGAGGAGGTGGGGTGAAGGAGTGTGAGGTGCAAATGGAATATGGGGGACCATTTGGCTGAAATGGATACTGTCATTAATTTCAGCTTACCAAAACTCTGTCTGTAGTAAACAGTGTTTGTGAAAGTTTTTTCTTTACTTCTTACGTTGTATATTCAGAGATGAATCTTATTGTAGGTGGTGCAGAATTCTACCAGGGCCATCTGTTCTGATTAGAGTACAGCTACTTTACTTATTGAATCAGATCTGATTGGGGGAAGAGGGATTCATTAAGTGTTAGGCTACTCAAATGGGAATAATAACAAATTTGAATTCCCAAGTGGTGTCTTTTTCTTTAATTAGATATATTAGACCAATCATATTTCCCTGGAGTGAAATATTGCCTCTTTAATGTCATCATGGATCTCTCCTTACTTGACTCTTAATCTGCAGTCTTGTTCATTAGGTTTTGATAGGGGGTTTTTGTTTGTTTTTTCTCCTCAACCAAGTTTTGGAGTATTCCTCACACTAAGGAGCCAAACTGGTACCAACACGTCTAGTCTTGTACTTACGGTACCCACTGTTCATCCTTGTCGTTTTGGCTTCTTGCATTTGTGAGGGTTTTGGTACAGGCTCTGTGGAAGGATCTTCGGCTCCTACCTTTCTGCTGAGAAGCCCTGTCCGACTCCCTTTGGGACATGGTCATCTTTTCCTTCTCTGCCCAGCAATATTTGGAAAAAGGTGATAGGCCCCTAGACTGTGGGACTTGGGAGAGGCAAAGCATGGGAGAATTAAGTCGTTTTGCATTGTCCCAGCACTAGCACCACTGGGTTTGTTGGGGCTGGAAGTGTGCCTCTCTTACCCTTCAAATACACTGCCCATCCCCCTCTATTCCACTCCCCCTCTTTAACAGAACTATCTTCAAGGCTTGACAACAAAAATTCTGAGTAGGTTGAATAGATTAATTGCTTAAATACTTTAATGATTTGTTTTCTTTGTATGCAGGTGAATGCTGAAAAACTATGTGATAACTCATTTAACCTTTTCATTTTGTTCTACTGTAATAGCTGGTAGTATATATCCACGAAGATCTGCAATGACCCTGTGGGTTTTGGGAGTAAGAATCCCATTTCTCCCCTTTGGTTGCTTAATTTCATGAGACTGCTGTAGGGAAATACTAGAACTTGGAAGCACATTAATGTTTTGAATGTTTCAGGAGTCTGTTTTCTTAATATTACTACACTGATTCCTGAAAGTAGTTAAGCACTTTCATACTGTTAATTCAGTACTTAAAAATCTCTGTTCTGATTACTATCTTGTCTAACTTTGCCTTGCAATTTCAACATTAACAGGTAATAGGCTAATATCCAAATCCAAAAAAGTTACACAACTGTGGTGGTGAAACTTTTGTGACTGAGGCTTCTTGATATACAGAGCAACAAAATGTCAAAAAACAATGATACAGGCCAAAGAAATGTGTAAAATGCGGCATTGGGATGGTTTCTATGCTTAATAATTGTGTAACTTGTTCTGTATCTTGCACTTCAGGAAAATACAGATGCAAACTCTTGTTTAGACTCCACTTGATCCCAGTTATGGTTTTTGCCCGAAGTCAAAACATTTAATGAAAATATTGTGTTCATAACTACAGACATTAAATGGGTCTCAACTTTTCACCTTGTTTTATCACTTTAGTTCTGTGGATAGGTAGAAAAATAGGAAAAAAGTGAATACTGATGAGGGTGCACTCTAAAAAATAACATAGCCCGTAAAAACAGTTGTCTGAACAAAGGAGGGTATAAGACTTGTTTGGGCAAGTAGGAGCTGAAACCTCTGCTCTGATGCTAGGATCCCTCTATGCTGAAGTGAAAATACTGTAGCAATTTATGTGGTAGTTAGAAGCAAAAGCTGTATGGGGAGCAGGGATTGTGAAATACAGGAATTGTGACTCAGATACTAGTGTCTGAAGAGTATGCACAATCTGGAAAAGATGGAAATAAAACCAAGTGATAAATAGGAAGGTGGTAGAGTGATTTATTTATTTTTTTTTTTTAATAGAATTGCAATTACTTAAAACTCTGTGGAGGAGGTTTCTAAGAAAGGAGGAAATGGATGGGGAATCCTACTGTGGTAGAGTTGGTAGTGTCTTATTGCCAGCCTATTTGGACATTCACTGGTGGGGTGAGGGGGATAGGACATATTAGGAGGCTGCTGGGTATTATTAGAAAGACTTAAGGATATCTTCTCCAGTCTTTTCTCTTAGAAGTGATGAGAAAGTGGCAGAAAGCAGTTGTTGGAGCGGAATTGATAGTATGCTTTTTTTAATAATCCAGATTGCCAGTTAAACAGCTGACATTGTTTATTCTAGTTGATTGCATGTAGAATTTATGCATTTTGAATAGAATTATCATTGTCCCTGTAGTTTGAATAGAAATATAAGTAAATTGTCCTGTAACAGGTTCTGGATTCTAAAATGGGAAATATTAATTAAAAGACAGCCAACTTGTGCATTTTGCTAAAAGATTTTTGCTAAGAAATTTAAACTCTAGAGCTTCTCTAAACACAGACCATAGAAAGAATAAGACTGATAGTGCGAAAAGAGCTGCATCTTGGAATATGAACTGGCATGTATAAAGTGAGAATTGTGCATGTTCAGCTGAGCTGGCATGGCTGGGAGGTAAAGCAGCCTGGTGGTGAGAATGAATGAAGATTAAATACACTCTACTATCTGTGTCATCTCAAGACTAACTTTTAGCCTCACTGAAAACTGAGATGATGATGACATCTATAGGGATGAAAGCCAAATGGTCAGTAGATCTTAGGGTAATTGAACTTCATTTTGCAATAAATGAACTGGAAGCAGATCGGAGTTGAATGCCCAATGGATGAGGTGTGTGTAATGGGAGACAGGGATTAAGAGGAGGTAATTTTCCACTGTGACTTGCAAAAGTATTGGCATACAAGATTACTGCCTCATTAGCAAGTTTCAACTGGTATCCTGTGACTGAAAGAAAGAGATACTGTAGGGAGCATGGATTATTTACTAAGGTGTGACTTCAGAGTTATCTTTTTAATATAAAAAATACTTTGAAACAAATTATCAAGTATTATCGATATGGTGGGAAGCTGTATGGAATAAAAAAGCTGTTGCTTGATTGCATTGGATTAGGTGAGTGGCGAGAACTGATTTCTCTTGGGAAGAAAATCGGATAAGGTAACCTCTCTTATCTCATTGTCACTAGTAACTTCCCCAATACCTGTAATGTGATATCATTCGTTATGCTTCCAGAGAAGGTGAAACTTGGTGAGAAAGAGGTTTGGTTAAGCAGAGGTATCTAGAGGTGACTAGAATCACTCTGATCTGCAGTCAATAGAGTTGAAAAAGTCCTTGTTTTCTTTAGTGAAGGAAAAATGAAAAAGGAGCTTGAATATTAAATATGTTGATGCTGAAGGCAGATATCATCCCAAGGTGATTGGGTTAAAATGGAAGGAGAACCAGGTGGCCTTAAAAGACTGGGTGATACAGAGCTGATATTGAGAGTTTCTACTGGAGATGTGGAGTTTGGCCTTACAGGGTTTGTAGGAACCTGTAGGTAAGAATGATGGAGAAGAGAGATATGGGTGTGCTTCTTAATTGCATGATGACTGAGACAGCAGGGAAGTGTGACCTTAAAGTAAACTACGTCATAGGATGGTTGGGGTGAGGTTTTTGTAGCAGATAACAAGAAGTAATGCAAATGTACATGGTACTTTGGTAGAATTTCCATATGCTTGCTGCCTGTATTACAAAACTGTCAGTTGAAACTGATGGGGCTTGCTGGTCTCTTTTTCATGAAACTGTTTCCACAACTGAACTAAGAATGGAATATCTGGCTCTGCAAAATAAAACCAAAGAAACAGTGAAGGCCCTATGCAAAGTACATCAGCAAGAGATACTGCTGTGGGAAGAGGGCGACAGAAAAGAAAAAGCAGTCTCAGTAAAAAAAAAAAAAAGTGAACATTTGTCAGTAGACATTCTGGTAATTTAAAACTTTATGTTCGGAAACAGATTCTGGTAAAAAAAAAAAAAAAATTACTTTGCTTTCACTGCATAAACTGTCTATACAGAATTTAGAATTTTCTGCTTTGATTTTGTCAGCCAAGAAGCTAGTGGCACTCTACTAAAGAAATAACTTATGTAAATATGTAAATTAACAAATATTTGACATATCACTCTGTGTGCTATCTCATTTGTGGCTACTAAACAGACCTTTCACACCATCCCTTAGGTTCCTGATGTTATCAGCAGCATAAGACAAGTCTCCAAAGCAGCGCTGAAAGAAGATGCTAAACCAAGTAAGGATAGTGAAGATGCCTTCTATGACTCTCAAAAATTTGAGGTCTTGTACTGTGGAAAGGTGACGGTGGCTCACAAGAAAGCTCCCTCCACACTAATTGATGATTGCATTGAAAAATTCAGCCTTCATGAGCGCCAGCGCCTGAAACTATTAAACGAGCAGCGGAATAATGAGTCAAGTTTGGACTTATCCCTTTGTGAAGGAAATGTGCCAGCTTCTCCATTGGATAGCCCATTTGAGGAGCTGGACAGCCCAAATAATACTGCAGGGCACGCTGCGATGTTTACGATCGGTAGCCAGACCAACTTGACCAACCTGGCCAGCACTCGTGGCTCCTTTCCAGAGCGAATTTTAGAGGACTCTAGCTTTGATGAGCAGCAAGAGTTTCGCTCCCGGTGCAGCAGTGTCACTGCCGTAATGCAAAGAAGGGTTCATGACACAAACCCGAAAATACAGCCACGCAGAAGGCATGCAAGTGCACCCAGTCACGTTCAGCCTTCTGATTCTGAGAAGAACAGGACAATGTTGTTCCAGGTGTGTACTAGGATGAGCAATTTCATGTTGGTTTTGCACTGTATCTTCCCCTGTGCAGTTTGAAGCTGAGACAAGTTTTTGCAAAATAAGTAGTGTGGACCCAGTATGGTTACATGATTTGTCAGAAATATTTATACATCTGTTCACAAGCAATTGGAATGCAAGTAGCTGAACTTTCTTAGGGAAGTAACCTTGACTCATAAGCTTAGGTAAATCTTAAGAAAAACGCATTGCTTATGGAGTAATTACTTACTGGAGCAGAGTTTCTAGGGAAATAATTACTTTATATGCAGTTCTGGTTTGTCTGTATTAGTGAGATCTAGGACCTAGCTGAAAAAAAGTGAGTGTTCTTTCAAAAAGAGAACTGATGAAGACTTCCGCATGAACAAATCCTCTGTGCAATTAAAAAGAGGCTCACAACTTCACATAAGGCTCTCACAGCCTTTATGATAATTTGTATTAATGTTCAGCTCGCCTTTCCCAGATGAGTATGCAAACGTCTCTGCACTGAAGGCTTCTTCCTTCAGACCTCACAGTTATTTCTTCTCTTGTCTGAAGTGCATTTGACATCTTCAGTGCTTGTATTGAGAAAACAAAAGGACACTTAAAGGAGGTGACCCATGAAAGGAAAGATCTTTGGACCTTAAAATAACACGGGGCTAAATGCCTGGGTTTTGTCTTTCCATATGCTTTAGAGATCATTCTTGCCTTTTATTCTTTTGGGGAAATGCTAACTGAAGTGAGAATGCATTGCCCTTTAGAAAGGCACAGCTATCACTAATAGTTAAAAGAATTTAGCTGAAAAACTCCCTGAGGTCCATGGAGTAAGTTCCAAACACTTGAGAAGCAGTTTGGGAAAGCTGCAAAATAGCTTGCTGCAGAACCTGCACTTTTTCATCTGAAATTATTACAAAACCAAAAAGTATCACCTTAAGATCAAGATAGTTTCTCTGCTGAACTATATGGTATAGTTTTTTTAAAAAAAATCTTCAAATTCTGATTTTTATTGCAGCTTTTAGTTTAGTCACATTGTTTACTAAAGGTTTTAGTATTGTCTGTCAAACATTGGATCTTTGGACCAAAATAACTCAAAAAGAAAAGGGGGGGGGGAAGCTGTTTTCTTTCCAAGACTTTTTCCTGTTCAAATGAGTATTGTTCTTGCTGAAATATTCTTACTCAACGTAGGCTAAATTATGGCACCCTTGTTCCTGCTGAGTAAGTGTTGTGTTTAAGGTACTCTATTTGAACAAGAAAGGGCTAGATTGTGAAATTTTGTTGCTGTTAATGTTGTGCCTCCAAGACAGACTAGTTTATGACTTACTTTTCTTCCACCACCCCACCCCCCCACCTCAGGTTGGAAGATTTGAAGTTAACCTCATCAGTCCAGACACCAAGTCTGTTGTGCTTGAAAAGAATTTTAAAGATATCTCCTCATGTTCTCAGGTAAGCATTAATAAGAAGCAACATGTAGATCATCAGAAGAAAAGGAATTTATTTGTTCATAGCTGGATTGCCTTGCTGGTCTATAGGCAGCAGAAAAAAGGAAATGTAGAAAGTCTTTTTCAGCATTCTGTGCTGTTTTCCTTTATTTTGTTTCTAAGGCCATTTTTAAACAGTTTGTCCTCTCTAAATAACACTGAATCTAAGTAAATTGCTATTTTACCCCATTGGCTTCTTAATTAAAAAAACGGGGTGCGGGGGATTTTGAGCAGTTGTGACTAATGTATATACAAATCATACATGAATTTTCATGTATCGGCTTTGGGGAGTACAGCTGTAGAAACTGGATATTAAACTGCCATTGCTTCATTAACACTTGAAGCAGTCTTGAGGTACTGATTTGCCTTTACAAGAGCAAGAGCTGTTACTCAAATCGGGGCTTTCACTCATCTGGTAGCACTTTCAAGTAGATATTGCATACAAATAAAGCAAGGTCATTCACAAAAAGCCTAAGTATGGAAAGGATGAGTGCAAAATAACTAGTCTGAGCTGTGGTAGTGACAACTTTTATCATTGGTCAGAAAACAAACTATAAACTCTTCTGCTTTAGGAAAGCATTGGATATAGTTTTGGAAGCAGCTTAATCTCTGTTTATGATGCTTTGGGTGTGCTGGTTTTGACCAAGGAAGCTCCTGAAAACCTCTGGAATGAAAGGAGGAGAGCATCAGATCAGCCTTCCTAGAAAACAGCGGTTTTGCTCTGGAAAATATGGCAATGGTGAACCTAGCTATGTCCAGTAATAAATAAATGCCAAGGCTGAGGGATTCACCTTTCTATCTTCCTGTTGTTCAGCACCTGTTACTTGTGATACTTTCTGTTTTGAGGTCTTACTTTATTACCTTTTATCATTCGCCATGCACATGTCTCACTTCAGGCGTCCTTAAACATTATTACTCTAATTTAAAGTAGACTTCCTGGCATGCTCTAAACCTGTATTTCGCCCCTAAGTGCTTTCATTTTAATGCTAATAACAAATCTGCTCTTGCATGACTGTGCTACCAATGCTGGCCAGTACTTGTAACTCAGGTGGAGTCTTGAGCTACCAACTAAAGGTCCAGGCCTTTAAGTAGACTCTGTTGTTTAACTACAATTTGTATTGCTCTTGGTAGAGAAAAAAGGTGAGTGCAAATACAGAATGGGACAGTATAATCAAACAGGGATGTATTAAGAGCTTTATAATAAATACAGATCAAAGAGATTCTTAAAGCAGTGGTACAGAGAGCAAAATTTGCAGACGGCTTGAGTCTTCTGCTTTATGGGTGTACTGAGCTGAATAAAAGTGACACTTCAGCTTTACATACTGGACTCTTGGGTTGCCTACACATACTGACAATAGTCAAACAAAACAGTCTTAAGCGGGACAACCTTTGTTCTGCTGACTTTAAAGCATGGTAGAGACCAGCCAGTCCATGGCAGACCTTCAAGGCTTTCCTTCAGTAAAATAACTGTGTACAGTAAATAGTGTTAGGTATTGCTGTGGGTTGGGCTTTGGAGGTGGAGTTTTTCACTCCACCTCTTTACTTTCAGTTGGAGCAAAGCTTTTGTTATTTTGCATGCTTGAATAACTCAAACAGGCACTAACAATACTGTGGGGTTTTTGGTTTGTTTGTTTTGTGGTGGTTTTTTTTTTAATGCAAAATGGCTACTTCAGAGCAGTCAAGGTTTTTTTCAGTGTTTAGTAGAAATGAAACATTAATTTGTCCAAAACTAAGGATTCAGTTGCATAAACCTCACTGGTACTTCTTTTAAGAACTTGGTGCTAGCCACAGGGCTTCTCTGTTACGGATTTATAGGGCAGTGATTTACTGCATATTGTTAGACTACAGCTTAGGAATGTTTGTTCTTCTAAAGCTTTAGAAACAATGAAAATGAGATATTCTCTTCAGCTTGCATTCTGGATTCTTTCAGTCAGGTCAAATAAAGGTATTTTTATTCTATAGCTTAAGTATGGTTGATCTGCTGCATTCATTATCTGCACTCCATGTAATTGTCAAAGCAGCAAACGTAATTGGTAATAAACCCCTGTGTGTGATGTTTAAGCTCAGGTGTCAGACAGCTGTAGAAGTTTCCTTGTTGCAGCCTTGCTGACCTTGAGGGAACCCAGAACAACAAAAAACTTTGCTCTTTCAGCATGACAACTCTGGCCACCCTCTTAAAGAAGTATGATGGAGGTACTGTTAATTGAGGAATGTACTGTTCTATTCACGCTTCAGTGGTGCAAGAGTCACATCCATCTGCCCCACAAATGTTCTGTGGAGACTGAGAAACTGGATAGCAGTAGATTTGTTCAGACACTGTCAGCAGTGAGAGAACTACAGTCTCACTGAACCACCTTAAGTAAATGTGGTTTCCTTGCAGAACAGAGGGCAACATTTCACAGTTACATAGATCAACATGTGTATACATCTGTTCTTTTTCATTTTATGCTCTTGAAGACTTCCCGTGTCACAGAAAAATGAGTTCAGTTAAGTCAGGATTAGTGTGGACTATGGTAAACTAATGCTGTTTGTGCTATCTTAGATGCCCTCTGCACCTTTGTTAAGTTTTGTTTAAGTAGCACAAATGTAACTTCTGGAATTTTGTTTTTAAAAACTACCGCATGTAGTGACAATATGTTCAGTCTGTCACGTACTGCATTACCAATTTTGTCTAGAGTGTTTTCTGTAATGACAAGCAAGTTGTTCTGCCTCCTCCCCTCTTTTACGATATAGGTGTTTTCTTTGGAGATGGATCCAAGCAACCAAGTTCTGCTTTCTGTTGTATTTGAACCTGAGGGATTAGACTTTCTTTTGGAGAAAATTTACGATTACCATATTCGGATGATAAAAACATTGGCAAAAGCTTTAACAATAGTGAGTCATGTTCCATGAATTGAGACTGGGAATATAGTGCTTCTTAGGAAGCAGCTCTCTTTGATCTTCTCAGTGCTGTTTTTAGCAAGGCAGCGTCCTTGACAAGCAGTTAGACTAGGGTCTTGAAAGAAAACGTCAGTAGTAATGTGTAGTAAATCTTGAAACTTGCGGTATGTAAATTGGTCTCAGAGAACTTATTTAAGAATTTGGTTGGAATTCTGCATGTCATCCCATGCTCTTTTTGGTGTAGTCCTAACTTGTATTACAGAAAAGCTGAGATCTGTTGCTACTTTGATGCTACTGCAGTCCTGTGTTTTAGTGTGGGCTCATTACATCAAGTTTTCACTGTAGAGACAATTTCAAATACAACCTAGGACTCTAGTAAGTTTTCTTCCCTGAAAATCCAGTTTTCTAATGGAAGAAATTCAGGTCCAGGTCTATTGCTGTATAACTCTTGTTTTGATTGTGTAAATAGCTTTATGTAACTTTTAAAAGATAACTCTTGTAGTTGTAAAATAGTTCATTAGGAGTATGCATTTATAGGTTCTTGAATTTTTGTATTGGCAAGTGTTGTAGTCTGGTAAATATTTTTAGGATCACTTTGGAAACTAAACCTGTTCATAAAATAGTCAACTAATGCTGTTTTTAAACTCTCTTAGGGTATAAAACACGTTGATCACTTTGGTTTTATTTGCCGGGAATCTGTTGAACCTGGGTTAAGCCAGTACGTTTGCTATGTGTTCCAGTGTGCAAGTGAGTCTCTGGTGAGTATTTATTAATGATCCTAACCTCTTCACTGGATGAAGTCTGAGGCATTTTCTGAACCATGGGAGTCTCTGTTACTCTGCTGTGTTAGCTGAGTCTCAGTGGTCATGTATTCTCAGGTGTAAGACCTTAGTTGTGAATATGAAAATATGCTATAGAAAATGCATACATTCTGTTCATATATAGCCATATCCTGCTGCTCTGCTGATGCATATATCAATAACAAATAGGAAAAAATCCAGATGGATGAGTTCACACATGCAGACTGTGAGCATATTTGGGTTCCATATTTGATTGTAACTCTTCAATTTCTAGTCATTGAGACACTTGGTTTCCCATTAAACATGTCATTACATGTATTGAATCAGTAACAAAGCTGGTGATAAAACCCAAACTTACTTTTCAGGGTATGGTTTAAACTACTGGCTAATCCTGCATGTGTCTTTAGCCTGCACATGGCTTTAGCATTTTCCCTGTTTTGTTCCTCAAGAGAAGAAAATAGTAGCATGTGATCAGAGAAGAAAAAAAACGTAATATGTATTGGATGTGTCTAACTATAAAAAAGTACATTGGACATTTGATAAAGTATGTATCAACTGAAGTTCCAGGTGCCAGTGAGATAACTGATACAGGTAGTAATAATGTGCGACGCATACAAGAAATCATCTTGGATATTACATTTTTATTTTAAAGCTCTGACACTTTAAAAGAACTTAGTTTCTTTTCAGAAACCTGTTTGTTCCTGATGGCTGTGCTAATAGCTGCAAACTCTTTCTCAGCTAAACTTAAAAATTGCTCTTCTAGCTAGTTAAAAATATAATTTGTTAATCCATTGACTAGCTTGAGAGTGTATAGATTTACATCAATAAAACTTGAAATTGCTAACAGCCCTAGATGTACAGTGGTAGCTGAGGCTGCGCTTTTTTCAAAATAAGACCTTGTTATAAAATCAGCTCTATCTTTGTATTAACAGAAAATATTATATGTGGCCTATTGATATATCTGACCATGCATAATTTAAAGACTTAAAATGTGTTGTGCAAAGAAACCATGTATTTTTGAACCTCTTTACATATTCTAGTACTGATATGTGTGGGTGTGCCCACATTGCAATATGAAATGAACATTCCTAAGCTACTTTCAGGTGCAATCAGTTGGACCCCAGTGGCAGTTTGACTGTGGCAGGGCAGAGCTGTAAAACTTAATGCTTTCTGGATTCTGTGATAGCAGGCAGGCTATGCTGATAGGCTTGTGTATCTTTGCTCTAAACCTAGCTGCAGTTTGTGCTACAATTCTTACGATTTTAGTGTAGTCATAATCCATACGCTTAGCACTGTTCTGTGCATCTTCCATTTGAGAGGCATTGTTGCCAACTTTAAGAAATTATCAGTCTGTATTGCAAGACAGCTATTCACTGTTCAATGCCCTGCTTTATTGCTAAGAAGAGACAGCACTCAGAAATTACTCGTAGTGCTTAAAATAATGTTGGTTTTTGGCCTGGGAGTGTATTTGAATGGGCGTGGAGAAGCACTGTCACCTCAACCTTTCTTACACAGAAGTTGAGTTTTTTCAGTGCTGGTCTGTGGGAGCATAGCACTGCTGTATTTGTGGTAATGGCCGAGGAAAGATCAGGGCAGACTGAAAAGCAGGATGGCAGTACCTAAAGAGAAGTTGGTGATTGTCATGAGGCTGGTAGCCAGTCTAGTAGCCTGGAGAAAAGTGAACTGCTGTGGGAAACTCCTGTCTGCCAGCAGGATTGGTCTGTGGAGTTTTGTGCTAAAACGGTACAGTGGTGGGAGGAAAATCGTTGGGAGGGAGCATGTGCAGTTTACAGCAGAAACTCAAAGCTAAAGAAAAATAAATTAATGCTTTTTATTTAGCATATATTCAAGCCAAAAATTCTCACTTGCAACTTCTTAAAGCAGCGGCTACCTGCCCAGTAAGCTTGAGTAGCTGTGGTAAGATACTCAAAATTACACTTGAATTACACAGAAAAGCAGAAAGCTGGGAATGCATTGCTGATGTCTTTAGAAGACAGCAAATAGGGTTTGTTTTCTTTGATTGTAAAGCACCTGTCTATGATGTGATTTATAGATCTAATTTGATGTACATGACATGCATTTTTGTTTATATACTTCTTCCTCTTTCCCCTATAGGTTGATGAGGTAATGCTTACCCTGAAACAAGCCTTTAGCACTGCTGCAGCTCTGCAAAACGCCAAGACGCAGATTAAATTGTGTGAGGCCTGTCCTATGCATTCATTGCACAAACTTTGTGAAAGAATTGAAGGTAGCAGCCAAGTTCATTTTCTAATTGTGTTTTTCTGATTATTCTAGAATAATTTGAGTTATGTTAACTTTCATCTTAAACAATGTAAGAACAGAGGGAAAAATATCGCAATAAGCAATTCTTACCATCACTTTTCACACTCTGTAATCAAGTGGAGGTGATAGCAGTAATGATATTGCAACTGAATATAGTGTAGCTTCCATTATAAATACACACTCTTTCATCGTCATACCTCTCTTAAATGTTAAGCAGAGCAGGAAAACCCACTGGTTCTCCTTCTGTTTCTTTGTTTTTTTCCTGAAGATGCATGCTTTCAAAATAGGTCGTAAAAAGAAGTTGTGATCAAAAAAGGGTCTTGCTATCTTGTGTGTTCTTTCCTGTGTGGGGCTATTTTTTCCTTCTTTGTGTTTATTCTCTTATGCACTTCAAAACCTAGTTCTGTTACGGGGAAATAAATGATTAAGTTAGGAGATTGATATCTAGTAAAGAAAGTCAAGGTGACTACCTGGCTTCATATATGAATAGCCAAATGTTTGTAGCTTCTCTGGAAGTGATGTATGCCAGAACACATGCAAAAAATCTTACAAGATAGAATTTAAAAAAAAAAAAGTTAGTAGCAGGATCCTATTTTTATAGTCAGTCTGCTATGTCTCCTTGTGAAGTGTTATATGCAAAAAAAGCAAGTATGTTATAGCAGTCTTGTATCTTCTAGTCTGGTGATGATGGTGTTGGTGATTGCCGGTTCTCCCATTCATTAAAAGTCACTATTGCTACTTACCTCCCTCTGGTGGCTGAAAAGAAAAATATAAAACCTTAGTGGCATGAAATTCTGTTAGGTTGCGACTGGTATTTTCTGGATTTAACAACAGATGTTCAGAAGTGATAAAGCTTAACTGAAAAAGTCTTCTGTAAATGAAAAACTATAGAGGCTGCTGTATAAGGCAGTGTAAGTATCTTGAACACAGTTACTTACAAGACTGGGATAAGTATCCAGTATCAGAATAAAATCTCTTCTAGGAAAACAACTTGAGTACCATAATAGTATTTTCGTGAACTTTGAACGTTGTGACTGAAAGATGTATTTTAGTGTCCCTTTGTTCTCATCCATCTGCTCTGTTTAGAGTCTAGAAGTTTATCATAATCAAACCTAGAGCTTTATGACTTTGGAAAAATCTCAATCTGTTCTAATTACAATTTTCTATGAATGATATCTACCATGAATGGAAAAACCATATATCTTCATCTGATTCGGGGGTTTTGTTTTCCCCCACAGTTTTTGTAGCTTCCTAAAACAAGCTCTATGAGCAAATGTGCACTTTATCGAACATCAGAAATTCTTTATTCTTACAGCTTTTATGCTGTTCCTACTTTTAAGTGTCTTCAGTTCTCTGATATGATCTGTCCTTGTGTAGAAATGCATCTCAATTTTTCAATTAAAAGCATCTGAAAACTTATGAGTATCCTGTCATTCAGTATCTCTCCAGTTACCTCTCTTTTCTATTCCTCTCTTCTTCCTCTCCCATACAGTTGTCAGGCTTCCAGCTGTCAGTGGTCTCTTGGTACTAGGACAGAAGACATCAGTGGGGTAGGGAGCACAACCTTTTACACAGGAACCAGCCACTTAGCTGCTTCTAGTTCTGTTTTTACTGCTAAAGAAAGGAGACAAAACCATGTGGTTTAGCAAAATCTGGAGTATTTTGTATCATGTATACTGCAGATACACAACTGTCATACGTTAAACTTGTATAAACTCAAATGCAGGCTTACATCTTCTAGTATCATTTTTTTTTAAAGTTTTTGAGATACCATTTGAGAATCTAGAAGCTTTAATGTTCATTTCTTTTCTCAGGACTCTATCCACCAAGAGCCAAACTTGTAATTCAGAGACATCTGTCATCATTAACTGATAATGAGCAAGCAGACATTTTTGAACGTGTTCAGGTAATACATTTGAAGCTGTTCTTTCGGATTTGAAAAAGACCATGATAAAATGGACTAGATGATTTTGATTACGCTTGTTTTATTATGTAGTTAATCTAGAATCTACTATTTCTTCACCAAACATCATACTGAAATAGCATACTCCAACCTAATCTCATGTGTAATACACTGTTATAGGAAAAGTTTTGATTCCCAAGTCTTCTGAGACAATCTGTGTCCATACCCAGAGTATTGTTTTTCTGAGCTTAGTTCTTAATTTGTAAAACACATTTTCCTACTTGAAAGTGATGTGGGAGTGAGTTGAGATCAGGTGAGACATGCAGGTATCAGGAACGTGTCTGTCATTTTCAGAAGCTGTCTTTTTTGACTTATTCTGAAGCAAGATTCTTGTATGAGCAAGTATACTCAAGTGGATGAAGTATACAATGATTTAGACTTTGAAGGGCTAAGCTCCTCTCTAGCTGCCTGGAGAAGGGAGTGGCTGTTTGGTTTTCCTGGATTCCTTATTCCATTTATAAGGCTATACAATGGCAGGCAATCTTAGAAGACAAAATGTGTGTGTGTGTAAGGCTCCCTCCTCTCCACAGCCTGTAACATTTTACATATGTAAGGTTTTGGTCTGCTTTGCTCAGGAGCACGAAGGCACACGAACAGTAGTGCAGTTTGACATACTAATAGTTCACTTTGGCATCTGGAATATCAGTATATTAATTTCAAGGAATACAAGCATATAGAAGGGAAAATAAGCAAATTGTGACTTGAAAGACCACTTTTTTACTTTTCTTTGCTGTAACTGACAGAAAATGAAGCCTGACAACGACCAGGAAGAAAATGAACTTGTGATCTTACATCTCCGCCAACTCTGTGAAACTAAGCAGAAAACTCACATTCACATTGGTGAAGCACCGTTGGTAAAGCTTATTTTTGGATCATTTCTCTCCTTCCTCCCACCCTGCTAAAATGCAATCTTGAATACTAGCAGGGCCACTGCTAGAGTTCATCAGGGATAGCTGAAGCTGGGTAATTAATAGAGGACTGTGAAAAAGAAGTGATTTGATTTATAGTGGCATGCTTGGGTTTTTTAGGTTTGGGGGGCAGGAAGGGAGAGAAGAAAGACAACCATTTATTTCTAGGTCTAGATTTCCTCAGAGTGTGAGGATACGTCTTCTGTTCTTTTCTTTCCTCCTGATCCCTGCTCTCAAACAGTTATTTCTAGGGAGAATAGGGATGAAGAGGGCATTAGCTTCACTTTAGACCATGAACTTATCTAGTAAAGGAAATGGGTAACAGTATTGTTAAATTGATATGCTTATACAAGATAGCCTTTAGGGATGGAATGTGTCTGTGGGGTTTTTTGTGGGGTGTATGGGGTTTTTTGTTTTGTTTTTTTGTTCATGGTATTTTTTTAATAAAGGCGAAGGGCATGTTGTTTATTATGTGAATTGGTTCAGCTCTAGTCTTTCGAGGTCTGCAATTATAAAAAGAATTGCCAAAGCTGAATTGTGTCCTTGCTCATTTCAACAGACCGTTTCAAACAATGCGATTCCAGAAAGCACCGCCAGTGGTGGCAGGTTTAAACTTGACGTTCTGAAAAACAAGGCCAAGAAATCCTTGACTAGCTCTCTGGAAAATATCTTCTCAAGGGTAAGATTAACAACTCATTGTCAGCAGCTCTCTCAGATATCCTTGACAGTAAAGACCTATCAGATTTTTTTTTGTTTTGGCCTCAGTCTGATAAGTACTTAATGAAGTGATATCCCTATTGTGTAATCTGAGGGTTACAGCGGGTTTGATTGTGACTTAACTGTGCTAAAGAGTTTTTGGTAAGGCCACACATACAGAGGTAAAAAAGGCAGCTTTCTGAATAATGAACATTCATTGTAGGTGGCAAGTGAGTTAGCTGAGCATTATCAGTTGTGTTGCTTCAGAATAAAAAAAATGTAATCAGGATGGTTTCATGATCCCATAAAGAGATATGTTATCTTCTTCTGAAAGTGTGAATAAATGCACCTGCATAAACTGGAAAACTTTTTGTTTGGAGAAGTAAAGCCTTACCTGTCATAGCTAAAATTGCTCATATTGATCACTAAGAATCTTTAGAAATGAGTAACAAAGTTGTCCTTCTGCAGGAAGAATTAGCAACAGACTTAAGAAGTGAGTTGTTCTTCATTTCAGTGTTAGGATGTGGAATTGCATATAATTACTGGAACTCTCTTACATTAAATAGCCTTTTGAAGAAGTTCTGATTGCAAGTTTTCCTTAGTGTCCCGTGTTCAGTAGGGGGAGTCCTGAAAGCAGAGAAGAGGAATATAGAGGAGTAACTGATGAAGGCTGGGTCCCTGGGGTCCAGTATGTCATTACAGAGAAGGTGTCATGCGCTGTGAATACTGGATGGCAAGGTCTAAATGCACTTCGGAGCAGTGAAATTAAGTTCCTTCTGCTAGTAATTTTAAAAGTACATTGCTAAATCAAAGCCTAGGTTGCACTCGTCCTGCAGCTTACAAGGGCACATCATAAAGTGACCTACAAATGTAGTATGCCACAGATGTTTCCTATAAAGGAGGGAAAATATTATTTGCCAGGGAGAATCCTTAGAATTTAAGGTTAGGCGTGAATTTGACCCAGGGCTGAAGCTAACATTAAAACTCTCATGGTCAAATCTGACCTATACTGTGTGGTATGTTTTACACAGTAGGACATAAAAGAGAATAGTGATGGGTAGAAGATCTGGGTAATTTCAGCAGTCTGAAATATCATCAGATGGTGAGAGCTACAGTCATGCCTTTGCTGAGTCTAATTTTTTTTCCACATCTAAAGAGCGTGTGACTGGAAAGTGATCTAGCTCGGATGGTGGGTCACTAAGCCTGTGGTGGTTGTGGAACAGGCGTACATCACTGGGGATAACCCGGTAAAGCAGCCCTGCCGTATACGGACATACTAGCACTCCGATCATGTCAAAGAGAAGTCTTTTATTCAAAGTACAGTGCTTAAGTTGAAGAGTCTCTGAAGGGAAGTTGCTTATGTATTGTTGTTTTGATACAGTGTGTTCCTTCTCACCAGAACCACTGTGACATGCTGCATGTTATAGTATAAGGACCTACACAGTCCATGACTGAGTTCAGGAGAAGTGTACATCTGAATCTGGGTTAGGGTCATTTTAAGTTTGCTATTTATGAAGCTGACTTGCAGTTCTGAGGAAGGTTTCCTCATCTTTAACTTGAAACTGCAATAGATCAGGAACAGCAGTATGTTGTAGTGAATCATGATACACATAGGGGTTCATCCTTGCCGATCTATGTAAAGGTTACACAGTGCAAGACCAAGAAAAATACTTTACACTGCAGCTTAACCACTAACTAGTTGGTTAAAACAGGTATATACAGCAGATATCTCTGTGCATTGCATACTGTGTGTTATGTGCATACATGTGTTGTACAATGACTGTTTTGACAGTTCTTCATCAGGCTATTACAACAAGCCTAATGGATCGTAGGGAATTGCTAAAGGTATTTATGCATCAAATACTTAATGGTGTGGTGGGTTTTCCCCTCCTTAAGCCAGCTGTAAATCATATGGTGTTGATGTAATGGATGCTAATTATGCGTGACTTTATTTTAAAGTATGCATCACCTTTATTTTAAAGTACATTTAATAACAAAGAGACCAGAAAAGAACTTCAGAGTTTTTTCTTTTAAAGTTGGCATTCAGCATAATTTTGTAGATAAAAAGATTTAAGTACAAAGTAAGAGTCAGTATATGCTGAGACTTAAGCAGCCTCAGTCTTAACAAAGTTAGAAATAAGTATGTAGTAACCAGATATCTAGGAACACTTTAAGTGGCTGACTTCTTAGCTAGATAAATAGCATCAAGCGACATTTTAAGCTACTTGAAGGAGTAGCTACTCACTTCTCACCATAGGGAAACATGCTGTGTTCTGTGCTCTGGCCTCACTTAGTCTCAGAGGAATGTCACTTTTTCACTTGTTTGTTTTTCTGGACTGATCTTATTTTTGTCAGGTTTGAACTGAAAACAGGCTGTGGCTTCCTAATGAGGTACCTTAGAAAAATAAATATAACCTCTGTTTGACCTCACGAACAGATTTCTTCCAGCCCATGCTGCACTAACCTCTTCTGTGGGTTTTTTTTTCCTGCACCAAAAAGCCCTTCTTACACTTTCAAAAGTGTGTTTTTAAAGCTAGTGAAAAACTTCCAAGTTATCCTTTGCTCTTGTTTTATTGTAAGGATAAGTAAAGAGATGCTTTAGTCAGAGTATTCATTTGTAATGAGCTTAAATGGGATAATGTACATAAAGGGCACTCTAAGTCTTGAAAACAAACCTTACCAGGAAAAAGTAGGCTAAATAAATACTGCTGATGTTGACAAAACTTCCCCTGGAGTTGCAAGCATACCAAGAGGAGCTCTATCTATAGTTTTCCTAAAACCTAGATATTTTTTTTCCCCTTCAGCATTTGGAAGTGTCCAACATCATATATCACCAATGTTTCATGGGAGTTAAAGTTAGGAGTAGAAGGTAGTCAAAAGTATTGCATCTCTGTGGCCTCTTCCCATGAAACCAGATGACTGGTAACAAATTCAGCAAAGATCTGCTAATGCTAATTTCTAGAAAATTTTCCTCAGGGTTATAAGCATTATAATTTAAGAGTCTTGTTGGTGTCTGGTATTGTTTGGCTGGATTTGCAGCCAGAGAGTGTTTTTTCACAGTTTTAGTGCTTTCACAACTTTTGCCCAGGTGGACTGAATTTGTCTGAAATGTCTAGATATGGAGTAAACTCTCTGTTGAGATTGTAGTATGTCAAATGCATGCACAGTACTGAAGTCGGGAGCTTTTTGAACTCGGCTGTTTAAGCCAACTCGGCTGTTTTGTCTCGGATCAGGAAAAAAAAAGAGCTGCAGATTTAAAACTCTGGGAGCAGGGAGGCAGAAGATACAGTTTTGCCAGCTAAAGATGTCACTGCTTGTAAAATCCAGTGCTTGCCTCATGATCTGTCATCTTTTATCAAATGTGTCATGTGCCTGAACTGTCCTGTGTTCATCTGCACAGCTGTTGCCATCTTTGCCTAACATTCAGTAAAAGAGGAAAAAGACCAGATTAAATTAATCACCTTTTTTCTTGCAGGGAGCCAACAGAATGCGAGGCCGCCTGGGAAGCGTGGACAGCTTTGAGCGCTGCAACAGCCTTGCTTCTGACAAAGTAAGGAGCTTAGTTAAAATTGGCACGTTTTTACGAACGGGGGTTAGTGAAGTGTAAATATGGCACTCTGTTTCGATATGAAGGAAGTAGCACAAAGCACATCAATTTACAAAACTCAAATAAGAGTTTCCACTGGGAGGCGGAGGGTGTAAGAAAACTGGCATATATGTTGACTTGAAGCTACACTTCCCTTGCTTTTACAAAAAGCAGGGAATTTCTGGTCAGCTTCTGCCTTGTTTCACCGAAGTAAAAAGGGTCATATCTCAACAAAAGAAAATGCTCTGAAGGTGAGGAATCCTTTCTGTAAGTAATAGTTGCTTTAGGGAAGTAAAAATTCTTGACCTAAAACTAACTGTTGGGGATGCTGTATGGGGGCAAGCGGGCAGAACTCTGTTCACTTTCTTTCTGTTTCCTGTTTTTAATGTTTCACATCACGTGAGGATTGGTTGCAGGTTTTCCCAGGAGGTGAAGATTCTGTTATGGTTTTCCTGCTACAGTTACACATAAACTGGCTGTGTAATAACAATCTCTCATCCAGGATATCGCTATGACGGTACAGGAAGTATGCTCGCGATATGTCGAGGAAACTAGCTAGAAGCAGTTTCCCTAGTCTCTTCAATTCCTGTGTTTTCTTGAAAGAGCCAGAAGTCCAGTAGCTGGAATGCTGATCCCTGTGAAAGGATGCCTAGAGTAATTAGTATGTTGTTTGCATTGTATATATATTTTTATTCCTCCCTCCTCTTTTTTTTTTTTTTTTTTTTTTAAAGAAGAATGCTGCTGGTTTGGAGTGAATTATCAAAGGATGTCTGGTTTTGGTGATAATTAGCATACAATAGGCCATGACCAAGAAGGGGGAGAGGCTTTGGTGCCCCGATGCAGTGCACAACGCGTGGGGTTCGGCACAGAGCGGCAGGCCTCACTCCACCACCACTTCCTTTCAGGACGCTTCGCCGGGCAATTCCCCACCCGCTACTCCTCCGGCGTCCCCCGTGTCCTCGGCCTGGCAGCCGTTTCCCGAGGAAGACTCGGACTCACCACAGTTCAGGAGGCGTGCGCACACCTTCAGCCACCCCCCCTCCAGCGCCAGGCGGAGGATAACATTCCAGAACGGGAGGTCCCAGAGCGTCCGGTCCCCGCTGCTGCGGCAGAGCTGTGTCGACACGGCGAGGTGAGTCAGGGCATGCTGCACCACGCGCCTGCTGTCTCCTGCGATTTCGGTACGCAAGCCTCACCCATGTTCCTTCTTACGGTAGCTGGTTTTGTGCTGCTGTGGATTTTATATATTTATTTGCAGCCTGTCTTCTCTGCTTCCGAGTAGTCCGGTACTTCGCAGTAATTCCCCAGTCCCTGAATAGTGGTTCAGGGGAGGCGTCAATCCAGCTAATTGATTGTAGAGCTGGATGCTGGCACCAGTTTATTTATTTATTTATTTGTCACCTCTGAGCTGAGCCTTTTTTGGCAGTGTTGGTAGTCAGGCCCTTTGGAGAAGAGGTCCTCACCGCTTTTAACTGCAATGATGGTAGCCTGATGATTTTATTCCAGGGTAGAAAAGGCACTGACAGCTTCAAGTGTCTGTTGCTGTATTAGCCAAGCCTCCTAGAGAGTATGTCCAGAATTAAAACTGGTGAGGAATCTTGCAAAAGGACTTAAGTATTAAACACCTCCACTGAACTGTGAGGCATGCGATTTCCCTGTTTGCCTTTCTCCGGACCTTCCCTCTGTAACCTCTTTCCCCTTCCTTTTTGGAGATTCTCCAGCTATTAACATGTGGAACACTGTTCCTTCAGGAGTTCCTTCACTCAGTCAGAAGAGGTCCCCACAGTTCATTGTGGGCTTCTTTGGTTGTAACTTCTTTCTATGCTTCCATCCTGTCTATCTGCAGTAAGTGACTGTGCAAACTCCAAAACTCTTACAAGATTCAGTCCCAGATGAGCTGATATTTTTCAGTGCTTGGCTACAATTATGCTTTTTTGGGCTCTTTCTAAAAATGGCTTTAAATAATAACTTCTTAATTGTTTGATGTCTAGATTAAAATATCGGTGTGGATGTCTCACCAGCTTGTAGTGAAAGTTTATTCTGTTTAAGAAAATGGAAGGGGGTGAAGGGTAAGAAATTGAAGTAGCTTGTTACATTGTGTTTCTGAAGAGATAAATAATGTGTTTTTTGTGGAGATAAACTTTGGTTGGTTTTTTTTTTTCCACTGACCATATTGTATGCAAACAGGAAACCCTGACAGTTCAGACTGAAGGACTTGCTGACTTCACTTCTTTGTAATAACTTTTAGAAGTCGCTGATTAAATGGCATCATCAGCAGATTTTCAGTCAAAACAGTTTGTAGCAACTTAGTTCTAGGATAGGATTTTTCCTTCTTTCCTATTGAGGATTAATCAAAAATGTTAAGTAATAGAAACTGAATTAATTTTTATGTACCCCCAACACTTTTTACTGTTATAAAGTAATGTTTAACTGTGTAATGGGATTATCCTTCTTGATTTAAACACATCACAAAAAAAAAATTATCTAAAAATAGTGCATTTAAATAATCTCTGCTTTCTAATGTGTTCTAGCAATACACATTATATACAAAAGCAAGAGAAAACTGAAGAGAAGTAACAAGGTGGTTCATGTTATTGGAAGCAAGTTTCTAAGGATATTTTCTGAATGTTTCAGAGATTCTTTTTCTGAATTTGCTTTGAGAATAAAATATGGCTAAAGGAATAAGCTGGTCTGCCTGATCTGCAATGTCACTGAAATGTTTCATAAAAAAAATCCGCTGTAACAGCAAAATAGGTATCATCAGGGAAACTGCCCAGTAGTGCACTTGGTACATTTTATCTTCTGGGAAACAAAGTTATTGTAAGCCAAGATGAGGTACTTGGCCTGTATCTTTAATCCGGATGTTTTGTTGTTGTACCCGAATCCATGCTGACCCATCTGCTATGTTCTCTTGTTGCCTGCACAGTCCTATTGTTGGGGTTCGGCGTGCTTTCAGTGAGAGTGAATCTGCGTCACCTGGTCTCCCCTCCTCTGTCTCTGCCCCTTCTTTCCTGAAAAGCTTTTACCAGGGCTCAGGAAGGTTGCTCCAGCAATCAGAAAGTGACCTCTCCAAGAGGTGAGAGCGTTGTCTCCTGCCTGGTTCTTCCGTGCCACCAGCTTAACAACAGGATTCCCAGTGCAATGCAGCACATGGGATCTCTCCCACTCTGCCTTGTGCTCCTGCATTTCTAACAGACCTCTTAAGTAGTTGATGCAAATGGGCAAACTGGCTTTTGGCCAAAAAAGCCCGTTAAAAATAGAGGCTTGTCTGCTGACATCTAGTAACTGTGACCTGTTTCTGTTGCAGTGTTGCAAAGCTGTTGCATTGGTTTGTCACTTGAAATGCAGTGGTTTTTAGGAGAGTCACGCCAGTTTAATGCTTTCTCTGCTGAATGCAAACCGGCATGTGTTGCTGTGATCACTGGCATGTGATAATAAGAGTGATGTGAAGAGTGTACAGTACTAATGTGGGGTGCCTGTGCATGAGGAAGGGGAAGCACCAAGTTAGCTGGGTGATACTGGCTGTAAGATGTTTATAGAGAACTGGCAAATAACTTCCACTTGAAGAGGAGTGGGGAAGAAGAAAAAATATGAGAAAGGCTTTCTGACATCAGTGTTAAAGACTGAGTATCTGAATGGAAGTCACACTTCTAAGCATAGGTTCTCCTTCAGGAGGGTGCTTGAGGAAACTGCATATGGGCTATTTTTCTGAAGTAGGCCTGGAGTGATAAGATGGAGCTATAGTTTTGAACTTTTTTTTGCCATTGCTAGCCTTTTTATTTCTCTTCTGTCAATGACAACTCCTTTTTTCTTCATCCTTGTTCACTGAACTACCCTTGTGTCTCTAGAACCCTTCATCTCTGAGTGTGGCTCTCCTCTAATTGTTCCCAAGTGTGGAGTTGTAGAAGGTGCTTTTGTAACTGTTTCTCCCTGGAAAAATAACAGTAGATTGCATTCTTACTGAAAACAAATGTTGATGAGATCTGGATTCTGGATGCGTTAGGACTCTAATACATGGGGATTTCAGTTGTATGAGATGGGTGTGTAAGTTTGTAGGGGTGCCTAAAACACAGATTAGTTTTGTCATCTCCATTTTAGGGTAGACTGTAAGAAATTACGTCAATATACAAACTAATGTGAGAGGCAGATAACCTGAAGGTGGCTTTAACATACATTTCAGTCACCTCTAATAATATATAAATACAAAGTACATATCATCTCCTTAAGTACACTATATCCTGCCTTGATTTCACTGACATTTAAAGTGTCTCTTTCTGATCTCTAATCTGTTATTGGTGTACAGCATGCAGCCAAAAACTGTAATGTAGACACAATTACAAAACACCTAGTGGGAAATTTCTACGATTTAGGTCCTTCCAGCAGAATAAAGTGAAACATCCTTACAGGAAGGTGACTGCATAGTCTCAGTGGCAGGACCCCTGCTGTGCACTGCGCCCCCCCCCCCCCCCAGTCAAGAAGTAAATGATAAATTCACTTGCTGGTAGAGGGATAATGTAAACTAATCATTACTTACTTTTCAGAGGTCTTTCCAGAAGCAGTCTTAGAAATATTTCATAGTTTTGAAGAGAAAATCACTGTAAGGTGACCCCACCTTTTTATCCAATCACAAATGAATTGGGAATAAGCACTGTATGTTTTTGAAATTTGAGATTGGCATCTCATCCAGTGTAGAAGTAGGCATTTAATATTGCCTGTTCTAAACCTCGTGTCCAGTAACAGTTACTATATAAGTGAATTGGATGCCTAGATTTTTTCCATTTTCTGCTACGCTGCATAACACTAGACTGAGTGGTAGGTGAATTATTTAATTTGAAATTTGCACACCAGGGTGTGCAATGAAATGGCAATAAAATAACCTGTCTCTTACAGACTACCTGTTATTTGGGTTCCATTCCAACTGTTTCTGTGTTCCCTTCAGTTAGCAGACTTGATCCAAGCTGAACCAATGCCCAGGTCAGTTTGTACAGGCAGCTGGATCCCATTAAACCTAGCTTTCTGGATTTGGGGAATGTAGGTATTGAGTATTGTACTAAAACAGTACTACAGTGCCAGCTGATTCCAAGCTGAGATGTCTGAGATTTCTGGCATTGGTTATGCGCATGCTAGTCAAAATACTGTGTTTCATTATGATGGGAGTTTTGAACTGTAAGGTGGGGAAATCTTAAAATTAGTACTTCCCAGAAGACCACCCTTTTTCTACTTTGGTTTTATAGTATACGGGTCTTTGATACCATTTAATCTTGAATTTTTGCAAAAAACTCTTTGTGAAAATGGGATCTTATTAGATAGAGATCTTGCTGGGAGAAACTGGGTCTGAACTGTAGTAGCAAGGGTGAAGTGTTGGTGTCTAGTTGGGTTCATGAAGTAAATATAACAAATATATTCAAAAAGAAGTGCCAAATGAATAATGTTGATGTGATAAGAATGACTGAGGTAATCCAACTGTCACTTGAACTGGCTAATGGAGAATGAAATGTGTTCTCTAACTGGTGGTGGCTGAAGATCTTTAAACTTTCCCTGATTTAGCTTGCAGGTTGTGCCATCAGGTTTATGAATGAGAGTAAGTTCAAATTTTTGACGCTGTGGTTTTTCTTCTGGGTTGGTTTGTTAGTTTGGGTTTTTTTTTCCTTTGGCTATTTTGCAGAGAGGACCATCTTCTATCCCGGTAGGCTCAATGTGTCAGGTGTTCTTAGTATTCCCATGTGAGTGTATGTTAGGTTGGAATTGAACGTGGTGTGCTGGTCCTTTAAATATGAAGAATATAAGCTGTTTAATTAAAACTTAAGTGCATTTTCCTCTCTAGGAATAATCATGGTTATTACGCATTCATGAAATGTATCCTAGCCACACTGCACTAGAGGAAAATTCTTCATAGTCTGACTTTGCATATCATATAGCTTTGAGATCACGCATGATGCAACACGCAGCTTTTCTTGGTGTTTTGGTGAACTTTTGATGTGCAGGAGCAGAGCCAGTTTCAGTCAGAATTCATTTTAGAAAGATGTTTGACTTGTAGCAGTCAGATGGGACTATGTAGATAACACCAAGCCAGGGTCACCTGGGTAGCTGGGTATTAAAAAGCAACTTTGCTTATTACATATGTGTCCTTTTGTATTGGCTACTGTATAGACAATGTTTCTGATATACATGTTTACATCACATCTGTCATACGGTCACAGATTCAGAAACTGATATTAGAGGGTTGAAGTTACAGGGTACGGTGGCTCTCACCTGACTGTAGACATCTTCATCTCATCTAATCAATGGAGAAAAGTTGGTGTTCCTGCAGCACAGTTGCTCACATCCTAATGTGGTTGTGTTTAATATTTTGACATTTACAGAACTGATCCTGCCTATTTATCTACCTTCCTTCCTGAGCACTAATACAACCAGTTGTGCCTGTCACTGGGATCATCTTCATTTAGAAAGCATGAATCGTGCCCTAAAGATGCCTTGACCTCCATTAAAAAGAAAGTCTCAGTTGACTTGCTAGGATTTAAATGACTGTGTTGGAGATACCTAAAGCCAGGAGAAAAAAAAATAATTCTCCAAATAAGTTCACTATGGTGAAAGGTATATCTTTTTACCTAATGTTTGTGGGGAGGCTGAGCTTTTTGGGTTAAATTCTAATGGTCACTACTGTGATGTTTTATGTGCAAGAGCAAAAACATGGATATGTTTTCTGCTTTAAGGAATGAACATTAGAGTAAAGTTGGGCATCGACACAATATTAGTAGGCCCCTTCAGAGTGTTTTCACTGCATTGTCGATTCATTTGTCTAGAGAGAAGTCTAGGGTGGAAATAGTCTGCATAACCTTGATTTTTGACGTGTTGTGCAGCGTTTAATATTGAACACAAGCACACATAAGGATTTTGAAAAATAGATTCTGCCAACATAGAGGTAAACAAACAGGAATTTGCGAGCACAATCTGTTTTTAAACTTGCATTTCTGTAACTTCTGGAATGTCTGGCTTTTATTCAACAGCTACTCCTGAAAGCTAGGCTATTGGAAGAATCTGTGGTTTTTTAATATAAAAATAAAAGCAGTACTTTTAAAAATGGGACAACCTTCAGCATAGGTTTGACTAGCTCCCACTGTCTCTGTTCATTGCTTTGTTATGCAAGGATAATTTAAGCTGATTTATTGCCATTTGAATTTGAACAGATTGCTTTTTTAAACCATCTTAATTTCTTATGAAGAAAGTAAAATACTTAAGAATGTTCTTTAAACTAAATAGCAGAAAGTAATTATTCAGAATAAAAATATATGACAGGAGTGAGAAACACTCCTGAGTGTAAGAGGTGTAAACTGATCGGAACTAGTTTTTCTTCCTCTCAGAGGGGAGGAATACTTCATGTATTAGGCTTACCTACAGGCTTCTGCCAGCTTAAGTCCTGGGAGTTGCAATACTAGCTGTCTTTCCATCCTTGATCTGGGAGATTTTGTACCATCTCATTCTCCAAATTGCAAAGTAGGTGGAGTTGTTTCAATTGCTACTTAAAGCAATCAAGAGAAGAAGTTGAAATGAAAGCTAACTGAGGAAAAATGCAAACTTTGGCATGAGCAGCAACAGTATTTATTCTTGAGTCAGTTGGCTTGTGTGGACTCCAGTGCAAAATAATTCAGGTAAGTATTGTATAAAATGTTCACAAGAAATGGGGTAGCTCTGTGGTTTTTTGAATACCAGTGTTTGAGAGCATTTTAAAGATCAGTTTTGGCAAGAGATTTAGGTAATAGAAACCAAGCAATAAGCATCTGTAATCTGAACAAGTTTGGGTTTTCTCCTTTCTTTTTTCCGTTTTTTTTTTTTTTTTTTTTTTTTTTTGTTGTTGTTGTTGTTGTTTTTTGTTTTGTTTTTTTTTTTCCCTAAACTAGCTGTCTCATCTTCATATTATGCATTATCTGATAGAACAGTGAATGGGAAGATGCTTCAGTGAAACTGAGTTGCAGTTACCTGAGATAAAAAGCTTAGATGATCAGTACTCTGTATTTGTATTTGTGAGTACTTGGGTTATCATTTGTAACAGCTTAAGGATAAAAGTAGACTGAAATATTTGAGGCATCATGTTAATTTATAGCTTTTCACTTTTTATTGCATGCAAGCTGATGAATGCATTTTGATTTCTGTGTTGGGTCAGGAGCATAGGTTAAGCAGCCTTATGGAGAACCACTATTCTTCAACCTGAACCATAATCCATTTGTCTTAAATGTAGACCGTTATGTTGCTCAGTTTTGTGGAATTTCTCTTTTGGACTGTTTGGCTTTGTCCTCTCATATGCCTGTTTTACCAAGCTGAAATACTCTGATGTAGAGCTGTACCATAATCTAGTTGTCATTTTCTTAAATAAGTAAGAGTTTAAAAAAAAAATCAGTTCTTACAATCATGTCCTAGTTTGCAGTTCAGTTCTTAAATATCTCTTCTGTAGTTCATTAAGATTTTACATACTGTCACCTCTGAATTTGCTGTGCATTGACTCTGGTGTGTTTCGTCTTGCTCAGTTGTTGGTAGGTTGCAGCAGGACAGGAACTTGTAAAAAATATTTCGTTATTTTCTTCTTGGTGGGTATGTCACTGTATAACCCAAGAAATATTCATCTTCTGCCTTGCTTCAGTGTCTATGCTCTATAATCCATAGTTTATAGAGCAGTTATAAATTTCTTGAGTTTGAGGTAGCAGCTTTTTCTTAAAGTAGAAAACTTAATTAAAAACTGGAATTGATGATTGGACTATTTTGGCTAGTTGACCTTGCAACATGTTTCCCATGTAGATGTTTAAGCCTGTGTATTGTCAGAACAGGGTCTTTTCTTAAGAATTCTCAAAAATTTTTCTCATGACTGTTTGAGTTTTGGTATCAGTGTCGTGGTGGGAAAGTTGTGAAAGTCTCTGTTCCTCAGGTTGGGAGGCAATGAAAGCTCTGCTCTGCTTTTCAGTAGCAGTGACTGAACTCCATTTTAAGTTGTTGCTGTTTTAGAGCTGCTTTTGTTCTTAGTCTCTCTGCTTACATTAATAAACCTCTTTAATTTGCAGGGAGCTGATAACTAGTGGTCAGATAGACTTTTTTCTTTACCCCACCCTGTTTAGAGGAACTGTATGAGGTGTTGCTGGCCTGTCTGAGCAGAGCACCTGCCTGCCCGGCTGTTGAAATCCACAGCTACCTCAAAATCTGAAGTAATCTTGCAAATTGACAAAGAGCGAAGTCAGACACTTAAGTTTAGGTATGAGAGATGGTAAAGTCTAAGGAATAAGTATTGTGCAACTCCTGGTTCAAGGTGGGGAATACATAGTTAACTCATCTGGTTTTTGCACCAGCCTTATGAACCATTTCATCACAGGATAGGCGACACTACTATTTTACTCAGATTTCTTCCTGCTTTTACTCTGTAGGGTATTGTTTCTCACCTTCAGATCTCATATCAAGATAGGTCTTGTCTATCTTGAAATGAAGAAACTCCTTGCTCGCTTTCTAGCCTTCCTGTCCTAAATCTTGGTGTTTTCACAGGTGCCTTTGTCTTCCATTGAATATGGCAAGGTGTGTGCAGGAGACTTTGAAATGTTTTCTTCTAATCACTCACCAGACAGCTCTTTGAAAGAGGAGGTGGTTAATATTAGTTGCTTGAACTGCCAAGGGAATTTTGGAAGGGAGGGTTTAACAACAGAAATACAGCTCCTCAGAATTGTATGGTTTGCACACTTCACGAGGTAACACATGTGACTAATCCTTTCCACTGTAAACTCTGTGACTCAATTTATGTAAACAGTTTTGTTTCATACCCTAAAATAGCCATCCTCTTATTCTGACTTCCCTGTAAATTCTACTACTGTAAATTGGACACTATGCCTAGGCCTGTCTGCACATTTAGGGGCACAGTAGCTGAATGTAGATTTTTGTACATAGCAGTAGAAAGGAGGTTTTCATTCCCTTCTTATATTCCCTGGAATGAGTCAGGTTTTGTGTTCTGACATGTGATATGTAAGAGCTGAAATAGCAAGAAGTAGTTTCCTTACAGTTATTTATAGAAACATGAGTTATAATGACTGATATATCCAAAGTCAGCGCCTTGTTTCCAAGAGTTGTTGGACTGAAATACCTTTGGTGTTTCTACCTCTACAGCACCTCTAGATTCAAAATTAGTTTTGTAGTCTATGCTTAGCTAGCACAAGCAGTGGTTACCCCATCACCAAAGACTGTGTAAGAGCTAGCCAAAGAAGACTGTCACAGAGTTTTCTGTTGCTGTCTTGGTTAGTACAACATGGGGCTTTACTGAGACCACTTACTAACAGGATGCTGCATAAGGAACTGAGGCACTGTAGAAACTAAATCAGGAGCGGAGAATAATTTGGATGTTATCCAGGGCTCCCGGCCAATGATGCTGTCTTAGAGGAGAGCAGGGATGGTGCCTAATGCTAGGTTGATGAACTTGAAGACATGATTATTACCCTATGAGGATATGGAAGCAGGGTCTGATACCTGCGTATGATAGTGAGTCTAGTTTCTCACTGAGGCTTAAAGAGGTCAAGGAGCTTTTGTAGATTATAAGCATAGCGACAACTTTGGTCACTAAAAAGGCCGGTTCTAGCTTGGTGGATTATCATTCAGCACAGAGTATTTGATACTTAAATTGCTGATTGAAATGGTGGAGCAGGTAGACTGGTGTAGCTGAAACATCACAGTCTGCCTCCCTTGTAGACTTCTCCTTTTGTGCAAGTCAAATGTGGGGAGATGAACCGCAGCTGGCAAACTGCGTTCATCTGCAACTGACTTACCACTAAAACCGTAGTGAACATGTTTATGTACTGGATTTTCCTTTCATCTAGCTCTTTTTAGGGACTTTGCAGTGTAGCATGGAAATTCTTCACAGCATGAAGTTTTGAGTGCAGCTATGGCTGTGGTGATATAGCAGTTTTCTCTGTGATGAAGAAGAAGCTGCAGACACAGCTCCCTGTATTTGATGCTGTCTTCTCAATAAGCCTGTAGTTGTGTGTCACGCTGCTGGCATTGCATGGAAGGATTTGTGGCAGATAATCAGTGTACCCATTGTTATACAAGATCTGTGCACCTACTTTACAAATTTGCATTTACAAATGCAAAATGCTGAAATATTTCTGAAAGTGGCTCAATTACTTACGGAAGCTAAATGTCCTTTCCTCTGGCAGTAGTCAGTAGAGAGGTGTGCTTGGTGTCCTCCTAAAATGACCTCCCAGCAAAGCCTCCCTGTATCCTCTCCTTGCCTCTTTCAGCAACATAAGTTACTATTAAAACCACTGTGTAAACATTTCTACATGGCAACTGGGGAGGAGATCAGCTCCTTTCAGGTCATTGTGGTAGGAACTGAGCCTGCCCTCTGTTTGCAAAGGCTCTGTTCCTTCAGCTGGAGATGCTGATGAAACATGAGGGCATTTGGCCCTGTTTATGCAAGTGAAGTGTCCACTTCTTGAAGCATAGGAAGGAGGTTGCATGATAAGGCCATAACATTGTCTCCAATGAAATATTCACCTGTGAGCTCACCGTGCCATTTAAAATGGCACTAAATGGAGAGTTGTGCTCTGCTAAAGCAACATCTGTGTTTTTAGGGGTATTGCATTAAATCGCCCCTGTATGGCAAAGGAAAACCCATTGATGTCAATTTTAGAGGCTAAATATTACTGTGTTTTTAATCTTAGATTTCCAGAAAGTTTAGCTTTTATTCTGAGCTTCCAGCTGAGCACTGTATGAATGCAGTGAATTCTTCCTGGTGGTAGTGCAAACTTAACAGCACTGTGTTACAAGAAAACAATAGGGCACTTCTGTGTTCAAGGTGAAGCTTACACACAGCACGCTTCTAAAGCTTCCCAGCAAATGCTCCTGCAGGTTTGGTTGTATATTAGACAGACTTAATAAAGATTTATTTATTTTTTCCTCCAAAGATGACTGACTTTGAATACCCCATCTGCTTTTTCTTTCCTTCAGTGATGGGGAGGGAAAGAAAAGAACATCAAACATCTGCAGCAGTGAATCTCTAAATGCTGTGGGGGCCACGCTTACACCTCGCCGCATCTCCTGGCGGCGGAGAATATTCCTGCAGGTAGCTTCACCTATGAATAAATCTCCTTCCAAGATGCAGCATCCAGGTCTGTGTGTGCTTTTAAAGAAAATAAACAAGCAGTTATTACTGAATAGTTATTACTATAGTGAACTGCAACATGTGAAAATATGAAAGGGAGAAGGGCGTCAACTTGATACAATACTCTTGCTAGAACCTCGCTAGAGATCAGTTGTGCTCAGTTGGCTTTAAGTCTTTGTTGCTTTAAACAGAGGATTTTGTCATCAAAATCAAATTGATTGAAATCTGCCATGGATGCACTGGTAGCAAGGAAATGAAGAACTACCTCTTGCTGACGAAGATATCCTCTGTAACCGCAAATTTTTACTCTAGCCTGCTTACATGATAGCAGTGATGGCAGAAAAAAGTAAATTTTCTGCCTTGTCCTTGTACTGCACATAGCACCTGTTGAGTGTGCTAATAATTCTTACAGCTTTAGGTCCTTTAAGTTAGAAATATCTGAAATATCTGAAATCCTGCTGTTGATAAAGTCCCGTTAGCAGAATTCGCAATGATAGGTAAATGACAAACTTTATATTTAGTGACCGGAAAGTGCTATAGCACTGCCTATAGTGCAGCTTAGAAGATGAAAAAAGTTGCTTTTAGTGTAGAGCCTGTGATAAATCACAGCAGTAAACAAGCTCAGCTGTAAAGGAGACTTTATGAATAAATGCCTCTTTGTAACTCTAGAAGGAGCTAGCAGGGGAAAGAGTTGAAATACTGGGTGACCCTTTATTTAGCTTTATTTAACTTAAACAAAACACTTTATTTAAAAACAATTTAAATTTAAACATTAAAAACACTTTGTTGTTGAACTGTATTTTCTCTGTCTTTGGAATTGGCACCTCACTGCTGAATGTGGAGAACAGCTATTTTTGTTCTGCAATGACTTAGATTTTTGTGATATGTCAAAAAAATCTGAGTATTCTGTAATAGCTTTCTGATTCTTTGCAGATGGTCATGATGGAGGTGAATTGTTACCATTATCTCCTCTTGCTCCACCCCTGGAGGAGGACCCTCTTGTTCTAGTATTGCAAAATGAAGATGGTCTGGATAAAACTGAAGAGAGGAAAAACTCAGAAGAACTACAAAGTCTGTGGAGAAAAGCCATCCATCAACAAATTCTGTTACTTCGAATGGAAAAAGAAAACCAGAAGCTAGAAGGTTAGTTCTTTATAAAATACCCCTAAAAACTATTACAAATTCTGCTGCCTGGAGCTGAAAACTGTACTGGTGTTGGGCACCTCAGAGAGAGATGTTGTTCTGTAACATTTTGGTTAACAGTGCTAGAAAAAATGTGTTTGCCCAGTTTGTCTCAGAGTCTACCAGGTTCTCTGTCTACCTGCCAACTCTTAATGAGTCACCTTAGTTAAAGAAGAAAGCGATGATTTTTCCTTTTTTAGTGCATGTTAGACAAAGTTTGCTACAGTCTGTGTTCTAGCTGACTATGTCTAGGAATTCTAATGTGAAGTGGAGTCAGGAGAAGAGATGCCATGTGAACCCTTAGGTATGGTAAATCTTACCCTCTGTATCTCGTTTCAGTACTTTGCAGCACATGGCATTTCTGTCAAGGCTTTCTGCCCTTCCTTAACCACATCACAGTGGTAATTGATAAATATGTGAATCCAAATATGATTTTTGAGCAACTGGCTCATGAGGTATGTCAGAAAGTTCATTTTTCAGAAGATGAGCACTGTACACTGAAAATTGAGCGCTTTACTGAGGGATCTGAAGTTGGCCGTGTTGACTTGTTAGCTGCCTGAGCTTCTGGCTAAGATATTTCATTATGACTGGTCAAGGCTCACACCAATAAAAAACAGGATGAAATGTCTATCCTAGCATAGAGAAGTTACTTAATAGCTTTTGGTGCAAGTCAAAAATGTACTCTCTGCAATTGCTGCCCTCATCCTCTCCTGTATGGTGTATAACCTCATTATATGGTAGTCTGATTCTTCAAACAAAACATAATGATCTTGTTAAGGTCAGTTAACTCTTTTTCCTTCTTTAGTGGTGCTTAACTGAGAAGGCAGGGAGAGGAAAGAAAAACAGCAGGACAGAAGCCTGTCCATGTCCCTACAAGTGTACATCCTTGAATGTAATTCCTACACATGTAGCATATTTCTCTGTGCACTCTCTCTACAGTTTGTCTCCCTGTTGACACACACTTCTGTGGAAACTCCTAGATTCATAGGGAACATCTACAGAGAAGTCTGTTTTAACTTCAGCCCAAATCTTCGTTTATTGTTTTAGCAAACGGTTAGTCTGCTCTTGTGGGGTGGGGAAGCTGGACATCTGCTATAGTGACTAATTTCATGTTATTCAGACTAGGTAGGATGAGCTGCTGAGGGACAAACTCTTTTCAGTACCTTCCCTGTATGGCTGGAGGTACTGATAACTGTTAAATCAGTCCAGTTCCTTAAGACTCGGTTAAAAGTTATTTCTGTTCTGCAACAGATATGTAGAAAATAAGTTCTGTCTGATCATTTGTGGTAAAATACAGGAGTGTAAGCAGTGGAGACTCCAATCTGGCACTCATCTGCCAGCCCACATTTTGCTTTGTGCTCTAGGGAACATGTATTTTTGTACGCAAGTTCATAAATACTGCTAGTGAAACTAGTGCTTTAGCTAGCTGGAATTAATCATATTATTTTCAAAGGTGAA
Source organism: Athene noctua (assembly GCF_965140245.1). Lineage (NCBI taxonomy): Eukaryota > Metazoa > Chordata > Aves > Strigiformes > Strigidae > Athene > Athene noctua. The sequence goes on from NC_134037.1 coordinate 219,515,322, forward strand.
AAGTAAACTGTCTTAATGCCTGTCTCTAGGCTTCCTTCCTGTGGGCTGTTCTAACATGGGCTGTTTTATGGACAGGACATATGCAGAACTGATGCATTCCAAAGAAGCGCTGTTTTGAGCAGTGGTTGACATTCTAGTCTACAATTAAATGTAGATCTCAGGAATGGGAAATGTAACAACAGAAATGCAGCCATTTCTCTGCTTGAAGTCAGGTCCCTACCTGTGAATTTATTCAGCTGTATATAACTGGTTTAAGACTGGAATTGATGTGGAATTTTTTTCAGTGGTTTTCTGTTAATGTTTTGTTCATGTTTATTTACAAAATATTAATAGAACCTCTTTTCCTGTTCCTTTTGCTGTCGAGGAGACTTGAATACTATTAGCTCTTTGTTTTACAGAAGGTAAGTTCTGCGAATTGCACAAACTTGCTTTTTTTTTTTTTTTTTTTTTTTTTTTTTTTCCTGAGAGGCTAAAAGCTCCTTTTTCCAGTAGATAAAATATAAGAAAACCCAAAAATGTAAGAACTACAAAAAGCAGCAAGCCACCTGGCAGTGATCAGGAAGAACATTAACAAGGATGGCTGCAAGTAACCAAGGGTGTCACAGCAGATAGGGCAAGTACAACCAACAGGCAAGCTTGCTTTCACTAGGGTTAACTGCAGAGCCAAGGTACCGTTCAGTGAAAGATAACCTGTGCACTTAATCCTGGAGTTCGTTGTTACACTGAAATATGTTACTGTTTTGAATCTGCTGAATACTGCTTATGAGAGTGAGCATTCTCAAATGAAATCATACGTCAATTGAGTAGCATTTAAAATTGTCCCAACTGGACTGCAGATTCTTTTGGTGAGATCACATTCCCATTTTTATGGAAGTGTACCTTCCATAATAGTTCCTTCTGCAAGGCTCCCTCTAGTTTTGAATAGATGTGGTCTCAGATGTGTAACATACAGCTTCTGGAAATAATCTGTCATCTACATTTTTGGAGTGGGCTAGGCAATGATCCTATGGATTCATCAAATATTGGTTGTATCCAAAGTGGGATGATTAGGTGAAGGAACTGATGGTCTTGTTTTGCAGGTTGTATAAAAACATGAATGAGATTTTGCTTTCACCTAGGGATGATGGTGAGGAATGGGTTACATCTGTAAGATGAAGGAGTCAAGTACTGCACATGGATCAAGGCAAATCTGGGATAAATGCAACTGTAGCTTTGAGAGTTTGGGTTGTGAAATGTGCAATTCAGCCCAATGGTAATTAAACATATCTCTGTAAATTAAGACACATTCGGGTCTTGATTCCAGTTTTTTACACCAGTAGTATGAGGAATTTAACTGTTTTTCTGCATGCATATCATGCCTAATAAAATAACTACAGTTAATTTCTCAGTAATGGAAATGAAAGCTGCTCCTCTATGAAATTCCAGAGTCACAGTGCAGCTTTATTTCAGAAATAGTGAGTCCTCAGGAATAAATAGTTTGTGCTAGTTAGTGCTATGCAGGAAACCTTTTAAGTTTACAGCAATGTGAGTTCTGTGCTTCAGCACAGGTGTACTTTTCTGGATAAGGTTCATGTTGGTTCGTTCTATTTACTTCTAGTCAGCCTGATAATGCCAGGTAGCAGTGCCAAGAGCTCTTGTCACTATTTTAAGGGACATGTAAAAACTGGAACCAGTGTGACAGACTTCAATTTAGAAGACTTGCCTAGCTTGCTTGCCTAAATCTCTGATATAAACATTCATATGTTTGGGACTTTCCATACCAAAACAATTGTAAGAGTGTAAGTATACAAGAAAGTATAAGAGAAAGAAAAACTACCAAAAGTGTTTTTGCAGTTGAAAGAAGCAGCACATGGGGTGAAGCTGATGCTGCTGAGTGGGTTTTTCCTTCTTGCCCCAAGCCTTAAAAAATGTTTTCATGCACTTCATGAATTACTAATGTTCATGGCCCAATAATAGAAGTTGAATTGTTACCTGCAGCATCTTATGACGAAAGACTGGCCCCATCTCGGCTATTAGCTGATGAATTATAGAAGGTGTATTTATCCCTCGTCAGATTATCAGATAGACATATCTAACTTGAATAGGTTTTCTGTATTTGATGTTTCTTGTAACTTTCTGGTTTTCCATGTGCTCTTTCTTTGTGTTCTGTGCTCTAGCAAGCAGGGATGAACTCCAGTCAAGGAAAGTAAAACTGGACTATGATGAAGTTGGTACATGTCAGAAAGATGTCATAAATGTTTGGGATAAGAAGTTACTAAACTGCAGAGCCAAAATCCGATGTGACATGGAAGATATTCATTCCACTTTAAAAGAAGGTATTCATGTAGGATGGCTTTTAACTATGAAAAGTTTGGGGTTTTTTTTCTTCCCTTTTAATACTGAAGGAAAACTGACAGCAATACACTTTTTCTAACTTGTAGTCTTGTTACAGTAATTACTTGCCTGGAAAGTATTAGCAGAGTTGACAATTTATTTTGACTTCTGAAGGTCAGTTTACGGAGTTAGATATTGAAGGGGGATGTATGTGAAAGTCCTAAAGTAGTATTTTAATTTAGTTTATGCTTTCACAGCTGCTTGGCTGACTTGAGAGAAATGCTGTCTTTCAGTATGAGTGGTTCTGTGTCCTTCCTTTGGTATGCGGCATTAATGCTTTTAGGTTTGAACTGAGCATTTTATAACCTGTGCATCTTTCTCCAAGCCTATGGACTGACTTGAGAGCAGCCCTTTGGGAAGGGGAAGAGGAGGTGGACTTCCCTGTATTTTATCCCTGTGAATTTAGTTCAGCCTTTCTAAACAGGCTGAACTGCATTCTGTTTGTGGCCATGCATCTTTTGCTGCTGGAGGCTAACAGCTCATAAGTGGCAAAACAAGTGATGTCTGTATCTCAGTTGTCCGATATACTGCTCAGTGTAATTACCATAAGTTTGTAGTTAATGTTTAGTTAGTGGAACTGAACTGTGGTTACTGAGTGAATGCACTGAAATGTGGACAGCTTCTGAAGCTGACTGTATGTAAAGGATCCTCCAGAGTGGTTCAACCAAGATTATGACAGGGCAAGATGATGACAAAGCAAATTCTTGTGTTACAGCACTAAAAATAAGCCCCTGCTTAGGCCTCTTGGTTTTTTTGACTGACCTGCAGGTGTACCAAAAAGTCGCCGGGGAGAAATTTGGCAGTTTTTGGCTGTTCAACATCGAGTCAGACATAGACTGCCAAACAAGCAGCAGCCTCCTGACATCTCTTACAAAGAACTTCTGAAACAACTGACTGCTCAACAGCACGCCATCCTTGTAGATCTAGGTATGTCTGTTTGTAGCTGGGAGATTTTTCTGACTTGTTTCATCAGTCTTTGAGTGAAAACACACCGGTCTTAATGGAAACTGTTACTGGAGATAGGTGCTGCTGTATCAGCACCATTTTCTATATCATCAGGATACGTTTTGTGTATGCCTCTTAGTCTTGCAAGCACATGATTTCTTAGGTTATGCTGCTTGTATTTACGCTCTTCTACATCTGTCTGAAAAATCAATCAGTCACTTCTGCAGGTTCTATGCAGATGAGAATATTAAATGAGCTCAATGGATACAATCTAAAATCAGTGGCAAAATAAAGATTGTTCTGACTAAAGTCAAACTGCATATGAAAGCAAAGAAAAATGGTCTATGGGGAGAGAGAAGTGCTGGTTGTCAGATTTGGGTTTTTTTGAGAAGAATTTAATATTAACTGCTCTTCTCTCTGTACGTCAGGACGGACATTCCCTACGCATCCTTACTTTTCTACCCACCTGGGAGCAGGACAGCTATCACTCTTTAATCTCCTGAAAGCATACTCTTTGCTGGACAAAGAAGTGGGTTATTGTCAAGGTATAAGCTTTGTAGCTGGAGTGCTGCTTCTACATATGAGTGAAGAACAGGCCTTTGAAATGCTGAAATTCCTCATGTATGACCTTGGCTTCCGTAAACAGTACAGGCCAGACATGATGTCGCTACAGGTAAGTCAGTCCTTTTAAAGCAAACCAGAATTTTAAATGAGTCTCAGAGGTTGCTGATGTTTTACAGGGCCTTATGAGCCTTTTTATACTGTTCTGGAGGTTGTGAGGTGCATATAAATGTTATTGTCGAACCTCTCTCTGCCTCTCAATTTGTAAACAGAGAAGTTCAGAACTTGCAGACTTTTCCTGTCACACGTCCCCATCATCTCCTGTTGGGAAACTGCGCTTTCTCTGCTGTTTTGCTCTTCCTTTTCTTTGCCTCACTTCTCTCTCTTCCTTACGCTGATGTGCTTGCATATGTATAGATGGAGTTTAAAAATAAATTGGATTTTCTTTTTCTTCAGTCTGTGAGCACTCAAGATGTAGTTTTTTCCTCTTGTAACTCCGAGTCAAATCAATAGTGACACCCAGTGGCCAGTCAATGTACTCCACAGCCATTTGTACTTAGGACTGCTCTGTCCTGCCTCATCATTTGCACCTGTTTTCCCTCATCTTCTTCTACCCCAACACCCTCGACACAGAGAGAAAGCAGATGATTTTTTTAATATTTTGTTTGTTTATGAAACAATGTGTCCTCCGCAATATTACTCTTCTAACAGCTAGCTATAGATACTCAAGCCTGCTTAGGAAGGAGACAGAAAATCTTTCAGATCTGTATAAACTTCAAGGTTTAAAGTTTGAGAAGTCTTTCACCTTGAGATGCATTGACTTTATTTAAAAGTCCACTGACTTTAATTAAAGCCTCTAATGTTATAAAAGAACATACCACTGCTGAGTTAAAGCTTGTAATTCACAGTGGAGAAGGAGAAAATTAAGAGGCAGATACAGAAGTCTCATATTTTTTCATGCTCCCTGCATAGCAAACACTTCTAATTAAGTAAAAACTTAACGGGGAATTTCAGTCCACTTTTCATGATCAGTTTATGTGCTTATTTGGCAATTATCCAGAACAATAGAATAGATTGTAGTTAAAGAAACTGTATGTGCTTATTCTAAAAATGATAGATTGTTTTATTGTGGATGTAAGTATGCTATAACAAGTTTGTTGTGATGAATTAAGGGTGAAGAGCCATAAAGAGCATTGTTCTGCCTCTTTCCTGTCCCATTCCCTGCCCCCTTAACCCCCCAATATGTTTTGACCCAGTGGGGTTAAAGTGTGATAAATGTGTGATTGTGTGATTTTTTTTTTTTTTTTGTTTCCCCTAGAAACAGTCCAGGATTTCACTTTTTGATTTAAACGAGTCTGAAACTTTCCTTGTCAGAAGCTCTTAGGAGAAACAATTTTTAAGTTTGAGAAGGTTTATTGCTAGTAGTACTGTTTGCCCTTTAAATGAAATGACCTCTCTTTCCCCACAGTTTGCTACTAGGCAGCTATTCCATTCTAGACAAAAGTATAAGTTTTGTCTGTTCAAGACAAACTAGGCTATTGAAGATGACTTAGAGGATCTCACTAAAACCTAACCCTTTGTTTTGGTTTTTAACAGGAGTAGAGCACTTGCAAATTCTTCTGCATTTACAGTACTGAAACACAAGTAAGCTTATACACAGAATTAGTCTCTGTCCCGTAGAAGAAAAACGTTGGGTGTTTCTTTAGGATAATGAAAACTTACTTGACTTATATTTTTAATTGCTGTCTGGAAAAAGTAGTAATCTAGATCCTTAGTTCATAATGAACTCATCCAGTTGGTTTACTCCCTCTGTGATGCTCTTCTAATTTCACATGTAAATGCGTTTTGTATCAACACTTTCAAAACTGTGCTTAATTAGTATCATTGGCAATTCAAGCAGGGACTCAAATGCATGCACAAGTCTAGTTAATTTGCCTGAATGAGAAGTGATCTGTTTGCATATGGACAGCACTGACTGATCGTTTCAAGTGCAGTCAGTTTTTGGTAGGGAAAGAATCACAACCCCTAAAAGTAGGAAAGAAGCTGGATCCAATAAAGTCATTTTCTTATTGAGGAATGGATTCACCTTAAGTACAAGGCACTGTTGACAGCAAAATTGGACCTGACAGCTAATCAATACATGTCTGCTTCTCATCTTCTGCTTTCTGAGAGAAGAAGCATCACTCTGGGCTGGGATCGATTTACTGTGGAATATAAGCTATCAAAATTGTAAGGAAATAATTCGCCACAGAGTGATATTTTTAGCAATGAATAGCAACTTTTAACCACTTTGATTTTCAACCTTTTACAGGTTGTATAGCAACACTTTTTGCATCAGTATCTTAAATTTCTCTAGACCACTGCCATGTGGGAGGTGTGCTGGGAAATATGTATGTGGTACATCTCTATTGACCCACCATATCTAATGTACTGTGTGGGTACAGAAAGCTGTCTAAGGTGATGATGGTAGCATATGAGTTTCAAATGCAGCAAAAATATGGCCAGGATTCAAAGGGTGAAACCCAAAATGTGTATATTTAGCCAGAAATAGTTCAACTCTATAATGGAGAGTTTTGACATCTTGGAAGATGTACTTTTATTTTCATTGCTACAAGACTGAAAACTCTGGTTTGTTGATAAAGTTAGATCAATACAGTCTCTTCTCACCTTAGGCATGTGAATCTGAAATTATAATTATCAATCAGGTTCAAACTGTTCTTTGTTATTGACTACTGCGTTGGTTTTAATTCATTAGGCGTGGGTTGCCTATATGTGAGTAGATACCACTCAAGGCCCTAGGCAACAATGAAGCTTCATTTTACCGTGCCATCTGTACTGGAGTTAATTTCCCTCAAGTGAAATATGAATGCTTTTGAAAACTGAGTAAAGTTGAACTTTTCTTTGTCTACTTCCTTCCCCCCCAACCCCCTCATGCACTGTAGATTCAGATGTATCAACTCTCAAGGCTTCTTCATGATTATCACAGAGACCTGTATAATCATCTTGAAGAAAATGAAATCAGTCCCAGTCTTTATGCTGCACCGTGGTTTCTTACACTGTTTGCATCTCAGTTTCCATTAGGATTTGTAGCCAGAGTATTTGGTAAGAAAGTTTATTCTATTGCAATAATAGAACAATTGTTGTCCATTGTGTTTTGAAACTCTCAGGGAGTAATTCTCTACATACTAGGGACATTTGGGGTGACTATTGTGGGTGGCAAGTAGCAGTGCTCTTCATGGTGGGATGTCAGCTCCTTTTCAAACAGGCAAACTGAAATACATTCTTTGAAACATCAGACTTGAGTAATTAAGTTTGTCTGCTGTTATTAACCAAGAGACTTCTGAAGTGTGAACGGCAGGAAGTTGCAAATGTATTTTATGCATCAACGTTCAGTTTATGTCTATGGAAAAGTTCATCTTGTTGAACTTCAAAACTGAAAAAAGATAATGCATTAGTTTTCAAGATGGTGTTTCTAAATAACTGATTCTACAGTGCTTTCTAATAAGAATTCAGAAAACTTGAACTTAAAGGCTGTTTCAGGTACTCATATTGAACGGTTTCCTAGTCTTAGTATGCCTTTTATTCCATTTAGATAGCTTTTTCATTATATGCTCCTCCTCAAATAATGTCTAGTACAGCGGCTTAAATATTGATTGTGCCTTGTAGTGTTTACAGTATCTGCATGTCAAGTACTTGGTTTTGTGTTCTTTTATTGTCAATAAGAACTGGCAGCTTAATGAAATCTCTAGTAATGCAGGATTTTTAATAAATTTATTTATTAATTTAAAACTCTGTGTGCTCAGGTATGCATCAAGTAGCTAGGAGCATATGTCATGTACTTCCCCTTAAATCAGAGTATTTTTTTTCATTTGATTTTTCTCTTTTCATATGGCACCTTTTGTCTTTTCTTTTCTTAAGAAATTCAACCTGACTTTTGTCTCATGTTTTATTACTGGAGTGTGTTAGGTTTTCAGTTTGTTTGCTGTGGTGGTTTGGGGAGTGGAAGAAAGGTCTGGTTAGTTGGTTTTGGGTTGTGGGTTGGTTTTTTTTTTTTACTAGTGTTTTCTCCATTACAGAGGTTTTTTCCTTTTACAGCAGACTTTTTTGACTGCTCTTTGGATGAACAAATGATTGGTGTATCTCTTTTTCCATGGTATTCACGTGATTGGTACATCTTTTTCCCAGTAGGATTACTGAATTCTGGAACACTCAAACCTTTCATGTTTTGTTTTCTTTTTGTTTTGTTTTTCAAGGCTCAAGTGTTCTCTTCTCTTTTTTTGTCTTTAGTAGGCTTTGAATTTTGAAAACAATTTTTTTTAAGGGTGGGAAGGTCAGTGTTCATTTCTCTGTAAATGAGCTGAGCAAGGCATGTTCCCTTTTTAAAACTCAAGTCACTATGTCGGTTTACTTCCTAATGCTTTGGATTCCTGCATCTTCAGTGTCTTACGGGCCATTGTCACATACCAGGAACAGATGGTTAAAGTGTACCCATCACAAATTATATAATTTTGTGTATATATATATATAAATTATTTTATATATATTTATGCTGCTTGAATGTGCATCAAAGACTTGAGAAGAGAGACTTTTAGGAACTGTGTATGAGTGAGATGGCTGCCTCACCAGTGTCCTGGTGCTACTGTATGATACTGGAATAGGGCCAGGAATGCCCTCTCACTATCAGGATCAGAAGTTGAGTTTGTTCAGTTGTGTGGCCTTGCTCTTGATGGTGTGACAGAGCCAACAGCACAGGAGACTTATTTGAACTGCTCATGTGCTGCGTTCATCTCAGTAACTGCTAGTCCACTGCTGCTACCAAGACCAAGTTTCTAGTTACTGTGATCAAGTTTCCAGTTTCTCTGCAGTCTGTCAACTGACTTCTACAAAGCCCGGACTTTCCCCCTCACATGCACATAATTGTACCTCGCAGTAAAGGGTTTGGGTTTTAAATTATAGTCAATGTGATCGCTGTATGGATTTTGAAAATAATATGATTAGTTATAGAATCTACATGATTGTTTTTTAAGGACTAGCTTCTGCCTGTGAAAGCAGTAGAACATCATGACCTACTTTTCAATTGCTTTTCAGTCATAGATGCTCTTAAAAACAGTTAGCAGTTAACAGTCTGTAGTCTACAGTAGACAGTAATTGACATTCTTATTGCAGATAACAGTTGCAGACATGACCAGCATGCGATATTTTATTTAATGCTCTCTCACATCTGTAAGATGAGAGAATATGCTTTAACATCATGTTGAAATAAGATTGCACTTCTGAACTGAGTAAATCAGCAGTATGACTGATTACAAAATAAAATAGCAAATATGTATATTTATCCAATGACTTTAGCTCTCATTTTCAGGATATTTTAATGATTTTCTTTTTTAGACATTATTTTTCTTCAAGGAACAGAAGTAATTTTTAAAGTAGCACTGAGCCTGCTTAGCAGTCAAGAAACATCTGTAATGGGATGTGAGAGTTTTGAGAACATTGTTGATTTTCTTAAAACCACTATTCCAGATATGACTCAGCCTCAAATGGAAAAAATTATCACTCAGGTAAGGTGGTTTTTCTCTTTATGTTGTCCTCTCATTTACTTTATTTTAAATGAATCATTTAAACGCCTAAGGTATAAGTGAAAGTCTTCTTAGTATGTTCCTTTTGGTTTGAAATGCAAGAGTCCCAGTAACTTTTATAGAAATAGGATATGAGCAAATTTCAATGGGTTTTGAACTGCAATTTTATCAAGACTTTTATTTGCTACCTCAAGGTTTAGTACAAAGCTTCTTTTGTGTTCCAGCTATTGGGAAAACATGACTTTGCTTATAATTTTCACATCACCATCAGAAGGGTAAAAGTAGCCAGTTTTCAAAACCTAAACCCAGGTGTTGCTCCCTGCTTGTGGGTGAACAGTCCAACAGCTTGTGACACTTGGAAGCATAACTTGCCATGGTGGGATGAGGGCAACATCACAGCAACTTCCCCTCTTGATCCTTTTAATTCTGGCTGCACAGTGCTGTGTACCCCTGTAGGAACTTTTCTGACACTTCATCTTAAGATCCTACAAGTTTAGGAGGCTGCTGAGGCCCCATTTTCATGATCAGTATTAAAATCAAAGTTGATCAAACTTTTGTTGTTCTGTTGGGGCAGCTTCTGTCCTCCTGGGGATCACTTTTAGAGAGAGTATAGCGTCCTCATGCAACTTCTGCTTCACCTCAATCCTGTCTTTGGAGGGATCACACTTGACAGGTGCTTGGTGCCAGAGGTAAAAGCTCTTCAGGACTGATCCCTGCCTGCCTTATATGGGTAAGGGAAGGGAGGACTGGAGTAGTGTTACTTCATCAATACCACAAAACTTCGTGGCAGAATAGAAGAGAAACAAAGAATTACTAATACTGATATAGTAAAAGCTTCTTGTGAAATCTGTCAGTGGCTGGGATTTTCATGTCTCTACATCATCTTCCTCTTCGTTGAAGCAGCAAATTGAAAATGAGCCTCAGTCTAATACCTTAACTGTGAACCTGTTAACAGTTTTCCCCTTTCAGGAGGTAATAGAAGAGCTCTAGAAAACTATCTCCATATGCAGGAGTGCAGTTAATACTGATGCATTCCTATGGCTTGGCTAATGCTTGAATGTTTCAAGTGCTTTCAGTTAAAAATTCATTTTTAGACAACATGTAAATCTTAATTTCCTCATTTCATTGGTTGTGATTGCCATGCTAAACCTGTGTCAGGCATGTTAGTGTCTGTCTTCACAACTCACTGATTCTGGCAATGGTAGAGATGGTAGTTCAATATTTTTGATGCTATTAGAAATGAAATCTTTATCCTGTGGTCTGCCTGGATTGTAGAGCAAGTGTGGTGTGGTGAGCACGATAGAAGTGACTTTGTGCAAAGTCAAGTCTGGCTGAATGAAGAATGGGTTATGTTGCCTGAGTGGAGGTGGGTGTGGTTATACACAGGTCTGCTCAGCTCTGAGGGGAAGGTTGTCTGCTTGCCTGTGGTGTGGTCTCATGCTGAGCAGCCTTCTGGATCTGCATTCATATGTAGACTGCCTATATTGTATTGCTCATACCTAGGCTGGCTGCAGGTGGAGTCGTTTGGCTGCCTCAGCGTTGTAATTCCCAGGACTGTCCTAGTATAGCAGATAATGAAAGAAAAATGTAGACATTATGCAGACTATATATATATACATCTATATATGTATACAGATGAGGAATTGACCGGGTAGCTATATAGGGGAAAATGGCACTTGCCCAGCTTGAACGCCATATGTAATTTAAAGTTTTACCTCATTTGAATTACCGTAAGAATGGTGAACATAATGCAGAACTTGTTTTGTTGGGGGATCTGTGAGTGTCTTCTGTTGGTGTAATGTTTGTGTTCTCTAGAACAAGGAACAGAATTAATGTCACTGTAGACATCCCTTCCTAGTCTGAACTATTTGGTAACTTTCAGAAGCGGAGAGACTGACTAGATGTATAAACAGATAAGTGTCATATGGTCCCTGTTAGATGTTCAGTTCCATAGTCTTCACAATGCTTTGTTACCAAAGCATTCCAGTAAGAAAATAGTCTATCTTCACGCAGAGACAGAGCACAGGGAAACTGTAACCATGAAGAGTGTTTTTATAAAGTCTATAAATGGGCACTTGGAGTCAAGAGATCCAGTTTTGAGGGTGGAGATCTGGCAACTCCCGGATTATTCTTCCTCATTGCGTGATCCTGCTTCCATCATAAGGTGTTGAGACTTGAATTTAAAAATTTCTTCTTGAACTTCTTAATATTTCTGAGGAAGAGATGATAAGACTTGGTCATATTATAAAATTCTTGGATTAAATAAGACTTTTCTGCTGATACATCTCATAGTAAGAGGTGGCATTTGGTAATTGTAGAAGCAATGACCCAATCTGTTCTGAAGTCTGTGATTTATTATGGCTACAATAAGAACTCTAGAGGCTAAAATGCTCTTACTTCCCCTTAAAATACTTTTTTGAGAGGAACAGAAAAAAAAAATAAAGTTAATCAAGCAGAGTTGCCTCTTAGCCAAACATTCATGTGGAATAAGTGCTCTCAATTGGAGCTGAAAATTGTTTTTTCTCTCATGGCAGGTGTTTGAGATGGATATTTCCAAACAGCTCCATGCCTATGAAGTAGAGTACCATGTTCTTCAGGATGAACTGCAGGAAAATGTGAATCCTTGTGATGAAGGTGAACCGCTGGAGAAGCTGGAGAGGGCAAACAGTCATCTGAAGAGACAAAACATGGATTTGTTGGAGAAGCTACAGGTAAATGACTTAAGACTAGAAACTCATGGAGAGTTCATCTCTATAATCAGCCAATAGAAGAGTAAGCATCTTTTTTAAATGCACATGAGAAGTCTCCCAACTGCAAGACCTTATGCACTTGAGCAGTTCTCTCCATTACAGTGATTTACTTCTGTTAGACATATTTCTAACTCCTTTGTCATTCCTTGGACTTTTCCTTCTTGATGCAGATTTCTTTTTCTCAAACTCTATCTACTCTTATGTCCCATAAAGTCTGTTGGCAAAATATGTGTATCTTGCTGAAAAGTAAGTTCTCTGTCCCTTTGTATCTATGCTTCCCTATTGGAAAGTTTTAAGAAATAATCCATAGTGCAGTAGGCTTGCTTTCTCCAGACCTTTGTAGGCAGTATCATTCTGTTTCCTTCTGCTGAAGCTCATAGTCCTACTTTTGAAAGGTGGTCTCTTCTAGCAAACTTGAACACAGCTCAGTGCCCACCAGACTTTGCTCAATAAAATCATGCTTTAAAAGTCTTCTCTTCCTCCCTTATTATTCAGCCTTTCTTCCATAGCCTGGCCAAGACTTGTTTCAGGTTTCAATATGTATTGTCTTGCATTTTCCTGAAAGACAAGCTCTTCTTTTTGCATCACCAGGCCATTTCTTGTTACATTTGCTACTTTGAACAAGTATTGGGAAGACGTGAGAGCACACCTGCAGATTCTGAAACCTGAAAGTAGAAACTGGAAAAAAAGGAAAGATCAAGTCCTCATTACTTTAGTGTTTATGGGCTAAGGGTGCTGTGCTGTGTTCTTTTGATATTGAAAACAGGGATCACTTGCTGTTTTGACTATTTTTTGCTTTATTTCATTTAGTTAGTTAGTTACTGCTACCTAGTCTTTTACCTCTGTTCTGAAAAATGCACCAAGGGTATAGAATAATGATGAGTGACTGGTTTGAAAGGCTCTATTGTAGCTCTTCTGTTCTTACAGAGTGCCATATTGTAATACATCTTCCTCAATTGCTTCACCTGGTCATCTTTTTGTTTGTATAGCTTCTTCATTCCTCTGCTTGGGCCCTTTCCTAGAAATGGTCAGAATTCCTCCACTTTCCACAGCAAGACATTTGCTACTGCTGTGGTCCAGGGTTTCTGATTACTAGTCAATGGGTTATTTTTTTCCCAGAGGAAGTTGTAGGTCTTTTATTGTAGAAGAGGGAAGACTGTCTGCTTCTAGGCTTAATTTTAAGGTTCTCTTTCCCTCTAACCTCTCCATCCTGCTAATTTACTCTATTACATAGGGTTCGCATTGCTCCTTCACTGTCAGACAAGTTGTCTCTTCCAATGATACTCCAGCTGCTGATTTCCTTTTTCTCTCTGCAGCTCCAGTTCCTTGTTACCCTGAACTGTCCCGTGCTTGCTGCAACTTGCATGTCTTCATCCCTCTGTAAAGCTTTCAGAAATCCTTCAGATTGATCTGGTCACTATAAGGAGATTCTGTGTGTGAAACACAGTAGATGTTCCTTGTATCATCTGCCTACACAGATAGCTTTTAGAAACACTGGTGTAATTAAGTTCTTCCCTTAACGTATAACATATCATAATATAAACAAAGTTATTCAGAAAGTCTCAATTTATTATAAAGATAATGTTACTGTTTACAGGTTGCTCATGCTAAAATTCAGAGTCTGGAATCCAGCCTGGAGACTATTTTGACTCGAGAGAACAAAATGAAGACTTTAATTCAGTCCCTGGAACAAGAGAAGATGACATATCAAAAGACTCTTGAGCAGATAATGAAATATTTGCCAGCAGAAGCGTTGTCTGACTGTGAACTGCTCCTGAAAGAAGTAAACTACAATCCAAATAATAAAATAAAGTAAGGAGTAAGCCATAAACCAAGGTTTTATAGGCAGCATTTCTTCAAAAAAAGGGAAAGAAATATGAGTATGCTGCTTTCAAAGGACTTAGCAATAGGCAACGATGTTATCCAAAAACTAGTGCTGGGACACTCATAGCTACAGATGGGCCTTCAAATGTCAGTATGCAAATTCAGGCTATTAATTTTTTTTATGATTATGTAAATAAACCACAAGGGGGAAATAAAGGATCTCACATATAATTATGATGAGTAGATGTATATTTAGAACTGACCTAAAGGAAAAGAGAAAGTTCAGTAGTAAAAGCCAAGATAATGGTGATCTACAAATTCACTCTGGATGTGCTTGTCTTGTAGTGAAATGAGGATAGCGTGTCTTTATATATACATATATATATATATATATGTATGTTGAATAATACTTGAAAAAAAAAAAAAAAAGAATGTAATTTTCCCTCTAAAGAGCAGCATGTTTCACATCTGTGGAAAATCTGTGAACTCATGCGTGCCTCTTTTTTATTTCTACTGACATTGTGTGCACAGACCAATAACCAGAATAAGCATCATGACTTGGTTTGTACAGAAAGAGCTCTAGTGCCATCTACAGCCTGGGCTGTACTGGTCAGCAGTGTAATTCCACATGCATGTTGGAAATGGAAACAAAAAGCATCATGTCATAGCTCCACCTTTGTAACCCAGAGCTAAGAAACAGATATCTACACCCTCGCAGAACTTGTAAAGACAAGAGCTAACAGTGACTGCTACTTTCTTCCTGGCCTGTTTGCTTCCACCTGTCCTGGGTTGGTCATGATGACAGGAGGAAAGAAGCAAGACTGTACGATGGTTTTTATTCTGATATTAATTTTGCACAGGAAACTTGCTGTTATAAGAATTAGGCATGTAAGAGGTGCTCTTTTAACCAAAGAAATACTGGAAGAAGCCTTGTCTTATCGTAATGGGAGCCAGAAAGCTGTTCTTAAATTTTATTTGAAGAGAAAATTGAGGCAGGTTGCAGGAAGTTGAGCATAAGTGCACTAGAAAGGACCAAGCAAGTTTCAAATATTGTGTACATTTCAGTTTTCACATACACAGTGGATATACATTTCAAAGGGGATTCTGAAGTATGGTTGCAGTTTTAACAATGCTTTCCAGGTTATTCCTGTTTTAATACTGCTTTGTAAATCAGTAAATCTTCTTTTTAAATCAGAAGTCATGAATTTGTGTGTTCTGAGCAGAAGGTGAGGTAAGCTCTGATCATTTCAAGGGAGAAAATATGTTTATAAAGGTATGAAAAGATGCATATAGTTTTGAAAATGTTTTTGAGTGGAATTTTTGAGAAGGCTTAGGCAAATGTATAATAGACATGTATTTTGGAGTGTATGTCTGAACGGTTAATTGAGTGTTACAGTGGCTCATGTTATCTCTTACCATTTATACTGTATTTCAGGAAACACTTATTATTTTAGTAAGAAAAACAATTAAGCAAAGTGCCAAATCCAGCGGTGTCTTTATGCATAAGATTGTCCACTTTAGAAAGCAAGGACCGAATGTCACTGCTCTCTAAGTATTATGCTTTATGTTAACCTAAAAGTGAGGAACAACAATGCTGATTTGCTGTACACTGCTGTGGAACTTAGGGGCTTGGGGTCTCCTGGGTTGTTTTTTTGTTGTTTTTTTACTTCCATGGTGTTTTATTTGATTAAGGATATTGATTTACTTAACAGTCTTTGTTTTTACAGTTGGGGTGAAAGGTCTTAACACCATGTATAAAATTATGTGGAATCTAGATATTTTAAGAATATTGTATTGTACTAGGTGAGAAAATGCCAGGTGAAAAGGCAATTCTTTGCAGTTTTGTTCAGCGTAAGTTTTAGCTGATGTATACATACAAAACCAATCCCAGGAACTGCAATAGCGTGTATTACAAAGAATCAAGGTTATTCAGATGTATCGGGAGGTTTTTTAAGATGCACTGAATGTGCTTTGTCCTCTGATTCACTTACAAGATTTTTCATGTAATGCCTGGAGAAATTCCAATAAATGTCATTGCTGCATTTCCCATGGCCTGTGGCTAGTTTTATTTTTCTACACTTCAAGTACCAATCTCATTCTCAATAGTACTATTTACATGAAAGATGAAAAGGATCTGGTTTTAGTTTCTAGTTGTGGGCAAAAACAGTACAGGATTGTAGAAGGGCAGATATAAGGACAGAAATTCTTACCCAGGAAAATAGTTTTGCATTGTTCTTAACTGAAGATTATGAAAAGGTATTTTTCTTCTGTAGCAGTTCATTTAGTACATATGCATGTTGAGAATAGTAATTTGAGGAACTCTACGCTGTGCATCTAGCTTGGGAGGAGGACACCGTATTAACAAGTAGAAATAAACTACAGAAGTAAAACCACAGTGAGGTAAGTGCTTCATAACATTAGAAAATTTGTGATAGTGTTTGTGTTCCAAACATGTCTGCCTTGTAACTGGTACCTCTAGGCGTTCTAGTTTGAAGTCTGCACTCAAGCAGATATCCTCAAGACCATCTTCAGATGAATGACCAGCAAGATGATTTAGAAATCTGTGAATGGTGTGTGTGTTTGTGTCCATCTGTTTTGTCTCTCTCTGTCATATAGGTAGATTTACAGCTGTTCTGTTCTGGTTGCAGCTGTGCCACTGTGAAGAGGGGAGTCTAAGGTGCAGTGGACTGTGGAGAGAGCTGCAAAGATACTTGCTTGGGAGAAGGGACAGTTCCTGGATTTGGACAAATTCCTTTTTTATTCCTATACCTTGTTTTTGTGTTTGGAAAAATTTTTCACGGTAAAGCTGTTGTTTTGTCTGAACTAAGCACAACAGTGCTCTCAGTTTTTGCAATCAACTTACAGAGAACTAACTCGGGAGGAAAAAGTATCTGCTGTTTTCAGGAGCTAACTTAGACTGGCTTCTGCTGGCAGAGGGTTTTTTTAAAAGTCTGGGGAGACATCCATCCTTTTAGCTAGCATACTAGCCTATAAATGAAGAGTACTACTTGCCAGGAATACAGTTGAAATAGTTCAGTCTGGTAAGAAGGTCTAACGTAGGGAACACTCTGGTATTCGCATCTTTTATGTATGGAAAACCTGACCAGAAAGTTTTGGTGTTTTGTTTAGGGTTTGGTTTTTTTCCCCTCTCCTAAAAAGGACATTATCTATTTCTCTCCTAAAAAAACGAATGTTTATTTAAGGTGCCTTTAAGTTGAATTTTGTTTACTTTTCTCTAAAAAGGCATCAGATTTTACTGAAAAAGATTAGTCTCCTGATAAATGTCATGCCTCAATTGAAGACCTGACTTGAAATCACAAATCTAGCTAATCTTAAATGGTTTGATTATGCCCTCTTCAACATGATACTGCTTTGCCTAATATCACTACAAGAAAGTCTAACAATTTGTAACATAGGAAAGAATTTCAGCAGTTTAGTCCAAGAAATTGGTATCACCAGTATGATCCAGAGGGTCCATGTTTGGACCTTAATCTAAATCTAGGTATTAGAGTGAATAGCCTTTTGTGCGCTGTTAATAGTGATTATCCACTCAGTCTTTGTAGTCATAGATGAGTGTTGACAGGCATGTGAAGGCCGTAACATGTCAAGCTTTATGCCAGGCTACACCATCCATTTGAAGATTTGTAATTGATTGTGTATTTCTGTAGTTCAGCTTTTACTGTCAGTGTTAGCTATTGAATGCATTTAACATATGCTTCACTTTCCTCAGTCTTCCTAGTGACTAGAAAGAATGAAGTTTAACTTTCTTTTCCAAAAAGACTTACTGAATGCTTAGCTATATCCTTCCTCCAGACATCTGGTGTGCAAGAGATAGAGTTTATATGCTTAAAGTTTAATACATTAACTCACTCTGTCTGAAAGCATATTAAACTCATCAGCAACAGTAAAAAGCTGGGGAGTAAAGCAGAGATTTACTGTGTGCCTTGAGCAGATAATGGTTTGTGTGCTGACTGGCTTGAAATGAAGTGGAATCTGGACGGATTGGCACTTGGTGTGTTGTTTGGCTTTATTTTAATGTTGACCTTAATTCTGGACCAAAGGAAGGAGCTGGCTTTACCAAAGTGCTCCTTTACCAAAATGTTGTGTTGGAGTTTCCTTGGAATTGAGGTTTTTCACTCCTTTACTATTCTCTTCAGAGCTCTTGCTCAACAACCACTTTTTAACAAAGGAATTGGGAATTGTTTTTCATAGTCTTACCATCAGAAAAACTTCTCTTGGATCTTATTCAAACTGTTCTTGTACTCAAATTACAACTTATTCAAGTCTTCACTCTGATAAAAGAAAGTTAAAAGGTTTTCATATTTTTATTTTTGGTTAGAATGCGTGCTGAGAGATGACATAAATGCCACACATCATGTCCTGCCGGAATGTACATGGTGAGAAGTATTGAGTGAGCTTGTGCTTGTAAAATGCTGGACTAATAGATGTAGTTTCTTGGTGTGGTAAATAGATCTATATCCAGCTTCAAAGTAGAGACCTAGTTGCACTGGCTATGTATACTCTTATGCTGTTATCTGTCAAAATGATTACTTCAATCACCTGTGCACACATAGTATTTGGAGTTGCAGCTATTTGCATGTACATGGCCATTTTTGTCTAAAAAGCTTTAACTGTTTGTACCACCCAGTTTTGAGTGTGAATGAAGCAGGAATGAAGCATTCTGTATAGTATAAGCATTCTTCTAATGTCCAGAGCAGTTGTCCAGCTTGTTTCAGAACAGAAGACACACACAGTGAAGAAGGAGCTGGTTTGAGCTTATAGTTGCTTTTCCTTTGGCTGGGCAAGTGGGCTACCCCAAATAGAATCAGAATCTCAAGTTTGAAGGGACCCATAAGGACCACTGAGTCCAACTCCCTGCTCCTCACAGGACTACCTACAACTAAACCATATGACTAACAGCATTGTCCAGATGCTTCTTGAGCCAGGTGCCATGCCTGGGGGTCCTGTTCCAGGGACTGGCCACCCTCCCATTCCTAATGTCCAATCTGATCTTCCCCTGATGCAGCTTCTTTCCATTTCCTCATGTTCTGTCCCTGGTCACCAGAGAGAGGAGATCAGCACCTCCCCCTCTGCTGCTCTTTTGTTTGTGATGAGGTCACCCCTCAGCCTTGTCTTCTCCAAGCTGAACAAACCAAGTGATGTCAGCTGCAACTTGTAAGTCTTGCCCTTGAGGCCTTATACCATCTTCATAATCATCCCCTGGACACACTCCAAAAGTTCAGTGTCCTTCTTGTATTGAGGCACCCAAAACTGCACACAGTACTTGAGGTAGGGCCACACCAGTGCAGTGTAGAGTGGGACAATTATCTCCCTTGACTTGATGCACCCCAGGACTCAGCCATTTTGGCTGCTGGGGCACACTGTTGACTCATAGTCAACTTGTCATCAATCCAGGCCCCCAGATCTCTTTCCATGGGGCTCCTCTCCAGCCCCTTGTCCCCCAGTTTGTATCTATAACCCAGATTACCCTATCCTGGGTGCAAAATCTGGCACTTGCTCTTGTTAAATTCCATACAGTTGGTGATTGCCCAGCTCCCCAGCCTATCTAGATGTCTATGTAAGTCCTCACTACCCTCAAGGAAGTCCAGAGCTCCTTCTAGGTGTGGTGGTTTAAGCCCTGCCAGGACCGGAGACCACGTTGCCTTTGCCCCTCAGCCAGTCAGGCTGGCAATGAGGCACAAAACCCCGGGTTAAAATAAGATGAAATTTAATACAACGGTGTGATAAACAATCTGAACAACAACAGTGGCAATGTTAACAACAATAAACAGCAATAACAGTGAACAAGACAAAAGATATACAGAGAAATACTGCAATGGTCATGGAACAAACCCGATGTGTGCTCCCGCCACCAAAAGCCAGAAAAGGAAAAAAAAAAGGTTTCTGCCCCTCGACCTGACGTCAGCATGGTATGAATAACCCGGCTGGAGATCCCTTCCCCCTCTCTCTCTGCTGGGGAAACTTAACCCTATCCTAGCTGAACCAGGACACTAGGTTATTATGGTCAGCAGTCCTACACAATAAAGATACTTAGGGGCATGGTGTGAAGAGTAGATCCAGGCAAGCCACAGCCTGGTAGCAGCCACAATAACACCATGCAAAGCCTATTTTTCTAAACATCCAGGAATGCTGTCTGTGCATGGCTCTGGGAGGACTGGACATCACCTCTGTGCTGCATCTCAGGGCTCATTGCTTCAGACGAGGTCAAGTCTGGTCCTGTGGACTGCGTAGCCGTTTGTCCCATGCAGTTTGTGCTCCTGAAAGATATCTTCCAGTTTATTTTCATGTGCTGAGAGAGCACTAGGATGCAAACCAAACTGGAGCAAGTAGGGGTGAATGGGAGATTTCCTTCAAAGTGTATACCTGATGCTAACTAAAACCATGCTGTAGGCCCCCAGTGCAGGTCAGCATCCCATCAGTACTTCTCCAGGAGCATACAAAAGTAGTTTTGTATGAAACTGCTGAGCTGCCTGCACTGTTCTCTCCAGCACTCAATAAAGGTGCTACAAAAAAACATTTGTCTTAATTTTTTAATGATCAATCGGCTAAAATTGATGCTTCTGAAGAAATAGTACTTACTAAATTTGGACCTGAATATTGCCCACGAGGTGTCACTGTTGCTTTTGTACGTGCAGCTCTATGTGTGTGACGGTGTCGTGTTGCAGAGCTCCTGTGCTATGCACAGTATGTGAGCAACACACTGTGGCTCTTATTTTAGAGAGGAGAATTAACTGATTCTCCTGCCTGATGAAGCATGATGCTCTATTTGCACACTGTTTATAGTAAAATGTGATGTTTGTGGTGAAAGAATTTATTGTAATGAGAGGATTTACTAAATGCCAGATACAGCATTCTCAGAAACAGATGCCTCAGTTGCAGTGTTTAGCCTCTGCTCTTGTGTGAGAGAACTATGGAGGCACTTTTACACCCTACAACAGGCATATTGTCCCCAGCAATCTGATCCTGGCTGTCTCCTTCTGTACTGTTCTGGTCAAGCAGGATTTATTTTTATGTCCCCTGAAACCAGTATTGAGCTGATCGGATCTAACTGCAGTCCAATTCTGCACTTACTCATTTTTATTTTTTTAAAATAAGGCTTCTTTGCAGTAAGCTTCTCCATGCCCTCTAAGTCTCAGATAACCAGTCCTTCTTCCCAGGTTTTCTTTTAATTGATCTTACTGGGTTTTCAGCAATCAGAACAGAAGTGAAGGATTTGCTCCTATTTTTTCCCAGAACTACAGAGAAAACATGATCTGCTACTTCCATCTTCCAGTTAACACTTTTTCCCTCCAACAGTATTGCTTTCAGATGTCACACTTGTTCTGAAATGCAGAGGACACATTCAATATAACATGCTGTTCCAACCACCAAGGCACAGCTGTTCTCAAATACGTCTGGACAACAAGCACAAGGCATGTTTACCTCCCAACCAGAGCCTAATGTTCAAACCATGCTCAGGTAATTATGGCATCAGCATTTCCCTGGGGACTTCTGGGCATAAACAAAGAGACCACATCTCTTCTACAATGCGTTTGCATTTCTAAAAGCACCAAATTATAGATGGGCCTAATGGGTTGAAGGTGCTTAAAGCTGGGCCAGTGCACTTCATGTGCAATATACCATCATTTGAAAAGCTATCACGTTGTGGAAACATCATTCAAGTGCTAATTTAAATAATACTAACATCTAAAATGAAGCCATGCTCTGACATTTATAGGTTTAATGTCTATTTCTGCACTCTACCAAAATAGATGGGCTGTGGGTGGATCTATGATTATTGCTGTGCATTAGCAAGACAAAAATTGTGTAGGCAGCTGGTATTATGCCTGGGTAAATATAGATGAGGGAGAATCTACAGTGTAATTTTTTGATGTCACATGTTTATTTAAGAAACAATTAGAAACAACGTTAACTTCAGCAGTGCTTAAGGCTTTGGAGAGGGAGAAAGGATCTTAAAAATTTGGTGACCAGAGACATTTCCATCCTGTATAGCCTGTGGTCCCAAGCAGCAGTGACGTGGTTGCGCAGTCCCAGGAGCAGTGATTCCCTGCCATCCTTTGCCTGCAGAGCAGTCACGGCTGTTGAGGCTGGATGCATTGCCAAGCCATCATCCTGACCAAAATTTGTGATGGTTGTGTCCTCTGCCCTTGTGTTAATCCTGAAAACTTCAGAGAGCTTTGATGGGCTGAATGAAATGGGTATTTTTTCGCTGAGTCCAGATCTTGCATATTGTGGAAGGAGCAAAGGTAGCAGTCTTTTTGGAAGAACATAATTTTATCACTTTCTGGCTAAAACAAGTAAAAGTTAAATGGTCCCTCCTACCCCAAATGGACCAGTGAAATGAAACAAGGTGTGCCTAACCACTAAATTGCTCACAGTGGCATAACTGCTTTTAGTAATGTGCTTGTGCATAATGTCAATTGGAGGGTAACTCTTAACAGTTTTCTAATTGAGACCAATAGGTAAAGTTCTCCACAGAGCTTTTCGTTCCTCTTTACTGCAGCACTACGTCAAGTTTATTCTCACACAGAAAACTACTGCTTTGTAGGAAAGGGTTGGGTGATTTGATTATGTCAGTGGGTGGGGGGAAACAAGAGTGCAGTGGATAGTAGGCCAGCTCTGACAATTGATACCATCTCCTTTCACAGCCTGACCTGGGCAGGTCCCCATTGACTTTCTTCTCAGAACAAAATGCCAACTAGTATTCAACTGGGGGTGTGTGTTTGTTTTCCTCATATTTCTCCAACTTTACTTCCTCTGCACAAGGACAGGATCCTGCTGCATATCTCGTCTTCTCCTTAGGCCACCCGGTCCCCATGTGTATAGTCTTTCCCCTCCTTTTTGCATTCTTCACAAAGGCTGAGACCACTGCCAATTTCCTCGGCTTGTGGGTGATCTCACCAACCTCAGCCTGCTGGAGAAACATAGCATAAAAGCTCTGTGTTTTTCTAAGAAAAGCATTTGCATCAGCCTGATGGGCAGGAGCATTGCTGCCCATCTCTTGTGAAAAGGCAGAGAGACTTGTCTGGCCGTTCCTTGGGGTTAGTTTGCATGCTACTGCAGTGGTTACACACAAGCAATGCAAGAGGATGCTTCGTATGCCTGCCACAGCTGGCTCCTTGTTGAAAAGTCCAGGGTTTGGATGACTATAAGACCCCTAATACATGAAGGTGGTAGGATTTTTTTAACTGTCTCTCAGTGGAAGTAATCCTGATGCTGTTAAACAGCCCTCAAAGAAACTTTAATTTAGTTTAGTTGGGGAGACTGGGGATGTGTAAAGTTGTTTTATGTGAGAGGGCAGAAAGAATTGGAATTATGGCAGGAAATCATAAAGTAGATGTGACAAACACTTCTGCTCTTAGAGAAGCTTATTAATACCAAAGCACATGATAACATGCCAGTTTTTGAGGATTTCTGGCTTCTTGATATTTGTTCTACTTCTTACAAAAAGTATGTATTTTTTCTAGCACCACCTGAAATGATCATAGCATCCTAGAGAGCCAAAGCATTAAATGATGCAAATTTTCTGAGTGGAGAACCCTGCCTTTTGGAAACAATATTTATTGGTGATATAACAGGGCCTAGAGAGATGCTACAACATAGATCTAAGATGGCAAAAGATGTACAGTGTCCCAAGAAATTTATAATTAAATCAAAGAGGTGGGAAGAAGGATGAAAGTCTATTGGTAAGAAGAGCAGTGTGGCAATTGCCCAGGGCAATTATGATCAGTTTAGGCAGATGTACAGTTATATTGTACTTTTTTTAGAAGTAGGAAGGTTTGATTTCGTCTTCATCAAGCTTTCTGGCTCAGCACTGACTTTATAGAGATGCCTCCAAAGAGTAGATCTCATTCATCTAATTCTGATACCCATCTTTCTCTGGCTGTGGTGGGTCCCAAAATATTTGACCGTTCCTTTCTTTGCTCTCACCCACCCCAAACACCAGCAAGAAGAGGAGAGGTGTGTTACTGCTTTTCTTTCCCTCTATATAATAACCTAATGGTTAGCACAATTGTTAAGGAAGAGAAAAGCCTGATTTCTGGTCAGAAACGCATCCTGGAAAGAATGCAAGTGGAAATATGTACCATGGACAGCCTTCACAGTCTGCTTGTTTATTCTTATACTTAGAGATTCAAATAATGATCATGATTAAACCCTCAAAGGATCTCACTTACTGACTCTCTCCCATTTATGGCATGCTTTGAGGGAAATTATAATGAACATGCTAAAAAAACATGAACCCTCTGGCTATTTGGGCTGTGGCAGATCCTATGCTCCTTGGAGCATGTATAAATCTCTCTCCTTGCCTCCCTGTGTGAGCCAGGATTCTGATAGGACTTTCTGGCCCTTTCTTGTTCCTGGTCCCCAGAGTCAGGGTCTCTAGCCACCATGTCAGGGAGGACGGGAAAAGGAGGAGAGGGGAGTGTAATGCTCTCACTGTCCCTCCACACATGCCAGGACCCGAGGCACTGCTGTACTCCAACTGCAGTATCATCTAAGCTAGTAGACTTTTTTTTCCCTTCCTTTTCTTTCTCTTCATCTCAATCCCAGGGGAGTCAGACTCTGAAGAGAGTCTCAGTGTAAACCTCTGAACACAGAAATAAACTGTAGTCCATCCTGTGTGTGATAGGAAAATTAATAGCAAAGAAACTTTGCCTGGAGCTGCAAGGAAAGGTGGAGGAAGAAGGATTTGCTGCTGCAGATGCCTTAAGTAGATAGTGTGCTGGAGTTTAGGACCTGGTTCTATGTATCTATCATAAAATAAATGTGTGCTCTACCACCATCTGTAGTGTGTGCACAGCAGCAAATGACTCCAGACACAGCTAAAAGTGTAATGGCCCAAAAGCAGGACAGGAAAAGAAGAAACAGAGGGGATGAAGGGAACATGTATTGTAGGAGACAACAAGGACTAGGGTTGCATTGGGCATTGTGAGGAGAAACCTGTGCCACTTTTCTTTGCATGCTGGAGGTGCCTGTCACCATGACGTCTAGAGTCACCTGTCAGGTTAGTGATATCTCTCTTGGGCTCTGCCAGTAACTCTCTCTAAGCTGTAAACATTTCAAGATACAATGGTTACCTCTCCTTCACTATAACAAAGTAGGGAGGAAAAAGCGCCTACAACCAAATCCTTAGTAGCCCCTGAAACACCCTGATGGCCCCCACAAATAGGGTTCCTTTACCCACATGAAACAAGCCACATGCTAGGTTTTGCTATAAAACCAAAGCACTTTAGCACAGAAGTCAGTAAAATTTTTCTCCCTTCCCAAAGAGCAAGTTCAGCACCATTTAAACTTCTGGAATCCAGGAAAGGAAGAGGTGAGCTTTTGAGTGAAGATTCAGTGCACAAAACCCTGTCATCTATTGGGCCTGGCCTCTGAACTGTGGGTGAAGAGGAGCTCTTGTCTTCAAAAAAATCCAAATACCAAGCCAGGCAGTTAGAGCACATGACCTCCTTGGGATTAGGTTTTTGTAAACGAATGCAACGGCATCCATCTGGTCTGTTTGTTGCTTCTTTTTTTTTTTTTTTTTTTTCTTTTTCAATATTAAAACATATACATTGCTCTGTGCATGTAAATACAATTTCATTACAGAGGGCTCAAGGGTGTATAGCATTTTTCTTTGATTTTGCAGAGCCAATAAAACTTGTGTACTGAGAGTGGCTTCCTTTGGGCATCCTTTTACAGAAGCTTTTTAATACTTCCCTTCTCTCCACATGAAAACACACACACAGTCATGGCTATTATACTATGTAGGATTAACTTGAAGTACAGCACTGAGTTTGCAAAGGTTTGGGGTGTTGAGCTTTCTGAAAAGTCTGCTACCTAAGTATTTAAGCACTTTTCTCATGTACATAATCTATATAATCTAATTGTTACATTCATTAACAGTTATTCTCTCTTCCAAGTCCTACATCTGATCTCCACTAGGCAAATATTGTCAGAGCAATTAAAAATAAATGCATTAGATCTAGAGGGAAGGAAAAAGAAACCAAAAAGATGATCGCCATTTTCTCAGCAGGGTTTGCAACCCTTTAACCACAGTGCAGTGGTTGCCCATTCTACCTCCTTATTCAATTTGGTCCCTAATAACCATGGAAACAAAGAAATGTCAGTAAAAGTAACTGTTTCACTTGGTTCCTTTCTGACCACAGCCTGCACTAAAAGCTTTATTATTTGCTCTTTGCTCTGCATGCTGGAGGGAAAGGAGAGAGAAAGCAAGGTAGCTCACAGAGGGCAAGGATTGCTGCAGATGTGGCAAGGAGAGATAGAGCAGCAGGGCACCAGGCTGAAATAGTGATGACCTGTGCAATTGAGAAGTAATTTAGTCTTCAGAGAAAACAAGACTATCTCAATGTGCCCTCCCTGTCTGTCTGCTACCCCTGCTCCTTATATTTCAGCCCAGAAACCTAAAGTGAAGAGTCAGATGCAGGTGGTGGTGGAACAGCAGCAGACAGAGCTCCACAGAGGACTATGGACAGTAAAGGCAAGGTGGAGTCTCTAGGGACTGAGGAGTGGTGCTCAGCTTTCCTCTGCTCTTTCACCAGCCTCTTTGCAATCCTCCAGTGAAGGCTGAGGTAGGGATAGGAAGCAGGAGTGTGTGGCTCTAAGCAAAAGGAGCATAGGGACTATGAAGACTGAGGGAGGAGAAGACCTGAAGAGGGCAGTGGTCATCATTGTGTGAAATAGGCAGGAGGCAGTTGGGAACGTTAAGCTGTGAGAAAGGAGAACAACTTTTCTTTAAGCAAATGGATGAAAGAGGCAAGAAAACAGAATTAGGGAAATGTACACGTGGGTTGTGGACGAGGTGTCAAACATGGCATTAGTGTTTTACAGATGAATGCTGTGTAATGCCCTGGCTGGAGTGTAAGGTTCAGCAGACTATACTAATAATAAAAATATTTTTTAACAAAAAAAATATGGTCATATCTGATAGCTACCAGTAGTGCCACGCTATGAATAACAGTATTTGAATGTAGTGGTTAAAATGTCTCCTGCTCTTTTTGCAAAACCCTTGACTGTGAGGGAACTCATTAGGAAACAGTCAAAACTGTTAGTCATTCTCTATTTTTTTTCTTTAGTCATTCTCTATTTTTTTTCTATCACCCAAATATAAAAATAGCACCAGAAAAATTAAACCTGCAGAATTTTATTCATTCCTCTAACAAAGAGAGTTAGGGGTGCTTGCTGCTAGATTTTTGGAGACTGAAAAGACTAATGAATCTGAAACTCAGGCTTTGTGTAAATTGCCAAAATATACACAATTACAAACTTTTTTCTTAATCTATGAAGTTTAGTTTAACCATAGTGCTGTTGGCTGCAGTGTTTCATTGTTATCATCTTGATTTCTGGATAAATTCTTTCCAGAGACACCCACTTAATGGAGATACCCACACACACCAACCTGGGTTTGCCCTGAATAGTCATGAGCTGTCACCTCAACAGTGCCACTGAGGTTATTCCCTAGAAACTGATGAGTGGGAGCAAACGTTAATGAGCATTATTTTAGAGTATTGAGTCATGACTCAATTTTCTTAAATCCGAAGGAGATTTGGTGTACGTGAAGAATGGTTGCTGCTACAAGCAGGATTGAAAGGGAAGTACTGTATTAAATATATACTTAAATGCTTCATCAAATACTTAACAGAATATATACTTATACTTACTAAAGTATATAGTCAAAAAGGGTAGACTCACTTGGAACAGTTATGTAGGGCTAGAAATCTTGTCTGTGTCTTGGATGTCCTTCACACCACTGCAAAAGAGAAAGTTTCATCTCAAAGCTAAGGAAAGGTGCTGAGTTAGAGGACAGTTATTGTCAAGATTTACCCCACAATGTGAGGCACTTATTTGAGTGTTTCCATGCAATCTTGGGGATGGGGGGGTGTGGGAGATGTCCACAGGATAATCCAGACTTTATGCTAACTTTCAAGTAATTTAGTCTGTCTCAAATTGAAACTACTCTCTGGAGGGACTTCTCTCATTTTACTGACTTTTGAGGAAGTGTTAAATTAATTGGGTGCGCCTAACTTAGTTGTGTAAACCTAGGCCTAAATGATGGGTTTTCCCTTTTGTTGAAATGGTGCTATCATTGCATGCTGTGTTGTAGTGGACACCTCTTGTGTCACATAGTACCCCAAAAGATTAAAGTTTCTACCTATAATTTGCCTTACTTGGACCTGCTAGCAGAGCACAAGCCTGTGGCAGAGATGTTAGGCCAGGGATCTCCTGCTCTTCAGACCAGACCCTGAACATAAAGGAACTTGAATGTTCAAGAGACTATCATAAAAATGGCCACATGCATAGGACAAGATTGCAGCCAGCCCAGCACTAGAGTTACAGGTTGTTTTGGTGTGGAGTCTTACTGCAGACATGAAGGTCTGACCCCAGCCAGGACTGATTCTGATAAGGTGGCTGCACTGGGAAATGGTGATGAAACACCTACATGCTTTTGCCATGTGTCAGCAGAAGATGACAGCAACAGAGATCTGATCTTCTGTAACTGCTCAGTGGTGGTTACCTTGATGTAGGTTTTGCAGATGTATGGATGCAAATGATCAAATCTGGTGACGGTTTACAAGTCCCTCTCATAACCCTGGCTGTGCATGACATCTCCATGTTGAAAGCCTTCTGGAGCTCTTGGCTCTCCTTAGTTCTCCTTGCTGATGGCGGGTTTTGGTTCCGAGTCGTTTTACCCCAGGGGAAAATTATAATTCTCACCAAATTCTCATTAGCTTTCTAAATGAAAGGATATGTGTGTGAGAAGTATTAGCAAAATCCCACACGCCGGAGTTAAATCTCTGCTTCTGCCACAGAATTTCTGTTGTCTCTGAATAGTGGCACTTATGTGTGCTGGTCAATGCAGCTGAAGACAACAGGGTAAATATTGCAATAAGGATGAATTCCAGCATGTTAAACATGCATTTTTAAAGTTATCTGCTGTATTGTTGTAGGTTATTTAAACAAGATTTTCTTGCTCTGGAGTCTGAAAACAGCATAGCAATATGTTAATGGTTTTGGTTTGGGGGTTTTATACCTTTTTTTTTTTAAAAAAAAAAAACAACAACTTTAATCCTCTTTCTGTATTTCAGGGCTGGAATGTAATCATAAAAGTTAACACGGCTCTTCAGATTGTTCTTCTTTCTGTAAGCATGGCTTCATAATGGAGATTTAGTGGGCTGTAAACAGGATGTCGTATGGTGCGCTCTGTCAAAAATTAATGATGGCAATGAAGATTAAATTATTCTTCCGTGAAAATACAGCACATACGCAGGGAGATGTTTGCAAGCAGGCTTAAAATAGGCCATTCCCTGAGGACAGCCTGGGGAATTTACTGGCTGCCCCCTGTTCCTGGTGAGAGTCTGGGTTTGCCACAAAGGGGAGCTGTGTTTAGTTCTGCAAAACCCTGGGACACAAAGGGAGGCTTTTGTTTCTCTTCCTTCTAGGTGGAAGCTGCAGGCTGTGGTGCCTGAATAATCTGATATTTGGCTACCTGCGGTGTACTCCCATTGCTCCAATTTGCACTGCTGGCCTGCTTTTGCTGCCCTTCATTGTCAGAGCTCAGAATGTTTGAGTCTGTGGGGATTCACTGTGAATTCGGCTGTGTGTGTTGGAGGGGGATGAAGGGAGAGGGAGAAGGGATTTTCCACAAATGGAAACTGAAAACCTGCAGCATATCTATATAGAAAGGCTTCCACTCCATCATCTGCTTCTGATTTTTTCCCCCTAGATACAGCATGAATATGTCAGTGGGAGAAAAAAAAAAAAGTTTCCTGAGACAGGTTTGTCTTGATGCTGGCTAGTATGGATTGCCTGGTGTGCCAAGCAAAGCTGTTTCATGTGAGGCATGATTTTCTGTAATGCAGCTCTCAGGAAGCCTGTGTGGCTGCTTTCTATTTCATTTTTTGGCGGTAGGTGGCTGTCTGCCTCTGCAGAGGCTCAGTCCAGGCCAGAGTATTCCCCAAGCTGCCTGCTTCTATATTCCCCAAACCTGTTTTCCATATTACCACTTGGTAAAGATGTAAATATTAAGCAGAAGATTTCACGCCTTCAACAAGGGCATGTCTTTCTCAGTGAATTCATGCCTGGTACAAGGGAGAAAATTAGAAAACTACATCTTGGAGGGAAGACGTCATCGCGACCTTTTATTCCCTTGTAGAAGAACTACTACCAATATTCCAGTTCAATGATCTTTGCCTTCTCACAGCTTCAGTGGTTACTGGTTAGGAT
Source organism: Athene noctua (assembly GCF_965140245.1). Lineage (NCBI taxonomy): Eukaryota > Metazoa > Chordata > Aves > Strigiformes > Strigidae > Athene > Athene noctua. The sequence continues at coordinate 219,545,599 of NC_134037.1, forward strand.
CCTGAAAAGCATCACGTTTGGGGATTTTTATATGTTTGAACACCTTTTTTCTTAGTCTCATAAGCTGTCTCGATTTTTTTTTTTTTTTTTTTTTATTCCCCCCATCATATCTTGTGTGTCTTCTCATGTGAATTCCCTTGTGGGTAGATCTTTGTAGCTGTATAATTCTTTGAGCCATCTAGACCTGGGAAAACACATCTTTCCCCTGTTTTTGAAGCCCATTGTCTAAGAAGACAACATGCTTTTTTATGCTTAGAATATATGAGCTGGTAGAAGCAAAAGGGGAAAGAGCTGACTATGGTACCGACTCCAACCCCTTGCATGGGGAACACAGTCTTTTGTGGTGGAAAGTGGCTCATTTCAAGTGGGTACTGTGCCAGACCTTTGGTGCACATGGATGCATAAACTGAATCACACCTGACATTTTAACTCTCCTTTGAAGTTCCATCACAATAGAAAAGCTAACTTGTATCTGATAGGTAAAAACAACCATTTCTGTCTCTTCTCAAAGATCTCTGCTCCTTCAATTACTTGCGTATTTCATGGGGAAAATTACTACCCTAATAGAGTTAGGCTTTCAGTGAGCAGTGAATATTGTTGTTGTTGCTCAAGAATTAACTGAGTAACATAAATTATGTTGCTAAAGTTAACCCAACCAGTGTGCAAGCATGTTTTTCTGTTTTGACTCATCAGTTGGAGATTACCAGCACTGGCTCTTGCTTTGGGGCAGAGATGACCTCTTCTGCCCTAGGCAAGTGAACCTGGCAGGGCTTCTCAGGTTTGCTTTTCAAATATGCACTCTATACCTGGGTAGATGTGTGACATTTTTGATGTTGCTGTTCTTTGATATGGGAAATGGTGTTTTAAATGAGATTTTTCATCTCGAAAAGGTAAATTTTACTTTATATGCTGAGACATGATCCTTGGCTCTTCCAGTTGTACTGGGGAGAACTGTGAAGCATCCACCTAGCATGGACTGTCTAGAAGACAGAGTGAGGACAAAATAACCCTCTGTGCCTCTGTGAGCATTGCCCAATACACTGCGTACTCCTGTGCTATGTGATGGGCAGCCACATGTACTGATTTTCATCCTCCACCAAACACACACTTCCATGTTTTCCTATTCTGGTCACCATATTGGGATCTCTGCCATGGCTCCAAAATATGCATTTTGCTACTCTGCATTCAGCACAGTGGGTCTGATTAAGTCCTGTAAGCTGTGTAGCCACTTCTTTCTCTATAGGATGAATGCAAGTAAGGTCTAAAGCACCTTAACAATGAAGGCCTCTCAGTCCTGGCACAGATCGGGGATTTGCCACCTGCTCTGTATATCTGATTTGTGGAACCAGACTCCACAACTCAGAGAGAGTTATAAAGCAGGTATGTTTACTCTGACACTGGGGTGCAAGGGGATTTCTCCACAAAGTTTGCACACCAACAGCACATTTTACCAGAAACTATGGACCGTGGATATACATATTCATTAACTTACATAATACAAATATACATATGCATGAGTAAGGCCGGGTTAGTTCAAAAGGCTGGTGTCAGCAGTTTATGTTCTCTTTGCACCTGCGCATTGCCTCCTGGTGGGCGTCTTCAAGGGTCTTTTGGAGGAAGGCTCACAGTGGTCTTCACCTTGTACTTTTCCTCAGAGCATGTGCAGATTCTCTTAGCCAATTTTTTGAACAAGAGTGGTTCCAGCTGGTTTATCCCCTCTATCTTATCTAAAAGCACTAGCGTATTAGTTTATCCTGTCCATACATGGCTATCTATCCACTACAAAGACTCAACTTGTTAGAACATATCTGATTTCCAAGGAAGTGTCTCTTACTTTTGTGAAACATAATAGTTCTTGGTAAGTTTCCACATAACATTCAGGACAAGCAGGATTATTAAGCAATATTCAGAGATCATTATAAGTTGCTATAAGTAAATAAGTTGAAAAGCAGATTATCATTTTCTTGTATCATATCCAAGCAATTTGCAGCTGCTTTTGCAGCCCAGGGATGAGTATATGTGGGCCTGGGATAGAGACCATTCTTGTGAGCGCCCTGTGGAGAGAGGATGGCAATGTGATCCACATGGCAGAGTGAGCTGGAGAAGTGTGCTGTGGGTTTCTGCAAGGCTGTCTCCAAACGTTTCTTCAGTCTGGTGTGGGAAAGGGAAAGAGATGAGGAAAGATGTTATTTGTGGATCACACCTGTCCAGGTCCTCTGCTTACAGCTGTGGTGTATCTTATTTTAAAGGAAAAAACTTCTGTAAAGGGATGCCTGAGGGACTGTGGGAGCACCTTTTGGTTTAAATCCCACCCACATATAAATGCCTGTCCAAGAGTCCCTTTACTGTAGTTGCCTACTTCTGAGGAAAAAAATCCAAACTTCATGGACTGTTTGTGCAATGTATTGACACTTTTTGTAATGTCTGTCACTCACATTAAATGCAGATAGTGACTAGGGAACACTTCTGCATTTTCAGATAACTCATCTGTACTTCTTCACCCATCTGATGAATTGACTTGAGTTGGGGATTCTTGCCACCAAATCCCCAAGTATGGTCTTTAAGCATCAAAGTACATGATCAGCTGAAGTTTTATAAATACTGCCTAGTTTTTTCTCTACCCGCAAACTGTTCAAGAAGCACAATTTAAGGGATAATACAGCTACTGCTCACACTAGACTCAGGATGCAGGTGTCACTTTGCCTCCTGGATTTTCCAGATCATCAATGAAGGAGTCAGTTCTGAAACATGATTAAATCAAATAACATTTTATTTAATAATTCATCTTCCTTCTGGAATAAGTCAATTAAGTGGGCATGTCTAGACTTGTAATGAAATCCCTCCAGAATTTGGCCAAGGAAAGGTATTAGCCATACTGAAAGGCAAAGACTTTGCACCTAAGCATTGTGCAGCTCAGCTGAATTTACAAACACAGAGTTGTAGACGCCTTAACTGATCAAGTAAAGGTATTGTTTTCAGATAAACCATGTTCTTATTTTAATTTCTTGGACCTGGCTATCAATAAGATAGAATCCTAATCACTGCTAAATCTGACCTACCCTGAAGGGAAAGTAGCAGAAAATATTAAATTAATTACTAGTAACTTAGCAAAGGGGATTGTAGCAGAAGCAGTTCTAGAGACACTGCTGTCCTTCGCATAACATGTGGTAAAACAGAGGTGAAAATAATCAAGGATGAATGGCCTTCATTAAATTCCTGTTAAAAAAAAATTCAATTGCTCTGTAATGGCAGCAATGAGCATAAATAAAGAGTAAGAATGTCTCACTTTAGAAAGTCCAGACATGGACAACAGGAATGAGTCTTGAAATTATTGGGGGTTTTGTGTATGTTTCAGGAATTTTTCAGATATTGTTCTGTGAGTTTCAAATAAACCAGAAAAAATATGGATGATCATTTGAATAAAGCATCCAACTTTTGGCTTCTATTCATCACCAATATTTGATTTTTCTTGCCATGTGTTACTGAACTTCAAGTAAGCTAGTCAACATCAAAGGCTACCTCAAGCCTAGGAGAAAGTACTTGAGAGAAGATACTCTTTCTCCACTGATTTATCTCAGAGAAAAAGACTGTGAACAATTTTACAAGCTTCCAATGTGTTGTACTTCAAAGATATTTACAGTGGAAAACATCTTGTTGCTGCTCTGTATTTTCAAAGATTTAAAATGCTTATTTGACTAAAAGCCAAAATCTCTGTTGCTTTAATCCAATCTCTTTCTGCAGTTCAGTGAAGGAATCTTCTTCTGGGATCCTGTGTTCAGTAATGTAAATCTAGTCAATAAATTCAACTCCATGTATTCAGCTGCACTATAGAGAAGCTAATACAGCTGGGATATCACTCTTAATAACCTCTACTCTTTGTATCTGTGGTGGTCTTAGAGAAGTACAAAGGGAGATAAATATATCTCTTCTAATCAGTACATGCTGTATTTGGAAGATCTCATGTGATGTAAATTTCCATTGTTAAATCATTGCAGGAAAAAAAACCACAACAAAACCTACCAAAACCCACTCTGAGTTCACAATGCCTGCAACACTGATGGAAAATCATGGTGTCCCACAGTGGCCTGTGGGTCAGTGTGTCCTTCGGGAAATTACAAGTACCTTAGTGCAGCATTTGCAACACTCCTGTGAAAGTAAATGAGGACTCTCTTTCACATTTCAGTTGCTCTTGAAATCTCAATGAATCTGGTATAATAAGCAGGTCTATGTATAAGGCAGCACAAGCTGTCAAATGAACTAGCAAATACGTGCGGCAGTAACAGAAAATGTGTAACAGAATATCTCAAAGGGAAATGGGCCATAAGAATGGTACCTCAAACATAACTGGCTAGTCTTGCTTGGTCCATTTCTCAGGTTTTACCGCAGGAATGAAAGCTGTGAGCTTTCTTTTAATAAAGCTTGTTCATAAAAGGGGCATCTCCTTGTAGTGGACACTCTCTAAAATCTCCTTCTCTTTATTCTGGAGCTGCCAGGCAGCATGGCTGGTGTATCACTGTCTTTGTTCTTTCTTTTAAATGCTGCAGTTTCATTCACACTCTGTTCCTCTGGAAAGACCTAGATAAAGTGTGATTGATTACCTGCTTGGATCCACAGTAAATTATTCAAAATGTTAATTTGGACCCATTCATGCTCAGGGGAGAGAGTAGAATTTAAAAGGCTTTTTAAAAGCCTCTTTCAGTTCCAAAGTTTATTATGAGCATTGAGGGACTTTACTAAACTTAAGGATTTCCCTAAGCATCATATTGTACCATCCTGTCAGGTCCATAAGATACATCATGGGTGCTGTGACAAGGAGAGTCATCTGAAAGACATGTTCATACTTTCATAAGGCCCAGTGCAGACATGACACCGTAGTTCACCATAGACCTTATCCAAAGTCCACAGAACTCCACGTCACTATTAGTCCCAAATTTGAATTTTTGTTGAAGAAAACAGAGAGAAGAAAAACAAAGTGACAAAAAACATATCACCGGAGAAACAGGCACCACCTTAACAGCTATATAGATGGCTTGGCTTTGTTTACGAGTCACAAGTAAGACTTCTATTTATTACTAAGTCGTTGGTATACAGAAAATAAGCCTGGACAAGCTGGCTCCACCATGTATTTCTTTGAGGGACCAGAGTGTTTCACTTCATCGGTTAAGATTTCAGTTCCTGAGCATTCAACAATTTCTTCAAAAGGTGATTCTAAATGTAGTTCATATTCAGGACTGCATTTATGTTTCATGATTGGATTGAGTCCCGTAAATATTGTGCACAAGCACAAAAGAGAATGCTAACTTCTAAACTCACTATAAGAATGATCTTATGGTTGGTATGAAAAAGTTAAAAATATTTTAAACATCTGCATTTGAACAAATTAATCCCACCCTCGTGATGTGATTGCCAATCATTATAATAACATCCAGATTTTTGTGGACTGGGAAGCTCTTTATAGAGGAGGTCGGTATTGTTAGCCCTGTTTAAGCTGAGGAAACTGGGGTATACCAAAGGAACTGGCCCAGCATCACTCAGCCAGTGATGGAAGTGACAGGAACAGAATCCAGATCCCCTTCGTCACAACACAGTGAACTAACATCACTATACTAATTTTGTGAAGGGCAAAAACTGACCCTAAAGGCATAGGACCTGTGTCCTAGCTGGCATCTCAAACCTGGGTCACTCACCTGGGGCATCACTGCCCCAGCTTGAAGGCTCTGGGGACTCTTCCATTCCTTCTGATTTCTATATTGTCTGTTCTGGCATTTGTGAAAAAAGAAAAGAAAAAAAAAAAAAACAAACCACTTGGTTTTCTTTTCTGAATTCCAACCAGACCATTGTGCTGAGCTGAGCATTTCTGAATTGAAGCAAATCCAACTGCAGTGGCCTTGCCATAGGCACACCCTAATTAACACCAAAAAATTCCATATGTTCCACCCTTCATGCAGTCATGACTGTCCTGTGACCTAAATGCTCTGACTTGTCTTGTGTAGGAGAGTTTTCACACTGGGGACAACTTTGACTTGTGTCATTGCCTACATCTGTTTACCTTTCAGGTGGTTTATCTTCTTTTTCCCTCAATCCTCTGTGGCTACTTTCAAAGGCATTTGTTTGCTTCACCAGGTATTTTTAACCTCACAGTCTGTTTTCTCTTTCTTCATCTCGCAGTAAAGTTATAATGCTGAATTTATGACAGCAATTATTTTCATGGCAACAGACTGTGGCATCACAAAACAGGATTATGATGACTTCACCGAAGAATCAAGAAGAAGCAGACAGGTTCTGTCTAGGGAAAGCTCTTTTTTAACAAAAAACCATGAATATCTTCAAAAACAATAGGAGGAATATTGTTGTTAAAGTCAAATTGCTAGTTGCATAAACAGGCTTTCTCCTGATGAGCAAAGCCTTCCAGTGATGCACAGTAAAGCTTTGTGAAACATTAAAATCCTGGAAACTCTTTTAGTGCTCATTTATAGTTTACTCTGATGTGTTTGGACTTCTTTTTTTTAACTGAGTATGGATGGGTCTTGAAGTCTCCAAAGAGCGAACTTTCACAAGAGCTTTCTGTTGCTACTATTATAACTATTAGTATTCTACAGTACATATGGGGCAAGAGGTGTACATGGTATTTACAGATGAATAAAATGACAAGTCTTTGCCTCCAGCTGCCCTGAACCATCTAAACAACGGAGAAAGTGAAGTTTGGGTTAGGCTGGAAATAAATTCTCCTGTGGTAGTTCTGTACTTTGAACTTCTAAATGCAGGCAGTTAATGATTTTTACTATTTGTTCGGGTTTTTAGCCAGTTTCTCGAAACACTCGTGCTCTTTTTTAAGACTTGTCAAATTTCAGGCAACTCATGATGTGAATCTTACTCTTACCAGAATTGATTAGTTCATCTTTTCTGCATTTCTTCTCTTTGGAAGTCACCTCTAGGCAGTGAGTATGGCTTTATCAGGGCAATCAATGCACTCAGATGTGTTGAGCCTGGTGCTCCAGAGCACTGGAGCTAAGACTGCAAGCACAGGTGGGAGTAAGCAGCAAGCCAGTGCAGGCGGTGGGTAGCCAAAACAGCTGAAGCAAAGCCATCAGGCTCAATGAGGGGAGAGTGTGTGTGTGTGTGTGAAATATTGTAAGGCATTTTGATTCACTAGAAACCTTCTTTTGACTGAAGCACCACATCCCTAGTGTGGAACAGGCTGAGACAGGTGTGATTGGAGCTTGGCAAAGGTACTTTCCCTTTTTTTTTTTTTTTTAATGCAGAAATTGCACATTGGGGCAGCCTCTGTGATGCCCAGACTTATGACAACTTGTGACATGTACAATATTATAAAGAAATAACCAACAGGAAAAAATAAGGCCTGATAATGTCATTTTTGTGAACATATGGACATACAGTGAACAAATCACACAGAAGTGGAGGATTCTTGTAACTAGACATCTGGTGCAGAAATTAATCACTTCTATAGTCCTTGTATTCCTGACCAATAATGGCTGTTCCTGTGCAGAAGAAAATTGCTATGATACCTCTGTCTCTCAGATTCTAGTGATAGCTGCATCTTATGTACTTGAGGATGGTATTCACATATGCTGACACTGCATTGTATCTTTTTGGAGTTAGTTGGAAACGTTGTGGACATCCAAGCCAGACTGCTCTTTTTTAATGGGGGTATTTTTTGTATACAAAGGATCTACTTTAGCTGTGGAGACATCAGGGTTTAATGGTGTGTTTCATGGGACTCAAGCTAGCCCTCTGCCACAGGGATGAATTTCACTCTGACCCGGTTTTTGTTAAACCCTATGCAAATACAGCATTCAACATTTCCCTCCTCCCAGCTCTGTACCACCTATCTTTATTTTTTTCTAACTCCCCAAAGCCCTAATTTGCAGTGCTAGTATGAAAAATCTGACAGGAACATATGACAGGTCTGGCCAATCTCTCCCCTTAGATGTAAGTAAGACAGTTAATAACCTTTTTAGAAGGATGAGGCAGAAAGCCTGTATATATCATCTCTCTGTATTAATAGGCTACATATGTGGCCCATCCATTGCATCTGTCTGGGGAAAACACAGGTTTCTTAGGTTGCTATTTTCATGGTGCAGCTGAAGAAGATGTTGGTGCCATCTTAGTTAGTTTTGTCAATCAGTCATCTGAAGCACATTCACGACCCACACCATTCAAATGTCCAAACTAACAGGAACTCACCCACTACAATTGTCAGAATTTGGATTTTATAAAGGTATAAAAAGGTTCTTCAAATCGCAGATGTTTTAAATGCAGATGTTTTTAATTTTCTGCATATTGGGGGGGGGGAAGCAACTTTTAATATTTTAGATAGTTATGAATGTGGGTTTTTTTTTCATAAAACCTAAATTTACCAGAGATGTTTCATAGGTGTATTCTAATTAATGGGCTATGTAATCGGTGACTAATCCTGAAAGACCTCTGTAAGACTGCAGACCTGTACAAGAGTTTGTGTGCACGAGCCAAAGGAAAGGCAGATTCTTGAGAATGTAGACCCAGAGGCATTTGACACTGGTCTCTCCACGGAGCACAAGGGTTTAACATCAGCCTCCGAACTGCTGCAGCCTTGGTGAGGCAGGACTATGTGCTAGTGTTATGTTTCCACTAAACCCCGCTGTCGTTCTTCCTTCCAGGGATCTGGCAAGAAGCACCACAGAGTGAAACAAAAGTGTTTCATTCAAGGATCACAAAGCCAAACTGCAACTCAGATTTAGCTGGATATCCAAAAATATTAGCTCACAAATGAGGATGGAAATACTCCCCAAACAGAGTTCAAAATTCTTTGGCAGCCTGGCTTGGTCCGGGGCTGCCGATACCGCAAATTAACAGAAATTGATGTGAAGGTTTGTATCTGCGTGTGCTTGCTGTCTGTGGACAAACGGTCCACAGCTGACAGGTTTGCTGCAAATCCACCGAGGACTCAGCTGCATGCCACGGGGCCATGGTGTGCAAATCAGCTGCTGGGGCTCTGCTGGCAAGGAGAGAGAAAGAGGAAGCGATGTGCAATCTGTTATCCCGTCTAAATATCTGTGGCATCAACAACCGCTTTATAATGATTACAGTTATTTGATCCCCCAATTTAATTGTGTTGTAAGAATCTATTTATTACATGGCTGCCTGGTTTCTGAGGGCGGCACAACAAAAGCCTTGGCATGGCCAGACCCTCTATATTTGTCAGTAATTTGCTGAGGCTCGTCTGCTGACTGCTAATTTTGGTAGGGTGCAAGAGGACCGCTAGCAGACAGTATCTTTGTTAAGAGAGCAGCATCAGCAGTGCGAGGGTGTCTGCAGAGAGTGTGCTGGTGATGGCTTGAAAGAAGGAAACAAAGGGAGGCAGAAATGCACATCCTAATCCAAGGGAGCCGGGGAAACCACTCGCCTGACCATTTGACACAAACGATGGAGGCAGGAGCAGAAGGAAGATTTTCAGTCCAGCTCAGCTGCCTCCTCCCAGGGCTGGAGACCGGTTGCCATGGATATCTGCTGATGGGAGCAGTGCCACGGTTGGGGGGGACTGTCTGGGGTGAAGGATGAAGTGGAGGATGCCTCTGGATGGGGTGGGCAGTAGCAGGGATGTTTCCAGTGGCAGAGAAGTCAAAGGGGTTTGGGGGTTGGATGAGACCTTTATGAGTGTAGGGCATCCCCCCGATAGCAAAACTGATGGGGTGACTTTCATGGCATGGAGCCTTGGGATGAATTAACTGTGCTGCAAGAGCTCAGAGGGTTATTTCTGAGCCATATCTTTTCCTTTTCTCTGTGTGCGTGTGTGCAAAATTTGTCTGGGTTGTGCTTTGAAGCCTCCAGCTGTGAGGCAGATGCAGAGCTGGCATTGGCAATAAAATTGGCATTGCAGGAGTGTATGTGTGTGTGTGCCGTGCCATGCTGGAAGTTATGGTGTGTTTTTTTGTTGTTGTTGTTGGGTTTTTTTCTCTCTAAAGAATCCAGTGCTACAACTTTATTTTTGTGACCCTGGATACTGATTTCAACAATGTATTTGGGTAGATACAAGTATTTCTTGTACGAGTGAAAACATTGTGATTGCCTGAACCTGTGTATTTCTTGCTCTGCTGCTCACGTGCTGCAGTCCCAACCCTCTCCTGTTTTACTGTTGCTCAGAAATGGTAAATGCCTGTGTGAAGAATAACAAGCAGTTATTCTTCTGTTCTGCTGAATTAGCAGGAATGAACTCCAGGTATGATCTTCTGCAACAGTATTTAATAACGATATGTGACGGGTTTTTTACAGTCCTGACCCCTCACTGGGTGATCTGCTGCCACAGTAGTTTTATTCAGACCTCTCTGAGCACCATCACAGTATGACCCTATAAAAATAGGATAGAATGTACCTGAAATATATAAAACACATAGATTTGAACTTGTAATCATGTCCTCCACTAAGTAAGTCCTGATGAGGTGCTGTTAAAGGCTGTTTTCTGTGGGTAGAAACCATCATGGGACACGGAGGTGAGGTCCGAAGATGAAGGACTGGCCTTAGCTGACTTGTGACTCATTTAGCTGTGATGTACTGGTGATAACTAGTCTTGCTGAGGACACAACATGGATTTATTTTCATTAAAAGAAAAAAATACATATATCATTGATTCTTTATACACTGTGCATGGAAACACATCAATGAAAATGTATTCCCAGAGGTATACTCATCTCTAGGCAATGTTCCTGCTTCAAGATGCTTAGGAGCTAAGGAGTGATCCAGTGGACATGAATATGTTGAACCTTAGAAACGTGAGTAATAGCCACATTCAAGTGTCATCAAAGTCAAGCATTTGCAGGATCAGGACTTTAAAGGGTGCAGTCTTGTAGAAATACTCTATGCATTCTGCTTTGATGAATAGAAGTGTTTGCAAACAGTAATATTTCACAGCTAAGGACATTTTATGATACAAAACTCTAGCTCAGCTAATATGTAAAATACAGAAGGCAGCAACTGCACAGAGTATATTTTTAATGATTGTTTTCTACAGAGGTGATTATGGGCACTGGTAGATTTTCACTGAAAGACTTTGAGCTAATCACAGATATGATTGTCAGGTTACATTAATGGGTACCCACATATACTCTTGGTAAGTGCAACATGTGTCCTAAATGTCATAAGACAAATTAATCCCTGGTGTAATATTGTTAATTGGTAGGGTTGTATGAACGATTAGTCCATTATGAATCACTATAAATCCATTCTAGCAATTGGACAGATTTTCTTGTTTATAGGAATGAAAGGAAGTAGCAATCATATTTCCGATCTGCTTTCATGGTGTAAGTAATAAGGTTAGTACTGAATCTTGATTTTCTGTTTTTAATAGGAACGGATTCCATACAAAGGCCAAGAAAAATAATCCATATAATATGATAATTTCCTAAAACTAAGGACACCAAAGCTATCATTAAAAAAAAAAAATGAAATCCAGAACTACAAACAGATTCAACAATGTTAAGGGTGGGAAACTACATATTTTGAGGGAGTGATGTATTTTTATTGACAAAACTGAACAGAGTTTAGCTTATTAAATGTAATGTCCCTGCTGAAGGGAAGATTCTATCAAGAGAGGAACAAATACACAGCTAGTCTAATTACTTTCAAAAGTATGTTGCAGCTATTAGAAAGCAAGGAATTCTGGGTAACATATAAAATTAAGGGGTTTTAAACGTAAAATATGAGTCCTTGGCAGGTGCCATTTCAACATAACTTGTCAGGATGGGAAGGGGCCCAGCTTTGAGAAGAAAGGGAGGACCACAGCTAAGATCTGCTGAACACTGGAAGTCATCTCATATGCAGGTTCTTTTATGTGTTAGTGTGCTATCTGTCATTACACATGGAAAAGCAGATAATGGTTATGGGAAAACCAACTATCTTACACCATAATTCACTAAAATAAACTTATCGGTGTTGTGGGAAATGTCCTCAATCTGGTCATTAGACACATGTCTGGAGGAAAATGACATATTCCTCATGAGTTTTACCTCTCTGTAACTTCCCAAATTTGTCCACAGCCTCTTGTCCTGCTGCTTCACTCATCACTATGTCATTATCCCGCCTATCTTTGCCATATTCCAGCTTTTTGTTCTGCCCATCTGTCAGTTGCAGTATTATATGTTACTACCCACAGGCCAGCACACACAAACCAGTTCTGTAATGATTTAAGCTTTTTACATAATTCTTAATCTTCAGGGAAATTTAATGTGAAGTGTGGACAAAATGGAGATGAAACCATGCTAATCTTTTTGGCATTCTTTATCAGCTGAAGTGGACGTTTAACTCATAAGCAGTAGTGTCCTTTCTCAACAGCAAGGACAAGCTAATGAGCCAAAGAAGCAAATCATTTAGGTCTTCTTTGCAAAAGAACGGTTTAAGAAGCATAACATTCCTTGTCCAGGAGAATAGACTTATCTAATACAGAAATCAAAGGAGACAGTTCTAGCTGACAAGTAATCCTTCAATCTACAAAAGATATAGGACAATCAAAACAGTGAAATCACATAGGTGTTTCTTTATATTTTGACCAGATAAAATTGAAAGATGTGAAGAGCAGTTGGACAGAATGACTCAATCTCTCCTCACAGTACCTACAGATCAGACTCTGGCAATGTTAGCTCTATGCACTGTCCTGCTGTATCCACAGATCCAACTTTTGGAGTAAAGGGAGTGTTGAATCATTAGCTGTGTGATGAAACCACCAGGAGGGTGATTTTCGATATGGAGGCCAGTCCACTTTGGTCTGGACTCAGAGTGCTGGGTCATTGCACTGGAGAATTAATTTCTCTTCAGCTTGATTAAGGGGAAGATTTTCCCTCTATCCCAGTGCCATTGCATAGGTGTGACACTGACAGCAACAAAACTGCAGACAAACAACAGTGGCTATGTAATGGCTGGAAGTGTACCCAAGGGGTCCTTCCTCAGTTCTGTTCTCCACGATGAGGCTGGTTTTGACAGGGTAAGTCTTATGTTTTGTTGGGGAAATGTAGCTGCTACAAATTTTACAGTAGACAATGTCAGCATGACATAATAACGGTATTTTCTTATTTTCTCATCTATTTCATGGTGGCATGCTGTTGCATGCTATGATGTGAATGTTGTGACACTACATTGCAGGTAGCTGCAAAGTCATGCAGGGATGTGTCTCACAAGAAGCTGCATGGGAGTCTGCCTTACTAGAGACTTGCACATGAAAGGTATCGTTTTGATAAACTGAACACTCACATGCATAATTAAGCAGCTACATGCTGTTGTGTGTCGTACCAATTTGATGATCAAGATGAAGGGCAATAATTTTCAAAAGTAATAAGGGAAATATAAACAGCAATAATATAACTGTACAGCAGGAGCAAGACAGAACTGGCATTAGTCTTTGTTAGAACAAGGGAACGTCTTTGTAGATCCACAAACAATATGATCTCAATAATATCTGAACTTGGAAACAGATGTACAGTATATTCCCTCCAGCAGTAAGATTTTGATTTTCCACTCCTCTGTCAGAGAAATTACAAACAATGAGAAAGTGGGTGGGAGGGGAAGGAAATGAAGAAATCCCTGTATCTCCAAGTGTCTTGCTGTGGCAGTACATTTTCAATAGCCACGTTAGCTGAGTCACTCAGTACTCCGAGACATTCCCCATTAAAACAAAACAAAACAAAACAAAAATCTCTCCTTGTATCATAACTGTTTTAATATCACAAGCTACATAGAATATATATGAAATTTAAGCAGAAGGAGGAATTGAGAACCTATTATATGTCCAGCTCTAGGGAATCCTTTGTCATAAGCAATGAAATGGCGCTCTACTTGCCAAGACAAACTTGTAATTTATTATGATGTAGCTTTTCAGGACTTACTATCACTACTTAATATCTGGCCTATGGTAGGAATGGCCCATGGTAAACTTTAAACTGGTGAAGAATGACATGGTGAATGCATGGGGAGTGTAGCCTAGTGTATTACTTGTGTCACTGAAGTGGCAGAATAGACAGAGAGAGAGAAAGAGAGAAAGACATGCCAGCAGGTTGGACTCCTGCATCTATCGAAACCTGAAGGATTGAAAACTGTGGGAAATTTGTCTGGAAATGTCTTGTGTACATACAGCCACAGATGGTGCAGTTCAAAGGCACAACATCCTCTTTTCAGAAAGACAGGGAGTCCTCCTTTATAACATTTCACTACCAACAGGAGTGAGAAAGCTTTCCTGAGACAGGGAATCTGTACTCTGTATTTAGGCTTAAGCCTTGTAGTAGGCATGCATATGCTGCAAAGTGCAGCTACTCATGATGAACTGGTCTGTTGCAGACAGCAAGGTCTCAGGAAAGCGAGCAGAGTGCATGTGATGTTCTGCCTTGCAAACCTTGGTCCTTTCTCCAGAGAAACAACTGGCTAAGTCAGAAAAAGTGCAGAGAATGGCCAGTACATCTTTATTTCAGCCACTCGAAGTAAGGCCAAAGTCAGCTTGATGAATACTGTTCAGACTTGCATTTCTATATGGTTCTTGCTTGGGGGTTGCACGTTTCTTCCTAAACCAGAGCGAGCTGTGTTTATGTGTTACGAAATGTAAAGACTGGAAGACTCTGCCACTGTTTAAATACATTGAATTGTGTTGAAATATTAAATACCTTTCATGTTTTCAGGTACCTGGCAGAGGAGGGTCACATCATGAAGCCTTGTAGCCACTCTCAGCTGCCCAGTTCCTCTGCTTTGACTTGGCCTGTTTCTCTCTCCTCACTGGAGTGCTGGCTTTGGCCATAAGCCAGTCCAGACCCTTCAGACAGAGAGGATGTACATCAAGAGGTGTGTGCTGATACTAAAGATTTCTGATTATTATCTGCTGAATGACTGCAGTGTGTCTTACCACAGGTGAAGCTGTTCCCCACATGGGCACCAAAAGATTTCCTCCAGGTGAAACTGGCAGGGACTGCTGAAAGGTATTTGTGACTATAACACGGGAGCTTGGACAAATTTTTAACAACTTCTATGAGTTTTCTTTTTAACACATGACCTTTTACTGTAGGGTTCTAGACCACTTCTGATGTTCTTGAGCTCTCCCGCTTTTGTCCATGGCTCATTATAGCTGTGTTTTCAGTCTTTTACTGTAAACTTAAAGCTTGGTACCAGATACTAAAGATAGTCTGTGGTCTGAGGGTGAACTTGAAGAAGACTTTCTATGAACTCTTAGAGACGCATTGGCCCTAAGATGGGCATCTAACACAGTGCCAATATCCTGAGTTAGTCCCCCCAAAGCTCCTTTAGCAAAAAGGAATAGGAATCCTCAGAGGATGTCATCTCACTCTAATGCAGTTTTTAGGTTAGATGTAATGCCTGCACTCCCCTATCTATAAAATGACCTTATGGGACCTGGTCAAACTGAGATAGCCAGTGAATCCTATCCTGAATGCCTACAACCTACTTTTCTATGAATGCAGCTGTGGCAGCTGTTTCCATCGGTATGTTCCACTTTTAAGCATTTGCCAGGTTATCCTAAGTGAAGAGATTTTAGTGGACAGTTGGCTGTTTTGTGTGCTGTCTGCACCACAGGCAGCAGGGGAAGGAAAAGAGGGCAGTGACAGGTCAGCGAGGGCACAGGATGCAGCTACAACCAAAGGGGAGTCTCCTTTTCACTAACTTGTTACACTGAGCAGTGAAAATGGATGAGAAGGTCTAGGTCATGAAGAGCTAAAATGCCAGGAGATACTCAGAGTGGGTTAAGGAAGGTGTATATCTTCTTATTTAGAGAATTTTTCTTCCTGTTGCATAATGAATCTTTATCTTGTGCCTTGCAAGTCTTGCTGTGCTACCTTCCTTTTCTCTACTTTGCATTACCAAGAAAGACAAAAAAAAATTAGTTCTCCTGAGTTTCAAACACTATTTTATTTGGGTTTTCCAAATACTGCAGCTGTTGTTTCTGACCAACAGTGCTCAGGAACAGGAATGAATGAAATGGGGAAATTTTATCCACTCATAAATCCTAATTTTTACTTACTCAGAATTTTGTGGGAAGAAGCAAGCAAAGATGTGCTTTAGTTTGCAAGAAGGATGTTAGCAAGCAGAACAGGCATTCACCCTTCTGAGTTTGAAAATTAATTTCCCATGGGTTAGCATCAACTTTCTTGTGGTTCAAGATGTTGATGGACTCCTGATTCTCTTCTCTGCCTGCAAATGCAGCACATTAAGTGCTGACAGTGAGCTGTAACAATGTTGAGAATCAGTGGATAAACCCTGAAAGCTGGCCAGAAGTGTTTCAGCCATGTGCACCTCCCTTTCCATAGTTTATTTCTGAATAGTATGTTAAAGCAGTTCTGGGTCTGATGAGGGGAGATGTCCACCCATA
This sequence comes from Athene noctua, assembly GCF_965140245.1. Lineage (NCBI taxonomy): Eukaryota > Metazoa > Chordata > Aves > Strigiformes > Strigidae > Athene > Athene noctua. Next base: position 219,561,947 of record NC_134037.1, read on the forward strand.
TGCCTGCATGACTTAGGCTATTAGTGTTTATCAGCACTCTCTAACACAAGTCTAACCTATCAAACATGTTTTTCCTATTAAGAAATAAATTACTATGATATTCCAATCACAATTCAGCACTTGATGGGCTTGTCGAAGACCTCACCTCATGTTTAGCAAGGTTTTTTTAAGTCTCTTGTTTGTTTTATTTTTAATATCAGTAGGGGAATGTGAGGCAATTGAAAAGTATTTGAAGGTTTATGATATTGTCCAGCACTTGTCTTTAAATAATACATTCCTTTGTCCGAGAAATTGATATATATGTAGAGCCATAAAAATGAAAAACCTGATTATCCAGTATTTATAGTCTTTCACTTCTTTAGATAATAGCACATTAAGCTTTCTTCCATTGTGTGTATCTATGCCCCTGACAGGCTCTCAGCAAAATCTTTTATTTGCCTCAACTTCCCAGGCATCAGCTACTACAAAAAGGATCATTCTCCTTCACTCCATCACCTTGAAGATGATGCCCATGTAAAGAATTGTAAAACAATTTACATCAGAGATGAAAAGAATACCTCTTACCTCATCTGGTCTGTCATACTAGCTAAGTATTTTTCCAATGAATTTTCAGTCTAATTTTAAGCAGTAGGAACTTCAAATATGGTTTAAAATATCCCACTGATTTCTCAAACAACTAGCCCCAGCTATATGGAAATAATTCTCTGCCCACTTTTGATGGTGATTAGCTTTTATATAAATGGCCCTATCCTCATGAGCACAAGGAATAACAAGTATTGCTGTCTTGCCAGGAGACTCATACCTGCAAAGGTAGTTCTCAGCTGTGTTTAAGACATATGGAGACTGCAATAATAACTAAGCAACGATTTTCTTCTATGAACTCCAAGCCAGCATCAGGGATCATACTTCAGAGTCATGTTATTACAGCAGTAGATGATCTATTGCCAACTACCTAACTACAAAGAAAACTTGCTGCAGCTAGGAAGTGCTCACTAGAGACCAACGCTTCCCTGCAAGACTTCATCTTTTTTAAACAAGGGATAAATACATTTCTTTAAGTTCTTTCTCACAGATTTTCCTTTTCATAATTCTCCCAGTGGAGGGTGGCTCCTGCTAAAAATATTGTCTGGGGATTCAGGTCCCAGAATACTTGTATTCTCTGAGATGTTGTGGAGGTTGTAGGCAACCTTGCAGGGCCTCTGGTGCATTCAAACTGTAGCTTATGGTCCTTCTGCTCCCTTCACTGTCAGTGAAGACCACCCTGGCACAGGGGCTTGCAGTACAAGGGGACACTAGCTATTGCTAACATTGTTTCAGAGCCGGAGATGCAGAGGAAGTTATTTTCATGTCTGAAGGAGTAGCTGTGAGGCATTTCCTAGCCTTAATCAGCATGAAAAATGAAAACCTGGGACAGAAAGGGATCAACCTGAAAAAAAAAAAAAAAAAAAAAAAAGGACTGGGCCATTTAAAAGTTTTTGTTCTAGATTTTTAGGCTTTGTTATTATAAAAGAGCTTCTTTAAAGAACAGTTATTTTGATCTCTGAAAAGCAGCTATATCTCCTATAAAAGATAAGTACAAACCAGCATATATTAATAATTAAAACCTCATCATTTCAAATCATAGAGAACAGTCCAGTACTCAGCAATCTAACACTTTCCAAGAAAAAAAAAAAATCAAAGAAAAATTCTCAATTAGAAATACTCAGTAGTTCTGCACAAAGATTTCTGAGCCCATTGTTTCACAAACACATCTGCTGGTGTGACTAAGTGAGGCCCTGGGAGAAGCAGTCCTTCTCTCCCATCCCCACCTGCTCACTCCTGCACCACGCCTGTCCTTTTTGCTGGGGCCATGTAGCATAGATGAGGAGGAGGATGCTGCAGAGTGAAGTTAAGGAACATCTGTGATGGCTGAGCACGGGGTACAGTTATTGGTGTGCTGATGAACTGCACTGCCAGCTGCTGCTGCAAGAAGAGATCTTACTTTTTCCCAGCTTCCCATCCCACTGCTCCCTTGGACCAGTAAAGATAACCTTGCTGATCTTGTGGTGTGCCAGTTCAGGGAGTTCATCTAGCAGCAAAGTAACTACTAAAATAACAAGAGGAATATTTTCCTTCTAGTTTAGGTCACTTTGCCTAGAGACGTGCCAACCCAGCAAAGGAGGATGGACTGTGTGCTTTGCACATGGTCAGGGCTAGCTGTGCAGCAGCCACTTGGGTCAGCTCAGTTCTATCACAAAATCACACTTTGAATTTGGTCTGGATCAGTTACCCTGTCTAATACTTTGCTTGGCTACACGGATGTTTGTGCTGGGCTCAGGAGATCCCACACAGCTGTGGCAACTAGGGGCTCGGGGCATGGAGAGGAGGATGAAGGAGGACAGGGTGAGTCCCCCAGTGATGCTGGTGTGCACAGCCAGTGAAACTGCAACCAGCTCAGCTGCTGGAGAAACACTGAGCTCACAGGGGCACCAGAGCTTTAACTTGCTTATTGAAGCCATCCTTAAAGTTCAAATGTTGTGATTAGAGGTCCCACAGCTTTGGCTACATCAGAATCTTGCACCTGACAGCACATCCCACTGCTCAGCACCAGCAGTGTCTCTGCTGAGCACTTCCAGCTCTGCACACAGAAGGAGCACCACAGTGGGAATAGGTAGAGGGTATAATCCTGTGATGGATGTGGGCAGGGAGCTGAGGAGATTGCTTGGAGAGCCATGAATAAATATGTACCACAGGGAAGTGGGGGTGGTGGTCAAGAGTGTCAGCTCACTGGGAGTGGGTCTTTTAGGGGCAGTAGAAATAAGGGGACAGAGACATTTCTCCTGGAAAAGAGAGAAATGGGAAGAGCCCCCTATTATGCCTGCTTCACGCTCTTCCTCCCATTGCCAGGACCCCCCAGCTCTCAGGTCCCCAGGCGACAGGGTGCGTATCCCTGCTGGGAGCCCTGCACCCTCCAGCAGAAGCCCAGCCTGGCTGGTGGGGAGGCTGAGTCCTGGTCCTGCACCAGCACTGACCCACCGGCTCCGCTCTGGTCAGGTGCAGGTTTGCACTTTCCGTGTGCCATGGAGGGAGGCAGGAACAAACCCTTGAAGGGGTGTTTGTGAGAGGATGGAGAGGAAGGATCAGCCTAAAGTTGAGAACCTGTGCCAGCTGGATGGAGTCTGTAGGATGAAAGGGTAGAGGTTTTCTTAAAGTCTTCATTGTCTAAGGTACGGCTAGAAATGTGTTTTCACTCACCTTCGTAGAAGTGAGAAATCAAAGCTGATGCTAAATGTAGGTGAAACAAGGGACACACTGGAGACCAACAGTACTTTTTTTTTTAGCTTCCTGAACTAAGATATGTGATAACACCTTGTACCACTCTGTGTATTCAGATAATAGGGAGTTTGGAGTTTCCTGCCTCTTTTAACATGAGGTAGGTATAGTCCACCATGTCCTATGGCCCAAAATACATTTTGGCTGTGAGAAGCAATAGTATGAATAGCACTAGAGCAATCCATGGTTTTGTCTCATTAGTTTTCAAGGCAAATGCATTTGTTTGGGTTTCCCAGCTGCCAAAATTACAATCTCAGCCTGAGATTTGAAAGACAGACTGTAATCTTTTTTTATTTGAATATCACACTGATCTGTTTTCTTTAAGTGTATGACAGGCAAATTTTTCCACTGGTAACATTTGTCCAACCTTCTTCAATGGATTCTCACAGTAAAGACAAAATAGAAGTAATTCATCAATCAATTTTCAAACGCTTTACAAATTAGGCTACTGGGAAAACTAGGGAATGAAGAGATGATATTACTTGTTTCACAGGCACACCGTGGACAAGTAGAAGAGGTCTCTCTTGTGTCCTACCTTGATACTGCCTTAACTAGACAATACTACCAAGTGTTATTTTTGGAAGACAAATAATTTTTTTGATAGCCAATAAAAAGCAGGTTTGACTCTTTCTTCCTCTGATAAATTCACTACGGAAGGAAAGAGGCATTTATCATCAGAAGAAAAAACCCTGTTTCTACAGAATCAGCAGATTTACTAACATTGTGCCTTCTTTGCTATAACACCTTTGCAAAATGGAACCCAGCTTCATCAAAGCAAAAATAAAATAAAAAATTAAACACCAGAAGACGCATTTAGCAGCTCCTGCTTACTTCATGTTCTAGTGGGATTTGTATGTCTGCCTTAATTTGTCTAATTAAAAAAAAAAAATCAAAGGGTGTTCATATAAGAGCTGACCCTTGTTTATATTGATTTAGAAATAGTTTAGTTTAAATTATACAGTCCTGAACAACCTGAGAAATAATCACTTCACTGTTTCTTTGAATGAAAAAAATGACCCACCTTCTTTCATTTTTTTCATGTCCTTTTTGTTGCCTTCCCTTCTATTAAATACGCATCCCCAAGCATGAAAACAACATCTTCGGCAAGAACTTCAATAGCTGTTGTTAGCAGTTCTGGCACTAACAATTTCAAAGCGTCTCAGCTTCTCCGTCGGTGGCTGAGCAAGTAGTGGAAGTAGTTGGCTCCTCCTGCAGCCCCACAGGTGAGAGACAACACAGCCCTCCTGTGCTGTGTCTGCACGGACCAAAGCAGACAGATAGCAGCTTGTTCTGTCCCAACTGAAGAACAACCCCAGCTACAGTCCAGGAGCTATATATGTCTCATGGTGTAAAACACTATGCTGTACGGTCCCGTATGCAGTACTAAACCATCTGTAGTGCTTTGGGATCGCAGCCAGGACTTTCTGTACGTTGATGCTGCATTGCAACAGTGTAGCTATACTATTAAATTTATTAGGGCAGTGGGGGAAAGGAGATACTGAGACTGGATGTACCTACACTGTTTCCCTAGAAGCCAGTGCTGGGCAATGAGCTAAGGCCTGACTCTCGCATGCCTACATGCTCTGCCACTCACCAGCTCCAAGTGCCTCTGTCAGGCAATGTCCCTTCTGGAAGGAGACCCATGAGGATGTGATCTTGTTGCCTGGCACATGGCTGTCTGATGAGAGATGCTATGCTCAACCCATTACCAGTGTAAGTAGTTCCATGTTTGAGCTAGTGCAAAGGTGTAGCCCAAGTCTGAGTTTTCTTATGCGAGCACAGGATTTGAAGGGAAACCTGAACGTAAGGCTGGTCTTGGACCTTTGCTTTAACTACACTGCAGATGTACCTACTGGGACAAAAAGGGTCAATCAGCGTGACCAAAACCAAACTTGCTAGAGGAAAATTAGCAAAAAATGGTTACTAGAAAGTTGTGTTAAAGAGTGCGAGCTTATAAACTATGCTAAGCATTGGATATCTCATTACTTGTAGATCAGTTGCAGTGTAGAAGGAGATAAAAATAAAACTGTCTGTCAAAAGGTATAACCTACTAGGAAGAATCTGATGAATAAAAAAATTAATTTTCTGCCTTAATATGGATTCAGACATAATGGAGTACTATCCCTCTGGTATAAATCTTGTGGAAACGTGTTCCAGGTTTGACCCATTTGCCACAATCATTTTGTGTTATAGGATCCTGTGATCAACTGTTTGTGGCTTTAACATTACTCAGGGCAGTAGGAAGAAAATGACACTGTAGCCTTTTGTTCTGAGACTCCAGGAGGCAAAGCCTTAGGAAAGTAGAGTCATTACAATGCTGATTTTAAGGATTAGTTTACTTCAGCTGAAAAATCTATTATACAAAAAAATGTTTGAGTTAAATTGGTCTTCTTTCCTTCCTCCATTCCTACAGTTTTTCCAGCATTAGGCTTTCAGTTATCTTATTACACCATGCTTAATACTTTATCAACCATACTGTGTAAGCTAAAAAGATGAGCTATGCCTGCATGGAGAAAACCAGTAGAATCATATGAAACAAAGTTTTCTGTAGAAAACATTTAAAATGCAAACCTTTTTATTATTTTAAGCTAGTTTGGATCACAACAAGTTGTAAGCCCATGTTTTTATGTGTACAATGTGCATCTATATATTATAAATATGAATTTATTAAATTAGATGTAAACTCACCTCTTCCCTGTATTCTTTATTATCTGCAAATATTTGTGAAATAATATTAAGTTTAGTCTCCCAAAACTGGAACAAAAGATATATATTTAGGCACACATACTTATATATAACTTGAAAACTAAAGATACCTATGTTGTACTGCCCTTCCCTGATCCTGATTTACCTCATTTTAGACAGTGTCAATACATTTGTCTTCAATACATATAAACTGACTAGTGCTATGTGTCACTGAGCTAGAGATGGTAGATACTTACAGGTTTACCAGTCTCGGCTATATGCCATCCATGAATTCCTTGCCACTGGCTCTTCCTCTAAACTGAGCACCTTCAAACTTTTTTTTTTTTTTGCTAATTATTAGGCCTAGCATAAAATACACAGCCAGCATAAAGATGAACCAATAACCAAACCGTATTTGATACAAAAGGGTCAGCACATGGGTGAGCACTGGGGGTACAAACAAGTCAATCAGATTATACATAATTGACATCAATCCCACTGACCCCAACAACACCACCACATGACCAACAATGGGTGGAATAAATGGTGACATGCAGTCTCCCATAGAAGGGACAGGGGACAACCAAGTCAACAAACCAAACACATAAGATCAAGGAAGCCACACACTGAACCTCTACACAGACCACATTTACAAAAGCCAGACCTGACTGGAGCCCAGTCCCAGGGAGGCAGGAGGTCCTTCCCCAACAGGGAACTCTACACGGGGCATCCACCTCACAGACAGACACTGCCCTTCCTGCAAGGGGTCCCAGCTTTTATCCCTCAGTGGGACACCTGACCTTGGGTTACTCAGTGCAGACACCTGGGGCTCATTTACCCAATGGCTCTGTCTGCCAGGCCGGCACCACCCTGGAGGGAAGCCCAAAGGCAAACTCAGCCCCCCTTTGGGAAGGGCTGTGGGAATTGCCCATATGTCAACCTTAATTTGGGGCTTGGGGTTGAAACCCCAGCATTTCAGACTGTAATCTGCTGCTACAACTAAACCAAAGCAAATGGATCTACCTGAAGTATGTTTCATTCATCCATCTAAATATAGACATATATTGACTCAGGGTGCAGGCTGTGCAAAATTCAGCTTTTTATCAGCAGTTAATTTCTATTTGCAGTCTCAATAAAGCTAAAATAGGAGCTTTATCCCACTGGAAAGGATAATTACTCAGCCCTCCTGTGGACTTCAGGGAGCTACAGAAGTGCTGCATAGAAGAAAACTCTACAAATATAAAACTGTTGAACATAAAACCAAACAGTAAAATTTCATTAAAATTATTTCAGTTACTAAAATCAAGACCTGAAATGTAGGAAATGCCAATAATCTTGTTTAGATATAATTACTCTTCATTACAAAGTCATCTACAGGACAAGTAGAGGCTATTCATATAATGTGGGTTGCGTACTTAGGTAGTTATGGGGTCTCTCAGTTTCTCCAGACTTGGGGCAGAGCATTGCCAAATGGACAGGAATTATGAGTGTGATTTGTGGTTCAGTCTGAGCACAAACCAATGTGACAGGTGAGGCATGGTATAACGAACTATTTATCTGAGATGGTCCCTTATCCAGTGATTCATCAATCTCCATCACATGTTCTAGCCATTGGATTAGCCATTAGGTTAACCATTAATCTATATTTCATTAGCCCTATAAGTGGCAATACCAACACACTTAACAGAAAGGTGAATTTTAAGCACTTTGTTGCTAAGTGGAGGTCTTTTAAACCATAAGGTAGAGACATGAGCCTTTCACTGAGTACCAAGACTTTGGACCTAGGGCAGTCTGATTGAACTTGTTATATAGTGATATAAATTGGAAGAAACTTTGCTAGTACTAAAAAACCTATGCTAGCATAAATTGGTCTTGGATCTCATGGGACCAAGACCTCAAACCTGGACCTCATGGGACTGGGATGGTGCTGAGTGCTTTTTGCCCAGATCATCTCTGAGATATATACGGACAACTGAACTGGTTGAATCTGGACGTGAGAAGGAAACTTCACCGATTTCAGCTTTGTTTGCGTGGGTTGAAAGTGATCCTCCAGGGTGCATCCACTGCTTATAACTGCTCAGCTGTAAATCTGAATGAAGGCTGCAGAAACAAAAAGCTGCCTATGTAGGCAAACCACTTGGCTCAATGCCCTCTTCAGTGTTTACCCAGGCTGCAGACTGTTTTAGCAAAAGAAATCAAAGAATAAATATGCTCTAAGGTCTAAAGATTCTCTCAACTATGTAAAATCCAAAATAGGGGCTGGGAAGGGCAGCTGCTCATTTGCATTCCTGGCATCCGGTGCTAAGAACTGAGAGAAACTGTAAGAAATGCTGGTTTTGAGATGCATTACTGTTTCAAGGAGAACCACACCTAACAGAACAGTAACTTTTTTTTTTTCTTTTTTGCATTTTTTCACTTTCTGTACTCTTTAGACACATAGTTGAGATGCCCTCATACTGGACATCTTTTATACATGTGTTTGGTTTTGTTACTATGCTGAGCTCTCCAGAGACTCTTCTAGGCTGAGCTCTGCTCTCCTGCTTTTTCCATCACAGCTACCTTGAGATGTCTCTCCTGTAAGGCTGGCTCTTCCTTTGGCCCAGGGTTTTCCTCTCTCAGACACAGGTGACCTGCCCTGGATATTGTCCTCTGAAATGCTGGGGTTTCAACCCCAAGCCCCAAATTAAGGCTGACATATGGGTGATTCCCACAGCCCTTCCCAAAGGGGGGGTGAGTTTGCCTTTGGGCTTCCCTCCAGGGTGGTGCCGGCCTGGCAGACAGAGCCATTGGGTAAATGAGCCCCAGGTGTCTGCATTGAGTAACCCAAGGTCAGGTGTCCCACTGAGGGGTAAAAGCTGGGACCCCTTGCAGGCAGGGGCAGTGTCTGTCTGTGAGGTGGATGCACTTTGCGGAGTTCCCTGTTGGGGAAGGACCTCCTGCCTCCCTGGGACTGGGCTCCAGTCAGGTCTGGCTTTTGTAAATGTGGGCTGTGTAGAGATTCAGTCTGTGGCTTCCTTGGTCTTATGTGTTTGGCTTGTTGACTCAATTGTCTCCCATCCCTTCTATGGGAGACTGCATTTCACCATTTATTCCACCCATTGTTGGTCATGTGATGTTGTTGTTGGGGTCAGTGGGATTGATGTCAATTATGTATAATCTGATTGACTTGTTTGTACCCCCAGTGCTCACCCATGTGCTGACCCTTTTGTATCAAATACGGTTTGGTTATTGGTTCATCTTTTTGCTGGCTGTGTCCTTTATGCTAGGCCTAATTGGCAAAACACCCTCTCATTTTATTTTCCAGTTTATGGTGACTACTCTTCTCTCCTTTTTTTCTTATAATTGGAAAAAAATGTAAATTACAAAGGTGTTTGAAGTAAAATGTAGGTGTTGAACTTTCTACTGCAGCAGTTTTCCTTCTCAGATTTGTACAGCTTCTGAACGAGTGTGGGCTTTAAATGCTAATACTTGGAGACTGTTTGTACTTACTAGAGGAAATTTGTTTTGGGAAACTGAGCACAGAATTGGAAATATGACTTGCCAAGCTTTCCTCATATCTGCCTGTGATGACTTCTAAGCATATTTTACCTTAACAGGACTTACTAATGTTTATAATATCTTCTAGCATTCAGATAGGTAGAAGGCAATGGTATGCAGCTTATTTTTTGGACTGGTCCCCAGTTAGATCACTGAAAAAAATAGAAAGGTGACTAGCTTTTTGGCTGTGTTGGCAAGAGAGTTAGTGCCATATTCACACAAATGGCTTTGCTCTAACAGCTGGTCCACATCACAAAGTACAATCCTATGCCTCTGTAGGGCAACAAAATGAAAATTTCAATTCTCTGCTACTTTAGCAGAAAGTGAGAGGCTCTGGTCTCTTATTCAGAAATCATTACTCTTGTTTCTATACTGAGGTGCTATTGAGATATGACGAAAAATTCAGATCAAAATTGTGCTTTTGATTTCCCTGCTGTTTGTGCACTTGTGGTCAGCACCTGAACCCATATAGATTAGGTATTTGAGTTATCACCTGATGGCAGCTCTACTTATGTATAGTTGCTTCCCTGTACTGTTGTTGTGGTGGCGTTTCTCTGGCCCTATTTCCTTCAGTAAGCTTCTGTCTCCTATAGGAAGACCAAGAAGATGAAATCCTAGCTCACTTGAAGTTAATGGTGAAACAATCATTGACTTTAACAGGGCCATAATTTCAGAACCTAACACCATAAAGCAGCCTTCGCTACAATTGATTTCCTGAATTGCATTCACTGAATCTATGGTTTATTCTAAGGGTTTCTGAATGTTTTTTGTTCAGAAAGTACCACAGAGGCTTCTGTGTTTTCTTTTCAGAATCACAGAATCATTCAGGTTGGAAAAGACCCTTGGAATCATCGAGTCCAACCATCAGCCCTACTCTACAAAGTTCTCCCCTACACCATAATCCCCAATATCTCATCTAAATGACCCTTAAACACAGGGATGGTGACTCCACCATCCCCCTGGGCAGCCTATTCCACTCTCTGACTACTCTTTCTGTGAAAAAGTTTTTCCTAATGTCCAATCTGAACCTCCCCTGTAGGAGTTTAAAGCCATTCCCTCTTGTTCTATCACTAATTACCTGTGAGAAGAAACCAGCACCAACCTCTCCACAATGTCCTTTCAGGTAGCTGTAGAGAGTGATGAGGTCTCCCCTCAGCCTTCTCTTCCTCAAACTGAACAGTCCCAGCTCCTTCAATCGCTCCTCATAGGATTTATTCTCCAGACCCTTCACCAGCTTCGTTGCCCTCCTCTGCACTCGCTCCAGCACCTTGATATCTTTCTTGGGTTGAGGTGCCCAGAACTGGACACAATACTCCAGGTGTGGCCTCACCAGTGCAGAGCACAGGGGGACTATCACCTCCCTACTTCTGCTGGTCACACTATTTCTGACACAAGCCAGGATGCCGTTGGCTTTCTTGGCCACCTGGGCACACTGCTGGCTCATGTTCAGCTGCTTGTCAATTAGAACCCCCAGATCCTTCTCTTCCAGACAGCTCTCCAGCCACACCTCCCCAAGCCTGTAGCCATGCAGGGGCTTGTTGCCCAAGTGCAGTACCTGGCACTTGGCCTTGTTGAAGTTCATCCCGTTAGCATTGGCCCACTGATCCAATCTATCCAAGTCTCTCTGTAGAGCCTCTTTATCTTCATGCAGATCCACACTCCTGCTTAACTTGGTGTCATCTGCACTTACTCATGATACACTCTATGTCTTTATCAAGATCATCAGTAAAGATGTTGAACAGAAATGGTCCCAACACTGAGCCCTGAGGAACACCACTTGTGACTGGCCACCAGCTGGATTTAGCTCCACTGACCCCCACTCTCTGGGACCATTCATCCAGCCAGTGCTTGGCCCAGTAGACCATTTGCTCATCCGGGCCATGGGCAGCCAGTTTTTCTATGAGAATTCTATGGGGAACTGTGTCAAATGCTTTCTGAAAATCCAGGTAGACAATATCCACAGCTTTTCCCTCATCCAATACTCAGGAATTTTCTTCCCTCTGTAACAACAAATTTCACTGTTATAATTTAATGAATTAATTTAAAGGTTTACCTGAATAAAGTATGGTGTAATAATCTGTTTGAGCTTGCCATGACACAAAATCCCCAGTACTAAGGTCCCATAGGATTCTCAACACATTAGCAGCTAAAATATCACAATCATAAAATCCCACCTTGTGCCCCAAAAGCAGGGCACAGAACTGTCTTCCTCAGTAGAACTGGTTTTTAGACTCAAGGAGTTGAGTCAAAAACCAAGCTAAAAACCCTTACCAACTGCTTCAGGCATCAGAACTGACTCTGAAACTGAGTCTTTAGTTTGAAGTTTCATTGAACTTGAACTGGAATTCAACCAGGACAAACTCAGTCTCAGCTAGCTCCAAATCTGAACTTAGAAGCTAGTTTTGCTGGTTTGATTTCCTCAATGAAAATCAGAAAGATACATCTCAAGTTATTTTATCAGTAACACCTCAAGCTGGAGATCCTGTGGAATCTGATTTATGGTGGATAAAGGAAATTAATATTTTGGAATAAGAGTAGATGGGACCATTTTTGCACATAGCAAGTAGGAAGGATGACACAGGGAGATGAGCAACATGAGGCAGAGGTGGCCTGACAGTTGTGTCAGGAGCATGTACTAGGTGACTGGGACTAAGCTGTGCCTAAATGGACTTGCAAACTACAGCAGTGACCCTCCAGATCCTGCCCCTTACCAAGGAACTGAGAACACTATCCGATAACACTGTGTTTTTTATCAGTCTCACAATGGTATATATTTAGCATATTATTGCATAATTACATATCCCAACATGTAATTACATATTGCAATATATAATACTGTATATTACACAGGATCTGGTTATCCTGTGTAGTGTATAATTTATCTAAGTATCAAGAGAATGTGGCTAAGAGGCTATAGTTTCTATGCAGAATGTAAACTCATCTAATATGAATCAGTAGTAAAATCAGCATGACATATTTAGAGGAAAATGTGTTTGACAAACAAGGTCAATAAAATTTTTATCAGTAAATTGCCCAGAGTAGAACAAATATTGTTGTTTGAGTCTATACAGTCAAAGAAGGAATCAGAACATGAACTAACCACTGAAAATCAATTAGCATCTTGGCTGAAAGCACTAACAGAGTAAACACAGATTTCTTTCTGAATCATAAAAACATACAAAAGAGAAACGTCTCACCTGATGACCACAAAGCTGTCTAGACATGAAATGTAATGTCGCTGTTAGTAAATGCATATATGCCTTAATCAAACTACTGCAGGTAGAAACCCACAATTTTGTAAGAAAACATCAAATAAAATAGCAGTGTGGTTTATCAACAGGTGTTCTCTGTGTATCTTTGATTATGTTTACTACAGGCTTATTCTGCTGAGCCAAATCCCACTATTAGTATTGAAGAAATATGTTTCCTTGATTTGTGATAGTAGTTGTTTTTTATTTGAGTTCCAGCTTCTCAATTGCAGTTGAAGCTTTATTCAATGAAACCTAATAAAAGCACAGAAAGAGACGTCTTCCTGCCTGAGAGCACGTAGCTTTGTCTCACCCACGTGGTGATGTACAGCACAGGTACAGACAGAGTGGTGTACACCGATTGATCTGGTGGCATTACAGACAAGGTTTTATAATGTGCTTTCAATTCCAGAGCAGCTTTCTAGAAAACAGATTGGAAGTAAACTCTGCTGTAAGCTGAGCTGCACAAGGTTTCATGAAAACAGTTTAGGAGCTTGTGCCAGATCTAAAGTTGCTAGCTGATTTACCCATCTTGTTGGTAGGATATTAGAAGAGAACATATGTTTATTAGACCTCTGGCTGAGCTGAACACAGTAGTTTCTGGAAGATATGATGGGGTTATTCTGTAAAAAAAAAAACCCAAACGAAATGAAACTGGTTGAACTGTAATTTGATTTCTTCTGGTCTTCATAGCATGTAAATCGAGGTAAAAAAGAAGAGTCAGTTGCAGAGAGCTCATGACCCAGTCTCAGCTCTGGCAATCAGTCAAGCATTGCTACATGATGGAAATCAAGTGTTTCCTAAAGGCACCCTGCAGCTTTAATGAAGCACACCTGTGTCTAAGATGGCATTTACATGGAAAATAGCTGTGGCCATTAAAAACATCCCTGGACTGGTACTTCAAGCCTAGACTTGGCAGCAGCCCACCCTTGGGATGAGGGGGCCTGGTGGCTGCCCTGAGCAGAGGTGGCACAACGGGCTCTTGAAGTGGCCCTGGCACAGGCTGATAAAGTGCAAGATGTTTATAGTCTGGGAGAGCTTTATGATTATGTGTTTGCAATTTATTAAGGTGTCCCCCCCACCCCGTCCCTGTCTACGTTTTAAATCATCAATGTGATTCTCAGTCACTCTTGTGCCAGGATATAAATCAGTCACCTCCCAACAGCCATTCATGTGTCTGCAGCAAAGTGCTTTCTGTGTGGTAATTTGAAAGGCAATGAGGGAAAACTGGTACAGATCAATAATGCAGGATTTTTGGGGTGTTTAGCTCAGAAAATGGAATGAAGGATATTCTTTGAGGGTAAAACATCTGTTACAGCCCATTACAAATAGGAGAACTGGGATTTAATGGTAAGTCTGGCACGTGGCACTGTTATTGTCCTAACCAAATAAAGAATATGTGTTTACAAGGAATACATTAATGCTTGATGAGGCATGGATAGCACCATAAAATATCAGTTGCTTCATGTATTTATGAGGTGAATAGTCACTATTACTGATTTTGTAGAAAAGTCTATCTTGCATTAAAGGGCTCGTGATGAGGAATTTTATAGCCACAAACACCAATGACATTAAAGAAGACAGAGCTAGATGCTGCAGAGCGCATAAGGAAATATGTTGTCGGAAAAAATGCTGTTATTGCTGTGCTGTGCTTTGAACTTTTTATTTTCCCCCTGTGGGTCTGAGGTGAGCAGACATAAATTTGGCCTTCCCAGGAGAGCCAAGCAGAGCAGCAGCGCTGTCTCCTTCATGCAGTCATGACCCTTTCTATCTCAGAACCCTTCGATCTGTCCCTTCACAACCCAAACACTGTACCTTTATTGCCACCACCACTGCCCTGGTTAAAAACAACTGAAACCTTCCTGGTTCCCTTCTGCAAGAAGTGGCCCCTGAGATGCCTCCTTGGAGCACGGTGAGAAAGGTATTGTGGTTTACAGGATGCTTTTAGAAGAAATAAGCCATATTTAGAACATCTGTGTAAAGGTTGTTTCTGCTTTTAGAGTATAATGTTATTTAGTCTTTAAAAAGAACTAGGGAGAAAGCTTTCTTACTGATGACAGTATTTCTTAAACAGACTACCAGGAAACATTAGATTACATTTCCACCTGACCTGCAAAGAGGAACCCTTCATGCAATTACATCTATTTTTGCTGGGGTGTTTTTTTGGAGGGATAGGGGTGTGGAGGTGTTAGCAGTAGAAGGTGGATTTTGAAAAGAGTAATTTTGGCAGTTTTGTGCTGTGCAACCTCTCAGCTTTCTGCTTCCACAACAGTCTAACAGTGGAATGCCCTGTGTTTGCTTCTCTTTTTTGGAGCAAGTACGGTGTATTATTGTAACCCTTTTCTTCCTCTAAAAAACGGGTCCCCTAAGCTGTCATGGCATGTAGTTTCTAGAATACCATTGAATAAGGGATACAAAATATTTCACTTGACACTTCATATTGCTCCTGATTGCCAGCTTGAAAATTACAACAGCAGTGACAAAAGCTGAAAGACCCATTCTGCTGGCCTGATTCATAGGAAAACAATATATTTTTTTGTGCAAGCTGTCACGACAAAATCCCCTTGAAATGTTACTCAACATGACTGGATTGCAGAGCCAGGTCCTCTTTAAATGAAAGTCTAACTTTCAGAAGGAGTTAAGGACTAAGGTTTCATCATTATAGCAAAAATAGATGCCAATGAAGAAAAGATTAATTTTCCTGTCTCTTGCTGAATCCTTGAAGACTTTTATATGAATCAGTGTGTTTTATGAGCTGCGTTTCCAGGAATCTGGCAGAAAACAGGGTAGTCGCTATTTCACCATCGTGTCAGCTTTATTTTAACCAGCCTCCACTGACTTTTGGAAAAACGAGGAGAAATAGGAGCCATCAACTAGCTCTGTTTGTGCATACCTCTGTCTGGTTCCCTGACCTCGCCAGCCCATTTTATTGACTTTACAGCACACACGGGCCCCGTGAAATTACTCTGTGAGGGAGGAGCAGGGCAAAGCATGGAACAACCTTGTCCTCTGAGCAGAGGAGGTGGGAGCCCTCCCAGCAGCCTAGCCAGCAAAACGAGCTGTTCCCAAACCTGCAGCTCGCTGTGTTTTCTGGCAAGCTGTTGTGCACTATTGCTGCTATGGTGTTCTTGCAAAGGCAGCTGTCTGGATCGTAAGCTGAGAGTGAAACCCTGTCACTTCCTCTGCCTCCCCTCCTGCACCATCCCTATTTTATATGTTTTTATAGGATGGTGAGATAAAACAGATGATCCTTTTTTTAGGCTAGCCAAGCCAGAACCTCCTATCCAGCTCATCCCAAAGGAGTCCTGCATATGTATATATTCTGTGCATATGTATCCCATGTTCTCTGGGAGTGAAGCAGGTGCACAAATATAAATCTCCAGTGCCCCCTTAAAAGTCTTATACAGCTAAGCTGTCCCTGGGGGGCTGACAGAAAAGACCAAGGGCTTAAAAGAGGTCTCTGCCCTCCAGAGTGGTTACTGGTCATGCTTCCCTCTGTGTTCAGACACTACAGAAATATGGTTTTATCAGTGTTCAGGAGTTCAGAGTTCAAGACATTGTGAGTCTTAAACGCTGCTGTTTGGGTCAGTCTCTAATCACAAACTGTGGCGGATGCTGAGGAAAAGGGTGACAGGCAAAGTATGTGAACAGCAACCCTGAATTTGCTGAACTCCTCAGCTCACAGAAATTAGATGCTTTGGAGAAGAGAGTTGAATGCAGATGATCATACAGAGGTCCTACCTATCTGATGTTTGCTCAGTCATTGGCTTTCTAAACCCCTTTCCTGTGGGTGACTCTCACCACAGGCTGTCAGTGAATACCAGGGTACCATCCCATGCTGTATTAAAAAAAGGACTTCCTTCTGGTTGCTTTTAAAATGGCTTTGGAAAAATTCACCGGGAACTCTAGTTCTTATATCATGAGAAATAATAAGAATCATGACCCATTTCATCTGCTCCATAGTACTTAAGATTTTGGAGACCTTTGTCATATCCGCTTGGATATGCTTCTCTCCAGGATAAGTCATAGTCTGCGGGGGTGACCCTTAATATGGGAGCTATTACATCCTTCTGATGATCCCTATTGCCCTTCTCCCTACCTTTCATAGCTCTGTTGTTAGACTGATCTGGAAATGGGGTGACACAAGCTGCATAAGTGTGATTGCACTACGAATTTACACAGCAGCATAATGGTGTTTTTCTGTGCTCTTCTCTTTTTGGCCGAATGTTGCAATGCAGACTTGCCTAGTACCAGGTATCCAGCCAAACAGGTTTCTATGACTTTAGCTTTCTATTTAAATGATGCTAGTTTTTCCATACATAGTAGAACCTGATTTTTTAATATTCTTTAACTTATACCTAAAATATAGCACTGGAAGAGAAAGGAAAAAAAAAAGTCTTAGATCCTTTCTAATTGTGATTTCTGGTTTTCTGGTGGGACAGAGCTTGCATTTGCAGCCTGAATGAGTTTTACTCTGTTGGATTTTATACCTGCAACTGTTCCAGAACTAAATATTACTCATCCTAGACCTCAGAAAAGTGTAATTATATGGAATAAAGCCCAAATTTGAAGGGGGAGCTGGAAAACTTGCTCTTAAACCATTTGTTGAAAGCTGGGTAGAGTTCAAAACATTAAGAGGTAATCCCAGGAAAGATGGATTAGTGACCAGAATTCAAGAAAAGCAGTCATATGTGAATAATAAATTGCATTTGTTACAAGACTCTGTGGTTTCTCACATGGGCACTTACATGGTACATATAAACCTATACATGAGGTATAGTTTCCAGACCATTTTTTCTTTACTTTTTGTAACTCTGTTTTATTATAAGGAGAATTAATGTCATGTGTCCACCTGAGCACATCTATATATCACAGCACAGCTCCAAGTGTCACAGACGATTTATATTGTTTTATTTATAGCCAAATATGCAAAACATGAATGCAGTGGCCATCGACCCTGACTGGGCCCATGGGCTGCAATGCTGAGCAAGTAACCACACTGCTCGTGACATTATACTTTGCTGTGCCTGTGTCTGGGCAGTAGCATGGCAGATCAATGTTTTACTTTTTAAATTGCTTGTTGCCAGGAGCAACGTCACAGGGCATTACTGCCTGCAGGCTGGTGTGGGGACCATAAGTCAGGGAGCTATAATCTTTGTGCTTATGAATAATAAGGTGTGTGTCTGCACACTGACAAAAATCACATTCACAAAATATGTTTTTCTTTCCTTTTTCATGCCATCAAGGACTAAAGGGATACATAGCAGTGGTCCCAGGAATCAAGTCTTGCAGACTGTATATGATCCAGCTGTTTCAGATGGCTTGATTCTGGGCTCTTGCTGCTTAGAAAGAGTGTTAAGCAGCAGGTCTGACCCTGGGATGCGTATTTTGGGATCCAGAGATAAGAGACCAGTCACAAACCTAGAGACTTTGAAAAAATATGGGATTTGAAAATTTCATTAAAAGCAGCAACAATTCAAACAAATCCACTTGCCTTTTTTTTTTTTTTTTGTGAAAATTATAGGCACTTTCAATAAACAATTGTTACTGGATAAAACTTTAATGAAAAATGCATACATCCATTGGAAAACATTGATATTTTAATTTAAAGAACACCGTGCCTGAAATTCCTGAAGGTTTTGGTGAAGTGAAAGCTTTTTTTAAAAGGTTTTTCAGAGAAAGATGAAAACAATCCAACAACCATTCCAGTTTTCTGACCAGCACTAATCCATGCATTTAGATGGCACTGGTGGTCTCTTTGAGAACACCCCACATATTTTCTCCTGTTTTCTCTGTTGCTCCTATGTAGGATTAGGACTATTTAGTTTGATACTAAGTGAACTCTCACCTTGTAGTGGGTGATGTTTCTTTATGTATCCTTGAAATTAATTCAGGCAAACAGAGACCATTTCTAAAGAAAATGTTCTTGCAAATATGGTCTTGCTAGAAAAAGTAATTATTTAATAGGTTTTGTGCACACTGGAGCAACATACTAAAAATTAATTTCCTCAAACTCTGCAACTCCAGTGTTTTAGGAAGTGAAGGACATGCTTCAGAGTTTCTATTCTGATCCTATATATGCTTCTTCTGAAAGGGTATATCACAGACTCTTGGCCTCTTTGCAGATCTGGATGACCATGGCTGCAGTAATGTAGATATACATAGATAAAAAAAATGTCTCTGGGTTGACTTTCATATGGATTGTTAAAGTTATTTTAATCAACTGGAGTAAAAAGATTGAACACATAATCTGGAAGAATTGGGTAGCAAAATAGTGCAAAAATATACCTGTTACTTTGAGAACAAGACATAATATAAAAATATTTACTATAAAAATGACACAAAGCTAGGGCTTCCCTGTTGCCTTATAAAAGGAGATTCAGATGGATGAGAGAGGGAAGAGAGGTGAAATGGTGAGAGTAGGTCTATGAAAAGACATTCTGTTTTCAAATTCATGGAAGAACTGGAACCCCATGAGGGAGACAGGTTGCTGGGGGACAGAAAAAATCATCATATGACTTAGCAATGTTCCTGTCACATACTCATCCCTATGACTACACAGACTGAAACTGGTTGACTGCAAATTGAATAGGGGGAACTCCATTAGTAATTATATTGCAGTGTATACATCTATCAGGTGTGATTTCTATAGTCGTCATATACTGCTAGTTGTACTGTTTAGGTTCAGAAACATGAACATCTTCCAGATTTGTGGCTTAGATGAATAAATTTCTTCTTAGCAATATAAATCATAAAACAAATTAGCCAGGAAAAATATCTGCCAACCAATGGACCAGGCTCTCGGGTGAAGGTGGTCTTGTCTTTTAGTCCAGCCATACACAAGTCATAATCTGATAAGAAATTTGAGGGATAACAGGGTAGATCACTATGGTTTCATTCATCGATACAGATAGGAATTCTTTGTTAATTTCAGCTGTACTAATGCAAGGATTGATAGAAAATTCTGCAGGTTATGTTTATCTTATGCTCCTGGGGATATTTCTGTTACCTTGGTTGAAGACCGACCTCTGTGATTTCTGTGGCTATGTCTCTATAGAATTCATCATCAAATACACCATTGCTCTTTAAGACTTCAATGTTTTGTATAAAGTATCCTGATATTTTGGTCATTCTGCTTCTTTTTGTTTCCATTCCCTCTGGACAGGACTAAAATATGTCAGATAAAAACCTGTAAAGACAACACAAAGCATTAACTACTGATAAAGATAGAAAATGGGTTTTGTCTTTCCAGTTTCCTTACTTAAACAATATCTATGTCTCTCTTCCTGAGTGCTGTGAAATGTTAATAATGCCAAAAGTCTTGCTGTGATAACTTGATTTGAAATCTCTCCATATTTTGTCCCTGGCTGTGATCTGAAGCTCTGAACTCCTTAGATTAGTAAAATCCAGAGGTGGAGTACATGTGGAGATAACATCTGTTTGCAACCAATGTTGCCTTTTAAAGGGTAATCTCTTATGCATGGAGCTGAGTGGAGCTGTATTTCACAGCATCTCTTGCTGTGATTGCTCATCATGTAGACATACCTAAAGCTAACTTTAAATGTCTTATTTTGGTAGGGCTACTAGCAAAGCAGAAGACACTTGGGGTTCATCACTGGCTGAACCACCCAAATGTTTTTCTCAGTTGCTGGGTGGATTTTGCTACCAAACAGAGCTAGTTTAAAACAAGGTTGAACGTGTCTGTATGTATTTCAGTTATGTCTTTGACCAATGCAAATATGGACACTGATTAGCGCAAAAGTCAGTTAAAAAGCTCTGTAAATAGAAAAGTTGTCTTTATATATGCTCTTATAGAAATACCATGTTACTATGTTGATGTACACTTTTACTGCCTGTCTCCCAGAAGTACATTAAAGACTTGATTCTTCATTCCTTTATACCACTTATGGTATATAGGAATATATCTATTATCATACCATATATGGATGGAATTGCTCATTATTTATTTTTTTGTACTGCAAATAAGAACCAGGCATCAGCCCTTTTGGTGTGTGGCTGCACAGGGTGCCCCAAGATACCATCCTTTTCTAAATGGTCTTTTCCAGCTGACCTTGAAAGAAAGCTCATTTTAATGAGTGCGGCAAAATACATATGAAGGAGCTGAGTGGCTTGTCTTGACAAATTTGTCCCACGTAATTTCACCAGCTGGAAAACAGTATTTTGTTACTTTTGTTACACCCCCCCCCCCCCAATCTTTTTTTTCTTCAGAATTATCTTGAACCAAAAAATGCTTGCTGAGAAATCAGAGAAGCTTCATGTCTTTTTGCAGACCTTGAGGCCATATTTCTTTTGCTGCTTACAGTGCCTCATCTAGAGCTGGTGGTTTCTCTTTTTCTTGAAGGCAAACAGTCTTACAAACAGTGAATACGTGGTGATATGCTGTAGGTATGGCTGGTCTAGACTTAGTTGTTGATGAACTAGCCAAGTGAGCTCGATATACGCTAAATCCGAAGGCTTGCTTCACCGAGAAGCAATTTCTGCTGTAGATTTTCACTCTGTTCTAACTTTTCTTCTCTTTCCCGTCGTTTCCTTTTCCCTCCCAAATGGCCTTGGAACTCACAACACCACACAACCTAGGCCCATACTCTCCCATCACACATACACAAAAGCTTTCTCTCCTACTGCAGGTGACTTAGAGCAACCTCACTTTCCACCAGAGATGACTCCTAGCTTTACAACCTTAATCTTTTCTTTGCTGCTTTTGCTTTAGTTTATTGTCTGTCTCATGTTTTCCAGTACAGATGCATGTGACATCTTTCTAGTGCTAGCCAAAACAAGCTGATTTCCTTCCAGAAGATCTGGCATCAATTTGGTGGAAACAGTTAAGGAAATAATAATTAAAGTAGACCTGCAGCCAGATAGGAGGGAACAGTAACCCTTGATTTGTGGGGATGGGAAGAGGAAATAGACTGAAAAACCAAGAAAGTGGGGTTGGGAGTAGTAATCTCTTTGGCTGGCAAAATTGTAGAAGGGTCTGTGGGTCTTTGTCTACAGCGTCATCAGTTCTGTGTTTGCATTACAGTTCTGAGGTAAACAAGAAGCATCCCTCTGGCTCCATCACTCCCTCAGTGCCTGCTGTCCTGCTTCCATTCAGCACAAATGACCTTCTCTGTCCTCACGTGTTGCGCTTCCTGCTTTTTCAGTTCCTTGTCCACAGCAAGCACTATATAAAACTAAAAATAAAACAGAAACATAAGCTAAACTGCACCCTGTTGCACTGCAACCACAATAAAATACTACTGTGATAAATCTTTAAGTAGGGGTCAATAAAGCAATAGTACTGTACAGAGGAAACTGATCATTTAACATAACGACTGATTTATTACACCATTAACTTGTCCTTAGTTTTGTCTTAAGGCAGTTTACTAAGTGAATGCTTGTTAACTACTGTAATAGACTGTTTCTTGGGGGATACTCAAATACGTGTCTGTAAGTTATTGACAGGTGTAAGATCAGTCCTTCAGTCTACCAGAGCAGTAAAGTCTATAATGCAAAAGAAAACATGTATAACTTGATCATTTTCAGTGACCATGGTATCAAAGACAACATGCAAATGTATGAAAGTAAATACAATGAGTAAATAATAGGCTATAGTAACTGATGTTAAAAAATTTAGCCTTTGGGAGATGGATTATTTTTGTTTACCTGCAGCAGGTAGAAAGTATGAGTGGTGAAAGCCCAGCAGATGATGCCTCCAGTCAGTGGAGACCTGCCATGGCACTCCTTCTCATTGTGTTACTAGAAAGATCTTGCAGGAGGATAGAGGATGGCCATGTCCAGAGCAAGAAGAACTTGAAAGCTTTATGAGAGGAAGTAATGTAACTATAGTAGCAGAGCACAGGACTCAGAGACCCAGTAGCTGCTGTTCTAGAGTCACATACTTTCCTCTGGGTGGCCAGGAGGAACCAGTCCCTGACTCTTGCCCTACTCATCTGGAGAGTGTCCCTTCACTCATACCTATCCTGTCTTTGTCACTGACATTGGAACGCTTCAAAATATTCTTTAACCAAAGAGATGTGGGCTAGCCCATACTCAGAACTGAACCTAGATCTCCGGGCAGATTATCTTACATTGATATGTGCTCACCAAGATGACTATTTATTTGGTCCCAAGTGGAAGTTGATGAACTAATGTATGTGCAATGGAGATAGGACTTATGTGGAACAGTGGGCTGACTGTAGGGATGCAGCTTTAAGAGCATATATGCAAGGGAATCAAATGTGTTTGTGACAGTTTTCTGACACAGAGTCCAGCTGGCATGGAATGGCCTTTGATCATGCAATTAAATCTTTTAGCTTCCAAACCAGGTGTCAGCCCTCAAACTGAGTATGGTCTGTGACTTCTGCTCAGGAAAGAACTATTTTGGGAGAGTGTTATTTTGTATTGAAACCATGCCAGGGTCTGCTCCAACAGTACTGGGAGATGATTAAATTCTATTGCTCTGAAACATTTCCTGACACAAACTAATTTATTTTATGTAGGTAGTTTTAGAGCTTTAGAGGGCTAGGGCAAGTTGTCTGGGATCTGTACAACCAATATGATATTTTTATTTCACACTAGTATAGCTCACTGACTTCAGTGAGGTTACTGTAGATTTGCCCTGGTGTGATCAAGATAAAATTTCTCACATGATTTTGGAAGAAAAATCTCCACTTTCTCCTGCTTATAACTCAGTCTTCTAAAATTTAATGCGTGGGTAAAGCCCAGCTTGCTAATAAGCTGATTAAATATTGAACATATCTCTACATAGGTAAATTATCTATAACTTGGACATCAGAAGAAATGGGCTTGTTGCAAAGTTTGTTAGTAGTGATGTACAAATTGACAAAGATGAATATGAGAAAGGAAACATCAGAAGGAGCAAGACAATAAGTATCTTTGTGAGAGACATGTGTGGACAGATGGGAAAGAGCAGAAATGTGTGAAACAGGAAATAGTGATACTGTTAGTAGAAGTACACAAGGAAAGTGTCAAGATCATGCAGAAATAAAGCAAAGATCAAGACAACATAGACATTATTACAGGTGGCAGATAGGAGACCTGGAAATATAAAAATGTTAATGAACAGGGAGATAAAGTAAGCGAGCCTATAAGGTAGTGATGGGAGAAGCTGGGGTGCTAGGTGAAGGAACGAGATGTGTGCCTAGTTTGAAGCAGACACTCAAGGCTTGGGAGTGGGGAGACAGAGAAAAAATCTGGATCCAATGAGGAGGATGGAGGGGCTGAGATGCGGGGCTCAGGTAAGGAACTGGAGAAGTCAGAGTGCTTGGGAAACACAAAGGAAAGGGAAGGAGACCTTGATACTGGAGAAAATGTTGACAGAAAAATCTCTGGCATGAAGCTAATGGAGCACTGATGGAAGCTCTGTCATATGCATAAGTTGGCCATGTTGGGAGGAGAGAAAGGTGAATCATCTACCATTGCAGAGTGTGTGAGAGGATGCTCTGAAGTAGCAAGAGAGGGGAAGGCAGCAGGTAGACTCTGCTGGAGGGGAGAAGGAGAAGAAATGGAGTCCCCGTTGGATGCAGTGCAGTGTGTGACACACTAGGCTTTAAAACACTTATAAATCAGTGTCAGGAACAAGTCTGCCAACAAATGCGGGATGAACAAAATAGAAGCTGAAAACTTCACTATCATCCTGGGAAAAAACACATTTTTAAATGCTGCCTGCCTCCTACATAAAGCTGAATACATCTGAAAATATCCCCTAATTTGCATACAAATAGCTACATAAATTGGACTTGATCTTGCTTTTGGTTGTAAACAGAGGCATGGGAACAGGAGGCAGCACAGTGCAGTAAATGCTGTGCTGGACTTGGTTAGCAGCTCTGCTCCAGCTTCACTTTCTGACCTTGGGTGGGAGACCCCTTGGATCAAAAATGGCAGAAGGAATCTTTTATGTTCAAGAGAAGTGCTAACAGGGACAGACTTTCTGGACTGTTTTCCTTAATATTGGATATTGAAAAGTTATGCACTTAAATCTGAGACAATTACCTTAGGCTTGATTGATACTGAATGGAGGAAAATAGGTGGAAAGCCATTCTTCTGACCTATTATAAATGCCTGTCTTAACGTAAGATGGATTGCGCTTGGGAGATGGGATCTATTAACAGTCATAAAAGAAACATAGTGTTAATACATTGGATTCAAATGTTCAAATGGTAGGCATCTGAATTACAGCAGATGACTCCAACTTGTCTTCTTTTCAGGAATTTATCTGAAAATACTTAGTGGCAATACTTAACATTCCCTGTAAATTTTTTTGAGATCTTGAAATGTGACATGTAAACATACACATTGCTATTAAAAATATCCCCAAATTTCACATTTTTAGCACTTGAGAGATCAGATTTTGTGACAACTAAAACATTGAAATGTCAATATTTCAAAGTGTTTTTCTCGCTCCTTTCCCCCTCCAACTTTAATAATTGAAAACAAAAATATTTATGTGTAACTTCCATGCAGGCCAAGTCACACTACATGCAGATGATGAAGTTTTCTTTTAGGACTATTAAGTCTATTATTAGAAAGTAGCTTCTTTGGCAGAGTTATTCAAAATCTCAAATAGAAATAAAAATATAATTATAAGCTCTCACATATACTGGAAATTAACATTTTTTGGATTAAGTTATTTCCCAGCCATCACTTGGAAATGGTTTTACTGAAAGATGAGAACATGTGTGGGATCCATGTCAGTTTTGTTTAGCCATTTCTTGGCTAAATCTAAACCATTTAGTTCCCTCTATAGCTGATAGAGAGTTGTCTCTGAAAAAGCAACTCATTCTATACTAAAATAGGTACCCAAGGCAGATGAGATAAATCATTCTTTGTAGGTTTATCTTTTCCCTACTGGCTACTGTGAGAGCACAGTTTAGTCTAAGAGGATATTCACATGTCTACAATGAAGACAAATGTCTCATGCAGTGTGTTCTACTTGAAAAATCATTGTCCCAGGACCACCAGTGTTACTCCTGCCTCCACATCATCTTCTCCAGGAATTTGGAAGTAGTGAGACTGCCGGCATCACTGAATCCACTCCTACATCACAAGAACTGATGACAAAAACCATGTCTTTAGACACTTTCTTAAACACAGCCAGACTCCATATCTCCTCATTCCTGCAGCATACTCCTCCTTTTGGGAAACTGGTATACAGCATCAAGTTTTATTTGGTTTTAATTTTGCTAGTATTGCTTGTTCTGGTACGAATAATGATCAGCAGACTTTTGCTGTTCCTTTCCTGGTCCTTTCATGCTTGAGGCCCACATCACGTACTTGTCCTCTTGGCAGACCATGCAGCCCTCTGTGCTCTGGATGTGCTCAGATGACAAACCTGATGGATCTCCTTAGTAAGAGTCTACAACCATGTTCAGGCTTTTGTTTGTGGTTGGTTGTTTTGTTGTTTTTTGGTGGTTGTTTTTTTTTTTTTTTTTCTGACACTGATATGCATGTGTTGTCCTTTCCCTTCCTCTTTGCCTTTTTGGCTGTACATCTCCCTATCTTCTGTTTTGATGTTGACTAGTCTGCATTTTAGTTCATATTCTTCTCCACTTTCTGGTTCTCAGATATCTCAGTCATGGCCCATTGCTTTACCACAGGACTCGTTTCTCTCATTGTCACCTCACCTCCTTTTTTTTTTTTTTTTTTCCCTATTTATCCTTTGTGCTCTCCAGTGTAGCAAACCTGTTCCTCAGCACTCTCTCTCTGTACTGCACGCTGCTTTTTCTGGTTTGTAATCATGCTCATGCTCCCATTTGTGGGTAACCATCTTCATGTAAATTATGCCTGTGTCTGTGTCTTCCTGTATTTTTCCTGCTTCTCAAACACATATACCTCCACTAAAACATGTCTAAAAGCCTCATTCCCTGGACAAATATCTGAATAACGTGTCAGTGTTTGTGAGGAAGTCTCTGATGTCTGAGTAGAAAAGTTCCGTAGAATTAAGAGTTTCTTAAGTTATCTTCATTGAAGGGTGGTTGTTACACCCACCAGTTTCCAGGAGGTCCAGCCCTACCCATAACAATAAATAATTCTCTTGCTAGAACTCATAAGTTGTTATATCTCAGAGCTGAGCTGTTAGAGTTGCGCTCTATCAGAGCCATAGGAAGTCAAAGCCTTTTAACTGTGCTCAACAATAAACTGTTGCAGGTGGTTAAGTGTTTTGCCCAGATAGTGTTACAGACTTGGAATCAGCTAGCACAAATACAACCCCATTGTCAGCTGTAGACACAGAGAGTGAGGCTGCTTCCATGCCTTTGATGTTCACATCATAAAGCACACAGATATTCATGTGATGGGTTTAAAACCAGGAACAAACTAGGAAGCGCACGGGAAAGTCCAGGCTGAAAAAAATCAGGGAGAAGTACTGAAAGGAGTTGGGCAGAAATCACTTTTGCTAGGTTCATTTGGGAGGGTTGGGTCTTTCCTACAGGATGTCTTTGATAGGCTATATGTTGTGCTGTCCCTTTCCCTGGCAGCAGACCCTGACTGAATATTGCCTCAGCCTCATAGAGATTTCTTCTGATACTACAGAGCACAGAGCCTGCAGGGCTGTGTCAGGAGAGCAACCTTCTTTGCTCACTTTGTGAGATGGCTTCCAGTGGAGAGTTAAGGGTGTTTGAACACGAGGTGCTCAGGAATATCTGTGCAAGCTTTTATAGAACTTCGTGGATATTTGCCAAGAAGTCAGCAGCTTCAGATTAGATTAATTTTCCTTAACCTCCTGCTGTGAGATAAAAGTTTCTGATAGCGGCAGTCATTGAAAGATGACATAGATCGTAGCTATAGTAGAGCAGGAGATTGGTACGGACACTGAAGGAGCAGAGGGTGTTTGGGCTGAGAGGCAGAGGTACTCTGAGACCAAGTGCTGACCGCAGCTAGCCACTTTCAGTTTCTACCAAGTAGTGATTTATGACTTCAAACCAATCAATTTTCAACTTGAAACCAGTGGCAAATTTAGGTCAAATTGAAAGAATAGCTCTGACTGAAGGAAAGCTAGCAAAGAAAAAAAAAAAAGTGTTGGCAATGTCAAAAAGATTAGTTTCAGCATTCTCCAAACACAATGTTTCAATTTTTTTGAGCTGGATTCAAAAAGAGCATCTGTTGAAGGAATTCCAGCTCTCATAATACTGGTGATTAGGGCACTAGCCCAACATACTGAAGACCCCAGAGCTCATCCCTATCTGATTCTGAAAGTGAGTTTGGATATCTACTTTCTTCTTCTAAGGAGACTTTTCCCACTGACCAATCAAGTACTGCATCTTTAGTTATTCTTTCTCTCTATTGGACTTGTTCCATTTTGAAATCAAATTGTTATAAACAAATATTCACTGGGAAGGAGAGAGACTCCATAGGCTGGAAATCTAGAGGGAAACCTGAGCTCACTCTTTCTTCCAAGTTGTGCAGCAAGAGGGAGTTGGGCCCAGATGAGTTCATTAATCAGCTTACTCTGGAGAGAGGCAACAAATTCTGCTGCATACTTTTTGTGGTTTTTGAATGGCTCCACAGACTAGCATTTCAGGCACACTAACTTTTTACTTTTTTTTTTTTTTTAATGCTGCAATATCTGGAAATTAAAAGAAACCTAATTTTGTGACACTTTTTTTCCCTCCAAATTTTAATTTTGTTTCCTCAACTTTTCAGTTTGCATGCTGAACTAAATAATAAGTCATTCTTGTGGCACATACTCCGCTTCCTACTGGACTTCCAATCCAGGAGAAATTTATAAAAGAGAAACATATATTTCACAATTTCTTTTCTCCACAGGAGTGTGTGACTGAATCTTCCTTTTATTTAGGTCCTGTTTAATAGCACTCCACTGATTTTGTAAAATCATCATTTATGCATCAGAAATAACGACCTCATGCTCTGAGCCATTAAAAATAACTCATGAAAGGCACAAACCCCACAGATTATATTACTGTCCCGTTATTCCATTTTTCTGGGAACTTTTTCTTTCTGTCATGCTTTATTGTACAAGACAGAGAATAAAATAGTTTTGCAATCAATTCTACATTCTTTTGCATAGTGTGCAGTGTGTCATTTTTTAAATGTTTCAGATCCTTTAATCCTTCAAGTAAGAAACGTATCCTAATTTTACAGCATCGGCCTTCCAGGAACTTGTGGGTATGAAGGATTTGGAAAGTCTATAGTAAAGGGATTACTACACATTACTATCACTTAATGACTATTACTATGTGCAAATTCAGATGCTGGTGTGAAATCCAACATATTCAGCAAATAGTAGGGGAGTTATTATAGAGAGGAAAAATTAGACTCAGTAAATTTTTTAACTAGGAGCCAGACAATCTGCAGGAGGATATAATTTCTGTTATTAACATGTGGCAACTCAGATCTCGGGCATGTCAAATCTTCTTCTGGATGCACCAAACTCCTTGCTGACTATCAAGAGGGAGAAGAGCAACTTGTGTACTTAGTTGGCTAAATATGGACCACATTGCCTATTACCTGTTATGGTAATATGGAATGCCTATGCATATTATTGCATGCTTGATGTGGAGAGGATCTCCAGTGAAGAAGGCTGGGTGTGCCCTATTGCTCCTCTAGGGCCTTCCTTATTGCCATGGTAGTTCTCACCAGTGGACTAAGGTGCAGGAGCCTGGTCAGTGATTGAGGTAGATTTTTCCATGCAGCCGTGCACACTGTGTCTAGCTACCAGGCAGATGACAACTGTGATGCAGAACCATAGCTCATACTAGAGGAATAATGCTGTAGATGAGCAAAAGGGGCTCTTGAGCTGCATTGTTGTGGCCCAAGTGCAGCCCCCGGCATTTGGCCTTAGTGAAACTCCTCCAGTTGGCCTCAGCCCATGGCTCCAGCCTGTCCAGGTCTCTCTGCAGAGCCTCCCTACCCTCAAGCACATCAACACTCCCACCCAGCTTGGGGTCATCTGCAAACTGACTGAGGGTGCCCTCAATCCCCTTGTCTAGATCATCAATAAAGATGTTAAACAGGAGTGGCCCCAACACCGAGCCCTGGGGGACACCACTCGTGACCGGCTGCCAGCTGGATTTAACTCCGTTCACCACAACTCTTTGGGCCTGACCATCCAGCCAGTTTTTTACCCAGCAAAGCGTGTGCTCATCCAAGCCTTGAGCAGCCAGTTTTACCAGGAGAATAGTGTGGGAAAGGGTGTCAAAGGCCTTACTAAAGTCAAGGTAAACAACATCCACAGCCTTTCTCTCATCCAATAAGCAGGCCTCTCTGTGTCTTGCTGCATGCTCTCACTTTCCCATTTTTCACATTTTCTCATCTATTGAAATAAAGATGATGGTAATTAGCTGCCTACCTTGCATAGGTGGTGTGAAGTTTAATTAGCGCATGTACTCTTCAGTTGCAAGATAGCTTAGTGCTGTATTGCTGTAGTGCCACTTTTTAATCTGTGTGAGAAACAAGACACATTACTCAGAAGCTCCTTGAAAAGAGTGAGAGGCAGAGGAGGTTGAAGTAAGGGAGCTCTTGCTGACATGACTTTCAGTGTGTCTAGTAATGGTCTGGAATGAAAAGGCTAATCGGTAAAACCATCCTTGTTAAATCTGCCCATTAAGAATGGAATAATTTTGAACCATTACTAAATGTACACTGATACTCTTGCATGTCTAGTGACCTACTGGATGTAATAACAGTAAGAGTACCTCAATAGCAATAACACTTTTGACAAGAAATGTAACTCTAAAATCTGCTCTTGATGTAAACAGTGCATTTATAGTCTGCTTGGCAGTGAAGGTAATTATTTCCTAATGAACAGAGAATTGTGGTTAGGGAAAAATCATGATAGAGGAAGAGAAGTAACTAATTTTTTTAATGGAATTATGCATATCTTCCTCTTATTATAATAATTAGCTTTTCTCCTGTTATTTTTTTTTTTTCTGTATTCCAGTAGACTATTAAATCAATAACAGTCTCTACAGTGTCTGAAAAAAGTTCAAGACAAATGAACTTTCCCATATGGATGTAATATTTGCAGCCATAAATAAATTCTTGAGGTTTTTGTCAGGCTTTTCACACACCCACAGATTCTGCTATCAGCCAGTAAATCTTTGTTTAAGACACTATGAGATCAGATTTCCCTGGATGAAGTGCTGGCCAAACTGGGGAGAAAATAACATTGCAGAGAAGCTATTATTTCCAAGTTCTGCCTTCCCTTCCACCCTAAGCAGAGTATTTGCTTCCCCTCTGCTTTTCTTTAGGATTCCCTGTCATGGTGTCTACTTGGAGTTGGGAAGGAGGTGCAGATAGTGTCCTTGGTGTGCACTTTTTCTAATAACAGAGAGGATCTTACTCTTAAACAAATGGGATTTTAGAAATCAGAAGTGCAGCAGGTCATCTGGAATGGTTGCTGACTTCATCTTCTAGAGGGACATCTGTTCAGATAACTCAGTTTCATAGCTCATTCCCTGTGCAATAGCACAAAAAAACCCTCCATGATTTCTCCAGTGATGTTTGAGAGTATCTCTTGAGATTTCTCTGCAGCATACGCAGGGGTCCTATGAATAATTTCAAAAAAGGTTTGCTTGCAGCTTTTCACATAATACTTTGTATAATACTGTACTTTCCTACAGACCATAGCTCTTCAGCTGTAAAAAGTCTCCCTGGGAGTCAGATATGCAGATACTAAAGCAGTGCAATTGCAGGGAATACTATGGTCTCATCAGTGACTCTGTTAGACAAAATAAAATGGTACTCTTTTTATCAAAGAGAGGAAGAATATAATGTATAGAATCTCACCGTCTTCCTGGAAGTCAGGGCAATGTTATGAATGGTGTTTAATCTGAAGAATCTGTTTATTTTTCGATCTAGGGATGTTAGTAATTTCTTATTTTGGGGGAGTGTCTTGTTTTCCACAAAATACTTCCTTTAGACTTCTTTCCTTTTGAAGCCATGGCAACTGTAGTCATGGCATTTGCTACCTATAAGAATTATTAATGCTCCACAGTTGAGCTGGCTTTGGTAATTAACAGATGAAAAGCAATGGCTCAATAACAGTAATACCTCTAATCAGCAGGGTGTATCTTATATGTGCACTGGACTTCTGTACACAGAAAAATCTGATTATGTCAGCTACAGATTAGTTCCTACAATCACAGAAAAATAGATAGCACTGAGGGACTCTCTAAAGTCCCTACTCATCTTCCTGCCCTGAAGAAGGGTAAGTTACAGGATGAGTTATTGCTCTGCTGACATCCTGACTTAATTTTGCACAACCTGTTCTTACAATGTTCTCATGATAGAGACTCCCCACCTACCTAGGTGGTTTTGACAGTCTCGTTTCAGCTCTGTTATCCTCACCCTTTTCACCCTGATGTTCAACTGGCGTTGCACTGGAGCCTGCACCCTTTACTTCTTGTCCTATCCAACACAGACATGGAGAACACCTTCAATACACTTTCCTTAAGGTTGTCTTCTATAAAATGCAATGCTGTTTTGGGAAAACAGCAAAAATGAGAGGCACGTGCCTGTAAATTATCTTTCACATGAATGGTTTATTAGCTTCAATGAGCCATTTTATGTAATTCAAGCTCTTGCTCACAAGTAGAGTTTTGCAACCTGACTAGCATGGCTAGCTAAATCTCTAGCTGGTGGTTTCTGTGGACCCTGTATGTGGCTAATTGCAATAATTTGTGGTGGAATTAAGAAGCCCTGAGCGGTACACAGGATACAACTCCTACACCAAACACTGATGGAACTTTTACCTTACCTGAATAAACATAAATCATGGTAGACTTATTTCCAGATTAAATCTTATATAGACTATTTTTTCAGTGTTTTAAAATAAATCTTCTAATGCATCTTTAGTAGCAGTTCATAGCACTGAGGAATTGGAGCATTATTGAAATTTACCCTTGAAATTTCCTGTAATTGAATAAAATATATCAGTAAATCTGGAAAGAGATGATATAAATATATTTACTGAATGGCCTTCTGCTCAGCTTTTGATCATCATCCTTAGTCTTGATAGAATCACACTCAGTGAATCAATCACAGTGGCAGGATGGACTTTTACCTCTCTGACCTTTCATGTAAGGCTGAGTAAACTGTTAATAAAGAAATCCCCCCCACCCCAAAATATGTTTGCTTTTGAATTCTCAAAACTTAAACCCAATCAAGTCAAATTTCAATAACTGCTAGAAAAATTTACATAGAGGATATTTGTGTGAGTGCGTGAATAACTCCAAAAGACTGACTAATCACACATAAAAGTTCAGAAAAATTAATTCAGATTCAGGAGATGTGGGATTTCTACCAGGAGCAGGTAATCCCCCCAAATTCACTGGATCACATTAAAGTTCACATTACAGTACCTGTAGCTGTAACATTTAGGTGGGATTCATCATTTTTCTCAGGGTAAAAACTGAGTCTCTTGAAATTTAAGCAATGTATACATGGGGATGCATCAAGTTCCTTTCAGAACTAGGATTCAGGTCATCTGACCTGTACATTTAACAGAAGGTAAATTAATAATTGTCTCAAATATGGTTTTATTCATCTGAGATCATCACCTAACCCCTTGTTCTGTGTTTATACACTAGACAGTAGGGCCTAAATTCTGTCCCTCTTTTATCAGTTATGTAAAATTCAGGACTTGACACTTTCAAAGTTAGCAATGACTGGAGACATCTGGCATCCCTGTTTATGTTCAGATCTTGCCTATGAAAAGTGTCATGACAGATTTGAAAACAGAGGCAGCATAACTGGGCATTACCTAGATAATGTGCCAGATGTGCAATTAAGTTTGATGCAATATTAAACTCCCTATTCGTTAATTAACAAATTTGGACATGTCAGCTATATGCTGCTGAAGAATTAGCCAATCAGTGCCCCAAAGTGCAGTGCATGTTTTGAAACCGTCTATTAACAAGAACCATTAACAGATAGACTTATATTAAAAGATCTGTCATGGGACTGAGCATCTGAGTACCTCTCATAGCCCTGTAGTAGCATGGATAAGGCTGTATCTACACAGCAGAATTAAGACAGGATTATAGCCTGAGCTGAAGTACCTGCGCTAATGTAATTTCAACAGCTTCAGTAACAACCAAGACAAGTGACAATGTGGTGAAGTTTGTACTGTGGTGTAGCCATAAAAGTGGGTAATTCTACATCTTGCTACTGTTTCTTATCTGTTCTAACAAAATCAAGGTAGGACAGATGTTGCCAGTTTCTGCTGCAAACACACGTCCATTTAACTGTGAGGCATGTCCTGAAACATTGATTTCAATGCTGAAAAAAAGCTGTGGGCTGGAGTGAGCTTGTAATCCAGGAAGAGGAAAGAGGCCAGTTGGCAACTAATTTCCTGCTGCCTTTATTATTATAAAAGCTAAATCAATTTTTGTGTCTGGATGGGGTTGATGAAAAGCACAAACTTTTTAAAAGCCACTTTTCTCCCCCCTTCAAACTTCTGAATCTAAACAAGTTCCACACACTTCTTTGTGGAAGTACAGCTTTAGAAAAAACAAATTCAAGTAGACCAAGCCAGCATAAGAGTAAGAATTTCCATTTGGTTAATACTACTCAAATAAAAATAACTTGTTTAATGGGGAAAAAGAGTGGGAGAAAAATGATTCCTTAACAGAAAAATAGCCCATATACTTTCTTTCTCATTAATGGTGGAGCTTTATAAGCAGAGCAGTACATTATATCTTTGCATTCTCTCTCTCTGTAAACCATGGAACCGTGAAATAAATTATGTGTATTTGCCTCCTTGACCATTCTCCTCAGTTACACTTTGCCCACTAATCTCCATTGGAATTACTACTAATCTTCCAAACCTCTGTCAAGAGGTCACACAGCCTCTTCTTCTTCTGGTAGACACGAAAGAACTACGACAAAAATGTTTCCTTCTTTTCCTCCAAAAACATATATTTTGCATATGGGGTTTGGAAATGACAGTTCACTCTGGGGTTTATCTTTGACATGAATGAGCCCTAGATTTAGAGTATTTTTAAGATCCAGTAATTTGGGAAACAAAAGAACAAATTGAAATTTGTGTCTTGTTAAGATACAGATCTGTCAGTGTTTTAAGTGGAAATGATTTTTTTAGCTGGAGAGAAAAAGCCTATGTCTATATAATTTTTACAACGTTTTCCTTTTTATCTGTGTTTTTGCCAAACAGGACTGGTGACATGGAAAAAAACCTCTGTGTGTGTCTGTTGAGGAAAAGCAGAGTGGGTCTGTCATTAGATCCATCAGTATTCCCACAGGAGATTCCTACAGCAGATTCCTGTAGGAATGGTGACATGTCAGGCCATGAGAAACCCTAATGGGCTCTGTTAAGGGGAGTGCCAGACTGTCAAGGAGAATTCCTGTGGCCACATGGAAATATGACATGACACAAATTATTTCTCCATCTATCACTGCGATAAGCATGTGAATACGAGGTATGGTGGCCCAGGAAAACCACATGCACAAAGTCCTCCCGCAGCATGGTGTTTCCTTTGCAGGCATCTTGCCTTCCATCTCTTTTTTTCTGTTAACAGAATCAGGCCTCCTAGGAAGACCCTGAAGAAATGCTGCCTGTCACATCACCTTGCTGCAAAAGCTGGTGGGACAGCTGAAGGTGCCTGGCCCAAGTGCAAGGGGTGTGCTAACAGGTTCTTCTCCCTGGAAGCCAGGCTAGGCTGGCTCAGAGCTACCTGAAACCTCTGGTGCAGGGAAAGCGGTCTGAGTCATATAAATGGTGGCTTTTCTGTAACGAGACAGATGCATCTGAGGGGTCTAACTTTTTAGAAAATTTTATGATCACCAAAACCCAACATAAAACAAACACAGAAAGCCCGGAAACCAACCCAGAAAAACAAAAAATGCTCAAAGATAGAAGAAATACTTTAATAGAGATCAGCAAGCTGAAGACTAGTTGAGACATGCAAGTTGTGGCAGTTTTTGAGAAATTTAAAAAAAAAAAAAAGAAATTACAAAATTAGTAACAATTTCTGTCAAAGATACTAGAGAAACCTGAGGAATAAGATGAGGCTGAATTCAAGGACTTTGAGTCATTCAGAATAATGCAAAGAACACTGTACCATCCCTGTTGGTGTAAAGGAAAACATTTTACTGTGACTGTATGGAAGTGGTGGTTTAAATAAGACTAACCATGGAACTGGGCTGGTTTGTTGCTTTAATACACCTCTTTCACCTCTTATGTAGCTTTCTTATAAATATGAAGTAAACCTCACCTAGGCTTTGAAATACCATTGGTCATAGTATCTCTGGTTACAGATTCTCAAAAAGCACTTGAAGCCACTTGAATTTACTTGGTAAAGCAAAGGAGGGATACTCTGCATGCAGCAGCCAGATCCCAGTCTCAGAACAGTGTGAAGGTTTTGTGAAGGCTGTCACAAAGTGACCAGAAGGAAGAAGGAAGTACTGGAGCTTGTAAATGTGGCATAAACATGCTCCCATCTAGAAATAGATAAGATATCTCTCCCATTTTAAAGTGTCATAGATTGAATGCCTTTTTTAACTTCTTCAGGCTTAAAGACACTTACGAAAGACCAAGTGTAAATCAGCCTTGCAAAATCCCTATGGATGAAGGCGAGAAGCTTTTTTTGATGAGTACCATATTGGGATGAGCATGTGAATTATCTTTCAGGTTTTTTT
This sequence comes from Athene noctua, assembly GCF_965140245.1. Lineage (NCBI taxonomy): Eukaryota > Metazoa > Chordata > Aves > Strigiformes > Strigidae > Athene > Athene noctua. Next base: position 219,598,366 of record NC_134037.1, read on the forward strand.
CATTGTCCCCATGCCTCAGAGAAAGAGCTGAATGAGTGAAATTTGCATAAGAATTTTGAAATGTTGCTCTATTGTTTTCTTAGAGGCTCAGTTTAATGTAGAAAACATCTGCCTGCCTTTGAATGCTCTGTGGATCATTTGGTTGTTTGAGAAATCCCATTTCATTCCTTTCTCCATTGCCTGGCTGGGAAGTGCTTGCTCTTGGTACCTATCAGCCAAGAGAAAGAAGGAACAAGAAAAAAAAACAAAGGAAAAAAAAAAAAAAAAAAAAAAAAGGCAAAGCAAGCTATTTTATGCACTTATTGACATACTTTTTTCCCCTGGGCATGGGAGTAACCAGAACTTGGCTCATTCTGCATCAGAGCAGTCCTAAGCACTCATGACAGTATTCAAGGCCAAATGTAACAGAGATAATAATAGATACTAATTAGAGACTTCAGAAAAACTATTTTGATTTCAATGGCACTATTAGTAATATAAATAGTAGCATAGATTCCTGGACCCACTAGGCCTTATATTAAAGGATTGCATCCCTAGTTTGAACACTATGATATGGAGCTAGCCTCTTCCTCTCCAGAATTTTCATCCCCTCTGAGGAATTCATTCCTCTTTCTGTCTTCCCATACTTAAGTCTAACAGCCCTTTAGGGCTTATGGAATACGCACTAGTTTTGTTTAACATTTGCTTAGCAGCTTTTGCATCATTACTTTTCTGCAATTAGAACACCTAGTGACTATGATGGTAGACACTGTACAAATTAGTGATATAGACAACTAATTACATTTTCACACTCCTCAAAGGACAATATCTTTGCTTTGCTATTTTACATTGGCTGTCTTACAGTGAATCTGAACATACTTTTCCCCATACCTTGTTTTTTTTAAAAAAAAGGAATAACATTTTCAATATTTTATTACTTGGTATTTTGTTATTGCCCAAAGGGTACACTTGAAACCAAATTATTCTTCTTTCTATGGTGATGTTTTCTCTTTTCTTTATCTTCCACAAAGTTGTATAAGAAAAATGTTATTCCACCTTTCTAATTTTGTCTGACATTGCTAACTCAGACAAAATTTATTACAAAAACAAAATTCAAAACATGTAGAACCACTGAGAAAAAACCCTTATAAGTAGCAGAAGAATATCCAGTTTTATTTGACTGTGTGGCAGAAGCTACACTTTCCTTCTGGAATTTTGCACAAGAAAAGGATGTATTACCAACTTTCCATCAGGTTATAAAGATGGGATTCAGTTACTTTGGTATCTAATGCTTTAAGATATTCAAGGGAGTCCTGTCTACCCAGACAGTTGCAGATCTTTTGGGATTCCCATCTCATGTCTTAGAGAACCAACGGGATTTCAAATTGCATGGCATGTCTAAATTTAGGTACCTGAATCACTTTCCAATAATCCAGGCCTGGGACTCATCCTGTTACTTTTCTGTGATTATATATTTTAGATCTCATGATAAGAGACACAATAATCAGCTAAATTTAGGCATCTATTCCCATCTGGGGCACATGGGGTGTTTAAAGCACCTGTGTAAGTAGATGGACATGACTCAGGATCTACAGGACACTGTGCCCTCCAGGGCTGGCAACTGCAGAAAAAGTGAGAGACCATATGGTATTTAGAACCACAATATGTACCTATATTTAGGCACTCTGTCCCACCCTTGGTGTCTGTTTTGCTTCTTTATGGTCTGTAATAAATCCTGAAACTGTGGATGTGCTATGTGGCTGGAGGGGTTTTGTAATATTTTTCGTACTTGATCTGTTAATTTTAGATTGTCATATTTCTTGCAATGCCTTTTTTCTCTCATTTTTTTTTCTCCCTCAGTAATTACAAAACATTTCATGTTCATGAGGGACTCCCCAAAGGGGAAAGGTGTTGAATTTTTAACATAGACTTTTTTCATCTGTGTTTATTAGGCACTGAAATTAAATATGTGTTAATAAAGAATAAGCATTTGTTTAGAGTTTTATAACTTTCAAATATTTTTCTTTCTCTGTCAGCACTCTCTTTGCTCATTTCATGCCATAATTCTAAGCTTTTTTACAATCACAGATGCATTTTTATGATAAGTATGTCTTTCTTTTAATCTACTACATATACTGTATTTTATACCACATGAAGAAAACCAGTGAAAAGGGGACTGTTACAGTCACACAGACCAGCCTATTTGATGTCTCCCACCAGGTCCATGTGGGTTTCCTTGGGCTTTCACTCTCCCCAGCTTGCTAGCTAATAAGCAAACACAGTGTTGAGGTTGAAGTACAGGGCTTTAACTCATCTTGAAAGATCTGAGTGCTGAGTGCTAAGAAATCTGCTGTTAAGGGTGGGAAGAGTGCTGATTTCTTCTCTGCCATATGCTTCCCATGTGACCTTGGGAAAGTCACTCACTTTGAATTTCAGAAAAAGCTGTAGGAACTCAAGGTTGAGCCGAAAGCAGAAGGCTACGAAGCCCTGGCTGAACTGCAAGCATCAAATAAGTCCTGGAGATCCCAGATGCAGAAGGCATCATTGACATTGCCAAATCTTCAGGTCACCTTGTGTACTCAGGGTGGGACTAGCCAAGGTGAAGTATATTATCTATTTTAACAGTGTCCTGTCTTCTGTTTGCTTGGGGCACTAGAGCATTTGGGACTATCTCTATGGTAGGGTAGCACAAGTAATGGTATTCTGGCTTCCCAGGCTTGAATTAGTCTTCATGGTGAGGTCTCACATGCTTAGCTTCATCTGTACCAAAAAAAGTCTGTTGGCAAAGTGTCTGTAATGAGTAATATGCACCTTAGACCACTCAAATACCCAGAGATAAAAGGCCACTTGAGCATAGCAAAGTGTTATCTAAATATGTCCAGGTTTATGTGTCATGATGTGGAAGGTAATATTACACTTCTGGTTTCTGTCATGAAGGACTACATAAATTTTTATTCTTACCAATATTCACATTTGTTATCCTAAACATTTACTTTTTGTTGTTGTCTTTTTGAAACCTTGGCTAATGCACAGTCCCAAATGTCAAAATATAGACTATCACTTCACCCCAAAATTAACTTCTCTGGCTTGCAACTCAGGAGAAAATTCTTACCTACTTATTTTTCTACTAAATTCAGGTTAGTGTCCTATTTAGGTTTGCTGCCCCATGTATGAACAAGAGCATAGCATGTTATGAAATTGCTGCAAACTATATACAGTACAGAGACAGAATTGAGTATGCTAGAAGGAGAAAGAGTGCTCTTTTCTACCTTCATGCTGAAAAGTTTGGGGCTGTGCACTCGCATTTTAATAAACCACAAAAAGATAATCCAGCCAATGTTTTTATGTGGCTCTGACAGTCTTCAGAAATGTGTTGGTGGCCTGGGGCCTGAGGGAAAAGAGCAGCATCCTTAGAAGACACAGGGGGTTGGATGCCCAAAGGGTCTGAAACACTGCTGTGAGCGAAAGTTGATGGCGCATGTCAATGAGAGAACATATTTTTTCACGTGTATTTGTCAATATCTTGGAAGTTGGGATTTTTGTTAAAAGCTGTGGATGTTATTGGGTGAAATACAGGTGCCATGAGGCCTGGCCATATGTAGCAGCTCAACCCAAACTATCTGACCTACCTGACTGCTCTAAAGGCAGATGACTGGGATGAACAGGTGCCTGAGAACTCTAGGAAAAGAAGGAAAGTTACCTTATTTTTGGTATCCTTCTCATATTTCAAGGTTTTATAAAGTCTCTGCATGTGCTGGGGTGAGACCTGCAGCCCAGCTGCTAGACCAGAGAAGTGAGGGTGGCCCAGGAGGCTGCACACTTTGCTAATGCTGTCAGGCATTTGCCTCCTGAAAATGATGGGTGACAGCGTTGCAGCTGAGCAGCGTGACCACCAAGATCAGCAGCATTTGTACTGAAACCTCTTTGTGCAGCAGCCTAACCATAGCATAGGTTGTTGACTCCCAGAAGCTTGACACACCCCATAGGACAACAAACTGTGAATGATGTGTAGCTGAAGAGGAAGACAGTGACAAGCAAGACATGCCAGCAGTCATTGGCAGTTAATAGGAAGAGGATTTGTTTTAAACAATAGATTTGGGGCCAACTCGTAACATGTATTGTATTGTATTATATTGTATTTTCCTTTCCTCTCTCCCTCTCACCCCCAGCAGTTCCTTTTGGTGAAACAATTTGTTTAGCTCACAGCTTGTGAAGGAAGTATTGCTTATGGTTCGATTGAGTTTCCCAGATTTCAGAGAGTTTTGGTAGATTATTTCATAAGTACTCTTCATGACTGAAACTAGGCTTGTTGCCTGGCAGAGAGGGTAGAGGCATTTTTAGCAAGATGGGAATTAATAGGATTAATAAATGCCCTTCTTCTGTGATCTGGGCATTTTCTGTAGTGATTGAAATGAAAACTGTGAGCCTCGGTTATGAAATGCATTGCTTTTACTGCAAAATGTAATGACCTAATCTACACCCTGCTCTGTTATCCAGTATACTCTTTTGTGTTCATGCTTTTCTTCACCTGACATGGGACACTAGTGAGCTTGTTAGGGATGATGCATTTACATGACATTCCCTGGATTCGTCTATCTTATCTACTTGACTTTCTGATCTCATTTACCCAGTACTATAATTTATTCCTTCAGCTGGGCAATCAGTGAATTTTTCTTCATATTTTCCAGTAGAACAAACATATAAAAAGAGCCAGTTTTGGATTTAAAACCGCTATGTTCCTTCACAGAATGAGCTTCTATCTGCATTAGCAACTTTGTGTTTCTGCTGAAGATGTTACTGGGGGAGGATCAAGACTGCTACCTAAATCACACCTTCACTTCAGGCACTTGGTTAACCAGTCCACCTAAAATAAGATCCTTACAAAACCAGTTAAGGAAGAAAAGTGTCTTATAATGCCTCCAGGGGAAAATCCTGTCAGCATAATTTAGGTGCCTAAACTAGGTGGATGGGATTTCTGGAACACTGGTGGACTTTGAAGGCACTAGGAGTAGGATTTATTGGACTAGCTGTCAAATGTGTAAGAACTAAATGCATATTGTATGCATCGGAGAGAGGTCCTCACATTTTCTATGCAGTGAATGAAGAGAATTAAACATTCCTATAGGACAATTCTCCTGAAGATATTTTAACATTATCTGATCTGTGTTATGGAGATAACCATTTATTTTAATTTACTAGGGTAAAGGGACTAGTTTGGATTAGGTGTTCTGGACCCTGCCCATATTATGGGTATATGGATTTTTTGGTTTGATTTCTAACATACGAAAAATAATTTGAAAAGTTAAAATAAGGAGAGGAAAGAGAACATACCAACTCTGGAAAATTTAAAGCACTTTTCTCAACCCCAGGCAGATTTATTTTTTTTTTAAATTTTTGTCATTTGATCATTTCTTCAACCTCTCTTTTAAAATCTAAATAAATGTTGAAAGTAAAATGTTTTGAAATAAAAAATCTTGGCACTCGTGGAACTAACTATCCTGCCAAAAATAGGGTTGTTCTGAGATTTTGGTGTCTGTGGAGTTGAGGATTGCTGGAGAGTAGCCAGTTTCCAAATTGCTAGGCACATCACTGGATTTTCCATGTTGAAATGCTAATTTAGGCAAACTGGGTTTTGCTTTCAGTTCTCAGTACTGGATTTTTCCAAACTTTGAATTTTCTTGGTTTCTTCTTTCATCAGCTTCTTTTACAATTTCCCCTGACTTCTTACTCACTGAAAGAAGATTAAGATGAGAGGACTGAAAATACCACCTCCCCGCCTTTTCTCTTCATGTTCTTCTTTGTTTCAGTATAAAATACTCAAAAAAGATAAAAAGTCAAAGCATGTGGTAGTGAGGAACAGATATCTACATTTTTAAGTTCTTCACAGTTGAAAAAGTAAGAAAAGTAAAAAATATTTTAAAAGAAACAGAAATTAGGCCTGTTGGTTCAAAGCTGTTTACTGAAACTTGTCCCTAGGAATGAATGTCTCCTGAAAAGAGACAGTTTTTGAAGTTTTACATTTTGCAGGTAGTTTAACTGTTTGCTTGCCCAGCACTATGCTTGACTGGTAGCTGTTGTCTCACTTAGGTAACTCCGTATTTAGATTACTGTACAGTTAAGTTACTGCACTAGTTTTTGAGCATATTAGTTCACAGTAATGTGATGTTTTAGTCACTTTGAGAGTGGGGTCTCCATATTTTATTTCCCTCCTTCACGGTGTAAAATCTATACCTTGTTAGCACAATTTGTCAGCTCTAATGCTATCCATCTATACTATAACGCAATGACTGCTTTTCAGCTTAAGCGCTATTTCACAGTGTGATGACTCTTATTGAGCTGGGCTTACCTGCGTATGGATAACCTGAGTTAACTCTGTTGTAAATGCAGCCTGAGGTACAACAGACAAGCTGCAAAATTAGCTCAAGATTTCAGTGTAGTCAGAGGCTGTACTTTCCTCAGAAAGACAAAAATGAGGAGTTCAGGGAATGATTTTCAGGGGGAAAAGGACATTATTCTCAAGGGGAGTGACAAGAGGAAACTGGGTCATGGAGTGTGTCCTGGTAATAGGAACAGTGTTTGGATTTGAGGGTGGCAGAAACAACTTCTTGAGCACCTAGGTGTGCCCCCAAGCTGCAGCCCATGACCATGTGTAGATGTGTAATGGCAGTGAGTGAGCTTCAGCCTTGTATGTCTGCCCATGCAGCTTCAGTTTTTAGCCTACTTTTAGTCTCTTTTCTTGGGCTAATCCAACAAGCCCTCTCTAAGTAAGACAAACGTGTTGTAGAGGGTCCAGTCCTCGACAGTGGGGGCATTAGTCAGAAAGTGACACTTGAACTCAAGGAACATGGAACACTGGATGCAAGGATCATAGAACATATCCTCCTAGAAGTTATACTAAGGCACATGGAGGACAGGGAGGTAATTCGAGACAACCGGCATGGTTTCACCAAGGGCAAGTCTTGCCTGACCAACCTAGTTGCCTTCTATGATGGAGTGACTATGTCAGTGGACAAGGGAAGAGCTACAGATGTCATCTATGTGGACTTCTGTAAGGCCTTTGACACGATCTGCCACAACATCCTTCTCCCTAAATTGGAGAGATCTGGATTTGATGGATGGACTGTTCAGAGAAGAGGAATGGTCCAAATGGAGATCATTGACAAGTGGCGTCCCCCGGGGGTTCATAGTGGGACCAGTACTGTTTAATATCTTCGTCAATGACACAGACAGTGAGTTTGAGTGTACCTTCAGTGTTTGCAGGTGACACATGTCATGCTGTGCTTGACATGATGGAGGGACGGGATGCCATCCAGAGGGACCTGGACAAGCCTGAGAACTGGGCCCATGTGAACCTCATGAGGTTCTACAAGGCCAAGTGCAAGGTCCTGTGCCTGGATCAGGGCAACCCCTAGTATCAGTACAGGATAGGGGATGAAGGGATTGAGAGCAGCCCTGCGGAGAAGGACTTGGGGGTACTAGTGGATGAAAATCTGGACATGAGCCGGCAACATGTGCTTGCAGCCCAAGGAGGACAACAGTATCCTGGGCTGCATCAAAAAAAAAGTGTGGCCAGCAGATTGAGGGAGGTGATTCTGTCCCCCTACTTCACTCTTGCGAGACCCCACCTGGAGTATTGCGTCCAGTTCTGGACCCCTCAGTACAGGAAAGACCTGGACCTGTTGGAGCGGATCCAGAGGAGGGGCACAAAAATGACCAGAGGGATGGAACACCTCTCCTATGAGGAAAGTCTGAGAGAGTTGGGATTGTTCAGCCTGGAGAAGGATCCAGGGAGACCTTCTGCAACATTTCAGTACTTAAAGAGGGCTTATAAGAAAGATGGGGACAAATTTTTTTAGCAGGGCCGGTTTGCAATAAGACAAGGGGTAATGGTTTTAAAATGAATCCAAAACATGGCACTATTCTAGCTAATAAGAAAAGGGAAAAAAAATTTAGCTGTATCCCGTATGAAACCAGGATACAGAGGCAGAATTTGAGAGAAGCCATATGTGCCTCTTACCTTCCTGGTTACTCCGCTAATGTGGCAGGCTAAATCCCTGCGGTGTGAAGGAGACCTTCACAAGCAGAGAGCTGCGGACCAGCACTGCTCTGTATCAACACTCATTGTTGTCTCTTCTTAAATAGTATGACCAAAATCTTGTCTAGTTCACATTCATGGAGGAAAGTAGTATAATAAGGAGGTTTGGAGATAAAGAATAAAGAAGAGATGAAAACCTTAGGTGCAGGGGCAGAAATCCCCAGACAGACATGTCTCTGATTTCCTCTATCTGGACAGTTCTCCCTGGAGAAAACTGAAATTCTTGTAGGTGGATCCTTCTTTTACACCAGCGAATTTTAGGTGGGTTGGGCTGCTGGCTTTATAAGAAACAACAATTTAAATTGTTTCTTAATATAGACATCCCTTCAGTGCTTTAAAAAAAACAACCCAAATACCCCATTTAATTCCGCCAGGCTTTTTGTGTCATGACCTTTGTGCAGTGCTCAAGTTATACAGTAAGGAAAATGTGTCCTTTTCTTGCATTACAGATTCATGAATTTTTAAACTCACAGTATGGGGCAGCTGCTGACAAGTAACAATGGGAAACTGGTATTCTGTCCAGTGGTGCGTAAGTCCCAGGAGAGCAGATAGGAAGCAGTAGGATCTGAAATAAAAGGTGCATCTCTGATGCTACAAAAAAAAAGTAGGAGAGAATCTTACTTGCTTTCCTCTTTTCTGCCCTTCCTTATTTCTTGTCTCACCACTTTTACCTCATTACCTTTGTGTATCTAAATATTACTTCTGTCCAACAGAAGTGACAAGAAGCACTTATGTTAATTAACAAATTAACCTCAAAGGGAATCTATCCACTGATATGTCTCCAGCAGGGGAATAAGAAAGTGTTGAAATACAGTACTATAAAAGCTGGGATTTCTTGTTGCACCTTCAAGAGCAGCCCTTTACAAATACCTGCCGGAGTTAATTTCTTATTCTAGTTATGAGTTATAAGCAAATAAAATCTCTCCAGTCACTGAAGTCTGGTAAGCACATCTGTCTATACAAATAGACATTTTATTTTTCTTTTTAACTGGGAAGAGCAAAAAATCTGAACACTTCCCCTTATAATTGCAGGACTTCCTTTTGCCTACTTTGTACAACTTAATTGTGGGCTTACGTATGCATGAGGTTATTTCCAGCAGCAGGTGAACACTGCTGCCTCTCCAGCCTCTAACAGTCTTCATCTTGCTAAACCAAGATATAAGCATCATTGTGAAGGACCATTGTGGAGCTCACGAAAAATCTCTCAACACCAGAATACCTCTTCTGAGTCCAGTTATCCCAGGAGAGTTGCAGTTAATTTCCCATTGCCTTTTTGAGATCAGCACTGCATCTAAATATACTCTGTTAGACTGATTACTGAAAGCAGTAATCTTTCTAGGATTATAGAATTAAGCAGAAAATTTTACAATTAATGAAATATGTTAATGTTACAAAACCTTCTTATATTTCAGTGATTTGTAGTCCTGTGAGCTGTTATACCCTAATCATAAAAGGATTCTAAAAAGAAAGTTGCCCATTCAAAGAACAGTGATATTAATCAAGCTGGTAAAAAAGAACTTTCTAGTGTCATTTTTACAGCAATGAATAAAATTCATGTTTAGATTTCAGCTAAATTTAAAAAAAACCCCAACAAAACAAACATACTTTCCTGATATAAAACAAAGATGAGTGAAAAATGTTTAGTTTTCTTTTTTAAATATTTTACAAAAAATATTCAATTTGTTATTTTTTCTCAGCAGAGTCCTTTTTCTGTTAGAAAGCAGTAACCTGAAAATGTGTGCTTGATAATGATTTTTTTCTGTAAAGATATATACAGTGAATATGCAGTAGACTATATGGAGAAAAGGGAGCTGAGAGGAAAAGTTTGTTTGCTAATGACTACAGGTAAAACCAAGCGAAATTGAAGAAGTCCTGATACATTTGTTTATTACTTACAGGCTTTCAGCTTTCTCTGTATTAAGATCACAGCATCTCTTTATGTTTTCATATCATATTCCTCCTTTAACATAAAATACTAGTGTTTTTTAAGTGTTTGTAGTGACTTACAAGGAAGATTGGGCATCACTGTGGGCAACTGGTAAAGAAAGAGAAGACGTTATTCTGTTTGGTGAGTATCTGGAGGGCAACATTTTCTAATAACATTGGAGGGAAAATAATGTTAACTTTTAAAGTTTTAGGTAACTGGCATACATATTGGTGCTCCCACTTTGCTCTCAAAGACACAACATTAGAAAAACCAACTACCAAACTCTGAAGAGGGTTTGTCCTTGTCAGAATAATAAGAAAAGGGAAATGAATATATATATATATATATATATATATATATATATATATAAAATAGTGAATGTGTACACACAGAATAAGCGCTACTTTCAGTGGATTGCGTCCTTCTCAGTTTCACTTTTCCCCTTTTCCCTTTCAAGGAGCTTTGACATCAGCTCGTTTCATCATTCGCAAATAAGATAACTGATGTTCTGGACATTCTTCCAACTCTTTTTTTTTTTTACCCCAGGGAGATTTTCTAATGAGTGCAATTAATTGTGGTCTTGCCATTTTTTCGCATACCATTCCTGGAGTTTTTACTTCTATTGATGAAACCATGGTGAAAACGGTAAAAAACTAGTAATGGTACCAGAGCAAAATGCTACTAGGAAAGAAACTACAGGTAGAGGAAAGGATGGGAACAAAAGCTGTGTCTGGCATCTGGCTGAGTTTTGGGGTTCATACTGCTTCAACGACTTGCTCTCAAAGGGAACCAGTACTTCTAGAAGTGTTACAAGGTCTTTTGCTTAGTCTAAGATTACTGTTCACTGATACTATTGAGGTGATTTAACTGCTCTACAGCATTTTCTGTGTGTGAATGGACTTGCAGTTATTGAACAAAGGATGTTGGGTGCATTTCTTTAATGTTCAAGGTTGAAATTTTAACGTAAGTTTATTTCCTGGGAAATGAATGAAATGAAGCTGGGTAATGCTATTTATCCTAGATTCATCCAGTCAATATTTCAATAGAAAACCACTTCAGCTTTTTGAATCTCAGTGTACTACTCTATTGACTCTTGTGTGGCTCTTTATATGCCTTAATAATATAGCCAAGCTGAAGAAGTTGGAGCTTGTACCAAGTGCCCTTCTAAAAAGAACTGTCATGATTTACCTGATGATTTCAGTCCTCTGCAGACTGGAGAAGAATTGTTCTGCCTTTTTGAAAGACAAGACTATTAGAAGTAATTACTTCTCTAGGTAAACCTGTGCATTACCTAGTTTTCTTTCCTTCTTTGGACATGTACAAAAGAAAGTACAAGACATTGTCAAGCTTGAACTTAAAATATGAAGGGAGAATGATAAAGATGGGATAGATGAGATATTGTATGTGAAGTTCTGCAGCTGTCAAACAGGGCTTCTGGTATCTCACAGTTACCATAGTTATTATACATGAATCCTCTCCCACCAAAAGTGCCTATGAGCGCAGAGAAGATAAACTTTGCCCAATTATAGGCTGCATCATATGATATTACCCCAAATCAGTATTCTTAGTAAATGCATAGAGGCTCCTATATTTTTCTTGCTTTAAGATGCTAGTGATTTAATTGAAGGTTTGCCTTTTAGACACATTTTGCAGTCCTGTTTTCTAGGTAGTAACCTTCTTGGAAGTTGATAGGATTGTTTGCAGTGATTTGCAGTGATTACTTGTAGCTTTTTAACCATTAGGTATTTAAGAGTCAGGTTGACATAGTGCTTAGGAATCTGGTGTAGTTGAGAATGGTCAGTGTTAGGTAAATGGTTGGACTAGATGATCCTCAAGGTCTTTTCCAACCTTGATTCTGTGATTCTGTGAATAGTTGTAGTACAGGAAAATTTTTCCATCTGATCCATACAAAGGTGTTAATTCTGATCAACTGTTGTGTTTTCCAAATGCTAGGCAAAAAGTGTTTATGCAGACAAACACATAGGGAGGGATGTGCTTACTGAGGTGCAACAGCTGTGGAGAATGTGGGAAGTGCCTGGGAATCTGATGAAGCAGCTCATTTTGAGTACCATCACACAACACATGCGGGACAGCCAGATGCTCAGGCCCAGTCAGCATGGGTTTATGAAAGGCAGGTCCTGCCTGACAAACCTGATCTCCTTCTATGACAGGGCGACCTGCTTATTGGATGAGGGAAACGCTGTGGATGTTGTTTACCTTGACTTTAGTAAGGCCTTTGACACCATTTCCCACAGCGTTCTCCTGGTGAAACTGGCTGGTCGTGGTTTCGGTGGGCACACGCTTTGCTGGGTAAAAAACTGTCTGGATGGCCGGGCCCAGAGAGTTGTGGTGAACGGAGTTAAATCTGGTTGGCAGCCGGTCATGAGTGTGTGTCCCCTAGGGCTCGGTGTTGGGGCCACTCCTGTTTAACATCTTTATTGATGATCTAGACAAGGGGATCGAGTGCACCCTCCGTCAGTTTGCAGATGACCCCAAGTTGGGTGGGAGTGTTGATCTGCTCGAGGGTAGGGAGGCTCTGCAGAGAGACCTGGACAGGCTGGAGCCATGGGCTGAGGCCAACTGGAGGAGTTTCACTAAGGCCAAATGCCGGGGGCTGCCCTTGGGCCACAACAACCCCCAGCAGCGCTACAGGCTTGGGGAGGAGTGGCTGGAGAGCTGCCAGTCAGAGAGGGACCTGGGGGTGCTGATTGACAGCCGGCTGAACAGAAGCCAGCAGTGTGCCCAGGGGGCCAAGAAGGCCAATGGCATCCTGGCTTGTGTCAGCAATAGCGTGGCCAGCAGGGACAGGGAAGGGATCTTACCCCTGTCCTCGGCACTGGTGAGGCCGCCCCTCGATTCCTGTGTTCAGTTTTGGGCCCCTCACTGCAAAAAGGACATTGAATGACTCGAGCGTGTCCAGAGAAGGGCAACGAAGCTGGTGCAGGGTCTGGAGCACAGGTCGTACGGGGAGCGGCTGAGGGAACTGGGGGTGTTTAGTCTGGAGAAGAGGAGGCTGAGGGGAGACCTCATCACCCTCTACAGCTCCCTGAAAGGAGGGTGCAGAGAGCTGGAGATGAGTTTCTTTAACCAAGTAATAAGCGATAGGACAAGAGGAAATGACCTCAAATTGCGCCAGGGAAGGTTTAGACTGGATGTTAGGAAGCATTTCTTTATAGAACAGGTTGTCAGGCGTTGGAATGGGCTGCCCAGGGAGGTGGTGGCGTCCCCATCACTGGAGGTGTTTAAGAGTCGGGTTGACATAGCGCTGAGGGATATGGTGTAGTTGGGGACTGTCAGTGTGAGGTTAATGGTTGGACTGGATGATCTTCAAGTCTTTTCCAACCTTGATGATTCTGTGATTCTGTGAAGTGGGGATGAACAAGTCTGCTTCCCCTTATGAAGGGAGAACAGGGTTGTTTGGAGTGAGGATGTCTCTTGGCTGATGGAAGAAGAATTGGTGAGGTGTATCTCTTTGGGCACAGGATATCCCAAAATCTCTGGAGTGTGCAGGAATACTGATTTGTGAGATGTTTGGGATCATGCTGTTTGGATGTAATCTGAAACATCTCCAGTATTTACATGAGGAAAGATATAAATAAACAACCAGGAATTGTTTCAGATCACAAAGCTGCCCTATCAGATAAGGGTAAATGCAGCAGCAGTCTCTCTGGGACAGTTTCACAGCTACAGGACCAGAAGCATATCAGAGAGACAGGATCCTGCACAGACCACCAAGGGCCACCAAGGAAGGCTGTGTCCTCTTAACGTTCAACAGAATATCTATGCTCGCTAAAGATCTTCTTAAGGACTAACAGCCATGCTGCCTTAATGTGAACAAATCATAAACAGAAAGGTCTGACCTTGAAGGCAGTGGGGAAAGAAATAACAATTCTGAAAAACTTTTAAATATGATTAACTGATTAACTCTCATTCTGGGATTAATCATGCTTATGGGTCTGATCCATTGTCCAATGAGGTCAATAAAAACATATTTACTTCTATGAATCTTCAATCAGTTAATCTATTAATGAAGTGTACTCTTTATTCAGCTTCTGTTGTCCCAAGATAGGCAAACATCTTATAAACAGGAATATCCCAGCTATTGTAGTGTAATGAACCAGATCTATAATATAAACACATTAAAAGTCATATATTGTAGAACCGCAGGTTTCTTGAAAACAAGTTTTTTTGGTAGTCTGATATATATATATATATAGCATACACAACCAGAGCTTCCCCTGTAACATCTTCTTTCTGCAGTTGTGGGTAACATCCTCCAGATAGTATGCTATCTTTTCTTTTCATCCTCTGAGTCCAACACATTTTAAATGGTATAACAATATGTAGCAAACATTTCCCCCAGTGCATTAAACATTTGCTGGGGAAGTTTCAAAACCCTGGTGCTGCTCTTTGTTTGAAATGTGCCTGGTACAGACTTGCCTTGTGAGTGGGATGCGCATAGTGGCATAAAGCTTACCTGAAAAATATCTAAAGATAAGCCTGAGAAGAATATGTACTCAAGAAGTCACAGCAACTGCTGCTGTTGAGACACAATTATTTCTCATGAAAATGTCTGCAAACAGGTTTCTTCTTTTTAGTGTGATCAGCCCAATATATTCCATCTGTGAAAGATTTGTTGCTATCAAACCTAGGCACTAAAAGGGCATAAGAACTACTGTTCTCTAAGTGAAAATCAGTGGCATTAATATGACTTTACCTACAGGTGAATGGATGATGCCTTCTCTAGTCCATCATGCTGAGAGGGCAGCGGCTATATATGAATCTGGGATGTATTTGTTTTCTATATATGTATCTTATCTTGTCTCTCTAGGGACATCTGTAGAATTAAATGGTTGGATCTAGGTTTAATTCTACAGTTTAGTTAGTATTGTTCTCAGAGTAGATCTGGGAAAAATTCAAACTGTGCATCATGCTGGTTCAAAGAAGAATCTACTATTCCACCTAACTTGAATAAAAGATTTACTGAAAACCTCTGAAAGACTAGGAAAATCTTCAGAACACTCATTCATCCTCAGTCAATTATAGTAAAGGATCTGACTACTGAAACACAGTCTGCACAGCCTTAGCATTGTAGGCTGGGACAGTCTCAGAGGCATTCAGTCAGTTTAACATTAGGTCTTGTTAAGTTTCTATTAGCAGATAAAAGAGATTCAAACCAAATCCAGCACTACTGAGATCTTTGCAAATACTAAACATAAAGCTTTGATCTCTACAGTTTCAATCTTGATATAAGCCTAAATGTACATGTAATATACCTGTGTTGTTGAAAGAGTATTTATAGCAGTAGAGAGCATTGCCTAGTCTGCTGAAAAGCTTGATTGCCTACCTGCCTACACTAGTTTCACCATGAAATACAGTGTTTCTAAAATGATATGTGTGATTAGAGGCATGCTGTCAGGTTTGGAATTGAGAGCAGGCTGCAGTAGGGAGTGTGGAAGAACTCCAGTTAACAGCTTTATGCTTAAACTGAGCTTTTCATTCTGGGCAAAAGCAAAAAACCCTGATGTAAGGATGCAATTCATTTCACCTTCATCAGATCTGAAGTGTGCTCAAGGTAGGGAAGATGCACAGAGACTGCAGCTGCAGCTTACATGCTCTCAGCACATGGGATCATGAAGAGAAGTCAAGCACAGTCTCCTGTCTGCCTTTTCTGTGCATTGCTGTTTTAGCTCTAGTGTTGGTTCAACCAGCTCCTTTTTGCCAAGTCTGTGATTTGTCATGGCCATGAATATGTGTGTGTAATATCCGTGCAGCCTATCCTCTTGTCTTCCTTTGGCTTGCCTCCACTTTCCTTTCCCATCCATCCCATCACCTGCGGAGCTCCTTCCGATTTGGCAGGACATCCTTTGGTCTCTCACTGCTCCAGCCTCAGCGGATCCTAAGTGTTACAGTTGGAGAGAGATTTTAGTTGGCCTTCAGCTCTACAGCTAAATTTCTCAGGATGTGGTTACAAAAGAAAACACCCTGGAAAATATGAGAAGAAAAACCTGACAACGCGCTTGGGTATACCACCATCTGCAGCGTATGTTAGACAGGAGCAGCATGCAGCAAATTCTGTCACTTTGCTCTCCACCCCTTTTTGAGATCACTTTCCAATATGTAGAAGTCTTATTCGTGTACACACGAACTGGGAGTGCTTAATGAGGCATGTTGTGTAACATGTTGTAAAACTAATATAAACTTCTGCCATTTCAGTTTATTTTGATGTCTGAGACTGACCGTTACTTTGTTTGAAATCTTTTCCTGAAAAAAACAGTGAAATAGAACCCAACAGTTAATGTATTTGAGAAAAAGAAATGTAAGGGTTTTTTTAGAGAAATACTCATTTCATTTTGTACCTTAAGCATTTTGATATATTGGACTTGTCTAGACATACAAGTAGAAATGTGCTTAAGTTCATAAAACGTTCTTATCTTTACTCTCTCTATGTGTTGCTTCATAGAGCACACCATAATTTACAGATGTAGTTTTCTTTCTGCTGGGCCTGAAAAGTCACATAACCACCCTCTCTGACTTGGATCAATATTCTTCAGTGTTATAGTAGTTGAAGTACTAGAAAACCTGATTTGGAATATCTTGGAGACTTCATAGGATAATCACTTGTAGGAGCTTTATTTTCAGACAATGTTGTTTAAAGGACTGATACTTAGCAAGCAATTAAAAGAGAACTGAGAGGTTTTGTTTTTTTTTTTTTTACCACAGCACCATGGGGATAATTTCATGTCTTCAGTCAAATAATTCAGATTCATGGTTTGAGGCAGAAATTGATAGCAGCTTGTTAGCAGCAGAGAATTATTTATCCTTCTAATAATCTGTGAAGCTTTAGTTTCTGTTGCGTTGTGGTTATTTTTAATACAATACTGGTTCTTATGTCAGCATTGATACATTAAATACAAGCAACTCATTCACACACAATCCTTGTCTTGTTCATTCTGAGCCCATGTTTTGTAAGCATCATTAGAACAATTTATGCTCATGTGTACAACATGGGCTTGGAAGTTCACCTAGTATTCAGCAGTTTTCAAATGTTGGCCTCAAATCCATTCTGTTGGGAAAAGTACTATTTTTTTAAAGACATGTTTACTTGTTTTTCATCAGGAAAGGTTGATGATGCAAACCTCTTGGGGAACCTATCTTGTTCCAGAAATATTTCTGCTGTCATTAGAAACACTGATAGAATCTGTGTAAGTCATAAAATGTCTAGTTTACTGCTCTGTAAAAGGAAAATCTGTATTTTATTACAGTAGTCTCATTTTGAGAAAAAAAATTTCTCTTTAAGAGGAGCCTTGCAAATGGTACTTGATTCAGTTCATCAAATGCCCAGTTACTCTGAATGGTACCAGTTATAACAGTACAATCCCAGCTTTTATCCATGAGCTGTTAGAGGTGCTCTTATTTCTGATTGCAGGACAAACTGTGTTATTTATATTCCTGAAAGGTTGGCTGTGGTGAAAAAAAGTACAGGGTTTTTATAACAATCTTGGTAGCTAAGGCCAAACTTTTCCTTACCTGGCACAGATTAACATTGTGTAGAAAAAGAGCTGATGTTGCAGAAAGACATGATAAATGAAACTTTAGAGGATTCCACTGTGTACACAAACAGTCCTGAAGAATTTCAAGCTGGGACCCCTACCTGTGTCACACTTCAGTCACTTATACTCCTTCTTCTCCTCTTTCTTATTTTTCATTTTAAAGTCATCAGAGTATATGACTTACTCAGACCACACCAGCATACTATAACAGTTATTAAAGTTTAGCCAGTGGTTTTGTATTAGAAATGCTCTATTTTTAGAAGTTTCTAACTAGACTATAAAAATAACTTTGGACAGACTTGGAGTTAGAATTCTTCTGCATAGGCATTGTGTTAAAAAATGTAATTAAAAAGAGCAGGCTGTGTTTGAAAACAAGCCAATGCAACTAATTTATGTAACAGCACTCTAGTCACCCTCTATGTACTGTGACTTCCCTGTCAAAGCAGTATCTCGATCCAATTTTGCTCGTACATTTATTACACTCTTTTACCAGCTTTACACAGAGTTCTTCTATGTATCTGTTGTATTCCTAGCTTTTCTGTTTTTTGTTTTTTTAATTTGTCTTTCCACATACCCTTGACCGCATAGAGCCCTCTTTACCTTGAAAGAACTGTATTGTTAAAGATGTAGAGGTTAGGTGAGTGGTGGGTGGTGCACACACAACCATGGACGCTGGTAGCTTAGTCTTTCCAGTAGACAGAGGGGGTTTCTATTCTTCTGTACCTTACCAGTTGCATTTGTGAGAGTCTGCAGGAGCTGTGAAGAAGCTGTGAGGGACTGTTGTGAAAGCCCTTAACCATTCCTTTCTTCTGCCACAGGGATGTTGGCAGGAGGGATGGGGCTTGAGTAGAGCGTGCCAGCGCTCAGACGCAGCAAACATGAGAGCACCATCAGCCTGTACTAAGCCAATAAAATATCTACGAAGTGTGGAGAGGGAAAGAGATGAGAAAGGAGCTCCGTGAGCTAAATTTTACATGTCTAAATAAATCTAAAGGAGTTGTGCTTGTGGGGCTTTTTATTTTTGTTAGAAGGAGGCTGTGGAGAGTGGGGAACGACTTGTGCTGTGCCTGTGTTTTTAGAAAGCTGCCAGCTCTGTTTTGGTTAGGTGGGTTTTATCCTTTCTGATGTCTTTGCATGCATGTTGGCCTGATTCTTCACATCATGGAGGCACAGACAGCAGAGGAACAGGCATGATTCCTGGATCACTGAAGCATAATTGCTTTAAGCAATGAGCTAGCTCCTGTTACTCAGATTTGGTACAATTGGCAGCAGGTCACTTAAGCAACAAAGTCACCTACCTAGGGTCTATTTTTTTCCAGATCAGCATACAAAAGATGTCACCTGGCAGAGGAACCAGAAGGTTACAAAAAAGGATAATGGACCATTTTCAGCAGCTCAAGATGAAGAAGAGATATCTGCTCCAGGAACTTGGTGGAGTTGAAGGCAAACTGAATACAAACAGACCCGGAGGGAAGAATGAGATAAAACAAAGGGCACAGTTTTCAGGTATTAAGGATGAATTCAGCCCAACTAACTTAGGTGCTTGACTTTCTGGTGTGTGTTGAAGCAGCCCTGAAGGAGGTGTTTTGGATGACTCTCCAGTCACTGGGGAAGGTAGCTGCTTGTGGAGATTTCCAGAGAGAGATCATGTCTGTGTGAGGTGGTGCACACTGGGTGGGTGGGATCCTACCCTTGGCAGATTAATAACCTTCAGTAACAATTTATAATTTGTCCTTTGAGTAAAAGGAGCTGTGTTTCAATTCCTTGCAAAGCTTCTGTATACATGCATGCATGCCTACTAAAGGGCTAACATGCAAGGGGGAAGGCTCGTATTTCTGGCATGCAAGAGGAATCTGAGATGTTAGTACTTTGCCCTGGGACGTACAACTGCATTTTGAGTTCTTGATCTCAGGAGATTTGCAGAACAGAAGATGTGCTCTTTGGGAATATGTCACAGGGATTTAGGGGCTTCTAGAGACAGTTTAGGCTCCAGAGGCTTGCAAGTGTTACATATGCAAAGACTGGGTTCCCAGTAGACCATCTGAGCTTTCAACAGAGTGTGTGTGATTAAGTTTTGTCCTTTGGGATAATGAGAGTCTCCATTTCCTCCATGCATATTCAACATTTATGTTCTTTTATTCTTGATTGCTGTTTTCTTTTTATACAGAGAAGAGAAAGATAAGGTCCTTGCTATTAAACTTGAGTTTGAGAGTCTGAGAGTCTCTGGAATCTGGCTTTAAAATACATATTTTTCTAGGTTCTTTAAAATATTATTCTGTAGCATGTAAGGGTGTAGTTACACGAATATTTTCTTCAGCAGCAAAGCAAGTTTAAACTATACCCTCAGGCAAATAAAACATTTGTAATGACACCGCTGGAAATTTCATGAACAATTTCAATTGCATATTTACAAGGAATATACTCATTTTAAGACAAAGCAGAGGTTAGTACTGAGTTATGTGTAGAAGTATCTATTAATCAAAACAGCAATACATGATCTCAAAGCAAAATACCTTTTCAAAATTGCCAAAGAAATCCTGGCCGACAAAACCATCAAATCTTTTTGAAGATTTAGATTTTGGTGTTTCAGGCTGTTAAGCACTTTGTCCCATTCTGAATTGAATGCTCTTTCAGATGAGAAGAAGGTGAAAGTCACCAATGTTTAAGACTAGGAAAGCATATTTCCAAGGTGTACTAGGACTATAATTCAACAACATCCTAACGACATGTCTGTATTTTCTACACTCACAGAATTAAATCTGAACTAACTGCATTCGAGAATATCTTCCTTCTTTCAAAAACTAATAAGCTTCTGCTTCTAACAGTTGTGAACAGCTTTTACAAATATAAACTCATGTAACATTGTAAATGTAATGTAAACTCCTACAACATTGTTTTCCCAAGTTAGCTGGCAGCCTGAAATTATAAGGCTTGGCTGATTTCTTTAATAAAGGGCTTGACTGAGAAACCCTGGAAACTGCTGAAATACCAACACATTGACTCTTTCTGCAGAAATACATAGTTAATGTATGCCTCCTAGAATCCAAATATATATCTGTGCCTTGTGAGTTTCCAGCAAAATCTCAGCTTGAATTTATTCAGCTGCCAAGAACCTCATCTTCCTGTTCCCCACCCTATCCCCCATTCGGCAGGCACAGGAGAATGGCTGGCTAGGTAAGAGTTGAAAATGTCTTCTCATCCTGATAATGATCATGGAAAAATGTACCTGGAATACCTCTGGTAGTAGGCTGACTTTTTTTTTTAAATATCTCTACTGCAAAGGATGAGTAATTTCCAGTGCAAAAAACCCCCCAAAACTCATTAAAAAATAAAAAATCTGCTATATCATTGTGGGAACTTACCATCCTTACTGTAGCATATAGCTGTGTTTATTAAGGACAAAATAGGGATGGGATTGAGGTAATTCAGTTTTAACCCTTCAGTCTGCTCAGACAAAGACAAAATTGCAGTTATAGTGCAATGAGTACATTCACTGATACTGTGTGACCACGGCAGGATTAGTTACATGAATAAAGACAGGAAGCTTGGGTAAAATTACAGTGGAATACATTTTATTGTACTACAAAAAGCCATGGGTCCACTCTAAAGTGGCACTGGAACTACAAAATTTGGGTTTAAGTTTGTTATGGAAAACTCCAATTTCCTGTTTCTCTATGAAACTGAATTTTTTTTTTTTCTTTTTTCTTTTTTTTTTTTGAGGGGGGGTGGGGGGAGAAAATAAAGAAAAAGACCCATCCTGTCCAGATAATTTCTGCAAGTGGGTTTAAACAAATTCAAGAGTTTCAGCACTGTTGCAGCTCAAGTTCTTGACACTTGGCTGTCCCTTAGCTGGTCAGGTAGGATGCTGCAAAGACAGGGTGAAAACTGGGAGGTGATGGGGCTGGTAGGTACCCCCAGCATTTCCCCAGCTCTACCAGAGACTTCAGAAGGGGAGCACCTCTCTCAAGGCAGCCTGTGGGGAATTTCTGATCACCCCCAATAACTACTCCTGCTCATCTGACAGCAAAGAGATGAAAAAGTAATTGTACCATCTCAAAGTCATTTTCTGTTGCTAATGGTCCGGTTTTGTGACATGTGTAAAGGGACTAGGAAGCAGCATATCTTTCCTATTAATTCACATGTCTTGACCACTTATTTTTTCCTTAGAGTTGAACCTTACTCAGCTTAATCCTTTTCCACTAGTTTCCTGAATACTTGTGAATAATCTTCAAATGTTTTAGTACTTAGAGCCTTATTTCTACCCTGGTGCACAACTCTACTGAGATTTTTTTGTAAATTTGTAAACTGAATCCTGTTTTGTTTTTTTTTTTTTTTCTCAGCAAAACCCACAACTGGCTAAGAACTGTGTCATTTTATAGCTTTTTTTGTTGTTGTTGTTACGTAGGTTCAGATTGACTGCTCCATCATAAAGTTAATTGGAAAGCTGATACCTACTTCTGGACAAACAAGGTCTCTTCATGTGAAGGATTTCTTCTGCCCTCTACCCTCAAGGCAGTTAAAAGTTTAAAAAGTTTACATAAAGATCAAATCATATTTAACCCATATGCATGCAAACAATTAACTAATAAGTCATGAAAAAAATATTGCCATTGCCTGATGCTTCCACAACTCATGACTTTCCTGTCAGACCAGGATGTGTCTTAAACCATCCAATGAAAAATAAAAAAAGAGGTAACACTTGGAAAGAACCACTGTAAAATCACCATAAATCTATAAAGCTTCTTGTCTTTGTTTCTAGATCATTATGCTTATGCTGCACTAGAGCATATATCCTTTGCTTCCATCTAGTTTACTAGGAGATTCAGGTTGCTCTGTGTCTCTGACCTTTCCTCTTCATTATTTTCAGTCCACCAATCTTTGTGTCATCTGCAAATTTGATCAGCAATGATTTTTGGTTGTTTTATTTTTTTTTTTTTTTTTCCAGGTTCCTTAAAGGTCCAAAATGCAATCTGTGCAGGCCTCCATCAGCAACACTCCCATATAGTAGTGAGTGCCTGTTTACAATTACATTTTGAAACCTATCAGTTAGCCTGCTCTTAATTCATTTAATGTTGTGTCTGCTGTATTGATTTTACATCATTTGAGTTTCCTGATCAAAATATTATGTGGTACGAAGACAAATGTTTTACAGAAATCTAAGTATATTACATTAGCACTATTACTTTTTATGAATCAGATTTGTAACCTCATCAAAAAAGATAGGAAATTTTGTCTGACAAATTCTATTTTCCATAAATCCAGTGCAATTGGCATTAATTGCATTATTCTTCTTTAATGCTGTATTAATCAAGTTCTCTCTCTTTTTCTGTTTCGTTTTACCACAGACTGCAATCCTGCTGACAACCTTATTGTGGACTCAGGTCTCATTAATCCTTTTAAGATACTGCCATAGCAGAATTTTTCCTTTCAGCCATCTGGAACTTTCCCAATACTCCAAGAATTACTGAAAATTAGCTTTAGCATGCAGATAGATGTGGGTGAAAGGACACATAAACCACTATTTTTATTCCTTTCTTTCTTGGAAAAAGAACCATTGCCATTTCCCTAAACCTGCTGTGTCCAACATGAAGTCACAGCACAAGAGATGACACAAGAAGCCCTTTCTTTTGCAGAAGAAATCACTTTGGCAGGCTGCCCACTTCTTCTGGCCAGTGGAGTAAAAAAGCCAGATGAAATCATGTCTGTCTTTGAAGCAGTCTCTGTAGCTACCCATTCCCAAGGACCACAGCTGGGAGGAACAGAGATTTCTTAGGCCAGGAGTAAGGTGTTTGCATTAGAAATCACATAATATTTGAATCTGCACAGGCTTTATCCTGTTTCTCAGGTTGTTTTGTAGGATTTGTTGAGTCAAGCTGAGCAGGTTGATTAAATAATACATTGACTTAAATACAATGAAGTGGCTGGAAAGAATGTCACAGTACCAGTGAACGTGAAGGAGATAGATAGGCAATTATCTGCACAGAAGCAGAAAAGAGAGCAAGGTGTCCTGAAGCACTTAGATTTTTTAAATCTTTGAGTTGAAAATTCCTTTTTGCTAGATAAAATGTTATTTCTGGCACTCCTTCCTGCAAGGAAATGTAGTGAGTGGGAGTCGCAGAGCCTTGGAGCATCACACAGGCCGCTTGTTGAACAGCAGCCTTAGTTACTGACATGTGAATGAGAGCCTGCCGGGCAGCCAAAGGCTCCATAGTCCCTGATGTGGGCAGAGCATTTGCTGCCTTTCACCAGACGTGGGCTTTTCTAGGTTAAAAATTACTGGACAAGACTGGAAAACAGGTTATGTTGAAGTGCTGGGAAGCAAACGACAGCCATCCTGATGCACCGCTCAAGGGTCCGTATGAAAGAACTGGATAGCTGAAGTGACATTAATACATGAGATGTTGTGCAAAGTGAACTTAATGGAATGTTGACCATTTCCCTAGATTTCATTTCTCACATTGAGGTCTCTCATCCCCACCTCGTGTTTTCTGAGAGATTGCAGTACATCAGTGCATCCTCCTAGAGTGCAGAAGAGCTCTGTAGAAGACACCCCAAATTGGTTTTGCATGCTGTTTTTTCAGCAAGCAAGTTCAGGACATGCTCTGAGGAGAGAAGTAAAAAACACCTCTGAACTCGAAGCCATGGAGCACTAGTTAGGCTGATGCAGAGCCTGAATCAATAAACTTTACAGAGAGGCAGTTTTGTCTCACTCTTGGATCTCTACCACTGACAATTGAGTGGTTTATAAGGTACATTTACCTTCAAAGCTATTGCAGACATTATAAAGAATCAAGCCAAAGACTCTCTAGAGTGTTTTAATCAGATGAATTTGAACTGGTTAAATTTTTAATGAAGAAATGTAGCTTTTAAAATGTTACACTATTCCATTTTGTTAGTTTAAAGGGTGAAAATGAAAAAAATTCTTTTGATTTAGCATAGTTTTACACAGAAAGGTTTGATCATGAAAAAGATGCAGTTTATTGAAAAAAACCTGATGTGAACAACAAATTTCAAATGCTCCTAAATACTTCTCTGTGTGAGCTTTCATAAGGCTAATTTGTAATGATTCAAAGTGATTTTTTTTTTTTTTTTTACCAGATCCACAAAACGTGTTCCTATTTTCTGATCAGTCAAATTGAAAGACTCTCTTACTGACATGTAGTTTCTATGGATTTAGCAATAGTAGACTTTTTGGGTGGAGAAAAAAAACTCGCCAGACAAAAAGGTGTGTCTGAGAGGAATGAGTAGGGTGTGATGTCAAAATGCATACATTACTCATTTTTCAAGGCTTACCTTGAAATTCACAAATGCTGTGAGGCTTCAACCCATGCTGAGTCTAAAAAAGTTAGAGAAAATTGTGATTGCTTCACATAGTTTCCATCAAGATGTAAGACTGCAATGTGAGACAATTCACACTGATGCTAAGGCCTTCCAATGGATTTCTTGGTATGTGTTCTTTACCATTTGGTGAAAAACCTAAGGTGAAAGCAAGCTGCATGACATTCTTGCTGTGCAGTCCCTGAATAGAGACAATCAGTCATTACAACAAAGTTTGTGTAGAGAAATAATGCTTAAACAGCAGTCCTAGAAATTCAGTTTTTTAAATTGCTACACATTTAGAGCAAACCGACCAGCATGTTCTCATGAATGAAATAAAAAGCTTTCCAACATGCTGGCTATGATTTTATACTGCTTGTGTAATTGTGCTGAAGGAAAAATCTAAGAAATGCCTCTCCATTGCCAATAGTATAACGGTTCCTTACTGCTTGTTACAATATAGAGGAGTTAGGGTCAAATTCTAAACTTTTCGTGTGATTATTTTAACAGAAGCGTTTTTAGCTACTATTATTTCATAGCCAGGCTGGTGGGACTGAATGGATATCTAAAACTGCAAAGACAGTGCAAAGACCTGAGGTTTACTTTTCTTATTGTGGAAGACATAATTGGCTCTCATTAGAGGCATCTTCCATAAAGGCAAATGTTGCCATCTCTGTCTTCTGTTAGTGAGGAGTGCAGCCTTAGTTTCCATACTATACTGTCAATATCTACAAGGTTTTTATTCTGGACTGTTGAAAATGGAGCCTGAGATTCAAGTCAGTGCTCTGCTGCTTGGTGTGCGTACTCCTGCTCCTAGTCACCAAAGAACTGACTGTTATGTAGTTTACTTAGTAAGTAAACAGAAAGATATTTTGAATATTGGGGGGGTGTGGAATTTTTTAAAAAATATTATCAGTAAGCAAATGTCATTGTTTGAAGGACTCTTGCTGTTTCTGATTTTTCTTTACTAGCAGCCTTACTTTCCAAAAGACAGTCCATGCTTTATTACCCAAATTCTGAATACAGACCTGTAGGAAAATAGATCTATGCATGAGTGAATTCCTCCCCCCCCCCCCCCCAATCTGAAGTGTTACACATTTGAAAAACATGTAGTTTGCAGTGAGGCCGCTCATGGAATCACCAATATAAGTCAATAGTTGAAAGCTCATTTCTGTCTAAGTCAAATAATAGGACCTTTGATAACACACTTCTCCCTTTTTTATGATAGCATATTTTTTACCCTTATTCAGAGAGGAAAAGGCAACCTGATTGAAGGCATACAGAGTTCTGAGATAACTAACTAAATAGATTCTGATCTTGAAATATTTTCTCATAAGATGCTGCCTTCCTTTTAACAATTCAGTGTGAAATGAGGTACTACCATTCAAATGAGGTAGTATTTTGCATCCACTTCACATGGAATGAAATCACTCCTAAAGCTCCAATGCCAGAGTGAGGTTGCAAGACTAGGGAAAACAGTGGACAAGATCCACTGTTAGAAGATCCAGTGCTAGTTGCTTCAGATGGTATGAGCCAACACAGCTGCTTGTCTTTCTGGTGCATATCTTCTAACATGATGGGAAACTGCATAAAATACTAGGACAATGGTTGAATCTCTTGGGAAAGCCATATAAATTTATTAAAAGTCATCATGCATGTACCAATCTTTCTTTTTTTTAACTAAAAAATGCAGAACATATAAACCAAAGTTAATTTTCTTCTCTGTTTTGGAACTTCCCCTCTTCTCCTGCCTTCTTTTACCTCCTCCTGCCCCAAGCCTAAGAAGGATGGAAATTTTTACTGAGATCAGTCCATAATAAGATTATTGCATATAGATTAAGAAACAGAGGATTTATGGAGGACTCAAATTTGTAGAAGATTGAGGACTCATTTAAGGGTATTTGGAAGCCTTTTATGTATTATATATACAAAACAGATGTTACGTCTTAGGAAAACTTGCAATTCATTGTTATTTCCTATTTGACCATGGGATGGGACAATGACTACACTTCATAGTATTGTGAACTAAGACAAGTTTGTTGTTTTTTTTTTTCCACACAATAGAATTGCTTTGCTTCTTTTCCTTTTCCCTGTTGGGATTTGTGTTCTCAATTACAGAATATAGCACCTCTTATGACAAATAATTATTTTTTCACAATAAGAACAATTATTCAAAAGCCACTAAGAACAATAAAGAAGAACAGGAGTAGGAATACAATGCCTTGGTTCTAAAAAAGCAACTTCTTATTTAAGTAGAAACCACTGAAATATTGGTAGGAACCATGTTAACTCTCCTTTGGGAATAAGACATCATTTGACTGATATGAAACAGGACTGAGGTTTGTGCCTTCTCTCTATTGGACTAATTAGGGACCTTGCTAGGTTTTCACTTAAATCAGTTGAAAAATGACCTGTTTGTCAGAATAACACCTGCGTACCTTAATCTTTTTGAGGGTACGCTTGGCACGATTACTCTATATGGGACCTGGGGTGTGCAGTTTCCAGAGATTTCCTCTCTCCATAACAATTCTCTTCTGTTCTGCTTTGTGAGCTCTTCTATGACATTACACACAGGGTCTGTAGGGCCATGCGTGGGAGATCTCTTTGCGTTCCCACATTAAGTCCAGATCCATCATGGGAAAAACTTTTAATTGAAACGACCATTTCTCCTTCAAAGGCCTTGTTACACCACCACTTTCCTTAAGGCAATTTGTATATCCCAGGGAGTTGGCAGAAATTCTCAGACCCTTTGAAGGACAGAGACTGTGTCTCAGAATGGTAGAATTAAAGCAAAATTAACTTGCTGCTCAGATGTATTTGAAGGGAAGTGGTTCTTGAAATGTTTGTTTTCTGTCATTATACTTTGCATTTCCTGCCACTACGTTTGCTGCTGGCGTCTCTTTTTCATTTATGCTTTTTAACCTAGCTATGTTTGTTATTTGGCAGCTTGTCTTTTTTAGAACACTGACATTTATTCCTTATATTTGCTCATCTCTGTTTAAGTACGTTGAACATTTAATCTGGAGGATCTGATTTTATCTATGATTTTACCATCTGACTGCTTGCTGCTGGTGCATAGTGGCTAGCTGTCAGTACCTAATTTCTGTGTTTCTAACACTTTTTGGCACAGAAATAATGGACTTAAAAGAAACATAGTATGTTCAAGTTTTCCATTCTTTTTTTAAAGGACAACCTTGACATATTTTTCTCAAGGTTAAATTCAGTCATATTCATAGTATATGCCAATGCTAGTATGTGTATGACTTCAAATATTGTAAAATTTAAAGAGAGAAAGGTGAAGAAGTTGTTTTGGAATTAGGACAAAGTGGTCTTGAAACTAGGATGGAAGAAGGACAATAAAAAAATTCATTCAGTTTCTTTATCTAACACTGAATTAGTGTTTAACCAATTCAAGACCCAAATATTTTTGCCTTTGTGCTTATTTGCATATGAGACTTCTTTTCAGCTTTTATTATGTATTTGGGTCAATTTAAAAAATTTCTTTAGTGAGATTATTATCTGTTATTAAACATATATCAAGGGTAAAAGAGCATTTTGAACATTTAGGTATGACTGTGCTGTGTGTTATTTATTATGTACTGAGATTTATGGATTTCCAAAACAACTGAGCCTCTGCATAAGTTCTCCAGACATCTTTGGCATAGTTAAAATATTTTTCTAAACATGCCACTCTGCTCCTGTTAAGGGCTGTTCTTATAACTATATTTTCATAGAGTTTATGGGAAAGGAACCCTCCCCTATGGCTGAAAAATCTCAGGCTCTTTCAGAAGAAAGAAGGGAATTTGGACTCACAGAACTAATTAAGGGTTTCACTAGAGGTTTTGTTGTTGTTGTTGTCATTGCTTGCTTGTGGCCATTCTAAATAGCTGTGGTAGTTTATTTGCCTGAGTTGGAGAGTAGCCTAGATATGGTAAAGAAAATTTCAGAGTGATTACAGCTTGATGAATATATATCAGGACTGTGGGTCTGATAAAATTTTTGGGAAGGGGAAAGGGACCAACAAAACCAGCCAGAAAATATTAGGTTTGCTAATTAACTGCTCCTGCTGCACAGGAATTCTAGCTGGAAAGAAGAAATAACCAGGGCAATTCTTGCTCTGATGGATGACCTGTTAGGATGGAGTGTTGCAGACAGTCAGAGTGACTTCCCTTAGCAAAAGAGAAGCCTTTACTAAAACTGGGTCTGAAGGGATCCAGAAGCCTTCTTGAGTGTTTATTTGAGGTTTCCATGTTCTACTCAATGAGTGGGTCATTAAAACAACTCTTTATCTCACTAGGAAGTCCTGTGCAATATGTTACACATGATTCATAAAGACAGCAGAAGAATTAAGATAGTTTTGAAACTATTATTCAGGACTAATCAAGTGTGACTGATTTTAATCATAGCAGCTTTTTGGCCAGTATCTGGAAGAAATATTGTTTTTCTAAATTAGTACTCTCAGCCTGTGCAGGAAGTTATTGAGAAGTGCCTGCAAAAGGTTACTCCCAAATCCTTTTTATTTTCACTTGGGTAGTCAAGTGCTGCTGTAAATTTCTTCAGTAACACTTGTGATGAAATACATAACCTAGCTAAACTGGATCCCAAATCCAGATGGTATATCTGATTTTGTAGTGATTTACAGGCTAAGTATAACATCAATTTGACCTATAACCTGGTTCACCAGACTGACAAAATACTGGAGGGTGGAAAAAGTAGAATATATAACCACCTTTGATGTATCAGAGCTGTGCTGTCAGATTACCCTGGTCAGGCAGTCCTAGGAGCCAACAGACTGGACTGCTCCATGGTCTGTATTGGCTGAAGAATTGACTCTTTGGGCTTTCTGGAAGTCCATCATTCTTAAAAGCAAGAATAAACTAAGACTGATCTCTTCTTGAAATATTTGCTGAGTTTGAAGAACAATTCTTCTTCTCAGCTGATGTTTCAAGATTGTTTCTCTGCTTTCCTTTTTTTTATCTGTCCCTACACCACCACCTTGTACTTTGAACTGCTTCAGCACCACTGACATCTTTATCAAAACACTATTTATTATAGTTCAGCCCAACTTCAGCCACAGTGAACCAGCAAGGTGACTGGTTTGGGGATCTATTGCAAAATACATCAAGTTCATTTCAGGTAAATGAATACAGCTTGTTGTTGTGATACCACCTCAACTTAAGGAAAATCTGTTCAGTGTCATTGGCCCTTAAACTTGCTGCGGTAGAGGACTTCTGCCAATCCCCCATTACATACCCAGCTGGGTGTGCCAAGACCAAAATTTAAGCTATATCTTTGAGGGAGGAAATGTTCCCATGCTCTGACAGAGCAAGAATTCAAACCCTTCTCCATATTAACCAATTATTACCGTTGACTCATGTAGGTTTGGAGTGATCACAGCCACCTTAAGTGCATTTATTGGATAGCAAAACACTTCAGAGCAGGCAAAGGTAAGCTGCCTATGCAGGTATATTGTGTGCATAATTTTTATTACTTTAATTCTTGAAAATGTAGACTGTACCAAAAATTTTTTCACACAGATATTTTCAAAGGAGGTGAGTTTAAGGATGAAAGTTATTCTTGTCTGTATCAAGAACTTCTTCCAGAAGAGCACAGTGAAACATTAAAAGAGTTGTCACCTGGGCAGTTGAAACTCTCAGGTAGCATCTGCTGGGGATTGCTTTGCTTATTCTGACTAGTACCTTCATGATAAAAATGACTGCAGTGCCATATTTATAGCCTGTCTCTGCTCCTGGACTACACAAGTAATTGCTGCCTTATCTCATGAAATCATAAGACTTGTAGCTGTTGAAGAGTCTTTTGTTTCATGGAGAGGTGAACAATGATGAAGAGGATGGAGGAGTTTTATAATAGTGTGTAAGGATCTACAAAATCAGCTACCTTTGCACAGTTTGCTTAAAAAATCACCAAGGTGCCAGGGATCAGCTGAAATTATTCCCAGCTAAAAGATGTAAGTAGCCCCTTAACTGCACTCTGGTTTTCCCAGAGAAGTCTAATGTGTGAAATAAGATTTACAAAGGACTACCAGAAGCAGCAGGCTTTGCTCTTTTCTGGCTCAGCCAAGGGTTAATGTGTTTTTTTTTACTTGAAAATAGTCAGTTCAAAGGACTGCCTGTTGAACAGGCTGTTGGAAGGCTATTTATCTGGGCTGCTGAACACAGAGCCTATGAGGTCCTAAATTAGTTTATGGCACTGTTAATAAAAATCAACAACTTCAACTTTATCTACAAGCACACAAACAAATAATATAGCTTGTGGAGTGCTGGGTTGGTATTTACTGGGGGGTATTTGGCATAGCAGTCAGCTTCGTATGCTCTAAGCCAGCTTCAGTTTCAATATGGATTCAAGCTGTAAGTCTCTGAGCACTTGTTTTAGAAGCATAACATCAATACAACTGTGTCTTCTGAAAGAACTATCACAATGTTCTGCCTGTGCCTTGATAACCAGGCAGGGATATTTTCTCCTTAATCAACAGTGCATGGTCACAGGTTCCCTTTCTCTTCACATGTACTATTATGATAATTTATAAAATCAGTGCTGCTGAAAAAGCATAAATTCTGAGCACTTAGTTCTAGAATTCACAATATCATCTCTGGGGTTCTTTGTAGTTGTGATTGCGCTATCAGAGTAACATTATTCTTCATGTCTTCCTTAAATTTAAAATTACCACTTGTAAAAAATAGTAACTTAGCTTTCCCTCACTCCAGCTCTCCTTCACATGTGAGTTTTGATAGAGTGGATGATGACATTAGCAAGAATTTTGGTAGGGTATGTAATTTGGGCATTTAGCATTTGAGTTCTACATGTTTGAGCAATCAATCTTTTAGCTTTACACACTTCCATACTACTAAATATGGTAAAGGAAAACCATAATATTCTAATAAATCTGTGAAACTACTTTTTAGCTACATGTAGGTCCTCCTAGAAGCTGTTCTCGGAATAATAACCTTATTTTACTTGAAAACTTTACAGGTAAGTTTCAGATTATTTAAATGTAGATGTATAGAGGTTTATACTATAGATGATGGACTAGAACAGAGGGTGGTTCATTTCCCTCTAAGGTAAGGGTCCAGCTGAGTTAGATATCTGTCTTTTTCCACCATTTAAAGAGGGACCTCAGATGATTTCAAGAAACATACATATGATCAAATAACTTAATTTTGTTCTTGGGTCTGGTCCTTGATTACCTGCATAATGAGTCACAGACCAGGAGGTACGACCAGTTTTGAAAAACCTGCCAGACACACATGAGTATAGATTTCTGCATTAGGTACCAGTTTTTAAAATCTTGTAGTGATATTAACTTGAAAAATGAGTAACGGAATAAATCAATTTTGTTTGATGTAAAATTCAGTGTTTATAGCTATAATACTGATTCAAGTTTTGCATCTGGCAAATATCTTTTCTTTAGCAACTATAGAATTTGGATGAAAGGTTAGCTGAAATATTTCATTCTCCTAACTGATAAGAAGGAAAGAATACTTTCAGAATAAATTATAATAAACATGGTAAAAAAATAAGAAAATGGAAATTTGCTGTTCCAGTGCTCTTGTGCTTAGACTTTGCCTCAAAGCATACATCTGTTGTTGAAAATATATTTCTATTGTTTCTCTATAAAAATTGTTAGAAATTATTTTTCTAACTCTCATTACTTTTTGAACCTAGAAGTCTATTTTTTTTTTTTAATTTACAAAGGGAAACTTCATAATTCATGTGGACTTCTGCCATTTCTCTTGGTTTCTCAGTATTTTAGGTTACATTTATACTGCATTTATAACAACTGAATAATTGTTAAGAATTTTTCCACTGGAATATACCAAACCAGATGGTTTTTGGCACTGACAGCATAGGCACCTTTATTAATATCTGTGACAGTATCTTAACTGTACCTCACTGTTGTAAAGAATTGATAGTATGGGCAAGATGATTTCAAGAAAACAAATGAACATGAAGCAAAAGACAAGACTGGAGACTGGCCTACCTACAATGTAACTCAGGGCAGGTCTGGATGCCTAGACATGAACTTACATGGAACTTTTGGGCCACAGACAGAGGGAAAGGATGGTCAGAGCAAGAGTTTAAGCCTTGGACCAAGTTAAGATTAGACGTATTAGTGTACTCAGAGCCCTGACACTTTCACCAAAACCCTTTTACACCCAGATTATAGAAGCAGTGCTCCATTTCATTCCTAACTCTCATTTATCCTTGATGCAGTCCAGACCAGAAACACTTTTTCAAATTTTGTCCTTCAATATCTTCTTCCTCTGTTTGTTCTCCTAAATGTCTTCCAGGGTTCAAATTGTTTCTTGAATAATTCCATTCCTTGGTCGGCTCTCCTGAACCCTCAGCTTTTGGTGGGTGTTTCTCAAGGATTTTTCTTTGGCTTGCCCACCTTCATTTTATCTTCAAGCAGCAAAATCCACAAGTTCACACTCAGCTTCTCTTTCAAGCTTGATAGTTCACAGATCTTATCCTATTCTGAATAGGATAAGATTGCTTTTCCCTGCCTCTTCTCAAACACCAGCTTGTCTTTCTCACATCTCCTATGAATGTCTGTCTCTCAGCTCAAGCTCAACACAGTGAAAAAGGCCTTCCACTCCTTTA
Source organism: Athene noctua (assembly GCF_965140245.1). Taxonomy (NCBI): domain Eukaryota; kingdom Metazoa; phylum Chordata; class Aves; order Strigiformes; family Strigidae; genus Athene; species Athene noctua. The sequence continues at coordinate 219,631,859 of NC_134037.1, forward strand.
CCAAGAGGATGTCACTGCTGAAAAAGCAGGAGATAGCCGGGAAACGCCACTGCCTTGTCTACCACCTCATCTACAAAACAAGTATGAAGGAAATTTGCAGATTGTTTCTCCATAATACTTCTGAAAAGTCTTTTTCTCTCCATCCACACAGCTAATATTAAAATCCAGATTTATTCTGACTCCTGTCAGTGTAATGATACTTTTCCCAGTGCTCTCATATAAAAACTTTCTAGAAAGGTAACTGATAAGATAATTTTCCTAGCCCAACACTTTGGTAAAATTACTCCTCTTTGTGATATCTCCATTTTTTAAGGTGTCTGACTCAACCGAAACCTTGAAAGTACTTAAGATAACCTACACAGTAGTCTTAGGAAATACTTAGGCATTATTTTAGCAGCACTGATCCTTCTTGAAAGCCCAGGCACTTCAAAATTATATATATCTTCACTTAAGTTAAAGAGACTCTGAGCCAATTTGGCTATGCCTTTATTACTAAAGAAGAAGTCCAAAGGATAATCTCAGGCTTTGTGTCCAGGTGCAACAGACTAGCCCACACCATACTGCTTGAGCACTATCCTCCTCTGCAAGAGATTTGTATTGTAGGGAGAGTAATCAAAAAAAAATTAAAGGATGACCTGGCAGTTAGGTAGCATGGACAAGCAGGGGGCAGCTGGCCCTCTTCTATTTAGCAGTAATAGTTTGCATGGTGGGATGATATTGCATTAGGTGCCATTAACATTATCCTAACTGAAGAAATTATGTTATAAGGTATGTGGCAAATGAATTGGAAATTGGAAAAGAAATGCAGCTCAGTGGAGGTTAAACATTCTCGCTGAGGAGAGGAAAGGAAGGGGGGGGAATGTGCTAAAAATATCATGCAAGAGTGTCTCATTTAACTAAACTGAATAAAAGCTTATCAGCTGTGTTTACCCTTTCATTTGGATGGGTACTTAGCAAGCTAGATAAATATACACCTACACCTCTAGCCTGTTTTCGATTACACCGATATGCCACTGAAATTGTTTGCTGTGTTGCTAATGGTAACAGTGATGAGAATTTGAAGAAATCTCAGTACAGGTTGCTGAAGCAATTCGCCTTGGACACAGTTTCTGTAGTTAGGGTTTTTGGTTAATATTCACATAAGAAATCAGTTTTGTACACTCAGAGTGCTTGTCCTACTCAATATAAATTCATGTTTTCATACTGGGAAGGTCACTAGTATTATGAGCAATATTTTATTCACAAAGATAAATCTCAAAAAAAGGAGCACTCGTTTCCTCTTCTAGTATAATAATTGTATAGAGGAGAATTGTAATATCACAAAGTCCACTTGGCAAAGCAGACATAGAAACTTGTGGTCATTGCTGTGCCATGATGTTATCAGCAAGCTCTTTTGTACTGTGCTTGAGTAAACGTTTTTTTTCTTTCAAATCCTCAAATCAGTATTGTTTCTGAGGCGGACTTTTTTACAAATTCAGTTATAAGTTATTAACTTTTAGAGGTTATAACTAGTGGCTTTTTGTGCAGCTTCTGTACGAGCAATAAATGGGAATGTGTGAAGCTGATAGTTTGTTTCAATAATAACCACATTAAAATAAATTAGCTATAGTGGCCTCTTCCTAAGAAAACCATAAAGAAATCTACACACAAGTCACTTTTTTTTTTTCCCTGTGCAGCCCTGGTTTTGCCCTTAAATCTTTACATGTGAAAGGTAAATGGTTCGTTCAATGCATTGTAGGGAAATGTCTGGGCAGCATCATTCCTTTTTCTGTGTGGATGGAAAACTGTAGGCAGCATGGGATTCCTACTGGGTATGATTTAGGTGGCACATCTGGCCACCAGCCTGGAGCTTGACTTTGAGAAGGCACCTCTGATGCAGAGTTGATGTCTGCGAGGCAAACCCAATACATGTGTGCACACACATACACAGAGGAGAAAAAAAAAAAAAAAAAAGGAGGTTGTCACTCATGGGTAAACACACTGAGAACTGAATGCTTTGTTAGTAACTGAGCAGGGAGGTATCTACGCAAAGGTTTGCTGGTACTTCTGGTTTTTCTTTGATGATATAAACAGATGGCATCTAAGATTGCCCAGGCAAGAGGATACTGAGGCTGAGTTGTTGCTTGTTCTACTCTTAGGGGAAGTCATACCAGTCTAGACAGCACAAACACCATTGACTCCAAGACCTGGTTTTCTCTTGAAAAGTCACTATTTAGGTGAAACTCCAATGGTGACTTCTTAGCAGCTCAGTACACAGGGAATTCTAGTGTAGACAGTTTGTGTGTATCTCTAGGAAAATGGAAGTGACCTTTGCAGTCCTAAGACTATAAAATATAACTATAAAATATAAACCCTGAAGAAAGCAAAAGATGAATGAGGTGACCATTTTCTAGGCTTTTCCAGATGACTTGGAACAGAACCTTTTTTTATACGTTGCAATAAAATTGAGGGTCCTCTATTTTTGAATGTTAATTTAAGAGTCAGAAACTACATTAGTGCTTTGAAAGAAGACAGGACACTGCCATAAAAGCACCTGATGAACCTGAAATCCTTATTTTGATATCAATGCATCAATGTTGCATCAATGCAACTCATGTGCGCAATTGGAAAACATGAACGGATTTTCATCCTTGCTTCTAAAGAGCGAATGTGGTATGATTTGGTACAGTTGTATATATTCATGCTGTTGGGGTAATAGTAATTATCAGCCAGTTTTTGTACTGGTAATATTCCCGCAGTTCAATTTGTATCCATCACTATGAGAAAATACTACTGTAGAAGCAGTGAGGTCCAAAAAAATTCCCAACCCAGTAGCCCTTAATTGAAAGAAATCGTATGGGAGAAAGAAATGATGCCATAAAATACCTGACAAAGGTAGATAGTAATGTAGATGGCCAATAAAGCTTCGCACATTCTGAACAATTATAGTTTAAAGTTGCTCATACATCTTCAGCAACCTGCTTACCTGATCATTGTGCTTCTAGGTATTTCTATTTTGAAATGACTATTACTGGAATTCAAATTGAAAGTCCAGCCAAGACTGGTCAATATATAAAAGATTGCCTGCTAAATAAAACTATGTTTTAATACTACACATGGCAAGCATGCAGAGTCTTTTAATAAGATAGTTGGGTTCAAGATTGGTCACTATAGGTCTTGAATTTGCAGGTCTTGGGTGTGTGAATAGATGGTTTTATTAAATGTGCAGTTCCTCATTGGATGCTCTGATGTACATTTTGAACACGGTTTCTCAGAAGAATTAACCTAGCACTTAACTCCAATCTACAATTCAAATTTCTACTTGCCTTTTGGGCAGTAGATTTCAAGTTTTGGAATTATTCCATATTCTGTACAGATGGCACTAGGTAAGTCAGAGAAAATGTTCATCTTGGAAGGTAGAAGGCAGAGTGCTGACATTTAATATTACAGTTCTTGTCTACACTTGAGTTTCCCATGCTTTTGTTCACTGACATGTCTAAATATTTCCTCCAGAAGCCTGGCTGACATGGTGAGGTCTTCAAACTTCATAGAGTCCTCTGACATGCTTTTTTTGTTAGGAGATACTTTACTGGAATATATGTTATTTATAATATCTATACGTAATCTCTGTTTTAATCTAAGCTCTTCTTAAGTGAAACATGACACTTTAAGAAGCAATTTGCTGGCATTCCTCTGTGTTTACAGCTGTAGAACAACTGGAAATGGAAATTTGCTTTAGTCATTGGTTTTATTTTGGACGAGTACATAAAATAATAAACTTGTTTGTGTTAAATATGATACTGTGCCTGTGACCTTAGCCACAGAATACCTAAGAGAGTATCATCTGTTTGTAAATGAACTGCTTTTATTTCTCTTTCTTCTCTGAATATGCCACACTCCTCGTGTCAGTGCTGGACAGTGAGAAGTATACAGGTTGTCACCGCATATCACTGAATCCTCAGCAGCTTTCTGTGTTGATTCCTCAGACAAACTGGTGTTGGCTGAGAGGGTGCTAACATTTGTATGTCCTAGTATAACCCCTGGGTCACTCTGAAGTTATTTATTACTAGTGGCTAGTGGGAGAATTCCTTGTCACTGTGAATCTCAGAAAGGAGAACAAAATCTGTTATCTCCTTTTCTTCTTAGTGTGGTTGTATGTACCTGAAAAAGAACCAAGAATTATTTCAGAAGAAAGATCCTGTGTATGTATGTCACCCTTGATTCCGATCTCTTTCTGTTTCTCTGATATGGAATTAGATCTTTGAATTGATCCAATCAATGAAAAATGTTATTTGAACTTTAGTCATAATGCAATCAAGCAATGGATCAGCTGGTATCAGATCATTGCTTTTGCCATGCTCATCTATCACTTTTACAAACTGTTATATGAGGTAAAAACTGTTTATTTGAACTTTTTCTAAAGTACGTGCACCTCATGAATTGATCTGATTTTCTTTAAATTTATTTTGGTATCCAGAGCACGTGACAATTTTGTGTTTAGTTTCAGTAGTTATTTTATCAAATAATCAGATGCCACTCTATTTGATTTAAACCTGCTCTGCTGCTCCTGTGACAGGCTACAAATCACAGTTCTCCCATTAGTAAAGTATGCTTTTGGTGCTACTGGGATCTATTTCTGTCAGCAAGGAAGACCCTCACATCTCTGGGATGACATTAATGGTCAGTGTTCTCATTCACATGGGCTCCTACCAGCTGACCCGTGTGGGTGAATTCCTGCGTGCTCAGATGATGAACATCCTGCAGCTCACAGTCTTAAACAGTGAGATCGAATTTCCCGATCTGTCTGGCAGCTCTGAAGTTCAGCCTCCAAACCCTAAGGACAAAAAGATGGAATGTCACATCAGCATTACCTATCTTTAGGAAGGCTAGGCTTTCACATTGAATAAATATGAAGGCATTTGGGTATTACTTCATTTTAAGGGAACATTAATATTAACCAACAATGGAATCCCAATGGGAACACGTGGCTGCTGTTTGAATACCAAATCAAACTGTTATGACTGGTGTTGAACATTAAAATACAAAATAAAGCTGGTTACAACCCAGTGAATGTATTAGACTGAGAATTTATGATAAGGGCACAAAATTGTTACTCTGAGTACATGTCTGAGACTAAGCCACTGCATGAATAGTTTTTTTCAGTCTGAAGGAGTATGTTTCAAATAAATATGAAGGTTAAAATAGCTATGTATAATCATAATTTACCCATTTACACAAGTGTTTCAATGCATGATCTTACAGTACAAGAGAGCTGAGTCTCATCATTTATTTCATTAAAATATTTCCTTCTCAAAATCCGTACAGTATCATAACTATACCATTTCAAGAATGCACCTTACATTGTTTTACATTCAAAGGTCTCTTTTCCTTTTTTTATTTCCAGTTTGTATTAATTTTTTTTAATGCTTCTGTGATACAGGAGTGAAGAGTACACCTATCTCCTTGTTGGAAGAACTACTTAATCCCATGAGCCTTGCCAAATTATGAAGTACCAGGTAAAATGTATATCAGTGAGAAATGATTGTACATCATAGCTGAGAAAACAGTGAAAAAATTCTTTCAAGGAATATTGAATAAATTAGGATACAAACATAAGCATCACCATTTTATGAAAGCTTGCTGTGGTAATTTAATGTTTAGAATTTACTATCAAGAACACTCCAAAAGTATGTTCTTTGCTGAAATGCTTGCACTGTCTGTGGAACTGAAATCTGATTACAACTTGATTGTACAAGATGTGCTTTACAATTTGCACTGGTCTACATAATATGAATTGTAAATACTATAAACAGCTACAATACAAATTTGCTCTGCGAGACAAACTGAATTCACCTGAAGGATGGCCTGTTTCCAGCTCACTAGCTAGTTCACGCTTAGTCTCCATGTGGGCACCCTATGCCAGCGGGCTAACACTACTTCAAAGATGAGGCAAGATATTTCTATTCCAGTGTATTATAGTCCATGCTTTTTTAAAATGTTATGGCACTTTTAAAGTGGGCTAAGTCTTGCCGTTTTTACTAGTCACCAATAGAATTCACACAGGGAAATAATTTAAAAAGTTTTTCACATTCATAATTTCCTTTGAAATAACCATCCCCAATTATTTGTGTTTGAGGAACTGCATTTCCTTTTTGTGCTGTGTGTGGTTATTGCAAGGTGGAAAGAAATGTCCAGGCTCTGCCACTTCTTTGCTCATCTTCCTATGCACTAGAGAACTTGAAAGGAATGGTATACATAGGAAGCTATAAAGGGATAGAAAGAAATAGAAAGAGCTGATAGAGCCTTATAGACTTTCTGAGGCAGGGTCATAGCCTTGGACTTGTAGGCTTTAGACATGAGAAACTGCTCTCAACAACAACTCTCAATTAGAGTTTTTCATATTGGGTCACCTTCAGTTTTCTTCCTCACTCCAAGTATTTTCCAAAAGTGATTGCTTACAAATACCCAGAATAGGTTTCTTAGTGAAGGCTGTCATAGAAATGCAAAACTACCACAATCCAATTCCTGACGTGGCAGCTTACTTTTTACATTATTGCTCTCTGTTTAAGAACAAAGCAAAGTTCACATTTACAATGTTCATTTACAGATATGTTTTTACTCTCTCAGGTACAAGAAGAAGAACATTTTCCTTTTGGGACTTCCTTCTCAGAACTTCTTGTGCCTTATATCTTCCATGATCTGAAGAGGACACTTCTATTGCAAAGTAAGAGGACAAAGCAGTCATTTCAAACAATGGGCTTAGAGATCATCCACAGCTTGTTTCCTCATTCTGTTTTTTACCACTCAATTTAGCTTTCACTAAGACAAATGTGCTTAAGGAGGATGGATACAAACCAGCTGATGCCATTGGCTCTATGGTCTTCTTGTATTCACTGGTAAAGATATGGTCAGTGCTGCTTTCCCAGTCTTCTACACATCATTATTGTCTACTGTACCCTCTGTTATGTTCGTTCTTGGGACTTTGTAATAAGATCTTAACTCACTTGTTTTGAGTATTTTTCTATCTGGTGTGCTTACATGATAACCGTTTCATTCATTAAAAAAACTAACAGGCTGGCTATGGACCCATGGAGTCATCAGCTGTTGTTTCATGTCTAACTACAACTTTTTCTTCCCCAAGTCCAATACAGAAAGTAAAATATGATCACAGTAACAAGAAGCTTCTTATGCCTCACTCTGCCTAACTGTAACATATGCAAAATCTTTCATCTCCCTGCCTATTGAGTTCAAAATATCAAAAGCTGGTATTCGAAGGGTCTGAAGCCCAAAACGAATTCTTGAGTAATTTTGAATGACAATAAACCCAAGTCTTGTTATGCAATTTATCATCCAATACCAAGAAAAAAAGGGGAAATGTTTCAACCAAATTTTTCATAATTAATCACTCGCTCACCTTTTGCTGTATTGCAAATATTATTTTATATTGCACCTTACCCAAAGATATTTCATTTTGAAAACACAGTTTCCTCATTCCTTTTTCAAAAGGAGCAGGAAAGTTTTCTTCAAGCTGCTTGTGCAGAATCATATCACATATACATGACCAGAGAACCAGTAAAAACACTTAAAAATATTATAAATGGAGGAGATGGGAGTTCTTAAGAAAGTGTAACACAAAATTGTATATAAATGCTCTGTTTAGGTTATCTACAATAATGTGAAAGCGCATTTATTTTGCAACAGTCTGTCTGCCTCACAGTCTCGTAATTTCTCTCTGTTCTTTCTTTAATTTCTCCATCCTGCTACTTTCTTGACCTAATTAGGAGACGAAGGTCTAGACTAAGACCACTGGAACAGTCTTGACAGCATTTTGAATCTTAGTCATAGGAAAGTAAGCAGGACCTCTTCCAGATCTTCTAGATCTACTATCTAACCCCATTTTACCTATGTTAAATCTATTAATTTTTACTCCTTAGTCACCTCTTTGCCAAGTTCTTCTACATTTTCCCTAGCATTGTTTTTTAAGCCTGAAACTTCCATCCTTTAATCACACAACTTTCAAGTGTCTGTTGAGGACTCTAAGAGTGTCGTGCTCTTGCTTCCTACAAACTACTATGGAAGTAATAAATGCCTTCTGACACTCCACTGTTTTGTTCCTGTTACATTCTCTCTAAGTCATATTTCCTGAAAGAAAGTCCTGAAATTGCGTTATAGAATTGCCCCTTGAAAACAGGCAATGACCAAAGCTAACTGAGCCTAAGTCTGGTTTTCTAGATGTCAGTGCTTCTTATGGACACTTTCTCCTATTTGCATTAGACTGAGATATATGGGATGTCACTAAGATGTGATCTTCCCAATTACAAATGTTCTTCTCACACAAGAATGGGAGACAGTAAGACCTCTACCCAAACTTTTCTGACTGGAGCACTACATCATCTTGGGATATTTTCAATCAGTATTACACTGCTTTTGGCTCATCCTCTTGTGAAACTGCACCCTTTCTGTTTGTCAATGGTGATAAAATCTCAAAACCTGCATCAGCCTGGAGTACTGATTTTGCCCCAACCTTGCTGTGGCCCTGCTTGTTGACACCTTTTAACAGGTAGTGAATGCACTGAAAATGATTTGGGTTTTTTTGAGATCATGCAAGAAGTCTCTGCCAAAGCTAGTAGTCAAACTGATTATATTTAAGTCACAGGCTATTGGAAATGTTTTCTTCTGTTCTCATTAATCCCTTTAGAGTCTTGTTATAAGCCAGTGGAATGTCCCCAACAGGACAAAACATCATTCTAAGCAGGGAGCCATGTGAAATAGCTAATAAGAAATTCTGAGCGATAGGCTGTGAACTCTGGACTGAAGAAAATTCTCAATCTTTACTCACTGTGCTATGTATTTATTTCATTGCTTTAGAAGTCAATATAGTGTCTTCCAAAACAAAATATAGAATCCATAAATCCAATAACTCACATATGCTTAGGGGAGGACTGCCCTTGGAGTTTGGGGACTGGACTTCAAATCCCTATTTTCTCGGTTTTTATTTGGACCATGAGTTTAAAGACTGCTTTCCTGTGTCCATGATGGATGTCCTAATCTTGGTCTATGGGTGCTATTGTGTGAGATTATCTTCAGCTCCTTCTGTTCAATGTTTTGATCACACAAATATTTATTAAGTACTTGGTACAGGAATTAGAGGATGATATCCCAGCTGAGAATCCTACCAAACTGCATTCTTTCCCTTTTCCTCAATAAAGAAACAGGGCTCTTTAGTTTGATCTTGAGAATCCTTCCAAAGCGAAGTGTGAACCCGGGATGGAAGGTTGTTGAGCTAGGTGATTTTGTAAATGTTCACCAGCACAAGATAGGGACTGACAAGGTGACATAATATTTCAGTGCTGGTTTTGAAGATCTCTGTAGTGTTTGAGTATGGAATTTCGTCACTCAAAGGGCAGCTAAGCTCCTAATTTGGCCCATTGCTAATATAAAAAGAGTGGTCATCAGTGCCCTGTCCAGCTCCTCAGTTTAGCTCTGGGAGGCAGGCTCCCTCCCTGGAACCTCAGATGTTTGCCCCAAGACCAATGCCAACTATCATTGAGTTTCACTGGTAGCTCATGCATACCTTTGGGCCTTACTGATTTACAGCTGAGAACTAAGCAGAAGGAAAAGCACTAGGAAAACCCAGGAAATTAATGTCTTTAAATGTTTAATGAATGCAAAGCCTCCAAATATACAGATATTTAGAAACTGCAGACTCTAATTCCATGCTATCAGTGAAAGCCTTTCAGATCTTACTGAAATACAAAGGACCTTGAGTTATACAGGATGCCTGCTACTTTGCCTCCTGCTAAATCTTCCAGCCATTAAACAAAATGTAAGAGACCATCTCTTCATAAAAAACAGCTCCTAATACTCTGAACACCTCATTTTTTTTCCTCCCCAACCTCTGCCAAGGTTTAGGCAGAAGGCTATTAACAGTAGATGGGGCTGCCATTCTCTCCTGTTTTAGCAGGGCAAGGTTATCCAAATGTTAATGGTCTTGCTCAGTCTCTCTGGCACTGGCTGCTTTTGCCCATAAAACGGAAGATTTAATCCACGCTGAAGATTTTGGTCAGAGGTAAAGTTCAGAAAATGAAGCAGAATTCAGAAGTATACAGATTCCCTGGGTTTGTCTCAGCCACTTCAGCTGCTATGGCCTTTTTTTGCATCATCACCTAGATGTGTTTGTGAACTATCCCTCAAATGCTGTCATACCTTAATCAATTTTAATGATACAGTTTCTGTTGTAATTTAAACTCAGGTAGTTCTATTTCAGCAGAAGTTCAGCTGGTGAAAGCTGTAGCATGTAGATTTTTTTGCCACCACCTTTTCCCGGGAGAAAATAAGGGAGCTGACCTAGAATGTTTCCTTTCTTCCAAGGGTCTGATAACTGAGCAATTTCAAAATGATATATAAAATGTTTCTTCACTTTTTTGCCAACAGGAGGATGTCAGTCTGCCATGAAGCAAGAAACTGCAATGTCAACATGCTATAGGGATGTATGAATAGTTGATAAAAACAGGTGTGCATTAAAGAAGTGTGATATATTTTTCTCTAACAAAGTCATGACAATATCTTTATCATTCCTTTGCACAGGCAAGCACACACATGCAGACACATGTTTTTCTCCTATTGTTTTCAGAGATAGCTTGCCCATTGAAAATTTGCATCTGAAAGACTTAGGGATTTAATTTTTAAAATATTAATGATACTAATTCAGATCTGCATCTCCAAATGTGTTTTTATTAAGGGCTTGAAATGGGTTTTCCCTAAATGTAAGATGTGTTTTATGGTCTTAGGAAGATGTGTTACATTTTAAACAATAAATACTGTATCTATATTAAGTATCGTATCTTAATTTGAATCTACTGAAGACGGAATGGCATTTCTTTCAAATGTCACTAGTCTTGCTTGTGAGCAATTTGTTCAAGTGTCTAGCAGGTATATAAAGCATTAAGAATCTGTGACAGATCAGGCTTAGTATGACTAAATTATATTTGATACTGACCGAAAATAGTCAGAATTGCATGACTGGAGCATAGGAGCAGAGAAAACAAACAAAAAAGTACCTTTCTAACAACCTCTATTTTTGTTACCATCTGGGGAATGAAAAAGGTACCTCCAAACCTCAAAGCAGAAGTCTCTATACTAGGTGTTGAAGGGCCAAGATCCTTCCCTCTGAAGTTTGGATAATATACGTCAGTATAAAGAAAACTTGTCTGAGTAAGTCTGATCTTATACTAGCTAAGCCAGAAGTAAGATGATTGTAATTGTGCAGTTTGAAGTATGTTCTATGTCCTTGGTGGAGTCTCAGGAAGCAAAGAAACAAAGTGTTTTATGGAGGAATAATAATGGAACAGGTAAAGCACATATAACAAGAAAAATGTGAAGGGTGTCCCAGGGGAAACCCTACAAGAATATGTAGAGAGAAGTGGCTTGTCATCCTCAGTTTAAACAACCTTTTCCCAAGTTTATGATTTGTGGCTTCACATTTATGATGTTTTCCTCTTTCTTCCCAGCAAAACTCTGATGAATGAAAGTTTCTCTTTCATTGGTAGAAATATGATATCCTTATTAAAGTCATTCAGAGGAAGAGAATGGGGTTGGAATCATGTAAAAAAATATCCAATGTTACGTTTCCAGTTAAATAAAGTGGAAATCATCTATTACTGTCAAACAGAGTTATTTTACATGTAATCGTTTCAGTGGGGTGTGGAGGATAAATGTCTTTTTGTCATTGGTTTGGCAGATATTTAAGCTCTCCACACTCCTGTGGTAGTATTTTCTAGGGATTATATACGTGAAACATACCATTTACTGATCCATGGCTATAGTGACACGGGGCATGCTGCACTAGAGAGAGCTCAGATATGCTCTGGCTATTTCCCAAGTCACAGCAGGCAATCCACTTTGTACAGCGTGTGTCCGCATGAGTGACTGATAACTGTGGCTCAGTTTCTGAGAGCATTTGTTAGGTACAAACAGTGACTAGCAACATAGTTTTTACTCCACTTTTCAATACATGATTTCAACATGTCTGACAAGAGGCCAGAATGTTTCACGTTCTGCTGTGTCAGGAAAAGACCACGTAGTCATAAAGGGATGGAAAGCAAATGGCATGGCATCTATGGAAACACCTACAAGCATTAATGAAACAAGCAGACAGGCTCTGACTTTGGCCAGCACTGCAGTGACAACCTGGAGCTCACTGCATTAGCTCACAGATCTTACTGTGTTTTGATCACAGGAGCAATATTGGACAAGGAGAAGCAGTGACCAGAAAATACAGGTTTTGGAGAACTTATGGTTCCTTGAGACCAGCTTTTCCTCTTTCCTGCCAAAGGACTTGGGAATCTTTGGTTTCAGAAAAAGCAGCTGGCTTATTCCAAGACTCAAGATGGTGCGTTTTGCAAATATTGTGCACGCTTCCTGCCAATTGCACTGTCACTGGGTGTGCAGCCTCTAGGATAGCTATGCACATTAGCAGTGGGCAAGGGGAAAGATACTGCCAAAAGCTTTGCTGCTTGTGAAAAACGCCAGCGTTGCTAACAAATACAGAGGATTTGGAAAACCTGTCTAATGTGATATCTAGTAAGCAGCACGAAATTTCCATGCAATTAGAGAGTGAAATAAAATGTCAGACAGTCAAGAAAGCTGTTATCATTTATCCTTTACAGAGCCAAGGCCTTGTCTTCAAGGGACACAGAGACTCCTGCTGCACTGCAATAATAGCCCAGGGAAGAGTGACAGCAATGTCCATGCTGTTCTCAGTTTATGTGCCAAGACTGATAAAATATTGAAGAAAAAGTGGAAGTTAAATGGCAGAAACAGAAGAAGTAGTTCAATGTCTAAAATAAAAAATTAAAATATGGAACTGCCTTATCATCCTGATTTCCACAGAGAAGATCAGCATGCGAAGCTGTTATTTGTGTTCCCAGGTAAGAATATAGAGACTGTGAGCTTGCAGCACTTGTCTTTGGTCATTGCATGCCCTGTGTTCGACACAGTGCCTGAGTATCCTTCTCATAATTTGTGTGACATGGCAAGGAAAGATACAGCAGCTCCCACACCAACTGGAGAGAAGTAAGATGTAGTGACAGCTCTGATGAGACTGCAGTATCAAATGACCACTTTAATTGCCTAGAAGTCCATATCAGGAGAACAACTCTGAAGATCCACTGCGTCATGCATAGTCTAAACTTAGTCATGTCCAACCAACATGACGTGACACTCATAAGGAATTCTTTATCAACCAGGGATGATATGCATAAGATTTTCAAAGCAGCAGACCATGTTGTCCATGTCCAGGAAAGAGATTGTTTCCAGTGCAAAGCATGCATCTCAGCTTCACGTGCTGGCTGAAGATTAATGTTTTTGAGGCCCCTTTGCTTGAGTTTCCTGAGCCTTTTAAGAATCTCACCGAATAAGAAGACAGAGTATCATTCTTCCAAGCCTAAAGCTCATTTCAAGCAAACATGCTGTGATGGAAGAATATTTCATCATGTCCATGCTGACTATAAAACAAGAGATTGTCTTCAGTGTTCAACTATGCAAGTCCTTGCAGCAAATCTAGAAGAAACCAGTTTTACAGAAGACACCACCGGTGGGTTAAAAGGCTTAAAAGCTCTGGTACCGAATTGTATGGTATTTTCTGTAACATTTCCAAACACACTTAACAGTCTGGATTTTCCATCATCTCCTTGAGACTTTCATTGAGAGATACAATGCTGTAATAAGGCCTTAAGGTTATAAGAATAACACCATCAAATCACAATATTTTTCTCATTTTTAGAGTTATTTATCATTCCTCTTCAGGCAAGATTTACTGGTAAAAAGTCAATTTTAAAAAGGCTTTTGGTGTCTGTCACCCTGTAAGCCCCTCCTCACATTAAATGATTAGTGACTTGAGCAGTCTAACACACCTGACAGGCAGGGATCACAAGAAGATCCCGGAGCTAATCTGAGGCTCTCATACAGGACATTTAATGAGGTGATAAGACAGAGCATGTAAGAGTGCATACAGAGGTTATGCCAGCTTGTCGCACCGAAATTCTTCCAAGTGACTTAAAATTACTGTATATAGGGACTAGTTTGTTAGAGGAAAATGTATCATGCAGGATCCAACAGCTTGACAGAGGAAAGACTGCTGCTCTTCTGTGTCCCCGAGTTCAACCAGTAGCAAGGCAGATGTATTCCCAGCAGGCACACACACACACAGAGCACACACACACACATCACATATATACGTATATGCATCACCAGTCACACAGATCACAGACACTCAGAGCACCCACAAGAACACAGGCAGCACTGATGTCCTCATCTGCTCCCCTCTCCAGCTGGACAGGATGGAGGTTCAATAGTGAGAGTATATATATGTACATATGTACAAGTGGATCCCTCCAGTAGCTGTGTCAAGACATTCAGTCTGTCCGGTAATTGCCCTCTGGATCCCAGTGTCCCCAGTTGCTGGCAACTCCCCTTACTCCAAAAGGGGATCTGGAGAGCTGATCCTGATGACTCACAGCGATGAGCTCCACACTTGGACCACAGGGCTGATGGCTTTCCTGGGAAAAACCTGGGAGGTGCTGGGACAAGGTATTTCTTCCCTGGGAGTCCTTGATTGGGTTCCTGCCTGCCATTGTGCCCCAGTGCTCCTCTGGACTTGTGGGAATGTGCCTTTCATGGGCTGATGGCTGATAAGCCTGGGAATAGTCTGGCAGGGTACTATTTGGGGGCCCCTCTGGCCATTGTCTCTCTGAGCTCCTTTTGTGGGTGTGCCAATGAGTTTTATGACATAACCTAACACAGCTGTGCTGATAAGCAACTCAAAACTTAATTGCACACTTCATCTTAAGAAACCGGTATGAATGGAAAGTTATTTCTGAATCTATAACGGGAAATGACAGACTGTAAAGAAATCACACAGGTTGTACTGGTACAACAAGAAGTGAAGTACAAACAATCAGTTTATATGTGCATGAACTTTTTTTTTTTTTTTTGAGTGATGTGGCTAATTACCCATTTTATTGCATTTAAAGAAACTCATGCAGCTCTTAACACTCCTGTCATCTTTAGACAATACCACCTAATTCCAAATCGACAAGATCACACGGAATTTAAACTAGTAAATTCTGGATGGCCTCAAGACGATCCTGTGTGGTCCATCTTTCCACTATCATTCATAGTCAGATATGCAGTACCATTGAGATATCCTGAGGTATTTGGGATGCCTGTATAGACCTGGTAGGTGTGACGTAAGATCTGCAGAATATCCATGACACTCTGGAAGGACATCTAGGGACTATGACATCCCAAACACCACTAGATATCTGCATCTAGATATTTGAATAAAGTCCCTGCTTCTCAGAATAGTCAAATAAATGTAGAGTGCTGTGAGGCTGCAGATGTCTGCTTTAGGATAACATGAATAACCCCTTAGATGCCATTGGACTTGAGTGACATTAAGATATAGCTCTATGGTACTGTTCAAGACTCTATAGGATTTGAGAGACACACCAATAGGACTGGAAGATATTGCATGAGATCTACAGTTGTCTCATGCCCTTCTGGAATAGTGACCAGAGGCTGAAGAAGTTACTTAAATGATTTCAAATGGCACTAGACTAGATATTCTGGTGACTGAACCGATTTTCAGTTCCTAACTCTCATTTAGCTCACCTAAATCATAGACATTTAGTTAATTATTCCTGATGTAAGAGATTAAGAAGAATGGTACAGTGGAGCTATTTAAATAGGTTTTATTAAGTGCACAACAGCAAGCTATCTTCCTGAAAAAAAAAAAAAAAAAACCAACCAAAAAACAAACAAACAAAAAAAACCAAACCAAAAATACCCCAAAAGGTGAGAAGTTTAGCAATAATCTGTCTTGGCTGTATAGAAAGCTCTTCAATGACATTCAAAAAGGAATCACCAAAAAAATGAAAGAAGATATAGTGCTAAGTATAAAAAATAGCACAAGCAAGTGGGCAGAAAAAGAGTACAAAATAGTAAAAATGCAACATTACTTCATTGAAGTAGGAACATACAAGATGGTAAGGAAACTGTTATAAATGTAAAAGTAGGACACAAAGACAAGGAAAGGGTTTATTGTAAAAAAGAGAAGGAGAGTGAATTACAGGAGGAGCAGAAACATTCAGTGCCTCCTTTGTCATCTTCTTACTCAAAACCTGAAGTGTCATTTGGTAATTAACAAAGCAGAAAAAAGAAGAGCTTAAAGAGTGTTTAGGTCAATCAGATTACCCATTCAGAAACACCTAAAAACTTATCCTCCATGATTACACATCCAGCTGATATAATCTCTGAACGATTTGAAATGTGCAGGTTCAAGGGTCACTGTGTTATACAGACTAGAAAGCATGAGTTGATAAGAGATTCTGTTGCAGAAAAACATATCTTGAGCAGTATTAGACAATCATTAATGTATGGCAAGGGAAATAATAATTATTCTGTAGTCAGCATCTGTAAGGCCTCAGCTGGAGCATCGTGTCTGGTTTTGGTCATCGTACTTTATAAGGTATGTAGGCAAGTTGAAAAGCACACAAAATGATAAAAGGCTGAGCAATCTGGTAAATTCCTTCGACGGATTGATTCCCTGTAGAAGGACTAAAGAAATCCCTTAACTTTTCAAACAAGTTGGTTTTAGTAAGATTTGAGAAGGAAAAATCCTGCTGTAAGGACAGATGTGAACCACTGAAACAGGCGCACCAAAGGAATGCTGTCAAGGTTCCTTCACTCCCAACTTTTAAACAGGGGTTATACAATAGTTGGAAATGCTGTAGTTAAGTGGCCGGTTTGACTAGAGACACAGCTGGCCTCGTGGATCATGGCATGCTCCCTCCAGCTCTCCGCTCCCTGTCTCTGCATGGTCTTTGGTCACCTTGCTGTAGCTAACAATAAGGGAACCAATTAATGCTAATTGGGATGAAGCCACCTTCTCACTAGGAATCGGGTGAAGACTAAGAAGGCATTTCATACAGGCCACTAAACAGCTGTCAGATGGTAATAGTGTTCAGTTGCTACTGACCTGGGCTGCATTTATATTTTAGTGACTTGCCGTGAAAAGCTCTGTATGCCATTATCAATCCCCTGGGCAATGTAGCCCCTGTTTTAGAGTTGCTTGACAAATGAGATTTAGTTTCCAGAGAAATGTTGCTAGGTAGCACCTTTTTATTCCTAGATATTAACTTATCACACCTCCCACTGTCTCTCTTTTCTCCCTGACAAAGTCAAATAGATATTAAACAAGAGAAAAAGGAGACAGAAGGGAAGGTATTTTACTGCAATATGGTTTTATGTTGTTATCATAAAAGAAGATTTGAATTGGCCCATTCAAACAGAGAGGGAAATATATACAAAGCTCTGGTGTAGTGAAATTACCAGGAGTATTTAATTTTCATGAAAAGAAATATCCTTTAAAAAATATCATTAGAAGTCTGTGTAAGCATGGTTTGAGATTCTCAAGCTTTCTGCTGGGAGTCCTTCTGCTTTATTGTTTTGTAGAAGGTTTATATTACCACTCTGTCTACTTATTGCTGATACTAAACATGCCAAACAAAAGACATTACTCCTTTTCCTCCTTCCCCCACCAGAAAAAAAGAAAACAAAAGAGAAGTTGTTGACAGATTTTTGACAGCAAATAATTAACTAAAAAATTAGTTGCATTCATTTGTGAGCTAGACAAAAGTTCTAGGTGTGATACAGAAAGAAGATGATTTAACAAAAACAGTGAAATCAAGTTGTTATGGTAACTGGATTTTGAAAGGATGTAGGTTAAAAAAAAAAAAAAAAGGAAAGGGAAGAAAAGATTTATGCTCCATCTGGTCTAATCACTGTGGTAAAACACAATTGTTAAAGAAAAAAAGAAAAACACCTAATAAGGATAATTTCACATCTGGCATCAAGCCTGTACAATATTTCACATCAACGAGACTCCCAGATGTGAATCAAATCTTGCTCAAATATCTGCCAGGTTATACTAGAAGAGGTATATGACTGTAGATCATGCTGAATTACTAACTGAATTTAATAATTTTGAAGTATATTACTGTGGAAATTCAATTCAAATATTTGCATATGATCACTTGTGCTACATGCATTGTGCTTATTGATTTTGATTAACTTCTATTAGTGCATGCTATTTATCTGATATAACTTATTAGTGTTCATTTCTTCTGGTTTTGTGTTAGCCTGCAACACTGGGAAATGAGATGCTTCACCTCACTTGGTGCTGCAGACTATTAAATAAAATCTCCACTGGCAATTAGAATAGAGAATGTCTGAAAAGGGGCTTTGTCAGAGAAATGTAAGTTTGTACCAGATGTTGTAGTCCATGTCATTCAACTCAAGTAAGCATCACTTCAGATGAAAACCACCAGCACTTCCCCCCTGAAAAACAGCCTTAGAAAATGCATGTGGGGGGACCTGGGCTGTGGAGATTACACACTATGCTTTTGTTGCTTCTCTGTTCATTAATAAGTCTGCAGCTACACAAAATCACCAAAAGGAAACAAAGTTTTGGTGGCATATTCCAACGAATTTCTAATGGCTTCATTTTGCCATTTCTCTATCTTCTCATCTGCGTTTGCTGACTTTCCACGCTCCTGACACAGTTACATCTTCAGTGCCAGATGTTCAAGTTTCTGGAGAAACACCTTTTTCTTTATTAAGAGACATGTTTTCTGATAAGACCAGTATTCTGGTGATTTAAGTTTATTCTGGTAATTTAAGTTTGACCACATTTCATCTACTTCTCCCTGATTTTTGCAATCTATTGATAATACAAAATTCATAGCTTGAACATGCTTTTATGGCTGATTGAAATTTAACTAATACATTTCTTCCACATCCCATCAGAGACCATTTATCTTCTTTTTCACTTCACAGCCTACTGAACACTGTTCTTAGAGTTTTCCTGTGGTGTTCCTCTTGTCCTGTCAGCCACCAGGGCAAACCCCACAAGGCTAACATCTGCTTTCCTCCCAAACTGTTGGTGACTGGTGCTACCAGAGATCTTCTAGGCTGTGTGAAACACTCTTACAGGGCTATCTGGTATGACACTGGACCTATGAGAGATGGCATCAAGAGTGACAGCTGGAGGAAATACAGAAAGGTATCCCATAACATCACTAGACCTGCGTGTGTCAAATAAACAAGCCCAAATCTGGAGAACTGTAAACTCTAAAGAGGACACCTCTTAGAAGAATAGCAATTACAGTCTCCATTGACTGTACTGACATGAGCCAGGGGCACACTGTTTGATGGAAGACTACTGTACAGTGGGCTGGGAGAGTCTGGGCAGAAGACTAGGGAAGTGATTACTCACCTGTGTTCAGCACTCCACTTTTAAAGTCATCACAGTTTTGTTCCATCTCACTGCTCTTCTCAGAAAGATCCTGCTGTATCAGATTTGCTACTGATCAAACACTATCGCTTCCTTCTAACACTTTTAAGTTCCTCCATGCTTTCTTTCATGTCTCCTCCGAGGCTGGAAAGAATTTCATCCTCTCTTTCTTTTTTTGTTGTGAGGTTTGACAACAATTCAATCCTAGTTGCACCTGTCAATCAGAGAGACCAGTACTACCTTCGTGGTTTCCTTCTAGTCCCCCAAATATTTGCCCATGCTCACAGGTGATGTCTGTTTTGACACATACACTGTAAGAGTTTGTCTTCCTATGTCTGGGCAGGGTATAGCATGGGAAGTCCCTCACCATGACAAGCATGTGTAGGAATACGGGGTGCTGTCACGTCCCTTTGCATCTCTGCCAACTATCAGCTACTGTCTTTTGAGCATGTTGGTCTCACACACATATGCACATGCACACACGTGTACACGGTGTCTCCAGTTTTACTGTCAGAACCATCACCGACATTAAAAACCTAGAACAGCTCCTGGCAATAACTCAAAACTGTCACTCCATCCTTTTTCCTAGCAAGGGAGAATTATTTATTTTAAATAGCTAAAGAGCATCCATGTGCTTCATCCAGTTGGTCTTCAGACTCAGAATACTCCTAGAAAGCACAGAAATAGTGCATATTTCTTAATGAGGCTACATAATAAGCTGTTCGTGACGCTGTAGTGGGAAATGTCTATATTTTGAATGTCATTTGCCCAGTAGGAATCACACCTGAATCACATACAACTCTAAGAACAACTCTATTGATTTATTTAATTACAGGGTAGACAGCATTTATTCATAAGTTCAGTGTGGAAAAGGGACGTCGGAGTGAAAAACTGTCTCACTGCAAATCCTTTCATAATCTTCTTAAATACAAAAAATCCGAAGTGAGGAAAATTAGATATTTTGAAACCTTTCCCATTCTTTCAGTGTCAGCATAAGGACTGTCAAGTCTCCTACCCAGCTGCCTTAGCTACTTCTCTTCTGAAGCTTGCTTTTGTTTAGGTCATATTGTGCCTTGTTTGTCAACACTCCCTAGGCTGTCACTGACTCCTCCACGTACTGTTTGATTTTTCATCCTGCAATAAAGTTCACCTTAGGCAGGTGAACTGCATTTACAGAACAACAAAGTATAGCACTGCAGCAAAGAATCTATCACTCTAACCTCTAGTAAAACCAAGGTCAGAACACAATTATAGGGTTCAAGTGTTTGGTAAGTTATTTGCTTGCACAGACTGCTGATTGATTGTTCTAAAATTGTTATTAGGTAACTGCTAGCACCAGTGAGCAAAAGAAAAGTAAAATGAACCAGGAAGCAGTAAGCAAGGTAAGCTTCTACAGACTAGGGCCTGTGCATAAATAAGGATAATGTTAAGAAAAAAGAAAAACAAGAAAACAGTAGAAAGCAGATTACTTCAAGTGAGATATTCTAGGCAGTGGCAGATAAGCCTAAAATCCAGCATTCTGCATAACTCTATTCCTCTGCTGAATAAGAGGTTTTACAAAAGCTTTTCCTCTGTTTGTTTAAAAAAAAAAAATTTGCAGCTCTTCATGACATTTAAAAGAAATTATTCTTGAACTGTGCAAAACCTCATGTAATTAGATTTACCTAAATAACTGGTTGCACAGGATTAGACCAAGGCTTTAGGAAGGAACATAGACAACTGTTCCTTTGATGGTGTTTCATGCAAGCTTCTCCAGCAAGGGCAGAAGGAAAAAAGACAACTCCCAGGCCTGCAGGCTGCTCATGGCCCATGTTAGTCTTGTTCTGTCCATGGCCGAGGACAGCCTACTCAAAGCCCATGTCTGCTCTCTGACATTTGCCTATATCAGTTCAGGATCAAAATGATTTGTCAGTCCCAGATTCTTTAACCCATGTAATCCTCAGAAATCCGTCAGAGTAATTTCAATCAGTGTAGCAGAACTTGCATGTGTTCTGGCTGTTATTTTCTGTGAATATTTTTAGGCTGCTACAAATGAAATATTTTGCCTTTTTATCATCCTGGTGTAGATCTAGTCCTGGCAAGTAAGCTTAACAATGAGGTTAACAGAGTTTAGGAAACTAGGTTACTTTGCTTTCTCATGGTCATGATCACAAATCTGTGTTATGCTGCATTGCAGCTGCCTGCAATTTTTTACACGGTACGTCACTATGTTTTAGCTATGTGGAGAAGTTCTTATAACATGTTAACTTCATCATTTGCAACATCTGACCATACCAACAGAGAGCCCAAAGCAGCATTGTTTGAAGGTAGAACAGAGTCGGTCATCTTAAAAGGTCAGATGTACTAGACTTTAGGGACTTGGATTTGTGCCTAATAATAGTAAAAATTTACAGAAGTTGTAATGTAGCCTCCAGCAAATGTACACTACTTAGCAGCATATAAAATGTTTATAAGTGTCAAAAATATTTGTAAGGAAAAATAAAAAAGTTTAAGGATCTATTCTACCTGAAGGCAATCTTGTAATAGATAAAAATGTCTTGCTGAAAGTTGAGACTGAAGAACAGATTTTTATATAAACCTTTACCTCTCTATCAACTCCTATATAGATTTAAATCTTGTCAGTAAATCATGCAATATCTCATGTTTACTGGAGTAACATGGAATAACTCCCCTTGAGTACTGAAGACTGGAGAATTAGGATTTTGTTGTGGATACTTTCTATTTTTCCTGATGTCCAGGAACAGGGAGGAGGGGTTGGATCTTTAATTCGTTACTATCAGGAGGCTGTTTATAATTAGATGACATTCAGGATCACAAGATATCATGGGGTAGAACCTAGATAAAAGCATCTCTCAGACCTTGACTACACCTGCCCAGCTTTGGCTAGATTAATTCAGGATGAGCTGGAAAAAAGAGGAAGCAGTAGGTGAAACTTGTTGTGCAATTGTGTCTAACTTCATACTTTTGTGATGCATTTGAGGCAGGAGATCAGAGGGTGATGGAAACCCTGGTGACAACTGCTAACTAGCCTGAGGTACAGAGGAAGGGAAGGGATCTGGGACTGTGTGACTAGCAAGGCCCTTTGGGCAACTGTCTGATACAGAAAGGGTTGAATAATAAAAACTCTATCCCTCTGGGAGAGAGAGGGACACAACCAAGGATGACTGGCACCACGCAGGTGGATGAGCTGGAGGCTGGGCTGCTCCCAGGACACAGACTGGTCTCAACTGATTCAGAGGCTGGGGCCTCAGGTGGTGTGAGTCACAGGATGGAAACTTTGGAACAGAAATCGGTACTCACCCACTCTCCCAGCAGGAGCAGGGGCAGATCCTAAGGCTCTGTGGAGTGTTTAGGATCATCTCAAGTCTTTACTGGATCTTTAGTCTCCCATAGCTGCATCCTCCTCTGCTGAGGCTTCTCAGTACACCCAAACTATTCATTTTCCCCCAAACAAATCCTTGGTTTTTAAACGTCTGCACTGGTGCACTGGAGAAGCTGTTAACATATACTGAGGAAACACTTTGAAAATCTTTTCAAGAAAACCAAAACAAAATTTAGTAAACTGCTGCACTTTCCTCACATAATTAACTTTCAACATAAATTTAAGTGTCCAAGTTAAAATTTTTGACTTCCTTTATCATTTTTCGTTTGAAAGGAGGCAGGCGTCAAAAGAGGAACCTAATTAATATGCTTAAGGAATGTGTTCTTGAATTCCAGGGCTTGGTGAATACGTGACCGAGTCAATTTTCTCTGCCTTTGTTGGAAGGTAGCCAGCATAGCCAGAAGTAGGGGCCAGCCTAAGAGAAGGAAGAGACATGAGTCTCCCTGGAGAAGCTGAGTATGAAATGCAACATAATTTTGCCTGCTGTAGTGTGTGGAGTCAAGGGTATCTGACACTTATGGAAAACAGAAGATCTAGTTGATAAAATCCAGATGTTCCAGAGTTATGTCTTTCCTGAAGGCTTGTAAGACCCAGTCCAACATGGATCATTTAAAACCATTGGGATTTTGAGCTCATTTGTTTCTTCTGAAATACTTGATCTACTCAAGTGCTGGGCAGAATGTAAGCCTTTACCTAAGGAGATGTATGCATCTGGCTGAATGTAGGCATCTACAGAACAGTCATCTAACAATCTGAAATGGTCACTGTAAACTGCTTATAATCACTGGAAAGAAATAGACATTTCAAAGGCAAGACTGAAACCAGCAAGCAGGTGTTGACCTAAGACAAAATAAATCACATCTTAAAATTGTTTTTTTAATCTTCATTAGCATAAAGAGAACTTAGAGTAGCCAGGCCAGATGTAGATAATTTAACAGTAAATGTCCAGTTAGGCAAGGCAAACCTTCCTCAAATGTGTAGTGGGAAGACTGGATCAGCCAATCTAAGAAAAATACTGGTTTTGACGTTCTTGTAATATTTGCATAACTAAATCCCATCAGCAGCTATCCTCAGTAGAACCACAGCAAGACAAGATGCTTTGATTGTATTGAGAAAAAAGATAACAAGGACAGATCAGGAGATCAGCATGTAGCTGCCTGGTGGCAAAGAAGCAGAGTATATCTCCACTAGCATTTTATTGTAGATAGCTAAGCATGTTAGTTATCTGAGATAACAGCACATTTTCCCTCCTTTCCCCTTCTGTTTCCTCTTCCCCTTCCTCTTCTCCCTTTTCTAGGTAGCGGTAGACTATCGATTTCTGGAAGAAATATAAAAAGAAGTTGCAAAGATCATACTACCCTAAAAATCTTTAGCACCTCATCATACATGCAGAGCAAATTAGTGGAATATGTGCTGCTGTTGGCACAAACTTTTGGTGAGAACAGGGAAATAAAAAAGCATCCAGTTTGTTAGAGCTGTGTGACACCCTAATAGCATGTGAAGAATTAGGAGTGTGCTACCCACTGCATGCCAACATTTTCTAAAGATTGCTTTTGGCAGAGGTTGTCAGAAGTAGAAAAGACAAGAAGGAAAACACTAAGATGCCTTGATTCTTAGAACTGTCGAGATGTTTGACCATTCCAGGTTATGCACAAGTTTTGCAGTGCAAAATGAGGAAGGGAGCCCGAAATACGAAATAAAAAAAGCCTCAGCAATTTCCAGTGTAATTTGGAAATCTCATTGAGAAAATAAGATGCTACTGCCCATGGTCCCCTTGTAAATGGCGAATCTATGTTCCTTGTCAGTCATTAAAGTTTACATGTATTACCTTTACAAAGGGCCATTCCTGGAGAATGAGTGACCGGTGTAACCTAACGGCCTTTGGCTGTGCCTCATCCCGTCAACACTTTGTTCTGACCATCAATTCCCAGGAAAAATCTTGTGCTTTGCTGGCTTCTATTTTAAAGAAAGATGGGATAGGCTCAGGTTATGTGAACTACATCAGTTAATTGCAGGTCTCCTACACTGCCCTTCTGTCATTTCTCTTGTTGACATTTCTTATGTAATATGGTGTCTTGTGATATGGGAGATTGAAACTCAGCAAAAAGTGATGTAATTTAATACACTGGATATAAACCACCAAGACTTTTTTTCAGACTCCTTGACAGAGAACAACAGTTGATCCAAATTTAGCAGTGAGTACTGGACTTCAGCCTTCACATGATTGTAAACTCCCCACCTGTGAGTCAGTTCTATCTGGAATAAGAGACTTCGTGTCTGATTACCACTTTATTTTACTGATGTCTCTTGGAAGCTCTGCTACTACCTACATTCAGAATTGCTACCTGTTTTATTGCTGTGCAACCAAAGGATTTTCCACTGCCTTTTTCTGCATAAGGCGTGCTCGGAAAGTTTGGATGACTTCAGAGATTCTGTTTTTTACAAGTTTCTTCAAAGCATATCATAGCTGAATGAACACATAATGCTTACAGACAATGATATATAAATGGGACAAAAATGAAAAACACTTGATCATCATAGATATCTCTCATAATATGTTTTTATTGTCACAGAAATCTAAAATAATTTGCTTAAATTCACCACTTAAATGGCAAATCACCTAAAACAACATCTTCTAAGATTCAGATAAACATGAGTAATAAAATTCTTCTAATAAAAATGAAATTAATTCAACTTTAGAGAACTACATGTAGGAACCACATGTCAATCTACCATGTGCATTTACCCTACTCATTATAGGAGAGGCATAGCACATAAACCACAAGAGGGCTAATCAAGAACATCTTCCATAGTACAATGAGAAAATATTGTACAGTTTATAAGACCTTCAACCCACTAGTTGGCCTCAGCAATTACTGAAATATACTCTCCTTATTAAGTGAGCTCTTAAATAAATGATCTTTCATTTGTCCCTGGAAATACCATACATAAACAGAATTTTTATGTGTGTGGTATCTTATTTGCAAACTTTGCTATTGATCAATGTATGATTAGGCTGTGTATCAGGAGAACTGGGTTCTAGTCCCAGCTCTGCAGCTCATGCTTTGTATGATCTTGGGAAAGTCATTCTCTGCTGTGCCTTTATTTTTTCTAAGAGCTGTTGTCTGTCTTGCATTTCATCTGGTTTAAATATCTTTGACTTTCCTGTAAACACCTCCTGCAAAATGACTACATTTTCCAACACATTTGAGATCAGAGTGCCTTCCAATTTTCAATTTAAATAATAGAAAAAGAAGTCAAATAATGAAAAATTCCTTTGAGTTTCGTGAGAAAAATAGTTTACTGATTTTTTTATTTTACTAAGCTGATTTGGATTTCACCAAGTTCTGTAGTTGGCATGGGTATAGCTCAATCTGGGAAACTTTCTGAAAAATACTTCCTGAGAAAAAACTATTTCTCAGGATGTGTTTCTGTTCATGCTACTGATGAGGGCATGTTACTCTTCTCTCTTATTTCACAGTGAGTGGATAAAAGTTAATACAGCTTCGCTCCATACAACATTGGTACTTAGCTTTTATCACCTCATTCTCTGAGTGCTGGAAGGGTGGTGTGCCAACAATGAGGCAACTGTCCACCATGATAAAGCTTAAGCATGTCAGTCTGGGGAACAGATGGGACATTGGCTGTGCTAGAGGGAAGAGAGAGGACTTTGAATACTCTCTCATCTTTCATCTAGTTCAGATGTACAAGTGAAGGATAATGTATATGGTTTCACAAAGAAAAATTCAAATCAAAAGGAAAGCTTTGCGCTTTCGCTTTTACAGATTTTAAGTAATGTTCAAAACCCATCACAAATTGCTTTGAGCAAATAAATAGACATCACAAACATATTTCAGTCTATGAATCCCACAGACAAACGCTCCTTTGAAACCACTTCTAATACTGTGCTCCTAATGGTAATGTGGATTGTGTAAAAATTCTATAATAATGAAGAGACCTGAGAATGCAATACATTTTTAATCTGAAGTGTTACAGATAGTGTAAGAACCCTTAAGAGGAATGGTTCTAGGGATGTGTCTCCTATCTTAGCAGGGAGCTGGATAGAAAGGAAAATAATTTTACATTAATATATTTTAATTAGTTAAATATTAGGCATACATATTATTAACATAATTACTGAGAAAAAAATCCATGGTTTCTATGCAACATGGTTTAGAGTATCCAGAAGCCTTTGAAATTCTCCACATACAGTGTATGTATTTCAGCACTTGAAAGATGTTTAAAGGATATAATAAAGGTGTATTTTAATACTAGGTTGTGGAATTGGAGAATCTGGAGTGGCAGGACAGCTAAAGCACATTGCAGACATAAATTCATACTTTGCTCTGGACTCATGGTAGAGGCTTTCTCTCATGTGTTTGTACTAAAAATGTGGTCAAACTGGAGGGTGAATGGTTGGGCATGGTACTTCCCAGTATAGGTTAATGCTGAGAGGTGTGCTGAACAAAATGCAAAATCCCAAAGACCTGCAATGCAAGGGCTGCAGCCAGTCTTTAGGGATTTGATCACATAAGGTAAGCAAGCTGTTGAAGAAAGTATTTTTTTGTTTCCAAAATATTAGAAATCATATCTTGGGAATCTGTGAACTGCAGAATGTGACTGTGGTGATTCACTACATGCTACTTCTTGTCTCTTATTTTTCTCACTTAAGTGATAAGGAACACTACCGTGCTTGAGGACTGTGGTTTTGCTGTCCTTGATGGCTTCTAATTGTTATGACTATTTTCAGCCCACTTACACATTTTTCCTCTTGCAGTTTCAAAGAGATTCTTTTTGCCTCATTGTAAATAGATGCATAGTGATGCATTGTACAAGTATCAACCCAAGGCCATATATACTGATATATAGGTAGAGCGAATACTAGCAATAGTCCACATTGAAGAGTGAAAAGAGAAAGGAAGGTTGTCAGTCAAAATGCTGATTACATGCTAAGTATTAAAATAAACAGTTGATATTGCTCTGTGCATTAAAGTCCAACATGAGGAACATAATTCAGGAATTACTATAATGCAGAAACTGTGCTGTAAAAAGAATCTAAATTATCACAAGTTGTTGTGAATCCACCCTGTTGCCTAAATCTTAATATTTAGTCCACAAGATCTGCAGTATAGCATGTTAGAATAATAACAGAATTAATTTATTAATGCGTTTGCATCAGTGCTTCAAAGCACTTTGCAGCAACATAAGAATGTTAAAAGGCACTCATTACCTTGGATATATTTAGGTAAATATACAAACAAGTGGGCTAAACACTGTCTTCAAACCATACATCATACCACATTTACTACAGAATCAACAACTGGGATAATGCATCACAAACATCAAGAAATACATCTCATCCTATGTACGTCAGGGCCCTTCATCTGCCTAAGTATTAGAAGCAAATAAACAATACCTTGTCTTTCTTCTTACCAATATTCTAGATGAATGAAGAAAATTATTTGCCAAAGTGTGTCCTAGTCTAACTCAGAAATTTTTGATGGACAATCTTAGTAGCAATTCCATTTTTCTGCTTGAACACATGATATCTATTTGATATGATTTGGAAAAAAATAATTTTGAAGATCTTGTGGGATCAATACATGACTTTCCAACATGTCAATGATGTCTTCTCAACAGTTATCAAAGACACAGAATACCTTTTTATGAGATTTTTTTTTCACAACGAGAATATTTTCTTGAACTTCTGTTCGGTAAAGAAGTAAACCTCAGCAGAATGATTGATGCCTTTCTCACTCAAAGGCAAATTCAGTGCTGTCTATCCAAGACTTCTTATACTGCTTCCCCAGGTAACATTGCATTTGCTCCAAGATAATGATCTTCTGGAACTTGACCAAGATTTTTAAAGATTAATTTCTTGTTAGGAGATCTTAACATCCCTCCACAGCTAAGTTCTTCAGGCATGATGAGACTATCATCTGCAAGGGTCTATTCACTAAAGCAAAGAACAGAAAAACAAGGCTATGAAATTCCTTCCTAAAGAATGCAACAATTCCTTCTGAGATTTCATTTCTCATCATTTCACCTCCCACCAAAAATGCAAACATTAAGAAAAAAATAGATGTCTCTTCTCTGTTTTATGTGCCTCCTCTCACTATTCACCTCAGACTTGGGAGAATCAGTTGGGAGTTTACTCAATTCAAGCTATTATGGATTAAGTAGTAGGCGGAGTACGCAAAGCATTCCTGAATTGATACACCAGGCCTTTACAAAGCTAGAAACTCATTCTTAAACCAAGGAGCTCCCTTGTTTTCCTTCTGTAGTAGTATGATCTGCCAAAAGATTCAGTCTTTCAGATAGGTATGTCCTTAGTTATGCCCAAGAAACTCCCTGGGAATACCATCTGACCTGAATATTTCGGGAAAAAATACAGCTTCAGCTGATTGATCAAGAATTGTGTGTATTGAATGATGGAAAATTTGGATCATCTGAAGAGAGAAATAGCTATGTTTCTTAATCTTGATTCAAAATGTGAATTGGATGAAATTATACATGAAGGAGGGGTGAACAAAGGGAAGATTGATGCTGTTTTCTCGGTACTGCAATAAATGGGAAACAACTACCTACTTCACAGAGGGAAAAGAATGGATGCATTTGTAGAATGTCAGTTTAAAATAGGCTCCAGCTATTTCTGTTGCAGATCCGTTCCCCCTGAGATGCCCACTCTGGCATGGACGTCTGTAGATGCTGTAGGAGCTTTATGTCAGAGAATGTCAGTGAAGCTGCTGACAGAATACCTATCTCAGCCATATCCTGACTGTGCACAGAACCACTTTTTTTCACCTCAAAGTGAGCATACTTTTAACACCTCAGGCTTTCCCCAGGTTTTGTTAGCTGAAATTCCCCAGGCTCTTTCAGGCTGGAATACTGGAATACCAGTACAATTCTTCCTGCATTCCCTGTCTTGTAATTCAACTTTGCTGATTATCTGACTATCCCTATATTGCTGGCCAGCTTAATGTAGAGACAACTTGACCAAATTCACTCCTTTATTAAACAGTTTATAAATAAACTCATGAGATTGCTCAGATGACTCAAATGAACTTTATTAGCATATTGTGAATAATTCAACACTTTCTACAAAAAGAAATGGCCTTAGGAAATACAAAATAAGGATGCTATCTTGCCAAATTTCCCAGCTAGACTTTTCCTGGAGACAAAGGGCACTGGTCTGCTGCCAAAGTCTGTCCCCATGAAGAGGCTTTCAAGCTTAACTTTTCATAGGAGAGCATATTTCCAGATTCAAAACCTAAAAGATTTTCAAAATTATTAGGAAATCCAACAATATTGTTATCTTGGAGAAGTTTCTTCCATACAAGTAATAACTGGTTGAGACTACCCTATTTTAGATGTTTCCAAAATACCAGTCAAGTCAATATTGTAATTTCCCAGTATGAACAGTAAATTAACTCAACTTTATGCACGTGTGACTAAAACTTAAATAAAGTTTTGATCTGAACTCAGAATGGTGGGTGTGTTGAGGAGGAGCCTCTTGAAGAATCTTGATTATATATTGAATTTTGCTTATAATTTTGCCAAGATTAAACAATTATAACTCAAGAATGGTGTATATATAGTATGATCTTGCACAAAGAACTTCTATGTTATGACACGTTTTCACAACAAATAGAGAAAGCAAAGGAATCTTTCAGGAATGTGCCCAGCATAGGAGAAATTCTTCTTTAATGGGGATACCTGCTGTTCTTGGGGATTTTAGCCTCTGCCTGCTTTTCTGAGAAATGTCTCTTCCAGCTGCAGTATGCCTGTTATCAGCAAGAGATATTACTCATATGTTCTCATGAGAGAGAAAAGATACATAGAGGAGGAAAATGGCATCCTGCTGTGTTTAACTTTGTGGATATCCTAAGATACTGCATTACTTTGCAACCTTTGATGTGATCATGATCCTTTTGAAGTCGGTGGCACAGAACTGCTCCAGTGGACATCAGGAAGTCTGTTAACAGGTTTCTCCATTCTGGCTGTGGAAAACAAGCCTGGTTCAAACCCCCTGGAGTCCAGATTCTCCCTGCTTTCACTGTACTATCCCACACAAACAGGCCTACCAGACTGGAGAAATAAGTACATTTTGGCACAAGGGCATAGAGAAAGGGGATCTGTTGTCCAAGATAAGAATCTGTCAACTCTAAGATTGCTGCCATGCTGAGTTGTTTCCTTTTCTGCCTCAGCTTTTCCCTCTCTCAACTGTGAATATAATGTCATACCTGCTCCCAGTTACCTCTCAAGAGCAGTAAGGATTAATTAGATCACATTTGTGCACTGCTCTGAATGTGTAATGAGCACAATTGTTTATTCTTACAATTAAAGACTTCTGGACATGAAGATTATGGTCATGTATACACTGGATTCTGTGATTTCTACTTTTACAGTTGTAAGTTGCTGTTAAAAATACGCATAACATTACAGCTTCTTTCACCAGGGAAATGGTAACAAGATGTTGTTCAGGTAATAAGGCAACACACACCTCTGTTTTGCTAGTCACTCATCTCCCTTTTCTTTGCTTTCCTGCCAAAACCCTTTTTTTGCGATCACTGCCATGATTCCCTTTGTTTCATTCTTTCTCTGCTAGGAAGGACACAAGTTCACATTTTAAGAGAAATCCTCTGAGATTCATGTGTGTGGTAATTTCTATAAAGCAGCTGGAAGTACATTTTTTTATTACAATATCTGATTTTGTTTACAAAGGCCAAAGCCAATTCTATTGTAAATCTCTAGGGGAAATGCTTTTAACTTTTATTTAGTTAATTCAAAATACTGAGGCAGTAGGAACAGCTTGCTTAGATGTCCATTGTAAAAGCAGTGATTTATAGTGTCAGTTACTCCAGTGATAGTTTTATAGGATTAAATTATTTATTGCTGGGAATTCAAGAAAACTAAAACTAAATGCAAAACCAATAATGTTGCTATTTATGTTTCTTTGGAAAAGAAGATCATTATATTTTCTTGTCCCTTCTTCATTGTTTCTCACTGTGTAACTAACTTTTTAATTGAAATATGTGTCAGTGAGAGAAAATTGTAAGTTGCAACCCAACTCCTTCTTCAAGAATGTACAAATAAACCAACATTTTCATATTTGTTAGTATTTTGTTTCTTCAAAGCTTGCAAAAAAAGTCTTGAGAAGTTTTTCCTTCATCCTCCCCAAGATTATCTAGTCTGAAAACTTCACGTTGCTCCTTCTTAAATCAGTGACAAAAGTACAATGACTAGCACAGTGAGGTCCAAATCTTGATCACTTCTGCTGAAAGCCCACATTTTCAACCACAGTCTTATGTGTTAAACACACACATTTTCAAGACAAATTTGGCTTCAATATGTCTTGCATTCTGGGCTTTTCTGGGGTATCATCCTTACTGTAAATAAAAATACAATGTTATTTAGTGAGTAGTTCCTGTAATCTGCACTACAAGTATTAAACTCCATTAAACATTGCAAGGAGATGGGAAAATCAGGGAAAGCATCTCACTCCATCAAGGTCCATGTCAGTATCTTTGCTACAGAGAGAAGCCCACTGGTCTCAGGGAACTTACTGTATGAACTGGCAAAGACAAGAACTGATGGAGGAAAGGAGAAGAAAAAAGATCTGGGGGCACCTAATGTTTCAAAAAGTTACAGGAGCAACCATCAACAAAAGCTAGATCTCTGACTCTCACTACAAAGCTCTGCAGATGCTGGAAGACGTTGTTTCAAGAATACAGACATCATATAAAACAAGACACGGAAATAAAAACATGCCTTTGAAGGAAAAGTCTACATGACATATATTTGAGGTAGATTTTTGTTTTTTATATTGAGACATAAATAATAATGTTATATGAAATTGTGCATAAAAGGCATGAGACTATTAGCAACTTTGAGGGTCACAAATCAGACATTCATTATCTGCCACACTGTCTGTTTGCAGATTCCAGAAGCTTTGTTCACTTTAGCAGGTTGTTATTATTTGCTCAGAATATCACAAGAGAAAGGAATTACCATTATAAAATAGATTAAAAAATTCAGCCATCCACTCATGGAGTTAAGCATCTCACATGACTGGAAACTACTCACATACCAGGAATACCGAGAAAGGAGAAGAAACATATTACTGTCAAAAATGTCTTTTCAGTAACTGTTGGTTGAACAGTTATATGTAATGAAGCCACCCTTAGAACACAGTGTTACTTCAGAGATATTACATAAACAAATAATGAAGGAGCTATAAAATGAATAATACTTGTAATAGAAGACCTGGCTAGTTTTGATAAGAGTTTAAATGTTAGTTTCAGTTTCAAACAGATTACCATGAAACTGTTGATGGATGTGTTACTTGCCATACGCTCTACATAAGAGACTCCGAAGGCACTGTCAGAGTAAGGCTGTCAGAAAACAAGCAGGCAAACCTTTAAAAATACAGCTTTAAGATACTGACTCATTCCTGTGAAAAGCCCTTCATACATGAAAAGGCTACAGAAATTTGGAAGCAGGAGTTATGAGATCATCTGATAATCCTCCACTTTCTAAGAGATCTGTGATGAATTAGACATTAAATAACCCCATCCAGATCAAATGAAATGGGTCAAATAGATATAATTTGCAAAGCTTCCAGTTTGTTATTCCTGGAAAGCTCCAAAAGAGCTTGGCAAAGAATGACAGAATGATATTTTCTGCGGAAATGAAGGAAAACAGACAATGCAGTCCTATATTTGAAAGGATATGGCATCTATACTCCAGCCTTACCTGAACCAAAATTAGAAGTTAAGGTAAACTGTGGCACTACAACTAAAAGGTAAGGCACTTTCACTATTTGAAAAAGGCTTAACATTTGAAAATAAAGGTACTTGAAAATGATTCTTTTTGTTTAACTGCACCTAGCATAAAAAAACAAACCAAACCAAACAAAAAACCCAAAATTAAACAAGCCAGGGCTGTGCAATGACAACTGCTACTGATAGGTCTTTGCAAAGACACCCTCAGGAACATTTTTCTTGTAGTGAATTGAACTGGTGAACTCATTCTCAGGATGCAATGGAACTTTGCACAAGATGAAAAGACAAAGAAGTAAGGTTAAGGAATAAAAATCCTTATGGATTGGCTCATGAAGGACTGATATCAATATACTTCTGGAGTCTGGGGAACACATCAGCAAAGATGCGAGATTTCTTGATG
This sequence comes from Athene noctua, assembly GCF_965140245.1. Taxonomy (NCBI): domain Eukaryota; kingdom Metazoa; phylum Chordata; class Aves; order Strigiformes; family Strigidae; genus Athene; species Athene noctua. The sequence goes on from NC_134037.1 coordinate 219,665,758, forward strand.
TCCTGATGTGTTAGAAACTATAGAAGCACCTGAAAATAGTCACATAAGAATCAGGGCTTCTTCCCCCCAAAAGGTGGTCCAGCTGAAGTGCATCTACACCAGTGCACGCAGCATGGGCAAAAAGAGGAGGATCTGGAAGCCATTGTGCAGCAGGAAAATTATGATATAGTTGCCATCATGGAAACATGGTGGGATGACACACAACTGGAGTGCCTTAATGGACGGCTATAAGCTCTTCAGAAGGAATAGGCCAGGAAGGAGAGGTGGTGGGGTAGTCTTGTATGTTAGGGAGTGTTTTGGTTGTCTAGAGCTTAATGATGGTGATGATAGGATCAAGTGAGGGTAAGAATCAGAGGGAAGGCCAACAAGGTAGATATCATGGTGGAAGTCTCTTATAGACCACCTAACCAGGGTGAAAAGGTAGACAAAATATTCTATAAGATGCTGGGAGAAGTCTCACAGTCACTAGCCCTTGTTCTCAGTGGGGACTTCAACTTACCAGATATCTGTTGGAAATACAATACAGCAGAGAGGCAACAGTCTAGGAGGTTCCTGAAGTGTGTGGAAGATAACTTCCTGACACAGCTGGTGAGGGAGCCAAATACGGAATGCACCCTGCTAGACCTGTTGTTTATGAACAGAGAAGGACTTGTGGGTGAAGCTGTTGTGTGTTGTCTTGGGCACAGCAACCATGAAATGATAGTTTTCAATTCTCAGAGAAGTAAGGAGGGGAGTCAGCAGAACTGCCACCTTGGACTTCTAGAGGGCAGACTTTGGGTCTGTTAGGCGCCTGGTTGACAGGGTCCCTTGGGAGTAAGTCCTGAAGGGCAAAGGAGTCCAGGAAGGCTGGACATTCTTCAAGGAGGAAATCTTAAAGGTGCAGGAGCAGGCCATCCCCATGTGTCGAAAGATGAGCCAGTGGGGAAGAAGACCAGCCTGGCTGAACAGAGCACTTTGCCTGGAACTCAGGAAAAAAAGGAGAGTTTATGCAATCTGGAAGAAGGGGCAGGCAACTCAGGAGGACTACAAGGATGTCGTGAGGTTATGCAGGGAGAAAATTAGATGGGCTAAAGCCCAACTAGAACTTAATCTGGCTGCTGCCATAAAAGACAATAAAAAAATGTTTCTGTAAAAGACAGCAAAAAATGTTCCTATAAATACATTAGCAACAAAAGGAGGACTAAGGAGAAGCTCCATCCTTCGTTGGATATGGGGGGAAACAAAGGGTGATGAAAATGCTGAGGTACCTAATGACTTCTTTGCCTTGGTCTTTAACAGTAAGACCAGTTGTTCTCTGGGTACTCAGCCCCCTGAGCTGTAAGACAGGAATGGGGAGCAGAATGAAGCCCCCATGATCCAAGGGGAAATGGTTAGTGACCTGCTACACCACTTAGACACACACAGGTCTATGGGGCCAGGTGGGACCCACCCAAGGGTAGTGAGGGAGTTGGCAGATGTGCTCACCAAGCCACTTTCCATCATGTATCAGCAGTCTCAGCTAACTGGGGAGGTCCCAGTTGACTGGAGGTTAGTAAATGTGATGCCCATCTACAGGAAGGGTTGGGAGGAGGATTCGGGGAACCACAGGCCTCTTTGACCTTGGTGCTGGGGAAGGTTATAGAGCAGATCATCTTGAGTGAATCATGCAGCACACACATGAAAGCCAGGTGATCAAGCCCAGTCAGCATGAGTTTGTGAAAGGCAGGTCCTGCTTGACTAACCTGATTTTCTTCTATGATATGGTGACCCACTTAGTGGATGAGAGAAAGGCTGTGGATGCTGTTTACCTTAGGAAAGCCTATGACACCATTTCCCACAGCATTCTCTTGGAGAACTGGCTGTTCATGCCTTGGACAGGTATACGCTTTGCTGAGTTAAAGACTGGCTGGATGGCCAAGCCCAGAGTGGTGATTAATGGAGTTAAATCCAGTTGGTGGCTGCTCACAAGTGGAGTTTCCCAGGGCTCAGTACTGTGTCCAGTTTTGTTGAATATCTACCTCAGTGATCTGGATGAGGGGATCGAGTGCACCCTCAGTAAGTTTGCGGACAACACCAAGTTGGGTGAGAGTATTGATCTGTTTGAGGGTAGGGAGACTCTGCAGAGGAATCTGGCCAGACTGGATTGATGGGCCAAGGGCAATTGTATGAGGTTCAACAAGGGTAAGTTCTGGGTCCTACACCAGGGTGACAATAAACCCATGCAACACTACAGGCTTGGGGAAGAGTGGCTGGAAACCTGTCTGCCAGAAAACCTGGGGGTGTTGGTCAACAGCCAGCTGAACACGAGCCAACAGTGTTCCCAGGTGTTGGAGAAGGCCAATGACATCCTGGCTTGTGTCAGAAATAGCATGGCCAGCAGGAATAAGGAAGTGATTGTCTCCCGTACACAGCACTGGTGAGTTCAGTGTTCAGTTTTGGGCCCCTCACTACAAGAAAGACACTGAGGTGCTGGAGCGTGTCCAGAAAAGGGCAACGAAGCTGAAGGTGAAGGGTCTAGAGAACAAGTCTTATGAGGAATGGCTGAGGGAACTGGGGCTGTTTAGTATGAAGAAAAGGAGGCTGAAGGGAGACCTTATCACTCTCTACAACTACTCGGAAGGAGGTTATAGAGAGGTGGGTGTCAGTCTCTTTTCCCAAGTAACAAGCAATACGACAAGAGGAAATGGTCCCAAGTTGCACTAGGGGAGGTTTAGATTGGATATTAGGAAAAATTTCTTCACCAGAAGGGTTATCAAGCACTGAATGCCCCAGGAGGTGGTTGAGTCACCATCCCTGGAGGTATTTGAAAGACATGTAGATGTGGCACTTAGGGACATGATTTATTGGAGGACTGGGCAGTGATAGGTTAATGGTTGGACTTGATTGTCTTAAAGGTCTTTTCCAAACTAAACCATTCCACAATTCTATGGTTCACTATGTAGTTACCTGATTTACCTTTTGCCATCAACCACTGTTGGAGACAGAGTATCAGGTCAGAAGGACCTTTGATTATGGCCTTTCTTATGCTCTTGAGGATGTTGTTATATAGTACAGAATAAGCACTGTGCTTGCAAACATAAACCATTTGTAGATGGTCATCTGTCTACATAAAGAAAAAAAGAGGAAATGGTATTTGAAATCTTTCATGGACTTGCTCTCCAGTAATGAAATATTTGCCAGGCTGCTAGGCAAACAAGTAAAAGCAATTTCCAGCAAACTGAGCATCAGAAATTAACTAGGTTGTCACACAGGAAACACAGAGTAAAAGAAATTTGGTTTTTCATCCACAACGAAGAAAATAGGGGGATTTTGTCAGAAAGGAATGAGAAGATATTTGCATGTCTACCTGGAAAAAGAAGTTACGTTTTGCATGTTCAGACTCTAGGAAAACTCTTCTTAGCAAAAATCCATCTATTAATAAAAGCATTGGATCTACAGCAAATATACTGTTTTTATGTAAACCTAGATTATTTTAGGTTTAAATAAAAAAAAAGTAACTTTAAATAACTTTAAAGAAGAGTCTGTATGTGTTTCTGAAGACATAACTAAAAAAATATTTTCATTCCCAAAGGGTATGGCTGAAATTTTTAATGAAGAAAAAGATTCATAATTTTAGGTAACTCTAGGAAGAACAACCCTTGTTTGAGGAGAGGAGGAAACTGAGATATCTAATTTAAATAATCTAATTTAAATCAGTGGACATTGTAAAAATCATTGTACACTTACTTACAATGTAAATCTTATGTATAACAAACTAATAGAGAAAAGATGGCTAAAAAAAAAAAAAAAAATTAATGCCAAGAAAATTATCCAAATAATGTTTCACAGAAAACTGAAAAATGTCAGTCAAATAGAACCCAATATAATTTTCATTAAACTGGAGAGACAATCAAGTTCACCTCTCTTGGAGTTAATAATAAGTAATATGTGGAGGTTTTATTGTAGTTAGTGATGGTTATACAAGAAAAGAATGACACTGATAAAGAAATAATTGAAGAAATTAGTTTCCTGACATTGATAAGAAAGAATTACTTCCAATAAAGTAAAACATGCAATCAATCAACTCAAGAAAGGACATTCTCATGTGAAAGATTGAAAGACCACAGCAGGAGTTACACTATAGCTAATGACCTAGACAAAGTCTAGGTCACAGGATAAATATTTAAACAAACTTTATGAGAGTTTAATCCCTTCTGGTGAAGGAGCAATGGTTCAAAAGAATAAAGTGCCATTGGTTAGGACATGCCTTTCAGGCCTTGCAAATGGCATGATGGAGCATAGATGGAGGAGCCATGCCATCCCAAAAGCTTTCTTCAAAAAAATATATCACACCTGAGTGCATAAGTGTAAGTCTTTTATAGTGATTTTACAGGGAGATTTCATAGCAGTTGAAGATCAGGCTGACTAGCTTCAAGTTAATTTTCTTTTAGCAGGGAGGGATACATAGATTGATGCAGTCTCTCTTTTTTTATGATTGTCTTGAAGCTATTTTATCCCGTCATAAAATAGGCTAAACTAAAATGAAATAAGAAATGTCTGTAGCTTGACACAAAAAAAATTAATAGCCAAAACCCTTATGCAGTTTTGAAATTTTCTCTTAACCCCTAAATCAACTGCTTTTGTTAAAAAAATAAAAACAACAACAACAACAAACAACCAAAAAAACCCCCCACAAATATTGGAGGTTCTTCCTTCAATGAAATTTGGGGTAATAATTTACAGATAAGATGGACAACAATGGCCCATGTTATGAAGATAGTAGTTGGACCTTCACCTTGTCTCTGAAGTTTACACCAAGTAAAAGCACCTGGAGCAGAAACAAGAGTCTCCAGCAGCCCCTCAGCGGGTGCAGGGTATGCCTGACCCCCACAGTGAGAACAGCCACGCTGAACACCCTGCTGCAACACCCTGCCCCAGCCCTTAGGGTTTCTAACCCCAGGGTGATTAGGTAGCCAACAGGACTGAGGTGATATATGATGTGTAATGTTTCCGTCTGTATTTATTAGATTCCACAGATATATAAATTTTCAGTATTTTCAGGCAGTTCTTACTGAAAGAAGAGTAATCAAAAAGTAGCTGTATCTTCATTGTCTCTTACTTCAAAGCAACAGATGCCCATTAAAAACCCCTACTGCACTGAAACCTTCATCTTCTGCTTGCGCTCCTTGTAACCCATTTGAGAGTCTGTTACTGAATGATTAGCTCACTATCCTGCTCAGGATGGATATTGTGCAAACTTTGATTTTTTTTCCCCCTCTACCTCAAATGTCTTTTGAGATTCATCTTGTTTAGGCAATTGGTAGCATTAAGCAATTGCTGTTATACAGTCCACATATTTCTGCTTTCCAGTGAAGATTGTAATGCTAATAATTTCTATAATGTGAAATGTTTTGGGATCAGAAGGACATGAGATGATATTAAGTAAGAGGGAGTGGTAATGGTAACAATTGTGAAATTACTTTTGCAGATTTTGCGTTCTAGCCACCTTAAACGTTTGTTCCTTTCATGGATCTTCACAGAATATTTACCCAAGAGGAGAAGCACAAAATCCTATGACCACTGAGACAGAAACTAAAGAAATGGTTCACATATCAGAGACTGACACAATGGTAAAAGCACTGATAGAAGAAAAATATTTATACAGTTGAAGAAGATATTGACACACAGTTGATAGAACAATATTGATAATTGCACTGCAAGATAGGCAATATATTAATTTTATGTATTTTTAGTACTTTTGTATGTTTTTCATATATTTAGTATTAATATTATATAAGTCTATATATGTATAAACTCATACAAATGCATCGTCATGTATGCTGAATATAATTATGGACAGAATTCAGCATCAGAAAGCAATCTTATGCTCCAGGACTTGAAAAATTTTAGTCCAGATAAAGATCAAGGGTAGTCATAACAAAGTCATAGGATTAAAAGACACTTTATTGGATTGAGATTTTGCTATTATTGACTGGAGCATTTTCTGTTTCTAAGAGGTGGGGATTTCAATTTAACCAGTTTGATAAGACATACCAGCATAGTAAGAAAATTATAACCAAGGACTCTTCTGTCTCTGCTTTTAAGTTTGTTACAAACAAAACTTTGATTACACGTGTCCATTCTCTCTTATCACATCATATTTCACAACAAAATTAAGACAGAACCTCACCTGGCGTCATTTCTGCTTAAGCCATATCCATGAATCAATACCCATGCATGTCAGCTGAAGATCTTCATCTTCCTACTTCTCTCATCTCCCTTTCCAATGTCCCTACTTTACTAGAGGTTTGTTCTTGAATAATAAGTATCTGACAAGATCAAACAGGTTTTTTAGGTTGCATTTTTAAAGGGCCTCCAATTTGATAAGAAGCTTACTGCAAAGAGAATGAGTTATCTTTGAAAGAAAAATATTAAAATGTTGTTTTCATGTTTGTAGCCTTCGGACCTGCAAAATGCATGCTTTGTCTCAAAATGAAGCACGGATTATTTGATGTGAAAATACATTCCTTGTAGCAGATGTTTTTTGCTTGTTGGTCCAAATAACCAATGTTGCAACACCATTTCTATGAAGGTGCAGTAGAGTGCAGTGCATAGTTAAAAATATTTAATAACCAGAGGGTTTTGCCCTTCAAATATATCTCCTGCCTGCATAAAATGACCATATGAGAGAAAGATACGCTTCAACAGTGCATGTGAGTAACTCTGCTTCTTTATAGATGACTAGCTCTTCGAAATGGTCAGTTTCCAGACAGAAGGAGAAAAATAAAGAGCTGAAGATAAATGATTACATCAACCATTCTGATCTAATCATCTGTAGGTAAAAGCATTTACCTTCTTAAATACAGCCCTTATGATCCAAATGAGGTAGAAGACTTAGGGGAGGCACAACGGCACAAATTATGTCATGAAACACAGAATCACCACTATGTCATGGGAGCTGGGAAAAATTATTCAATATTAGTAGCTCTTCCATTTGAAATTATAATTTTACTTTTGGGTTGTCAAAAATAAGTACTATAATGGAAGATATTAACTAATACTGTGTTCTAGCTGTGTAGCAATTTTTATTCCCTTTTTCTTGGAATTCTTGGCAATTTAAGGACCAGTGGTGGGGACAATATGTAGGTTTCAGTGAGAATGGGTATTTGGATAAAAGAACTTGAGCCTTTTGATCAAAGGAAAACTATTACTGATAACAAAACCCATACTTTTAACTCCACAGCAAGTTTTAAGTGCACTAAATTGCTCACAGAGCAGCTGTATTCTTATTTTATCTGCTTAGATGTCAAATGGTAAAAAATGTCATAAAGTCATCAGCATTACTTCACTACTAATTATTGTTGAGGAGATAGATCAGGTTCATAATTTTATCTAAATTGTTTTTATTTATAATGGACCCATGTGACCTACAGAAAAATATACACTTATTGCGGGTCATTTAACACAGCCATCTGTACAGTTCTTAAGAACGAAACTTTCATCATAGTGTGACTTTTGTTCAGGATATCAATCTAGTTATTATGCCTTGGCTTAATTCATTCTCACAATAAAATTGCACTTAGACTTGGCAGATGAAATAAGGAATAATGAGGTACTTGCAGAAATTAGATTTCTATATTATAATATAATAAGATTTTAATGAAACAAATACTATATACCATTCATACTCTTTTGGTTTGTGATAAACCTCACTGAATTAATACAAGATTTGTTTTGGTGTCCAGGAAGAACTGTAATGATTTATTATTTGAGGTAAAATGTTACCTTATCTGTGTAAAATCTATTACAGCATTATATACAGCCTTTATTATTTCTCTCCTATTGGATAATTGGAGGTCTACAGTATTATTTACAGTGATGAAGTAGCAACCTTAGCTCATTTTACACTTTTCAATTTCATGCTTGTCTTCTGTAAAATCTTTTCCATAAATTAACTTTCAACAGAATATGGATGCAGCACAAAGTATAAAACTCAAGTATGTATTGATTAAAATTGTATCCAGAATCAATGAAACTAGAATTTCTGGTGAATGTGTGTTACCAATCAGTGTAAACTTTGTTTATAAGGCACAAATTCTAACAATAGCAAACTTAATCGAGCCACGTTAGAAATAGGTAAGTCAGTAATATCAAGATAAGTAGCTGAATGTTTACAACAGCGACTGTGAGTTTAGTTGCCATGATTAAGTTTATGTCACCTACAAAACGCCCTTGACCTACACCTCTTTTCTTGCACAGTCATATAACAAAGAAATGAAGTTAATATCAACAGTGAAGTCTTAGTATGAGCTTTTACTGAAGAACTTCAGGAACTTAACTGGATTCTACATTTAAAGGTGAGCCATCGTGGGCTCCCCAGTAATCAATGCTCTGAAATACATCTCCAGAGGGAAAATCAGATCTTCTAGAGGTGCCATGTCTCTTTAACAATTTCATGATCAAAAAGTCCTTAACTTGGGTCCATATTACCACAATGAAAATGATCCTACATGTCTATAGTTCAAATATTTTCCCAATTTATATACATAACAAAGTACAGATTGGGGGGACAAAAAAATCTTAGAAATTCTGTACAGAAGGAGGCACTTGTTTCACCAAGACAGAGAACTGTTAGCAATATAAATGGACAAGCCAATTACTGGTCTTATGAGCAAAAGAATTTTTGGAAGCTGCATAAATCATTTAACCTGAACATCTATGCTCCCTCCCAGATTTATAGTCTTCTACTCTCCTTGTTGTTTTTCGTTATAATAGCCTGGTGATTTGAAGGATCCATGCCTCCTTCCCCAAGTGGATATTTTTGTTACACTCTTTACAGGAACTGATACTGATTCTAAGTTGTTCAAATTTTTATTCTCATTGTAACTGATTTAAACAGTACTTCATATTCTGCCAAACTTCAGTTAGACTACTATTGCTGTCCTTTTAGTAACCTTCCCAGTGGAGCTGTTTATTTGCAGCTTGAATGGAATGAAAATATCATTTTGGAGAGATAACATGTTTCCTCATATTTCTCATTTTCATATGCTCTGGCAGAGTTATGTGGGAAGATTCTCCATTAGGCTTCTTTTGCAATATAAACATAATTTATTTTCTTGGTACAGTTTTTCTTTCACACTTAAGCCTATGGGTCACTTAGACATTTAAGTCCACAAGATGTGTCTTTGTCATCCTAACATCTGCAAGCCATACTTTGTACAAATTCTAGGTGAAGGTTAACAACTGACTCATAAAATCACAGGTAGTAATGATACCTTTTAAAAAAGTAGTTTGGGTAAGCATGCAGAAGGATGTACACTGTCAAGTATTTGCAACAAAGATGTTTGAAAAAGATGCAGAAAATTCACAAATAGGACTAGAGCCCCAGTAAAATGCTCTGTCAGGAGATAAGTGGTATACTGTGTAGTTTACCACCAACAAAACCCTGACAGAAGACTTGTTTATGGTGTATAAGTACTATAAAAATTAGAATTAGACCCACTCCCCCCACACCAAAACCCAGTTACTCTATGGACCATTAATATCTCAGAGAAAAAACATAATGAGAGTCAAAGGCCACAGATCAAAGCCACACAAATCTATAATGGAAACAGATTTTACAGTAAAAATAATTAACTTGCGGAAATCTGAAGGAAAGAAATGGTTTCCACTGGTGACATCAGCAGTGCTCAAGTGTGTGAAGTCCATTAATGCTACTTTGCTATATACTGCCCGTCTTTTCAAGTTAGAGCTTGAAACTCTAACTTCCTGATTTAAGCAAAACTAGTGAATACAGGAAAACAATAGTAAGCAAATATTCTGACAGGTGCTTTTAAAATTATTTTATATCAGGTATGGTTAAACTATGACAGTGGTTTTTAATTTGTGCAAATCAATTCTTCAATTACTAACAGGAAAATATCTTATCTAGATTTCTTTTTTTTTTTTTTTTTCCTAGCAGCCCACACTGCTGATTTTCTTCTTTTACATAAAAGAATACTTCTCTCTCTTTTCAGTCTTACCACAAATACTTCCCACATTAACATTTTACTTTGAAACATTCCCTCCTGGTTTCTTTATACTGTCTATTAAGCTATGTCTATTTGCATTGAACTTTGTCTGCCAATTATAAATCTAAATTGACAAACCTAAATTATGTGACTTCTTTGTAATAATGAGTCCATTTTTTAATATCAAGCTTTAATCTCTGCTTTACTTGAATTTAAATAAATCATCAAGTCAAACCATTAAATAAGTAATTTCAGAAACAGTCATTATATGTTTCAATATTTATTGGCAGTGTTGTGATCACTCTTCAAAGGATTTTTTTTTTAAGGTACACTTGTATATCATTAAAGGGGAAAAGGACAGAGAAAGGAAATGGAAGAATTAAAAAAAGTGTAAAAAATCATATTCAGAGGTGTCCGATTTAATATGTTCTTTCTTGCCCCATTTCCATATCGAGAAAATGAGGAAAGTGGCTGAACACAAGGAAACACTTTTTCACTGTGAGGGTGACTGAGCTCTGGCACAGATTGACTGGAGAGGCTGTGGCATCTCCATCCTTGGAGATACTCAAAAGCTGTCTGAACATGATCCTGGGCAACTGGACCTATGTGGTCCTGCTTGAGCAGGGGGAGTGGACCAGCTGACCTCTAGAAGTCCCTTCCCAGCTGCAACCATTCTGTGATTCTGTGACTTTACGCCACTGTTTTGCAGCTCAACTGAGATTTGTCCAAGTGAGTACAGTGGAGAATGTATAGCAAAAGAGAATATTTTGTAAAAAAATCTATACTGTCAGACCATTTGGGAAGTAACAGAGTAGGAAAAGTAATTTGAAGACTGCAGAAACTAGATCAGGATAAGTAGATTACAAACAAGAGCAATAATTTCCATGAACTTCTTGAAGTCAAGGGTAGTATTTAAAGAACCACATGAGCCAGAGCAGATGAGAAAGACAGAAAAATATGTGGTCAAGTCAGCACAGTCTGGTATTGCAGAAACTTCCTTACCTGACAAAAGAGATTGGTAATGATCCCTGTAGCCCGTGTCAAATGCAGTACGTCTTGTAGCTGTTCACATTAGTTGGGGGTTGGGAGACAGGCTACGTATGCTACTCATTCTAAGGCTTCCAGCAAAAGAGCATCTGAGAAGGTGAATAGCTTCATTCACCTCCCCTGTATTTTGCTTTTGCCAAGAAGGACAACCCCTGCAGCTGTGAAACAAGCTCCGATACTGGATAAAATGTGAACAGGTTGTGACAGCAACTATACCAATGCAAGGTATTACTGACATGCATGAATGAGAGATAATAAGTGTGAAATCAAACAGTCAGCATTACAAAGCAAAATATGTCATGCAGTTACGTTTTGACAAGTGGCACAAAGCTGCAGCTAAAGCAGCACAACAGTGGAAAGGTGATGATTTGGGTTGACACCACAGGAGATGAAAGTACCCAAGCATGCATACTATCAGAAACTACATTGCTGCAGCCTCCTTTAAAGTTTGCCACAAGATCAGCTTTCTCAGTTCTTAGTCACATAACAAATGTTAACTGCTGCTAGAATTGAAGGTCTGGGATCCAAAATTCATGGGGTTTTGTTGCAAGGGTTGCAGTAGACATAAAATGAGGATAATATTACCTGTGAAAGATCTGGCATGGAAGTGAACCAGCCAAGGCAGCAGCTAGTCAGTACAAAGTTCCACTGCATAAGGATTTGGATTTTGACATAATTTTAGCAATACATAATAGGGCAGTGCTATTGCATTTTTTTGCCAAACTAGTCCATGGGGATATACATTCACGAGATACAAGGATGCCCTAAGCTTCCTCATGGTCAGTCTTTAGAGGGTATATCTGCGAAATTACAGGTTTCTTTGATAGTTATGTGACACTGTACTGTTGGACTTTATAAGGCATATCACAAATTTAAGTTGCTTCAGTGAAAATATTTTTTAATGTAGAAGTTCACTCATAAGATAAAGCCTACCCTGTATTCTGTGCATTTCAGAAATGAGGTTCATAGAACATGTTTAAAGTTAATGCTATGTTAAGAAGAGTGGCCTGTGATTTGTCAATGACCTCAGTTTTCATTAAATATCAAGTTACATTTTAGACAGGGCATACACCAGAAGGAAGCAAAACCAAGATCCAACTAGACCAGAGTAGACTGGATGAATGGGCTTTCTATATTCAATATATATTCTATACTTTATATGCCATGTAACTCAGAATAAGGTACCAGGGAAGAGACAGTTGTTGACTAGAAAATTTCTTTCTAAATTCTATTGAGGTTATGCCCTAAAAATGGAAATGTAGATTCCCTTCAAAATCTTGCCTTTCTAAATATTTTATTCATCATACAGCTGTTATTATCAATGTTTTTGACACTTTTTACGACAACAATGTGTTTTGGCTATATTGTCTCTTAAGTGAGCAAGTTTCCTGGTCAAACTATTTGTTCTAAATAGCCCATTTTTCCTTTGGGCTTTGTATGAGACTATTTCCCAGCTTCTCATTATTCTCACCCTCAACTTTGAGCCCCATCTCTTCCTCTATTATCCTTTCAGCAGTGAGGTGAAATCTACTGAATAAAATGTGTCAGTGGACAGCATGCTCTTGACTTTATACGATCATGTTAAGATATTGTAATATTGTTCTCCACGATAATGTTGTTTGTTCAGTTGACTGGCACATACTGACCAGAGGTCTTTAATATGTTGTTCACAACAGAACGCAGCTTTAGTTTCCAGATCCTAGTATCTTTCTGCTATCAAGTTAATGAAAATGCTATCAAAACAGTTTTCTATTATTTCCTCTATATACTTTAGTGTACAGAGCATTATTCAGATGTGTTCTCTTCCATGTCTATGTTTTTCTGATCTAGTTGTCAACAGTTCCAATAGTATTTATGTTTTCTAATTCCTTGTCTATTATCCCTCTGATTTTGATCCGTGACTTAGGTAAATCTCTACCTCCCCTTCTTAAATGAACCAAAAGCGTTTATTTAATGTCTAATGCTATTCTTTTTAACACATGGGCTCCGATCTCCCACTAATGTGCGTGAGGATAAGCTGTTTCTTCCTCCTCTGCCTATTGCTTACTCTCTTCAAGAAACTGTTAGTATTCTTCCTTGGTCCACTAAGTATTTTATTTTTTTTTTACTTGATACAGTGCTTCTTTTACTCAATCCATTGAATTTTCTATGTTCACACTCTTTAATTATCATAAATGCTGTTTTTACCCTTGCTGCTGTTCTCTTTACATCTTTATTTTAACTGCATTAGTTTCTGCCACTTCTGCATATTGAGATTTAGTAAAGCACTTCTGTGAGTAAACAGAGAGTATTTGTATTTTACAGTGAAGTGAATTTTCTGGATTTTGGTGTAGGGAACAGATTAATATTGCCTTTCTGAAGATATAACATGTTGACAGGTACTTACATTACATGGCAGATAAATGATGATGATACCAGTTTTCCACTTTTCTGGCTGTACTATTGATCTTGTTTATCAGCACTACCATAAAATACCTAGCTATTCAGTATGTTATCTCCCCAATTAGGTGAATCTCATTAACCCAATCTTGTATGTTATCTGTCTCTGAACTTGTAATATTTTAATTCAGTCTTGGAAAATTGTTTACAGTGATTGAACAAGATAGTGGAACAGTAAAAACAAGCTTGTATTCTCTGTTTCAGAAATCTTATGTAGAATCTTTTTTCTTCCTTTCTTCCAGAGGAAACGTCTGGCTTTGTAGCATTTCTAGCACTGTTATCATTGCCATGGTAAGAAACCAAAGGAAACCACCTTCCTTTCTAAAGATTAAGTATGACAAATTTCCTTTTTTCCTAACCCGGCAGAACTGCTCTTCTTCTATCCAGATATAAATGAACCTCTCTTAACATTTCAGGGAGGGACATATGGTCATATTTTGCATCTATTTCTCATGAATAATTGAATATTCTCAATAAAGCAATTTCTGAAATAATTAGAACTAACCTGTAATCAGGAAATCTGAGGAAGAGGAACAAGACTGCCTCCAGATAAATAAAGTTTAGCAGAGATGAATACTGGTCTGCTGTGTCTCAAATCCAAGAGACTGTGTTTTGCCGGTATCATTGCTAATGTTCCTCATGTAAAATGACAATTATGTACAATCAATCAATTCGAGACTGCTAATTATTTGAAAAGAAACTAAATCTCTTCCACTTTAGTTCACTCTTTTTTTTTCTTCCCTTGGTATATAAACCAGCAGTCATGAGTTCTGGACCCTATTTCTGTCTCTGATGTGGACTGGGTGCATGATTTAAAGCTAACCCTCTCTATGCCTCAGTATATTCCTCACAAAAAGAGGATTAATGGGGTATAAGGAGGAGACTGTACACTGCAATGGGTACTTGTAACAGATGTTACGGAAGTGCAGGATCTTTGGGTTTACTAAAAAATAATAAGGACTTCACTCTTGTATTGTATTATCAACAAGTTTTGCTTATCTGATTCAACAAAGCCTTGAGGACGCACACCACCTAAATGGTGTGCCAAGACCCCCCTCCCAACAGAGGCTGCACCCAAGGAGGATTAGATGGACATAAAGTTGAGTATCCTCCATCATGTTCCCCTGGTGACTGGGGAGTATTGCTTGGTCTCTTCCATGAGAAGGCCACAATTTTTCTTGATCCTAACAGGGAATTTCTTAGAAGCACAGGGAGACCTCAGCCAGTCTGTCTGCTCGTGCATCAGACCAAACTGAGCTCCCAACTTCTTGTGGATCATGTTGCTTTTCCATGCAAGATACAACATTCATTACAGTGATATCCTCTCCCCACCCCTTAATTTTTAATACAAAATTTAAAAGGAAAATAGTCATATAACTGTTCGTTTTGCACGTAGATATTTTTTCATTGAACAGAGTTGAAGCTTAACAATTTTAATTAGTTTCATTAAGGATTTCATTGCAATTAGCACAACTTCTATTTCAAATAAAGTTGGAATTTACTGTGCAGTGAAAAAGTTTTGAAAGATGAGACACTACACTTATGTATTTTTTATCAAAAAATTTAATTGCACATTAAAAATGCATTACATTTGACAAACACAAACTCTGGAGAATAAACATACTGATTTGTTTTGTGTATCTTAAATTAATGTAAAGCATGACTCCAAAACATTTGTTTCATCTTGGTAAGAGATGGGGAAAGCCACTTGAGTTTCGCATCTCCCTCCATAGAATAATTTCATGACAATTTTGGTGGGTGTGAGGAGGTGCATTCCGGCTGCCTCCTCCTGTTGTGGTGATTCTGGATAGCTGAGGGTTTAAATCACCCTCTAGCAATTGGAATACTTTGTGAGTGTAAGGCTATGTCTGTGCTGTTAACTAAAACAGGGCGAGGGAACATTTCTGTGTCCTGAGGACAAACAGCACTGCCTGGCTGCTGGCCAATGTATACAGTGTTTGGCCATAGGTCTCCCTTAAGGCCCCATGTGGTGTACATCTGGACCCAGCACATAATTATTTGTTTTTATGTATATTTTTCAGTTCAAACAATATAAGAGGCTACAGTAATTTAAGGACTATGTTGTGGCTCATTAGAACAATATTTAAATATGAAATTGGGGACTTGTGTTTCATATCCTTGTCTGTGATGTGAAGGTACCAAGGGAGCTTTGAGGACGTAAAATCTTCTGGAATATCTTGGGGAAACACTCCGAGAAGGAGGGAACCAAGCCTGGTTCAGTCCTATCCTGACATGGAGAATGGCCCTGGCATGTTGCACTCCCCGCAGGTATTGCTTGGAGAAGTTCTTAATCAGTTCACACCAAAACCATGCCAAGAAGCATGCTAACAGTTCAGCCCTGTGGATAGTCAGCAGCACAGTGCTTATTCCAAGGTCCTATTTTATTTAGCAGTAATAAAGAGAGCCAGTTTAATATGGATTTCAGTCTTCTTCCCTGAAAAGTTCTTACTTCTATTATATAGACACATCCATTTGGGTGCGGTAATAGTTCTATAAAACTGCTCAATATCAGCAGAGATAGTCTTCTTGTGATTTAAGCCCAGAGGGAAACTGAGCACCATGCAGTCAATAGCTTGTTCACTCCTTCTCCCTCATGGATGTGTAGGAGAAAATAAAACAAAAGGCTCAGAGACCAAGACAAGGACAGAGAGGGATGATTCACCCATTATGGTCACAGGCAAAAGACAGACTCGACTGGGGAAGAAGGAACATCAATTTAATTTGAATACCACCACCACCACCACTAATTTACCAATGAGAGCAGAACAGTGAGAAATTACAATCACACCTTTGCAACACCTTCCCCCCACCCCTCCCTTCTTCCCAGGCTTACCTTTGCTCCCGATTTCTCTACCTCCTCCCTGGCAGTGGCACAGAGGCAGGAAATAGGAGTTGCAGTCAGTTCATCACATGTTGTCTCTGCTGCTTCTTCCTCCTCAGGGAGGACTCCTTACACTCTTCCCCTGCCCCAGCGTGGGGTCCCTCTCACAGGAGACAGTCCAGCATGAATTTCTCTGACACGAGTCCTTCCCACAGAGCTGCGGCTCTTCAAGAACTGCTCCAGCATGGGTCCTTTGCCACTGGCTGTAGTCCTTCAGGAACAGACTGCCCCAGCGCAAGCATCCCATATGGTCATGGCCTTCCTTGGGTGCATGCACCTGCTCTGGTGTGGGGTCCTCCACAGGCTGCATGTGGGCATCTGCTCCACTGTGGACCTCCATGGGCTGCAGAGGCACAGCCTGCCCTCTCACCATGGGATGCAGGGGAGTCACTGCTCCAGCACACCTCCTCCCTCCTCCTTGTTTTTTCAGCTGACCTTGGTGTTTGCATAGGTATTATTTCCCTCGACTTCTCCTCATCTCCAGGTTCCCCTTTTTAAATATGTTATCACAGAGGTGCAGCCACTGCCGCTAATTGGCTAACCTTTGTCCAGAGCTGGGTCCAACTTGAAGCAGGGGGAGCTTATAGAAGGCCACCTCTGTAGCCCCCTCTACTCCACCTCTGCCAAAACCCTCCACACACTAACCTAACACACTTTACCAGTGGAGAAAGATACACTGATCTGTGTCCATATTAAGGGCACTGTTCTGCTTTAACTGCTTTATCAGTATATTTTAAGAGATATAACAATGTTCTCACTAAGGCTTGTAGCAAGGTAACTCTAATGACAATAAAGTAAAATGTTTACTAGATGACAGTCAGTACAACTTTCCTAGTGATGTGCATACTTCCTGGTGCTGTTGTGCACTAAGCTATTCCATGATGCAGCAGCAGACTTTGGCCTATTAAGTCTGGCTTTTGGTCCATCAGACTTCACTCTGGTGGACAAAAACTTACCTGGAGCTTTGTTATCCACCTGGTTTCCACAGTGGCCTCCTGACAAAGAAAAGAGATACTTAATCTTACTTGATAAGTACAAAAAATTTATCTTCAAATTTGCTAAAACCAAATGTATCTTTCGACTTCACGGAGAGGAATCTCTATTATAGGCCTGTGAATCTTTTTTCCTTTATCTCAGGACTTCTGCATGTTTTCATCTTAGGAGAAAGCATATATTCACAAACTCAATCTACACAGCATATTAGGCCACTTTCATTTATGTCCATATCAAAGTTTGAATCACATACCAGAACAAGCCTACCATTTCAGACCACTCTCCTTTGTTTTAAAGAAAGTTTTAATGGTCAACATTAATATATTACACTGTTTTAAAGAACTGTAAATAGACTTTGGTAAGATATTTTCATATGAGTATCTGTGAAAAAATGTGTTGATTTTAAAAATAATTTTTGACCACAGAGGAAACTCCCTCAGACTATTACACACTCTTCTTAGTCAGATGCTGCGAGTTAGTTCAGGCTTTAAGCAATTTTAAGACATATTTTTCATGCAAACATGCTCTCAAAAGTAAGACAATGCTTCTCTTTTTTTTTTTTTTTTTTGTCAACAAAAGATTGCAGATACCTGAAAGAAATCAGAGCTCTAAACAAGCTTTTATTCTGACAAAAACAGTCACCCCATACATAAAATGACAAATTTTTATTGCTCTTTATGAAAAGAACCTTTTCTCTGAGACTAGAGGGTGCTCCATGAAGCAGCAGGAGCTTCAAGAAAGAGTGACAGGCACTTTGATTTGAACAAGAAAAATGAAAGATCTTAATGACTCCAGACACTGTAGGGTCCTTACCTTATAAATATGTCTGATTCATATTCATTGCTTTCAGCAGGGCTGAATCATTTCAGGCAAAATGATAGCAGGAAAAAAAAAAATCTGCTTTTTCTCTTGACTGTTGAGTGGCATCACTCATTCTTGAAATCATTTTTGCACAAGTAGAAAAATTTTCCAGGAGACCTGTGGAGTTGTGGGCTTGGTTCTCCAAATCATTCACTGATGACGTTAGGGCTCTGCACATGGACTATATTGCAGAATTGAGATCTAAGGAGTTTTAGTAAATTCTTAATTTCCACTACTGTCATTGAAGGCATGTCATTTCCTGGGGAAGGATTTGTTGGATTCCATTTAAACCCTGCCTGCCAGACATTGTTCTGAGATTTTCAGATAACTGTTTTCCTCTGTCCGTCTCCTCCAGCACCATGATTCTACAATAATTATTTTAAAAGTTATTCTAATGGTTGTTCTTCAGATGTACATTGGATGCACATTCTTGCTTAGTTTGTAAGAAAGCAACTTTTTGAGAGGAAAATGCTTATTTCAGTCAGAATTTTGTGGCTGACAATTGCACTAAGGTTCCAATCTTTGATCAGGAGTTCATTACATTTTGATGTCTGACAATTCGATTTATCATTGAATTAGAAAGTCTTGGAAATGCTGTTTTACAAAATTATCCAGAATTTGTGTATGCTGAGTTATTTTTAAATTACTGTATTTACGGCTTTGTGTGAGGTCCTTTTTATGCAATGTTTCTCTGAACTGGTCTCATCATATGGACATTAAAAGGGTACAAGTGGACACTTCAGGACTGATGAGCCTCCCTTCACTAACAATTCCAAAACATGAGAAGTTAATAGCTATTATAGTAAAATCAGTAATCTAGTTCTCTTTGGTGCCAGATCCTTGACATACCCCTTTTTCTTCCTTCATGCTTGGAGACTTTTTAGAGATACATATATTACTTGAGCAGAAATAAATATTTAATACATATTATTGAACTTTAAGGTTGCTTTTCTCAAACATTATTGATCCCACAGTAGAATCCATTACAGGGTAAGGCAATAATTCATATATCCACACTTAAAGCTCTGAGCCTGTTTAAAACCCATGTGGCCTTACTAGACTGCATTTTATTCTTAATTATATCCATGCTAAATTAGAGCAAGTATGTTTAAATCAGTTGAGAATAGAATCTGGATTTCTGTCGTTGCTATTCAGGAAGTTTCCTCATTAATTTTTGTCCTCTTCCTTAATGTCAGAGCTCCTTCCCCCTCCCCCCCCAATTTAATAAATGGACGGTTATCTGATTCTCAGGATTGTTCATTGGAACAATCTTTGTCAAAGTGTCACTTTGCAGTTTGGATTACTATTAATCTGTTGTCAATTCTGTACTCTTTTTTTTTTTTTTTTTTTTTTTAATAATGTAGGGTGTAACATTTCCTAATAATGAAGGAGAATGTTGCTGCCAGCCAGAAATTTAAGCTATAACAGAACTTTTCCCATTCCATTCAGGAAAGTGATGCAAAGATCATTTTTCCAGGTCACTAGTAAGATCACCCTTTCATTTTCCTGACTTCATGGCTTCCTGGTTTATACTGCAGCAAAAATAAAATAATTTGTCTCTGTTTTAAAGAGCACACATGCCCTAGCTCCACCCACCTCACTGCTTCTGTCTCCTTCACTACTGTGAGATCATCTACCCCTGCTAATCGGCCAAGTTTGCCAGACCTCACCATTTGGTTGTTCTCTTTTTCTAAAATACCCTAAGAAAATCCTCTGTGCTTAGACTGCTAACATGTTAGGAAGGTGATTGGTAAAACTGCCCAGATTTGTCTCTTTGATGCCTTAAACTCCCTTTGTACATTGTTATTTTTATCTCCTTTATGCTTCAGTGATAACCTGTTTGAAACAGGGATGTTGCTGAAGCAAAGACTCTGTCCCTTGACTAGATCAATCAGTAAGTAATAACTCCAGCAGAAGCAACAAGTTGAATAATATAGTGTAGATAAAATGTAGTAAAACCTACTAATTTTATTTAAAAATAGGTCATTTTCCAGTGTATTCTTCTGATTTCTATAAAAACAATTGTAGAGGAAAATAACTAAAATTGTCATTTTCCTAAGCAATTTTCTCATACTGGCTGGTTACTACTGTGTTTCAGGCTGACCATTTATATAATGTATCCTCAGGAACAGCTGCTCACATCACTACATCACTTGTAATTACTTACTTTTAGCAAAGCTTCCAAGACACTGCAGAGAAGTGATGCCAAGAAATTTCAGAAGACCCAGACTGAAATGCATCAGGATCTGATCTGGCTTATCTGAGACCAAACTGAATGGACAAATAATTTAACAATGGGTGAAGGATGTCTAGCTCAAGGTGGAATCAGTCCAGTAAGAAATGAAGTCCAGCAGATCCAAACAAAAGATGAAAGACTTCCTAAAAGCAACAAAAGCCCAAATGGATTAAGCCAAAAACAATATGCAGATCTTCAAATAAGAGATAACAAAGTTACTTCACAAAGTCTGGCAAGAAGGGTACTGTGTGATTCTTTTGAAGAAGTGAAAAGTGCCCATGGTAAGTAGAGCAGAAGGGAAGAGAGTCAGCAGAGGTCCTGTGTTCATAACGAACTACTGTAGCAGGCAGCTGTACTTGAAACTGTGTGGGGACTCATCAACAATGATATTGGGATGAGAAATGTTAATTACAACTGAACAGCCTCCTGGTTTGGCAGAAGTCCCAGGACAAAACGGTGGCACTTGGGCTGCAGATGCAATATTTTATACAATCCCTGCTGTTAAAAATGCTATAGTTTCCTCATTTTCATATATTGGTTACAGAAGAAGTGAAAACAGATTTTGTTTCTTTCAGATAGAATCTCATGTTTTTATAGAGATTACAGTAGCAGGCTGATGGTCAAAAGTATGGGTTTTTTTCTTTTCTGGAGCTTAGAAAACTTAGCTGCTGTTTAAGCACCATGTGTACTATCAAGGAGGAACTCAATTCAGTGATTATCATACTGGGACAAATGACTTCACTATTTTATTGGAGAAAATTCATTACTGTACAGAATTTGTAAGGAGCTTCTAAAGACAATTACACCCTGAGCAAGCAAGTTATGCACCAGTAGTCCTGAGACAGAGAGACATGCCTATGCCTGAGGACTACACTCAGAGTTCCCATGGAGACTGATGACTTGCAAGGGGGGCAGGCTGCCACCATGATTTCAGGGGCAATTACATTGCTCCATGACTTATGTCACATTTTGTACAGGACATACTGGAACACTTTATTTGTTGAATTTGAACATATTTGGCAAAGGGCCTGTAGAAACATCAGCTGGGTGCGAAGTATCTATTCTCTGTGAAGTTCATCAAGGTTTTAAAAACTTTCAGGTTCTCCATCAGGATAGAACAAGACTTTGAGAACTGGGGAGACATGTTTTCTAGAACCGACAGAGTCCTTGCGATCTGCATATTCACAATGGTGACTTTGGTCAATTTAAACCACTTAAGTTTTCTTGATTGTTTGTTTCGGGGTTTGTTGTTTGTTTGGGGTTTTTTTTAGTGTTTTTTATTTGTTTGTTTGTTGCTTGTTTTTTAATTTAGACCTGTGTTCCCTCTTTTATCAAGGGGGCATACCCTACCTCGTTCTCAACATATACCTAATTTTCTCAGTATGTTCTGGTTGTAAAGATAAAAATCCCTTAAAGAGGTTTGTGATGAAATCAAAAACTTGCTGGAGTATGTGATACGGAGCTATTCAGTGAGTAATTAGTGTTAGCAGTTTGAGTCAGGCATAAGTTTCTCTTTCCTCATCCCTTAGAAAGGCTTTCCTTCAGTATTACATTAACCTACCTGCTTTATCATTAAAAACTCATTGTACTTAAAAGCTTGTCTTCAAATTTCTCCTAAATAATCATCAAGGAATGCAACATAGTTAGAGCTATTCCACTCTATATAGGATAAAATTAAACATTTATTAAAGTGGAAGAGAGACTGATGACCTTAACCAAATGGCTGGGTAATCACCTTGCTGAGGGAGACCAGGTTCAAATGACTTCATGATTCATTAATGTGGGCATCACTCAGTGCATTGGAACAATATAAATTGAAGCACTGAGGTAACTAAGACTCCAAGAACATAATTTTTATGTCACTAGAGCTCTATGCCAACAGATCTGAGGGGAGACAAATACTTCCAGAATTGAGAAAGGACAGCTCAGTTGAATTAGGTTTCTCCATAACTTAATCTTTTCCTAAACCTGTACTAGAATAAATGTAGCAACATAGTAAGAAAACAGGTTTCAAGACAAGAAGTGGGATATAGCAAAAGGAAAGAATGTATGTATAGTAAAACCAAAAGTACTGAAAAGCACTAAGACTTGAGTTAGCAATTTATTTGCTTGTACATTTAATTTAAATTGAATAATGTCATCAGTATTACTGTAGAAATGAGGGTGATATTTTAACTGCCCACATTTATTCTGAATTTTGTATTTTGCAGAATTCTTCATTCACTTTTAGGACACACTTCCCTACCCTCCAGGGCAATTCCCTAACTGGTTCCCGTAAGTTTCTCTTTCCTGTCCTCCATATTAACTTTTCTATGCCAACAACCAAGGTCAGCAAACAATGCCATAGCAAAGGAAAAACAAAAAAACCTCTCTAAGGCAAATACTGCAGTCTCTTTTTGGTCTGTGAAACAACATTACAGCCAGTTCTCAGATCATTCCCAGCTTACCAGCTGGCTGACTGGCACAGAGCAACTGGGATGGGCTCAGCTGCTGCAGAGCTTGCCAGTAAATTTGTTGCTGTATTAGTGGAGTGGTTGGCTAGGTTTTAAAAGGTGAAGGATAATAAAAGGGCAAGAAGGAGGTGGAGAACAATGAATATCAGCCAGGTGGTTGTAATGGTGCTAGCTAGGGATAACAGTTCATGCACACTGGTTCATACTGGTTATTATATTGCTGTTGCTCCTATAAATTACTTTACAGCGGACACCTGTCAGTCATGGGCCTTGGTTTACAGTGTAAGAGCCTCATGTGAAATATGAATATTTATCCTTAGCAATAAGAACCATTAGAGAACCTAAGCAAGAAAATTTGTCATGTTAGGAGCCATGGATCAAAGATTGCTGGGAGGATTTGCATGTACATAATTTGTGTAAACTTTATACAGTTCCTATAGGTATTTTTCTACTCAAACATTATGGAGTTACAGAAATTGGCTTATAAAAGCCAAGAAAGCTTTGCATAAACATATGAACTACATTTGAATGATGTGATCAGAATCATCATGCTGATGCCATTCACAGCTGGAGCAATTAAGGATTATTTTTAGAGGGTTTAAGATGGAGTGTGGTGGAAGATACGAAAATATTTTTGGTATTGTGGTTATTTGAGCATAAGCTTTGTATGTTGACTTGGTTAAAAAAACTGTTAATGACCTTCTGTAGTAAATTAACTGACCCCTGTTCAGTATGACCCTTAAACATGCTGATGAGAACAGTTTGCTTCTTGATCCCTCCCAGGCCACGGGGAGGGCACACATAGCCATAGGATCAAATCTAAATTATCTGATTTCACATTATGCCTAATTTTAGGCATTAGTCTCAAGGCCTTCAAAAGCACCGGTCTCCACTTTTTCTACACAAGGGCTGTAGACACTCACTAAAGGACATCTTATTCACTAAATCACTTTAAAAATAGATGCAAATTAGCTACCAAAGTTAGATGCATCACAACTATTGCAATTCCATACCATACTAGATATTACATCTACTACAGTTAGATACTTTTCCAATTATATAAAAACACAACAAAGCAGGCATTTGGAACACAAAGATTATACTCTGATTTTTGCTTCAGGTTGAAATGCCAAGCGGGTTGGAATTACTTAATTTTAAACAAGTTTGAGGTTATAAAATGAGTGTGGTATAAGTTAGATGAAACTTTGTGGATGCTGGGACAAGCCTGTCATTAGCAATACGTTCAAGATGAGGCATAAAAGATAAATTTCTTCTTATGTGAAACAACAGGAACCTCTACCCAAACACAGACCAAATGGAAAACTGAAGGGGAAATGGTGGCTAGAAATTTTCTGGGTATCGTTTGACAGAAGTGTGTTTCAGGAACATCTGAAAAACCTTCAAAAACAGGAATAAAGAAGCAGCCAAAAGACAACAAGCAGAGGTAAGGATCATATATTTAAGAGGAGGGAGAATTCTGTGGCTAATGTAACTTTGGGCAAAGAAATAGGTTTTTATTGGTTAACTGTAATGGAGTCTAATAAAATAGAAATTTTTGTGCATTCCTTGTAAATAAACAGGACTGTATCAAAGAAATATCTGACTACATCACCACATTACTCCTAGCTGTTGAAATGTTTTGAAAGACCCATGTACTGGCTAACGGCAAATGTGAAAAGAAGGTAAAATGTTATGATAGTTCCATCCCACTTGTTAAATAGTTCATTAAAAACAAACAAACAAAACAAACCCACAAAATGATACCTTGACAAGGCTTTATATTTACTTCAGAGTTTGAGTTCAGTTTCTTGGACAGTCTTGTATTCCCAAGGAAATACCTAGAATTTGTTTCTATTTGACATGCAATTAAGATTCAATTGAAAAAATATATATCTCTTTAACCATGGCTTTGAACGAAGCCACAATTCTGCTTTAAATCTCTTAGCCTTTATTTTATTTCAGGCACTTTGTGTAAGAAAACGTGCTTTGTGACAAGGATGTGCTAAAACATGGACTGTCTCTGGGATAAATGTGATACCTTAGAAACAGATGAACAGTAATTGAGATGAATGCTAGTGAGGCCCTTTTGAAAACCTCATAGCTATATTCAGAGAAAAGACGGATAAATTTTAATATTTGTATTTTAAATTTTGAACAAGGTGATTCTATGAATGGCTACACAGCTGTCCATATTGAGAAACACAAAGAGTGACTTTGTAATTAAAAACTAAGCAGTTAGTACTGTCTCTGGGGATGCTCTGGAGCTGTGATAAAACTGATTCATACGAGTGACAAACCCACATGTATGATAGGCAATTTCTTCTGACACCTCTATCAGCACCAGAGCAGCCACTGAATAAAGAAACAAAGCTGTCAGAGATGGACAGATTGCAGGAACGTGTGGTGTTCCAATTTCACCCACCAAACCACATATGCAATGTTTTGAGGAAAAAAATTGAGTCACATATATTATACAAAGTGTACTGTTAAATCTTTTGAAGAAAAATGAGGACTGGTGTTACCAAGCCAAAAAGTCAGGGAAGAGCTACCATTTAGCTTATGAATAAATTTTAGTAACATTTTTTTATTGCTAAGATAGAAAGTTCAGCTATGATCTTGACCATCTTCTAAAGATTTCTGTTGCTCCACAGAATAGAGAGGGAATGTAAAATGTCTGGGTTACTAAAACGTTAAACAGGTATAATTAAATTAGCTAATTGAGGACTGGGTGCCAGAAGAAAGGAAAGAGGTGTACCCATCTGAAAGGAGACAGTTTATCTATAAGCCTGGGAAAAAAAAAAAAGGCTGAGGAGGGGGCATCACAGTTGTATTAATTTTCTAACCTTGCAGAATACAAGGGAAAAGGGTGCATGCTTTCATAATTCAGTGGGAACTGGTGAAAAAGTCTCCCCGACCCAGAACAGAGGACAAATGAAAAGGATACTCAGAATTATTCTAGACAAGAGGGGGAAGGCCACAGTGCAGAAGAGAGTTGGGGAATACTGTAAAAAACCTGTCTCAAAATATAGGAAATCACTCTGGAATTATCCAAGGTATCGCAAAGCTACATTCAGACTATTATTAGGTGAAAATTGCTTTACCAAAACTCCAGCATCAAAATACAGGCAGAAGTGGCTGTAATTACACTGTAGCCATTCTTTTACTATTTTTAAAAATCACTTTTATACAAAGCTATATGATTTCAATCAAGTTCTAGGGTCTGTTGAGTGGTACTTCAAATCAAGCCATCTTTCTTTCCCAAAATACAAATATTTTCTTTACAGCGACAAGATAGCACAGGGCTTCTACAGTTCCCTGGACTCAGGGCTGTAAGAAACATACACTTCATTGCAATGTCTGAACAGCATAAGGTGCCAGGCACTCTTAGCTGTTCATCAGCAGTGCAGAGATGGTTAGCGGGGAAGTAACACAACAGGTTATTTTTCAAAACCTGTTCTAGTAATCTGGCTTAGATCATTGTAAGGGTTTTCAATTATTAATGGCCAGAATGCCTGGAAGAAAGTTCCATTTATTGCTTTACTCCCTTGTGCTTTGTTGTTTTTTCATCTTTCTCAGAAATTGACAGTAGAATCTCTCCAACCAGCAGCATTGAGAATGGGATTTTATCACAAAATTGCTGTAAATAAAAGATCTATATTAATTGGTTAATTCTATAAGCTGAAATAAGAAGTTAAAACATAAAACTAACGATCAGACATATTCTGGAACTTTCCCAGTCTAACATAATTTTAATTTTTCTTGGGGAAAATATTTCTTTAAATACATATATTATTAATCTGATAGGCAGAGTAGTTCTCTTTCTCTGAAGCAGTTTGTTTAAAAGAGGATTTCCACAGGGAAAGGTCTGCTTGCAATTTAGAGCCAGTGCAGCACAAACTTTGTACATAGTGTTGATGTTCAGAAAACTTGTATTGTATTCTCAGGGCTGGTGTCTCATCACTGGTTGATCTCTGAATACAAATTTTTACAAAGAAAATGATCGCTATGCAGTAGTTACATATTAATATGTATGCACTCAGTTTTACTATCAATGTTTATGTTTTGAATCACACTAATCCAAACTGTATGATTCCAATCAAGTGCCATAACGCTTCATTATGTAGTTAAGCAACATTTGAGATTAAACCATAGATTTTTTACAATGTTTAGAACATTCTCTTATTAAGAACTGCAATACCCTCATCTGTTAAATGGGGAAGATGCTGGTATATAAATTTATAAAGTGCTCTGAACTCTATGTAGAGATCACTAATAATGATCACTATAAATCCAGCTCTGAAAAGTACAGCATTAGGAGAGTACCTTCCTCTATTCACTGCGTCTTCACACTACGATAACTATAGGTGCATTTGCTAAACATACTAGATAGCTAGTTTTTATTTCTTGTCCTCTATATAGGCATACAAAGCCTTAGAATACTGTGTTATCATTGCATCTATTGCAAACTCAATATTTAGTATACTACAAGGAATAAAGGAGAAAGGCAGTAACTCACACTGGATTAAAATTCTTCTTTAGAACATACTGTATTAGTGTATAGGCTTTAAAATATACAGCCTTAATATTTTATGCTGTGTTAGTGTTTAGCATTATTTTCAAGCTACAGCCTTTCCTTACCCTTTTAAATAAAACTTGACATATATTACAGTTGGTAAAGTTGGAATATTTCCTAAATTACTTAATTTTAGTTAATTTCTGCATGACAGAAATAAAATGCTATAAAAATATATAATTAATGATTAGGTATTTTATTAACTTGCTTAACAACCAAACCCTGAATTAAGAAAGAGAAGCATTTAAAAAACTCTTGGTTTTGATTTAGAACAATGCCAAGTCTCTCCATTTATAGCTTTGTTCATATTCTGCTGTAGTGTGGTAATAATGATGTCTGAACTTGATCATTGTGTTTCCCTTGTATGTTAAATGAAACTCTCTGTTTCAGCTATTCTCTTGAGACCAGAATCCCTCACCTGGGACATGTGGTGATGAGATGCCTGACAAAAGTACACCTTACAGGGATACTTTTGTTTTGAAACCCGAGTGCTTAGCTGATTCAGAGTCCTATTACTCTCACCACTGTGAGCATTGTATAACTAGGCACATGGGAGACTCACTGATAATTTGGCACAGCAAATGGAAAAATGGTAGTATTGCAATGGCAAGCTGAAAATAAGCTGGAAGACCAGACTCCTGAAAAGTACCCCTTTAGGAATGTTCAAAGTGTGGTCCAGTTTAATGATTTTATATCACTAGCAAGTTATGTAAATCCAGTTACTCAGTCATAAAAACTGTACCTCTAAAGAAGTGAGTGTCTTTCATGTGACAAAGAACATAAAATTTGCAGGTTCTTGTCCAGAGCCAACACATTTTCAGTCACATGGATTTCAGCATCCTTTAACTCGCTCAGAATCTGTGTTTATACTACGTAATAGTTGCTGGAGTGAATAAGGTTTTGAGAACCTGGTAGGTGGCTGCTGTTGTTTAGGACAATTTTTTAGATACTATTTAAAAAGGCGACTATTTTAGTCCACCAGGTTGCACATCAATAAAAGAACATGCTGCAGATGCACAAAGGCACATAAATCCAAATATACTATATCAAAAGCAACTAATTTAGCAGTCACTGAATCCTGGCTGCTTCCCTGCCTGGCCCAAAAGTTTCTCATGTCAACAGACCTGGAAAGCTGAACTCTCTCTTCCACCTAACCTGCAAAAGAACCAGAGAAAGAGGTAGTAATGTTTCTAAAGTGACATGTTCAGATATGGGTTCAAACAGTCCTACCAATCAGAGAGGCTTTGTGTTTTGACACAGTGAAGCTGGAGGTGCTTTTTCCCTGTAAAAGTGAATTAGGACACAGAGCCACTTGTCTTTTATATAGTATCTTTATGCACAGCTTTCACGCTAAATATGAGAGACTCCTCTGTTCAAAGGCATCCAAACTTATCTGTAGAAAGCAACATAATTACAAGGCTGAAGGGTATATGGCAAGGAATCATGGAATCCTAGAATATCTCAGGTTGGAAGGGACACATAAGAATCATCAAGTCCAACTCCCTAGTCCTCCCAGGACCACCTAACAATAAATCATATGACTAAGAGCTTTGTTCAGACATTCCTTGAACTCTGACAAGCTTGGTGCTGTGACCACTTCCCTGGGAAGCCCGTTCCAGTGACTGACCGCCCTCAGTGATGTCTCATCCATTCTTTAACCTGGGTCACAATACACTGGACTGGAAGTTTCCTGGAATCAGAAGGAGAGCTAGAAGGAAAGAGAGGGGTGCTGTAATTTGGTGGTGAGAACTCTCACTGAAGCTGACTATGACAAAATACTAACCCAAAGTATGTATCTGATGTTTGTCAAATTTGGTTAAGAATGGATAGTTGGTTCAACATTAGTGGAGTCTACTGACAAACATAAAGATCATAGATCCCTTGTTTCTCTAGAAACCAAGCTAAAACCAGACACCTAAGTTGTACATATGATCAGTTTCGAGTGTGGTTTTTTAAGCTGGCTTTGTAGGTTCAATTAGACATTAGCATTTGACGCTATTTGAGAGGCAAGACTGAGAAAAAATCTATCCTGCACTGGAGTGCCAAATTGGAATAGTTTATCGTATGTTAATATATTCTGAGCTTTGTTTACAATCCTTTTATCAACATTCTATCTGCTATTATATTCTTTCTTTAGAAGTTATCTTTTTTTATGGTGATTGTTCAATACTAGTCCACCTAAATGATGCAAAATTCCTTCTATTGTTAGCATTAATGGGTTTTGCTTTTACAGGTGTCAGCTTGTTTATTTCTTCGGTTTTGATACCTTATTCACATAGATAATCTTAAATTATTTATGTTTGTTCCTTTTCATACAAAGTAGTTTTCTATTCAAAATCTAAGCTTTAATTGTATCTCCAACATATGACTGAATAGATATTAATACACTGAAAACTTGTGAAATAGATATTAATACACTGAAAACTTGTGAAAAAATTATTATTATTATTATATTATATTATTATTATTATATTGTTTTCCAACTCTGGATTTTAACAGGCATATGTTTCTGCTTACTTTGCAGCTAAACTAAGAAAAGGGTCAGCAGGTTGCACAAAGCTGGTGGTGAGGGGAATGTAGTGCCCATCGTCATCATACGTCCCAGGGGAAAGAAAAATCTCTTGATACATAAAGGACAACAGAAAGGGACTACAGTTATAAAACCATATGCTATGTAAAGAACATGGAAATCTTGCAAGCATACTTTGAAAGATGTGAACTTTTTTTACCAAAAGTTTGTAAAATACTGGCTATGAGATAAAAATATCTAACCTTCAACCACAAACATGCCTGATCAACCTCATAATCTTGTATGATGAAATTACTGGGTTTGTAGATGAGGAAGGAACATTGGATATTATCTACCTAGACTTCATTAAGACTTTTGACACTGTCTCTCTTAAGATTTTAATAGAGGAGCAGATTTAAGTACGGGCTGGATGAGGTGGATTGGAAACTGGCTGAACCTCTGGACCAAAAGGGTGGTGACCAGTAGTGCAAAGTCTAGTCAGAGGCCACAAACTATTGGGGTATCCCAGGGGTCAATACCTCATCCAATCTTGTTCAACATCTTTGTTAATGATCTGGATGATGAAGCACAGTGTACTCTCAGCAAGTTTGCTGATGACACTGAACTGGGAGGAGTAGCTGATACACAAGACCATTGTGCTGCCATTCAGAGACACTTGGACAAGCTAGAGAAATGGGCAGACAGGAACCTCATGAAGTTCCACAAGGGGAAGTGCAAAGTCCTGCATCTGGGGAAGAACAACCCTATGCACTAAGTATAAGCCAGGGGCTGACCAACTGGAAAGCAGCTTTGCAGAAAAGGACCTGGGGATCCTGGTAAACACCAAGCTGAACATAAGCCAGTGCCCTTGCTGCAAAGAAAGGTAATGGTATCCTGGGCTGCATTAGGCAAACTATTGCCGGCAGGTCGAGGAAGGTGATCTTTCCCCTCTACTCAGCACTGGTGAGGCCACAGGTGGAGTGCTGTGTCTAGTTCTGGGCTCCCCAGTACAAGGAGAGATGTGGACATACTGCAGTGACTCCAACAAAGAGCCACATGGGTGATTAAGGGACTGGAGCATCTCTCCTATGAGGAAGGGCTGAGAGACTTGTGACTGTTCAGCCTGGAGAAGAGAAGGGTCAGGGAGGATCTCATCAGTGTATATAATAAGTACCCGAAAGGAGGTTGCAAAGAGGATGAAGCCAGGCTCTTTTCAGTGGTATCCAGTGACCAGATGACGTACAAACTAAAACACAAAAGATTCTATCTGAACATCAGAAAACTCTTTTTTACTGTGAGGGTGACTGAGCAGTGTCACAGAGTGCCCAAAAAGGTGCCCAGATATTTTTAAATGAAAACTGAGTATCAGGAGGGTCAGTTACTATAGGAAAAAGGAAAGGGGTCAAATGATAGTTTAAAACAGGCTCTGTGCTCTAGGAAGGCTTAAAAGTCAGCATGTAGGTTCTTTGTAATCCCATCTATAACCCATGTGCTATAGTATAAGAGGGAATAAAAAGCCTTTTGATTTAATTGTATAGATCAATTAATAGAGATTGTTCACAGCTTTCAGCTAGTAAATTGGTGTGTACTAGAAACCACAATATGATTTTCATTAAAATTATTTTGAAAAGTACAAGCAGCCCTTCTCAAGTAATAGTAAAAACAATCCTCTCACCTGAACCTGGTATATTCATAGATGATTGTAAAGATGCCAAATCTCCAGCTGACTGATTGTACTGTATTTGTAAGCCTGATTTGTTTTGGATTGGTCAGAGCCCTGGCCAACCCTAGGAACAGACAAAATGGGCAGCTTCACAGAGTGGGGTGGAAAGGCAAGTTATAAAGTGCGGTATCTCACAGAATCACAGAATCATCTAGGTTGGAAAAGACCTTGAAGATCATCTGGTCCAACCATTAACCTCACACTGACAGTTCCCAACTACACCATATCCCTCAGCGCTATGTCAACCCGACTCTTAAACACCTCCAGGGATGGGGACTCCACCACCTCCCTGGGCAGCCCATTCCAACGCCTGACAACCTGTTCTATAAAGAAATGCTTCCTAATATCCAGTCTAAACCTTCCCTGGTGCAACTTGAGGCCATTCCCTCTTGTCCTATCGCTTATTACTTGGTTAAAGAGGCTCATCCCCAGCTCTCTGCAACCTCCTTTCAGGTAGCTGTAGAGGGCGATGAGGTCTCCCCTCAGCCTCCTCTTCTCCAGACTAAACACCCCCAGTTCCCTCAGCCGCTCCTCGTACGACCTGTGCTCCAGACCCTGCACCAGCTTCGTTGCCCTTCTCTGGACACGCTCGAGTCATTCAATGTCCTTTTTGTAGTGAGGAGCCCAAAACTGAACACAGGAATCGAGGGGCGGCCTCACCAGTGCCGAGGACAGGGGTCAGATCCCTTCCCTGTCCCTGCTGGCCACGCTATTGCTGACACAAGCCAGGATGCCATTGGCCTTCTTGGCCCCCTGGGCACACTGCTGGCTCCTGTTCAGCCGGCTGTCAATCAGCACCCCCAGGTCCCTCTCTGACTGGCAGCTCTCCAGCCACTCCTCCCCAAGCTTGTAGCGCTGCTGGGGGTTGTTGTGGCCCAAGGGCAGCCCCCGGCATTTGGCCTTATGGAAACTCCTCCAGTTGGCCTCAGCCCATGGCTCCAGCCTGTCCAGGTCTCTCTGCAGAGCCTCCCTACCCTCGAACAGATCAACACTCCCACCCAACTTGGGGTCATCTGCAAACTGTCTGAGGGTGCACTCGATCCCCTCGTCTAGATCATCAATAAAGATGTTAAACAGGAGTGGCCCTAAAACTGAGCCCTGGGGGACATCATTCGTGACCGGCCAACCGGATTTAACTCTGTTCACCACCACTCTTTGGGCCCGGCCCAAAGACCCATCTCAGGCTATGTTTACTGGTTTCTTAGTACACTTTATTGTATTTGGGAGGAAAAAACCAAAACCACCAAACATGGCTACAGATTGATATATTGAATCACAACTCAGGCAGCAATTATTAGAACATATGAAGACAAAAGCCATTGTACCATAGCCTATTGTGTACCCACTCCAAATATTTCAGATGTTAAGTAGAGCAAAATCTGACTCAGTGTTGCTCAGTAGCATTTACATCCTCGTTAAAGAACTTCCTTATTATTCTCTCAGTAATATATTAAAATAACTCATCTTGGCACACCCAGAAAGAACAAAGGTTTCAGATAGTGCATGTTATGTGCCTTTGTATTTAAAAACACAGAAAGGGGATTTTTCAGACTTCACAACTGACTGGCCTCATTTGCTTTCACTGTCATTTGCAGGAAAGAGGACCGAGTCTGCTGGGACTAATCAACTTATATCAGCAAGAGCCCCCTCAAACACACAGTTCAGAAGAACGTAAAACAATACCTTAAAGGGGGCTGTATTATCCAGTGCGGCTTGCAGTGTCTGCTTGTCCATTTTCAATGTTCCTCATTGACAAAATATTTACTGTATTTGGTTGCAAAGGAAGGCCAATAACCTTGCATTTTTCTTGAGTTTTAAAGCAGACCCTCATTCTTACTAGTGTGGCCAACAGTCACACTGTTGTATTTGTAATCAGACCTTTTTATTACTCCCCGACACCAAACTCATGTCTAACCAGCTTTTTAACTTACTATGCAGAGATGTAAAA
This sequence comes from Athene noctua, assembly GCF_965140245.1. Taxonomy (NCBI): domain Eukaryota; kingdom Metazoa; phylum Chordata; class Aves; order Strigiformes; family Strigidae; genus Athene; species Athene noctua. The sequence goes on from NC_134037.1 coordinate 219,699,410, forward strand.
TATGTCTTCACAAGTCAATGGTGGTATCATAAATACTCTATTATGGGATATTAATGAAAGGGACTGCCAAGGTACCCATCAAACTAGCATAGCACGGGGCCCATAAAAATCTAATAAATCAAATAATCTTAACAGCCCATCTACAATAAGCAACATATAAAAATGTGGTCTTTGTCAGATATATGGCTCTGGTTTCTCTTAGTCGTGGAGTCTGCTGACACATATAACAAAAATAGCCAGTATAATGACCTTATCAAGTGTTACCAACCTCTGTTTATATACTACAAGTTCCTGCATGCACAGTACAAATTGTAGGCATCATAAAGGCACATCTGTTAGCTGAGTAATGCCACCTACCATATGCTCCATGAAAAGATATATAGAGCGAGAAGTTAGCAGTGGGGGTTGCTAAAACAGACTGGAGAGACTGCAAGTCCCTGGAAACCTGAAGAAACATGCTGCAGAAACACCAGCCTCCGGCAGCTCAAGAACTGCTTACATATATTTCCAATCATGAACCACGGTTTCTAAACATAGTAGCCACTTTTAATGTCTTTTATAAAAAAGAGGATTTTATGTGGCTATTATTTATTTTTGTACTCACAGGGCTAGACAGTGGATGTTTACCATGCACATATCAAACACAGAGAACCTGTCCTTCATACTGCAGAAATTCTTATTCTGTAAGAAGCAGGTTTCTCCAGGCCACCAAAACCTCTTGAAGAGTGTGTAACTTCAACAAAGTTGAATATGGCTTTTAACATGGCACACTTTTACAGTGCAGCCGTGACAACTGGATGAAATGTAGAAGATAATTGCATTGCATAAAACTGACGCATCGATAACATGATGTAAACTTTAAGAGAACAGGAGGAATCTTCTTGATTAATTTAATTTCAAAATCTAGAACACTTTATTTAAAACAGAAATCCATATCTATCCAGAACCTAATGATGTGATTTTCCTACTAATTGTATATACAGGTTCCTTAGCTGTAATATGTTCCTCCTGTCTTAGACTTGGATAAAACGTTCTTTTATGTAAGAAAAAAACCTCTCTCGCTTTTTCTTAATCCTGAGATAAGCACTACATCCTTTAAAACAGGACATTTTGATTTTCATCACAATTGTTCACTGGGCTCAGAATGAAAACAGAAAGAGGAGCAGTACTGACTGATATGTTAAAACATCGCCAGGCTGAACAACTTACATTTTCTAATTAAACAAAAGGCTGACTAGAATAAGCATCCACGTTTAGAAGGTGTGAGCAGTCTCCTTTCTCTTTCAGGAAAAAAATCTTTGAAAAGTAAGCCTGCTCCTTTCTAGAAAGAACATAGGCTAAAATACTACTTTTGTGTTGCTTTATATTCAGTAAAAACACAGTTTAAGAAACATACTGTGTTGCTCAAACTTTTAAGATGGTCTGTTATCATTAAAAATGACCCATCTTTCCCAAAATACAAGCCATGTTGCTTCCAAAGTTTAAAAAAGATGTTGTGGAACATTTATACTTATTCTAGTTGCTCTACTTTCAAGATTTCAGATTTTTAATTTATGTTTTACATATTTTCTTGAATTTAAAATGTTTCCTAATTTAAAAGAGTGGAAACACCTATAAACGTAGACTTTTTCTGCTTTCTGCTTTTTTCTGTTGTAACGAGAAAAAAAAACCCAACAGTCCTTTTAAGTGATAATGATTCCCCCTATCTCATTTTTTGATTAAGACACTAAATCTATCAATTAATAAATGAGTAAGCTCTGGATATATTCTAATTGAAGTTCACTTTATAGATTGCGAATGTCTATATTTTTGTTGGGAAAGATTGTGCTCATATATGCATAATGTGGCATAAAACTCCAACTTGTGGCAAAGATTGGGGTATCACTGCATCTTAGCACTGTTGCCAAGGATGCAAGAGCATTAAACTTGCCAGATATTGTTAATCCAAAGCAGTGACTGCTTTTCACAGAGTATTTATGATGTGCTCATACCTAATGCACATACCTCTAAGAAGAAAGGGAAGTATTGAATGAATAATTAATTTACAAATGAAGAATTTGTAAAGTTGCCAGGTGCAGGGAACCTTGATCCATCCCACTCTTATCAGTTTGATGCCAGTGCCAGCAATAGATGCCCAGAGCCTGGGGAGGAATCACAGGTCAGCAGGAGAGAACCTGAAGAGCAGCGTAAAGGAATGCCAGCCAGTAAATCAGCTTCACTGGGGGCCCAACTTAAATGCCTCTATGCAAACGCACGTAACATGGGGAATGAGCAAGAGGAACTAGAGATGTGCACACACCTGCAGGGTTGTGATCTTATTGGCATCATGGAGATGTGTTGAGACGGCTCCTATGACTGGAATGTTTGAATGGAAGGATACAGGCTCTTTAAGAAGGACAGGCAGGGGAGAGAAGGAGGGAACATCACCTTCTATGTCAATGACCATCTGAAGAGCATGGAACTCTGCCTGGGGATGGATGAGGAGCTGACCGAGATCTTATGGGTCAGGATTAACAGGAAGTCAGGGACAGGTGACATTATAGTGGGGGTCTTCTACAGGCCACCTGACCAGGAAAACCAAGCAGATGAGGCCCTCTATAGACATATAAGAGCAGCTTCACATTCACAAGCCCTCATCCTTATGAGAGACTTTAAACACCCTGATATCTGTTGGAGGGACAACACACCAGGGCATAAGCAACCCAGGAGGTTCCTGAAATGCATTGATGATTACTTCCTTCTCCAAGTGATAGAGGAGCCAGTGAGGAGAGGTGCTATGCTGGACCTTGCTCTCACCAACAAGGAGGGGCTGGTGAGGAATATGAAGCTTAAGAGCAGCCTTGGATGCAGCGACCATGAAATGGTGGAGTTCAAGATCCTTAGGGCAGTGAGGAGGGTGCACAACAAGCTCACTATCCGGGACATCAGGAGAGCAGACTTTGGCCTCTTCAGGATCTGTTTGGCAGAGTAGCATGGGATAAAGCCCTGAAGGGAAGACAAGCCCAAGAAAACTGATTAATATTCAAGTATCATCTCCTCTGAGCCCAGGAGAGATGCATCCCAACAAAGAGGAAATCAGGTAACACCGCCATGAGGCCTGCATGGAAGTTGCTCCTGTACAAACTCAAACACAAAAAGAAAGCCCACAGAGGCTGGAAGGAAGGACAGGTAGCCTGTAAGGTATACAGAGAAATTGTTCAAGCAGCCAGGGATCAGGTCAGGAAGGCCAAAACCCTGATAGAGTTAAATCTGTGCGGGTACATCAAAGGCAACAAGAAAAGCTTCTATAGGTATGTCAGTGATAAAAGGAAGACTAGGAAAAATGTGGGCCTTCTCAAGAAGGAAACAGGAGACCTGTTTACATGGGATATGGAGAAGGCTGAGGTATTCAATGACTTTTTTGTCTCAGTTTTCATCAGCAAGTGCTCCAACCACACTGCCCAAGACACAGAAGGCAAAAGCATGGACTGTGAGAATGAAGAACCAGCCACTGTAGGATAAGATCAGGTTTAAGACCATATAAAGAACCTGAAGTTTCACAGATCTACGGGACCTAATGAGACGCATCTGCAGGTCCTGAGGGAACTGGTGGATGAAGGGTTTAAGCCACTATCTGTCATACTTGAGAAGTGTGACAGTACAGTGAAGTGCCCACTGACTGGAAAAGGGGAAACATAACCCCCATTTTTAAAAGGGGAAAAAAGTAAGACCAGGGGAAATATGCCAGTCAGTCTTACCTCTGTGCCCTGCAAGATCATTTAGCGGATCCTCTTGGAATCTATGCTAGAGCACATGGAAAATAAGGAGGTAATTGGTAACAGCCAACATGGTTTCATTACGGGCAAATTGTACCTGACAAATTTGGTGGCTTTCTACAATGGGGTTACAGCCTTGGTGGGTAAGGGAAGAGAAACTGACGTCATCTACCTGGACTTGTGCAACGCATTGGACATTGTCCAGCACAACATACTTGTCTCTAAATTGGAGAAACATGGATTTGACAGGTGGACCACTCACTGGATAAGGAATTGGCTCAATGGTAGCACTCAAAGAGTTGTAGTCAATGGCTCAATGCCCAAGTGGAGATTAATGACGAGTGATGTTGCTCGGGGATCGGTACTGGAACCAGTCCTGTTTAACATCTTGGTGACATGGACTGTGGGACTGAATGCACCTTCAGTAAGTCTGCTGATGACACCAAGCTGTGTGGGAATGTGATGACACGCTGGAGGGAAGGGATGTGCCATCCAGAGGGACCTGGACAAACTTGAGAGCTGAGCCCATGCAAACCTCATGAAGTTCAACAAGGCCAAGTACAAGGTCCTGCACATGGGTCAGGGCAATCCCAAGCACAAATACAGGCTGGGTGATGAGTGGATTGAGAGCAGCCCTGAGGAGAAGGACTTGGGGGTGTTGATGGATGGAAAACTGAATACGAGCCAGCAATGTGCACTCAGCCCAGAAAGCCAACCATATCCTGGACTGCATCAAGAGAAGTGTGGCCAGCAGGTCAAGGGAGGTGATTCACTCCCTCTACTTTGCTCTTGTGAGACACCATCTGGAGTATTGTGGCCAGGTCTGGGGGCTCCCAACACAAGAAGGACATGGACCTGCTTGAGCAGGCCCAGAGGAGGCCACAAAGATGATGAGGGGGCTGGAGCACCTCCCCTGTGAGGACAGGCTGAGAGAGTTGGGGTTGTTCGGGCTGGAGAAGGCTCCAGGGAGACCTTAGAGAAGCCTTCCCGTACTTAAGGGGAGCCTACAGGAAAGCTGAGGAGGCACTCTTTATCAGGGAGTGTAGTGAGGATGAGGGGCAATGGTTTTAAACTGGAAGAGTTTAAACTGAATGGTTTAAACTGAAAGATTTAGATTAGATATAAGGAAGAAATTCTTCACTATGTTGGTGGTGAGACACTGGAACAGGTTGCCCAGAGAAGTTGTGGCTGCCCACTCCCTGGAAGTGTTCAGGCCAGGTTGGATGGGGCTCTGAGCAACCTGGTCTACTGGAAGGTGTCCCTGCCCATGGGAGGGGGTTTGGAACTATATGATCTTTAAGGTCCATTCCAACCCAAACCGTTCTATGATACTGTGATACTAATCAACTTGCTCAACCTCCATAAAGACAAAAACTTCAGACTGAGCCACTGCCTAGTTTTGAAGATTAATTTATTTCTTCTTATTTACTGTACCTATCTTTACCGTAGACACCAAACATCCTGCTTCTGCTCTCATTTACACTTTGGACTGACTATAAGGATGCTAGTATCTGAAGTGATCAAAACAATATAGGTAATACTAAATTTTGGGTTTGAAGGTCAGTTATGCTCATGACTAGTTGGTCTAAGTCAAAAACAATCCTTATCAACATTAGCATCTGTATTAATTTTATGTGGACATTTCAAGAGTTCCACAGATAACTAAACGTCATATGAAGAACTGCATTGTTTTGTTTACCTTGAATATGCTACATGCTATCTTTAATCAGTACTTCTATAGTTGGTAGACAACAACTGCGAACAATCAAGATTTAGTCACCTCTTCTATGTTACGTATGATAGTGAAGACTGTACTGTTTCCTCCCTTAATTGTCTTTTTTCTATAATGAAGACTCATAGTTACATGGACTCTTTCAGCTCTTTCTTTCTTAGTAAATAAAATGCTTTTTGAAAACATCAAGGACAGTTTGAGCTAGAACTGGTGGATCTTCTGCCCTTTTGATCACTACTGAGCACTGAATGGAGGTTTTCATTGAATAATCTATTATAATCCTGGGGTGTCAATCCTAAATACTAAAGAGACTATTACTATATATGTAAAGTTAGAAATTTTTTTTTTTCCCCCTATGCATGTTGTTTACATTTATCTACACTGATTTTCATCCTTTTAAGATTAATTTACTAGGTGTCATGTAATAAGCTTCTGCAGGTTTTCAGTGCAATTATTCTCTCTTTATTTCTTTAAATAATTTAGCACAGTCAGCAAACTTGTCTCCTCACTATTCACCCTAGCTTCAACACACTTCACCACTTATGAACGTGTCAAATGAGATGGTCCCAGTGCAGATTTCTGAGAAACTCTTCTGTTGATTTTCCTCCACTGTGAAAATTGTTATTTACTCCTGTCCTCTGCTTTCTACCTTCCAAGAATTTTGAGGCATGATTTAGCTTCAGCAAAACCCATGTTGATTCTTCCTCTGTCTCTTGTATGTATCCATTACCCTCGCAACACAGGACCTTTCATACTGAAAAAGCATTTCAGGTTCTGTCCCTGAGGGGGTGTCTGACTTTGCAATAGGAGAAAGTGACTCTCCTTGGTTGCCATGCTTTATTAACAAAATTATATCTTCCCTTTGGCTATCCTTGAGCTGCCCGTGGAAGAACGGCTCTTTCAGGTTCAGTGCTATGAAGGGGGCAAGCAAGCTCAGTCAGAAGCCAAATGGACATCTTTATGCTGCCACAGGGAGTCCTTCCTCAGAGGACATCATCAGGTTTTTGCCTTGACAGTGCTTTTAGGGGAAGGAGGAGAAATATATGTAGTATAAAACCAACATGAAGACCCAGAAATATGTGACATTAAGTACAGATATTTTATTCTTTCCCAGCCACTTTCAACTGTGTTGTAATACTTATATAGGCTGGACACTAGAATTGCCTAATAATTATTCATGCTTCTGTAAAATTATATTTAATACGTTAAATTTAAGGTGCTTATTTCTCCTCCTACCTTAATTTCAGCAGTGGAAAATAGTAAGGAAGAACAAAAAGAATTGAGACACCCTTGAATGTCAAGAAACACCCATTACTACTTTGCTCTGAAAGCAGAATTTTTCAGTCTCAGAAATATGTCAAGTGCAGGCCTTTGGTGCACAGGTTGAACATCAATGTGTAAAAGGTCCCCAAAGGATGTTAACTGTTTTAATTATTGTTCTCACTAACTGAGGTCTCCTGAATTGACTTTGTCAGGTGTCTTGTGTGACTAAATATATTGTCCTTAAAGAATGCTGCTAGGTCTTCTCTGCACATGCCTGGAAAACAGGGATGAAGGAGGATAATCTAAGCATACTCACAGTCCATTTAAGATTACAGGATTACATCCTTCAGGCTGTATATTTTATCACAGTTCTGCTATATGTGTCCATAGTTTAGCTATTAATAATAATAATAATAAAAAAACCCCAGTAAGTATTGTAACTTTTTTACTGTGGAGATTTATTTGCTACTTAGTATTTGGTGTTCTTGGTCTCCTGAATCTTAGAAGTTTGAGAACAGCACTCTTATTTATGAAAGTGCTGGGGCTTAGTGCAACTTTGGTTCTTTAAATTCAAGCTCCGGTGGGGTTTTTTTCTGCTTGTCTGAAAAAACAAAACAAAACAAAACAAAAAAAGAACACTCAGAAACCCAAAACATTACCACCAAATCTTGACAAATCCAGAACAGTAATAATGCATTTTGTTGGAGACACATCCTTGTTTGAGATCCACTACGAGAAAAAAAATGCAAGCCATTCACTGATTCTTCTTTATTTTACATAATAAGGTTTTGGCAAATGGGAACAAGGCACCCTTTCTCTTGCACCTCTGTTTCTAGAATTGGTTAGTAGCTACAAAGAGTTCAATGTCCTCTGCTGGCTGTTCAGCCTTTTAGAGTGGCCAAGCAGGTCACTTATAACCATAGCTCATAACTGTTGCTCATATGAAGCTCATAGCATCACACACAGACATTATTTGAAGCACCTATGCAGAGGCATGCAGGCGGATACCCAGCACGTGTTTTTATTCCAAAAGGGGACATGCATATGTAGCAATGTTACCTGCTATTAGACATGGAAGGAAAATAACTAATGAATCAAGTTTGCCATGGCAGATGCTCATCTGGTTCCGACTTTTGCATTACTAAAATCATACTCAGGAATCGTGGTAGAATTAGGAGAAAAGTAAGCCACAGTCAGCCAGACTTCTTAAATTTCAAATAAAAAGATGTATTGAACACGGAACTATTAAGCAAATAAAAATACTCTTTGCCAAGAAAGAAAAAGACTGAAAAGAGGAGTAATGCCACAATATTCTTATAGAATCATTTGAACGAGAAAGCTTACACTGCAGCTGTGGGAAGACCAAAGGTGGAGCAGCTGATACCTGAGCTCCTGTACGCTGAGAGCAAGCTTTTGTTTAAGCAGGGTCTGACAAATCGTAGGTTAACGAGTGTATTGCCAGGGTCACCTGTATAGAAATCTTTTTTGCTAACAATAGGACTGTTGTGACCTGAAACAAAAATTACCCCCTCAGCATGTGCTTCATGTTACAAGGGTAGTTACATTTAACAAAGTAAAAATATTCAGAAATACTCCTTTTGGTTTCTTCTGCCCAGCAAGGTGCAGATGGGGCAGACACAGAGCAAGAAGGAGCTGTAGCAGTCCCCCTGCTGATGAAGGCTGTCTTAGCACTTGTTACTAGTTTCCCCCAACTGATTTCCTAGTTCATTTCTATTAAAACTCATGATTTAAGTCTCTAGGCTACATCAAGGACAATATGCCCCAGTCCACAGCCTGACAGAAGACCTAGTTAGAAAAGCTTGTAATCTTTTTCAGAGCAAGTCTGTGCCAGGCCTGCACTCCTGTAAGATCAGGTATGAGTCTCTCACTGCCCCAAAATTGTTCTTTTTTGAAGACAGGGTTTATCAGAAGCAAAATTCCCACAATTCCCGCTTTTGTTTCTGGTGATGTGTTTGTAAGACTTGAGCACTCCTTCCCTTGTCCTCGTCCTCCTCCTCTTCCTCCTGTGGACAGGCCACCATGTCAGCCAGCGTCCCTGCAAGTTTCCCCTCCAGATCTCTTTCTCTCTTCACCACCCATTCCCAGAGCTGTCTTGCAGCTTTCTGGGCACCTGGGGGGGTCCAGCTGGGCAATCCCCAGCCAGCAGCACCTGCTTCCTGACCGAGGCTGGTGATGCCAGGGCCACTTGTTCAAGAAGCCTTGTGCAGCAGGGTGAGGGGATGGCAGAGCCCCAAAGAGGGAGGTCCTGCTGCAGCCCTGGCACCCGGCGAGGGCTCTGAGCAGGCCTGCCATGGCAGCAGGGAGCTGGGGAGCTTGGGGCGGGGGCAGCCTGGCTGCCCGAAGGCCCTGCCTGTGGTGACCAGACACACATAGTAACTGGCAGAGTGCCATCTGCAGAGTTCACCGTGGGGCAAGAGGCCTGGATGGGGAGCCCTGGGTGCGAGGACAAAGCCCCCTTGTTTGGTCAGTGAGTGGGTTTCTGGGAGCCACTCCCTGCGTGTGGATGCGGGGTCAGCCAGGCAGGTGTCTCCTCCCGCTGGCCGGTGCAGGGCTGGGGAGTGGGGAGGCACAGTCAGGGAGGTGTTTCTGGGGGCGGTGCTGCTGCACCCCGACTTGCCCCGCTGCAGCCATCAGGCACCCTGCTCAAGGAAACAGTGCCCGCCTGACCGGGAGCTGCTCTGGGCACGGACATGACTGTCTGCACAGCTCTGGGCCCGCTTTTTTAGCACGATCCCCCAGATCTTCTGGCAGCAGGACAGGAGGTGGGTCAGACCAGCAGCCATTCTCCACCAAGAGCTGTTAGGCCACCACCCTCTTCTGGAGGACAAGAGACTTCAGTAAATACAGATGTGCACCTCTCCGCCACCTGTGCCAGACACAGCGGACATTTGTTTTTATTAGTAAAGCAGTCTCTTAGTGGGACTGGTGAAAGTGCTGTGCTGCCCTCTGGCCTTTGCTGATGTCTTCAGTAGCTGTCTGAGTGATGATGAAGGGAAATGCTTGCTCCTGTCTGTGGTTACCCCTCTGGGGTTTCCCACCTGCAGCTACTGCTCAGGAAGATGCTGGGCTCCTGCAGATGCTGTACTGCATTTTCCAGCTCTGTGTGGATCTCTCAGAAACTGTAACACCTCACAGTGTGCTACACACCTTCATTTAAGCAGCAGAATCCAAGTCTCAAGGACAAGCCTAAGGATTTTTTTAAAATGGTCTGCCCATCTGAACAGTCACATGAGAAATGTTAATGAGCAGTGTGTACTCATTCAATAGCAGCAGCAAAATCTAATTAAGTAGCTCTTTTGTTTTAGTTTGCCTCAACTAAAGCAAGCCAATAAGCTTTCTGTCACACAAACACAGCAGTTCACTGCCATTATCATAATCTTTTTGGTCCAGAAGAGACAAAACGAGTAACAGAAATCAGAGATTCCTTTTCAGGAAATCAATTTAAATTCTTAAGCACATTTTTTATCAGTAGGCTCTTTAGTTTGTCTGTATTCATAAACTGTACCCATTTATAATATATGTTGCATCATGCTAGGTATACTGGGTGCATGGTTCACTTGCATCATTCACTGATATGTTCTAGTACCACCAGATATGCAACATTTTCCTACATTAATTCCACAAATGTGTGAAATACAGTTGGACTTACTAATATCTAAAGTCAGTTGGTGTAAAACTATCCCTAACTGTTTGGTCTGCAAACATTTAAGCAGAACATATAAAGTCACTACAAGGCTAATTGCTCTTATTACTCCTTTTACGGAGCCATGTAACCTTTTCATATTAAGGTACTCTATTTTATACTTACTTTTATGTCCAATGTCTAAACACAGTTATGTCTTTTAAAGACAGCGACAAATATCTAGTGTTTTTCCAAAGCCTTAATTGATTTTTATTTGCATATACATTGCTGCAAATGCAACACATAGCTTTGTACAGTCAACATTTCTTTTTATTCCAATGGCCTACTGTACTCCAGTGTTTTCTGTATTACTGCCTGATGGCAATAATCACCAGCTAGCTTGGACACAAGGGTACAGAGGCACTGCGTGCTGGCAAGGGGAGAATTGCTGGAGATGGGTATGGACATCCATATGTCAGAAGATGATCACCCCCTCCTCTTCCTCCACATGCTGCAAAATATTATGTTTCTCTACAATAAAGATACAAAAGATATACCACAGAGTGAACCCAAACAATCAAGGACGTTTCTAGAATGCACAAATCTATAGGCAATTTAATAAAGACTAGTCATTTCAAAGGGGCCTGAGAGAAAAAAGTTTTATAGTCTTATTCTGAGAAATTTTGCACTAAACAAAATACGTGGGCTAGGCTTATGTCTCATCTGGTTAATGCTAGTTCAGGTGTTTCTACGATGCACGGTGTTACACTGTGTAGATGTACTGCTACCACTTACTGCTTTTTAATGCAAACATCAGAAGTTAGTTGCCTTTACATAACTGCTACATGGTTATTAGTAGTATTACCTCTTTCGTTTAGATAAGGAAACAGAGGAAAAGAGTGATTCAAAGCACACAGCAAGTAAGAAGTTGTGTCTGGGTACAGCTGCCCCCCTCTACCATTTTTTTTTCAACCTTCTGTAATCAAAAACTGTAATAATAACAGCGTAATCAGGATAGTCAGATTGAACATAACAGAGTTAAATTTATGTGGACAAGTTATATCCAGTTTTTAAAAATCCTCTTCCTTTTGAAATTATATGAAAAGTCCCAACAAGGATAGCATTTTTTTTTTCCCATGAGAATTCTTATCCTTTAAATCTTTTCTAATTATTTTAACACCAGGCATTGTGAAGCAGATGAAGAACTAGAATATAACATTTGGTTTACTTCTACTGATTCTGTGTTAGCTATCCTTTAATTAAAAGTGAATTGCATCTTTAATAAAGACCATGTTAAAAAGATAGGAAAAAAGGCTGTGTGAGAAAGAATAGTACAGTGAGAGTTAAATCACTGAAGTCTGTGGGAATCTCCCTACTGTATTCTTGCCTGCCTTTTTTTTTCCCCCACAGCTTTGCCTAGCCATTACTTAGGAATCTTCACCTCAGCTGTACATTTTATCTAATGTCTGTCAGTGGTACTAATATTTTGGATAAGACCGCAAGAAGCCACCTGTGAGCATATGTGGGATAACCTGTTTCTCTAATAGTTAAAGATGGGTGTAGGCTCTGCAGCAACAGGTGTACTATCCTTTCCATAATTTTTGTCATCATTAAAAAAGATTACTCTGAATATCGCTGATAGCAGAGAAACAACAAATTCTTTTTGCATCTTTTTTTGTTTCAGAACCTTAGGGTAGCCACAGTTCCTACATTTCAAAGACAAATTTTGTGGAAAAAAAATTATCAATCAATTTTGTTTCTCTCCTTCTTAATTTTGTTGAATAGTCTTTGCTCTTGATTATTGATAAAGAATGAACATATTATTCTTTTGAAAAATTTTATTTTTCTTCTTACTTAACTCTATCCCAGCCAAAACAACCCATCATCTCTTTTCTAACCCACAGAGGACCTTAACACATCTCCATTTTATTGATAAAACAAATTCTACTTTCAGTTATGTGTAAGTAAATAAATAAAAAATATAAAAATATTTAAATGCAGTTTTTTGATTCTATTAGTGATTGAATTTAGATTTTAGCTGTTCCAGAATACTCCTTTTACCTGAAGAAGTCTTATATTAGATACTAATAATATTGGTTCATGTGGGAAGATGATCCTCACTAAAGACGACTGTGGTGTTAAGGAAGCATATGGTGTGCAATATGTTAGAAAGATCTTGATGATGGAAGTACATAAATTGTGAAAGATACACAAAACTGTGTAATACGGATGTCCTATTTTCAGTAAATATTTGTTATCTTCAAGATTTGGAATCTGAGGTAGCCTTTGTCATGTCCCGCTCAGGTGATGGAGACAAGTGACTCAGATTTGCAAATCCCTAATGGAGAGGACAACAAGTCTCCAAGTCCAAACATTTATTAACTACCCACAATGTACTAATTGAACACACAGTAATTGGCTAAGTATATAGGAAGTTGTGGCAAGCAGTACAATATACCTTGCATTTCCTAATGGAAAAAGGAAAAGAGGGAGATAGAGGGAATGGGGGAATACAGATCACCGGTCTGGGTTCCTGCACTGATCCCTCTGGCGAGGGTTCCAGAAGGTGGCTGTCTTTTTTGCTTGCATCCATCTTCTTCGCTTCACTGCTCTCTCCAGGCCCTCACCCTTGATTTATACACACTTTCTTTGGGTCCGTCCCCTAGGTCGATCCGCATATTTACGTATCCCATGTACGAGGAGGGGTGGTAAAGTGTTTCAGGGGATGATGTAATTAGCATGATCATGTTAGCCTTCGTTAGCATATTGAGGGGTGCTAACTTTAATATGCATTTCGTGGATAATGAAGCAAAGGCCATTCACCGGACACATGACCCTTGACATTTGCCCAGGTGCCCCAGAGCAGGGCCGTCCTGTCTCCAGAGAGCTCCCTTCACCAGATACATCTTGAGTTATTCGGGCAGCCTTATCAGCTTCGACCTCCACACCATCCAGCCTGTGACTCACAGTTTTGTCTTGCGAGTGTTTGAGGCATTTCTTCGATCAGTCTCAACTTTTACTTTCTCGGGCTGTTTTTTTTAATTTCTTGCAGGCCTGGTTTCTCATCTCTCACAGCCTTTTAAAAGAGTAATCAGATAAACAAGAAAGTTTAGACCTGTGGCCACTACAAACACAGTCAGCTCCATATTTCACTTCAGGTGGGTCCCTGAGCTGCAGATTACCTAGTCCACTAGAACAGAAAAACCTGTGCCAGCGTCACAGGAGTCCAAGGGAGCCTATTAACTGAGACTTTGCAACACAGGAACACTATATTTACTTCCTGCAGTACAAAATAATCTGGAAGCTGTTTAGCTGCTGTTTTTCTGTGTGTGATACAGACCAAGATCATGGCCTCTGCTGCACAAGCCCTGTGTCTCTTTACAACATTCCCAGAACAGGACCACTTGGCTGCACAGTGCAGGAATGCGAGAACTACTCACAGCACATTCAGGCCTAATACACCACTGACAGACAAGATGAGTTTCCATGAAAGAAGAGTCAGGTGTTTCTGTACATTGCCCAGGTTCTAAGAGACTTTACTGAGCTGTGGACACATGACCACTCACAGCAAAATGTTTTCCTTGAAACTAGTGTAACAGCAATTCTGACACCCAAATGCTTCTTTATGGATTTAGCTTGAGTCTGATAGGACCTGCATTAAACTATTGCTAATAAACTTTGCTGGGTCAAAGATGATTATGTGTACAGGCACTATAGACTACAACATTGCCCAGCTTGTACTTAATCTGTTTCAGGCATGTTTCTCTATTAGTCATTTTGACTATTTTTTTTAATGGTACAAAAATGACCTGGCTTTCATGACATAACAAAGTGTATGGGTGTAACCACAGGACTGGCAAAGTAAGAAGCATGGTTATATAATAGAAGAAGCCATGAGAAGGAAGAAAAAACTCTGAATTACTTTTAGGACTCTAATTTAAAGGTCATTTAAAAACAGTAAGCAAATGGATTATGATAAATAAAAAGTACTTGGGTTTATAGCCTTTAGCAACATGTGTAATAATTTCTAACCCAGTGTCTGAAAAAGTGAACTGTAAGCCCATAAACCAAAGGGAAGTCATTTAATGGACGTGCTTAAGATCATGGGTCTGCTTCCATCGCTGGCTCTTGTCTCTTTGTTGAGCTGAGCACTGGGCTGGAGACTTCAAAGACTAAACATGAACTGAAAGCCTGGGAGCCCTCACCCCTGTTTTTCAGGCAGTTGTCTCTTCTACCCAGTCTTTACTCAAGTTTGTACTCTGTGTTTGAGCGCTAGAAGCAGTCTTGACTAGGGAATGGGCCTATACCCAAGTTTAGGACCAAGATGCTTGGCCACAGTCCTCAGGATATTAGTCAAAGGGAATATGCCCTTCCAGTCATGCCCTGGGGATCTTGCACCCTGAAGGTGGAATCCAGAAGCCACTAGAGTTTTTCTCTTTTCAAGATGTGACAGGGTCTTTTCAAGATGTTAGACTGGGAAGACACAGTAGGAAGAAACCACAGGTCTTCTGTGGAGAAGAAAGTGCCTCGTATTGCTGGGTTAACCCCCAAATAGACAGAGCGGAACAGCTAGAACGTGAATGAAGGAGTAAAAGAAAAACTGTCCAGATCAGAAAATGTGTCAGGAAATGGGTTGGAAAGACCCAGATGAGAACCGAGAAGGCAACCAGGTTGCTGAGGATATGGTGGAATACATCTGCACTCTGCTGCTTCTTTACTTCTGGTGCTTCTCCCTCTGCTTGTGATGGAATGACAGTGAAGGAGCAAGCCTTGTCTGCAATATGCTGATGTGGTTTGTTTTTCATTCAGCTCAGCACTCCTTTCACAAAAGCAATGGTAGCCTAAGACCATGTTCTCAATCAAAATACAACAGACTTTTAAGAATCAAATACAAAGATTCTGTGCCCCTACTCATTGCAAATGGTTGACATACATCACTATTTTGCTAAAATCTGTCAAACATAAATTTTTATTTCTTTTAAAACAGTGTGACAGCATTAGGACTAAATAGTGTATGGTTTGGAGATTCAGAAAAATACTTAATGACTTATCTCCCAGAGTCTTCCTATGAAAAATAATTGAAAGTGGTTTGGGTATAAACATTTTAAACTGAAAAAAAATAAAAATAAAAAAAAAAAAAGCCTGGGTGGTAGTGGACAAAGAGCAATGAAAAACAGAAATTCATTACATAGGAGTTGTCCAGCAAGATCTCTGGGGATTAGCGTTTCATGCAGCCCCTACTAACATCTCCATTAGTAGCACAAAAGAGAAAATAACAAAGATGTTAATGATGTTTGTGTCTGGTACTTCATATATAGATTAAGATATTTCAAATATGAAGTGAAGTGAAAGACTAATGAAAGGTCTAGAGAGGTGATAAGTAAAGCATTAAAAGGATCAGGAAGAACTAGTGAAATCCTTTCACATATTGCCTGAGAAAATGGAATTCCTTTGTAATCAAAATTCAGCTTTTAGTGGAAGATTTAGGGTCCAAATAAAATAATCTGCAAAAACTTTGTCTTTTGCAGGAATTAGATAGGAAAGATAATAAAAAGGGGAATAACACACTAATTTCACATCTGCTTTTAATAACTTTTCTTCCCTTAAAGAAATTGATTTGTTCAGAGTTTAAGATGCTGATAAACATTGACTATTGGATATTTAGAAATTTGGCCTGATAGCTGTATTTTTACATTGAGCAAAATTAATTAAAGAGTCTATGTAGTAATATTATTATACTTCCAAAAGGAAATTTGAAATATTGTTATGACAACATAACTACAAGACAACAAAGGTGAGAGTACAAAGTCAGTCTGGAACAAGTATGATATAACCCTTGAATATACTACTGCTACCACAGTATTTTCATATTCACAAGTAGTATTCACATATCAATGTCAAGTGCACTGGTGAAGACAGGGACTTTAGATGTTCTCTTGATGTTGGTCTGTGAAACAGCATCAGCTGCTGCCTTATTTAAGCTAGCGCTTTCATTATTATTGCCACCAGTAAGGCTGAAATGTTGGGGGCAACAGCTGGAGAAAGAGCAAAATTTCCAAGCACAGAAAAAAAATCCTTGCTCATGGTGCTCTTAGATAAGTCACCTGAACTTCCTCTCCTTTATTGAGAGCTTCAGTGCAAGCACAAGAAATACAGTACAAAAACATAGCATGCATAGATCAGTGGGTATGCTGGGACACAAAACCACAGCAAATAAACTAATGTTATTTCTGTTTATACTAATGTAGTGCATCCCTTGAAATGAACTGTCACAGCCATTCTTGATGAGGATATCATGCATGAAATGCAAATTATAAACTAGTTCTAAACAGCAAAAATGTAAACCCATGCATTGCAACAGAAGGAAATAATATTGATGAAATTGTGTTCATTGAGTTTATTCTAACATTTTCCATCTAATGGTACAAATTAGACAAGCAAGTTATATTTAATTTAATTTCATGGTTGTTTTCTTTTTGAAATCAGTACTGAATAAGATAACTCTTGACTAAGTTCCTTATTCATAGATGTGTAGTTGAATGCTCCCATTGAGAAAACAGCTTATGAATGCGAAGGAAAATATTTGTGTGCTGTATGTCAATATTTTAGCAGTAACAGATTTTTTCTTTGGGTGAATAGTACATAAAATACTCTGGAAGTTTGATCAGTCCGGTAAAGGATTGCAAGGGTATTTGTGTCTTCTTTAATAATGCTTAAAATTTATTATTACAAACCTTTTTGTTAACTTTGCTTTGTTTACACTGTAATGGAGTTATGGTATAAATTTCTCCTCCACACTAATGTAAGGAGTATCACTTCATTATTAGTTAAGCTATATCAACAATATGTGCTGCAAAGAAAAGGAAAACCAAGGGAAATTGTGTAACACTGCAGCAGTTATTTGGGAATCCAGAGCGATGCAACTGACAGATAAAATAAGTAAACTCTGTATCATCTTGGTTCAAAATGACAAGCTTTAATCTGAAATGTTGTAATTTCCCCTCTTTCACAAGCAGTAATTCCCTCATAAATGTTTAAAAGGAAGTGACAATAAGCTACCAGAATGAGAGTCTGGAATTCCTGAAGGTGGTTAGCAGGTCAGCACAGAGAAAGGGGCTGGGAATCCCAGTCTGGTGTTTCTCTATGAATCATTCTCACACAGACTCGCCTTTCCTCACTCCAATATTTGCTGTAAGGTAAACAGAGACAGGATACTGTGGAGAAATATTAAATCATTTTGTGTTGAGAGCAGTAATGTGCCACAGGCGTTGTGTATTTCTGCTGACAGTCTCAGGTTTGCTCTGTGTACTCATTTTTCACTTTATTTATTGATCTCACAGCTGGACTAAGACAAATCAAGACACTTATACATGCCTATTATCTCAATTCCACATTGCCATGACCTCTGCTCCTGATTAATGAAGCATAAAGGGGCTTCCCTTCCCCATATTTTCTGAGGAGAGGGGGAGATGCAGGAATATCCATGCCCATCTATACCAGAAAGCTAATTCTGGCTCCCTTTGTTTCTCATTTTTTTCAGCATCTGTTTTGTGGATACTATGAAGATGTAGTGAGCTACTTTAGACCCTCTCCCTGCACAGTATGATAAGTAGCCAGGAGTTGGTCATTTCACCACACAATGTCAGCCCCAGACATCAGAACAAAATTACAACTTAATTTCTTACATCTTTTCCCAGAGCCTTTGGGTTTAGAGGAGCTGTAGAAGCATGCTCTGCTGTCTATTACTACTCAACAGCAGTGAAGCCACTGAACATCAACAATATGAAGAAACATTTTGTACAGAAGGATCTGCATCCAGAGCAGTAAGATTTGGTCAACTTCTTTCTTGTAGTTCATAATGTTTAAAGCAGTCTCGGTAGTGAACTACACTTTCCTATTACTGGATCTCCTCAGAGAGCAGCATAATGAAAAACAGCTCTCACTCTTGGTCTCATATGCCTACCCAAGGTTCAAAGAGACACTTAAACCAGCAGGAAGTTCTCTGTGCATTCTTCAATCAAATACATAGTCAGCAAAGCAGGGGGTGCTGTTAACTATCTACCTCTCCCAGAGAAGGGAGAGATTGGCTCCCTCCATCCCATTACCTTTTGCTTGTGTTTAGCAGCCCTCTTTTCACGCAGCAGTCCAGTCTACAGGCTTTAGAGGAGAGGACCCTTACCGGTTCTGACATCTCTCCTTCCTGCTGGCTGGAAAAGACAGCTGAAGACAGGCTCTGAAGGAGGGAGGTGATCTCAGGGATCCAGATGCAAATCAACAAAGCAAACCTTTGGGAGGAGGTGCCTTCTCTGTGTTTTGCCTGGGAATAAAAGTTTCCTTTCTTCACACTGGTTTCTTAACAGAGCATTCGGTGTTCACTGCATTTCAGAGGGCAACAACTGACATCTCAGGCAATTGACTTGGAGGTGTTGACCATCATGTGCCTCTTATGGGATATGAGGTTATTCCCAGCATGGAGTGTCAATATTAGGATTTTGCACTGGAAAGTTCTACACCACTTTGGTTGTGCCAGACCTGAAGGACACAAAGACCCTACCTTTTGGTGTCGGTGTCTCTCCTCCCAAAACAGAGGTCGAGAATGTAGGCAGCAGGGGTCCTCTTTGATTTTCATTTTTACAGAACCTTAAAAAAGTCCCAGAATCTAAATGAATGTTAAACAAACTCCTGAAGTTCTACTTCTGTGCTGGCATTTTAAACAAGGTTTTATTTTTTAAAAATACGTTCTACGGTGTTGTATAAAAATGTGGTATTTTACAAAAGCAAACCAACGTACTGGTATTCAGTCAACTGTTCCAATAATATTTTCATCAGCAAAATATGTAGCATCTTCCTTTGTTTTACACTTAGTTGCTGCTTGAATAAAATTAATTGTCTCTTCTAATTACCAATGAAAATAATGTATCTTTTGCTGTAAAGGATGGGGGGAAATAATCCTTTCCAAAATATTGAGAACCAGGTCTTATGTTGGATTTACAAAAAAATCCAGCTGCAAGAGGCTGAGAGTATATAGCCCAAAGCCAGTGCCTGTCATTGTATGATATGTGAGCACAACAAAGACTCCAGCTGGCTGCTATCAGGGCTAATAGAGGCATTTTGGCTCATCTACCTGGTAGAGCATTTGTCTGGATGTCACTTCTCTGTCCTTACCTTGAAGCCTGTTTGGTTCTTTTATTTCTCAATGTCTTCATTTTATTATACTGAATTAGACCAAATGTCTATCCAAACCGAATGCCCTAAAATCAACAGGATGCTTGTTAAGATCTATGAAGAATTAAGTCGAGGATAGTGGAAGAGGCAGCATTTGTCTCCCTCCTCCATGCATTCTTCCAACAACTGGGAACTAAGATTCAAAAGTACAAGACATTATAAGGTTTTTATTAGCTGGTGGCAGTGAGATGGAAACTTGATGTTAGTGGGTGTACAGCATGTCTCTGGTGACTCCCTAATATTCTAAACTATTATGTCAGCTTTCAGATTTGGTTTGTGAACATTTCTGCTAAGAAGAGCACTCCATCTTAAAATGCTTTAAAAAATCTCTTTTTAATCATATGCATAGCTACAAAAGACATTGTTGTATAGTCTTGTTAGGTAAATAAATATTTGCTTTTCTTTTCCTGAGACATATTCACAAATGTAGCCAGATTTACAGTGATGGCCCCAACAGACTAACATTACCTATCAGGATCTTTATAATGTCATGAAGATCATTGAAAAGTACTTATTTCTCTGTTATGTGTTTATTTATGATTGAGCTGTACCAGTTCAAAATTGTGTGGTCTGTGCTGAAGATTGAGGAGCTCTGTCACCTTTAAACTTCCTTGATTTTGTTGATGAGATGGCCTCACAACTGACTTAAAGCATACCAAGAGGTGTTCTAATTACAGATGATTAAAGCATCACACATGTGATTATGTCCTCTTGCCCTACTCTACCTACCTTGTGAATACCAGTAGAGGATCAATTCATTAAAGAAAAAAATAATTTCTTTAGAGTGTTTATCCACATCTTTTCAGCACTACTGTGAGTGGGGTGAGAACCAGGGAACAGAATCGAGGCTGTCTATATTTTAAGTGCAATCAGCTTTAAATTCTGCTGTTAATAGACCTCGTGCTGCAGCTGCTTACATAGGACATAAAACAAACAGATATTTTCAAAGGAAATTGAATGATCCCAACTCCAGATATGGTGAGGCAAAACCAAAATAAAATACAAAAGGGGTCTGATATCAATAGATGGATGGATGAATGAATGAATGAATGAATGAGTAGGCGTGACAAGTAAGAATATAATGGGATAACACAGGAGCTGTAAGTATCTCTTCTTAATGAGAACAGCTCCCAAGACAGCCTATTCTTCTCTCAACTTTCTCAATTACTTTCAGAATAACTATCTTGTAAATAGATAATTGCAGGGATCAATATTGCATGTTTATATTCTTCCTTTTCTTAAGTAACTGCAGTTGTTCACATGACACTGGCCTGAAGATCTTCCTTTTAAAAAGTCAGCAGTAAGGAATCACTGAATGAATCAGACTTTTTTTCCTAGTATATAAAAGCTGAGATATCCCTCATAGATTACTAAATGCTTGCCAATTAGAGAATAGAACTCAGCTAATTGTCTGTCATTGAGGAAATCCAATGAAGCAAAAAAGTGTGGTCTTGAAGGTACTGAAAGAAGATGTAGATTGCTATTCATGGTATGATACAGAGTTATCAAAGAAACCAAGATAGCCCAGTGTGAAAGTCACACAGTTTTAACTCTTATCTAACTATACAGTTCTCTCTAGGAATCTACACAATCACAGGCAGAAAGAGGTCATATGTTCAGATATCTCTGATATTTTTGTGTGGAAACGTTAGGCACTGTAACCCCAACACATTTGGCCCATCAGCAGTCTTCATTTTAAGCATCTACAGTGTAGAAGTCTTCACCTAAGCTAGTTAAGTAAACTCCTTTCATTCTCAATAGAGAGAAGCAAGCACTTCTAGGTTACAGACTTTCTCCTCTGTCAGAGGTCCACATTAGGATAAAATGGACTGTGTTGAGCCTCCACTAACTGTAGTCACCACAGACTATAAAGGAAGCCAAGAGAATCATCTCAGATACAGACCCCTAGGTTTCAGCCCTCCAAAGTCAGGTGAGATGAGTCTCACAGTCTGAGTTTGGAAAGAGGTAAAGGATGATAAGGGAAAATAACGGGAAGGTTTTAAAAGAAGCATGATTCCCAGGTGATGTACTTGAGACACTAGCTCATAGATTTTTCATCATTCACTTCTAAAACAATCAAAATACTTGAGGTGGGGAGAAGAGTAGCTTAACACCTGTTTGAATCAAAAGGCAGACCTTAAAACAGAAGGAGGGTAAGAAAAGGCAAAGAGGTTGTGGAAATAGGAAATAATTTATTTGTTTCTTGAATATAAAGATAGTGTCACCTATAACAGTGCTGTACAACTGCACAGCTGAAATAATCATTAGAGGGATTGTGTTGAAGAACTTTGATATCATGAGTGTTTATAGATTTTCATTGATAAATTCTGTAAAAAAAATAACTCTTGTGTCTTACATCACATCTGAACAATGAACAAGTGGTTGTTATCCTGAATTCCTCTAAATTTAATTAAATGTTGACTATAAATCTTAACATGCTTGTACTAGGTAACTTTAAGGATATGGTACAATTTCATTTAGACATAATGATATGGATGAGATTATTTAAGATAAATATATTATTATAGGAAAGCTAAGGATAAGTCACTATGATACATGAAAACTGATAGGCTAATCACAGCAGGAGAGGATATTTTGTCATACTTCACTGGAGAGGCAGATACATTGTGGTTGTTTTTTGCAGAAAATAAAAGAAGTGTTTGGAATGACCTGTTCTTTAAGTCAGATAAAAACCAAAAGCAAATCAAAATGGACTAATCTATGGCTTTTGTCTCCAAGTACATTTAAGACAGCAAAGGGAAGATAGAAAATTATTTTAACACCTCTTCTCCTATTTTGAAAGACATGACATTTAGGGCTCAGCTTTTTGAACTCGATGTGTCCTGCAGGAATGTGAATGCCTTCTTGGGCACTTTTGTCATGATAGCACATGACCTCTTTGTAAGTTAAATTCCTGTCCTCTGCTACAGCACATTGATAATAGAAATTTATAGATAATAAAATCACAATCCTCATATTCCTGTTGAAAATCAGAACTGAGGGATCTACAGATAAATGAAGTCCATCAGTCTGCTCTCACACACGGTTCCCCACACTACTCCTTGAAAGCATGAAGCTTAGATTTGGATCAATATTCAACTCTAATGGCACCATTCTGTAGAGTATTGCAACAAAAGCTCTGCGTAGAAAACAGGTGAGATGTGAGGCACTGAATAAAGCAATACTGTGAATTGAGTTAATTTAAACTGCAGTCACTCTGAGTATGTATTACTTGAGTTTTCAAGATGATATGCTTTGTCAGTTAAGTCTTTTCCACAGTCAAAATGGGAAAGTTATTTTTGGCTAAGAATGTTCATCTAATTGCATGAGGATTAGTAGAAGCTAAGGGAAATTTCACATCGTCATTTGTTTATTTCTAGGCCAATGAAACATAACAATGACTTGTGTTGTTTATTTAAGAAGGGTTTCCTGGCCACGTGATTGTTTCTGGTATGAACCAGGGGAATGCTTTCCTCTCTTCTCTAACCCAACATCGTCACATGCCTCTTTGGTTTTGTAGTTAAATCCCAAATCTCTACTTTGATTAGACTCAGAACCATGACAATTCTGCAGAATACTGCAGGGCTCCTGTAAGTTACATGTAACTATTTTTAACAGCATAGAAATCTGAAGTTTTCAACCTGGTGGCTTCATTGACAGCTTTTTTAGAGTTGGCTCAGGCTTTCTATTCTGTTGTTACTTTGCTCAAGAGTCAGCTATAATCTGATTTCTATTGATTTGCTAGGACTCTAAATTAATCCTTCAAGAAAACTTCGATCAAATTAACATCAAAATTTTTTTGAATTGCAGTCCAGTTAACAGTAAAGCAATTTGTAATGAAGAGAGAAGAAAAGTGTACATGTTAGGCTGTTTTTAAAGGCCTTATTAAAAATCATGTCTAAGATTCTGTGCAACCCTCTGACCTAAAAAGCAAATAACTGCTTTGCGAAACACTGAGAGAGGTGAAAAGATAAATGATTGACTGTTGTGTAGCTTTGGTGAGTTCAACAAAAAAGTCAGTGTGTATGGACTAAATACAAAACATAATTGGAGATGCATATGGTTCCAGTATGAAAGGAGAGATTTCTTTTCAGAGCCTGCCAGTTCGGCAAGCGCTGAACCTAGAGGGTAGGTTTTGCTGACTCACTTTGGCTAGTGTTGGCTTTATTTGGTTGGAGGGCAGATTTTTCAGACAGAGACAACCAAGGTCTGAAATAGTTACGAGCTTGGCAAACACCATGGAACAAGCAATGCTACAGCAGAAACTTAAGCTGCTGGTTTCCGGTGGTAGTCCTTCAAGTATATCAGTTACACAGATACACGACTACGATGGAGCTCCATCTGTTTTCACTTTTGCCTTGCCCTTATTTAAAATTATGAGAAGAATATTACATTTGGCATCTCAGGTGGTGCTACCTACAAGGAAGATACCTTAGCAGACTAAACACCCCTAATGCATGCAGGAATATCCTGTTTCTGTCTGTTTTAACAGTTGAAATCCTGTCTTGGTATAGTAACCACATGAAATCGCTGCACCTCTTAAATCACCCGAAGACCTCCAAGGCAGAGGTAGTTTCAGCATGAATATGGAAAGAGGTCTCTGCAGCACTGTGGCTGCACCTGTTTCTTGTGATATGACCTGCAGAGGATGCAGCAAATTTGTTAGTGCTGAGGGCCACTGCTCAACGTTCCTGCCATGCTGGTATGCATCTGTTCTGTAACCCTTTCCTCTGGCCAGTTCACACCTGACAGGACAAAACAAAACTCACTAAAATGTACTGAAGCCTGGTGCTCTGATTATGTTTTCAAATATAAGATGTACTAAACAGTAATCACAACCTAAGTACCTCTTTATTAAGAGCAGTATAAGACTCATCAGTAGTATTTACAAAGTTTCCCATTGCCAAGCCACATTAATGTCTAAAGACAGAGTATTAGTTTCTCGGCTGCTGTAAATGGGAGCCATTTCTCAGTGTTTTAGCAGAGATGTATTGATTTACACTGATTGTGGATCTGGCTCAACATATCTGACTTCTACAGTGCTAACAATATTTCATGAATAAAAACGCTGGCTGGCAGCAGATGATGAAATCCACAGGATTTATATTGGACTCTTCTCGTTCAAAATGAATTGCAGAAGCTGCATGTCTTGTGTTTCACATCCTAATCCTCAGAGTTTTCTGTATCATTACAAGGCTCCCAATGCATAACATTTTGTGAAGCAAGTGCATTTCACAAGGAAGAACCTACCTTTCCTCTGTAATTTTCTCTTAAAATATTAAACTCACTTTTCATCTCTGCAGCAGAAAGACAAAAATTCAAGGCTTATTAAACAGCCTTTGTTGAGCCAGTCTCTGTAGTGTCTAAGCTCCATCTAAATTTGCCTGGATTTGAAAGAATGTCTGGGAACAAGACCTTCATGTTGGCTTTGATAATGCTCTTGTACAAGCAGCTTGCTTTGGACACATGTCAAAAAGTGAAATCCTATAGCAGCAAGTTTAATACTGAATGTGGCTGCTCTTTTAGGAGCTGTTGGGAAGAATTCTGAGCTCTGAGGGTTTAATCCTGCAATGTTATGAGTATCTCTCCATGTGGCTGGGTGCCATCCTTTCACATAGCATCCAGTGAGAACAGAGGGTGCTAGTACTTCCAAGAGATGTAAATACTTCGAAGGATTGGGCTCTAATCCTTAGTCAAGACAAATCACCAATGGAATTTAATGTGAGTCTGGCCTAAGCAAAGCCATGGGGTGGGGTAAGGATGTATTAATCTAACTGTAATTTAATAAATAGAAGGCCTTAAAACAGATTTTTCTGGTTTGCTCTTCTTTGTGCTTCTCAGGCATTACAGAGCAGATTTTAAAATCAAGAAACAATTTTCAGCTCTCCTAAGTTTCCCACTCTATGGTATTGTGCAAAGAGTCATG
This sequence comes from Athene noctua, assembly GCF_965140245.1. Classification (NCBI taxonomy): domain Eukaryota; kingdom Metazoa; phylum Chordata; class Aves; order Strigiformes; family Strigidae; genus Athene; species Athene noctua. Next base: position 219,724,954 of record NC_134037.1, read on the forward strand.
TCTGGAAAAAAACTGTGCTACTTACTTTTCTGAGAGCACTAGACAGCTAATACTGGGGTTGGCAGTGAGAACATTTTGATGCAGAATGATGTCTGGGTGTCAGGAGTGTAACAGAATCATTTTGTGAGAATGAAGGAAGTGGTGACAGGGACATTTTTGAAAGTTTTGAAGTGGATAAAATGTTCATCTACCTGACTTGAGGAAAAGACTGGGATGTGGCCAAGTCACAAGCAGTGTTAGTTACACTGGGTTTCAGGGTTGAAGAGTAGATGACAAATGAATTTTATTTACTTTGAAATACACATAGAATAAAAGCTGAAGAAGTGATTTTCTACTTGCTGTTTTTTCTCTGCTCTGTGGGCTGGCACTGCATTGCAGACTGAAACATCTGGTGTTTGCTTTGTGACATGTATGGGAGAAAAAAGAAGAGCAGAGTATTAGTATAAGCCAGGGGTGCTGTTCAGAGGGTTGGAAGATGTTTCCCAGCACTTCCTCACCAGTCACTGCAGAAGTACCTATTATCACTGGCCCAGGACAGATCTTAACAACCACGAGCAGCAGTATCCAACCCCAAAAGCAGCCCTTCTTGGAGGTATGTAAATCACACACTGAAATTTCACATAATCCTCCCTAATTCACGTTGAATAACAGATCCCTTGAAAAGCATCAGGAATAAGGTTTGAAAAGCATCAGGAATAAGGTTTGAGTGTCTTAGTGGGTGCATAAGAACCATCTCTATGAAGATGACAGAAAATCTATATGCAATGGATAATACAGACTTCAGTTCACAGTGTGACCCAGAAGCCATAGGTTGATCATTTTTCAGGGCAATAAGACAATTTTTAGAAGGTCCAGCAGCCAAGGCTGCCAAGCTTGTGGGGAGACAGTGCTGGTGCAGGCTGAGGTCAAGCACACCAGAGCAGGACAGCCTGATGCAACATGTTTCAGACTATATGGTCACATAGTTGACCCATACCTTCTCTGAGCAACTCTATGTTCCCTGCTCAGTGTGTAACTGGCCTCACACACTGCACATGCAACATCATAGTCTTGTTGTGGGACATTTCTCTGACCAGGAGGGTACAGGACACCAAGGAGATCCATATTCCAGTCCTCCAAATTCTTAAGACAGACTGGCACCTTGCCTCGTATGAAAATAAAAGAGGGAGAGTTTCCTAATTTCATTTTCTCTTCCAGATCTCACTGGATTTCTTTATTTATGCCTCTGATTCTTGTCAAAATTCAAAATTAGAAAAATGGATGCATGTTGAGAGATTAAAACATTTTAATAAACATTGCAAAAATTACCTTGGGTTGGGAATTTTGTCAATAATAATTATTACAGAAATATAAACAAAAAAATCACTTAATGCAGTGTCCGCTTAGTACCCTGGAGAAGCTTGGGGGTACCCTACCCCCAACCAGTCATTTTCTTCTCATCCAGCCATCTCAGTGGTGTCCTTATGTACAAGGTGGGCTAGCAGAATAACTAAAGATTGCTTAGGAGAGTTATTTTTTTGCTTAGGAGAATTATTGCTACAAAAAAATCTCATGGTTCAAAAGATTACAACGTTCTGGGAATCACTCGTCCAGAAGAAAATGGCAGCTGGTAAATGGCAATCTGTGATTTTTGGTGTTTATGATTTTATAAGAGTGTACAAAAATATCATTCATATTATCAACCATTATTTTCACTTTAAAGGACAGAATACTTTTCAAATTACAAATGTGTGAGCATTAAGGTCTTGTTTAAGAACACATCTCATCAATTTTAAATGACAAAATCTGTTTCTTAAATTTTAGATTTTAAACAAAAACAACAGCAAAAAAGATTGTTTACCCAGGCATTTAATTTTCTTTCAGCCTGGAACTAAATCGTAGATCCATGAAAATACAAATTTAGAATTAAAATAATGAAACTTCTTTGCATACTCAACTTGCTTGAGTATAGGTGTTGAACAAGGGTCGTCAAGATTAAGATTCAAGAAAAGTTACTTTAGACACGTAAAAGTTCACCATCTAGGACTCAATTGAGTTGCATGCACATAGATATCTATTGCCATCTGAGTTGTCCTAGAGCATCCAGACATATGGATATGGCAGATGTGGCACTACTTAAAACTACTACCCACACTACTGCACGTGGCAGCTGCAGAACAGGTAGGACAATTTGATTTAGAACGTCTTGAATGGCACTAGATGCCTGCGTATGGGCAAATGAATTGAGTCCTTGCAAAGTTACACTTTAGTACCAGTTGTAATATGGGAGAGGACGAGCAATTCATTTTTTAGTCAATAGTGTTACTGATTTTCTTGTTGCTGATTACCAGTGCACTGCAGCTACCCAAGATACACAAATCATAGAGGATATCCATCTCCTGAGCTGCCTAGATAAAATGATGACGCATGAGATAAATTGATGTCTAAGTCGAGACCTCAGAGTCAATGCAGAGGTATTCAGTTGGCTAAGCATAGACATCAGATTTCATTTTGGATTCCATAGGGTATCCTGCCTAGCCTGCACATGTCCTAAGATTGCCAAGATATCTGTATGAGGCTAGTAGGTTTGATACATTACTGACAATTGACCTGCACCTTTCTGAAGTGGCATCTGAATATTTGGCAGGGTACTCTGTGGTGCTTAAAATTAATTTTGATACTCTATTTAGTCACCTGTATCTCAGCTATCAAACGTGGCTTCCAGCTACTCCTACAGAAGACAGTCATCAGAAAGTATTCCCTGTCATATCTGCCAACCTTGTGAGTATGTCTTGAACGCTAACGTTGCACCAGATGGCTATGTTTGAGCAACTGAAACAAACTACAGATATTTGCTGACTCTAATGGGAACTTAAACAACTAAATCATGTGTAAACACCTACACCGAAATGCCTAAATGGAGCTGTCTGCAATCTGCAGCTGACTCCCACTCTGTTGGTTCAGTGAGTTGCCCACACATGGATGTCTATACCTATTTGAGAAGTCTTAAGGTATATCTGAGACTGTACAGAATTAGTAGGTAGGACCAAGGATGCATGGAAGAGCCATCTTCTGCAGAGGCAGCTGGGGACCAGAAGGATGCTAAGACATTAACTATTGTATTTGGTTGAATTCAGACCTGAATGCTCTCTCTATGAGTAAACAACAGATAAGTTACCAGTATAGTGAACTATAATTCTGAAATATTGTTCTTTGTAGCTGATCTGGCAACAGCATTGCAACTGTTAATATGCCTGCATCATTTTAAAAAGCTAAAAAGACAGAGTGAACAGAAGTCCTGGGCTCACCCAAGAAGTCTGCTGGAGTACTAAGAAAGAAAGGGCCTTCAGGCACAGATTTGTTTATGTCTGAAGTGTACCATATGCTGTGGTTATATCTTTCCATTATAGCTGTCCATTTGTCCCATTTAGTCAAATCCAGACCTTTCTTATATTGGGTGAAAAGTATGTTTGGAAAGGAGATAAAACGCTGCCATGCAGCTTTTTTTCACATGTAGAAAATCGGAGTCAATACTAAAGAGCAGGTCATTCAGAATTGCATCAGTAAGTGATTGAAACTGTTTTGTGTTCTGGGGGAAAAAAAAAAAAATTGAAAGAAAGTGTCAGGGAATCTCAATACTACATAAAGGAAGGTGACTCTATGTTACCATACTTTGGTGCGTGAGAGATAGTAGTGACAAGTTTACACATCTGTGTAAGTGAGAAATATGGGTTTACTTTTTTTTTTTTTTCTTTCCTGGATTTGATATTAATAACAGAAAACATAAAATAGCCAGGTTCTGAGCAATCAGCATGTTGAATTGGCAGGAACGTTCATCATGCAGAAATTGGCTGTCTTACAGATGCTGTAGGCACAGTGCTGATTGGGAGGCATGATAGTCCTGGACAGAAAAATCTCACCTACAGAATTCCGTGCAGGTACAAAAAATGACCTTACATCAATGTTTGTTGAGTCTTGTTCTGTATGTGGGGCATCAAATCAATCTATGTAGGCACAGGAGGTTGGGTATGTCAGGATTAGTGGCCACAGCAGATCAATGGCATAGCACATGCACCATGAACGTGACATCTGTGACATCTCCTGCGGTGCTCCTATTGCATGTGTGCAATTTATCAGCACCTGTTTAGGCACTATTTTTTTCCCAGCAGTCCAGGCACCCTGGGGAAGCAGCTGGCAGCTGGAAAATGATGGTAAAAGAAGAGTCCCACAAATTTTTCTTCTCCCATGTTGTATAGGAGTGGCTCATAAATAGGACATGAATGATTCTTGGGACATGAACTCAACAACCTTAACTACTTATGAACAATTAATATTTTATTTGTTTACCTACAACATGTGTCTTAGGATATCTGTAGCACATAAAAAAGTGAGTGAAAGGTAGATACACTCCAGTGTATACTCTGCAGTGCATCATGAGCTATTCCTCAAAATTAAGCTTGCTAGATATAGATATGCACATCAAATCATAGATTGATACAGATACTGTCTTTAAAAACTACGCATTCTTTCGTATCCAAGTCATAACATTATAGAATATAAGAGTCATATAATTTAGCTCAGTATCTAAGCAGATATGAATTGTTGGGAACAGAAAGTCCATTTTGATCAACTACAACTAATTAACAGTAAAATAGTTCAGCTTCCTTGTGGTAGAATCCAACAGGAACCTTAGCATAGTCAGCTGTAATATCACTGTCATTTTTATTTTAACATTGATAAAAATCTTGGTCTTGTATTAATTTGTAATGGTTTCTACTCTTCCACATGCACGTAAAAATCTCTATTTTCCTGTTATTTTAAAACCCTCTACAATAATATTCAAGTGCCCTGAAGGTTGTTTGCCTTTGGTATTGTACCAAAATCTATCCTTCTCAACAGTATTTTGCATGTATAGCAGTTACACCTGACTGTCTGCAGTGTTCCAGATCCATCAGATTGATAAGAGCCTGAGGCAGAGCAAAAAGGCCCTGGATACATTGACTAGGCAGCAGCAGCAAATTACAAACAGGCTGGCTTTCCCTCTCCCTAACTGTTTCTAGTTCTTCTTTGTAATGTAACAGCTGTGTACAGCATGGTAAATTAGAATATGATGTATACAGGAGAAAACAGTTCTAATAAAAGCGCAGAGCTCTTACAGTTTAAAAAAAAAAAAAAAAAAAAAAAAAAAGTAAGGTACCAGCCTGTAAAACTTAGGTAATTAACTTGAATCTATATATCAGGTCTCATATCAAATGATCCTGCTAAAAAAAGGATGGTATTCCATCTAAACATTACCTAGCCCATGCTAACCATCTATATTCTTTCTATTCTCCAGTCATGAAGGGATGTGGTAAGGAAAGCCAGAGCTATCTGACTTGAATCTGCTGAGGGACCTCAAGGGCAAAAGTCAGAAAAAGTAAAAGTAGGGAAAATGTGGGACTGCTGCTGAATGGGGCAGGGAATCTGGTGACAAAGAAAGTGGAAAAGGCTGAGGCAACCAATGCCTTCTTCACCTCAGTCTTTACTGTTAACACAGACCTTCAGGAATCCCATGCCCCTGAGAACAGAGCCAAAGTCTAGAGCAAGGAAGACTTACCCTCAGCGGAGGAGGATCAGGTTAGGGAACAGAGAAGTTAGTTAGATATACGTAAGTGATTTCATGGGAGGCATCCACAAGTGTTAAAGGAGCTGTCTGATGTCATTGTGAGGCCAGTCTCTTTTAGTTTGGAAAAGTCATGGCCATTAGGAGGGCTTCTTGAGGACTAGAAGGAAGTAGTCACTCCTATTCCTCACCCTAGAAGGGAATCTGGGGATCTACAGGCTGGTCGGCCTCACCTTGATCCCTGGGAAAGTGATGAAGCAACAAATCCTATAAACCATTTCTAGGCACATGAAGGACACAAAGGTGATTGGGAGTAGTCAGCATGGGTTCATGAAGGGGAAATCATGCTTGACCAACCTGGTAGCCTTCTATGATGAGATGACTGGCTTGGTGGATGAGGGGTGAGCAGTACGTATTGTTTACCTTGACTTTAATAAGGCTTTCAAGACCACCTCCCATAACATCCTCATAGACAAACTGATGAAATACAGGCTAGATAAGTGGACAGTGATGTTGACCCAAAACTAGCTGCATTGCTGGGTGCAAAGGGTTGTGATAAGCAACACAAATTCCTGCTGGAGGCCATTCACTAGTGGAATACCCTGGGTCAATACTGGGTCCAGTACTGTTTAACATCTTCATTAATGACCTAGGTGATAGGACAAAGTGGACCCTCAGGAATTTTACTGACCATACAAGACTGGGAGGAGCAGCTAATATTCCAGGTAGTTGTGCTGTCATTCAGAGGGACTTTGACAGGCTGGAGAAAGGGGCTGACAGAAATCTCATGCAGTTCAAGAAAGGGAAGAGTGAAGTCCTACGTCTGGGGAGGAATAACCCCATGAACCAGTACATGCTGGGGCACTGACCGGTTGGAAAACAGCTTTGCAGTAAAAGATCTGTTGTTAAGTAAGTTGGACACAAGGCAGCAATGGGCCTCAATAGGCACAAACTGAATACATGAAATTATATTTAAACTTGAGAAAAACTTTTGTGCTATAAGGATGATCAAACACTGGAACAAATTGCCCAGAGAACTGTGAAGTCTCCGTACTTGGAGATATTAAACACCCAACTAGACATTGTCCTGGGAAACTTCCTGTAGCTGACCCTGCTTTGAGCATGGGGGTTGGGCTAGGGGATCTCTGGAGGCACCTTCCAAGCTTAGTTATGATATGAATCTATGACTCTACATTAAGTGTGAAGAGAAACCTCAAAAAAAATATACACCCCAGTCTACAAGGTTACTATAGGAAACAGCTTAAATAAGAGCTGGGATTTATTTTCAGATTCAGACATTGGAATTCAGTAGTCTACACTGTAAGTATTAATGTGTGAGCTAAGTATCTGGGCTTAAGGAGTTTTAAAGTCCTCCTCCTCTAGCTAATCTGTCCCTTTCTATGAGAGTAACAAACTGTGGTGAAAGATGAAACCTGAGGAGAGATTTAGCTCTGTGTTCAGACAGCTATATATGTCTAAAATAAGGTTTGAGCTCCCAATACAGTGACTGAAGACCTAGAGTTCAATTTGTTTGACTAAACAGAAACCATTTGATTCCCTAAGGTATCTCTCCTAATCTGCAGTGGCCAGCTGGGAAAGGCAAAGGTCTGTTGTAGGCCAGCTCCACAAGGATGAGGGTGTCTTTGGTAACCTAGGGCACCTCAGACAGCAGTAGATGCTTGTTTAGTTGCCTGAAACAAGCTTTAGGTCTCCACTATTTACTATAGAGCTTAGACACCTACATCACCTAAACACATCCACTTAGTGCCATTTGAAATACCATAGCATCTCTCAGTGGCCTGGTCATTAGCTGCTGTTCTAAAAGTGTGCAGGTTTCCCACAGGTCCCATGTCTCATCTGCCATACCCATGCAATTGTCCTGATTAGCCTAAGACATCTCAAATAGCAGTAGCTACTGAACTCTGGAGCTGAATCCAACTCTTAAAGTCCTGTAGATGGTTACAGTCTTTAGATAGTTAAACTTAGGACAGATAAATCCAGATTTAAGTGCATATATTCACTGCTTATTTAATAGAGCTAGACAAGTAACTAGGGGCTTCTGAGGACTCAAAGTGCTTTCTGCCTAAATGCAGGTTTCTAAGGCACCTAGTTCTCTCCAGTGACTGCACTGTGAATGTAGGCATCAGTTTTAGGTAGGGGTTTAAATTAAATGACTACCTTAAGGTTCGTTGCATTCTCCTCCTAGTTACACCCACATAGGCATGTAGGAGCAATTGAGATGCTCTAGGGTACGCCATCTGGCATCCAGGTCTCACTCCAGAATGGCACTTCTGTATTTCTGTATCCAGTGTTGTGGTTGCCAGCCCCATCTGAATGCCCCAGGTATCCTAGAGCATTTCAAATGGCACTAAATGGCATTTAGGCAACTGAATTGACTCCCTGCTGTTCTTTTGGTGCTCAATCACAGAGATTAAAAACCTACCATTTTAATCAGAGGCTTGTGAACAAAATAATAAAAGGCTGTTTAATGTATAAAAGTGAAAGTAACAAAATACTACCTTGTAGACATACAGCAGTTGAAGCCATGAGGTGGTTGCTGGATCTGTGTAATGTGATGCTGGTGTCCTATTCTCACTAAATTTTTAACATGTACATAGGAGAATGCCATAGATGCATATATGTATCTCTAAGTATGCATAATGTTGGCATTAATTCCCCCCCCTTTTTTTTTATCAATCCAAAAATAACAGTGAAGTCTCATTTCAACATGAAGACCGAGAAAGCAGACAGGCAAATGACTCCCACTGTTGTAATGAGCTATAATTGTGTGCACACTGAAAGTATCTCCCAGTACGGCATACTGAAACGTTCCTCTAGGGGATCTATCTCTGAACTGAAAAATGCTGAGAAATTAAAAGCCAAAGGTAAAACAGCTCTGCCTGGCTATTACAAGATTCTCTAAGTATTACAACATTTTATGTAACTTACTGCAAATGAGGCAATATCTTAATATGGCAAAGGTTGAAAGGTGGAAAAGGTGGAAAAAGAATAGAGTTGTAGCCCTAAATCATAATTTTTGTGCTTTTGTTGGATCTACTAGAACATTGCTGTTGGGACAGTGGAATAAAGAGTAGTAGGTTAAAATGTCAGATCCCATACAGAAGTGTCATTTTGAAATGAAATTATATTAACACTTAGATATTAATATTTCAAAGTCTGCAACTTTTAGTGAGGGTGTCGATGACTGTTTGTGACCTGTAAGTAGTGCCACAGAAAGTGATATTTCTAAGGACAGAGCTGGGAAAAGAAGCAATGGACATTTGTGGAGGTATTCTGGTAAAGCATTGTAGAACGGAGTTCCCTCACATGACAATACATAGTTCTCTCTTTAAACAGTCTTCTGATTCACAGATTTCACAAATTCCCTTATAGTTATAGACTTTGAAAAAAATGTTGGAAAAGTAGTTTAGTGTAGCTGGTTTGGACTGGTTGCAAAACATCTGAAGTGTAAATAAAACCTGAAAAATTAGCAAACAGATGAGCAACTAGATATACAAACAAAAAACCCCCAGCTCTGATCTCTGCAGAGTGTTTATTCTAAATAAACTCATACATACTATTTAATCCATCTATTACAACCCAATGCCCTTTGCTGAACCTATGTCTCTTAGGGCATCATAGTCTGTATGAGGCACTACTGCTGTGCAACTGGAATAATCCCATATGATTCAATATAGAAGAGGCAAAAATATATAGAATGCTCTGGGAAAGCTCATCTTTAGTTTCTGGACCAGGAACAAAAGACCCTTGCAAACCTCAGTGACCAGAAATTTTGAAATCCAAATCAACCTCTTTTCTGTTCACTATCTCTCACTGTGACAACATTTTTCCTCTCTTTGGATGATTCCCATTTCAGTGCTGTAAGTCTCAGCACTTTCTAGCTGCTGGCTTTTGCCCAACTAGCAATCAGGAAACAACCTGTTCACTTTCTTACAGTTTGGGGAGATCTCTGAGGAGTGAGACACAGACATTTTTCCAGCTAGTTTGATTAGCCATCTCCAGGGAAGAAAGTCAGTCTCATTATCAAATGTAATTCCAAGAAGAAAACCTACATCTTTCCAGTATTTAGTGGGTCCCAGAATCCTTGTGGAACTTCTGCAGGCTAGAAATTACAGTGCCTGGCTCCGGTGAATACATCTGAAAATGTTTAATGGAGATTTAAGGCAGGATATTTTAGAACTCCCTCTATCAGGTTGAAGAGAAACCAATCCAATTAATTCTCAGCTGTTCTACTACTGAAAATACAGGGAATAACCTTAGTTCCACTTCATCTATAATTTAAACGATTATTTGACTGTTTAAATAAAGCTTTATTTTATTTTTGAAAGGGCTTTATTGTTAAGTTAATTGACACTTTAGAATCTGCTGCAAATCCCGGGGAAAATGCTATAAAATAAATGGTTTATTAAAATTTAAATAAACCTTAGTTCATGGGAAATTCAACCAGACCATATATGTCAGGGGAAAAATTCAAATCTGAGTGGTTTCAGGCATGCAGTAGGGATGGAGCTCTTCAGCCCAGCCACAAGGGTTGGCAGGTCTAGAAAAATCATTTACAGAAATCCACGAACCTGCAGAGCTCTGTTGCTGAAATACAGCTATCTGCAGCCACTCAGGCACCTGGAAAGTTTGTGGGTTTCATGGACAGACCTTAGTATCAAAGTTTCCTCTTAACAGGAACACAGACATATTGAGTGTAGACCACAGCTTAGGTCAATAGACAGCAAGTGATGGCAAGCTTTGTAGTTCTAGTCTGAACAGCTTGGCCCAACCTCCTGCTGCACAGTCCTTGCCTCCTGTTGTTTCTATTACAGGCATGTCACTATACAAAGACCTAGGAATGAAAGACGGGATATTTCAGTTGATGCAGAAGCAGCAAGTTTCACTGTCTGTAGTTTCTTCTGGCTTTTCTCACCCTTTAGCCTGGAACAAGATTAGGAATATATGGACGAGGAAGAGTGGGAAGAAATGGAAGTAGGGGAGTCTGTAGCACCTAGGCTGAAGATTTCAAGGAGGTTTCAAGAAAGAAGAGGTTTGAAGGAGTGGCAGGGAGACAGATGATTCTAGGGAAGGAAAGGAAAGTAGGGTAGAAGAAAAGAAAAGGTGCTGCTGCAGCAAATCTAAGACACAAACTATATCCTGACCTGTCTATGGCTTTACCTTTAACCTGGTTCCCAGTCAGTATCCACTTGAGGGCCTCACGACAATTATTACATACTGATATCATTTAACAAAAAGCTGTGCTCTCTATTTTGTTCAAACCAAGATGTTTACACTGGTTTTGCTGATCATGTTTACAATATCGTGATATCTCACACACTCATGTAGAGGAAGTTGCAAAATACAACAGTAAGGCACATGGTTTTCCTTTTTACATTCCCCAACACTGTGAAGGACAGTTCCTGACAGGCCAAGGAAGCTCTGCCTCACCAATTTTTGTGAGAGTTCTTCAATAATTTCCAGGAAGTCCCACCTTTTATAGACTAAATTTGAATCTCATGTCCCAGCCTATTCTGTTCCAGTATTGAAAAATACCATTGCTTTATATCTTGTCTTTCATCTCCTCCCCTGCCTCTTGGTTATTGAGTTAATAGTCACCAATATCTGTCCTACATAATAACTAGAAGACACCTCATCTGGTCAAAGCTTCTCTTCCCTAGGGCACCTATGTAAAGAAATATACACTCCTGTACACGTGAATATTAAAAGGAAGGTGGCTAATGATTGTGTAGTTCTTGTGCATAACTCCCAAAGAAGTAACTGGGAACTCTGTACAGAGACTGCAGCATGTGGGCTTTAGCTCCTTTAGTTTCTCTCACAGGTGATATTTTTGGTTTAGCTGCCCTTCTTTAAACCTGCTTATCTTTTCAGTACCTAAATACAGTGGGAAGTGCAGGTGCAAGGGAACTGGTAGTGCTGATTAAGTGACTGATAGGTCTGAGAACCAAGAAAGACAGAGAAAAATTATCTACAACCTTCATTTCCCCATGATCCTTGCTTTAGACAATGGTCAGAAATGTGTGTTTGCCTAGATGCTGAGAGCTATAGTCTCTGTTACTTTAGATTAAAGCATGGCTCTGCTGTCTTACGGAGGAAGTAAAGACTTTTGTCTAAGACAGTTTAGTTGATATTTTCTTAAAAAGCTCAAGACACACAAATATAAGGATCATGTGGCTAAGTGATTCATGGGCATTACAACACTGCAGTTAATAACTTTTGATTTATATGTGTAGGCATGATCTGATAATGAAAACTTCTGTTTTCAGAATTGGAGACTGTTTTGTTTTATTAAGCTGTAGTAACAACCCAATATAGCTCCAATATTTCAAAGCTCACAATGTGACCTCTAAGAGATAATACAGGCAAGGTGTTGTTAATTTCTTGTAATGAATTACATCATATTACTTCTGCAAACCTTGACATAAACAGGATATACTCCTTGCCTAACCCTTTCTCTGACCTATCTGAAAAGACTTTGCTGTCAGGAAAAAAATCAAACTGCTTCAGTTTTACATACCTCAGTGTATATACCTCATGTTCAGCACATGAAGAATAAGAAGTAGAATTCAGGAACAATTTAGTGACATATACATTTGAAGAGGTACAGAACTTGTTTTGTGAAGCTTAGAAAAAAGAACAATCATGCAACCTCTAAGTATACATGACTACATACAGGATTTACAGAAGTGCCTGGTGGTTTGTAAAAAGATCCCTTACTAAGAGGCAGACCAGGCATACTTTTAAAAGACTTGATTTTCAATAAAGTGTTGAGCAACTGTCCTTTTATAAACAAGTCTTATTTGGGAATTTGAAGTTAGGTGGCAAAGAACTATTTTTAAAATTTCTTTTAGACAACAGAGGAGATTAATTACACCTTTTAAAAGCAGTAAATTAATCCAATGATAGTATGATTTGGATAAGACTTACATGTGGCTCAGCAAAAAAACCATTTGGCTATTGAATGTAGACTGCAACTCCCAGACACTTCATTGGACCAAAACTTATTCCTTGTCCATTCCTCAATTGTTCTGAGAAAGAAAGCATATGTAGTAGATCACATGTACTCACATAGTTGGTTATAAAGCCATGTCCTCACAGAATCATGGAATGGTTGATGTTGGAAGGTCATCTGGAGGTCATCTGGTCCAATCTCCCCTGCTCTTCTGTTCCATACAAATACTGTGGAGTTCACAAATGGTAAACCTAAAGCTACCAGGCAGGCCCTGTCAGGCATATTGTGATGTGACACTGTGCATGGTCATTCACCTGTATGTGCACATTTGATCCAGTCAGGCAGCAGACAAAGGAAACATAGCACAGCCTCTGGTACACTATTAGAAGAGAAGAAAGTATGGTTGTTACTTCGTTCAGTTGGTAAGGGTGTGCACCTGTGTTTAGTCCATTATATTTAAAGGCTGAAGTAAGACTGCAGTGCCTTGTGCTTATTTACTGCTTAAGACAGCTTCGAGCTCTGTTTTAGGCGTGAGAAATATGCACTTAGAACAGTCAAAAAAGTTGACAATTAAGTCATAAGTTTATTAAAGTAGAATACATGATTTTCTTGCTTTCCCTTACAACAAGGTAAAAATCCCCTCCTCTAGCTCAATCTAGCCAAGACTCTGTTCCACTTACACTCCAGTCCTTCACATACATTGTTTGAGACACCAAAAAACTTCCTTGTCATCCATCTGTTTAGCACATCTGTCTCACTTGGACTAAACAACTCGAGGCACTCTTGTGGTGCTCTACAGAGAAAATAAATAAGTTTTTTATGTTAGACAATACCCCACAAATAAGTGAAATTGAGGGGGAAAAAAGTAAAAGGATCCTTATGAGATGTTAAATCATCGGAATTTTAATCTTCAAATAAAAGGAGTCTATTCTGGTGTTTTCTTTTACTCTCAGTGCAAGCACTAGTAGTAATGAAAAAATCCATAACTCTTCCATCTCTTTAAATCAGATGGTCATTTCCAGAGCTATGGAACTCAGATAACTATTTTTCTACAACATATGGAATTATTCTCCTCTATGTATTCCCATTTTTTTTTTCATTTTTAAGTAATTCAGATAATGGCATTTATACTACTTCTCCAAGTAATTTTTCTTGGAGTATTTCAAATCTGCATGTTATTCATATATCATTTTACTTTTTAAATTTTTCAAAATTTATGTCTGATTGTACCAACCTGAATTATTTCTCTGAGTTATTTCTTCAGCTGTATTTTTTTTTCATTTACACCAATAATATGCCAGGAGTAAATATGACAAAAGCCAAACCCACAACCAGCTGTCTGTATATTTAAAGCATATGCAGTTACAACTGGATAAACTCTGCCATGAACAAGCAGGATGGGGTTAACAGCAAGCAGCTAGTTCCCCAGCTGTGGCTCAGTGACTGACTCACAACAGCTGGAATAAAAGTTTGCAGACCAGGCAAAGTGGGGTGAGTTCTAGAGAGGTTACGACTTACCTTGAGGAGACTCTTTAGCTACAGTTTAGTAGAGAAGTGCTTTAGGAATAGTCTGAGAAAAGCCTTAGGTGTTCTGGCTGGGAAAAAGCTGAAGAGTATGGTTTTTTAAGACTTCTGTTGTGAGTCACTGAAAGATATCTGATGTGGATATTAGAATAGGAAGCTAGGGCCTTTGCAGGCTGAATATCCTTCCTTCTGGAGGAGGCTTGGGGATATTGAACCATTTGGATACTGCCTATGTTCTTCTGGGCTTCGCATAAAAGAAAATAGTGCTTAAAAAGGAATGTACCAGACCGAGTAAAGATTTTAAGAAATTTTAGTAAACTACATAAGGTACCATATCACTAGAGAGTAGCAAATGAAGGTTCTGTATTTAAGGAAAGTGATCTGGGTGTCTGATTTAAGAGTCTGACCTAAATAGGAAGGAATAAGGGACATCTAAGCAAACAGAACAATGCTAAGCATATGTTCACCAAAGGTGGATATGGCAAGTTGAGCTGGCTTGGAAGAAAATAATTAATTTTTATAGACAGAAGAGTCATCTGCATGACTTCAGCAAAGCAGTTGATATGGAGATTGATGAAAACAATTGAAAGGTGGATAACGTGTGCTTCAAGGAGAAAACAAAATAGCCTGTACTGACAGGAAATTATTAGCGTTCTGTGAAGTTCGTCTTATTTATCACTGTCATTTAATAGTCTTGGCATGCAAAAGCATGCTGATGTTACAAGGGTAGGAGACAACACTAACATGAAAGAAGAACAGGGTATTGTACAAGAAGAGTTAGACTGGAGTGCCAGAAATGGGATATTTTTCTACATGTTCTAAGTGCAAGGCTATAGCTGAGGGAATCTGTGCTGCTGAGGGAATTGGGAATTGGACGAGAAACGAGTGGGAGCTCATCACCAGGAAACTGGAGTAGGGAGAGGCTTGATAGTATAATGTCCAACTGTTGTCAATAGGGTGGCTGAGATACACTTGTGGGAATGGTATACAGTTCTGGTGGGATCTTCCTAGTAAAAGACACGGAAATACTTCTGCTGTATAAAAGATGTTAATTAGACCTCATCTTGAATACCAACTACTGTTCTGATTGTCCAGCTTCAAGAGAAATTAAACCAGTAAAGGGATTGCTAGGATGACTGTGGTAATGGAATGCAATCTTAAGAAGATGTGTTTAGTCTAGCAAAGCAAGATTGATTTGAGAAGGGATGTGATTGCTCTCTATAAATACATCAGGGGGGTTAAAGACCTAAGATGAATTATGGTGCTGGCACAAGAGCAAACGGATATAAAGTAGCCTTTAACAAACACAGATTGGAATTAGAAGTTTAAACCATCAGAGAAAATAGCTTCTGCAACTGAACTTCTATAGGAGTATTGGGAATTAAATTTAATTGATTTTAAAATGAAGCTAGTTCATTTCAAGAAGAGATCATACCACATAATTCTTATGATTGATCGGGACTACGTTTCCTTGATAACCAAGAAGATGCCTTGCAGTATCACAAGTTCCCTAAGATTCCCTGGTGTTTGACTGCATTCCCACATTGTGGTTTTGCCATACCAATAGCTCTGAGGGTGAAGAAAGGACCAGAGAGTAATAATGATCACGAGCACAGGCTTCTATTGTTACCAGACTCCAAACCTGAGTGTCACCAAATAGTAGCAGATTCTGAGTTTTAGGCAGAATCTTGAAACAGTTGGTGGTTCTCTGAGCTTTGCCAGCATGTGCCAGAACTCTAATTTTAATGCTTGGCATACCTATAGCAATGGTATTTCGTGATGCTGATCAGTTAGTTATCTTCAATCACACTCAGTTCAGGCCAAGTTAAAGCAAACACTGATAAAAATCATATAAAAACCTTGTAAAATCTCAAAAAGATGACACAGTCACAAAACTTACTGTATATGTGCCTTATAGTAGAAATATCAAATCACAGAATCACATAATTTTCTAGGGTGGAAAGGACCTTGATGATCATCCAGTCCAACCATTAAAAGAACACTGACAGTTCCCAACTACACCATATCCCTCAGCACCATGTCAACCCAACTCTTAAACACCTCCAGGGATGGGGACTCCACCACTGCCCTGGGCAGCACATTCCAATGCATAACAACCCGTTCTGGAAAGAAATGTTTCCTAATATTCAGTCTAAACCTTCCCTGGTGCAACTTGAGGCCACTACCTCTTGTCCTATTGCTCGTTACTTGGTTAAAGAGGCTCATCCCCAGCTCTCTGCAACCTCCTTTCAGGGAGCTGTAGAGGGCGATGAGGTCTCCCCTCAGCCTCCTCTTCTCCAGACTAAACACCCCCAGTTCCCTCAGCCGCTCCCCTTACGACCTGTGCTCCAGACCCTGCACCAGCTTCGTTGCCCTTCTCTGGACACGCTCGAGTCATTCAATGTCCTTTTTGGAGCGAGGGGCCCAAAACTGAACACAGGAATCGAGGGGTGGCCTCACCAGTGCCGAGGACAGGGGTCAGATCCCTTCCCTGTCCCTGCTCGCCACGCTATTGCTGACACAAGCCAGGATGCCATTGGCCTTCTTGGCCACCTGGGCACACTGCTGGCTCCTGTACAGCCGGCTGTCAATCAACACCCCCAGGTCCCTCTCTGACTGGCAGCTCTCCAGCCACTCCTCCCCAAGCCTGTAGCGCTGCTGGGGGTTGTTGTGGCCCAAGGGCAGCCCCCGGCATTTGGCCTTATGGAAACTCCTCCAGTTGGCTTCAGCCCATGGCTCCAGCCTGTCCAGGTCTCTCTGCAGAGCCTCCCTACCCTCGAGCACATCAACACTCCCACCCAGCGTGGTGTCATCTGCAAACTGACTGAGGGAGAAATACTTGGCTCCAAATTTTTCCTGCCCTCCATAGTGAGAACTACCCAGCTGATGCAGCTGTAGAAGTTCTCAGTTGAAGTTCCAGCTTTCTGAGAAACTGTATTTTTAGTTTTCACTTGTGGAGCATCAAATTTCTTTCATGCAGCTGGTCAATGTTTGGGACAGGGGTGATGAGTTAAAATTCAAAATGGTTTTTCTCTATAACACTCTTATCTTTTCAGTGACGATTCTTAAGGACTTCAGCCAAAGGAGATTTTTACTTTCATGTCACTGAAAATATCATGTTCGTGGTCTGTACTGCTTTGGTTCTGAAAATATCAAATGTCCTTTAGAATAGCTAAGCGCAGTTATACACCTACATGGTAAACCCTAAACTGGGAGACTGCCAATTTAACAGTGA
Source organism: Athene noctua (assembly GCF_965140245.1). Taxonomy (NCBI): domain Eukaryota; kingdom Metazoa; phylum Chordata; class Aves; order Strigiformes; family Strigidae; genus Athene; species Athene noctua. The sequence goes on from NC_134037.1 coordinate 219,742,267, forward strand.
ATTGCTAACCTATAGTGTGATACCATGCTGTTTACTACCACAGGAGATTACATTCATGCTTCAGCCACATCATACACAGAACCTCGTTTTTCACATAAACATGTTCATTGCCAACCATTGCTTATATGATCAAGATGACACAGTGGTGACCAACCCCTTTGAGCTAATAGTGGATTTGGGGTGTGATGACCCCAAACCCTGCCTCTGAGAGTCTTCATGAAAATCAAAGAAAAGAAACCACTTTTCTTGTTGTTGTTGTTATGAATAGATGTTGATGTATTTGAATACAACAGTCTTGTCATATAGATATGAATAAATATTTAAGATACTTATTTAAAGAAAACTTCTTAATACCTCTCAGGCCCTATAGACATAGAGCAAACATTTCTGATTTCACTGTAAAAAAGGTAAACCATCTTTAGATTGTGTACTGGTTTCATGCTACTTTCTCTAACTCTTAAAATGTAACTTAACTATTCAAAACTAAAGAACTGTAGCTCTAACAATCAGTTACAACTGCTACTGTAAATAGCAATTTACAAAAATCAGTCTTTTCAGGGCACAGAAAACTAGAAAATTAAGGAGCGAGTTTGATTTGTGCTATTTGTAGTCTAACATGCTCTGAAGAGTGCAGCTGGACATATGTTGTGTAATCATCTGTCCATCAGCTACTTTCTAACTGCTTTGCTCCAGAGAAGCCTGTTTCCACCTTGTACCTGTTTTACTTTCAAATTTAACTTCTTTGACTGTCAATGAAGCACCAAAATGCACTGATTTACAGTTCTTATAAGACTTTTGAAATAAGCACAGCTACAGAGTTTGTAAATCAATAAAACACTTGGCCTTCTTCCCCATTGTGGTACATGTGAATTTCTTGTATGCCGCCTGATGAATGACTGGAATTCATAATACACCTTATTGTTGACCGGAGAGTGTGGTTTCTCATGATTCCCATGCTGTTTGTATCACTTACCAATGTCCAGGACTGTACATATTACAGTGTAGCTATAGATAAAGGATAAAATTGCTACTCCCACATATTTTGTAGAAAACAAGGGTTCAAACTGCAGCATAGCATAGCCCTGTCTTACCAGGAAATGGCACTTCTGGTATTGAAAACGAGGGAACTGAGGCAGGCCCCTCCTGATGGGCTGTCCTGCTCCAGTTGCCTTGGGGACTCAGAACAAGGTCTTGTAAAACTAGACTACTTATATGTTATCCTGAAGTCTTCAGCATAGTATATGTTAAGATAAGTGGCATTAAGTTACCGGGCAAGCAGTCTCCTTACAGTGTCTGGGGTTAGCATGATAACTGTACAGTTCATATTGGCCTTTGTGGTTTATCTTCCTAGCAAATCACATACTTAGTTTTTTTTCTTATCTATTTCTTCCTCTTCATAACACACTTCCTTCTGAACTCTTTGGGATCATTAACAATGTAGATTGATGCAGACAGCCTGCACTGCAAATTGAAAAGGCTGATTAAGTTATCATGAGATGCTTCTGTTAAGCAAGGATTATCCTCTTGAGTTATTCTAGAGCACTTTGTAATAACATAGTTTTAAATAGACATGGGCCCAAGTGATAAAATTCAGATGAGGATCCAAAGCTTTTCTTCCTGAAGTTTGTAGAATTCAGATCCAGGTTTTCTTCAGGGTCACATTAAGGCAACCAAGGACACTCATCACACCAGGATATGAGGGCCTCACTCTGAGTCTTTTTGTACAACTGTGCCCTTGTCTGAAAAGGATCCATTCTCTGCTACCAGGGAGAAAAATGTAGTCATATGGTGATAAGGAAGAAAAGACCTCAGGAAGAAATATTGAGTCCACTTCCCATCAGTGGTGCCTGAAACAATTTCCACCATTTCATCTGAGAAGATGATTATTATATTTAAACCATATATGAATTTTTATTGTTATATATTCCACATGACTTTTTGTGTATTTGCTCTGTTTTATTTGGGACACTATTTAGGCTCTTCTCTTTCATTAATTCTAACCCCTCCCGACCTGAACTTCTCAGTCTAAAAACCTGTAAAGATACTTAAAAATAAAAACATGTTGTCATAACAGAAATTCTTCTAAGAAAAATGTTTTACTTCCATAAATGAAATTGCTGTGGAAGGAACAAATTATAGAGTATTAGCTGAATAAAGTGACATGCTAAACAGCATTGTTAATTAGTTTGCTTAGTCATGCTTGTGTATCTTTGGTAATAGTTAATCACATTACATTACTGTAAAACTGAAGCAGCATTTATAATGTCATTATAGATTTTTATTTCAGAAGGGAGCTTCATGTCTTCCAATTGCCTAATGCAAAATAATTTCTAATTAATAATTCCTTTGGAGTAATTATAATTAGCAGTATGAATGTGGGGAAACTAATGAATTAGGAAGAAAACTTACATTTTGTATTTGGATCTGTATGCTAGAATGATTTACAGTTTTTTTCTGCTTACTCTGGTAATGGCTATAATTTAATTATGACAACTTCAAGAAATGCTCCCTTTCCACATCACTGATTCTATTTTTCCTGCAGCTGTCATTGCATTTACTCTCAGAGATTGAGTTAAAAAAAGTAGCTGCAAGAGGTTACAAGAGAAAGGGAGTTAGCTGTTTCACCTTCTGCAATGAAGCCAATACTGAAGAGCTGATTTCAGTGGTCCAGTCTCTGCAAGATACACTGTGAGCTGCTCATAACAAATGTTGCCTCTCTACCCTTCTCCCTACTATGTTTTGAGGTGGTGACTTGTACAGTCCAGTAATTCATTCACTGAACTGCGTTTCCCAAAAAGACCTGAAGGACAGACAGAGGAGCTCATCATCCATTTCAAGGGTCTGTTTCTTATCACTGGGATAGAGAGGACAAGCTCTTTTTCAAAGATGTTATCCTCAGGAAACTTTACCTCCCTCTGCTATTATTTTCCATACCCTCATGTGTGTCTTATAAATTCCTTCACTGGAATAGGATATTATGACCATGAAGACTTTACACCTTTCTTTTAAGACATGCAAACTTTTGCTTTGATGCTTATTGAAATTGCTGTTGTAGGATGATGGTCATATCTAAGCAACATCTTGGCTACAGACTGAATGTGTCTTGATTCAGGTACATTCACACATATAAACAATTTAGTCCTGGAGATCTATTTCAGGGAATGCACAGACACTGCTCAAAACTAGTATTCTCCAAACAGAAACAGAAAGAATAATCAGGATGTGAATCCTGAGCAAATAACCTGAACATGCTTTGTTTCTGTGAAAGGCAGGCTGCTAGCTGCTACTATGCTGTTTTTGGAACCAGTGCTTGAACATAATAAAATTTCACATTACCTCAATGCATGTTCTGCTAAACACTGATTTTTTTAAATTATTTTTTTATTTCTTTAATTTTTTTTTTTCAAAGTGACTCTGATTTTTTAATAACGTGTGTGTATGTGATGTCTTTTACTTTGAAAAGTCTCCAGTTTACTGTGGAGATGGAAAAGTTAATGAAAGTGGATATTGGCACTATAATATCACCTGTCATCTGGAAAGGCTAAATACTGAGTAAGGTGTAAGGTTTGGATGCCAGTTTTGCTGTGCTTGGTCCTAGAGTTAGTATGCAATTGCTGAAAGGCAAAAATAGTTGATGATGTCATTTAGGTAATGTAACCTGCATTAGGAGTATAAAAAGCATGCAAAACCATTACAGACTCTAATGCCAAATATGAAATACACTACAAAGTCTCAGCAAACCTGTAACTCCATCCTTTTAAAGAACTTAATTACTCCTATGTGACAATGACCACTCTCAGCTACCATGTCAGCTGGTCTTAACAGACTTTTTTAATCTTAGCCAAGATGCTGTCTGAGTTGTGCTCAGTGCAGGATGTCAGAAGATGCAAGACAGAGCAAGGGGAAGCCAAGGGCACTCAGTGTGATTATGTTTGTCATCTTGCTCCTGGGGCTGCAAGATGATTTGGCCCTTTAGGCTGCCTCAGAATTGCTCAGTGTCGCACCTAGATGTCCATGTCTGCAAGGAATCTTTCATCACACTGCTAGATCATCTTAAAAGGACCAGAGCCGTTGCCAGCATCCCTGAATTTAAAGTGAATTTAAAGACCATTAGCATTTTTTTATAGTATATTTAAGAATGCCTAATGCATTTTACTTTCTGACTGCTGACATATCCTATGTTGGCGTTGATGGACTTCAGAAAATTTGTCTTGTGATTTGCTTCCTTGTTTTTAAAACAGTGTTTCCTTTCAGCATGGCTGTTCTCATCTTTGAATGTATTATTTCTGCTGAGACATCAGTTTTGATTAAAGCTGGCTTCCTAGCTGAAGGCTCTGAAAAATCAGACTGGACTTCCATCAAGGCTGTGATCAGATGTTGTTGTGTCCTGCTAGCTACCTTACACTGTGTCTTTTTATATTTATCAGAAGCTTCTAAATCCCAGAGAACGTTTTTCATACATATATTCTCAATAAATGCAAAGATAACATAAGCCTAAAGTGTATTCAGTTTGGTCATCTTATTATGTTTCCAAACCAGTATTAGAATATAGAACAGTAGTAACACTGAATTGACAGTGTTATTCATTTGTCTTTTCTCCCCCATGAGCCTCATCTATCTACCCTGACTCTGACACTAGGTAGACAATTAAAGCCTTTTTTAGTCCTTGCAGATTCTACATTCATCCTCTTTTTAAAATCACAGTAATGTCTGCTACTTCCTTGTCACTGTGGGAGGTTTCTTCTCCAGTCCCTATAGTAGAACTGGTGGACCTTTACCTGGGAACATCTGCGAGGTAGTACTAGGCCTAACTGGAAGGTCTGGGGAGCAGAAGCTGCAGGGTGCCCTGTTTGGAGAAGGATCTGGATTGTCCTGTGATGGCTACACCCAGGTCAAGCCAGCTCCAACATCAACCAGAGCGAGCTCCGCATCATGATTCAAAGATGCAGGCAGGCAGAGGAGCCCCTGGCGCTCTGGCTCATACGTGTTTTAGAAAGAGTGGCAGCTGCCAGTGGCAGGAGACATATGAGGAGATATGTGAATAAATGTATTTTGGAAATGGAAGAAGAAATATAAAGAATGTGTGGAAGGGGACATGTGATGGCACAGCTGGAGATGCACTCCTGTGAGAAGGTGACTCATGCCAGGGCAGGGACATCCCTCTCAGTGAAGCTGTGGGCTATCTACAACACCCCTCAGAGACTGCAGCCCATGGAGGAAGCCCAGCGCAAAGGAAACTAACTAAGAAGCAAGAAGCAAAAGATGGAAAACCTTACTCACACAACCCAAACTTCCTGCACCTCCCATTACCTCACCAAAGGAATTGGGAGGGATGAATGTATTGCACATCAAAAACAAGTTAAGTTGAGGCTAGGAAGTGAGAAGAAGAGATATTTGACTGAAACAGAGCCTGGTTTGCTTTTGACAGAAGTCTCACTGGTAAAAAAAAAAAAAAAAAAAAATATTCCCTTCTCTTAGCAGTATTATTTTCATTTATTCCCAAAGCCTTTGTCCATCCTGTAATAAGGATGCTGCAAGAGCAAAACTTAATGCATTCTTACCAAGGAATCCCATTGGAGATATTGGCAAAGGTGACACTATTTGATCAGGGAATCTAGTTCATGGAACAGAAGAGGGCCACAAGACACAAAAATCTTGCGGATTTTGGGAAAAGTGTTATTGCATTAGAAAAATCTTGTGCATTTTCTTTTATGCTCTATGAAAACCAGATAAGTCATTTCAATGGAAAATTAGATTTACACAATTTATTCATTTCCAAGTGGGAAACAGTGAATCAGTCTTGCTTGAAAGTCTTACTCCAGACCATTTATGTAGAATATTAATTAGAGACCTTCCCCAAAGAAGCTCTATGGGAAACCAGACACAGTCCTCTTAGAAATAAAGTTGTGGTGGTAAGGAAAGATAATTAAGTAGTCTATGATAGATTCCTCCCCTCACCTCCAGATGGAAGCATGGAAAGTATAGGGGGCTGAGAAAATCACTTTCATAGATGGGCTGATTCTGCATTTACACACAGTTTGGATAATGGGCTAAGTTATTATTATATCTCAGTACATACAGTGTTTGATACCAGCTTGTACTGAATAAAATAAGTCTTTCATAAGCAAGTGGAATCACTCCAGATACTGCTTGGTCTTTATACTGTTCTGCACGGTTTAGGTGGGACACCCTGAAGATAATGTTCAGAAACAAGGGACGTCAAAAGAAATATTAATGTACCACATATTAGACATGCAAGAATGGTTTCTCACTACAGTGACTTAATTTCTATTACTTCTCTCAGAACTCTGAGTATATAGGTGCAGTAGTCAGAGAAAACACATTTAATCTGTAGTCCAGATTCTCACGAGGACTTGCAGAAAGACTATGCTTTCAGGAAGTGTCCAGATCTTAAAAATTACTTGAGATCCAGTAGCATATGTTAAGCTGCACAGGAGCATCTTAGAGCTGAGTGTTTTCCACTTCAAATTTACCTGTGTGGAAGCTTTTGAAAATGTAGTCATTATTTAAGGGAATGAACAGGGCAATCCAGTTGTTACATTTCTGAGAACCTGGCTTTTCTGCTATAATTTTTTACAGGTCTCAAACTCCAAGTGTTTTGGTAGTGGTACAGTCTGAAAATGAAATTAAATGTCTGAGTAGACATTTCTTCAGACTGTTTCCAATATACTATACCTCAGATACATTATAATGCAGTGTGCCATATCCCATAATGTTTCACAGTAATTCAATAGCTGCAAAATTAACTTCATTGACTAAAGTACTTAAAGACCCTCTGGTCTCATCTGATGTTCATATTTTCATATGTAATGAAAACATATTTACAAAAATACTGTCACAAGAGAAGTTTACACTGTAATTCGAGGTCTTCTTATTGAAATTTGTTATAAATAAATCCCTAACTGAAATTGTTTTTTTCTTCTCCCAGAAGATTTGGTGATAGTTCCAGGTATTTTCAGAAGTGAAGAATATTCAAATATATTTTAGTCTCCTGTTACAAAGCACAAGTGCTCCTCACATGATTATGCACCTTCTGCAATTTCAACTTTCTTCTCCTTGGCAGATTCAACATATTGCCATGAAATAAAAATTTATAAATGGCTATTTTAAAAACTCCCCTCCCCACCCTCCCCCCATCCCAATTTATTCTGTTTTTTCCTCTCTTATTTCTTCTTGAAAAGGTCAGTTTAAAGTGAGATTTCAAGAGACCCCTGAGAACTGATTTGTGCTGACCAGGCAGAATTTTAGTCACTTAGACAAGAAAGGGAACTTCATAGTGTCATACAAATAATAATCAGAAAAAGTAGCTGTTATCACTTCTGTGCTTTCTAATGTCCTCAAGAGATGATATAAAAATAACAGTGAAGTAGAATGCATTTTAAAATTATGTGTAGCTAACCAAGGGAGATTATTGTTGTTTAATGTTATTAAAGTAAAAAAACCTTACTATGGTTTCTAAAAGGCATTAGCTACTTATTTGACTAAACAGGCTACTCAGATCCACTCTGAGAAGAATGAACTGCACAGCTGGTATAATGGCACTGAGTGGACAAGTTTAGTTAGCTCATTTCGGTTTTGGGGATGTCTTTTTTTGCATAGGAGCATTGTTAACACTTTATACAGAAGTTAGGACTGAAATTTGTATTTCTTTATCTTAGTAAACAAATAAGACAGTTGAAAACAAATAATGGTAGCAATAAGAGTTGGAAAAGTATGAGATGGGCTGCCCAGGGCAGTGGTGGAGTCCCCATCCCTGGAGGTGTTTAAGAGTTGGGTGGACATAGTGCTGAGGGATATGGTGTAGTTGGGAACTGTCAGTGTGAGGTTAATGGTTGGACTGGATGATCTTCAAGGTCTTTTCCAACCTAGATGATTCTGTGATCCTGTGAGACGAACTTCTATCTAACAAAAAGAAAGGCACTCTTTATGGGCAGTAACTAGCATATGTCCCCTCTCCACTGTGATGAAAGGTTTTAATGTGATTATAGTTTTTTTGACCAGACACAGGGCACTGGGTGCAGGCACTCTGTGCGGAGAGGCCGGGGCTGCCCCGTGCTGGACACAGCCGGTTCCAGCCGGCTCCAACCCACCCACCGCAGGGCACGGCTCGGCCCCTCAGACTGGGGGGGGGAGGGATGGCACCCCAGGTTAAAACATATTTAATAAAGGGCAAATATTCCACACAGGCAGAGAGAGGAAGGAAGTGTGGTTAAAGAAGGAGCGGAGGAGGTGCTCCGTGGTGGAGCAGAGATTCCCTGGTGGCCCATGGAGAAGACCACACTGGGGCAGTTATTTCCCTGCAGCCCGTGGAGAGGTCCATGCCGAATCAGATATCCACACTGCAGCCCATGGAGGACCTCACTCTAGAGAGGATGGATACGACCTGAGGGAACTGCAGCACATGGAGAGCCCATGCTGGAGCAGGCTGAAGGACTACTGCGCATGGAAAGGACACACGCTGGAGCAGGAAATAAGTGTGCGAGGAAATAGTAGCAAAGAGGAGTTATTATGGACTCACCACAGCTCCCATTGCCCATTCCCCTGTGCTGCTCAGAGTGGGACAGAGGAGTCTGGATCGAAGAAGTGAAGTTGAGCCTGGGAAAGCAGGGAGGAAAGGTGGTGTATTTATTTGTCTTTGTTTCTCACTACCCACATCTATTCTATTTGGCAATAAATTAAATTATTTTTCCCCAAGTTGAGTCTGTTTTGTCCACGACAGTAACTGGTAACAGATCTCCTGGTCCCTACCTTGACACATGAGCTTTCCCATCCTATTTTCTACCCCTGTCCTGATGAGGAGGGGCATCCTTCTGTCCCTCTGTCCCACTAAGGAGCAGCTGAGTGGGCATCTGGCAGCCAGCCAAGGTCAACCTACTCATGCATGCAATAAATTGCTTAGAGGATCTGTTGCTGTGGTGGAATTTTAAAGAGTTTACATTCCACACTCCAGGCCTGCAAGATGTCAGTATTTGGTTTGAAGTTCTACCTGAACTTCTTAAGAAGAAACGCTCATATTTTCACTGAGAAGGGATACACAGTAGCTTGGATTGGCTTTCCCACTGCTGTAGAAGCTTATTGTTTTAGAATATGAGACCAAGTTCAGAGTCAGTGTAGGGAGATGATGATGCCAACTTGGCCTATTAAAATTTTTTTTAAAAGGTTTTGGCATATCTTTAAAATAGTAATAAGCCTGATGATCTAATACAACAGCCTCCAATAAAAGTGCTGGAAGACTGTCTTAGGGAAATAAGAAAATGTTACTTCAGCGTTTGCAGTATTTTCTGTTCTTCTGTAATATATATATTTCCTGTGAAGTGGTGAGTAATATTAATATAAATCAATTAGCCAAATGGTCTGTATTTCATATTTTTAAAATTTATTTCCCATCAGGGATACAATTTGCTTATCCTCATTATTTCTCATCTTGTACATTTGATTTCTACAGAATTTTAATTTTCTATTACCTCTATGACCTTAGGCAGTGAGCTAAAGTCTGCACTGGAGGAAACTTGCACAGAAGCAATTTTGCTTTTAGCAAGAACTGAAAAATTAACCTTCCACTCAAAAAATCCAGGGAAAAATATGAGCTCTGTATTCACAGTTTTCATAAAAGAAAATTATTGAGATGTTCCTCCAGTCACGGCCTATACATGGAGCTACAGAGAGGAAGAGAATACAGTAAAGAACATGATGACATCCCAACATTTAATCCTGTACAGGGACTGTAGCCAAATCTTTCATGTGTTTGACTTCTGTGGGACTTATGTTTAAATTAAGAATATTCTTAATTGCTTATATTAACATTTTCTTTAGTCAAGGCCTAGGGAACAGGGCAGAAAAATAAGGCAGTGTCAGGGTGAGCTACTGCCTTTCCAGCTTCTGTGTTTACCACAGGAAAGGTGGTAAATGATTCAATAAAGAGGGGCAGACAAAGCTATAGGAAGAGACTTTATAGGAAAGCAAGGTAGATGACAACAAAGACTGATGTGACAAAGGGAAATAGCTTCTGTTCACAAATCAGTGGTGGAGTCCCCATCCCTGGAGGTGTTTAAGAGTCAGGTTGACACAACGCTGAGGGACATGGTGTAGCTGGGAACTGTCAATGTTAGGTTAATGGTTGGACTGGATGATCTACAAGGTCTTTTCCAAGCTTGATGACTCTGTGATTTTGTGAAATAGCAAGTGTTTGTAAGCAATTAATAAACATGAGATGTCCTTTTTTAAAATATCAAAAAGCTTTTTTAAATAAGTACTTTACATTGTGTTTCTTGAAGATTGCCAAATGGAGATGGTTAGAACAGGAAACAAAAAACCCAGAGTCCTTTAGCCCCAATGTTTGCTCTTATCTACACAAGCTACAAAAAATGTATGGAGGGTGCTCCCACTAGGTCTCAGCTATGGGGATATAGGATACAAACCTCCTTGGTAGAAGAGGGAACTAAAACTATGGTGGGATTTGGATCACTAACTTCTGTATTTATGTTTGGACTAGATGTCCACACAGCCATTATAGTGAGTGGATATCAAGGGCTTAATGGAGCAGCCTACCGCTGGGCACTATTTGGGTATGATCTGAGATTCTATGGGTACATCCTGTGTCTTCCAGCTGTCCCCTCAGAAGGGCAAGACTGTCCATAGGTCCTGTGTCATATCTGCTAGGCTCTAAGTGCTAGTTTTATTACAGCATCTTAAATGGCATTATGTTGACTGTGTGTACGAAATCAAACTGAGGCCCTAGTCAATACAGTTAGTCAAGTCTAAACGTGTCCTAAAGATGTCTACTTTAGGACAACATGAATACCTTTTTACTCCACTAACTACAATGTGTTCTTAGCAATTTTTAAATACAAACACGTGCAGTAGAGCTATCTAAAGTCAGAGGAGCTGAGTCCCAACCCGGGTGCCTCATGTTTGAATAGGTGGTCTCGGCATCTCTGGCTAGCTCTTGAAGACAAGCTTTTACTACTCTATCATATATCAAGGCTGACTAGTAGTGTTCTCAAACTAGATCTTCAGGATTCATCTGTCATGTAGAATGGGAAAGAGCAATGTTTTATTTGCATAGCCTCATGGAGTCAGCTATAGCTGTTCATGCTCAACAGTGACTGAAGTTCTTTTGGAACATCCAGGGAGAAATACAAGTTCTTGGAGAGATTATTACCAAAAACTTGTGTGCTGTCAAATTTAATGTGTCACTAGCCTGAAGAAAACCACAATTTTTAAGCAATCACACTTACATGCCAAAACCGTATTTACATCATACTGCAGGTGACCATTTTCTCTTGTGACTCTGGAACTTACATACACAAGCTTTGCTGTCACTGATGCAGAATGGTAAGAAAGCATCACTGTTCAGGAGGCTGTTCAGGATGGATAGGCAGGACAGGAAAGGAGGAGTTGCACTGTATGTAGGGGAGATATTTGACTTCACAGCCCTTACAGTTAAAGATGATGTGGTTGAGAGCCTGTAGGTGAGAATTAGGGGGATGGAAAACAAATATGATATCAATGTGGATGTCTACTCTCAATTATTCAGCCAGGACGATAACTCTGATGAGTTATTCTATAGCTAATTAGGAGAAATATCTGGATTGATAGCCCTTGTCCTTATAGGAGATTTCAATTTCCCACACATCAGCTGGGAATACCATACTGCCACTGCTGGGAAAAGTAAGGCTGGGAAGTTTCTGAAGTTTATTGAAGATCATTTATTTTCACTAGTACTTAGTGAGCCAACTAAGAAAGGTGTCCTCTTAGATTTGCTATTTGTGAATAAAGATGGACTTGTGGGACACGTGATGGTCAGAGGCTCTTTTGGCCACAGTGATCATGAAGAGGTTGAATTTAAAATTTTTAGTGTAATGAGAAAAAACGTCAGCATAATTGATATCCTAAATATCAAGACAGCAAACTTTAAGCTCCAAAGGGAGCTACTTAGCAGTGTCCCTTGGGAATCTACTTTTGAGGGCTTGGGGGTCCATGAGAGCTGGGCAGTTTTAAAGAACCACCTTTTAAAAGCACAGGAACAGGCAATCCCATTGTGTTGAAAGTCAAGCAAGCGGGTCAGACCAGCTTGGCTGAACAGACAACTGCTTTTGGAATTCAGGCAAAAAAAGAAATTCTATGATCACTAAAAGCAAGGTCGAGCTTTGCAGGAAGATTACAGAGCTGTGGTTCACATATGGAGGGAAAAATCACAAAAGGCTTCAACTAGAGTTGAAACTGACCACTGTTCTGCCAGACAACAAAAAAAGGCTGTTTGTAGTATGCTAACAGCAAGAGGAGGTCTGAGGAAAGTATTGAACAGATACTTGATGAAGATGGTCACCTGACAAATGGGGATGAAGAAAACAAAAGCATTTGATGTTTTTATTTTGCCTCAGTCTTCAATATTAATGATAGATCTTGGGCTTTCTGGTCATGTGAGTCAGAAGACCATGGCTGCAGGAGCAGTGATTTTCCATTTGTGGACACTGAAATTGTAAGGGAGAAGTGGTATCACTTGAATGTTCATAAGCCCATGGGCCCTGATGGAATTCATCCCAGAGTACTGAAGGAGTTAGCAGATGTCACAGCAGGACCCCTCTTGATCATCTACCAAAGGTCTTAGGAGTCTGGGGAGGTCCCTGCTGACTGGACACTCTTATTGCAGTTTATCAAAAGGCCATGAGAAAAGACCGAGGAAATGACAGAACTCCTAGTCTAACCTCAGTTTCTATAAAAGTTATGAGGAAGATCACACTGGGTGCTATTGAAAGGCATTTCAAAGACAATGCATTCATCAGGCACAGTCAACATGGGTTCATGAAGTCCAGGTAAGTCTTGTCAAACTAATTTGATATCTTTCTATGACAAGGTCACCTGCCTAGTGGATGATGGGAAAGCAGGGGATGTAGGCAGTCTGGATTTTAGTATGGTTTTTTTATAATGTCCCTCACAGTAGCCTTCTGGACAAGTTGTCCTACTGTGAGATGAGAAGGTACACATTGCTCTGGCTGAAGAACTGGCTGAACGGCAGGGCTCAAAGTGTAGTTAATTGGGCTGCATCTGGCTGGTGGCCAGTCACCAGCAGTGTTCCTCAGGGCTCAATTCTAAGACCAATTCTGCTCAGTATTTTTATCAATGACCTGGATGGAGGAGTTGAACACACCTTTAGTAAGTTTGCAGAAGATAATAAACTGGGAGGTGCTGTTGACTCTCTTGAGGAACAAGAGACCTTGTAGAGGGATCAGGATTGTTTCAGACTAGATATCAGGAAATGTTTCTTTAGCCAGAGATTGGTCAAACACTGGAACAACCTTCCTAGAGAGTTGGTGGATGCCTGGTGCCTATCAGTGTTTAAGAGGCATTTGAATAATGCTCTTAATATTATGCTTTAACTTTTGGTCAGTAGTCAGGCACATTGGACCAGGTGATTGTTGTAGGTCCCTTCCAACTGATATTTCCTCCCCTTCCTTCCCCTCCCCTCCCCTTCCTCCTCTCCTCACTGGTTTCACAAAGAGAGGCTATCAGTGCCACGCTAGAACACAGTGAGGCAATATCTCCAATAATACATATATATTAATATTCTGATGGACACTGGAGAAAGCAATGATGAAAGCAATTGGAGGAGATGCAGTTAGGTTTGAGACTGACTTTAACCACACTTTGAAACAAACATTTCATAAAAAGATGAAAAAAATAATCTGTAGCAATTGCTGTAACAGTGACTATTTATTAAGGGGAAGAAATCTCATTGCTTTAAGGATTAAAGATCCCAATCTCATGGAAAGAAATATTGCAAGTGAATCAGAAATGTGAGGTTAGCCAAAAGATTCATTTCAAGTCATCTTTTCTTTCAATTCTTCTTTAGCCTGAAGTGTCTACAGATCCTTCTGTATTTCTTACTGTGTTTTTCACATGCATAGTTCTTGTCAAAATGATTTAAAATTTTAATAAATATATATGCATTTTGCTATTCTATCAGAAGTTACAGTGAGAGAACTTATTCACAGGAACCATTTAGTGCAGAATTGCTGCTATGGAAAGGTGAATATGTAAAATGATGAAGGCAAATATTTTTTATCTATAGTTTAACTAAAGAGTTTCTTGAGAAGAAGGTACAACTGTGTTATGGTGAGATTAGAACTAGTTCAATTAGAATCAACCAAATAGGACACTTCATTAGATGAGTACCCCTAACAGTTTGGATGTATTACCTGAGTAATTGATTGTACTGACTACATTGGCGAAGAGTTAGGAGGTTCTTTAATCTTCTCAAACAGAACAAACAGACTTTCCATATTCATTAATATAGTGTTTTATAATTAAAAGGAAAAAAGGAAGTATGATACCAGTTGCCACAAGATGTCACAAAAATGCAGATTGTTTCTATCCTGCAGACATCATCGGTATCACTGGTTACCAGCTGGGCAATGTGTTGGTCTGGTTTGCAAAGAAAGCAAGGCAAAATTTCTGACTTATTTTTCTCACTTTTAGTGTCACTACAAATGTATTAGATGTCCTTTGAATATGTTCCATTTCACTTAATTTTATTTCATTACAAAGGCAGCACTTCAGAATGAATATTCCTCAGTGAAGGATGCTGTTGTCACATCCTTTTGGGAAAAGTCCACATCCCCTAGTGAGTTGGAGTCAGGGATACAGAGAATCAGAGGCCCACTATACTCCAGCTGAAAAGGAGATACTGGCAGCATATGAGGGGATTTGAGCTGCTTCGGAAGTGGTTGGTATGGAAGCACAGCTCCTCTTGGCACCCTGACTGCTGGTGTTCAAAGGGAGTGTCCCCTCTGCACACCATACAACTGATGCCATGTGGAGTAAGCGTGTTGCACTGATCACATAACAGGTTTGAACAGGGAGCCCCAGTTACCCAGGAATTCTGGAAGTAGTCACAGACTAGCCAGAAGGCAAAGATTTTAGAATATCACCAGAGGAGGAGGTGATGCATGCTGAAGAGGCCCCACTGTATAATAAACTGTCAGAACATGAGAAGAAATATGCCTTGTTCACTGATGGGTCCTGTCTCACTGTAGGACAGGTCGCAGAAACTGCTAAAGGAGAAGGTGAATCGAGCCAGTTTGTGGAAGTGAAAGCCATCTAGCTGGCTTTAGATAATGCTGAGTGAGAAAAATGGCCAGGGCTTGCTCTCTATACCAACTCGTGGACAGTGGCAAATGCACTGTGGGGGTCGTTGCAGCAATGGAAGCAGAGCAACTGGCAGTGCAGAGGCAAACCCATCCAGGCTGCCACATTGTCGCAAGATAATGCTGCTCAGCTAGAGAAACTGCTTGTAAACGTGTGTCGTGTAGATAACCACGTCCCTAAGAGTTGAGCCACTGGAGAACATAAAAATGACCATCAGGTGGATCAGGCTGCTAAGACTGAAGTGGCTCAGGTGCATTTGAACTGGCAACATAAGGATTATTTATTGATAGCTCAGTTGGCCCATGGCACCTCAGGCCATCAAGGAAGAGATGCAACTTATACATGGCCTCGGGATCGAGGGGTGGACTTGACCATGGACATTAGGACAGGTTATCCATGAATGTGAAACGTATGCTGCAATCAAGCAAACCAAGTGGTTAAAGCCTCTGTGGTATGGAGGATGATGGCTGAAATATAAATATGGTGATGCCTGGCAGACTGACTATGTCACACTCCCAAAACTCACCAAGGCAAGCACCATGTGCTTACAATAGTGGAAGCAACCACTGAATGGCTGGAGGCATATCCTGTGCCCCATGCCACCTCCCAGAACACTATCCTGGGCCTTGAAAGACAAGTCCTATGGTGACATGGCACCCCAGAAAGAATTGAGTCAAACAACACTCATTTCCAAAACAAGCTCATAGACACCTGGGCCAAAGAGTGTGGTATTGAGTGGGTATATCAGATCCCCTGTCATGCACCAGCCTCTGGAAGAATTGAATGATACAATGGACTGTTAAAAACTACAGTGAGAGCAATGGGTGTTGGGACCTTCAAACATTGGGATACACATTTAGCAAAAACCACCTGGTTAGTTAACAGTAGAGGATCTGCCAATTGAGCTGGCCCTGACCAATCAAAACTTCTATGTACTGTGGAAGGGGATAAAGTCCCCATAGTGAACATGAAGAATATGTTAGGGCAGACAGTCTGGGTTAGTTCTGTCTCAAGCAAAGGCAAACCCATTTTCAGGATTGTTCTTGCTCAAGGACCTAGATGCACTTGGTGGATGATGGGGAAGGATGGTGAATTTCAATGTGTACCTCAAAGGGATTTGATTTTGTGTGAGAATAGCGATTGAATTAAATTGTATAATGTTAACTGCAAAAAAACTAGCCCTGTCACTGTATGTCATCACTACTGCTGTTGCTGTGTGCCATATAAATAGCATTACAATAAGAATCACTCAGATCAATGAAGGATGGACTTTGATGAAACCAAGTGACGTGCAGCAGTAATAGAACTTGAACTGGCTTCAGCCCCTGGCAATCAGCAACTTCCTCAAGATCATCATCTCCAACACACAAATCCTGGGTATAAACTGCACCAAATCCACCAGCCACAAGCTCCAGATGCAGCATGCACAAATTCAACATCACACACCATCTCTTCTGCCCTGAAAGGCTACTACAACAGATTGAGTCCCAAAGTCATGGAGTAAATGAACTCAACGGACACATTAGAGGGAGGGCCCATAGACTAAGGCAATGATATCTCTGTGTGTGTGTAGCTATATATATGTGTGTGTGTAGCTATATATATATGTGTGTGTAGCTATATATATGTGTGTGTGTATATATATATATATATATAGGATAGAGAAAAAAGGTGGTGGTAAATAATTAGAAAGTATAAGATCTGAGCATGACTTCAGTGGTGTAGAATAAGGAGTGGATAATATCCTGGGTTTAGCTAGGATAGGGTTAATTTCCACAAGAAAGCTGTGAGGGGACACAGCCAGGACAGGTGACCAGAAACAGCCAAGGGGATATTTGACCCCGGGCTGATGTCATGCTCAGTACATAACTAGAAGAGCCGGCTGGAAGTGGAGGGGGGTGACCGCAGTTTGGGTAGGGGTCGAGTGCATGGTACCAAGTGGTGCGCAATGCATTGTGCATCACTCATTTTATATATTCGTTTTGTTTGTATTGTTGTTATCATTTATTTTTTCTTCTCTTCTTGTGGTGTTCTATTAAACTGTCCTTATCTCAACCCATGGGGTTTTACTTTTATTTTTCTCCTGATACTCTTCCCCATCCCATCGCAGGGAGAAGTGAGTGAGTGGTGCTTTGTTACTGGCTGGGCCTAAACCATGATAACGCTAGATGCCAAAATCTCTTATTTTTAGAGAATCTACAGTTTAGAGATTTGATCATAAAGAATGCTTTATTTGTGTGAACGAGCCTGTATTTTCATTCTGGATTGACATCAATGTGAGAACATGGAGTCCACATGTTTTGTTTTGATTCTTTTCTTTGGAAGTAAATAAAAATATTTTTGAAGTACGTCATTAGCATTTACATAATTTTGCAAAGAAGAAAATGGACTAGGGAGAAGATAAGCCATTTGTTCAAGGTTATAGAGAATGCGAGAGGAAACTATGGAGTTAGACCCAGACTTCCTGATTCTCTTTCTCCCTGCTATGAGAAACCCTGTAGACATATGTGTGGTTTCCTGTTTTCCTCGGGGTTCCCTGTTGGAGTTTGATAATGGCAGACTGCTAACTTTCAAGGTTTGTGAATAATATCTGAACACAGGAAATGTCATAGAAAGAGAAAATACATGTCTTCCCAACCAGCTTGCCCTGCCTAGGTTTATCTTAACCCTACCTTTCTTTTTAACCAGCACTCCCATACTGCCCAGTATTTTGAAACCATTTCAGCATAAATTTTGGCATAGTGTTGCAGAATCTTTGACAATATTATGTGTGTTAATAGGGAGGATTGCTGTTGTTTGCCTCCTGTATCCAATGCATTCCCAGGCCATTTTTTTTTCTCTACAAACAGGATACTATTTATTTTCTTGCATGAAATTTTTGATGGGTTTAATTTTGTGATAAAACCATGTGCAAGACATACCCTTCTTCCAATGAAGTGAACAACACAGAAAGAAAAATTTGGTTATGAGACACTGCTGAAGATGTTAGGGATGAAAAAAAGCAATAGAAAGAATGTTCTATATGTAGAGTCTGCCCATGTGCACATTGTATACAGCCTAGCTGACTGTACATCTGCATTGGATTATTTCCCACCATGCTTCCAAAAAGATAATTGGTAGATTATATAGGTTAAATTAAACAAATGACCATTTGGTCCTCTGTATAACGACCTGCAGAATAATCCTACTAGTATGAATCTGTTCATTATTTCCTTACAGCTTTATTTTAGGGGAAAAATGTCAGAGTCACCATTTTTGGAAGCACAAATATATGTAATAAACTCTGTTTGTATGTGGAAAAAAAAATCAAACAACAGAGCTACTGGAACATGTGTTCAGCCTTGAACCTCTGTCCTAGATGTGCAAAAACCCACAGCGATCACTGTCATCCACAGTAAATGACTTATTCTCTTTTTCTGTTTGTGAATTCTGTAAGCAGCAGAGAATGCCTTGATACTCATTCATTCACTGCATTATTTTTAACAGTATGGTTTAGTGACTTATGTTTAGCTAGTAATCTTGGGGGGTGGAAGGGAGATGTTCACTGCCAATATTTGGAATCTGAGTTGAGGTATTTGAACAAAGCTGTTTAGTTTTGACTGTAAGTTCTCTGTGTTTCTGTTCTTTGCTCTTTTTCTACATTTAGAAATTCCCTTCTCTGATATATTACCCAAACTTACTGTTCAATTGGATATTCCTGCCATGAAATAAATTTTCTAGAAAATCCAGAGAAACGGTGATGACGGGAGAACAAAGGCACCTACGGTGAATTTTGGTCCCAACAACGTATGTCTAGCCAAGTGCATTATTTTTAATATGCTATTTCAGAAGGCATAACATGAAATATGAAAATGAAGACTTCCTGAACACACTTAGAAACACCTGGAAGGAGCTGTACATGCACAGGGAAAAATGATGAATGATTATTTGGGCCCCTGTTCTCATTCTGTCATAGCAACCATTGATTTTAATGGGAGCAAGGTTTGACTGAATTTTGGCTTGGCAGAGTAAGTCCTTCCCTAGGAGTCCAAACTTAGCCATTCAGCCATTTTAGAACACTCTCATGCTCTCCCTGCCTCTCTGCAGCTGCCACTGAAGTGCAAAGAAGGATTTTGAATGCAGAAACAGTCTTGTGGTCAGCTTTTGGTGTTCGAATGTCTTTTGACATTAATGAAATCTTTGGGATATATTTAAAACTTCACCATTTTCAGTAGGAAATTGTTTCTGTTTCTGTGATTTGTACACACTTGTTGATTTCTATTGCTATTCTTTCCTTTGCTTTACTTATGTTTAGTGTTACTCTCCATTCTTATTGCAGCTGTATCTAGGTCTGGCCATTTAAGCACAGATGTTGCAGCAGTTGAGTCAAAAGCCCTTATGTTCACTGAAGCCTCCCCAGACTTCCACAGTCTAAATGATTAGTATGATAATACCAATCCTTAATACCCAGCTATAAGGAGTCCTGCAGAGAAGTACTATGAATGTGTATTGGATACCACATCGAAGCACAAGTTTCTTGTTTTCGTCTCACCCTTGTCCCTAATTCCTTTTTTTCCCCATCTTTCTCAAGGCATGTTGCAGAGATTACTGAAGGTCTCATATCGGACTTGATTCTTGTATAACTTAATGGCTCATCAGAGTATTTTGAGGACAAAAAGTTCTGTCAAGTGAAAACCTACAGCACCCTCATGTTGTCACCCTTTTTACTCAGCTGGGTGGTCTAGAGGAGCTTCAGAGAAACAAGATCACAAGTCATTATTTTTCCAGAACATTCACCAGCACAATATGAAGTCTAATGAAAAATATACGCTATAACTGTCAAAATAACTGAACAAAAGACACTTGAGGGATTTTAATGCATTTTTTGCCACATACCAATTTGCAGCTTTCAAAAATGTACAATATGTTTTTCAGCCAGTAGGGCCAATTAATACTGTAAGTAGCCATGTACTGAATAGAGGAGGTCAATATGATGTAATGTTGTGCTGTCACTCATAAACTAGTTGAAGGAGAATCTAACTGTTCATGACATCAGTGGGACTTTGGAGGAGTGATGTCCTTGAATTAACTCACTTATTATGATGGGATAGGACTGCTGTGGTGTTTTCTTCAAAAGGTTTACAGAATTTGTACCATCAGAGGCATTTTGATTGTAGTAGATGGCTGTTGTGCTGTCAGTTGGAGACTGAACAGAAACTGCATTTCTCCGAGATGTTTCACTTTTCCTTTTAAACAGTATGTAAATACACAGTCTGTAGGAAGTTGAGATGCTTTTCCCCAAAAGCTTAGAATCAATTTAATGCTAATGGGTTACTGTACTGACAACTATTGGTAGAGATGACCTAAGATATCTTGTGTACATCCTTTCAAAAGCAGGCATTATATATTCTGGCTATGTTTGAATACTGCTTTCTCATTTGACATGAAAAATACTTTAGAGCCACATACCACTTTTGAGCTGCAGATCAAGTGGCTTGTGATCTAGCAAGCTGGAAGAAGTGGTGTTGCTGTATTTATGCTCACTACCATTGGCAAGAATTATGCCAACCACATTATGTGATACTCTGCAAACACACCTTTTCCCAAGCTGTCAGCCAACTGCAACTGGATTACTCCAAACCCCAGTGTGCTGTTGCTACCAAGAGCATAACATTCATTAAAAAGGCTGTCACTGCACTTTTACTATTACCCAGTAACACATGCCATAAAAGGCACGTATTTATTTGCAAGAATTTCCTGTAAGTATGTAGGTAGTAAAATGGACTGCATTCATTTGAAGTAATTTTCTCCAGGTTGGAGAAAACTGATAGCAAACACTAAAATGATTTCCATACTGTATTAACATACAAGCATATGGATGGAGGCATATATCACTCTTGAAATGCTGGCCCTTTGTGCCTATCTTACTGCATTAGAAATCAAATATGTATATGCAGCTACATCACACAGGCAAGCTGTAACTTTTGCCCATTTGATTGGACAAGTATTCTGGAATAATGATACACTTACTACATATTAACTGTATTGCGATATCACTCCTTAGCCTGACAGTGCTTAAGAACAATTTGCTTGAGCCCTATAAAACACAAAAAAATAAAAATAATAAAGGCTGAAGTCCTGAAGAGCCTCCAAGGTAAACTTATATAGGTTTTAATGGAATATAAGAACAAGTGAAATTGAGGCAGTGAACGGTATGTAATGCGGTTTACATAAATGCAACAGTCACATAGAAAAACCTTGCATTACATTGGAAGTTTTGGTGTATAAATATGTATGTAATATAGAGATACATGCTTTATTGTAAAATGAAAATATGTAATAAAAAGACATTTATGTGAAAACATGAGATTTTTCATATTAAACTATGTTGGTTTCTATGTTCAAAGTGCCAGAGCAACTGGAGGAAATCTGTGTTTTGCCTTCTACATGTTGGAACACAGCCATTTGGGCTTCTATGGAGAAAGCTATGGAAGTTATAGGCAGGCCTTCTGATATAACAGAAGGTGGCAGAGGATTACAAAGCATTGTTTTGCTATTAGAGGTGCCTTCAGGAATTTGTTACAGGCAGCATAAAAGTTCTATACCAGGTATCAGTGATACTCCACTGATGCCCGAGTTCACCATTCAAGGGAAAGTAAGCCTTCCTTGCTGTCTGTCTTTCCTTCTCTCTCTCTCTCTTTCTCTTTTAAAATAATTGTGTATATACGAACAGAGGTAAACAAGGCTTACCTTAAGCAAGGCTGAGATTATAGCTGATAGCTAATGCAACTAATCATCCACGTGGTTCCCAGCATCAGACATAATCCAGTGCTGTTTTCTCCTCTGTCATAGAACAGGGTTCATATCACCAGGCTTTCACTACCAAGGAGTTGATTGTTCACATCTAATCCTGTCATCCAGACTCTCTTTATGATCAATGGTGAAAAGCAGTCACATAGAGGGCAATCCAGCTTTCCCATACTGCTATTCTAGGATGAGGTGAAACATCCTTTGAAGGCATCAGTCTATCTCCAGTGCCTGTACAGAGAGAATTTGTATGGTTCTGTATTCAAGTTAGATTTAAAATGGTTAAAGATAAGAGATGCAAAGCCATACTCTTAGTCATTCTACTACCAGATCACACAAACAAGTGTTTATGAAGGCTGTTTTTATTACAACATTTTCATTACATGTTCTGAAAGGTGAGTTTGTATTTTTTAAGTTTAAGCAAAACCATCTGAATATGAATCAGCCAATCCCACTCTTAGAATAATACAGAGGCATGTAATTTAATTTATAAAACTAGTATACTACCTATTCTCTTAGGATTGAAACTGCTAAAAGTGAAGTATTTAATTACATTTTCAACTGGAATGGAGAAGAGCATAACCTAAAATGTCGGAAGAGTAGGAAGGTAACAACTGGAGGAAGACATACTCTGTATTGCGTTATCAGTGTGTGTTTCTCAATACGTCCAACTGCAAGGCAGAACAAGGCAGTGACGCATGCTGTGATGGATTTTGAGTGCACATATTCTCTTATGCTTTTATTATAGATGACATTATGTTATGCCACTTCATGGTTCTTTACTGCGTTTTCAGCCCTTTATCTCTAATAAAGCCTAATACTAATTAAAGGTGAGCGGGCAGTCTATTAACTGGGCCTCCCAGCTCTCAGCCTGCCTTGTCCCACTAACCCACTGCTCTCGGGAAGTTTGGAGGACACAACTCTTATACATGGGATCCCAGGGACCCCAGGGATCCCAGGGACCCCATGTCAGTAGTTTGAAAAAACTCACTGTCTGCTTCTTCAGACAGTTTGTTCCTGCTTTGACTTACCTTCTGGAGGGAAAAAAGGCTTTCACTCACTACAGAGATTGCCTGGTGGTCCTAAACTATACTTAGCTATTGTGAGTGCTCTCCTTTATGTGTCCTCTTGTGGTGCAAGTAACACGCTTACCCAGAGGAAGCTGTGGGTAGGATCTAGTTCTGAGTAAGTGCAGATGTGTGCTGCAAGAAGAGGCAAACTGAAATAATTAAGGCTTAAAACCAGCATCTTATGGCCACTGCTGTGAAGTAATTCCATTTCTGGCACAGTCTAATGCTTTAATCTGTGTTAGTGTTGGTCTTCAGAGTAATGTATACAGTATGGGCTAGGGAGCATAAATGCCAAAAATATTGTGAGTGTGACATAGGCGAATTTTAAATTAATAACCAGCTATTTTTATACTGGAGTATCAATGCATGAGCAATTAGAGTGAAACCTAAAGAATGCAGGAAAAAGAAATATTTTTGTCTCACTCGAACTGAGTATTTATGAATATATGTTATAAACCTTCCTATTTTAAATATGTCCTTGTACTGGTCAGTGATGCAACCTTTTCATAACCATTGAAAAGTAGAAGTGTGTGAAGGGTGGAATGGCTTTTGCATTATTCATTCCAAGCTATTTGCACATCTGCAGAGTAACTGAAATGAGGGAGTATACAAAGACTGTAATTTGGCCCTTTAGCACCTACAGTACATTATCCCACAGGAGTCCTTCACTCCATGAAAGAAAAGTAGAGGAAAACAGAAAGGATCAGAGGAAGAGCTCACTGAGGTCTTGCTGAAGACCAGGATCAATAAATCTTTAGTACAAACAAGTAGAAACTTCAAAGCCCAAAGGAACATTGGTTTATTTTATGTTCATGCACAGTCTTTCACTAGTATGATTCAATCAATATGCCAAATACTAATGTAAACTTGGGTGGCCTTCATATAACACTAGCTGTTGCTGTTCCGTGATTGTTCCACCCGGTCTGTGCTGCATTGGTATCTCATGCCTTTTTCATAGAGCAGACCATCCTCCCCTCTTTCTGGTGTATATGTCACTGGTCTGTTCCAAGGTGCTGCCCATATGCTTCTGATACCATAAAAACTTCTGAAATGAGGTAGCAGAAATGCAATATGGGCAGTGTTGCAGATTGAAGCTGGTCCTTAGCTGGCATACTTGGGCATTGTTTCACCTAAACCAGAAGTCAGTTACTAGTTCTGCTCCCTGCCTAGTGCTCTGTCACAGTGGGAAGCTTTTTTCCTTGATTTTTGAGTATTTTACGATGTTCTGCCAGTGGTGGGTTTGGATTTCCTTGAAAAGTTGTATCTCTTCTAATTAACAGCTTGTAACTGATCACATTTCGGGACTCCTGTTTCTCTCTGATTTCTTATTTTTTTGTTTGTCTGAAAACCAACAAAGAGGTAACTGAGTCCAGAGGAATAGGATACAGAGCTAGGACCATGCTATCTCCTGCAATCTCAGCTAGTAAAGAGTAAAATCAAGCTGCTTGAAGAAGTCAAGTCCTTTCCTTTCATGACTTAAATATAATTTCTAAAAGAGAAAAGAAAACTCCTGGGTCTTGCTTAACACTTCCAGCATTCAGATTCTGCTTCTCTTTACTAGCCCGTGCAGTGGAAGCACGTGTTGGACTGGGTATTCTCAGCGGCTGCCATTCATTACCATAACCTTCTGACAGTAGACACAGGATACCTGTGGTCTTCAAACTCTGGATTTCTTAACAGGCCAGCAACTTCAGGGAGAACTGTAAAGTGAAAGCATCAGTAACATGGCTGAGAAGTTCGGTACTGCAGAGCAATGGAGGTGTTGCGAACAGAGTAAGTACAAACGAGTGCAGGGGGAGGATGCAGGGTACAGATTCTGCCTTCCTCAGTTTGACTGGGACACGGGTTAAACTCCCAGCTCCAGGAGACATGGGAGTACATATGGATCTCACTCTGGTTCTTCAAAAAACCCACATTTTTTCCTTGTGGCCACTGGGGAATGTTTTGAAAATGGCACTTAAGTTTGATCAGTGTTAACCATAGTCCACAAAAATCATAGTTCTGATAGATAAATTATCTCTGTTCATTTTAACTCCACTTAATGTTCATCTAAGGAAACTCAGGACTGCCACCTCAGGCTGCAGTCTGGTCTGTTACTCCCACATCATTAAAGCTTCACCAAAGTTGTAGTGTTTAACAGATGCTTCTTTCTTAATTTCTGGCCAGGTTTCTGAAGAGAGTTTCCTTTCCTTAGGAACTCCCACACAGAGTCAAGGAAAGCATATTGAGAGGTAGAAACATTTCTTCTTCCAAAAGAAAAAAAATAAATCCTACAGTCAGCATAGCAGAAAGCTGTTACATGTAATGCATGCTCACTTCCCTGTCACCTCAAGGATGCAAAGAGCCATGGTTTGCTTAGTGCCTCAGATATATTAATCTAAATCTGGGTTTTTTTCATGCCATATGTTGAGACTTTTTTGCTGTGGTAAGGTTTGTGAAGCTTTGAATTGTACCCTGAACCATAAACACTGCACTTTGAGCTTTCAAAAATGAAGTGGCAATACCGACGAGTATTTTGTATCCATTTAATGAGGATCAAAAGCCTCACTTGTTGTCAGCAGCACTTTATGAGTAGCACATTGACCTCAGTCTTTCTTGGTGGAACATTCAGTTTAATAGCGCTTCTCAAGCTGACCTAGTTTGAAGATGAGCCCCTGGGGGTGGGACCCATTGGACTTAATTTTAGAAGACTAGAAGTTCAGTGTCAAAGTCTGAACTAGTCACCCTAAGCTTCCTAGCAGAGGAATAGGTACCTCCAGAGGATGATTCATCTGGCCTATTTTAGGATTATCTTTTAGAATCACTGTCTTTTAGAATCACTACCTAGAGGTACCTGTTTTTCTCTTTTTTTATTATAAAGGGAGCCTGCAATGGCAAGCTTTAGACCTAAGTGTCAGACTTCTAAATGCTTAAAATAGGAATTTAAACCCTGTGTTGGGTATCATCATGATCAGTGGAATATAGAAGCTTAAAGAGAATGGAAGTAATAAAGTGGAAGTAAATGGATAAACTCTTTTTTATTATTAACAAATAATGGAAACACTTTATGTTTAAAAACTATTTAAGGTAATTTTAATCCCTTTTTAAAAAAAGATTGATTTTCA
Organism: Athene noctua; assembly: GCF_965140245.1. Taxonomy (NCBI): domain Eukaryota; kingdom Metazoa; phylum Chordata; class Aves; order Strigiformes; family Strigidae; genus Athene; species Athene noctua. The sequence continues at coordinate 219,768,395 of NC_134037.1, forward strand.
GTGGCTTTGTCTTGTTAATGAGAGTTACCAATCTCTGCTCCAATAGGGCCATTAGCAAGTCACTTTTTTACCAATTATTTTTTGCACAAAGGTGATTAAGTTTCTTTTAAAATTTTAAAAAGTTTCTGGTGTCTACCTAAATATATCCAGCCATAAATTTCTGCTCAGGGAATTAAAGTACTGATTTGACATTCTGCAAAACTGAGGTGGTAGAAACTTCCAGATATGAGTAATCGATACATTTCTAGGGAGCTGATGTTAGAGGGAATAGATCAGTGTCTGATACATGAAAAAGTTTTACTGATCAAAGTTGGGTTTAGATCCTTTGCTCTCTGCTGGATGTTTCTATCTCCTGCTCTAAATGCTAATAAACTGTCCATGACATCAAGCTTTGCTGCGTAAAATTTTCTTGTGGATAGAACAGAGAGATATGATCAATTCTTTCCAACTTTTTCAGATTGATTTTTTTGGCTGCACTAACCTGGCAAAATCAACAACATGAAGCTTTGAATGTCCAAGTCCATCCTATAAAGGTTCAAATGTCTCCTCACTTCCTGGATTTATCAAATCGCTGTCAGATATCAAATACTGAAAAGTAAGATGGTGTATTGGTAAGATTAGCTGAACATCTTTTAAATCCTCCATTTCTCCAGTTAAAATAATTTGAGGCACCTCATTTGTTTTCTATACTTTTAATACCCTGTTAGTGACTGATGAGAAAGAGGTAAAGCTAACAGCAGCCTGCTGCCCACAGACTAATGATCCACACATGGTATTTTAAAGAAATTCTCCTTTGTACAAATGTGGTTCCTAAAGTTTACGTTCAGATAGTAAGGATTTATACTTTTGCTGAATGATGCCAGTTTTTTCTGCTGTTTCTTCTCACCCCATGACTCCATTCAGCAAGGATCATTAAGGAAGATAGCAGACCACTAGCAAGAATTTTTTTACAGTCTTTTTGTATGCACTCTTATTCTTTTTTCAGTGCCTTACGCTGCATTATCAAACTACCTTTCAGTGCCTTTTACAATAAAATAGTAAAGAAGGAATAAGAAGTAAAATATATATATAATGCCTTCTTCCATATGCATAGTCATTTTCTAGCCCTTTAGGAATGAACCAAATTATCAATATAGTGAATTAATGAATGTTTGTGCAGCATTCTGAAGAGTCAAAGCACTCTTCCAAGATATAGATATTATTAACAAAAGATGTGAATGTTTGCAATATTTTTATGATCCTCTGGGTTAAATAAAATGCAGAAAATGACATGACCTGATAGACAAAAATCTAGACCTGAATATGAAAACATTGGAAGGTCCTCAGGTAGGGCAGGTATTTTGCTATTCACATTGTTGCAAGCTCAGCACACATGCTGCTTTATTTTTTTCACAAGAGTTAAACTAAACTATAGTTGATTCCAGTTATAAACAGTTAAGCTTTTCCTCTAGTCCCAGAGTGATATATGATTGTCTATGATGGACAAACACAAATAATTTGATTTTTTCTCCCTTCATTCCCTAGAGAAATGTTTGCCATTGGGCTGGTTGATTACCTTTTATGTTTTTCTGCACTTACATTGCTCTGTATCTTGGTAACAGTGCCTCACATTGTCACTGTTGAAACTCAGCTTACAGGAAGTTACAAACACACCAGCTTGACACAATCATTAAGTAACCACACTTTCAGGCTCTCAGAAAAGCAGAAATATAACTTAGTCATAGAATAAACCCGTGCCAGTGGATTACATTTCTACAGGACATGTAAGCCTGAAGGATGGTCTTGTTATATTTACTCTGTGTCTCATCCCTGCACTGGGGGCATCTGTGTATAAATCTTCAGAATTTCTCCCTGGCCATCATGAAATAATTGATTGTCTCTCTCTTTTTTTTTTTTTTTTTACAAGCTGAATATGATTTTAACAAGAAGTCTTCAATTTAATTGTGGATGGAAATAATATGTAATTTTTACTTTTTTGTTTTTAGATTCTTGTAGTGGGAATTCAGAGATAACTGTATTAACTACAAAGGTAGTTTATTATGTCACATAATCTGGGAAAAATTATTCAGTGGAAATTAAAGTATTATGTATTCATCCACTGCTCCCTTCCATGACCAAAGATTCCCACAAAACTTAATAGATGATACCTTTCTAGTGATTGTATTTTGTTGAATAATTTTTAATCATCAAATTCTGACAACTTTTCGAGAGAAAAAAATGTGAAAAAACCACAACTCTCCATTGCATTTACAGAGAGTGGATGGTCATTCCTACGCACCTTTTACTGCATGTTTCTAGTACCCCACTAGTATTAGCTGTCTAATATAGAGCTGTGTGATGGTCTGCCGGGACCGGAGACCACATTGCCGTTGCCCCTCCCCCACTCTCGGACACAAGTAGGGCACAAACCCCGGGTTAAAATAAGAAGAAATTTAATACAACAGTGCAGCCACTGCACTGCAGGGCAGCCACACCAAAAGCCCACCGGTACCCTTTTGGGTCTTTGAAGTACCCTCTCCTGAGGTAGTCTATGCCCAGGATGCACGGGGCATCTGGGCCAGTCACAGTGGGGTGCTTATGCCAGTCCCTCCCAGTCAGGCTCACTTTAGCTTCCAGTAGGGTCAGCTGTTGGGATCCCCCTGTCACTCCGGAGATGCAAATGGATTCAACCCCACTGTAGCTCGATGGCATCAGGGTGCACTGTGCGCCAGTGTCCACCAAAGCCTTATACTCTTGTGGGTCTGATGTGCCAGGCCATCGGATCCACACTGTCCAGTAAATCCGATTATCCCTTTCCTCCACCTGGCTGGAGGCAGGGCCCCTCTAATCCTGCTCATCATCACTCACTTCTTGTAAGAATGATTTACTAGTCCCCTCAAGAGGGTCAGACATAACGTTCACCATTCTGTTCTGCCTGGGGGATTTCTGACTGGACACTGGAGCTGCGCTCCTCTTGGAGGACTCCCCTTTTGTGATGGTCTTCCCTTTCAGCTGCTCTACTCGTGCAGCTAGGGAGGCAGTGGGCTGTCCATCCCACCTCCTCATGTTTTCTCCATGGTCGCGGAGGAAAAACCACAGGGTGCCTCGTGGTGTGTACCTTCTGCTGCCTTTCTCTTGGGTGGGGAAACGTTTACTTCTAATGGCTGAGACATTAGCCCGTGCAGGTGGAATGTAGGACACGTCCTCTTCCACTTTCTGGAGCCTCTGAGACAGTTCCTCCACAGCTGAGACCCAGGAATGTTGAGATGAAGGGAGATTTCCCTCATATTGCCGGAGCTTGCCAACCACTCCATCCACTGTTAGAGTCTGGGTGTCTGTCCACCAGGACACTATTGCCAATGCTTTCGAGTGCGCTTCTGGTGCGCTCTTCAGGAACTTTTGCCACATCAGATGAGTGCAAGGGGCTGATCTGGGTCCATGGGTGACTGCCCATCATTCAGATCACTGGTTTGAGTCTGTTTCCCTATTTCCCTATCAGTGCCAGCCTCCTTGGCCAAAGATCCCAGCTGCTTGGCCTCTCTCCCCTCCATCTCAAAAGCACTGGCTCCATTGTCCCAGCATCGGAACAGCCAGGTGCAAATCTGCTCGCCTCCCACGCAGCCGAAATCTCTCCACATCTGAACTCAGTCGGGGATAGAGATCAGACAATCAACTCTGGCCCTTCCTCCTGTTCCCGTGCTGGGCCTGGCTCATCCCCATCCCCCACTTTGCGAACTGACTTTCTGGTATATTTTGTTTTCTGTATTGGGGTGACTGACACTGGCACTGGCTGGCTCTCTGTCTCAGCTGCTGTGCTGGTGGAGGCGACTGATACTGGCTCTGCCTGTTCCCCCAGCCCAGCTGCTGTGCCAGTAAGTTCATTCTCAGATCCTGCAGCCCTTTCTCCCCCTTGAGGTCAGTGGGTGGTATTAAAGAGGACACGGTAGGCATGGGCAAGTCCACAACACATTGCAGCGATTTGTGTCTCCTGGGTTTTGCCAGTTTGGTAACACACCCTTTCTAAGCACTCCATCAGCTTACCAGGGCTCTGCATTTGTTCTGGAGTGAAATTCCAAAGAACTGGAGGTGCCCACCGACTCAGGCCTTTGCCCGTCTTTTCCCACACCCCTTGCCACTCACTATTATCTGACCTCGGGGCAGGTTTCTGGGCACTGCTGTTGTTAGAGAAGTGCCGCATGGCCAAAACCAAAATCAGGCAGACATTCAGAAAGCATAGTGCAGCAATCACACTGGCCTGCAAGCTCCAAGGATAATTGAAACTCAAAAACCGAGAGGATCTCTTCACCTGGCTCACCCATAGAGGGGGTGAGACCCCTAACAAAAGCCCAGGCAGCAAACAGGTACCAGCCTGCCCCCACAAACATCAATACAAAGGCATTATAAGCAGTCAGTAGCCAGTATGACAAAACAATCCCCTTTATACATTTTCCACTGACAACAAACACCAGCACCGGGAACACACAGTGGATATAAGGAATAATCCAGCCCCACCATGCAAACAAGTGGACCAGCATTGCAAACATTTTCTTATCAAACAGTACAAATACAAACAGAAAAATTACATCCAACATATTGCTCTAACACACTCTGGTCAGGGTCTGTCCCTTTTTGATTCTTATTTCAACCCTCTTGTGCCCCACGTTAGTGCGCCAAAAAGGTCTGTGATGGTTTTAAGCCCTGCTGGGACCGGAGACCACATTGCCGTTGTCCTTGCCCCACCCTCGGACACAAGTAGGGCACAAACCCCGGGTTAAAGTAAGAAGAAATTTACTACAACAGTGTAATAATCTGAACAACAATAGTAGCAATGGTGACAACAATAAACAGTAATAACAGTAAACAAGACAAAAGATATACAGAGAAATAATGCAATGGTTACAGACAGCTCGCTCGCGTGCTTCCCACAATCAAAGCCACAAAGGAAAAGCTTCCCACACTGCTGCGCCGGACCTGACATCATCATGGTATGAATAACTCGGCTGGAGATCCCTTCCCCCTCTCTGCTGGGGAAACTTAACCCTATCCTAGCTGAACCTGGACAAGCTGGTTGAACCATTCCATAAGGACTTCCTGATCAGTCCCAAATATGATGTAAAAAGGAGGGAGGAGTGGTCTTCCAAGACAAGCCACAGGGATGACAGGCTCGATGAAGTGAGTTCCCAAGGGACGTAGCCATTCTCTGATGTATCCCATGGCTTTTCCAAGCATTTTCCTAGCTCACTGGTACATTGACAGCATCTGAAATGTATTTGCACCTCTCTCCCAAACAAAGCACCGTCAGTGCCTACCAGCGGTCAGGTGGCTACCAATACATATTGCTTTGTGCTAGGTACAGTGTAAGTGAATCCTTAAAAAAGCTTCCCAAAGCAGCCACACTTCCCTTTGTCTAGCTCTGGCTACCCATACAGTGTCTGCTTCCTCACCCCTACTTGGAGAGTAATGATGGTGGTAGGGTGATTGTGGGGTTGTGGAAGAGGATGGAAATTTTCATAAGCAGCCTTTTAGCTCTGATTACTGTGGGATTGTCTTTCAGATAGATAGCAGAAGTAAAGGCCTGGCTGCATCATCTAATTCTGTCAGAGACTTTTATGCGATAGCTGTGGTGGCAGAGGATGTGAGTCGCTATTTTTGTCTTAGAATTGATCCAGCTGCAGTAGCTGCATTGTGACACGACTCCGCCTCCAGATGCCCCACCCCTCCTCTCCTCATTTAGCACTGAAGGGTTAGTTATAGTTGTCAGCTATATCTTCCTCCTTTCCTCTTTCCCCCACCACCTCCCTTTAACTCCGTAGGCAGCTCAGCCGAGCTTCATCCTCCATAGTGTCACCTGCCGCACGCCGATAGTGACAGGAGCAGATACCACTGCAGGCAGTGACATCCTTCTGTGTCAGGCAGAATCTCCTAATCAGTGCACACAGCCCTGTGCAGTGCAGCCATCTAATTGTTTACCTTCCAATTTTTCCTGCCCTAGGGAAACAGTGCTTCAAAGAACAACCCATCAGTTGAAACCCTTAAGACCTGGAAACTTGCCATACGCATCCAACCTGACTGCTGGTCCAGGGGCTGAGGCACAGTTGCTGAGAGAAGCAGCTTCTACATGTCTGAGCTCTTAATCTCTCTCCCTTTTGTTCACTAGTTTGTAGTTATTCTTTGACATTGCCCTCCTAAAGTGCAATGCTTAAGCCTGAACACTGACATTAAGAATAGCAGCAACAATACTTAGCAATAATTATTTGCATTTCTAGAGTGTTTTCCACCTATGGAGTTCAAATGCCTTCAGAAAAACGGGTATTGTTGGTATCCTCATTGTACAGGTCAGATAGATGGCGGCAATACAGACTAGATAGTAGCTTTTCATCTCCCTTCTGTTCATTTAAGATATTTTAAAAGTTAGAAAGGAGAGCATGTGGGAGAGGGAAGGAAGGAAGGAAGGAAGGAAGGAAGGAAGGAAGGAAGGAAGGAAGGAAGGAAGGAAGGAAGGAAGGAAGGAAGGAAGGAAGGAAGGAAGGGAGGGAGGGAGGGAGGGAGGAAGGAAGGAAGGAAGGAAGGAAGGAAGGAAGGAAGGAAGGAAGGAAGGAAGGAAGGAAGGAAGGGAGGGAGGAAGGAAGGAAGGAAGGAAGGAAGGAAGGAAGGAAGGAAGGAAGGGAGGGAGGGAGGGAGGGAGGGAGGAAGGAAGGAAGGAAGGAAGGAAGGAAGGAAGGAAGGAAGGAAGGAAGGAAGGGAGGGAGGGAGGGAGGGAGGAAGGAAGGAAGGAAGGAAGGAAGGAAGGAAGGAAGGAAGGAAGGAAGGAAGGAAGGAAGGAAGGGAGGGAGGGAGGGAGGAAGGAAGGAAGGAAGGAAGGAAGGAAGGAAGGAAGGAAGGAAGGAAGGAAGGGGGAGGGAAAGGGATGGGAAGAGAGAAAACAAGGAAGGAGGGAAAGAAATAAAGATGGATGAAGCTCAGCCTCATCATTAATGCTTCAGTCCCAGGCAAAAGAAATGGAATATCAAGCCCAGTAAACCAAGTTTCAAATGAAAGTAATGTAATTGATGTTGATCCACATAGATTGATGGTAAGGAATTGTCAAAGTAACCTGATACACACTTTTTTTTATGAAGTTAGAACTTTGGCTGATAAAGGTAATTATATTTGCATTGGCTTCCGTGAGGCATTTGATGTGATGGTGTACAACCTTTCCATTAAAAATTAAAACAACATAAAATCAGCACAGTGGATGTTAAACGGAGCAAATGTTAGGTTATTGATCATTCAAAATATGTGAGTGAGAAGTCATCACTAAATAAGTGTCATACGCAAAGTCCTGAGTGGATGTGTTCTCTGGCTTTACAGAGCTTTTTATCAGTACAGCAATTTTATCAGTGTTCTGGAATGAACATTACCCCCTACTGATTACACCTGTAGCTAATCTGAAGATTAATAGAGCATCTAATAATGAAAGAGATGGATAGGTGAAACTGGGCTGTCTTAAGTTACTGGCAATTTGGGTGCAAGTTAAAACATTCTGTTTTTAATAGATGTGATTGTGATGACATACATCCTCCATGTTATGTAGGAAGACAGAAGTACACCACAATTATCAGATTGTACAGGACAGTATGTAGCTGCTGTGTGGGGAGATGGAGGTGAAGATTAACTTCAGTATTTGGGCATGGACTGACCAGTGGCCTGAAGGAATAAATCTGGGGAAAGGTACTCAAATAAGAATACAGTCCAAGGCTCAGTAGTGGTTCATAGAAAATCTGAAGATTATCTGCAGTTATTTCACAAGGATATTTAAAAATTTAAACACGCACATTCCCAAAAACAGAAGGAAGCGAGAAAATCAACAAAATGAAGAAGTGAGGAAGAAGCTGGTAGCAAACATACATTCAAAGCTTAATTTAAGTTCTAGTTTTTGAAAATATGAACTCACAGAAGTCCTGAAGGGTTTTTTTCCCCAGAAATCTTTGTTAATCATTTGGTTGAAAGGGGTTGAGACACCAGTTCATATCTCTTTGGTTCTTTTATCACTATTGTTGGAATATTGAGGCCAGTTCATTTGTAAACTCCTCAGAAGGACTTTTGAGAAATCAAGAAGGACCTAGAAGAATAACATAAGGGTTGGAAACATGCCTTATAATGAAAGACTCGAGGGCCTTAGTCAATTTAACATACTGAAGGAGACTAAGTCATCATTTGATCAGTCTGTATGTTACCAATTGAAATTTTGATCAACCAGGGCTGTCAATATAACTGGCTAAAATCCAGCAATGGGACATTTATCTAATATCATTTCAAACTAGACAAGAGACAAAATTAGTTAATGGTGCAGGGCAAACAATACCTGAAACACATTACCAGGCGTTATGGATAAATTTCCCAACTATGGGGATTCTTCAATCAGTATATGATGGTTTTCTAAAACAGATACTCTCTAGTTCATCTTTGACTGATAGATCTGAAATGGGAGATAGTTTGATGGAAATCCTATGAACTGAGTATTAAAGGAATATCTTGTGTGATGACATTTAAAACCCATGAAAACTGACTAGGCCTCTGTTGAGCAAATGACTTCTCAACCAGAATGAACATAAGTGAATGTAGGTGTCTCCAAGAGGCATATCCAAGCCCACAAGACAGGCAGAGCTGGAACCTTGGTACCCAGGACTGCAGTGTCTTATGTTTGGTCCACTATATCTCAGCTATACTGTTACTGTCAGTTTTCCCTAACCTAAGGACCTAAAGCAGCCCAATTTCAAGTATCATTGCCAACTACTGAAGTGGGTACTGAGATGGGTATTGAAATAACAACGGCAACTCCCATTTATGCTATATTTCTTATTTTCTAATAAATCTATCTCTTTATTACACCTAGAATTTCAAATACCTGTCTCTCTGAGCCTTCTTAAGACTCTACAAAACCATGTATAAAAATAATAACCTCATAAAGCAAACACAAGATGAGGAAGTAGTAAAGAATTACAAAAATGAATGTTATGAAAAGTTAAACTAATCCCCTGAGCAGGAGAGGACTTCATTTTTCAAAAGTATGTCTTACTATGGTAAAGAATTTGCAGTTTTAAATCCCTTCATGACAGTCACTTTGCCAACAGACAATAAAGCTGCAGTTTAAAACTTCATTCATCTTCTGCAAAAGGCAGCAGAGAGCTTTCAGTGTGTTTTTAACCCATCTTTTTTCTTCTAGTACCAACTACTCCATGGGGGGGGAAAATGTACCATTAAAACTTTCAGTTATTAGGATGTGGCCAATAAACCTTTTTTTTCTCCTTCCTACCCCATCACATTTTATCTTTTCCCCTGGTCTCTGAGGGCATACCTGCATATTTGTTCATCTCTTGTTGCTTGTGTTATAGTAATGCACCTAGGTATCTTCTAGACCAATATGGCTCTCCCTAGCTGTGTCCCAACTTGAGCAGAGGGATCCCTATCTGTCCATGTAATAGGTATATCTTAGTTTAGTTTGTTTATGCCTTATCTTTTTAGATGCTAAAGTCTCTGAAGAAAGGGATTGTCTTGCTTTTGTGTATGAGCAAAAAGCTCCTTGTACCTCACATCATATATCCTATCAAAAACTTGTAAATGTCCTGGAATCACCTGAATGTTACAGTACGGAGGTGTTTAAAAAGGAGGTAAAAAAAGAAAATGGTACTAGACCAGGGAAGTATTGCAGGGAAATATTTAAGATAGAAAAAAAGGTCTTTGACTGGGTGCCATTAAGGTTAAGGAGCCTACATGTTCCTTCCTGTGGTGTCCTACATGTGATTGAGGTGTAGGACTGTTACACTTGGGTGAAATGAGTCATTTAAGGATTAAGAAGTCTATTTATCTATATTCTATGGTTGTCATTATCACAGCTTCTGAGTGCCTTAGAGGCTGTAATGTATTTATCCTCAGAATAGGTTTGTGAGTTGGGTAGGTTTCCTGCCACTGGTTTGTTTTTTTTTTTCACAGACAAATTCAATGTCTCAAAGAGTTAAAAAAAATAGTTTGGAGATGAAGGGGAGCTCATTTGACCTTTCAGTAATTAAGTTTTTGGTACTTTCTCCCTGTTACTCTACTCTTCATCATTTTCAACAGCCCCTTGATCTGAAGCACAAGGAAGAGGCCGTCTTGCCTGGGGCAGGAAAAATCCTGCTTCACTGAGCTGAATATTAGGATTGCACAAAAAAACCCCAAAGGTGATTCATCACAGCTCAAGATGTCTGATTTTCTTAAGCCTTCTGGAGGTAGTGTGCAGGCAAAGCAGCATTACTAGATCCTTAATGATAAGTCTGTCTAAGGTATGATTTTTAATTTTGCTGGCAAAGCAGCAAGGGCAACAAAATCAGTCTTTTCCTAATGTGATTTTTATCTGACATTGCTCAAGCCTGTTTTCCTCCAAACCTCCATGGTTTCCCCTTGTGTACACAGTGGGGACATGTAAAGTAACAGTTGGTTGGAAAACTACAGAGAAAAAAAAGTCCTTAAAGTTTCTGTCTGAGATTAGAAGACATAGTGATGCATTTTAGTAAGAGTGAGCAAAATCCGTGAATACCTGTTAAATGTTTAAATGATTAAATGTTAAATTATTAAATGAACACCAGTACCATGATTAAGTTCTTGGAAACCAAATGACCCAAATTCCTAAGTGCCTTGTTTTTTCAAAGTACATGTGATGAGTCATTTCTGTATAGCAGCGTCTTTGGGGAGATCTCACTCAGTAGCCACTAAGATACGCTAAATCATCAGTTTATTGTGAAAATGCAGGCAATGATGGTGACTATGTTTCTTTTGGATGTTTATGGTAAATTAGACAAGTAACAGCAATTTGTGAATTCTTATATACGGCAAAAAAAGATGAAAAGACAATTTGTATTATTTTGTTTATCAAGCCATGAAGGAGATGCACCTGCACCTGTTGTTTGACAGGAAGATGTGATGGTTCTTTAGTTAAAAGAGACTTTTACATTTCTGTATGTTAATGCATTTGCTCCTTTAAAGGTAATTCAGTAAAGTAATTTTGATCCATTTTCCATGCATAAGGGAAAAAAGCTGAGGGTTTACAGATTTTCTTCTTCAGCATGATCTTTTACCGCTGCCTTCTTACTGTTAAACTTTATTAGTAGATTGAAGACTCTGGGGGCTCATCTATACAGCTGATACAGACACATCTGAACTTCCATTTGTGCTAATTGCAAAAGCAGGAATGTGAGGACAGTTATGGTAGACAGCACCTACTGTGCTTTGTTATGAATTCCCATGACTGTATTCATGGATCAGTGAGCCCTCCAGAGACACAGAGCTAAGCAACCGGGATGATCTAGGCCAGACTATCAAATTAGTTTTCATCCAGAGGTGATCTTAAAGGTGGTGTGACACCATGTGAATGCGACATTATTTGGGTTAGCATCTTCACAATGTACATTGTTTGCCATTATAAACATCTATGTCCAGTGAAAAATGAAAATGGACATAATGGGATGGCATGGACTGTTTTCAGTCAGATTGTTGAAACCCCTTGTATATATTTTCAATTTACTAACAATTTCATTGAAATATTAAATAGGTGTTCAGAAGGAAATACATGATTCATACACTGCGGTTCTGGGTTTTTTTGTTCTTTCCAAAGAGAAAATAACACATTGGTATCTCAATAGTTGTCTAAAGTCAAAAGGAGGCTGAAAATACTTACTAGGAAAGAAAAGAAGGCAGAAATATAACTTCTTTTTTCACCTCTAATAAATGATTTCTGTGCTACATGTACTTGTTAGACCTAGTCAGACAAAGTACACTTCCTGGCACAGAATGTGATAGGAACCTTGCAACAGCTATGCTAAACTTCTGGGACCCATTAGATTAGAACTAAAATTGTACCAAGGAGGGGTGGGTTTGCTTTTCAACTCACAGAGGTTCTGTTCTTTGTCAACTTCCATATCCAAATAAAATAAAAAATCATTTTGATTTGGAAAATCAAAATAAAGCTGCAAGGTTTTTCTTGGTTTCCAATCAAAACAGCAAATCCCTGTATTTTGCTTGAAATTTTAGGTTAGATTGACACAAAAGCTTATGAACTAGAGCTGTATCTCAAGCTTGCAAGTAGCCACAGGAGAGAAATGAATGGGTTCTGATAAGGATTTTCATTAAAACTGTTTACCATACTTCTAGTTACATCGTGTGCTAGAAAACCGGTGAAAACAGCTGAACACACAGCAATAGTGGACAAGTATCCAAATTTCCATACATGCAGTACTTGCCAGAAAATGAAAAGTCTCCTAAATAAAGCATATGTGTATGTTTTACTGAAATCTTACAAAGCTGTCCTATGTTGTTCTTAATAGGTAGAAACATTCTGGAGAGTAACTAAGAGCCTTGCTTGAGTGTTAATAATTTAATATCAGACTATGGTTGTGATTTCTGAGGCTAAAAAAGCCTTTTGTTTTTTAACAGGCAAGTTGGCCACTGCAGGGAAATACTGCTTTTTCCCAGAACAGCCTCTAGGAAAGGCCCTAAATGACCCAATATCTTCGCCTTAATATTTATATAGCTTCATCAGGCTCTTATCTGAATAGTTGATTGATCTTTGCAACTCTCCCAGAGCTGGGAAAACAGTATCTTTTCAGATATATACATGAAAATGAGACACAGATTCACTAGAGATCCAAAAAAGAATTTCACTGCCACAGTCCCATGTCCTACACTGTCCATAATATTGGTACCTGGGAGTGACAAATGCCTAGCTTTACACTGGGGGGGCCTGAGGAGATCTACAGACATCAGATGGATTAACCAAGTCATTAATCACACATCCACCAGCTGTGAGGACATATAGACACTAAAGCTGGACCTTAGGAAATATGCTGAGGAGAAAGGTGTATGTTGTGGTTTAAGCCCAGCCAGCAACTAAGCACCGAGCAGCTGCTTGCTCACTCCTTCCCCCTCCAGTAGGATGGGAGGAAAATATAAAAAACCATAAAGCTTGTGGGTTGAGATAAGAACAGTTTAATGACTAAAAAAATATATAATTATAATAATAGTAATGAAAATTAATATAGTAAAAAGAGAGCAAGAAATAAAACCCAAGAAAGACAAATGATGCACAATGCTCACAACCGCTGACCGATGCTCGAGCAGTGATCCACCCCTCCTGGCCAACTGCCCCCAGTTTATACACTGAGCGTGACATTCTATGGTACGGAATACCCCTTTGGCTAGTTCGGGTCAACTGTCCTGGCCATGCTTCCTCCCAGCTTCTTGTACACTTGCTTGCTGGCAGAGCATGGGAAAATGAAAAATCTTTGACTTAGGATAAGTGCTACTTAACAACAACTAAAATACCAGTGTGTTATCAACATTATTCTCACAGTAAATCCAAACCACAGCACTGTACCAGCTACTAGGAAGAAAATTAACTTTATCCCAGCTGAAACCAGGACAGTGTGCTATAAAACGTGTAACTACTTAGGAGTGTAAATTATACTTACACCTGTGGGGACATCACTTGTATTTTTTTAAATTAGTGTAGTCTTCTATTTCAAATATCCAGATGCTGAAATCCGAGTTTGGTTCATCTCCCTGTGTGAATGTCCCGCTTACCTTCAGACTGTGCAGAGAAGAACTTAAGATATAATAGGATAGTGATGGTAATGATTAGGGAGTAATACGTAACTAAGAGTTTGGAAAAATCAGCCTGCCATGGTGAAGTTCCAAGCCTTCTTCAAAGAGTACTTTTTTATCCAAAGATTACCTCATTAGAGTAGGGAGTAAAATCCAATTTTGTGCACACTTGTCTGAAAACTTAGGCATTTCTGTGCATAGGATGAGAGAGAAATACAAGCACTGATTTTATAGAAGTTTGCAGAACTGCAGTTCTGAACAAGAATACAGAAATCTTGATGATCTTAAGCATGATGCTTTTAAGATAATGAAAATCTAGATCCAAATAGGAATAAGCTGTGCCTCCAAAGACTGGGGCTAGCACAATAATGATGACCATATCTTACAGTTTTTCATCTTAATCCTGCATGTGCCTACACACATATTTGGCCCTACGCATCATCTTAGTTACATGTCATCTTACTTCAACATCATCCCAGTCTTGCTGAGTTGACAATTTTGGAATACATTTAGGAACAAAGCTATTAATATGTGTAAGTATTAACAGGACTGGGTTGAGAACTGTCCAAGCCCAAATAACATTCTAAACTGGACAGATGGATATGATACGTTTTTGGCAGGCTTTCTATTTCCCCCTCTAACAGGTCACAACTGCTTATAAAACAGGGTTTTACTGCAGCATTCACTTATATGTTTTATTTTTCCTATGCTTAGAGTTTATAACTCATTTGCTCCATTTCCTGTTGGTATTTTCTTCCCTCTATTTATCCCTGATTTTTTTATATATGTACATATATTCCTTTACATACATAAATATAAATGTTCACTCCCAAATACTTAATGTTTTCCCATGAACAGTTTATGCTTTTTTCTTGTATTGAACTATTTAGATAAAACTTAGGAAGATAGTAAATTTTAGCTGATCTGGTTGCATTCTGTCACGGAGATTGCATTCTGCCATATTACACTATGTTGAATATTTTGACCAAAGAATCATGACAGAGGTAAAGTCGGAATGGGTAATATTTACTACATACTTACATTGCAAATCTGTGAAGGAATATTAGACAGAGGAGATAAAAACAGGTCAGAGACAGATTTGTTCTTTTTTTTTTTTTTTTTAAATTTTATTTCATATATAGGAGGATCACGGCATGGGGCCTTTTCTTGATTATGATTGCCTGGTTCTGATTATGGATCTCGGGTGATCCTACATAACTCAGGGGGCTGCTACTTCACACTATATCAGTGTGAGAACTGGTCCAGTAGTGAAGATTTGTGCCAATGCAGTTAGGAATTATTTGGATCTCATCTTCTCTCCTTCAGCTCACCTGAATAAATCCTACAGAATCTACAGGATATTATCATGATTTTGTTGAACCACCCAGCTGTAAGTCATTATTCTTTTTGCAGACAACTCTGCTGATTTTCTAGAGGAAATAATGGTTTCACCATTCTGACTTCGGTAGTACTCTTCTACAAATGGATAGAGGTACCAGCCACAATTTTGTATCCAGTGATCAGCAGTAGCAGAACAACTTAAGGCCTTTAAGGAAGGATTTTTAAATATTTTCCTAGAGAGGGTTGAGTACAGAATTGTGAGCCAGGTATCTTTATTGCTGCCCTCAGTCTCGACTAAAGTCAGTAAAAGGCCTCCCATTAATCTCACTGGGAAATGGATCAGGCCCTACATGCCTTCTTGTGCTCTTGGAAAAGCTGTTTTTTGCACAGTAATACCTGCCTTTAAAATTAGATGAAACAGAGGGAAGGGATGTCAAGGTATTTCCCCCCCTCTTTGGAATGTGCAATAAACCAAGCCAGTGCAAGTTTTGCTTTAATGCAAATGCTTTTCTGTAGAGCTAATCATTGATGAAAACACCCAGGCAAGCAACCTTACTTCATGCCGTTAATGTTGCATTTTAGCTTTCAAAAAATTATTGTGAAAAGCTCCTACCACCTGCATCTGGTTCTGCATTAAAGAAAATGAGACTGACCCATGGAAGCAGTTGTATGTTTTGACAGTGTTGTTTTCTATTAAAAAAAAACAGTTTCACATCCCTTCCATACTTTAAGGCACCAGATGGCTTAGTTTCTTGCCTCTGTTCTTAAAAACATATCTATATATTTAAAATACCTATGTATACTTAGAAAGATCTATTTTCTCCAACACATGAGAATTCATTTAAATTGATGCGGAAATCTACTTCTGTTTGTCCATGTAGAAGAATAACACCCCTGTCAAAGGCATCAAGAAAAGTCTTGGTTGCTCCAAGTGGCTGTTTAATAGATTAAAAAATTAAATTTCCTTGCAGCTTGCATCAAATTGGAGATGATTAGTAGCTTTTCTGAAATGAATCTAGTAGACACAGTAGTGTGAAGTATAAATAGCACAGAAAATAGCAATAGCAGCATAAGTGGAATTAGCTAACACGCTTGCTTCTCTTCAGAGAACTCTGTGGTATAGACATGTGCTGGTGACCCCATTTCTTTTATATTGGTGACCCCAGACAAACAGCAGGCTGCTGTGGGAAAACTTGCATTGCCATATTCTACCTTTTCTGAGGAGAAAGCATCAGTTTTCAAGACTGTCTTTTTTACACAGCAGAAGCAGAACAACAGATGAAGTACTAACCCCACAGTACTGCTATGTGAATAAACAATTTCTCAATTTTCTGGCAGTTCTGAATTTGTTTTAGGTTGACCTATAAAGTAAATTGTCATACAGAGTATTCAGCTAGCTAAAAGCAAAAGGAAAAACAATTCCAGCACTGAGTGATGCATTTCTTCAAAACAGTTGGTAATTCTTTCATCACTTAAATAAATTTTAAAATTAAATCCAAATTTTTTTAAAAAAAAAAGTTTATTTTGAAAAATTTTAAAGCAGAATGTTTTGGGTTCTTTTCAGACTTTTTAAGATTTTGAAACAATTGGTTTATACCATGTTCGTCCACCAAAAAATAATGAGACTTTACTGGAAAATAAAATTATCATCTTATACCATGCACAGGGTCATCAAACAGTTTTAGAGGACCATATCTTCATCAGAACTGTTCATCTAAGTGCGCCTCTCAAAACAGCTGTAATTGCATGGTTTGCAATACATCCAGGGTCTTTTTCAATATCACATTTGCTCAGCATCCCTGTAGTAACTACAAGAATTGCTAACATCAGAATAGACTGGGTCCCCAGTTCAGGCTGCTTTTATACATCTGGGATCTTCTTATCTGTCTGAATAAATGAATGGAAAGAAGAAGGAATCAGCATTGAGTGATCTTCCAGCTTTGCATGATTCACTAAGAGAACTACATATTCCCACTGCAAATGGCTCAAAGGCTGTATATGGGGAATTGTACTATTTCCAGCTTTGTAGTGTTAAACACAGAAAAGTGGCTTTATGGTTCAGCTTATCTGGTAATCCTTTCTTAAGTATGGGAATATGTATGAATCTAAAATGAAAGCCTATGCTCTTTTAACTTCCCATTTTTCTGTGTACACATTCCTCTTTAGCCAAAGAAACACCAAGAGTGGGATACATCTCACCTGATCTTACAAGAGTAAAAAATAGGAACCTAATTCAAAGCTAGTCTCTGTAGGCTTCCTTTATAATTAATAGAAAGACATAGGTACCTTCACAGAAGGATTCATTTCAGATGAATTGTTCTGATGCCTACATTAGGACGAGATGAACAGCCTTCTGAAGATGCCTATCTTTTTCCACTGATTTAAAAGGGACCCTAGTGTGACTTAGATGCCTGAGGTAAGTGAGATTAATCCTACCTTGAACCTAAAGGGACAATAAGGTTTGGTTTCTATAAATGTGCATAGACTTAAACAAGACTAAGGAAATTTCCAATACAGATCAATAATATCCTATACTACATGTTTTCTGAAGAACACACTTAAAAACCTTTGCTTAAGGTATTTCGTAGTAGCTATTATATACGAGAAAATAAGAGAACAGGATCTTCCTCTTTCCTGCCCTGTACTCAACAGGATGCTTTTGAATATCTGCATTTACATTTTGCTTGACTGACTGAGCCAATTACTAGTATGCAGAAGAGCAGTGCTGAACTTCAAGGAGGGTAGGAATATCTAAAAGGAATGTCCCTAACTTCTATAAAAGGAAAAATGATGCCTTTGTTAATACACTTTTGTAGTCAGACTAGGATGCCAGGGTGAGTGAATAAATGCCACTTTTGAAAGGCTGTGCATGTATCCTGCCCTGGGAAGTGTCTAACAATGGGTGCAATTATCTTTTCCATGATGTCATATCATTAGTTTTCACTTTAATTGTCACACCAGTCACTTGACAAAGATTTATTTGATGTCTAATACTACAAGCCAAACTCTGGAAATACATGTGAATTAGAAAGAATTGAACCTTTCCAGAGACGAGGACTGCTGGATCTCTATGCCAAGGTTTAATGATTTACTGAGGATGGTAAAGTAGCTAAATGTGTATTTCTGAGTGGGAATGGCAAACAAAGAATGAACTCCTGAGCTGTCTTTTTTCAGAGACAGTGGGAGAAGGGAAACAATGTATACATACTGCCAGAAAACCTAAAATAAATGCAAACTGATAATTATACTGTACACATATTGACATTTTTTTGTAGTCACGATGTTTGTACTAGCAAAATTTAAATACAGTGGTGGTGATGCAGTCAAGCTCTTCCTCATTGTTCCAGCCTCTCCCAGCAGTTGGGGTCAGCAGTAAGGACATGGAGTGCATGAAGTATGGTCGGCCACAGCGAGACCCAGATGCTAAGCTGAGGATGGTATCTTTTCAGTAGCTGCATCTGGCTCGTTGGCAGGCTCTACAGGCTGATCTTCTGGCAGGCCTGGATTTGCCTCTGGGTCTGTCATCTGTCATGTTGTTACGCTGTTGATGGGCTGTCTCTGCTGCCTTGCCCTCCCAGACTGCATTTGCCTTTCAACCACTCTTGCTGCTGAGGATTATGCTGCTGTTCCAGCATATAAGGACAAGGGGATGGCAGTACATTGCTAAGACGTGTAGTTCAGAGCGCAAGATCAGGACAACATTCTCAGAGTCAGAAATATGCTTGGCACACGCTCGTTAATGCGTGTTTTAAAAATCAGTCCTGCAGATTTGGAATTCACTTTCAGGCTATTTGTTATGCTTTGCTGCTAGTTAGTAATTCAGGTCTCCGATGGCTCATGCACCTTTGTTTTTAATTATGACACTTTCATTTCAGCATATACCTGATGATGACATATACAATTGTTGATTAGCAAAGCAGAAGCCTTAATGAGCATGGGGTAGTTTAGTGAGCTGGCTGTAAAGTAAATATGAAATGTATCTCAGATTTCTCCATTCTCTGCTGCATGGTGCATAATAACTTGAAGAAAACAGTTAAAATAAAATATTAATGGGCTAGCAGAACTGGGAAAACAGCTCACTGTTAACATGCCCGGTAGTGAGAGAAAATTACAGGTTTCATTGTGTATGCTGCACCATCTGCCTACACAGAGAGCCTAAGCCGTAGGCTCTCCCAAGGGAAATAGCTGTGGATAAGTTATTCAATTAGAACAGCATTATTGGCCAGCTACCTTGGAGAATTGGGTTGATGATGTTGTGATTATCCTGCTCTACATTCCTTCATGTCCCAGACAGGCTGCATTGCTTTGTAACTTCCTTAAGTGTTCACTCAGCTGTACAGTAGGTGAGCAATTGAAATAGAGAATATCAGGGATGCCTGAAAGAAAATCAATTTTGAATGAACTTTCTCTGCTTAGCCACAGCCTACATATTCTGAGTCATATTGTATTTTTGTGGACTTCAGTGTAGTAAGTGACAGAACGAGCAGTGGGAGGAAAGAGAATTTCATTGTGTGCATTTAACCTGTGGCTGGGCACCAGAATTCATATGGTAGGTTACAAAACAGTACAATGCTCCTTCAAGTGTGACATCCTTATTAGCGGCACAGAAGCTTTCAAAGACTACAGCAAGACATGTTTTGAGAAACTGATTTGGCTCTCTGTCACCAAAGTTCCAAAATGTTTTTTTCTCTTCTTTGAAACTTTTTTCTTTTACAAAACAGAATAAATCAGGGCCTGATCCCAGTCTTGCAAACCCATTTTTTGCTGACCTCCTGCAGAAGTTAATGACATCTAAGAAGTACCAGGATATTCTCAAAACAGAACTCAGTCTCACTATGTTACCTGCATAGGAACACAGTGAAACCTGCTGCTCCTGCTGCCTTTTTTTAAAAAAACAAAAACAAAAAAACAAACAATAAACAATGCTGCACCTTAAATTTTTTATTTAATATTTTAAAATAAAGTTTAAAATACCCACCCTTTTTCATCACCTAGTCTTGCTTTAGTTGTCCCTGATCTACTTCACTTGCATCAACAATGGGGTTTTACGACAGCAGGAACATGCTATATCATTTATTTTGATGTCTTGAATCACACAGGCTATAGAATTTTTTATATCATTAAATGAATTGGTGCCTCTTTTAACTAAGTACCAAAGGTTTATGGGTTTCCCATCAATGCTCAAAAAAATCTTTAATTTTTAAAATTTATTTCTACACTCAAAATTAGTTATATTTCCTTCCTGGTATGTCATGCACTGATCTAGTCTAGAGAATCTAACAGGGAATGTTACAGGGGGAATTCCTGGGAAAGGCATATCTTTTAACTGTGCTTTAATCAGAGCTGAGTTCTCCTGGAAAGGTGACTTATGCCTGCTCTGAGTTCACATCACTATCAGTAAAGTTTTCCTCCTTCTTCAAAGCTGGATGTCTTGTTAAACAAAGATGTACATCATCCACAAGGTCCACGGGAGGAAGGCATTTGCGAGTTGACAAATGAAGTCATCGGCTTTGCAGCTGAAGAGTCCTCAGATGAGTTCAGAAAGGTCCAATCTCTGAAAACAGCAGTGATGATGCACGACTGATAACACCAGGCTGGTTCATTTCCTTGACATTTATTTTTCACTGTATATTATGGGTGCAGGTGGGCAGCAGGGAGACAGCCTGCCTATTCACCTTGTCCTTGGTGTGATGCCTTGCTCAGGGAGAGAGGAAACATAGTCAGCCATTCCAAATTCCCAGAGCAAGGCGGGTCCTGAAGGAAGGAGAAGGAGGACTCTTGAGGCTGTGGGAGCTCCTGTGCTTCAGGAAAATCTGGATCACAATAGTGACTTCTTGTGTAAAGTGCCTTGAAGGGACGGGATAGAAAACAATGTCTAGGAATGAAGTAATACTATTTATTAATGTCTGCTTGCATCAACTGTTTTGAATCCTTTTCTGAAAATCCTCTTCATGCTGCATCTTATGTGACTTATCTCCCAGATCCCATCCTCCCTTTTGTCTGAACAGCTGATACCTCCAGAGGGCATCTGCTGACCGGGGTGACTTGCACCACGACATCTACGTGACTGTTAGACAGTGGGGCAGTGGCTTTAAACCTTATGATTGAAGGGCACCAACACAGAAAGCATGAATATTGATGAAGTGCTGCTGTGTCACGTGTGCTCATGCTGCTAATGATAAATATGATAATAATGGGACTCCCTATCACCAGCAAGTAAATCCAGTTTCCCCCATGTGAGGCCTCACTGAATGCCTCTGGAAAGCACAGAATTCATCTGTCAGCTCCTTGTAGGTCCATAAAATATATTGACTTTTTAACTTCTTCCACTCCATGGAACCACATTTTTTGCGTGCAGACTGTGACACAGAGATTAATATGGGACTCCTGGGATATGCAAACCACTGACTGAAGGGAGTACCTTATTCCTTTTATACTACCAGTGGAGAAAATAGTGCCAGCTGAACCCATCTGCTCACTTAGTGATGAATGTGAGGCTGCTAACTGGGTCTTCACTCAAAGCTTTCATGTCCATTTTTTTTGTATTGCTATTATACTTGGCACTGTAGTTTGAAACTGTCAGATATCTGTAATAGTATATTGTATTAGACAGCCTAGTTGTGAGACTGTGTTACAATCTTTAAAGTAATGATATTTTGTATCATTATATCATTTGTATCATTTTGTATCATTGAAGAAAGATTCCAAAAAATGTGTATTTTCTTAAAAAAATTTTATCAGGTAGGTACATTTCCTCCTTATTCTTGTGCCACATTGTTGACAGCTAACAGAACAAGAATTATACCTGTTGCATAACTTCAGCAAAGTGCTGGTTGGGTGTTGGGAGTTTTGCCTTGAGGGTTTGTCATGGGAGTTTTGTCCCTTAGCTCAGGGAGGCTGTGTTTTGTCTGTAGTGTCTTCATTCCTGATGAGGTTTATTCCCTTTCTCCTGTTTCCTTAAATTAAACAACATTTTAAAAATATTTATTGAAATAAATATAGGGTAATACTACATAGACAGATAAAGCTACTATGCTTTTAAATAATAGCAGTGAGAGAACCAGGTACTGTGTCTTTATATCTACATCAGCAAGAAGTTCAGCAATGAGACGCTAAGAAGTGAAACAGTTATGGCAGTGGCGTTCGACTTGTCTTTGCCCTCACTCCAAGAAGCCCACAATTACACAGACTTCATAAGCCATCAACTTTTACTTGCGGTTCGTGATTAGCATTGCTGCAGGTACAGATGATATATTTTAAAAGGAGAGATTGTGTTGCTCTGGCTAGAGGCTATGTCTGGAGCACAAGGGCCTCTGCACACCATTCCTGTTTGCATAGTGCATGTTAGTGTGATAATACATCATTCGGACACCGCTGGACCTTCCTGGACAAGTTATCCATGAATGGGTTACAGGTGTTTCTGCAGGCTGCCTGTGAAACCCAGATAAGTGGACACACAAGTACTGGGCTCTGCCTGCTCTGCCAATTGATCCTGAGGCCATACTTCCAGTCACAAGCAATCAGCCACCTAAGTGACACAAAACACAACCTGGCCTTAAGAGGTGGAGCTTACATCTTTAAAGTTGATGGAAATTTTCCAGCTGACTTGACTGGGGACAGGATCAAAGCTTTTGGGAGTGTCACCTGACCATTCTGTCTCTTGTGGATGGCCTCCAAGAAGTTTAGGTTATTCCCCTGCTCAAAAATGGGAAAGATTAGTTGAGTCAGCATGACACCTCATTGAAAACTGTGGGGTTTAATTTCAGTTTGCTCACTATTGGTTTAAGTTTCAATTACTGAGTGTGAGATTGATTATTTTTACTGTCTATAGAAGAGCTTGGAGACTTAGGAAGAGATCGTGATGATGCTTGAACTATAAATCTTGAGCCCGATGAAGTAAAGAATGGGGAAAATGCTTGGTTATAAAGATGACTAATTGTTCTGTTTCACTCTGGCTTTCCTCACCCAGGCATGAAAAACTCTGAAGCTCTCCACTAGCCTGGCTACATGGACTTCCTGACCCTAAGAGGACTTATGGAAAAAAAAACCAACATATTCCTAGTAGACACCCTGTGTAGCAGTGACAAACATCTGGTTGTATTGATGCCAGAATGTTTCCATGGCAAAGTCAGGCAAACCAAGCTAATCTGTTGCATGGTCCTGATCTCACCAGTGCTGGAGGGAGCTTGTGGAATGGCTGGAAAACAACAGACATATTATGAGTGATCCAGACTGAGTGGCCCCACTGCAACAACAGGCTGTAGCTGTTGTGAAGAACACCTACAAGGCCAAGGGGCTGAGAAACTGATTGCATTGCAAAAAGATAAGAAAGCTGGACTGTGGAAAACAAGATGTTTGCCTAACAGAAGAACGGCGCATGGACACTACAACAGGACCAATCATAGAGGGCAAAAGGGCTCATGGACAAGTAGTTTTAGCCTATTAGCAATCAAGTAGCTGCGTGTGTGATTTATGGTAGTTTATAAATTGCTGTGTATCCTCTAATAAAGTGGCATTAACTTGATCACATTGATCGCATAAGTTGTGTCCAGAACTTCTGTGTCAACAGGAGCTGTGTCAAAAAGCTGTGTCAAGCTGCCTGCCTCTGAGGAAAAGGTAAGGCTGGAAAGCCCTGAATGGATCTGTGGCTGAGCTCCTGTTCTCAAGCAACTCTGATTATAAATGAGGGTGAAGGTAGGTAAGGCTCAGGCTGCCACTTGTTGCGCTCCTACATTTGATCAAACTGACAAGAAGGATGACCAAGCTCATGAAACTTAAATTCTCAAGTCTTATTTGAACACATATGCCTTCTTTTTGTTTGTTTTTTTTCCAGCAGATTGTTTGCTGTGGTAATTTCCAGAGTAGGATAATTCTTTTTTAAAATTCCAAACTAAACTTGAGAGATTTTGGTGTAGTTTTGTAGATTCACTTCCTGAAGGATTGCTTTGCACCTATGTTCAGGTAAAAAACCCCTTTAACAGTTAGTTTAAAAGGAGTACTGTTTGACAAAGGATATATTATTACTTTCACAGAATTATCTAGGTTGGAAAAGACCTTGAAGATTACCCAGCCCAACCATTAACCTAGCACTGACCATTTTCAACCACACCATATCCCTCAGCGCTATGTCAACCCGACTCTTAAACACCTCCAGGGATGGGGACTCCACCACCTCCCTGGGCAGCCCATTCCAACGCCTAACAACCCCTTCTGGAAAGAAATTCTTCCTAATATCCAGTCTAAACCTTTTCTGGTGCAACTCGAGGCCATTCCCTCTTGTCCTATCGCTTATTACTTGGTTAAAGAAGTTAAATTTGTTAAATCCCCAGCTCTCTGCAACCTCCTTTCAGGGAGCTGTAGAGGGCGATGAGGTCTCCCCTCAGCCTCCTCTTCTCCAGACTAAACAACCCCAGTTCCCTCAGCTGCTCCTCGAAAATACTTTAGGCCACTTCAACCACTTATTGATGTTACAGTCAAAAAGACATCTCCAAAGATACTGAAACAATCCTTTATACACTCTGGGAGGAAGATAGATGTCCCTGATGGACAATATCTTCATCATTATGTCCATCTGGGATATGTATTTATTATTCTAAGAGGAACAGGAAAAGGGGTATAGAGTGCAAAGCAAATGGCACCTCTCCAAAGTATCTCTTCTTATTTAATTGTTTTTAAATCCTATTTTAAAATGTTCTCTTCATCTAAATGATGTGCTTGGAGAGATTTCAGGGCTGTCTAATGTTAGCAGAGAACAAGGAGATTTTTTTGTACACATCTGCCTTTGAGAATTTTACTATAATAGATACTTGTGTTTCATTTTTGTACATGCTTTCCCCTCAGGGAGGGTTCTGTATCTGGAAGAACATGTTAATTTAACCCTTGAGTAGAGCTGAAACAAAAATGGTTTGCCCCAGTGGGAAACTGGTGATGATGGTGAAGAAACAAGCTGACAAAGAATGAGTATATGCTGTTGTTTCTGTCACCCACTTACCTACTTATTTGTGTTGTGACCATCAGTGCATATACACATTTACAGGCAGGAGTAGGTCTTAACATATAAGTAAAAAAACCCCTTGCTATTGTGCAAGTGAGATAAGCAGGATATTGAAGAGACTGGTGTCAACATTGCCACAGAAATGTGAATTCATCTTGTTGCAAATGCCAGAAGTGTTCAGTTTTTTAAAGATTCTCCATTTTTAAATAGATTCTAAGACTGCCATGAAAGGAAGAAAAAGAGAGAATGCCAGAAAATTGCTGAGAAATTAAGTTGGTTTTCCAGGAAAAGTATTTAAAAGGTTATTTTAAAAGGAGGAAAAGAAAAAAAAAAAAAGGCAACAGAACACATAAACTTTCTTAATTTTTAATGCAGGCTTACTCAGTGTGGAAAAGAAAGGAAAAGATTTGCCTTATGAAAAGAGTATTCTCTCAACACTTCTTATTAGCTAGATGTCTTTCTATTAGTTGTTATGAACACAGCTAATTGTGCTAGCAATAGGAACCTACAATTAAAGAATAAGGCCTTGATCGTCAAATGCTAGCAAGAGGAATCACAGAATCACAGAATCATCTCAGTTGGAAAAGACCTTGAAGATCCTCCAGTTCAACCATGAACCTCACACTGACCGTTCCCAATTCCACCAGATCCCTCAGCGCTGGGTCAACCCAGCTCTTCAACCCCTCCAGGGAGGGGGACTCCCCCCCTGCCCTGGGCAGCCCATTCCAACGCCCAACATCCCCTTCTGCAAAGAAATACTTCCTAAGAGACAGTCTGACCCTGCCCTGGCGCAGCTTGAGGCCATTACGTCTTGTCCTGGCATTTGTTCCTTGGTTCAAGAGACTCACCCTCACCTCTCTGCACCTTCCTATACCCAGTTGTAGAGGGCAATGAGGTCCTATCTCCGCATCACGTAGTTGCTCAGGTTTACTCTGCAGTGTGTCAGAAGTGAGAGAACTAATAGTAGGTACTCTTTTCAGGGTTGTTTTTGCTGTAACATTTTTGGTGTGATTGATAGTGTACAAAGCAATAAAAAGGAAGATATCTGCCAGCCTTGAGCCCCATTCATAGTTCTTGCTGATGTCCAGCTGACTCCACAGAAGCCAAGCACTGTCCCAAGTGATGCTCGCTCAGGATTAAGGACAGATGAATCTCTGAAAAAGATGCTTGTTCTTGGACAAGATATTGAAAGAAAGACTACTAAGCAAGCTGTAAAACATTCCTGTAACTCAGGCATCATTTGTGGCATTGAAGACCATGTCATTTGTGCTGTACACCTGGATAGATTACGGTGGGGAAGTTGTTAAAATGCATGCAGTTACCTGCTGGAAAGGGGAATGTACGCAGCACGTGTACTCTTGTTTGAGATCCTGGGATTACCGAGCCTTTGTTTTGGATAAATACCCCCCTACCCCAGTCTACTACGTTCCTTACAGTCAGAAATGGAAAATTTGAAGATGCAGCAAATACAGGATATTCAGTGTCCAACTTTGCTCTGACTTCTACCTCAGACAGATATGACCCAAGTGGGTGTGCTGTGCAATAACACCATTCAGTCAAAAATTTGGTAATGTGGTAAGCATAACAAGATCTGGCATGCACAACTATCTTTAAACCTCAAGATAGCGTCTCCAAAAAAGAATCTGCACACAGCAGGAGGTAATTTCTTTGCACACATTTCCAAGCCTTTTTCAGCTGATGCTCAATGCCAAAACCATTCTCTCTCCCTTTCTTAAGGTGGCCAAGTTACCAGAACTTGATGACTCGATATCCTTGATATCTTATCAGCATCTTTCTGTGCAAAGCTTTTCTACTAGAGGGTTCACATACTGGCAAGCAGAAGTCAAGTTTGCACTTAGTTTGTGTATTTATTGAGAGCAAAATCTCACCTATGGAGCACAATCTGTGATTAATTACATATTGATAAAACACTTTCCAGAATATTTAGATGTTATTTTGGTGGTATTTGAAACCACATCTGTTTTTCAATTTTAGTGCTTACCACCTCACCTTAATGCCTAAAGCAGAACTGTTCATATCATCTTCCAAAGGACAGAACTGAAAGGCTAGAGTGGGGAAAGTCCCACAGACTTTAATAGAACCAGCATGTCATCCCTACAGAGACCCTCACCAGCCTTGGGCTTGGATGATTTCTGGTCCTTCCTAATCAAAGGTGTACTCCTGCTGCTATGTGTAGGGCTTCTGCACATGACTAAGAGCCACATGTACACTCAGAGAAAGAAAAAATAAAACACATTTGGAGAAATTAGTTCAGGTGGTGACTACACATTTTGGATTTCTAAGATCTAAGCAAGTATGCAGGCTAAGGTCCAAATTCCCAATGAAATGCACACACAGATCATGATATTAATAAATATAGTCTTGAATTTACACATTTTAACAAAAAGGGGCTCTTAACTTAAAAGCTCTGCTTGAGACAGTACCAGAAGATAATGAAAGACTGCTGTAAGAGGGGTGGTAGATGGCTTCTTCTGCTGGGAAGAAAAAGGAAGATTAAAGAGAGCCTTTACCTTGAGAATCGCACTCAGAGCAAGATCATGAAGAGTTAACAGCTCTTCCTAGCTCTCTCCATGTACTGGGAGTTTCAGGATAGCCAGGGGACTGCATTATCATGTTGTGACGATGCCTGGAGGGAGAATTACATAATGATGCATTCCCATCCCATGCCTGTCATAGGTATTGGGATCCCTGAGCTGTCACGGGAGTGTCCAGTAGATGAGGAAGCATTTGAGGTCAACTGACTGATGATCAAACCTATGTACTCTTAATTATTGCTAACAGGTCCTGCCCAACTCCCTTTAGGCATGGCTGGGCAAATCTTAACCCTTTCCAATTCAGATCTTCAGACCTTCTGCTTCAGTCAGCATGGCTGTGAGTCATGGGACTGCCTGGACACAAGCTGGGAGCTCTGCATTACAACCCTCATGATGTAAGAACTTTTGGTCTGAGCAGGTGGCCAAAACTTGAGGTCTTGTAACTTGTTTCCATAAAAGAAAGAGAATGATGGTAGAGTTAAGATTTCCTTGATGAAACTATAAATCTATAAAGAATATAAAGAGTCTTGTTTCCTTGACCATAAGTAGAATCAAACAAGAAATTATTTCGTCACTCTGAATTACAAATTTATTTTAGACAGACACCCAATTAAAAGCTATTCTTTCTTGCTCTTTCATTTGTAATTTGTCTGTCAAACTACATCTGTCAAACTACAAACTACATCATTCATCCGATGATTTCTTTTTGCCTTCTTGGTGTTTTTCTGTAGTATCACCTGTGCAAAGCTCTTCTGTCAATGTCTTTCACACTCTTTAGTAATTTTAGTGTTGTATGTACCAGTGCTGGCAGCAGAAGACCCAGTTGTTTAAGCCTCATGGGTCCATAAGGAATTTCTTACAACTACTCTTAAAGTATGATGACAGTTATATGCTCCTGTTTAAATAAGACTTAATCCATCCTATAGCAATATATCTGCATAGAGCTAATGGCTTGCATATACTTATTGTGGCAGGTGTCTCACCAATTGGAAAAGAACCAATAGAGCATAAGTCTGCTTATGCTTCTGTTTCCTCTACTCACTCTATTTTTTTAAATAATCATAGAATCATTCATGTTGGAAAAGACCCTTGGGATCGTCGAGTCCAAACATCAGCCCTACTTACAAAGTTCTCCCCTACACCATATCCCCTAAATTATCATCTAAATGACACTTAAACACATCCAGGGATGGTGACTCCACCACCTCCCTAGGCAGCCTATTCCACTGTCTGACTACTCTTTCTGTGAATTTTTTTTTTCTAATGTCCATAATAATAATAATAATAATATAGCATTTAAAATAACAGTGAAGCACCGTCGGCCTCAGCCAGCTCTTCTGTTCTATACTGTGCTGTTTAAAGAATTTAATCCAGGACTTCCCTGTGATCCTGTTTTACATGTTAACAACAGTGGGATTTATCAGCTTTGCTATTCAGAGGTAATGCACATCAAACTATTAAAAGATGGTTTCTTAACATTAACATTTCTTAACATTAACATTCTTAACAAGATCTTACAGTTCTCCACAATGCATAACAATAGTCTCTCACCCATTGTGCCCATCATGGCATTGTGTATTTCCACTTCAGTAATAGCAACTAGCTTGGCCAAAACACAGCTAGCAAAGCAAAAGGCTTTGCTAGTAAATATGGCTTGTACATAATTCGAGTACTGTCCTCGTTTTGGCTAGAATAGAGTTAATTTTCTTCCTAGTAGCTGGTACAGTGTTGTGGTTTGGATTTACTGTGAGAATAATGTTGATAACACACTGATATTTCAGTTGTTGCTAAGTAGTGCTTATCCTAAATCAAGGTCTTTTCAGTTTCCCATGCTCTGCCAGCAAGCAGGTGTACAGGAAGCTGGGAGGGAGCATGGCCAGGACAGCTGACCTGAACTAGCCAAAGGGGTATTCCATACCATAGAATGTCACGTTCAGTATATAAACTGGGGAGATATGACTGGGGGGAGGGGGAATCGCTGCTCGAGCATCGGTCAGGGTGTGGTGAGCAATTGCATTGTGCATCACTGTCTTTCTTGGGTTTTATTTCTTTCTCTCTTTCCTACTATATTCCTTTTCATTACTATTATTATTATATTTTATTATTGTTGTTATTATTTTAGTTTAGTTTAGTTATTAAACTGTTCTTCTGTCAACCCACAAGTTTTGTGGTTTTTTTAGATTCTCCTTCCTATATCACTGGGGAGCAGGGGGAGGAGTGAGTGAGTGGCTGGCTGCGTGGTGATTAGTTGCTGGCTGGGGTTAAGCCACAAGAGGTACTTACTGTTGGACACAGTTTAAAAAATTGCTGCACCATCATCGTTAAGTTTCTCACTCTGATGATTTTGTTCATCTCTGCTGACACGACCATAACCTTTGGCCCTCATCATTCAAAGCAGAAACTTTCTTCTAACAGAGTTTGAGATAATATTAAAATAAACTTTCCGGAGAGTGTTCCAGTAAATGGTTAACAACAATCTTGAAAGTTTCAAGTTTAGATAGGCAAATGACAGAGGACATAGCACACTTGCTATATGTTTCAGTCAGACCAGGAGCATGATGAATAGAGAGAAATTAATTGATTTACAGAGAGGAAGAGAGCTCTGGAAACAGAAGGGCTCAAAATGTCATAAAGCCTAGAGGTCTAGGCTTCACTGAGAAGCACTCTGAACACAAGAATAAAAGATTTTGAAAGATTTGATGCTCCTTTTGCTGTGGATGAAAGTAGATGCTTTGTGGGCTGCAACTGAAGACATCACAACTTTCTTTGAATGAAAATGTTCTCCTGTTGTGTCTTAGCTAAGTTCCTTGACTTTATTTCAAAGCAATCACAGAGCTGGGCCTACATTAATGTGACAATATGAAAATTAAAAGTAAGTACTGGAATATTCCTATACTTGACCACATATTGTGTTTTCAGCTTAGATTATAATGCAGCCGCAAGAAATGGTGGCAGTCCTGTCCAATTGCCTCATTCCAGAAAATTGTTACAGTAATATTTCCATTATCTCCAGAGATTTCACTGTCATAATGTAACCAGAATCTGTCACAGAGCCTCACTTGCTAAATATCATCTAGCGCTGCTCCAAGGATCCTGTTACCCTAATTAAAAACTATGAAAACTGCATGCTGATCTTGATTACACCATCACAGATCTGTAGCCATTTCACGGACCATCCTGAGGATCAGACTCTAGCTTTTTTGTCTACAGGGCAACAACAGTGGTTCTACTTACTTTTTTTGAAAAAAAACCCCAACTATTGGTACAACTACTACAACTTCACTGATAGCCATGAGCTGTGTATATTGCAATAGCCACTTATAATGAGAAGCTTAAAAAGGCAAGAATAATTCTCTGGATTTGAATCAGCTTGCATCCTAGTAACAATTATCGACTTTGACCACTTTTCTGAAACATGACATAAATTCAGCAAATCATTTGCTTTGTTTGAATTTGTCTTCTGTTCTTCAGTTAATTCTTGCTATTGAGAGTCATGATTACTGCAGCTACACATTCCACCTCTGCAGGACTCCAAACAGACAGAAATATCCCAGTATTAGAAAAATACTAATCCAGAAACTTACACTGTCTCTCTTACACTAT
Source organism: Athene noctua (assembly GCF_965140245.1). Classification (NCBI taxonomy): domain Eukaryota; kingdom Metazoa; phylum Chordata; class Aves; order Strigiformes; family Strigidae; genus Athene; species Athene noctua. Next base: position 219,799,481 of record NC_134037.1, read on the forward strand.
TACTGTTACTTAGATGAGATTGAAAAAATGCAGGATCTCATAATACTATAGTCAGGCAAGAAGTGAAGGATTCCATAAAACCAGACGTTGGTTTAGTTCCACTGGTGACTATTTTGTATACTAAAGGAGGCCAACCGGATAAAAGAGCAAGTTCTTATTGAAGTCATATTGATACAAGTACTATCTCATAGTCAGAGATCCCCATGGTACAAAACATATAGGGGCTGCCCAGATAATGAATGAAAATTAAGTATTCCCATCATCCCACTATGAACAGGGCAGGGTTCATTTAACCAAAGAGATTTCTGCAATGTAGATACCTACATCTGAACTCCCATTACTAACCCTGTGAAAAGGCCTGTTCAAGGGCACAATTCATCTCAGTCTGAAACAGAGACATGAAATAGATGAGATTAACTGAGTTCTAAAAGTGCTTATTTATTTCCATTGAAGTGGGCTACTGGGATAATGAGCTCAGATGTAGATACTCAGAATTAGAGGACAGGTTTCCCATCCCTGGGACTGAGTCTTTGACATCCCTAATGTCAATCCAATGGGAATGGAATAGAAGTAGTAATATGTAAGTTGCAGAAAGACAGATTCAAGTGAGACATTATAACTGCTAGTAGGCATTTCAGCAATTTGTTTGGAGAGAAGATGGAACTGCCAGCAGAGGAAGATTTTAAGAACATACTACTTGTTGCAAATACAACTAACTGATCCTGTTTCGGGGCAATAATATAGATCTCAGGGTTTCAAGGTGAGCTCCCAAGTCCTTTCCAGACTTCTTGGTGATTATAACCAGAATGAGGAGGAGAAATACAATTAAATTCTCTAAATAACACTGCAAAGCAGCAGGGTTCAAGGCACTTTTGTGTAGATTGCTACCTGCTGGTAGTTAACGTGGAAACATTGGTCATATGCATATTGCCATGTATGCTCCCCCCATTATGGTCTACATATCCCATTGCTCAATGAATTTCAGCACTAGATTCCTTTGCACTCTTCCAAGACTCTTTCTCAGCTGACTTTCATTTTCATAATGGCATTCTGCCTCATATTTAACAATTGTAAGCACTTTGGTAATTTTATGCTCAATGCCCTTCTGTAATCTCTCACAAGCCTAAATAAACGAGAGAAAATAAGCATTTTCAAATGCATCTAAGAGGTGCTCTTGTCTTCCCAAAGTTTATTCATGATGTTTATGCAAGTTTTACGAAATGCGTAATGTAGTTCACAATGCAACACATATGTTTAAACTGGTAAATCAGCAACAAATTGGGGAAGGGGATGGGGAGAGGGAACTACGTTCTTTCCACTGAAAATGTGAGAAAACAAATGTGTACCTGTTAGTGAGGCAGGAGAACAACCTGAAGAATTACAAATGCTTCATCCTCTCACTGATTTCTGCCCTTTTATGATTTTTTCCAAGTCCTTGTCACAGGATCAAAGAAGTCAGAGCAGCCTGTTGCTGAGCTCATGCAGCTATTATATGTATGAAGTGCTGACCAAACGACCCTCAGGTGCATAGCTATGGTTGGGGAAATTGTGATTATTGTTCTGAGGACTTGCCATGGGGAAGTTAACCATGGATTTTTAATATGTACCAGATGGGACAATAGCTCTTACTTTTTTGCAGAGAAGTATTTAGAAGCCCTCTGAGAATAAGTATGATAGCCTGCAGATTAGAGTTAACATGAATTTCATGCGAATTAAAACTATTTACCACTGCCAGGGAGAACACGAATGGAAATGCAATGAGTTTTTAGAACCATGCCCGACAGTTTTTTTAAATGTTCTACAAAACCTGAATTTAACCTTGTGAATTTTTCTTATTTAATATATTGCTTATGTAAAGATCAGAATAGTGGTTCAGGGACTGGGTAGAGGATGAGGGATTAATCTCAGCTGCCCTTAGATTCTGTCTACAAGTGAGATGCTCACTTTCAGTCCTCTCATCTCACTCTACAGTCACTGGAGAGAAGCAGGCACTTACACGAATGATAATGATTTGTTTGATGCTTCTCTGAAGTACTCTGAGGTGAATTGGTCTCTATATGTGCCCATTTCTCTCCATTGTCCATGAGGAGAGCCCAGACAGCTAGGCAGACATAAATGTCTAAATCTGGAGAAAAGTCTCACCCCATAGTCCTCTCTTTGCTGTTACAGGTGGAGCTGAAAGAATGAATTTAACTGCCAGTGCCTCCTCTGGCTTCTCTGCTGAGTGTGTTCATGGGTTTTACGATAGTGGTGTTTGGCAAATAGGCTCTAGAAATAGTATGAATGTTATTAATTTTTTTAAATCAGGGCACTACCAACAAGCAGTAATCATTCCTGGTCAAGAGTTATGGAGGTAGGCACCAAACCAACACAGCACTTAAGCACATGTTTAACTTTAAATATGCAATTAGCAGTACTGACAAGTTAAGCATTTACTTAAGTGCTCTGCTGGATCTAAGCCCTTTTTTTTTAACTTCTACCTTCCTTTTGCCAATAGAGCTCTGATGGGAATGAATTACTCAAGTGGGGTGTTCTACAAAGGAAAAGCATATTTTCTGTGACTGAAAAAAGGCTACCCTTTGGATTTTAATGAGAAAACTTATTTTTAAAATAATAGGAGATAAAAAAATCAGGGAAAATTTCCCTTTCAGCTCTGTTTTGTAAAGCCATGAGTCAATATTTTCATTAAAACAAGGGGTGTTTCTGTTGTCCCTTCCCCCATAACTTGTAAAATCTAAAGTAGTTTTACAAGGAAAATCTAAAATTCTATTTGGCATGCAGAATGTTAGAGAAAAGTGCTAAATTGGCAACGAAGGGAAATATTTGTACTTGTCAACTTTACTGATTGAATAATAGAATTTAGAGTAAGAAGTCATGAAAATTCTTCTGATAAAGAAATCACCTGACAAAAATGTTTTGCCTGAAAGAAAACTGATTTCTGATGGACACAACTCACTCAAACCTTTTTTAAAATATATTTCATTTTTCTTGCTAGATACTTAGTAATGTTCCTTTTACTTCTATTTTTAGAGTTATACACACTGCATTTGATGTAAGGTTGCAACACACAGTGTTCAAATTGATGTTTTTACATGCACAAATTCAGGAAATCCATATTTAATGTTCCTACATTAACTGAAACTCATACTGGAAATATGTCTCCAAACTCTGGATTCTGTTGTTAAATTATTTACCTCAATCTGTTGAAAGTTGAAGGATCAGTCGGTTGTTTAAGAGACTCTTGACTTAATCTAAAATGCCAGTGATATCAAAGCTCTCTTATTGCAATTGCAAAATTTCTGCAAGGCCCGGCTGTGAAAGAATCCAGGCAATAACTGGAATTCTCTTATCTCACCCAAAAATCTACCTGCACTTGCAATTGCTTCTATCCCTTCATAAAACAACAAAAAATTGGTGGAAATTAAAGAGCTTTTCAACATGCCTAAAGGTTAACTCAGGCAATTCTAAACAGGGAAAGATATCAAAGTGGCTGCACGCAATTTCCAAAATTAAAGGGCTGTTGTGGAAAATGGTCTATGAGTAGCCATTTTTCTTTTTCTAATGTAGAAAGTTCAGTTTTATCACAATTGCCAAGTACAGCTGTGTCACAGCATAAGATAACATCCTCATGCATGTAAAAAAAAGTAGTTACTGCTCATATGAGAACTTTAAGAGAATTTCCTGACTTGTATAACAAAAAAACCCTTCATCTACCACAGTGCAAAGTCAGTGGTTCATAGACAGGAAAAGTATGTAGTGTTGGAATTACTAGCAGAATGCACATTAAGGAATTCAGTGCCTGCCCCCATAACTATAGGCAGCTGCATCTTTAGCGGAGATAACTTTCTGCATGGGCCTGGAGTGACTCAGTGTCATGTGTAGGGTTTGACTGCCCCATCTGTGGAAGTGTTCAAGGCCAGGTTGGATGGGGCTTTGAGCAATCTGATCTAGTGGAAGGTGTCCCTGCCTGTGGCAGAGGGGTTGGAACTACGTGATCATTAAGGTCCCTTCCAATTCAAAAAAGTCTATGATTCTGTAATTCTATTATTCCTATGGAGGTCTGTCAATGTGGCAGGGAGTCCAGACTTCCACTTAGGTTCAGGATACCTAAGGATTCAATTCTTACAGGTAAATGCACTGGATTCATCTTTACAGAGGGCTCTGTCCAACCCCTCCTCCTCCTTAAATTTCCATCTCTCTATAGCGTTCATCCATTTCAGTGAGATTTTATAAAAAATACATTCAAACTAGCCCATACAGTCCCCTTCTGTTGACCCACTTCTGCTAGGGCAGCTACTATGGCTTTTGTTAACTCTTTCCTCCTAAGGTATTTGGGAAATAAGATCCAGATGTTAAGTTCAAGTACTTTTCTTTCTTCTCTTTATAGAATAAGACTCTGGTTCTAAGGGCTCGTCATCTGTGATCAACTCCATAGTACTGCCTCACTTGTAATTTCTTCTCATTCAAATTCATGTTGTTCTCAGGATGTGCCCAAGTCATATTAAAATGTCACCTTTATTTCACTGGCTCAAAATGTATTGACATAATTTAGAAGACATCCAATCCTTCTCAAAGAAATTGGGAAGAATCAGGGACTATTTGTTTTCTCTGTTTCCTACTGCTCCCAAACATTTAAATGTCAACTTGCATACGTAATAAAATAAGTAACTTTCTTTTAAATAAAAATTATTTATTCTCCTTAATACTTTGTCACTAAATGACACATTATTTTCAAGTTCAAAAAGAGGTAGCTGTCACAATCCACAGTTAAATATATTGCAGGTTTAAAATATGCATTTAAAAGGTGTTATTTATGGACCACATTTTGAAAAACTGTTATGTGGGGGTTTTTTATTTACCTCCCTTTTGGGGAAACTACTGTTTGGACCCTATTGAGTATTATAGTGTTCACTCCTTTAAGAGGAATTTGGTTGCCCAGACCCAACACCTACTCTGAGTGGTGGGGAGGGTATTCAAATAGGAAGGCTTTAAAGTGTCCTGGAAGTAGGACTTCTGGTATGATAAGAGAAGGCCTTAAAATGGTAGAGATTTTCCCACAGCACTGACACAACGGTACTTATTCCCTACAAGGCATTGGATTTTGGAACAGGATGGAGTGGGAATAAATTGAGTACTTAAAGCATTTTACAGATACTTTTGGAAAAAAAAAATATAATATAGTTATCAATGTTTGAATGTACTATATTTTTGCCAAAAGTTATATTCATTATTACTTGAAACTTGCAGATCATTTCACCTTTTTGCTGATGAAAATTTGGATAAAAGCTATAATTATCTGATGCTGAAGGATTTATTATTCACATTTCCAAGGTACTTCAATAAATCACTGTTGTGTAAATTTGTATCACACATCTGCCTCAGAATCACCTTCTGTTTGTTTATAACTGTCTGAAGTCTTTTCATCTGTGTTCCTAACCTAGCTATGATTCCTTGCATTTAAATATAATTCTTGGGCCTCTCTTGAAACTTGACTATTAACTTCCAACTTAGAGAATTATTCATCAAAATTCAGAAATTCCACTGTAAGGGTTATTATTCCTATTATTAAAAGGAACTATAAATATATTATATATGCTTGGAGGAACAAGCAGCATAGAGAAGTGTTGGTAATTGCTGTAATGTATTCTTAACCTTGTCCCCTACCTTATAGAAAAGAGACTTTTCTCACTTCATACAAGACCTAGTAAAAACGATGGACCTTATACAGTCTTAGCTTTCTGTAAGTTTCAACTCCACAGCACTGAACCAAGATCTCAGGAAAGGGAGCTGGCTGTTCAGGATCCCTGTGATTCTTGAGTGATGGGAGCATACTGAATCCCTGAAAAGCTCTACGAGGAACAGCCAAAACAATTATCAGGTTCATGTGCTTATCCTGTGACAACTTTTTGTAACTGTCTCAAAGGGCAGTGCCGCAGAATGCCCTGACAAGAGATCAAGTTAAGGGGCTTCAGATTACAACAAATATTTATTATAACATCTTTTACTGTTCAAACTGTTATTATTAATACAACCAGGAATGAGCTATACATCCTGTTGTTGATGACAGTGGTTGCTGCTGGCCCTGGACAGATGTGGCAGGTTCTTGGTGTCCTGAGTTCATCAGTTCTTGTGGATTCAACAGGACCATCAGTCTCTGAAGCTTCAGTTTTCAGGAGACTTTCACATTCTACCTCTCAGCACATGGTTTTTAGTACCCTTCAGCCTGCTGTTTTCTGGGAACTCTTTCTCCATCCACACCAGTAGTTACCTATACAGCCCATTCACACAAACTCACACCAAAGGGACTTTTACGACTAGCTCACCTTGTAAGAGAAGGTAGCAATGTGAGCTGAATCTTACAGTACAAGAAATGAGAAATGAATAAAAAATTGAACATACTTTTTCCTGTTTGCTCTTAGGTTAAAAAAAATATTGCAAAATCCTTTTGTCTTTGTGTGAAAGATGAGAAACCAGGCCTGCGAGAAACTAAGAAAAACAGCCCAAGAAAGCAAAAGTTGAGACTGATCGAAGAAATGCCTCAAACACTCGCAAGACAAAACTGTGAGTCACAGGCTGGATGGTGTGGAGGTCGAAGCTGATAAGGCTGCCCGAATAACTCAAGATGCATCTGGCAGAGGGAGCTCTCTGGAGACAGGACGGCCCTGCTCTGGGGCACCTGGGCAAATGTCAAGGGCCATCTGTCTGGTGAATGGCCTTTGCTTCATTATCCACGAAACGCTTATTAAAGTTAACACCCCTCAGTATGCTAACGAAGGCTAACATGATCATGCTAATTACATCATCCCCTGAAACATATTACCCCTCCCCGTACATGGGATACGTAGGTATGCGGATCAACCTAGGGGTCGGACTCAAGGATGTGTATAAATCAAGGGGGGGGGGGCCCCTGGAGAGAGCAGTGAAGAGAAGAAGATGGATGCAAGCAAAAAGACGGCCACCTTCTGGAACCCTCGCCAGCGGGTTCAGTGCAGGAACCCAGACCGGTGATCTGTATTCCCCCATTCCCTCTATCTCCCATTTTCCCTTTCCCATTAAGAAATGCAAGGTATATTGTATTGCTTGCCACAACTTGCTATATACTTAGCCAATTATTGTGTGTTCAATTAGTACATTTTGGGTAGTTAATAAATGTTTGGACTTGGAGACTTGTTGTCCTCTCCATTAGGGATTTGCAAATCTGAGTCACTTGTCTCCATCACCTGAGCGGGACGTGACCCTTTGTCATCTGGCCTATAGTGTTTGCTATCCCTATTTTTCTTGTTAAATAGACACTTAAAATCTATGAATTGTTTGTGGTTTCATTCTGCAAAGCTAACTTGCAGATGTCAGAGGGGATACTTGCCTATGTGATAACTGTTCATCTGAGCAGAATTTACAGGACTGGGGACTATGTTTCAAAATGCATTCTGTGACATATATGGATACACAAAATTGGAACATTAATATACAATTATGTTGTAATTGTGCAACCTTAACACCGTGTTAATATAGGTTTCTTACATTTAGTGTGTGATATGTTTGAGAAAACATATGGTACATAATCCTCTCCAAATGGTTTTAGAAATGAAAAGGTGTCCTCTGTGAGCCTCTGCCACTGGGGAAGGGAATGTTTTCTCATTTCTCTGGATGCTGGAACCCCATGATGAGCAGATTTGCATAACAATTAACCTCTAAAAATAATTTATAACCTCACGGATGGGAAATCAGCTTCAGGGTGGTTAAAAGGGGAGACATTCTTTATTGATGTGACTGTTTGTATAAAGGAAGCATCCAAGCAGTGTAGGCAGTCCCTCAGAATGGGACATAATACTTCTTATGAACTATAGAGAGTGCAAGGTGGTGGTGTTTTGCTTCCATTTTCTCTACAGAAGCATTAGTACCTAAAAAAAAAAAAAAAAAAAAAAAAAGGTGGGGGGAAGAAAGAAGAAAAGAGAGAAAAAGAAGCTTCCTTTATTAGCAGAAACTCTCTTCTAGGCTAATAAAGTGTATAAAAGTTTAAATGCTCCATTGTCTTTGTGCTGATGCAAAAGTGCAAGAATCCCCTTATTCCTTACAGCCCTTCTGCCATGTTGATGCAGGAGATGTTCTGTTTTCACTTACTGTCTCCCTGGCTCTGGGGTGCGGACAAGGAAAAGGCAAGGGCAGGGAGAAGCCATGAATAGGAGAATTTGTAATTTAGATGTGCTTGTGGTTTCACACAACCAGGGCTTCTCCTAGGATAACATATTGCATCTGAAGTTAAAAACTTCCCTCCCACAGAAGGAAACTAGTTTATTCAGTGATATTTGTTCTGTCTTGCACTCTGCTGTAGGGTTTGTCTCACACCTTTCGCTTTGTTACTCAGAAGACAAGATCCAATGTGCATCAAAATCAACTGCCTTTCAGCTTTATTGGAGTATGTGCTCACTTATTTGCTTCAACAGATGTTGATAGAGTTCATACTACTTTGCAAAGCATGCCCCAAACATCTCACAAACTAATGAAACTATTCTATACAAAGACACTCCCACTGCTGTTTCTCTCTGGTGCAACCATCTATCTCCGTTATCCAGACTGGTGTGAGAAGACATAGCTCTGTTTTCAGTGTCTTGATGCTTGTCTCCTAGCAAACAACTTCCCAGAGCATTTTCCAAGTAGAAACAGCAAATGGAGCTTCTTCTGAGGTACAAATACACATTGCAAAGCAACAAATGTTGGGGTTTTTTTCTGTTTTCTGAATGTTGCAAAATTTTTGGCACTGGCAGTAGAGTAGTTAAGTAATAATAATAATAAATGATAATAATAAAAACCACTGGCAAATCAGCTGCCCATTATTTTTGTCCTCGATATTAGGAAATACTGGAAAGCTCTCAAGAAATCCTGCCGTGAGATTTCGTTCCCCAGTTTTGCAATCCCAAGTGGTTTAGATAAGCTTTGACCAATCAGTCAGGTTAAACCGTTCATGATGTTGAGGTTTATCCATTGAGCAGGATGTGAGTAATGGGAAGGGGTTCATTTAGCATTCTAACTGCTCAGCCAGACTGCATGCTGCTCCCAGGAAAGGGCTTACCAAGGTCTTCAAGTGCTTATTGTTGCTCAGAGCCGCTTTTTAATATTTTGAGCACATTTTCAGTTTGGTATTTATGCCCTTACCAAGTTGTGCTAGTTTTTATATATTGTCTATATACATACAATGTATACATATGTATGTGTAAATTGTGCTCTCTTTTTGGAAGTGTGGCCATTCTTAGTGACAGTTGATGGGTTTGGTGGTAGCTCAAAACAGAATCATGGGATCATAGAAGGGTTTGGATTGGAAGGGACCTTAAAGATCATCTAGTCCAGCCCTCCTGCCATGGAAAGGGGCATCTTTCACTAGATCATGTTGCTCAAAGCCCCATCCAAACTGGCCTTGAACACTTCCAATGGTGGGGTATTCATAACTTCTCTGGGCAACCTGTTCCAGTGCCTCACCACTCTTAAAAAAAAAATTTCCTCCTTATGTCCAAACTCAGCCTACCCTCTTTCAGTTTAAAACTGTTGCCCCTGGTACTGTCACTACAGGCTTTGGTAAAAAGTCTCCTGTCTTTCTTACAAGTCCATTTTATATATTGAAAGGTCACAATAAGGTCTCCCTGGAGCCTTCTCTTCTCCAGGCTGAACAACCCCAATTCCCTGGGACTGTTCACTGGATTTGAACAACAGAAATTCAGTGCCATGATCTATAAAAGTATCTTTATTACTCTTCTTATATGGGAGATATTTGACAAAATCAGTTAACTTATCAGCTAGAGAAAATTAGTTCCGAGTAAAATGAAAACCAAATAAATTATTCATGACATCCTTGTCTTGGTCTTATAATACAGGTATGTTCACCTATCTCTGTATTTCAACCGCTGAACAAGAAAACACACAAGTATTTTCCAGCCCATGTTTCATTTTAATCTTGTGAGTCAACCGTGTAAATTAGATTAAGTTATATTTTATCTAGGTGAATAACATCCCAGTCCCAAGACTGCACCTTCCTGTCATGGGACAAGAAAAGCCCTGTCCACTACATTCTATTTCACCACTCTATTTCCTGCTGATTCATCAGATTTCTTGAAATTCTTATTGGACTTTTGTTTTGGGTGAGGAAGAAATAAATCCCTGCCTGTTTTCTCACTGTTTCAAACATCAGTGTAATTCTATCTCCATTGTTACAAAGCTTTATCACAAAAGATAGTGCACTAACACATGGCCTGTGTCAGGACATCTTTCTTCCATTAAGGAGACTGAAATAAACCTTTTTTGGCCATCAGTTCCACAGAATCACATAGAATCACAGGAACATCTAGGTTGGAAAGGACCCTGGAGATCATCTAGTCCAACTGTTTGCCTAGCACAGTTCCCACCCACAGCATATCCTTAAGCTCTAAATCGACCCTACTCTTGAACACCTCCAGGGATGGGGACTCCACCACCTCCCTGGGCAGCCCATTCCAACACCTAACAACCCGTTCTGTAAAGAAATGCTTCCTAATATCTAGTCTAAACTTTCCCTGGCGCAATTTGAGGCCATTGCCTCTTGTTCTATTGCTTATTACTTGGTTACAGAGGCTCATCCCCAGCTCTCTGCAACCTCCTTTCAGGTAGCTGTAGAGGGAGATGAGGTCTCCCCTCAGCCTCCTCTTCTCCAGACTAAACACCTCCAGTTCCCTCAGCCACTCCTCGTACGACCTGTGCTCCAGACCCTGCACCAGCTTCGTTGCCCTTCTCTGGACACGCTCGAGTCATTCAATGTCCTTTTTGTAGTGAGGGGCCCAAAACTGAACACAGGAATCGAGGGGCGGCCTCACCAGTGCCGAGGACAGGGGTAAGATCCCTTCCCTGTCCCTGCTGGCCACGCTATTGCTGACACAAGCCAGGATGCCATTGGCCTTCTTGGCCACCTGGGCACACTGCTGGCTCCTGTTCAGCCGGCTGTCAATCAGCACCCCCAGGTCCCTCTCTGACTGGCAGCTCTCCAGCCACTCCTCCCCAAGCCTGTAGCGCTCCTGGGGGTTGTTGTGACCCAAGGGCAGCCCGGGGCATTTGGCCTTATGGAAACTCCTCCAGTTGGCTCAGCCCATGGCTCCAGCCTGTCCAGGTCTCTCTGCAGAGCCTCCCTACCCTCGAGCAGATCAACACTCCCACCCAACTTGGGGTCATCCGCAAACTGACTGAGGGTGCACTCGATCCCCTCGTCTAGATCATCAATAAAGATGTTAAACAGGAGTGGCCCCAAAACCGAGCCCTGTGGGACCACTTTACCTTCTCATTACCGACTGCAACACTTAAACAGAACTACATTAAGTTCATTAGTTTTGCTGTTTGGGAGAGATTTGTCTGGGTGGCAAAGGCCTGGCAAAGGCTCTCTAGCAGAACTACACAAAGAAAGAAAATCACTACAGAATCACGTGGATGGATTTTGTACCTCCCCCTGCTTACTGCTACACACTGCGTGGTACTGGGTTTCAAAAATAGCTCCCCCAAATCCTATGCCATAGTAATCTAATTGCTCAGGTTTTACGAGGAAGACGGGACTTATTATTTTCAGTGAATGTATGGTAATATATATAATCTTGAAGCATTCTGAAATAGAGACAGTGACAAATAACTTCCTATATCTGAGAAAACTGTCAAAAGGTGGCAGCCTGAGAACAAGATAGTGGAAGGCCAGGCTTCTTCCTGACTAGATAGCTAGACTTCCTACCAAATGACCTCCTACCTAGCAGTTCTAAGCGTAAACATCCCATTCATAGTCAGACTGTAGTACTGGCTTTGAATCATCCAGACTTCAGAAGCATTCATAAGTAGAATTTGTCTTTGGATTGAGTAATTTTTGTCAGAAGTGCCTTTTTGGCTTATGCTGTTTTAAACTTGGAAAACGCAGAGAGAAATACATACTTTATATTAATTAGACCAGTGTCAAACAGTTACTTCTGATTTCCTATCAGGAATTTATTATGTTGTTCTTTATTTCAATGGTTCAATCTTTTTTGCTACTGGTTGAATCCTCTTTGATACTGGCTGTGAATTCTTGATTCCATCGCAGTGATCAGGAGTTGTGCCATTGCTTCTACTAGTGCCAAGGTATTATCCACCGAGTGTCAGGGCAAGGATGTTCTTGTTATTTATCTTCACAGTGACCCAGCTGAATGTCTTCTTATTTCATCAAAGCTCCTCAACACTTATGTAGCACCTACAGTATTAGATTTCTGTTTTCCTTCTACTAAATATGAAGTACTATTTCTAATTGCACAAGTAAGTTTTTCAATTTGAAAAACTGAAAATAGTATTGAAATGAGTGAACTGAAATTTTGAATGGATAATGATACAGATGAGAGAAGTCTGACTGGGAGACAAGAACAGGATATAGCAGAGTACCCTGTTCATTCCCTCTTTTTCAGCTTCTAAACACTTTCTTAGCACTGTAGATAAATGTAGACAATGAAAATAATTAAATCTCATACTTCAAGGATTAACCATTTGTCAGCAAATATCAGAAAGTATCTTCTCTCACTGTCACTGCATAATTTGGGGGGTTTGCTCTCCTCTGTAGCATGGGAGCTTGAACCTGGATGAAGGCAAGAATATTGGACCAGAGCTCTGCTAAAACACTCCTAGGCACCTGGCAAGTGTCTTGGTCAATGTGGCCTAAGACTCATCATTGGTTCTGGATAAGGAAGGGAACTTGTATCAGCCTTGATGGTGTTTGTAGCCTAGCCATGGTTAGCCACAAATTTTATCCAGGTATACTTCAGCTCATCAGTTCTTTACATTTCAAAGGCCTAGGATGTTAGTGGTGACCTGGTCTCTATACACAGTACATAACTGAAGTTCCTCAGAAGACTGAAGTATGACCTAAAACTCCAACGGGTTTGCTTCATGAAATCTCTGTGAGCCTTGATACATTTCAGTATGAAAGAGATTGTCATAATCAGTCCAGTCATCTCCATTAGCCTTCCTTTCTACGCCATATATGAGACAAATGTTATGCTTTCCTCTCATTCCTTTCACCAATTTTTCTGAAGCAACAATCACTATATTTTAAAAATATAACCTCTGCCCCACATTCTGAAAGTCTGTTTAAAACGTGAAACTGCATTTCATTTGGAAGGGATTGAATAATGCCAGGTGTTATTTGAAAGATTCTTAAGTTCAGACTGATCACAAAAGGGCACTCTCCAGTCCTTTTAATCTTTTTCCCATAATGTGTCTAATTAATTTAAAAGATTAATTCCTTCCTTTACATGGCTTCAGTTACTTGAGAAAAATGTTGTTTCTAAAATCCTATATTCCATTTATTCTGCTCTTTCCCCACTTCTCCAGTGCCCATTAGGTCTTACTGGACTCTCAGTGCAAGAAAGGAAGGAGACAAAAATGATTAATTAAAAGAAAGAAAGCTAATGAAAATTAATTCAAGGCTGGTAATACAATAACACCTCTCATCACAATACCTATTAAAATCTAGTTTAGGATATCAGTACGATAATTTTTAATCACAGCATTCTTGGGTTACAGATTATTTCAAATTTGGCATGCAGACTGCTGCTTTGCTTAATCCAAGAAGAAGTATGGCGTACATAAAAAGAAACAAGATGAGGACAAACTGAAGAGTTTTCTTGTGAGAAGGAAGCACTTCTTTAGAGAATGTCTTATAAAACGTAACAAAAAAAAAAGAGTTGTGCCATTCTGATGGCTTCTTAGCATTGAAAAATTAGCTGTACTACTTGAAACATTGTATGGATTTACGTTTGATGCACATAACCAACACTTTAAACATTTATCAGACCATCCTGGCCACAGGATTAGATCTGTCTGCCAAAGCAAATATGAGAAAAGAGTGACCAGGAAATTTCATTTATACTCTTACTAAATGGAATATAAATTTAGATTCTCAGGAACCATGATTTCAGCATCCATTCAGTGCAGAACAACTGTGAGTTTAATCATTTGTCCTATAAAGAGGGTAACAGTTCTTTACCTTGTGACACAGTAAAACACAGACCTGATCTGAATTTGAGCTCTAACTTTAAGGTCAGCAGAGGCTGTGAGCAGTGCAGACAAAATTAATACCTCTCTATATACTAAGTGCCATTGTAACAGCACTATCAAAGGAAATATCAAATTCTAAGCCAGCTATACAGTATTGCATGATACGCACAGATGCCTAGAAAGTGTTATAATGAGGTTTGCATCTTGGCTACTATTGCTGTACTGATTGTGATTGTTAATAGCTATCTGAAATTGATTTTAAGAAGAACATTTCTAGGCTTCTCCTCCAGAGTGTTGTTACAGAGGTTTCAGGTCAGCCACCCTGGAAGAGAAACCATAAACTTTGCTCAAGCGCTCAAAATGAATTGTTTGTGTTAACTCAGCTAATAAACAGCTGAAGTGAGAGTCTTTAAACCAGTCTTCCTTTGAGCATGTATGGAAGGAAGAATAACGACACACACTTGCAGAAATGTAACTCGGGAGACTTGAAATCATGTACATTTAGTGCTGATGATCTCGTTTGGATCACTGGGCAGCTGTTATGCTAGCTGGATACTGTCAGTTCAGGGCCTCTTGAAGTGACAGGCAGATTGTCACTAAAAAACAGGTTCAAAAGCCTGAGCACTCTGTAGGACATCCTCCCCAGGCAGAGGTGACTGGAAGAGCATTTTGGAAAGCATTAAGTGGCTGCTGTGTATGAGCACAACTTTCTCTGCAGCAGGAAGGGTGAGGATGCTCAGGTGAGAGCAGACACCAGTGCGTGAGGCAGACTCGTCACCTTTATCCCTGCTCAGGGACCCTTGTTGCAGCTGGTGAGTCCATAGCCAGAGAAAGCAGGGTGCTCTGATCTCTGTCTTTCTATGAGATGTGTGCCAGGGCTGACACATCTCTGCTGGCATACACAGAAACACAGTGCGTGGCTTTCCAACCATACTCTGAGATCATTGTCAGACCTCCTCCAGCCTCCCACAGAGCTGGATGTGTGCAGCTGCACTAGAAAGCCTTTGACAGCTGCTGGGGAGAGCCGGTGCTCTACCCTTCATCCTTTCCTGGAGCCCCTAGAAAACCAGCAAGAATTGGCCCTGGATAGCACCGTCTGCCTTATCTTCTGGATCGAACTGGAGAGTCAAAAATGAGAATTTGGTTAAACTGTGAGCTTGTAAGTAGCGATACCTCCCTTCTCCATCACATGCTTGCATGGAGGTTTCAAAGGTAAGCATGTATAACACCAGCTCATGCAGCAGTACTGTTACCATACACAGCTGAAGTACTGAGCCAAAGGAAAAATGACATGATGTTACTCAGTCTTTATAGGAAGATTTGTACATGCAAAGCAGCTAGGTGGTAGCTGTTGAGATGGACTTGGGAAAATGTACCCTAGCTTGAATTTGGATCCTGGGCTTAATGCTCTGCAACTATGTAGTCGACCTCTCAGACTCCTCTTTTCCCAAATAATCATCCAAACATCTACTCAAACTCCTCATTAATCGTTGTTTTGTGGAAGGGATCAGCTATCTGCTACTGAAAAGAAGAAATCCCAGTTCTTCAGTGGTTTTTGCAGGGGACTTGAAATCTTTGAGAGGTTTTCAGGGCTTTACTCCTCATACCCTTTCACCCGGGGAGGAGCAAGAGCAAGTTTATTCTTCTGAGTTCAGCCAGTCAGATATTGAAAAGAAAGCTAGTGAGCACATGGCTGCAGCTGGACCAGAGTTTTCTGAAAGCAAAACTCAGCCAACCCTATTTCAAATCAGAGACTGCTCCAGCAAAAGCTGTCCTGCCAGTGCTGCTGGCATGAAATAAACAGTGCTGTGTTTAATGTCAGGGATATGTCAAAGAATGTCACACATTTTACTGCTGAAAACATTATATTTTTGGAAGCTTCATAAAATCTTAAAGATTAAGGAGAATGCTTTACACTTCACAAAGCTCTGCTCTGTTGGAACATCTAGACTGCTAAGTGGGATTTGTCTTGCTAGCTTCCTTTTTATGTGGGAGAGTATACAAATCATGGTGTGCACTTCACCTGATGCAGAGGTTTTTAATGTATTGTTCCACGGATCAGTATGGAAATGAAAATCTTTTAGTATCTTAAAAGGTACTGTCCTTAGTATTCAGGGTTTTCCTATTCCTCTTACTTCTCGAAGATGAAATGCTGCTGGGGATAAAGAGGAAGCTGGATATTCATGAGAGTGCAGAAGAAAGTCTTCTGTCACCTCACTTATCTGAAAGACTATGTTTCCCACTATTGGTGATGTAAGGTGTCTCTGATTGCCTTAGTTCCTAAAGCAGCTGTAGTTACCTTATGCAAAGGTAGGATAAAATTTCAAACAGGTAAGGAGTCCATCTGCATGAAAAACGGCAGACTTCACTAAATTTTTATCAGGCAAAACACTCTGACTTCAAAATCAGTACATCCATTTACACTATGAATAATTTTGATCTCATGGTGTAATGAGTAGCAAGCCCTGCTTCACTGTGGGAAAACTACCACAGTTTTGTTTCAGGTGCAAGTTCCTATTGTGACCACAATAAAATCAGATTTTAAGTACTACAGCTTCAGAAGCAATAGAGTCTGTACTGAGCATTGTAAGTATACAAGTCTGAACTGCTAGCACAATGGTGGAAGACTTTCATGAATTTGGGACCGCAGAATCACTGTATAAGCAGCCCTGAAGAGAGTAGAAGGGGATTTTAAGCAGACTTTAACTAATTTTCTTTTGGAACCTGCATCTGGAAAGAATACTTTTTTAATGTTTCATTGATTGATTATATCATGAAATGTGAAAAGATCTGATATAACAATTCAATCCAAAATTGTTGCAGCAACCCTGTAATAAGTCTGTAGGCTTAAAACAGTGACATAGCAGTAGCTGAATTCTGCATGTACCATTTAATTGCATGAAGCATCCTTATTTCTCAGCCTCTTTCGAAAGATTTTGACCTGCCCATATTATACTGTCTTCCAGAGCACAGTTTAAAATTTAATGCATTAATAAATGCCATCAATAAAAATATCTGGATAATTCACATTAGGTGCCATGAATAATTATAAAATCAATCATCAGAATGATCTTCCCTAAAATTATGCATTTTTCCTTTTCACTGCATCATTAATTTGAGGCCTAATCCTGTATAGTTTGGCCTTCCAACACTCCTGCTGATGTCAAGAAGAGCTTCATCAAATTCAGATGTTCTGCCCTGATGGTTTGAGTTCCATCTTCAGAGCCTAATTTTTCAGTTCCTCAGATTTCCTTTCTGTTTCTTAAAAGGGTCTGAGGAAACCTAGTTTACCTCACCTAACATACAAAAAAATCTTGCAGACTTTTTAACTATAGAAAACTCACTGTTGCTGATTCTGGACAATGCCTCTTCATGAGCAGCTCTGGGATGGCAGGTAGCAGATGTGTCTTTTTTCACCACTCTTGCCTTCTGCTATTAGTAAAGGTACATGATGAAATGATGAACTCCTGTACAGAAGCAAATTCTTTGAAATAGCTGAATATTTTTCAGACCCTTCCTCACCACATTGCTGCAGACACATGAGTCTTTGTTCAAGGATCTTCACATTCAGCAAGGATCAACACAGCACGTCATGTGGAAATTCTGAATTTCCAATAACCTCCTCATTTAAAATGACTAGCTTCTGGCCTTTTCCTCAGGGGGGAGGGAGGGGAATAGATGGAGAAACTCTTACATTTTATGCAGTGCACGTTCTCTCCCTGATGGAGTGGAAAGTTGGTACCATCCCAGGTTTTTCTTGGCAGTTTCAGTAAACAGACCTATGGGCTCCACTGACCACTAGACTAAAGGATCTTCTATAGTTCCTGCTCACTGATTAACTGTTCCCTGCCCCTGAAATGAAAACCATTCATTACTTCAAAGCTGAAAGAAGAGGTACTGGCAAGTCAAACAATGACATGCCATATAAATTCGTTATTTATGTAGATGGGTGTTTGGGGTTTTTTTATCAACAAGATCTTCCTAAGAATTATTCTTAATGTTGATCAGAGGGCTCTAATCCTCCATCACAATTTAGTGCCTATCATTCTCTTACCCATCCTGCCTCTCAAGCACTATCAGCAGTGTTACCCTTCCTTACAAATAGCTCATATGTTTCGTTCACCACTCCACAGGGAAACACCAGCAGCTTTTTGGACTTGCTTTATATTTCAGATGACTTCATCTAACTTGAGAGCTGTGCTGAAGTCTTCACACATAAGAATCCATGCCAGAAAACCAGAAGAGTCTCTCGAAGAAAGGCAAAAAAAAAGCATGCAACTCCTCCACTGTTATACTGAATACCTGTGTGACTTGATGTGACATTTACATTATCATAGGAATCCTCATTCGTATTGATAAAAATTATTCTGGCCAACAATTGTGAATTAAAATGTAAGCATATACAAGAATAACTGTGTTGCTTTTTATAAAGAAAGAATTCAACAAAAAATCCATTCTTCATTTGCTTGTGGGTGGGACTCATAAATAACATGAGTTTAGTCATTGATTTAAGAGAGAAGCATTTCTCCTTATTAATATAAAAATGTCATTTTCCAGGTTTTGATCTATGATGGTTGGTATATTCCAGAAAGAAAGATTGAGGCCATATTTCTTTGGTGGTTTTTCTACTTGTGATTTCAATGATCAAACTGAGTTTGCATCCCCATTTCTGGCACATATGCTAGGTTTTTTGACCTCTCAGAGTGGTTCTCATCTGCATATCTCAAGAATAAGACTGTTTGTAATAAAATTCATATCTTCCAGAATGCAAGAAATACACTTTTTTTTACTTATGTTGATATCATCATAAAAATAGTTCCTATTCACCCTTGTTCTGTGTTACAGAAGCATTAAATCTTCAATACTGAGACTGAT
Organism: Athene noctua; assembly: GCF_965140245.1. Classification (NCBI taxonomy): domain Eukaryota; kingdom Metazoa; phylum Chordata; class Aves; order Strigiformes; family Strigidae; genus Athene; species Athene noctua. Next base: position 219,818,375 of record NC_134037.1, read on the forward strand.
TTTACCAGCTTACTAACCCACATTAAGAGTTTTGCTCTTGCTTGCTCAGCCTGACTTGTAGCTGGCCAGATTCACTGCTTTTACCTGCCCTTCCATCTGTCTGTACATTAATAAATGTTAATCATGACAGTCTTGTGCTCTGTATCCTCCATGACTAAATGGAGAAATGTACCTGGCAAAGCTGTCAGACTGCCACATATATTCTATGAAAAATTACACCATAAAATACCCTTCAATTTTTTTAATCCTTCCAGGACACCCCACAGGTAGCCAGACATCCTCATGACTGTGGCCAGTGTAAGATCTTTTATGGATATATTCCTTATTTTAGTTATCTTTTCTAATTTTCTTCAGCTGCTTCTCTTGTAATTACAATAAAATGAACACCAGTATGTTTTTCTTCTTTATTCCTCTTTAGTAATACCTGGATTTATTTTATTGAATGGTTCTCTTGATACCTTAATGCAAAATCCGAGGTCCCACTACCCATATACACACCAACATAATATATTGTCCAGAAGTTGTGTTTTATGCTTGACCTTTTTACAACAGAAGCATGTTTTCTCCTACATTCAGAGGGTAAAAACCGTTTGTCGGAACTTACCATTAAAAAAAAAAAAAAAAAAAAATCATTCTGTGCTGAAGATGATCCGTTTCCTATCCATATTATTATCTGCATTCTCCTGCTAATGGTCAATCATAAAAGAATAAGTTTCAAAGAGGCACCAGGCAATACCCCTGGTAGAAATTCCTCTGCCAAGACAACATCAGGCTCATCTTTTTATCACTACATCTCAATACCCTCAATTCTGAGGCAAACTGCTAAGACTGATAAACTCCTACATGGTAGGTAGGAATTTCCACACTACAGAATATTTCTGTTTCTCCCCACCTGCAAATAATAAAAATGTCTCCTTGTACCTAAGGTTTTTGATAGGTGACGAATTGCCATCTTTCCATTTTGGCCCATTTCTCCCTCACAGGAAATGAAGGATATTATGAAAGGCTTATGACTCCTGGCTTTCTCTATTGGTGGCACTTTCTTGTCAGTTGTCACTGATGTCAGAGTGTGAGCCCACAGTGTTGTCCCAGTGGGGTACAGGCCAGTACCAGCCGAAAGGAGTGCCAGTTGTAGGTCTGGGAAACATCAGATCCAGGCTGCCTTTGAAGCACAGAAGACATCTGTTCTCTGAATCAATTTGAGAATAAGGTTACATCTTCACTGATCTAAAGGTACATATTGACAAAACGGTAATGAATGTACACCAGCTGCCTCACTGCAAAATCCCAGGGGAAACAGAAGCTTCTAGCTTCCATTACAGCGCAATGAGCTAGGGGAAGGCTCATAGCACTGACCTCAGCTAGACCTGCCATGTGAAAGGTTTCTGGGCCTTGCTTGTGCCAGTGTTTTGCATGATGGTAACCAGATTGTTAGCATTAAAAGCCTCTGGAAGTAGGAAAAACATTCTAAAAAACTGCAAGATACTCTCTGTCCCTGCAAAAATCAGGTTTCTGCAGAACGTTGTAACACTGCACATGGCTGCCTTTCTTTTATAACACATTCACAGTCCTTTCTTCTTTTAGTAAGACTGGTCTTCCCTCCCTCTGGACTTTGGTTGGGTATCCATACAACTGACACACATAGGATTAGTCTTTACCCTATACATGCTATCTGTATCATATCTGCTTCCACTGATCTGAAGGGACTTTTTTGGGGTGGAGGGGAAATAGCATGGTAGGGAAATGATATACATATTTAACTCATGGAAAGATAGCTTCATGTGTTGTGCTTCCAGACTTCACAAAAACAGAGGAAAGAGCAACCTAAGCAATTAGTGGTTCCGGTAGGATTATTTATCTTTATCTTCTGCTTTTGTTGTGGATACGCTTTTTGTGTGTTTGCATAAGTATGAGAATCCATATACATACGAGTATGTGCCAATCTGATATTTTAGACTAATTTTGAAGGGAACAGGACATGTTTCTAAAGGAGACCCCACAACTGCTCTTCTTAGGAAGCTGAAACAGTTTCCTTCTTTCAGTGCTATAATGTACACTGCTACATAACCGTGCTTGGAATTCACTACTGCCTGTTCTTGAAGGTATTTCTATCATTTAGAGATGCTTTTAGTTCAAAAGTTATTCAGGGATAGTTCTTGAACCTCAAATTCACATGGGACAAGTTCTTAGGAGACTCTCTTCTCATGTAATTCATATAGCACAGGAGATACAATAGCCAGCTGTGCACTTCTGCATTTTCAAGTAGGTGCTTAACCCTATGAAAAATCTCATCCTGCTCTTTTTCCTACTTTGCCGATTTTTTTTCTGACATTCCTTAAGGACTATTTTTCCAAAACAAAGAAAGAAAAAAATGGGTAAACAATAAGCTCTCCCTGTGTTATAACCCACCACACCCAGCTCCTCTTCTTGAAAAACAAGAACTTGAAGAGACTGTTTTATTCTTTATTAACATGAAACAAACCCACCAAATAAATATTTTAAGGCATTTCAGCTAATTTCATTGGCAACTCCAAATTCTGAACATACTTTTACCAGGCTTTCCTCCTGAGATGACAGCCTGAACTCATTTTCTCTCCCTCCTTCCTTCAACTCCCCATGTTACCTCCCCTGGAGAGGATGAATGCAGCTGATTGTGCAAATTCAAGCCCATCAGCACTTGTCATCTCTCAAGGAATTTACCCTTTGACATTTAGCTTCCACTTCCCACTTGGAGGCAGAAGTTTTATCTTTGCAAAGCACAGAAGTTGTTTCCTTGGAAAAAGAAAGAAACATGTTCTCCTGTGGGGAAAAAAGACTCATTTCACCATGGAGACCTTAGGGAGAAAAACCCTACATTGTATTTAATTCATATATTTTTTTGATGGTCAATCTTTTTTTGTTTGTTTGTTTAATTTTCTGATAAACTGAATTACCAATGTCAGTATTTTGTCCAGTTTTCCTTGTCCCAGAATCCAAATTTTCAAGCCTTAAATAGTGACCTTGCCCTTTAACCCCAAATTACAGCCAGTCACCTTTAGAAAAATTCATTCCTTGTTTAGTATGTATTGTGACAATATTTTCTCACAATATTAGCCTCTCTCCTGCCTTTAATAACAGTTAGTCCTGTACATATATACTTTAAAAAAAATGTACTAAGAGAAAAAGATAGAAAGTTGTAACGACTTTTCATTCTTGTTTTATCTGACACAAGGAACTCTCAGGTAGGGGCAAGCCTGTCCTCATTTACACCTGATAAGCCTCATTGAAATCAGTAGGGTTGAGATAATGTAGCTGATTACAGAGTGTGGCTCATAACTTCTCTCCTGTTAACTCACACTGTCTCCCACAGGTGGAACAAGATGAAATCTGCTGTCTGCAGTGATCCATTTATAGGAATAGTAGCATACCCATTACTTCTCTGCAGATCATAATGTTGACCGCTTGGCCTGATAAAGAACATATATTTTAAGATATCAAAATTAGCAGAGATCTTCATCCTTTGAAATGTGATTGCTTAGTGATATTGTCTACTAATGGAGATGGATAAATTAATCTTGGACCTCATTTGCAATTTTTTTTTTACTCAGCAAACAGCAGGATACAATTATACTATAAATCTGTCTTAACAGGTTAGCTTTCTTACACTTCATTTTTTATATTGGATGAAATTATTTTGCCTTCTAATCTATAGTTTCTTTATACGACTTATTATTTGTTGGGGTTAATGCTTAAAGGCTATATTTGGGTCATATTGTTAATATACATTTATCCATGAACTTGTGACAGGACTTCTGTTAGTGTGCACTCATAGCCAGGCACTTCCTGAATTGTTCCACAATCTGGATAAAATTTTGTTTCAGGTTCCGATACAAGAAGTCAGTTATCTCCTCCATGTCCAGACAAGAATGCTAAATTCTCAGCACCTCACTTTCTTGTCACTGTGTTGGAGAGCAGGAGTTTGAAATGGAAAGCAGACCGTTGATGTGAGATCATTTGTTCTAATGCCAGTCTGGGTAAAGGATAGCAGCCTTTGGTTCATCTTGTGCCACTGGAGTCTTAAAACCATAACTGCTGCTGACTCTAGAGGCTAGTGGAGAGGCTCAAAGTATGCCCAGCTGTGGGATGCTTTCATTATCCCTCTTACATCCGCTTTTCTAAGGATTGCTTAGCACACTGAATTCAAGTAATGGGGTATACCTGATGCTTAGACCTTTTTAGCCTGGTTTTCTAATAAAATAAGGCTTATGCATTCTATGCAGAGAGAGACCATAGGTTCCTGTAGTCCTGAATCACAGGTTCCTGACTCTTGAACCTGTGAGAGACCTCTGAGGTGAGCTCAGTCCTCATTCCCTCAGCCTCATCTGGGTCTCATGCAGACTGCAGAAGGCATCTGTGAGGCCCAAAGGCAAACCAGACTTCATTAATTCTACTGTCACTAAACTACCTTTGATTTGGTGCATACCCCACGGACTGGACAAACCTTTCCAGAGCTTGGTTATCTCTTCAGTCTTTGCCATGTTATCTGTGGTTGTCTGGCATAATTACGCATCGCGGCAGGGGAGTTCAGTGGAGGCAAGTTGTAGCAATGCCATATTCTCCTCTAGGGTTTTTTTTTCCAGAGTTTAATTCAGTCACACTGATTATCCAAACTGCTTTGCAGTTTTTCTTGGAAAATCAAAACTGTAATTGCCATGCTGTGCACACCTTTTTGATCACTGTGCTCTTGAGCACAATTTGAAAGATAGATTACAGAGAGACTAAGCATTTTTTATGCTTATAACTCAAAGTGGCACTAATAAATAACCATGAAATAGTAATCTTGCATCTATAATTTTTCATGGCAGATCCTTATGAAATCATTATGTAATTAATTTCTTTATCAGCCATGTGAAATTCCAGGTAGGGAAACCAGATGATGAAATACAAGACAAGCTAAAATTGTAACCAACCATATCTTTTAGAGATACATGCATATTTTTTTTTACTCCTATAGATAGTTTCCCTGCTGTTCCACCATTATAGATGAGTTCTCCAAATATGAAAGTGGGTCTAAAAATCAAGTTGAACTTCAAGCACCGCAAAAGCTCTGTAGCAGAGTACATTAGCAAGCAGGAAGACACACAATGAAGAATTTTTCATTTAAAAGCTACTAATATTCATTAGAACTTTATTTTTCTTCATTTGCTGTGTTTCTATCCAACTTGCACAAAACTTTGTATCAGTACTATCAGATATCAAAATCCCAGCTACTCAGACAAAGCATGCAGTCCAGATTTCACCCTATAATAAATGGAAAAAGAAGGTAAATCAATGGCATTCTTGTGCCATCTCTCTCTTCTTCACTGACTGTTGAAGGAACGTGGGCATTTGCATTACAGCACCCAGAATGCATACACCAGTGGGCATAAAGGAGATAGGACACACACTGATATGCTCGGGTCTTTCTAAAATATACATTTAAGTATAGCTAGCTAGATACTTATCAAATATCTTAAGTCTGGCCCAGGTATTACCTGGATATTTTTTTTTTTCTTTTTTTTTTTTTTTTGTCTGCCTAAAATTAGAAGCACCATCAATCTTGAAAGAGAATTATTTTGGTATGTTTTCTGTAGAACACACATTTATTTAGAAGTTTAAATTTCACTGGGGAAGAATATACAGGGTAATAAAATATTGTGCACGATTAAAAGCTCATGCCATCTTTTAATAACATTTCCCTCTCCTTTTTTTTTTTTTTTTTTTGCCTTAGGCACCTTTGAAAGTTCTGCGGTTTTCAGTAGATTTACTTTGATAAAAATAATTTGAACAATTATTTTGCTTCTTAATCTGACCCTCAACTATCTAAATAGATAAAGAAAAATATGCTCAGCTATGGAGAGGCTTGGACTTAACTTGATCCTTGCTTTGGATTAAGCAGAACAGCAAGGCAAAAGATATGGAGAAATAGAAACAACTTTAATTGTCAAGAGCACAGTCATGTTTTTCCACAGGATAAGCTCACACTGTAATACTAATGCTTGTTTATGGACTACTGTCTTTATGCTACATAGCTGTGCAGGCAACTTCCCCCACTCATTTGCAACTGTGTAATAATGCAGTGCCATATGTAATGTCAGCAATAGTCAAGTAAAATTACTTACTATTAAGCTGGCTTTATCATAATATAGCAAGAGGTGCAGCCTCTTCAACCCAGTCCTCTGGAGGCAGACAGAAAGTGCTGTGTGATCTGTTGAGGGACCATAAATCAGTTTGGAAACCTTGAGAGCTGGATGAGGAATTGTTCATCTTCTGTTTCAGTCATTTCTAAACATTGACATCTGACAGACTAAAAAAAAGTATTTTTATGGCCATTTGCCATTATGTTCACTCATGAAACTTACTGAAATCAACTAATGGCAGAACAGGGCCTTTAGATATGTCCTGCCTTGAAATCTGTGTCAGCTAGAAATGGCATCTTCACCACTCCTTTGAGGATCCAGTGGGCCTTGTCATTCTCAGCTTTAGGAATTACCTGGCTCTTCCATCTCTTTTCCCAGATGTTATAGCCATCATTGTCATTTGTGTCACTTTTCGCCCAGCATTGCACTAACCTGTTCTTATGTCAGTGGTAATATTTCTCCATTATTTATATGACATTGAGGTTAGAATTTTTCTCCTTTCACTCTTTTGTAACATGAAGTTCACCTTCTAGTGCCATCTTTGCTTATACCTTGCTATTGATGCATGACCTAGCTGGCTACAAGAGTCATTTTTCTGCTGATACTTTAATTCAAATCTACCCATGGGTGGTGGATAATTTTAATTGCTACCAGCAGGAAGCTGGGCGTATTCCGACCCAGACACCTCTGTCAAGAAATGAGTGGTCATTTGTGACATACTAGAAAATAAAAGTAGCCGAGGGCATTATCTGACTTGAACTGAGCTGACATTTTTACAGTGTTATGTCTGGAGTCCAACAACCTATGTTTAGAAAAATACATAGAATATTATGGGTGAGAAGGGAAAAGGCAAGGAAAGTCACTATATAGAATAAAATGTACCATATGATCTCTAAATCTCAGGCACAAAGGGGACATAAAACCTACACTGTGCCTATGTTTTAGAGAAGTATGGCATTTTTAACCCTGGGTAACACCTTTCTTGTGTTTACATGTTACTACATAAACATTTGCAGGCTTGTAATGAGTGACTTGGGATGTGAACTTCATTGTCTTTCACAATAACACTTAGCTTTCTTAAAATGCCTATTTCCAACATAAATGAGCATGTTCTATTAGTCTTTTGGAGTACTATAATCAATGGACCATTCAAATTTAGAGGCTAATTAGGATGAATAAAGATGATGGAATCTAGCCATAACTAAGTCTTTATACACATTTCTCATCGGTGTATACATGCAAGTTAATAATAGTAAGTGCTTTCACTTCTAAAGAGCTCTTCACTGAATCTCAGGAGTCGAAAAGTGGGGGGGAAACTCATCAGTGGAGGATCTGGCAATTTGCCTAAGGTCAGGCAGGAAAGTGGTGTCAAAGGAAGGATATTAGATAAACCTCACAGTTTGACATGGTTTGACATAGGAGCAAGTTAAACTCTCACATGCAGTAAACTTCAAAGATTTGATGTAAAACATACACACCACTATGTTACTGATATTACAGGGAAGTGATAAAGAAAGATTAGACCTACAGAAGACCTATCTCAGATAGACCAGTGTGCTGTGAATAGGCTTATCATCTTACAGGTGCAGCATATGCAGAAATAAACACTGGGCTAAGCCTTGAGGTGTTATTAAAAAGACAGTCTGGCCAGGTATAAACTATGTAAATGAACCCCAGATAGCTCTATGCACTTGCTCGTAAATTAACGTCACAACAATCACTGATGTAGTGGTACTAGTTCAGTAAAACTGTACAACCGCATTTATACAGTGCTGTATCTAAGGCAATTAGGTCTGCTTCTCATGAGAGCTTTTTAGCTTGGGTCTACCTCTAGTCTGAATAAGTGCTACATGGGCCCTAGTGCTAAGTATTTGACTCTTTCATATTTGCCCAGAAAAGGCACAGTTTTTCTTGGGCCATCAAGACAGGCTTAGCAGCTGAGTTTTGTCAATATCTTGCACAAGCCAACTACCCTGCCTCTGAAACATCCTACTTGAATATATGGGTGTTATTACCTGGCTCCCCTGACAATTTTGGATGCTGACAGTTTCATAAAATCTTCCTTCCAACCAGTGGCGGTGTAAGACAATAATAAAACCAAATCCAAACCCAGATTGTATTGCAGCCTAGAGTAATATTGCAGCAGGACCATATTTTCTACACTTAATAAAAACATCCTTTCAATAGACTTTTGTACATCTTAAATGGATAATGTCCAGAAGTATACAGAGTGTGATATGTGTCAAAATCCCCACTGGATGATATTTCTTCTTGTCAAAATGGCAAGAACATCAATGCAGAGAAATCTTTAGAGCCAAGTGGGGCACTGTTTGCTCAGCTACAAACCCACTTTCATCTCTCATAAGCACTCAATGCAAAATATTCTATTGACATATCAAAGTTTATATGAGTTGCCAAAGGAAAATAAGGATAGGAAGCTAGGGTGTTTGTCAAAAATAGGTAGTATGAGATCAAGATACGCAGCCAGTAGCTGACAAGGCAAAAGATTGTAGGTCAGCACTAATAGTATGCGATTTAGCTCTAAGAAGCCACTTGTCATATAGCTGCAGCCAGAACATTGTCTCTTAACCGCTCATTCTTTGCAACAGGCCCACTTTAGCCATGGTGATTTGAGTGGATGCTCATGAATCAGGTCTGTTAACTGAACTACTGACAAACCCTCTAACCTCTGACCAGTAAATCATCCAGTTAGCTGAAACAGAATCAGGTTGCTGTTAACAGGGTTTCATTTTCCATTTTGTTATTTACTAGTACAGCTGGAGGGGATTTTTCATGCCATTAAGTTGCAATCTTTGCTAAAGTTAGCTGAGTTGTTCGGGCAAAGATGACCGTTGCCATTGCTTGCCCTGATAGACCCCTACATGGACATGCAACCCTCTCCCTGCTTAGCTGACCTAATACAACAATGCCGTATCTAGTCCCCCAGGGAACTATTTGTCAGCAGCTATTCCCACATACTCATACTGTGAACTACTAAATACAAATGAGGAGGGTTTTTTATGCTGCCTGCTCAACTACTAATTTCTTTTTTGTTCTCAGCATGTCCCATCATTCATGAAGTAGGCATGTATTTGTAGAAACTTTCTAAAAAGATATGAATGGATTACTTAATTTTTTTTCCTGGCATCTTTCCAGTGCTCTGCCTTGTTTTAATCAAAATGGGTGGAACACATATTGCACTTTCTCGCATGGCACTAAATCACTTTAATAAACTCACTACAGGATTCAGTCAAATGTTGCAAAACTTAGTACTGACAATCTGTCAACACTCTAAGGCATTTTGCTCAACAGGATGTGTTACTCTGCCCATTCAGTTTCATTTCTGAATTCCTGAAGAAAAAAAAAAATCCCCTTGTTGTTCTCCTGAGAATACTCACATATGCCAGTCTAATTAAAAAAAAGTTGTAGCATTATCAAGTGTATGTTGTCCACGTTTTCTCAAGGATCAGTACAGTTGCAAACCCGTTCTGCTCATTTACAGTACCACTTTTTTCTTAGAACAAAAGTCTACTATTCAGCCAAGAAAGAAGAAGTTATCTTCTGAAATAAAAACGTGTCAAACGGGAAAGGCATTTTAGGGAAGGGCAGCTCTTTCCCTCAAATGCTAAATATAAAACCTTGTTGTCAGCTAAAAGGTTCTTGACTGAAGCTGTGTCGATGCAATAGCACAAATTAGTGTGAACACATACACAGTGACTGTGGTGAGTTCCCTCTGTCATGTTGGCATCATCTTTACATTTGTTTTCAATGATAGTTTATTCTAACAAATTCATTGCCATCCATATTTTTAAAACACTTAAAGCTTTTCTCATGGGTGCTCACTGCAAGATTAGTGTCCTCTTTTGTTTTAACTACAGTTCAATAAACTGGGAAGAGCACTGCTGGGATCTGGATGTGAGCCTCAGGGAGCAACAGTTATATGGTGGTAGTCTCTCATCTTGCTGTACACAATTGATCAACACAACTCCAATCATGTCTGCTGAGCCACATGCAAAAAGTGTACATGATCATCTGAGTAAGACAAAATCTGAGAAATTACAATCTTTCCACAAATATTAGGTGAGCAGAAAAATATGTCAAATTTGCCACATAAACTGCAAAGTGTGAAATATTCAATCTGCTTAAATTAATATGTATATACCATATATAAACTATTGCTGTCATTCAAGCTGCACATGGATCCTGGCACGTACGCAGACTCCCAATAGAAGTGAATGGGACTGTACATGGAGATATAACTTGTAGGATAAGATTTTTTTTGTTTGATATTTTCTGGCATCCTCAATATCAGCATGATGACTAGCAAGATATTAGAAGAATAAATCACTTGAAGAAAATCTTGTTCTAAATTATCATAGCAGTCTTAAAATGTTGGTCTGTTCACATGCCTGCTCTTTCAGAAGTCTACCGAAATGGCTATTATTGCTTATTTCTCCAAACCAGGAACATTCACTTAGTCATGATCTCCTCTAAGAACAATAGCCTACCCTGCAAATTACTTCTAATATTTTTTTTTTGAGGCTACTCTGTGCAAACACCCCAGAAACTGGTGCTTCTTGTTAATGGAGACCTGCACAGTTCAGCAGCTCTTATAAATTATAGAATCTAATTATGCTTATTAAAACTACTTGAGAACTCAATAAGGGGGCATCAACCAGACCTCCGTGGTTACACCTGTTGTTGCAAAAGGTCAAGGTCCGTTTTATGTCCATTCATATCTCACAGCCCCGTTCGTGGAAAATCACCTGTCTATGTAAGTAAGATATACGCCTGAAGAAGGCCACTGGACTGTCTAGTGAAATGGCTGTGGAAAATGCAGTGCTTGCAGAAAACAATACAAGGTCCATTTATTTCTCTTTTAGAGTCAGTGGGAGTCTTCAATCTAAATTCTCCAGGAGTGTGGAAAATGTGACTTGCATCGAGACAGTTGCCATATGCTTTCTTCTACATTTACCTGCTGTTGCAGTATGCTGTGGCTGCCCACTCAGCTGTGCCTTTAAGCATCTTTCCCATGGATGTAAGGGCAAGGGCTGAAGCTACCCTAGGTATCACATTCACATGTGGCTACAGCACACAGCTGGTACTGCTCAGACCATGGTTGTATCTTCAACATTCCTTGTTATGTTTGAGGATCTTTCTCTTTAGGATTTCCCTTGTGTCAGGTCCCCATGCTTCCTGCTCATAATACAGTGGTGGCAGGATGGATGCCATCCCTCCAGCCCAGGGTGTGGTACTGCTGGCTGGCTCCCCCCCAGCTCAACACCTCTGCCTGTGCCTGACCCGCGAGCTGCAGGATGCTCAAGGAAACACAGTCTCTCTCAGACCCCCCTCCTTTCCCCATCTAGCACCAGCAGTCCCACCTGGCAGCTTTAGAGACTAGCACAAACGTGACAAATTCTCCTTTCCATGTTCCTTGGATGCTAAAGGAATTAGCCAGCATATCATTCTTGGGTATTCAGATCTTCCTGTCCAATTTTTTTAGTGGCACACGTTGAAAGCAAATGTGCAAACTTCTTACAGATTGAGCTGGGTCTTGCTGCTTCTTAAACACACAGACACTACACATGACCATATACACAATTTCTAGAGGCCTTCCTCCCATTGCACTGCAGTGCTCTTTTGGGTCTCCAGCTCCCAGGGTCTTTCTCCTGAGGCTCAAGACTTCTCTTCAAAATTGCAAAACTTCTTAGGTCAGCTATTTAGTCTAACTTTACTTCACCCTAAATGTTAATCCAAGCTTCAGATTTCCCTGTGAAAGCATACCCACCTAATTCTTTCTCCGCCTCAGAGCTGACTCTGTGTCTTTCCAGGTTTATATTTCACCTAACTCACATATGGCTTCATTTTGCTGTGTCTGGGAATTTGCCGCTCCCAAGCCACCACACCCTGCAGAAAGGCTTTTCAAGAAAACTTTTTGTAGGCTTGAGCTTGCCTGATGTGTTTTTTTCAGTCATTAAGGTTTTACAATGATTTTTAACCCAAAAGTTGTTAAAGAATAGTGAATTTGCATCCATTAAGAAAGCTCTTTTTTTTTTTTTTTTTTTTTTTTTTTTTTTACTGATATGTAGTATCAGCTGAATCCCTAGATTTTACACAGACAGATTTGGCAAATCATCACAAAAGTACGACTGTGGGAATCATGTCAGGTAGTTGGGGCTTTCTTCAGAACCAGTTTCTAATTTTTTTGTGACTAAGATCTAAGAAAACTCAGAGTAAGGAAAGTGCCCTTCTTAATTCAGATTGAGAACATGAGGCATTTGGCTACAGACTACCCACTACTTTCATAAGCAAGTTTAAAAGACAGCTTAAGCAATGAATCAACGTTTTGGGCGCTCACATAATTTTCTGCCTCATTATCAGTGTCTGTTCTCTGCTAAAGACAACATTGTTCAGAGGTTTTCACTTATGTGTAACAAATTACATTATATTAAACAAAATGATGATTTATGCAATGACAGAAACTTTAAAAAATAATCACAAGAGCTGTTCATTTAAGTGAAGTTTGTTGATGTTCTGGGTTTGTTTTGTTTTGTTTTCCAACAGCACATAGCATGGCTCAGATACAAGATCCTGAGCTCCATTTCAGATCTGCCTTTCAGGCTCTGTTAGACATAAAGGGAACTAATTACAGTGGAGGACATTGCAGAGACTAGAAAAAGGATCAATACATGTATTCCCCTAAGAGTGTTCAGCCATTAAATCAAAACAGGAATTTCCCAAGAGCTAATAAAAGCTTTCTGTTTTTACCCAGGAATTCTTCTAATTTTCTTGTGTTTCCTCCCTGCTCGCTAGCACAAAGCTTTTTCATCATCGTGTTCAGAACTCTTAATATTAATGGCACAATTTGGCTTCCCTTTGGTTATATTCAAGGTATTGCTTCTATGTTTGGCAGACCTTGGCTTTTTTCAAACAGAAAGGGTCTTATTTTTTTAGTGGTCTAAAGTGCAAACACAACTTATTAATCATAGTAGGAAGCACAGATTACTCAGTAGCTAAAACTACTTTTAAGTCCAAATACCTAAATGTAGAGTTTGACTTCTGAGTAGCCTCACTATTGCTAACAAAGGCTACCAACTAATTTCTCCAATTAAATCCTGGTGACTTGCCACACTTTGGAAATATGTAGACCTCAGGCAAAAAGTTAGTTACAAAATCAGCAATTCTAGAGCAACAATTCTTTAACAGATTTCATTGGTTTTATATATCAAAAAGGCCATGGTCGGAGTCAGGGAATCAAACATAACCATGGTTCCTCCCCAGTTTCTTGGATGCTTAGTCTGGATGTCTCTATAATGGTACATGCCACATAAAGACCCTAAAATAGTTAATTCAAATCCAGATATTTCTGCTGTGGCTGCCAGCTCAGTTGTGTTAACGTTAGGTTTAGCCATGATTAGAAACTGATTTATGCATTCTAATGCCTTCTTTTTACAATAGCATCATGAACCAAGTGACTTGGGAGGAGTTTTCAGAAGGGAAATTGCACTGGGATTATCAGTTATTACTGAAAATGTAATGAGGAAGTCTAGCAAGAATGCACACTCTCAGCTCTGAGGCTACAACAGGCTCATTAAAAGTAAAAAATAACTTAGTATTTAATGATGTTTTGAAACTGTTACATTTAATCTTTAGTAGAAACATGGTCATGGAAATAGTAATGTATTTCTGTCAGGCAGTCTACTGAACACCGCCTGTATATTGCTCTTTTCCTAGTTTGGGTAGGAAACCTTTTACAATATTGCTCTATTTTTGATGAGTTGTGTTCATGGAAAATTTATGTCTCCAGCCTTCTGTATCACTGGCACACTCATTATTCCACTTTTTTGTTTATCCCAATGTTATTTATTCTATCAAATTAAATGATGATTAAGGCAATACATTTGGAAATAAATATTCCTCTTTGTATACTACTATTTTATTTCTACATAACTCTGTGGAAATTTGCTTCATATCCAGGAAGTGTAAGTCTGAGGTTTGGGCCGAATGCTGATGGTTGCTTGCAGTCAACCGAGATGAAGAGAGGTTATCTGGATATTTGGGCTGGAAAGCTATGGGTGACCAAACACAGTGTATCATTTAGCAGTGTCTACAATGAGCTAGACTTTCGGCTTTGAGAAGGCCTCATTAAATCAGAGAAGGTCATGTGAAAAAGGCTGAATCTGTTGGGTTTGCACTGTCAAAGGTGCTGCAGTAGCCCTAGGGTCCTGCCAGCTGCTGCAGGAGGCTGCTCCCCTCCCTCTGCCCCCGGCATTCCCACTTCTGTGGAGACTAGGACTTGAGACCTCTGATCCTGGTCTCAAGGGTAGAGACTTGGTTGAGATGCACATGTGCCTGCAGACACAGTTAGTATGTGATAACATCACTGGAATGATGAGTGCCTCAACTCAATGTTTCAGTATTAAGTGCATACTGGTATTCCCTGTTATTTAATTTTCATTCAAGTGAGATGGGAGTGAGCTAACAATGCCTAATCTTGCAACATACCTAAATTTTTTTCTTCAAGACCAATTTTTGTTAAAAACCCCTATGAACATGATACAAAATTCTAGTTTCTTTTATACCAAGAATACAAAGCCATAAGGGTGAAATGCAGACTTATCATGGACTAGAAATTATAAAAAAAAAAAAAAAAAAAAAAAGAGTAGGAAAAAACAAACTGAGGTTACTGAAAAACTCCACCAAAACCAGACTGTCTGTGAGAAATTTTAAAACACATAATTCTAAACACTTTTAAATTGTATGTTTATAAAACACATATTCAACTGAAGTGTCATCATAGTTTAATATCTAAACAATAATGTTAAATAATGTTAATTATTAAACTAGGGCAATTTATTTTAACCAGAAAGATCTCAAGAAAGGGGCTGAAAATCAAAAATTAAGTGTTGATTTCTCTGGTGAAAACATGAAACATTTTATTTTAAAATTTAAACAGAAATGAGAGGGTAGATCCCTTAAGAATTTAGTAGGCTTTGAATTAGGCTTAAGGGGCAGCAAAGATTTTTTTTTTTTTTTACTTTATTTTTTAACAAAAACTATAGTAAGAAAAAGAATGGGAAGGAGTAAAGTCATGAATCAGTAACACGTTCTCATCTTGAATGCTGCATTTGTTTCTGGTCCATCTACATCTAGAAGTATACAGTAGAAACTCAGAGGCTCAGAGATGGGTGATGAGTGTGACCACAGACATGCTAGGGAAAGGATCACAGAATTGTCTAAGTTGGAAAAGACCTTGAAGATCATCCAGTCCAACCATTAACCTCACACTGACAGTTCCCAACTACACCAGATCCCTCAGTGCTATGTCAACCTGACTCTTAAACACCTCCAGGGATGGGGACTCCAACACCTCCCTGGGCAGCCCATTCCAACCCCTAACAGCCCGTTCTGTGCAGAAAAGATACCACTTTTAAGAAAAACTCCAAAGATGGGGACCATTACTTCGAAGGAAAGACAAATAGTCAAGGAAAAGACAACATTAGAGAAGGTGACACATATAAATGACACATAGACTAGGCTACAGTATTCAGCAGAGCACAATACAATACTCCTGTGTTGGAGAATGGCTTGCAGAGCAAGGCCATAGGTCTGTGCAGGAGCTGATCGCAGCCACCTGAGGTAAACAGAGGAAAAAACCCAGGGTACAGTTATGCTAACAAGAAAGGAGATTCAGGGCCTATTTATGCTAACAAGGACTGTTATGATAACAAAGAGAGAAACTGAGGTACACAATGGCCTTGAGTATGATGGTAAACGACCTTGGGAAAAAAGGCAGGCCAGAAGAGGGAAGATGTTGTGACATGCCTGAGATGCCATAAGGGGCTGGGATATTATAATGTAGCCTTTTACATGTATCCAATAGATTTGTGAGTAGTATGCATGATTGTTGTAGAGTGCTTATATAAGGTGTGATTTCTTTCAATAAAGTTGAAGCTTGCTCTGTCATTCACATTGAATCGGCTGCTTGCTTCCTCCGCCCGCCGCACTCCTGCAAGACAATACGAGGATAAAGGGAATGTCAATAAAGCCGAAAGAGAGCAGCATTTAGTGGACATACTCTAAGCTAAATATTGTTTTCCCAGCTGTGAGGAACAAATTAGCACAACATGTATTTGAATCTGAAACACAGAGTGTGCTCTTACAAATAATTAAAACATGCTGAGCTCTAAGTTCAAAATTTTAGTATGATATCAGTCCCTCACACATCAAGGTACATGCAGATATCAAAGTGGCAAGAGAAAGCAATTTAGCCTCTGGACAGATAGACAAATAGCTTCTTGTTGACTGTTTGAAAATAGCCTCATAAAATCCAGTACTGGTAGGTAGGAGAGTACACCCCGAGCTTGCTGGGTTGTTGGTCCAGTCTGGTACTGGAGTTTCTACAACTCTACCCCACAAGGGTACAACAACTGCTGGAGCAGCTGCACTGCAGTCAGGGGCTCAGGCAGCCTCCACCATTTGAAAACTGCTAAAAATGTGATCAAAAGCTAAATTCAAAGTACAGGGAATTAGGTCCCCTTAATCCACTTGTTCCATAGGCCATAATGAATCATGTAAAACATGACAGAAATTTTTGAAATGAACATAAATTCCAACATATCCTTCCATGAAATGTGAACGTGTTAATTCTAAGATCCTATCCAAAAGTGAAACCCTAGTGCATTTGTTCAATTAAAAATAAATATTGCAGTACCATTGGCAAATCCTTGCTTCATTCTTTGTATGTAGTGGCTTGAATGTTCTTGGTCTACATTTTACCCAGGGTAGTCAATAAACTGTATTCTGCCTATGGAGCAACTTCCTCCCACAATATGATCAGCAAATTATTAACAAATAATGTGACTACTCATGCATACATGAACAGTTGTAAGTATTTAACATTGTCCACTGCCCTAATGAATCATTTCAATGGACCCAGTTCTCATCTACTGTAAATTTATAGTCGCACAAAAAACTATGATGTAAGTGTGTAAGGAGATGTGAATAAAACAAATTTATATGCAGAGATAGGGAAATGCACTTCATATTGCAGCAATATATGTGCCCAGGAAAACATAAGCAGTATCAAATATGCAGAGAAACATACAGTTCTTTGATTCGTGAACTGTTGAGGCTTTAATAACAAACAGTATATTTTTGTCATAATTCAAGTTTTATTGCAATTCTTTTGAACTCAGACAGCTGTAATTTCCTTTTGTCTATCAGCCAAAAGGAGTTTTACCTCAGTTTGGTATTTTGTAAGGAGTAAAAGAAAGAATGACTCAGATAATTGTATTTGAAGCTGCTGGGTAAGGCTATTTTCACTCCCTAGAGTTAATGTTTTTTATGCCAAGCTTGAAGTTTTGAACTACAAAATAAAAAGTGTGCTAAATACTGATTTTATTAGCCCTTTAAGCATTTCAATTTGAAATAATGGGAGGAAAGATCATAATGCTTTTATACATGTAATAAATCAGTTCTAGAAAGGGAGATGCAATGGAATGCAATTATTTAATATTAGTACTTCTCTTGGCCTTCTTGGAACTTGTCTTTATGGGAATAGTTTGTGTTGCTGCCATCCTATGTACTGTCAGATTGCAAAAGTTCATATCCCCCCATCAACACGGTTTTAGAAAAGTCAGCAGACTGCAGAGGCAGAGCCAAAGAACTGAGAGACTCCTTCAGTGATGTTTATGTCAGAAACATATTCCCACCTTATGATAAATGTTCTATATTCTATGAAAAAGAACAGTCTATACATCTGCGCACCCCCACAGGAGCAGCACAAAGAAGGGGTAACATGAAGGAAGGTGAGAGCTCCCTAAATCTTTTTAAAACCCAACAGATTTTTCCCTGGCATCTGAAAATGAACAAGGCTCCTGGCCAGTTCTTACTTAACTGAAGTAGTTTGTCCATGCCTATTATGCACTGAAGATTAGGAAGAGCCCTTTCGGTCCACAGAGTTATTAGAGGATATAATAGGTTGCCAAAGGAAGTAGTTGCAGCAACAAGCATCATAGCCTGGAACTGATGAGCATCTAGGGACTCTTACAATGCTAGATATGTATCCTGAAAGGGAAGAGATGAACTAGACGGATGGCTCTCACCATCCAAAAAATCCCATGCCCCATACCTCTCAGCCAGCATGGCATCTTTCCTAAACAACTCTCCTCCCTACTTGCTCCCATAAGCTCTTTTAAAGCCTGACAGTCTCACCAATAGGGCTAATTATCCCAGTGAAGCAAAACACCTGCACACTGTGTCAATTCAGTGTGTCTTTACAGTGAGGAAAACTAAAATCTTCAGCTGGAGATGGTTAGGCAGAAAATGTATACACTGTGCAATAGATAGGTTTATACCTGTGTATTTGTTCACATATGTGCATGCATGGATACCCACCCACAATTTATTTCTACCAAAGGTCAGTTCTAATCCTGTTCCCTGTATTTGTATTGACTGTGTCTGTGCTAATGTGATTCTTGTGAAGCACCTGTCACTACATTTTTTGGGGTAGTTTACGTGACAGGGTGGCTTCAAAATGAAATTCAAGCAGTGCTGCGACTACTCAGCCACCCACAATCTTCACAGGTGCTGAGGTATCTGTGGCTCCTTTGGCCCACCTCAAGCAGCCTTTTTGTTCTTACTTATTAAGGAGGGGCACATCTCTTCTCAAAAGGTCTACTTAGCACTTATCTTCCTTGCAGTGTTAGCTCAAGTTATCTACATGCAGATTAATTCCTTGAAACAAATCAGCCAAGTTGTAAAACACCACTTGAAGAGCACAGAACAACACAGTGCTGCTGGAACCCGACTTCATGCTGGCACAACTTCACCTTCAACTCATAGTCCCTGACCAGATGGACATGTTCAGACTAGACTGCAAACAGACTAGACTGCAAACAAAATACCTGGGAGGAGAGTGGGAAAGATCTCAGGGAAAGGTAAGAATTGTGCAAGGGCCACCACTCCAAGAATATGGTTGCATTTAGCATTTATCAAACACAGCAACAAGCTTTAAGAATACATCTAATTAAATGGGGTTTTTTTCCAACACTGTTGAGATAAGAGTTTTTAAGGGAGTTCAGGCATAGAATGAAGTGGTCATATCGTTTCACACACCTCTAACCTTCCTAGTCCTTGGGAGAATGGAAGTTTCTTGTATTCTGCCCTTGACCTAGTGTCCCAGACCTGAAAGATTTTAGCCCGATTTGCCTCCTACTATTAGTTTGTTTTCCTTGTGCTTTAAAAGTAGTTGATAGGGATTTTTCTACAAACCCTTGCTGATAAAACTGCTGTAGTAATAATATTAGCAAGATGTAAGACAGCCAAATAATGCAGCAGAGACTCATGAAGCTTTGCTCTAAAAATATTGGAATCAAATATGTGTATTATACATCAAATTGATTTTTCATAGAAAAGCTTAATGAAATCAATCCCCTATTCATAAATAAGATGGGATAAAAGAGCTGGAACTGCTCCTAGAAAATCCAGAATTTTTCTTGAGCAGGTAATTGATGCTGCTCCTGTAATGCATCTGTTGGGCAGATTCAGCCATAACTGTTAAAAAACGCATCAAAAGAAGACCATGCAGGAGTCATTCATTTGTGATGGTCTGGTTATGTCTATCCTTAGGCATGCTTGATAGATCCCAAGAGTGCTTCTGCCTCCCAGATTGATCTGGAGGTCACAGATCCAGAAAAGTTTAATGCATTATACACTTTCTTGGTGACATCAGGCAGTTGAAGGGAAACATCAAAAAGAGGATGCCATGGAGAGGAAAGAGACTAATAACCAAATTCCACAGCTTAGAGCCTGGGACAGAAGGGGCTTAATTAACCATGTAAGTAACTGAATGAATAAATACACAGATAATGTTAATGTTCATTTTCACTTGTTACTCAATATAGACGTTGCTAATTTTAAAAAATAATTTAAGAAGTTACATGAAGTTGTATTTACTACAGATTACAGCTGTAGAAGAACCTACCTGGACACAATTCACAATTGTAATTTCTGCACAGTGGACTGGAAGCCCAAAGCCCAGGATGAAGTAGAAAAATCAGCTATTTAACCCCAGGGCATTAAAGACTTTGGCTATATGAGATCCCACAACAATTAAAGAAAGACTAAAAAAGTCTAACCATGCAACAGTGACAGCGGGTTTAGATGAATATTCTCAGCAGCAGAGATTATTTTAAAAGGCCTCTGAATCAAGTCATTGATCTGATTCTAAAGGAATGCTTCAAGCTGGTGTATCCTTCTATAAAGGAACAAAAGGAACAAAGGGTAAAGGTGGATAAAGGGGATAAAGCAAACTATACTTTTCCTTAGTTCAAGTGGGATTAAAATTTTATCTTGTAATTCACTGGCTCACCATTCTATAGTTCACAGCTTTATTTTATAATTTTTTTATGTATGTGTCCAATGTAGGAGATGGCATGTTTCAATCAGTTATAATTCCCACTTTTTGGGAGATGACATGAGCTCATCAGAAACACTGACTTCTTTAAGTACCTTCCATGAGTTGCAGGCCCCTAGTTTTAATTATTTTTTAATTCTTTAATTATTTTTTAATTCTTTAAGTTCATATTTGATATTTGCTTATTCTCATAAGCTTACAAAGTCTGTACTGCAGAAAACACCTCTGAGAAAACGTGGCAATAGCTACAGTGAGGAAGAAAAACATCCAGACCAGTAGAACTAAAATCTTTCATTATTTAAAAACACTAGTGTAGAAAAGCTTCCATGGGGTCTGATACCGGTATGTCTTCTAATATTTATCAGGGAAAGTATATATGATGGTGCTGAGAGCAAGTAAACTGCCGATAAAGGGTTTTAATATTTAACCATTGTTATCAAGTGTTGGGAAAATTTAATAGATTTCTGCAGTGTAAAAAAACTCTGCTTATACACTAAACACGTTAATCACTGCAAGTACAAGAGAGATTGTTTCATCTATGAAAACTTGCTCTGTGCTTAGCAGTTACACTTCTCCACTGCTTTCGCAGGAGAGTACTGCTCACCACACTCCACCCACTCCCCCGTTCTCTCCCCTTGCATCCAGCCTATGTTACAGGTGGCTCAGAGATCAATGCAGATACGCCCTACGTTTGCAAAGGCTTTTTTCCAACATATAGCTAAGGGAGAGGCTGGCAAAGCTGTCAATAACAGTACCTTCTGAAAGAGAAGATTTCATGCAATTCGAAGAACTCACAGGTGCCTAGATGTATTTGTGCAATTCCTTTTGACTTCTTTCATTTGCTTTCCTAAACCAGTTTTACTCGTATTGATTGCACTCCAGCACGATGGTATGAAAGATTGTCTGCCAGTAGACACACAATTTAAGAGGCTAAATGAAAGGTGTACTTATTTTAGCATTTCACTTTCTTAGGCCTCCATTTTTTTCTGTTTTTATTGGGAAGTATTAAAGTAGTAGCTCCACAAGTTCCTCTTTGAGAAACGCTCTAAAAATTTAAATTGATAACTGGAGACCAGCTACAGATATCAGGCAGGTAAAACTGTGACAGTAAAGTTGTTCTATTAACTAGTACAAATAAACCAGACAGGAGAACTTTTGTGCCACCCTAGCCTGGCCTGGCTGACCAAAGCTTTAAAGCTCTGAATCTTCAAGTTCCTTGAGAGCATAGTGTGATACTCTCCCTTTGGCCCTTATGGAAAGTACCCCGATATCTTACTGCATGTTAGGGAGACTCCAGTATCAGCTGTAGTTACTAGAAGAGACTTCCACCTCCCTGTATTCTTGTGGTGCCAGATCTACACACTCCCATAGAGCTCAGACATCTCTGTTACCCTCTGGGTATAGCAGAAGATGTACTGGGAGGTAGAGCTCTTATTAAAGTCTCCCAGGACTTTGGTGTATAGATACGCACCATCCAAGAGAAGGAATGCTTTGATAGTATGTCTTTCAGGCCTTACGGCCTTAAGTCAGCTTTAAACAAGACTAAGGTAAAATGCAAATACAAGCCTTTATTCATTTCATTCAAAATAGCACAGTTACAAATGTCTATAATGTCTACAAAAGTCTATTCACATGCAGGTGAATAAATGAGAGAAAAAACATACTTTACTCATTCATGATAAGGTTATTTCTGAAAAATCTCTGTTGCTCTTCATTATTCAGCTGACTTGCTCTCTCTCTTCTGAAACGCTAATAGCCTGGATTTTAAGCTTTGCCCATCCTTTTTGTCTTTTGTGGAGTGAAGCAGCCTGTTGCTGCTAGGAAACAGCACTCCGCAAAAAAAGACCCTCAGATAGATTCAGATCTTAGATGACCCCTCTCTCCTGATTCTCACTAGATGGACTGTATGCTATAGCCCATATGCCAATGTCCTGTTGAAGTCTTCTAGAAGACTTGATTCCATCTTTTCTCTGGAAACTCTTATTTTAAAATCTTATTGTTAACTGTATGAGTTTCAATAAGGCCAAATGCCGAGTGCTGCACTTCAGCCACAACAACACAGCTCAGAGCCCCTCTTGCTCATCTTGCTCATCACCCCCAGCAGCGCTACAGGCTTGGGGAGGAGTGGCTGGAGAGCTGCCAGTCAGAGAGGGACCTGGGGGTGCTGATTGACAGCCGGCTGAACAGGAGCCAGCAGTGTGCCCAGGGGGCCAAGAAGGCCAATGGCATCCTGGCTTGTGTCAGCAATAGCGTGGCCAGCAGGGACAGGGAAGGGATCTGACCCCTGTCCTCGGCACTGGTGAGGCCGCCCCTCGATTCCTGTGTTCAGTTTTGGGCCCCTCACTACAAAAAGGACATTGAATGACTCGAGCGTGTCCAGAGAAGGGCAACGAAGCTGGTGCAGGGTCTGGAGCACAGGTCGTACGGGGAGCGGCTGAGGCAACTGGGGGTGTTTAGTCTGGAGAAGAGGAGGCTGAGGGGAGACCTCATCTCCCTCTACAGCTACGTCTTTAATGAAGTAACAAGCAATAGGACAAGGTAATGGCCTCAAGTTGCACCAGAAAAGGTTTAGACTGGATATTAGGAAGTATTTCTTTACAGAAGAGGTTGTTAGGTGTTGGAATGGGCTGCCCAGGGAGGTGGTGGAGTCCCCATCCATGGAGGTGTTTAAGAGTCAGGTCGACATAGCGCTGAGGGATATGGTGTGGTTGAAAATGGTCAGTGCTAGGTTAATGGACTAGGTGATCTTCAAGGTCTTTTCCAACCTAGATGATTCTGTGATTCTGTGATTTTTTAATTTCCTCCTTAACTGGCTACTCTCTCAATTCAGATAAATGTTGTTTCCCTTCTTTGTGCATGAAAATGTCTCTTTGTTAGATTAAAAGGCATATCTTGCTCTTAATTACAATTCTTCCTACAAGAGAGAAAACTCTTCCATCCTCCCCTTTCTTGGCATTTATTTGGCACATTTCAGTGAGGATTCTGCCTTTCACTGCACCCAGATCTATATGAATCTGTATATTAAAAATATACAAAAATGAACATGCAAAGTAGGAGCACAGAATTTGGGGTGAAAGGGATCTCTGGAGGTCTAGTAAAATACTGCCTTCAATGTTGCATCAGGTCAGCCATAGATAACTCTGCTTGGTATACTGAGAGCTCTTGACTTTTATCAGACTTTTATCAGACAACTTTAAGTAAATACTTTAACAACAATTTGAGAGAAACTGACCCACAACTCTTTCCTCTTAGGCTTACCATAGTTTGAAGTTTTGGACTGAATTTCACAAGTACCAAGCACCAAAAGCTATGATGGAAATAAATGGGCTGTATACAATCACAGAGTATTTGGAAGTTGTTTTTTTTCCAGTGGGACTTTTTTTGTCTAGAAGCATCTGATGCATTATGGTATTATTGATAAAATTATATTCTAGCCTTGTTGTAGGCATGGGTAGGCATAAATTAAAAAGAGATGGAGAAGACCTCTGCATTTCCTATTGTCTGACTTTCGGCAGACTCTGGGAGCAATCTCCAGGAAAACAAATAACCACAAAATCAGTCTTTGAAATGGGTGTAAAGAGAAGTATTTTCTTTGAAAAAAATTGGAATGTTTATTGCTCAGTGTGTTGGTTTAACCCCTGCCGGGACCAGAGAGCACGTTGCCGTTGCCCCTCCCTCACCCTCAGCCGGTCAGGCTGGAAGTTAGGCACAGACCCCGGGCTGAAATAAGAAGAAATTTAATACAACAGTGTGATAAAACAATCTGAACAACAACAGTGGCAATGATAACAACAATAAACAGCAATAACAATGAACAAGACAAACGATATACAGAGCAATACCGCTAAATGGTCACAGAAACAGGTTCCCACCACCAAGTCCACCAAAAGCGAAAGTAAAAAGGTTCCAGCCCTGGACCTGACATCAGCATGGTATGAATAACCCAGCCGGAGATCCCTTCCCCCTCTCTGCTGCGGAAACCTAACCCTATCCTAGTTGAACCAGGACACTCAGCAGCAGCAGATTAGGTACTAGATGCCTGAAGTCTAGTAAAATTTCTTTTTTTTATACCTGGAAGGATTCAGTTTGTTTGAAGGATATTGCCAGATTATATTTCTGAGTTCGACATGAGTCAAGGGAAGACTTTAGGTATATTTTATATGTATATATATATATATATATATATATATATATAATGGAATTTAAAACCATTAGTTTCATTAGGATTATTTCTCAGATTGTGTTTGCTTCTCCCTTGGAGGATGCAAAGTATTAGAAAAAGCAATGTATACCAAAACCACTTCACTTTTTCCTAAGTGTTGGGAGGGCATGGAGAAGCTGCTGTAACTACAGGATGAATTAGGATAGCTAATTGCCTGCAATTGCTGGTTGATGTTACCTTCACACTAGGAACCGCTGTTGGCACCTCCATTCCTAAACAGTTGAGCTGCTACAGTATCCAAGGATTGCAAAAATGAGTTATGATAAACACACTTTCAAAAGAGGTCAGTGAATAAGTTATAAAACACTGGCAAGACACTGGCAAGACACAATGATTTCTGAATTTAGCCTAGAATTTTATTTACATTTGCCTTGTCTTTGTGAAATAAATCCTCTTCTATTAGAAGTGTGAAGTGACAAAAATTTTACCATGTTCCAAATCTAAAAGCTCTTATGTTAATCAATGGCTTCTGGTAGGACAACCACTGACATATGATAGGTAATATAAGTTTTTGGAATGCATCTTCAATGCAACAATAACTTAATGTGCTCCATAACGAATTGTTTATATATAGGTGATGGAAATGGTATTCTTTGATATCTCATCACTAGCATACCTCTTAAGCTACATTGATACTTTATATTTACTGTGAATAAACTTATAAACTCATGGCAAATGAAAGTGAAGTCTATGTTTTACTATTATTTATTCATTAGTCTTCTATGGATTTAATACCCAGAGACGGTAGATACTTTACACAGTAAGACAAATGCCTGTCAGAAGACTTTAGCATCTAAATAAGTAGCAAACAGAGAAAGGCAGTAATATTATATTCCTGGTTTCTACTTCCCACCATGCATAATAGGTTTGTATATTTTATTACAAACCTAAAGCATAATAGGTTGGTACATGACACCAGGGTGCTAAAATGAAAATACAGCTTAATTATATATAAGGTTTCAAACAATTTGTTAAGGTGGAGTAGTGCAGGCTGACACAGCAGTCACAGTAGCTCTGCAGTAGTGCTATACTGTCAACAAGGACTAACAATTTATCCCAGTGTCTCTGTGCTTTTCTGTGCATTTCTGAGGGTTCTCCCATCAGCCTCTTTATAATTCCTATCATGTTTCTATCATACACTGTCTACAGATAAACATATGGGATCTTCAGAACATCTCTTGCAGTCCCTCATGAAATTTAAATCCAGGTTTTCCCACATAATAATTGTCTTTTTAAATAAAGCTTTTAAAGTATGATATAATGTATAAAACGTGACAAACTTGGGGTTTTTTTTTCTGCTTAGGACAGCACTTGAGTCTTAATTTAGTTTTAAAATGTTGGTTTTGATTTTGCTTTAACTGTCGTTTTCTTCCTGCAGTGAGGCTACAACACTAGAGGTACCAGCTTCAAAGTGTTTGCATGCACGTAAGGAGTGGCTCGAGTTAGTACTGCCAGCAGAGGAGGGAGTCACAGACACCTGTGCCCTGTGCTATGTTTTTTAAGCAAGGTAATTTGTTCCTTGTAGCTCCATAATGAATTTCATCTCATTTACTTTTTCAGGAGACAGATGTTTGGCTATGAAACTTGCCTACCTACGTCCAGCAGTTATAGGTACACAGCAGAATTACACTGTTAAACCTTAAACTTGATAAATGTATGCACTTTGTAAAGAACTTCAGGACCGGAAAATGAGCCTTAGCTAAATTATCTGGAGAGGGAGGGTGAATTACTCTTTCTCCGCTTCAAGTTACTGCTGGAAGAATCCATTTCCTTTGAGAAAAGTGGCAACTGAATTTTTTCTGCATAGGAGAGATTTCTAAAGTGAATATTTAGCACTTAATGCAGAAATATTTCCAGTCCTTTAAATGCTCTGTTAAAAGGTCTTTAGATAAACTTCCTGAACAAATTTTAGTAAGAGTTCAGCAATTCGCTTCCATAACAATTATTCTAAAAAGCTGCAGAGTATAAAATGTGATTTCTTTTCAGTGGGAAGAAAATTCAATGGTATGAAACACCTTACAGAAGATGCACTAATATAATCTTACAAAATGTTATACAAAAAAATCAGCAAAATTATGATTTCCCATTATATCTTACAGGCCTTCTGTTTCCAGAACAGCTATATTTTAGAATGTTAGCTTCAAACACAGTGGAAAGCCTGCAGAATGGGAAAGTGATTTTCTTAGGCTGAAGGAATGAAAACATTTCTAGATCAGTTGGTAACATCTGCCACTAATAGAGAATTAGGGAGCTAATTTCCTCAAGGACAGATTACTTCCTAATTGTCCATTTTAAAGGTTCTGCTTTATGGTTGGCATTTATGCTGTGGCAGTTCCTACAGATCGAACTAGTAGTGCATGCTGAGCAGAGGCACAAGAAATAGCTAGTGGCAAAAATAACAAATAGTCAAAGTAACAGGGTACTGGATGACAAGGGGAAATGTTCAGATCTATAGTATAACTTCCATCACAATTATTTTTGCTGTAAAGTATGAATGGAGCTGGCTAAATGCTGTTAGTAAACACTAGCATTCTCTATACCTTTTCATTTACTGCTCTATTACAGCCTCAGTCACATGAGTTTTCAATATCTTCCAGCTTTCCTCAGTGCCTCAAATAATGAGTGAATTATTTCGGAATAAAAGGTAACTTTCTCCTTTTTAAGTCAAAATTTCCAAGAAAGAGGGGAAATATGCATTCTCCATCAGATAAAGAGTATCTCATATCAGAATTTTTTTTATCCTACTACACTTTCTTCAGAAAAATCTATCAGAAGGGGCAAATTTTGAGTCACTTTATATAGGGATAAATGCTTCTCTTCTTTCACTGTTATTTATAATCTTGTTCTGATCCAGGAGCAAATGATGGAACAAACACAATAGCTAGGTCAGCTAATTGTATAATCACACAAATAACTATAAAAAGTAACAAACAAGAAGCATAAGGGTAAAGGGTTATGTACACATTGGTGCATTAGGCCATAAAAAGTATTTTCCACTATGCCAGCCAGCAATACTGCAAGTGTCTCTTCAGACTGATTATATTAAACTGCAGCTAATGTGTAAAATGAGAGAGGCATAGAAGAATTTCTCTACATAGCCTACAACTGGAGAGTATAAGAACTACAAATACAAACTCGAACCACAAAAATATTGTGAAAGTGTGTTAAGAATGGACAGACTACATAAAAAGGATGATCAAAAGAGAAAGTGTGTTGCTTATTTTTCTGCAGAGGAGTATTTAAGAACAAAGGGTGAATGCTATGAAACAACGGAACAGGTCATTGTTGCTGTTACTAAATTTCCTGAGTAATTATTACTTTACCTTATGAAACGTTGTATCTCTGGACTTTTTCTTTGTAGTGGCTGTGCTATTCAGAATACCCGTTCTTGTTCTTTTACTTGGGCCCTTACCCTTTGCTTGGGAGACTTTTATTATAAAGGGAGATGCACAGGCAATTTTCATATAGGGAAATACTGACATTCCCAGAAAGAGTGGTGAGTATGTGCCACAGAAACATCATTTTCTCAGCAGACCATACATCATACCCTTGCTCATTTATGATGATGTGCTATGATGCCCAGTGTGTCAGGCTGACTTGCAATGGGTTTGTCACTCCTGCACAGCTCTGAGTATTCAGGTTTTCACTTAGTATCTTTGTTAAACCTAACTTTAAGCCTGTGTTTTACTGCCTGTATTAAGAAAAAGGCTTCAGTGTGTGTCAGTATTGTGCTTAAGGGTTTTTTTCCTTTTTTTGAATTAGGGTTGACTCAGACTTCCTGCAAATGGCACAGGTTCTCATTTCAGTTACCTCAAGGCATAGCAAAACATGTTCCAGATTCTTTTTCATACATCACACTAACTTTAAATAATCACTACTATACTTTGATCCAGAGCCTGCCAAGCTTCTCATGGGGGTGCAGAAATGAAAGCAAGCAAACTTCCTTCACATCCTTCAAAGTCTACATAAAGACAAGGGAATGCAAGATCTGATACTGTCTCCCATCTGTGATTCTGTCAATATTTTAGTA
Organism: Athene noctua; assembly: GCF_965140245.1. Lineage (NCBI taxonomy): Eukaryota > Metazoa > Chordata > Aves > Strigiformes > Strigidae > Athene > Athene noctua. The sequence goes on from NC_134037.1 coordinate 219,847,204, forward strand.
AATGTTGCAGTGAAAGTATTTTATAACTGTCCTGGGAATATTAATGTTATTTACTTCTGAGCACTGAGCATGGCATAAAAGTAGTATTTTAAGACTTTTGGTTCAATACACTGTATTTTACTGAGATGACTTCGAAGTGCTGGGGCACAGTGCTCACCTTCTGTTGAGCTCATAATAAGAATATTGCTTTGACTAGCTCATTTCTTCAGGTTTTGAAGGCCAGTGATTGAGTGTTTAGTTTCTAGTCTGAGTTTCTAGTGTATGTTCTTCCTTCCCGGAGTTTGGTGTTATCCACCAAATCAGAAGCATCCCCACCAAAATTTCTTTGTGCCTCTTCTAATGCCAACATTTTCTTTCCAGTTCTCACCTTCATTAGTTCCACACATTTTTTCAGTCTTCTTCAGAAATTATGAGCAACGGGTGTGACTTGAAACTGAGCTGGAAAGGTTGATCAACAGACCTGTTCCCTTTCTTCTCCCATGTATTCTGATAATAATTGTTGTACGCATTTTGTTCAGTTTTTCTTTTTTCTTTTTGGTCTTCTGACTCAATTGCTCATAATATACTATTCAGAGATCTTCACAGTGCAGGTTAGGTGCTTTTCAGAAGCTCCTGAACAGCCTACTTGATTGCTCATTCTTTGTGATCTCTCCTCTGCTTTTGGGGGTTTGGTTTTGTTTTGTTTTTTAAAAAAGGCATAAACTCCTTCCCAGAATTTTCTTTCTGATATTAGGTTTTCATTGTCCAAGCTCAGTTGTCAGGCTGGCATGTAAAAGCTTTCCAACAGTTCTTTTCTTCCTTTCTTCAGATTGCTTAATTTCAATTAAATAATCCTCCCTAACTGAATATAGGTGTAATACATTAGAATATTGCTGTAGAATCTGACTTTTCATTCATTTCGGTTTGTTTGCTGCTTAAAATCAGGGTGCTCAAAATTCTTTTAATGTACTTATTCTGTACGCAAAATGACATGTGGTGAACAAATCGCAGTCATTGTATCACAAGTTTCAGGAAGGACTATGCAAAATCACTTTTTTCCCCTGATATCTCAAAGGATTTGATTTACACTCAGAATATTCAACCTTCATAAGCCATGTCTGCATGTTTTACATAATGATTATAATTCTGTAATGTTATTTTTTTTGTAGACATTATACACACCACATGTTCTAATAAAAAACTGGCTGTAGCTGAATATCTGCACCACTTAATTTTTCTGCTCTTGTAGGAACAATGCTTGTACTGTTTTACTACATTTTTTATGTGTGTTATGATTTAATGTCTTTGACATGAAATATGTATTGCTGCTATTTTCCATTAGAAGCTTTTTGTCCCCCATTTCTTTTTCTATTGGCTATTTCTTCAAGCCTCTTATACTTTACTATTCAGGGTTAAATACAGGGGGAAAAAAAAAAATCAATAAATTGAAACTGGAAGTGTAGACTATTAATTTTGGGGGGCAAATATTTTTCCCTATACCTATCATTATTCTGTTGGTTTAGAGGGACTAAAAACTAGGTAGCTACAAAAGCCTGTTGCCAGGTGAGAATTTTCCTCCCTGTGAGAACAGAAACATTTTCTGATGACTCAGGACAACGAAGAGAGGCGTTGTGTCCTCCCTGACCCAAATAGGTGGCCCAAGGAAATGGAGGGGTGTAGATTTCCTCATCAACAGCCAACCCCTTTCTCACTTCGGGCTGATCTCACGCCACATAGCAGCCTTCTGCTGCTGTAGTTGTCTGGGTGCTGATGGCACGTTTAGGCTCAATGCACATTCAGTCGGTCAACACTCCAAAATAAGATGGTGATGAGACCAGTTTCTAGCCCTTAGGAGGAGTGGCACAACCAGATGTCTCCACTATGTCTAGTACAGGAGGTTTTTCTTAGGGTGAGCTGGTCTGCAGCACCACCTGGGAGTGGGCTCACAATGAGGATCAGGGTTTAGTGCTTGAGCTCCAGCTCCTCTGTTCAGCAGCACAAATACTTCTGCCTGAAATGGAGACAAAATGGGGACTGTGTTATACACACTGGAGCCAGAGAGCCTGGGAGGCGTCATCTCTTTTTTCTCATATGTAAAGTCGATTCTGTAATAGTATTTGTCCAACTCATCAGGAGGTGACAGAGAGACTGCAGGGATAATTTTTACTTTTCAGTGAAAAATTGGAGGTTCAACATTTTAAGTCACACCCCAGAAATGTACAGATTTCACAGAACTTGTCGTGATTTGATGCAAAGATAACATTTCCTGGCAACAGCTCTGCTTGATATGAAATTTAACTGTCCAAATTTTCACTGAGACTTTACTGAAATTTTTCAGATAGTGTTTGTTTTAAGATCTACAACTCTATTCAAGGTGAATTAAGATCTTCTGAAGAAAATACTGCATGAGTTGTTTTGGGTTTTTTAATTATTACTTGGGTTTACCTAAAAGGAGCTAACATCTGTAATTCTCTGTGACTTGATGCTATTTAAACATTTGAAGTTAAATTTGGGAGCTTACTGCAGTTCAGTTGCTCAGCCCTTGGCAGGTCAGTGGAGGAAAAGTTCTGTTTCATCCAGCTTAACTTCTTACTTCTTTAGAGGTGAAAAGAGACTGGATTCTCTCAGTATAGCATCTGTGACACCAGGAAAAAAAATGGGGCTGGGAAATGAAACTCTTTACATCAGTAAAAAAAGCCTAAGGAAAAAGTACGTCCATTTTATAACAGGAAGGGTGCTGTATCCCAAACAGTTCCACAGTATTTCTTAAAAAACCAAACACTGGTTTGGAGAAGACATATATTAGTTAATTGCCAGTTTCTGGAATTATTTTGTTTTGGTTTGTTTTGTTTTGTTGTGTTTTTTTTTTTTTTTTGCTTTAGGCCTGTCTTTTTTCGTTTAACTCTTGCAAATCATACTGCACTCTCTTTTATTTCAAGCCTCATTTCACAACTTTATGCACAAGGTAAAAGAGTGTAAGTCTAATAAGTATAGTAGTGGTTTGCCCTGTGGATATGCAATATGTGCATTTGTGTTCTTGTCTTCCACCCCTCAGCTTGCTTTCCAAATGGCACCCAAGAGATTAATATCCATTTGAGTTAATGCTTAAGTTAAAATTCTAGTTCTGGCTTCTGTACAATAGAATTGTGTGTGACACTATGGAAGCTGATAGTCCAAGCATTAAAGCTTTTTATTTAGCTTTCACACATGGATTGTTTTCTATACAGGGTTCTTAAAAGATTGGTTTTATTTTCTTGCTTGATTTTGATAAATTAGCATAAAATATTTCATAGTTCAGAACAAATCAGAAAATGGCTTTCGATTATTATATTCTGTACAATAATTACAGGCAAAGCACAGTACACTTAAAACCTAAAGAATTTCACGATAAAAAAAATGTCAAAGGTAAGATGAGAAAAAATCCTTTCTTTGCTCACTTTAAACATTACATGATTATATACTAGTGTGTTGATTATTTATCTGGTACTCCACAGATACACTTTGAAGGACTCTGGGTAATGGGTTAAATGCCTGGGGACTGTCTCTACTTAATGTCATGCAGAAGATGATAGGACAAGCAGAGGAAAGGATGTAGTGATGTTAAGCTATCTCATCCTTTTATGATCCTGGGCTACCTATGGAACCAAACATATTTTTGCAACCCTTGGCTGAACTTTCCATGGCTGGAGGATCTATGGGAAGCCTGAAGGTTACAGAGAGAGAATTTCACCAGTGGAATACGCTACAGCCCCAGTCTCATGTAGCCTTCAAATGCCCACTCCTACATCAAATCAACACAGTTATTCTTTATAAATAGACAACAAAAAAAAAATTATAATAACTGGGTTTGGTGGTTACAAGACAGCAATGCTTATTACCTCACTTCCAGAATAGAAATAGGAGAGGTTGGAAAAAAAAAAAGAGACTTTTTTTTTTTTTCTGAAACAGGGTATTAAATATGATTGAGAAAGGATCCAAATTTTAATAAAATAAAGAAAACATTGGTGTTGGATCAGCTCCTCCAATACCATAAATGAAAGGTTTCCCCTCAGGTGAAGAAGGTACCTAGAGATATTGACCCCTCTAAGTAGGCCAGAAGGAAGAACAGGCATATGAATCTGAGTTTAGTTTAGGGAGAGGAAGAGAAGTTCTGAAGGGAAATGAAGGCAGAAGTAGAAAAGTAGAAATAGAAACCTGATTTCTAGAGACTTGGCACTAAACGTAAAAGATTTTTTGCATACATATATTTAACTGCTAGACATATGAATCCTAAAAAAAGTAACTATGTAAGGTATAATAGAGGAGTTCTTACATTTATCCATATTAAAAGCATATCATAGACATGAATTATTATGAACTTTGGGGGGACAGAGTGGGGAATTGGTTTTGTTTGCAACATTCAGTGGTAGAAGTTGACTTGTAAAACCAGTTCATGTAAAACCTCTACAGTGGGCCGTGTATTAGCTTATGGCAAGAAAATAACTTCTTCCTTTCCCTTCCTGAGAGCCAAAGAATCTCACTGTGCCCATCCTGTGTGCTTTGGGGTATGGTTAGCAAGGCAGTTTTCAGTGAAGCATTTTTTCACTTTTAGGTGCTGATTCATGGAAATCTCTATATGATCACAGTAAAGAATTGGTTTCATGACATTTTCCACTTTATAAAAATGCTGGAAAAAAGGTCAAAATTCTCAAAATGGTATGTATTAATGACTGCAAAAAAAGGTTCTTTTCAATTCAAGACAAATTTTTGCTTTCAAGTGTAAAATAATTTAGAGGAATAAATATATTAAAGCTCAGACTGGAACAAAAATATTAAAATATTGAATCAAAATTTTTCGGATTACTAGATTTTTATTTGAAAATGGAACTTTTCATTACTTTAATTTTCACTGCAAGACTGGATTTGCTTTTCTAGCTAACTGAATAAAAATAAATCTCATTTCTTCTCTAGCTATATTATTTAAATCACCTTTTTTTAATGTTTCTTTGTAATTAGGCACCACAAAAATCAATTATTTTTCTGGCATTGCTTCTTTTTTCAAAGTAGCTTTTAGTTCTGATATTCAGTATGAATTCTATCTCCAATAGGTCATGGGATATTTTACCTAGAAGCATATACTGTATGTCCTTGCTCAAAGTTCCACTGTACTTTGTAAATGAACATTATAATCGCTGAAGACAACTCAGCAATCCACAACTAACATAACTTTACAAACAGTATACAGGCCATGCTGCACACTATATCTGCATGGTAATGTTCAAATAAAAACTCCCACCCTTTCCTCCTACATGAGTATTATATTGTGCAGTGGAGCCATGACTCCAATTATTGTAAGAGGAAACCAAGGTATTCACCTCTCAAAAAAGACCGATTTGTTAATAACTTTTACTGGTTTACTTTATTTTTATCTCATTTTTCAGTAGAACCAGATATGTGAATCAAAAGGCTTACAGCTCCCTGCTTTGCTTAATGCCCTGAAACTAATGTCCTGCTTGCCTTTATCAATATACTGCACATTGTACAATACTTCTCTTTTTTATGATAATTAAGAAAAATATGAGGCCCAAATTGAACATGCTAACATGCCTCCTATTGAGTCTATATTTAAGCAGCTTGCATACTTACTTTCATTCAAGTTCCTAGAGTATTTTAGAATGGAATGGTTCATTTGAAATATGCGTCTATCAATGAGTCTTGAACCTCCGAGATGTACCAGGTGAGAGAAGAGAGTCATTGAATAAGGCTGCACTAATGAAGCTGAGTTATTCAAACTGTTCATTTTCACTTAGCCATGTATTCCCGATATTATTACTGTTATGTATTTAGTATTGCATTATCAGTTATTAAGAGGAGGACAGAATAGACCGTATTTCTATTTCCCTGCCACTGGTCCTAAATGTGCTCCTAATCCCACAGCAACCTGAAGCAGACGATGTTTTCTCTGTAGAGACTCCCCTGCTTTTTTTTTTTTTTTTTTTTTTTTTTTTTTTGAGGGTGGGAGTTTTGGTTTTGTTTTCTCTCCCTAGTGAGCTAACACTGGTTTACAGCCAGTGTATGGGGGAGTCGGTGACTTCTAATTGACACAAAATATGACAAAAGTGGTGCTGTACCCCATATCAATGTGTAGTAGAAATCTCATCATCATCTAATGTTAAAACTTTCTGAGGATAAAGTAAATGAAAGCAGTTGTCTGGATTTCACTAGCTTACTATTAGCAGCATTTTGGTTATTTTCATTGCAATAGTTAGAGGAGGTCCCGTCACTGAAAGCCCAGTGATACTAACTGCTCTAAAACCTTAGAGAGAGGGACTGAGCAGTTCTAAATACACTATAATCTCCAAAGATAAGACAAACAAACAAATGTGGGTTTAGCCCCTAAAGATTGGTGATTTGGGCATCCTGTTGAGAAGTTCCATTAACTTCCCTTGTTCTCTTCATGAAACTATTTCTCTCCTCTAGGAAATCATCTCGATGGTTAAATGTTACACTAGACTAGATAATCCACCATCTACATCTTTTTTTTTCATGGATCATTCTGTAAGTAGCTTATCAAAAGTCAGAGAAAACTCTGTAAAAACGCCAAGATTTAACCTCAGCCTCCTAAATGCCACTTCACTGTCTACCAAATAGTCTTCCATGTCTACAAGAAAAATAGCTAATACATTAGTTTTTAATTCTACTATATGTTTATTTAAACTGCAGAGATAGCTGTGCCATGTGATATGAATCTCAGTGTAGGCACAAAGGGCATTAAAAATATCTAGATGAATTTTTATGTACAGAATTTGCCATGGATCCATGAAAAGCTGACCTGGGAGCAGCACAATTAATTAGGACAAACGTTAAAATTCACCTGTACTTCAAGAGAACCAATTATAAGTATACCATACATGCAGTAAATAACTAAATCTTCCTTTTCAGACTTTAACTAAAGAGGTCTCTGTATTATAAACACCCTCTAGTTTGGTACTTTAGCAACATGAATCCATTTTTGAAGGCGAGGATAACACAGTATGATCCAAATGTATCTCATTTTTGCTGACATAACAATACCTCTTTCCTTCACCGGATAAGAAAGAAAGTAGAACTGTCATGTGAAAGGCGAGATGGACTCATGGATCCACAGTGGACAGTTTTGTAGTAACATGTTCACAGAAAATGTGAAGAGTCCCTCCAAACAGGCAATCAGAAAACAACTGTAAGGCAGCAGTGCTTAAACTCAAGATAACTGAATCTTGGTCTAAGCTTCTTTAACACTAATATAATGAGTAACAGTGTGAAGAGAAGATGCAATTCTGAAAATGAAAAATTGTTTTTCTTTTGTTGCTTAGCAAGAGAAATTTTCTTAAGCATCTTTTTTAATGGAGGTAGATTTATTGGGTTTGCACAGCAAGGTTTTGGCAGCAGGAAGGATGCAGAGGGGATACAGGGGTGGCTCTTGTGAGAAACTCCTAGAAGCTTCCCCCATGTCTGACAGAGCCAATGCCAGCCAGCTCCAAGACAGACCCACTGCTGGCCAAGGCCGAACCCATCAGTGACAGTGGTAGCACCTCTGGGATAACATATTTAAGAAGGAGGAAAAAAGCTGCAATTAAGATGTTTGGTTCCATAGGTAGTCCAGGATCATAAAGGTATGAGATCACTACAACCTTTCCTCTTCTTGTTCATCTTCTGCATGACATTCTGGAGAGAGGAGGGAGAATATGTGAGAGCAACAACCCTGTGGACACCAAGGTCAGTGAAGAAGGAGGGGCAGGAGGTGCTCCAGGCACAGGAGCAGAGATTCCCCTGCAGCCCGCGGTGCAGCCCATGGTGAGGCAGCTGTGCCCCTGCAGCCATGGAGGGTAACGGGGGAGCAGATCTCCACCTGCAGCCCGGGGAGGAGCCCACACCAGAGCAGGTGGATGCCCGAAGGAGGCTGTGACCCTCTGGGAAGCCCACACTGGAGCAGGCTCCTGGCAGGCCCTGTGGAGAGAGGAGCCCACGCTGGAGCAGGTTTGCCGGCAGGACTTGTGACCCCACGGGTGACCTGTGCTGCAGCAGCCTGTTCCTGAAGGGCTGCACCTCGTGGGAAGGACTGGTGTTGGAGAAGTCCATGCAGGACTGTTTCCTGTGGGAGGGACCCCACGCTGGGGCAGAGGAAAACTGTGAGGAGTCCTCCCTGAGGAGGAAGGAGCAGCAGAGACAGTGTGTGAGGGACTGACTGCAACTCCTGTTCCTCCTCCCCCTGTGCTACTTGGAGGGATGAGGTAGAGAATTCAGGAGCAAAGTTTAGCCCAGGAAGTAGGGAGAGGTGGGGGGAAGGTGTTTTAAGATTTAGTTTTTATTTTCTCAGTACCTTGCTCTGGTTTTGATTGGCAACAAATTAAATTAAATTTCCCTGAGTTGAGTCTGGTTTGCCCATGATGCTAACTAGTGGTCTCCCTGCCCTTATCTCATCCCATGAGCTTTTCCTTACATTTCCTCTTCCCTGGCCAGCTGAGGAGCTGAGTGATAGAGTGGCTTTGGTGGGCACCTGGTGTCCAGACAGGTCAACCCACCACAGCAAAGTATATACCCAGTTCAAAAGACTCTTCCTCACACTCTGGATGAAAACCTGTTACAAGTTTCCAGTTCACCTTCCTTCATATGCCATTCCCAAGAATGGGACACCTTGGACACTTGTGTGTATGAGATAACTCAGAATGAGATAAATTTCATGTAACTTTGGATATCTACAACATAGAAAGCTTAACATAAACTAGTTACTTTAGGATCCTGTAGAGTCAACAGTGAAATAAACACTAGAGCATGATTCTTCTAATGAAAAGCCCCCAAAAGGGCTTGCATCTCTTCAGTGACTCTAGGGGGGTCACCAGTGGCGAGCTCAGATGCAGACAGTTACTTCTGCGCAATTGAATTTCACCCCTACATGGGTTCAAGGAGAAAATCTAACCTTACTCTATCCAGTTAAAAATTAAAATGGAAATGCGGTAATTGAAAGTATTATTAATAGATGAAACAATTATCAGAATCTTCCTTTATTTCATTAGTTAGGTTCCTAATCTAAAAGCTACTTCTGAGCTGGCTTATTCTGAAAAGCTCTTCAGAAACAAGTTTCTTCATCCCGTTCCTGAAAACAGCAACTCCACAGTCTGGAGCTAAGGTTCTGAGTACTTTTTCCTCTTCCAGTTAAACTCCAACCTCCCCCTCACAGATTAAGAGTGTCTCTTCTGTTAATAATTTAAAATGCCTGGCCTCTCCCCCACTTTAATGTTACTCATCATTTATAAAATGTGTATAGCAATATCCACCCTCGTTTTACTGTGAATACTAAGAAAATCTTAATCTGTAGACGTGCTGAGAATTAGCACATCTACATTCTCAAAAAAGTGCTTGAATGTATCTGAATGAAACAGTCAGCAAGGAGAGTTAGTGGATCCAGTGGTAAAAGCCATCATTTATTAGACTCTTTCAAAGACAGGATTTAGTAATCCAGAGCAGGCCATCTTTAAGGCATAGACATCTTACTTTGAATCTATCTAACTAAACGCATAATTCCATTTTTTTTCACCTAAAACCATTATCATTTGTCTTTCTTTATCTCTAATATGCTGTGTAGCTGTCAAATTTCTTCTATCTTCACATTATACCAGCCAAACACTCTCCCTTCAATCTCTCTCCCCTTTGCCACCAGCCCTTCCAGCTGGAATTCCTTGTTGTTCACTCTTCCTTTGATATTCTGCAAAGGTCAAAATCATCGTCTGACTTCACAAAATCAATACAGATTAGTATAAAAAACTCAGGTAACTTTCACAATGAGTTACTTTCCAAGCCATTATCCATTTTTATTTCTTTAAAACGAAAACACCCCTAGGATGTCCTGATGCCTCTCCAGCAGAGTACTGTAGGAGTCTACAGTGTGCAACCCACTCTCTCCCAGATCGAGGAGGGGCAGCATGTTCCCTGTCATTCATTAGCCTCCTCTGTTCAGTGCACTAACTCTACCTGTGCAAAGTGCTACCGTGCACTCTGCTGCACACCAGAGAGAGCAGGACACCATGCTCAGATGCCATGCACACAGTACTATGAAATCCTTTAGTCAGCTTTCCTTTCTGCAACTTGAATAGGGTTAGTATCATTAGTAAGCTTTGTCATAAGTATGTCTTGTCACTTCTGCCTTTTCTCAGTTATCTATGGATTTATGCAGAGCATGAAAGAGATCCTTCCTTGTGACCTCCCACACTAAGAAACTGGAAGAACTAAAAACTGGCAATGTATTTCAACTTTCTAAGCTTCTAATCTTTTAACCGTTAATCTATCAGATAGCCATCATCACCCTCTATCTTTCTAAAATACCTTTGGTGAAGACATTTAACAAAAGCCTTTTTGGGAATCCGAGTATATCTACCCAAATTCCCATATGTTTGTGATCCCTTTAGAAAAGTGATAGATTTCCAATACCTGACCACATTTTCCACCTCTGCACTTTAGGAAAGCCTCCACCAGCCTGCCCAGTGCAGACACCAGATCTTGTTCTCTGCTGTTCCACAGGACTTGCCCAGACTTATTCTCTCATATTTGCGCATTCCTGTGGTAGTTTTAAGCAAGTAACGGTTAGATATTTCATCCTTGAATTCTTTTAGAGATCTAAGGTGAATATGGTAATGCCTTGGTTATCTGTGAACTGCTGTTCATTCACTGCGTTTGAAATTTCTTCAACAGCCGTTTCAATACAACACAGACTATTGAACCACCTCCCATAAGGATGGTTTCCTTTGTGCAAAACAAATTTTTCCAGCTCCTCCATACCAAACATGAATGTCAAGAGCTCACTCATTTTTTTGGTCTTCTCCAGATAAGTGGTCTATAAGCACACCCTTTACACTTTGGCCATCTATAAGCCTTGCAGCCTACAGCTTCTTGAAAGCTTCATGTACATAATATGTTTTCAAACTATTTATTTATTAAATTGCATTTATTTATTAATTCTCAAGCAAGAACATTCCTCAAAATATTTTTTTTTAATCTGACTGCATTTTTATATTTAATTTGCCATATTTTATATTCTTCTATAGTTCCTGATGTGGAGAAGACATCATTCAGTCTTTGAATGATGAATGATTCATTCTTTGCATGAGAATATATCATTCCTGGAATGATATATAGTTATTTTTAATAGTCTTTTTACTTTTCAAATCACTCCTTACTCACAATGGCTTTGATTTTATTGGATTTTATTTTTTCTTCATTGCTTTATCAGGATCTTTTTAAAGCTATTTTGTGCCTTTCCTCTGAGATTCCGAGATATTTTTAAACAAAATGTATCTGTAGATATATATCCTTTTGCTGCCCCCTTTTTTAAGCAAGATTCCCTTTTCATTTTTTTATTTGCTAGTTTTGGAAATTAAACTATTGTGATGGTATCTGAGGGGTTTTGCTTTAGTTTCTTTTGGTTTTATTTACTTTTGTTGTCCCTGCAGTGATGTGCCTTATAATCACTGATACAAAGTAGGTCTTGGTCAACACTGCTTTGAACCAGGACCTGCATGCAGATCAGGATGACCAGTTGTGCATTTACTCACTAGCTGCCATTTGTTGTACTCATTAACATTATGGCTAAAAATTTAGTCTCAGCATCACACTCCAAAGAATGATTTATCCAGATCATACAGAGGTAATTAGCATCTTCATTATTATTGTATTCCTGTCCTGAGAGACCCTTTGATCTCCTAAAACACGTCACAGGCAGGGTTGAGAGGTACAAGGATCAGCAAAACAGTTCAAGTGCAAGACATTTCCCAGTTTCACCTTGGAGCTTCAATCCATGCAGATTCCGTGCTATTTACTGAAAGTTAGAAGTTTGCATAAATTATGCAGTCTTTCAGATAATTGACTATGATGAGCTTCCTCTATTAATTCCTCATTCATCTTGCCATATATATGATTTTTTGCTAATTCAACATTCTTGTATTTACCCTAGTGAAATTAAGTCTGTTTAAAAATCATACAGCAACATGGCATAAAATCTTTAACAAATTCTTCTTTTACAAGGGTATCTGAGAACTCTTGGATCATTAATGGATCCCGTTTCCCACACTGCATGATAATTACAGAGACCTAAGATACTCCAATTAAATCAATATGAGGCTGTCACCATTTTTGTAAAAACAAATTTCCCACCTTCTACATGCCATCTTGAGATCAGCTACTGTGTTAACAACTAACATCAACATGACTTTGCTAATGACAAAAACGTGGCAGACAGAGAATTTGCTTAGCACAGGGAAACAGGAGTGAGCTGTCTCTATTTTCAGGGACAGCTATTTGATTCATCTAAGGACAGGCCACCCAGCTTTTCCAAAATATCGCATGCAGATATCCATGTAGATTTAATCAAAGCTTGATGCTCAGTGTCAAAGCAGTAAAGAATGAGCAATGCAATACGAATTGTGGAAGAGTCTTCCCATTTTACGTATGAATCTAAGTCTAGCAGAAAACAATTTCTAAGAGACACTTTTCTGAAAAAAGATTAATTTTAATGGCAGGAAAAATTTCATTGCTCTTATATCTGTTCTAGTTACCAGAACAACAGGCTGTTAGAAATAGCATAATAATAATAATAACGAAATAACTAACCAAAACAAAACTCAACCAACGTAAAACACATACAGAAGATTTTATTAAACCACTTTATGAAAATATATGGCCACCATTTGGTGAATGATGAGCAAAATATTCATATAGGACTCTTCAAAATGAATTGTTTTGAGACCATTACTGTTGCACACAGCTTCAACAGAACTATTTTATTAACTTTCTCTTCTACAATGCTTCTTAAAAGCAACATAAATAGGTCTCCTGCATCATGATGTGCTTTGCAATGACACGTATACACAGTAAATATACAAAGCTATACTGCTTTTCCTCCCTTGTATCTCACACCTTTTTGTATTTTATGGATCCACTTTTGCTGCATTTATTGTAAAATTGGATTTGTTAAAGGTCATTATATTTAAAATAGTTTTAATATATTCACTCAAATCCTCCTTAAGTATAGAAATGAATGAGAGACATCTGGTTCCAACTGAGACAGGAAATGTCTGCTGATGTGGGATCATATTTATTTCAAAGAAGTCTAAGGGTGATCTTGGGAACTACAGATGAGTATATTTAATAGAGTATCAGACAAAACAGTAAAAAGGTGCAATAAACAATACAGTAGTAGGAAAACAGATAAATATGGTATATTGGGGAATGCTTCTCTTGACTGTTTTCTTTCCCCATACATCTCTGGTTGTACAATGACATAAGTAGATGGGTTACGTGCTGTTCCAACAGCAGCAGAGCTAGGAAAGCCTGGTTTCCTAGCAGATATGTGTCCTTCGTCTCCATATTCTCCTCTACCCATTTCCTAACATCCTCCCTCACACTCCATATCCTAGCTGCTACCTGTGATGTAAATCACCAGAGCTCTGCAGCTGAAGCCACGGGGTATGTCCCTACTGACTGGCCACTCCCGCAAGTGAGATATAGAGCAGTCCACTGCTGAGTTTGGGCTGAAGCACTTTCCTGGGGCTGTCCTTCACAGAAGTCTTTCCAAACAGCATCAGGTGGCCCTGCCACTAGAAGAAGCAGGACCTTCTTCCTTACTACTGCCCCCTTCACATGTGCCCATGTAAGTAAGCACTGATGTATTTTTGTCCATTTTTTTTCTCTTTTTTTTTTTTTTTTTTCCAGTTAGCTTGGTTTCCCAGTCTAGTTCACTGCTAGTTCTAATGCAGAGAGGGAATGAATGCTTTCAGTGATACTGTGAGCTAATGTCAGCTTAACATGAAAATGCCTGTTAAAGTAGAGGCACAGTTTAACCAAAAGTCAACCACTAGTACTTGTGAAATGCATAACTTTTCTGATATCACTACCCCTGTGTCAAATTGGTAGTACCTGATCAATTTAAACATTTAAAAGTTATCGAGAAGATACAAACAGATGGATGGATTAGCAATTACAGTACATAAGCCCACTTTATGAAAGTAAGCTATAAATTATATACATATATATGCACACAAACATGAAGACACATCTATCTGTGTGTCTATACAAACACTTAATGATAGGCTAGAAGGCTGTGTCTAGAAGGTGGGTATGCTTCATGGCACACCATGTATTTGTGGTGCCCAGCCTGTTCTAAGTAGGAGTTCAGCTGAAGCTCCCTCCTGGGAACCCATGTCTACCTGGGTCACATCTGGAAGAAGGGACACAGAATCAGAGCATGCACGGGGCCCAGTGACTGAATGGGAACTGTCTGATTACTTGGCATAGATATAACTTGATGATTTCTTCATACTTAACAAAGAGATTTTTGAAATTATTTTGAACAGCTGACTAAAAATATCAGCACAGTACCAAATAACATTGGGGAACTATTAGGGATATATACATTCCAGGTGCAGCTGTCTCTTGAACAGTACATGAAACTCTAAATCCCTTCCTCAGGAAGAATACAGCAGAACATGAAAAGTATAGATAAAGCTAACACAAATGATTGGGAGCAGGAGAAAGCTTACATATTGAGAAGGACTGATAAAGATCAGGGCTCTTCAGCTTCAAAAAGAGCCATCTGAAGGTGATGCACAGTAAAGGGCCTTATTTACTGGAAAATGTTTTGCTGGCTGTGGTGTATGGGGACATGACAGACTGAATTCCCACGTTCCCCAGTGTACTAAAACACTCCTGCAGTCACCTCCAATAGGACACTCAATGCAAATACCAACCAGCTGTTTTCTTCCAGCCTTATGTTCTACATAATGAAGCAACAATCTCAAACCAAAGAAAAGGGTGCCCTTTCTCATACAACATATATTTACATTGTAGAATTTGCTCCCTCAAGAAGGTTAGGTGCTAAAGCTATGACAGATTCCAGAGAACATCAGACTTATTCATGCTTCCACCAGTGACAATTAGATGCAATGGGTTTGACACATAGCCTGCCTCAGGATATCTCTAAAACACTGATGAGACAGCACACTCAAGATGGTTCACTCTCATTCATTTTAAAAATTATTTCCCTAAACCTCTGAATACTGGGTGACATGTACCTACGGTCTGACTTTGGTATGACCACTGTTATTTTCCTACAGTTCTGTTGAAGAGTAGGAAAGAGAGAGGTTTGTCTCTGTTGCACACTGTTGAATGGTGTGTCATGAAGGAGACGACAGATATAAATGGTCTACATTATCGCTCTCCAGTGCTGGCTACATAAGAGAAATGCACTGCCACTTTGCCCCTAGGAAAGAGTAAGAACCCCACTGTGGTTTTCAGAATTACTCAATTACCAGATTTGAGACTCCAGTTCCTTTATCTCTCTGCTTCCATAAGGAATAATACACACAAAGGGCTTTAATGGCCCATGCTAGACATCCTTTCTGCTGTCTCAGATAGGATCACCATTTTCAGAGAGCCTGGACAAGACCTAAGCTTTCCCCTTTTCCCCTGTAGCCCTTGTAGCATTGGGACTCAGCTGCACGGTACAGGGCATTGGAAAGAGGCTTCCCTATTGCATACATGGCAGGGTAGGCAGATGCTTCAAAATTTAATCATACATATAAATATGTACATATATACGTATGTATAAATATATATATACACACACTTTATGCAGAAGATCTGTATTAAAATAGTGTTAAGGTTATAAAGAAAAGCTTTTAAAAGTTAGAAAACTCCATCATTAATTCTGCACATTTACAATGTTCAGTCCTTCACAGGAATTAAAGATAGGTTCATGGGTTTTTCCACAGGATCTTGCCCCATTAAAGCAGATGGTTGCTTTAAAATTAATAAGTAGTTACAGTTCAGTCTCTTGCCCTGAGCTTTATTTATGCCACACTACACAGCACTGCCCTGAAAATTTACTAACTTCCTGGGTAGAAGCAGTTGAAAATCTTCAGGTAAAGAAATACCCTTTTGTCAAAAGAAAAATTTTCTATGGCAGAATTTCAGCATAAAGAAATTTCATTCTGAAAAAAACAGAGGAAGATGAAAGGAGAGTAGGAAAGAAGGGAGGAAAGGGAAAAGAAAGAAAGGGGAAGGGAAGGGAAGGGAAGGGAAGGGAAGGGAAGGGAAGGGAAGGGAAGGGAAGGGAAGGGAAGGGAAGGGAAGGGAAGGGAAGGGAAGGGAAGGGAAGGGAAGGGAAGGGAAGGGAAGGGAAGGGAAGGGAAGGGAAGGGAAGGGAAGGGAAGGGAAGGGAAGGGAAGGGAAGGGAAGGGAGGAAAACCTGTTTTAAAAGCATTTTGTTGTGATGTGATTTTTTTATATTTTCAAAATGGAACATATTGTCTTTTGTCATTAAAGACAAAATGCACTCTTGTATATGTATACTTATAAATTGAATCCACCTCTATAAAGATTTTACTTTTATGACAGAAAAAACACATAAGCTTAAATTTTTTTCCAAAAATTAGTTTCACCAAAAGATTTTTTTTTTCCTAAACTGCAGTGAGGTGAAGCTAACTTTCAATTTTAATTTTTTCCCCATGAACCAGTAATTCTCATAGAACTTTATTTCCTGGTTTTATGGTGCTCATTGTCATAAATACTGAGTGTTTCACACTATTAATTAATTTCCACAGCACTTCTATAGGGGACAGGGATTTTTTGAAGCCTATTTTATAAAGGGTCAAGTAAATGAAAGTGAGAAGGAATTCAGATACAACCTGAGTGTGTAGGATGAAAAAGAGGCTTGTAAATGTGAAGTCTATTTAAAATTACCTCCTAATAATCAACAGGAACATTTTCCTAACTGTATCCACTTTTCACATACTGGCTTCAATGAAGCCAGCACCAGCTGGAAAGAGAGCTATTATTCCGCCCACTTCCTCCATGGACTATACCATTATTAAGAGAAAAAATAGTACAGAGAAATATGAGGTAGCATTTCTGCATTAGGTCACAGCAGAAGAGTGATGGTCCTCCTGCAAAATCAAAATGATAAGACTTTGGTTGTTGTATTCAGTAAATCCAGTTTGAAGAACAAATGGAAATATAAATTTGAACAAGCTCTGCAATTGGCTTTATTTTGCTATGAAATAAATTCTTAACTTTTCATGTGGTTTTCTGCAATGTTTGGCAGAGGATTGTGAATTGATTTTGAAGAGAAGTGACATTACTGTTTCATCTGCTGAAAAGCTTCATCAAACCTAGAGCTTTCCCTTTCCATACTCTGCAGTGCTACACCCCTTCAAGCTGCACAGCTAGTTTAAGTAGCTTTTTAAAAGCACTTTTGCAACAGAAATATGTAAATATTCACATAACACTGAGTTTCATTTGAATGCTGTAGTTAAAGGGGTATGCAAAATGGGTGTTCAGTCCCATCAATGTGACATAAACAATGACAATACCACAAGGATAAACATGTTAATGTGGAAGTCATGGCACTAGTGAACCAGGAGCAAACTGCTTGCAAATGGATTTATTATGAAACAGTATCACTGATTGCTTCATAGATTACCCTGTGTAGCTGTGTTTTACTTAGGATAAGCACTTCTGTCTGAAAAAGCGATTAGGGATTGCTGGATTTGAAACTGTTAATCTATCAACAGGAGACACATCCACTTATAGTACCATGCATTCAGAACTGAAGTCTATGGGATCAGGCATAGAAGCTGAGGGCAAAATACAGTCCTGCTTGCAACCAGTGGAGAAAGAGAAGACTTGCTAGATGTTGTAGCAGAAGTTAGAAAACAGCTTCCTTGCCTGGAAAACATGCTTTGCAGTGGGGACCTGTTACAGTGAACACTGCAGTAAATGAAGCAGACAAAACTTCAGATGTATTAAAACGTCTTTTCCAGCTACAAAAGAAAGTTCCACAGCAAATCTGGTAAAAGTTTTCACAGGATGGTGGCAGGTGTTTAATCACCGAGAGCCATGAAGGCTCTGGGAAACCATCTCATTGCTATGATTAGTCACTCTGAATCAGTTTTGACTGACAGGCACAAGGAGGATGGAAACCAATGAAGCAAGAAGTTTACTTGGTTTGCTGAAGAAGTCAGGAGGGAAAAAAAATTTGTTTCCTGTCATTTCACATAGATTACCTTTCAGCCACTGGGAGATCATCCAAATCTTTCCAGTCAAACAGTCTTTATGTAACCTGGATCATCACCAAACCAAAAGCAGAAAGCAATTACGGACTGAGAGATGTGAAAGCCCAATCAAAGGGAATGTAACATACAATGCTTGGACTATATGGTGTCGCTGCTTCCTTGCTCTTGCTGAATTTGTCTATATAAAACATTCCCTCTGCGGCATCTGTGGCTGAAGACAAATTTTACCAGATGATGTTGTCTGACTAGAGGCCTGTTATCAAGTTACGTACAATTCCTGGTATAGCACAAATTACTTGTTTTGATACACTGCTATCGTGGAGAAAAACAAAGATTCACCAGGAACAATTTCTAGTGGATTCCTCACATGCCCACTGACTTGATATTTTTTATGAGTCTCTGAAGTGTTAGAAATGCTGACCTTCATCCTCCCACCAGGAATAAAATCAGGAACGTACAAGCATGGGTTTCTCAAGGCCAGTTTATTTAGCTAAAGGACACAAAACACCCTGTTTCTGTGGTGACTGTAATCCTTTGCAGTGTTGTTCTCTCCCTGGTTCTTGGAATTCGCATTCTCAAAACAGAAGAATAGCATAATGGTAAAAAGGTGAGTAACATACAATATCTATATTATAATAGTAAGGTAACACAAGGAAGAATATGGTCATTCAAACACGTTAGAAAGAAAGTTTTCTAGGTAATACTACAGAAAAAAAAAAATAGCAGGAGCAATAAAAATAATAGTTGTTTATCATTATGGATGAATGCCATTACTAGCCCAAAGATCATCTACATTTTTCGTTAAGTTCTTTAAGGCATTAAAAAAATCCAAGATTTTCAAGAAGATACAGATGTAATTTCAGTACAACAGAAATTATTGATTCTACTGTTTTTCCACTCTTAATGAGGGAGCTTGCTTTACAACTTCCTAAAACTCAATGAACTTTGTAAGAGTCTGAAAGATTTCTGTTAATAACTAAGATGTCTTCAGGTACACGGTTACAATATTCATATCTGTACACAAAGCTTATCAGGAAAATTCACTCAGGGGTATGTGCTTGGGTATATATAGATTGTGGGCACACTGATCAGCCAAGTGAGTCGTGGGATACAGCAGAACTCAATTACAAGCAATTGATTCCCATCCCTGCAATTTCCCTGGCCTCCTGAACATACCTCACAATCTAGTATGAAAATGGCCTGGAATTCAGCAGGTCTCGGGAGCAGTGCCAGAAACCACAGGATACCCATCCATATGGAAATGTGTAGCCACCAATGCAGCACAGAGCAGTATAGACGCCTGGCATAAATCATAGGTAACATCTAACAGTGCAGGCACAACAGTGGGAGCCGGCAAAGCAGAGATACAGCAGTACGGATACATTGATGTAATTATTATTCCAGAGGGGATTCTGAATGTAAGCAAGCCATTAGATGTGATGACAGCTGCTTTGTTTTTTCTTACAGAATTTCACCATAACACACAGGCTAAATTTCATTGGAAACGGCACAATATTTTTTCTGACAATCCCAGGCATTAAATCATCGTCCTCTGTGTGCGTGTGTGTGGTTTCTTCTACATCATTTTTGTGGGTACTAAAAGAAGGATATGGATACATTCTGAGTTAAAATGTAGGAATAGATTTCTTTTTTTTGTCTTCATCAGATTTTTTTTTTTTTTACAGCAGAACAAACTGTAAGTTACATTTGATTTTTGTGGAAATTCCTATGCATGTTTATTATAATATGATTTAGTAAAGGTCCTTTCTTTCTTAAAACACTAAATTTCAGTTTTGTATTAAAGTTTTAGGGTCTTTTCAACAATTTTCTACAGCTTTCCTGAATATTATCAGCTTTCCAAGTTTATTATCTATGGGGATCCTTAGATATTAAGCAAACACTGTGTAAGTACCATAAATGACTATGTATACACTTAAAATTTAAGAAGTTCTTCCAGCTAACAAATTAACTCTTAAGTAAAATTTTCCTAATTGTTTTCACTTACTCTTTAATGTGCTAACATAGTATCAACATTTAATGGGTGAAGCAAGTACATCTTAATTATGTTTCTGAATTTCAGGAATGGAAAACTGAAGTAGAAAATGGAATAAACTGCATTAAATTAAGTATGATGAAACTGCAGTGATTCACCTATCCATTGCCCAAATTGTCACTAAAATCCTTCATTAAAAATTAAAGACTCTGGTGTTTAACTTACCCATAAAGTACTGGGGGGGGAGCAGTTTTCACTCAGAAATTCTGTAAAGTTATTTCGATAGGTTCATCCTGGCTGTGGCATGGAAACCTTCCTCTTCTGTGTTCGGACCAATCTTTCTTCTTCTGTAGCTTTTTTCCCACTCTTTACTCTTCTTGACAACGTGGTAAACTTCAATGCTGAACTTCATTCTTCCAAACCTGCCTGTGGATAAATCATAATATGGGATATCCGTATCCTTGTGAACCTTTTCCAATTTCATAACATTCTTCTCCTCTTCTTCTCTGTAGCAGTATTTTTCCAGTGCAAATTCCTCCATGTTTTATATTTTAATATCTGTATTTCCTCCTATAATCAGTTACCATCTTTAAACTTGGTTGCAACTATATTTGATTTATCTTTATTTGCAACTTTAAAAACATCTTAATCTCACATTTCCTCTTTTATTTCAAAATAGAATTGCAACTTTATTATGATTATTTTCTATGTTTCAGTCTCAGTAAAAATGCAACCTTGCATTGTACAAATATACAGTACAGAACAATACTTCCTTAACTTCAGTATCCTCCACCAAACATATCCAGGACTCTTATACAAAAATATTTAAATTTGCACATACCTCTTTTAGTGGAAAAAAACCTCCTCAGATGTTTAATTTCTTAAAGCAGCCCTCATTTTTAATCCCCCCCCCCCCCCTCGCAATTTTAGCCTTGTTTCTCTCACTTAAAAAGTCTGTTCCGTTCCCCACGTGGACATTTAGCATCACTTGAGTATGCACCTAACCTCCAGCTCCTGGACCAGAAGGGGCAGGGGTCTCCTCTCAGTACTCTCTATTTTATATATGCCACTCCCACATGGATGGTTCAGGTAATCTAAACAATCTCAGTTAGCTCTAGTCACTTATGTTTAGGCAACAGGGCATAAGTCCCTACAGTGAAACTCGGGAGAGCAGTTCAGATGCCATGGTACTGGAGGTTCAGTTCAGTCTCCTGGTCTGGTGTCTACTGTAAATTGAGATGTCTTATGTTACTCTGCCTAGCCTCCAACTGCCGTTCAAAAGAGTGGTCATTTCGAGGAGATCCCATGTCACACCTGCTGTCTCCATGAGAAGGTCTCAGGCACCCTAGTGCACCTCAACACTCACCAGTGTTTGGGCCAGCTGAAACAAGCTCTACACACCACCTTTAGGCTTCACTCACTGTACTGAACAGAATTCACCTTCCTCAGAGCTATAGAGATCTAGGGATCAATTCAGTCTCTTAAACAAAAGCATCTAGTGCCTTTTGAGATGTCCTGGAGTATCTGAGGCATTCTTGCAAGGCTGGCAAGTATGGCACAGCACCTATGGAAGAAGACTCACATGATTCCGGAAAAGACACTGGAGGCCAGACAGGTCATCTCAAATGGCTGTGAATACCTATGTTTAGGAGACTGAATCAAAGAACAGTTCACATGAAGACATACCATCCTAGGACCTGTTATCTGAATCTCACGTCTAGAATGGGATTCATTAATTTCTTAACTTCACATAGAATATCATATCAGAGCTAATCACCTACATTTCTTTCTCCTAAAAAGAAAACAGTGCTTTTTGGACATCTATTTTCTCATCCTTAGGTGAGAAGATAAATTAGGTTAATCATATCATAGAATTATTTTCATCTTGCCACTGATTCTGAGGAAAGCCCAGATGACAAGCTCAGAAGTTGAGTTAAAAAGTAGTCCACAGAAGAAAAATCCATAGAGGCCCATTAAGTATTGAGACACGACTTCTTGTTCAGGAGTTCCCTGCTCTGAAATATGCTGGACATTAGTAAAGTATTATTTAAAGATTTCTACCATGCATTTACCATCTCTTTTACTTTCCCTGAAACATCTGGTACTGATCACTGCTGCTGGAGATGAGATATCAGATAATTCAGGTTTCTGGTCTAACCCAGAACAACATTTCTATGGTCTTACATTAATTCTTATCTCTGTAAATCTGCTCATTTCAATCCCTGAAACACTGTCATCCCTAATCCTTCTGGAAGCCTGCTTTAATTCCTATGACTTCTCCCTTCAATATTGTATCTCTTCCCTGTTGCAAGCAATAGCTTTCCAAAGAACAAGAAAATAAACAGTCCCTCCCTCAAAAAGGCAACATATATGGGTTGTAAAGAGTAAGTATATTGGGTAGGCATAGTTCTTGAGAATACTTTAAGACAAATACACACATCCACGGTTTGTTTTACAATACTGCAAAAAGTGGTTATGAACCGGAAAAGGCTACCAACATTAATTCCAGCAATACTTGTATATGGGGTTTTTTTCTTGGTTAAGGAGATGGTTTTATGAAAATAACACACAGCACACAACGCAAGCATCTGCACTTGGAGTAAGAACTTCAGCAACCTGATCTCTGCACTGATGGAACCAGTTAATTTCAGCAAACCTCTAAAGTAATCCAAGGTATCTTAGTAACCACGTAATTACTTAAACACTTAAAATACCACAATGATGAGTGCTGTGGTAGGTTAAATGGTTGAGGTGACCTTTGTTGTAGACCCTTCACACACTGACATCTAGAAAAATATTGCCCTAATTTGCAGACATGCTGGGATACCTTATTGTGAACTGAAAACCATGAGAACTGCCAGTTCTCAGCAGCTCTAAAAAGCACCCCCAGGTGAGACAACTTGGGAATCTAATATTTAGCATTAACACTGCTATGTCAGAGTACAAATTATTTGAAGGTGGATTGTGTTTAGAATCCCTGATATCTTTTGCCCTGCTACTGATTTAAAACCCAGAGAACCGGACAAGAGACATTCTAGTGCATGGCTAACAACAGCTGCTAAACTGTGATTATCCTATAAGCACAGAAAAAAATTGCTGTCATTCAGGCAAACACCAGTTCTTCCAGTCTGAACTCGCAGAGAGTGTCAATTTAAAAACAGGTGATAGACTTAAATCACCTGTAAAGAGAATGTTATGGCTAGTGATATGGCAAAGAGAATTAATTCCTATAAGAAAAAGGATGACTGCTAATTGTAATGAGTGAATGAATGAACACACCGCATGAACGGTAAAAGGACCCAAACTACTGGCAAGTGTATGGAGTTGCTCCATGATGTAGGTAGGTAGGCAACTCACCGAAGGAAATTTAGCATACACTGGAGGATGTTGATCAAATCCTCCAAAGGATGCCCAAGAGTGGTAACAAAATTAAGTCAAAATGGCATACACGAATCTTATTGTTTTGTCTGAGTCCATATATCCCTTGTGCTTTCTAATTAAGGGCAAATAGGTTCTGAATGTTTTTAAAAATTATTGTATGTACTTAACTTTTCCCTGGAGAGGTAAATTATGCCCACCAGATTAAAGTTCACAGAAAGGATGTGATTAAATGCTTGAGGCACTATAAAGTGTCAGTACTGGTGCTAATGCCAAGGAAAGACAGATCATAAGTATCCACTTTAATGAAGGAATTACATTAAGTTTGAATTCAGCAAATGCACCGGAAGGGACAAAGTAAAAAGTCAGTGCTAGAGTCCATTCAGACTCAGTAAGCAGAAAAGCACACACAAGTTGAGATTAAAGTAACCCTTTTTAAAAATCCGCAGTAATTGCATAAATAAGAAATAAACACTTTGGGGTCACATTAAACTTTTTGATTGACCTTGAGTTATCAATCTAATTACAGGCACTTCTAACAAAAGGAGGTGCAATATCCTCAAGAGCTTGCATTCATATGACACAGTTTTAGGTACCTGGACAGATAGATTCAAAATGTATTTTAGCTGCATTTCCTCTATAGCTGGTGGAGCTATAGAGGAAAAATCCAACAAAAATCTGACCAGCCAAGAAAAGATAAGTAGAATGATCCTGACTGAGACCGTATACATAATTTACAAAGTTCATAGAAGTAATGACACTCTTATACTGCATACCCTAAGAGCTTTAGAGATACAGATGTTAACACCTTTTATGCCTGATTCAGAGCAGTCAGCTGAACCTCCTGCGAAATGTCCTGACTGGTCTACTCGCTGGCATTCTGGCTTAGACTTTCTAGTTCTCTCTGCTGAATGTTTCACTTTGCATAAATTAAGCATTTATAGGCATATTAGTGCTCAAAAGGGCTATGACCATCCTCAGATCAAGGGAGGCCTTTGGTTTGCTTTACAAATGTGAGAGCACATTTTAGCTCCATGGTTATAAAAACTTAAATGGTTCAATTTTTAATTATCTAAGCAATGAGATGCAACTCTTTCTCGATTCTGTGAATGGCAGGTATCTAATTTTTTTGCTCTGGCTTGAAAAAACAAAATGTGTAGAAACTGTACTCTTTTCATATGTTTGCCCTTTTCAACATGAATTCACAAACATCCCATTGTTGTCCTTCATTTGAAGGATAAACAATCAAGCCCTCAGCAGGGCTATTTTATAAGGGTCGTAACAAGTCTTTGGTTTAAAAAGAAGCCCTTCACACTAAAGTGGTATGGTATGGTATGGTATGGTATGGTATGGTATGGTATGGTATGGTATGGTATGGTACGGTGTGGTATGGTACAGTATGGTATGAGTGACGTACAGGCTGTATGCACAAATGTAAGTGAGATAGGGACTCTCAGAAACTTTCAACATCATTCAGTCCAGCTACTCCAAATCAAATATTGAGACCATGAAACAAAGGATTTGAGAAAGCAGTGAATGAATCCACTGTGCTATTTGCAGCATTAGGTTTAAAAGCTGCTCACCTCTAGATCTCTAAGCTCTGTAACTATTGCGTCAGACAGGAATAAAATAGACTATGCAGTAAAGGGAGTGGTCATACAGACACAGTATGTGCTTCACACTTACTAGGCCTGTTCATGACACTCTTCCCATCTGAACAAAATAGTATAGAAAATATTTATGGGGCGGTAAGTAATTTTTCTGGATTTTTCCCATTCCACATAGCCCAGAATACTCTGAACCAGTTCCAGGAAAACAGGGGCTTGCCAAAACATTAGTTCAAGCAGGTGGTTTCAATTCATAGGACCTTTACCTTCTCTCTGCTTCAGAGGTTCTTGGAACAACAAAAAACCTCACATGCCTATGTTGGCAAGCATAAGATTTGAAAGGCAGATGTTACTCTCACATCCACCCATTGGAATCCTTTTGCCAGATTAGCTAGTATCAGAACTATTACTTAGCTTTTGAACCGGCCTCATGGGAGGGCTGCTATAATAGGGCAGCCACAAGACATGTGCTGCCACTTATCTTTGTGCCACTTACTGGGAAAGAAAGAAAAAAAAGGGGAGGGGGGAAAGAAAGGAGTCTGAAGAATGGTAATTTCTTATCTGCTAATTTGTTTCTCCACATGCTCTAATATGCAAACCCAAACACTACCTAAAACTCCTCCCATCAGCAGATGGACACAGGGAAAATATAAAGACCCCGGGGTGTCAGATTTGAAATGCAGAGGGATGATCTGTCTGGCTAAGTTCAGATTCAGATTTCTAGAACAATAAAGGGGAAAATGCCATTTCAGAATGTGCAGTTAAAAAATTTCAGAAAGATAAATGCTTCAGAGAGAGAAAACAACAGTTAGCCCGTTGAAAAGATACTATAATTTTACAGGTAATTACTAATTCTAAAAGCAGTATCAGCTAAAGTGATTACTTAGGTAAACAGTGGACAACTGATAAATATTTTTCTTCTGTTTTCTGTCTCTCTGCAAACATTTTCACTACAAGGTTTGTCTTTGCCCCTGCTGATGTTCTACCTCCAGCTTGGGCCGATATAGGGAGAACAGTGGAGGATTGTTATCCCTTGATAATTTCTTATTCAGTTGGATGCACATAACATGCCCAGCCCACCCAAGCAGGACTGGTAACAAAACAGCTGACCACCCTGTAATAAAATTAAAGCTTATCACAAAGTCACATGGCAATGAAAGATGACTGGACATCTATGAAAGGATTAAGCCTGATCAAAGCAGCATCTCCTCTCATTGATTTGAAGGAGGGAGTAGGTACTGGAAGAGGAAAAACTAGAGCAACATTTAAGAAGGTGGTTTGGCCACTTCATACTTACATGCATCATGTCTGTACTTCTGCCCTCAAAACCTATATTAAACAGCTACTACCCAGGCAGGAATCCTTAGGAACCTCTCAACAATGATCTCAAACAGCCAACACACTGAATTAGGAACTACTGAGAGCCAGGGAGTAAGTAATACTGACAACATAAGTCTACCTTACATCCATCCCTATGCAGAACTCAGATGAGTCAGGACTATAGAAAAGTTCCTCTGTGTTTTGAAGACATAGTATCCTGATTCTTTCTTGAAGAAACATAACAGAACTCAGGCTTTTTTGTTGCTGTCGTTGTTAAAATGCAACCAGAAGTGATGCCAAAGCCCATGTTTAACAAAGGTGTGGTGTCCACACCTCAACTGGAAGGTTCAGGTGTAAAGTCCTCCCAGCAAATGGTTCAGCTCACATCTCCCACCTGACAAGTATGCGTCCTAACAGTCAGCCACATAACTAACTAGGATGGATGGACTTTCTGTCCCTCTGTACAGTAAAGCGGGAGAGAACACTGATAGATCATGACATTGTAATGCAGGGGCTACAGTGATCAGCAGGAAATTGGCATTTGTAGGCTTCAGTCCTTGCTTCTAGCAGAACTCTAATATTAAATGAGTGAAAGGTAGTCACTGTCCATTGAATTTTTCAGGCTGAGTGTTACATTCCTCATTTCTGGGGGTGAGAGTGCCCTGAACATTTGGTGCTGTATCTGGTGGGCATGCACGTGTGCATATGTATTTGGCACAGAAGCACTATTGCCTCCTCTTCAGCTGTGTTTCAGGGGAAAGCATCCATTGCATTTTTGTGAGGCCCAATCCATGCTCAAAAAATATCTAACATATTGAGTCCCTCAAGTGTTTGTAGATGGAGCATAGCCTGCTTTCCCAACCCTCCCCTTACTTTAGAAAAAAGAAAGGTATTGAGTTATTTAATTTGGCTGTAAGTGTCTCAAGAACTTCACAGTCCTACAGGAAGGCATCTAATCAAGCTAGGCAGCAGATGAACAGCTGGCTTTTGGATCACCAGCTCGGGCTTAGGCAATGCAATTCCACTTAAGTCCTGCTGTAGATGCTTTAAATCTCTTACTGGCTTCAGCCCCGTGATGGTATCTATGGCAGCTGTGACTTCAAGCTGATGTTGATGTGAAAAGGTGAAAAGGTTGGAGGATGTTCAAGTGGCTGGCTTAAACGTTTCACCAGGAAAAGTGCATTCTCTCTTGGCACGAGAGCATAAGGTTGAGTTGCTTCTTTCTCAGTCTTAAAACTTAAAGAATCTCTAAAGCCTGCCAAGCTTCTCATAAAATATTAAAAAGAATAAAAAGATGACCTGACTTTCTGTCACATAAAAAGGTCCTCTGAAGGCAGAGGAAGTCTTTTCATTTTCAGGGGGAAAAAAAAGATGGAAGAATAAGAGAAATACTGGAGTTTAACTGTCAGAATGTTTCTCTGAGGGAATAGATATAAAGAAGTGTCATAAAGAAAAGAAGTGGTAGGGGATCTCTGCAAATAGGGATGGGTCTTCTCCCACCCCTCTATTCAAATGAATGTTAAGATCAGTAGTGAATAAACTCTGAGAGTTGGGTCCAATGCGTATCAAATTTTCTTTCTCTGCATTGCCTTAGCAAAGTGTCATTGCTTGTTCTTTTTCCCAAACTTCTTCCAGTGTTTGTATATTTGTTTGGTTTTGTTGTTACTCTCCAACGTATTATGCTGGTTTTCCTTTATCCTTCACTTCCAGTCCTTTCCTGAATGAAAGCACTCAGATTGAATGCTTTCATCCCTCTGTTCTCTTAGAGGTTTTGATCAACCTCTAACTTCATAGAATAGCAACTTTTCAGCCATTCACACTTTTCAGTTTCTTAAATGGCACCCAGGTTCCCTTTCCCACCCTTTTTTCCCATTTGACAAGTGGCTGCTTCCTAAGAAAGGTCTTGTTTTATTTCATTAATACTTAAGCTTAAACAGCTCTGAATTTCTAGAAAAGATTGAGTCTGTATATAAAACTTCTTTGTGCGCAGAAAAAAAGGAAACTTTAAAATAGAGGTATTTTCTCAGAAAATGTTTGAAGAATTGAGTTTTCAGAGGTGAGTTTTCACAGAAAAAGAGCTTCGGGCAAGCTGAACGGATGGACTGGCTGCTACTGCAAAAGATGGGGGGTCTTCCTTAGGTTCTGTGTGGTAACTGACAGTGCTGTACGGCTGTCTCAAACAATCCTGGTCACAAGTGTTTAGTCAAGTAAATTAAGCCTGCAGGGATAGGATTCAGCACCTGAATTTAAGATCCTAAGCACAGACAACTTGGTGTGAGCCAGGTGTCCAAGGCACTATCATGGTCATTACAGTCTTGTCAGTGCAGCCACTGGAAAATGCAGACTTATTCATCTGGCCAAATGGAAACATCTGTGTTAGGATGCAAACTCTTTTAAGTGTATTGGGTTAACTTTAGTTGCCTAAATAGGCATCTTGTGCCATTTGAGTTGTCCTGGCTAATCCTGCCTGGCCTCCAGTTGTCTGTCCAGAAGTCACATTGTGCTGCATCCAAAGGTCCCCTTTCAGTGTATGAAAACACAAGGTTCAAATGGCTCCTGTGGCGGAACCTGAATCCTACCCCCACTGTCTGGAACGGAAAGTTAAGATAGCTAACTCACATTCTCACAGCTAAATTTCTGTGCTTGAAGCCAAAGCTGAACTTCACTCTAGGGGACTGCCTTTGAAATGCAGTGTACAGAGAAAAGAACTAACCCCCTTTTAGAGTGGAAACATTAAAGACACTCTCAAATACCTTGGGAACCACAGAGTATAGATAATTCATTTTTGTACTTATTTCTCAGACTTAAAACCCCATTTTGAAATGTTGGGGATAAGCAGTAGATCTCAGGTAAAGCTTCTAGATTCTTTTCCACTTCTGTTTCTCTTATGACCCCACCAGAATCCTGGCTGGTCCTTCTCTGAATTTCTCTGAAAACTTCTTCTCCAGACAGTGCTCCCCTCTCCCCACCACACCCACACATATTCCTATTAATCCTTACGATAATATCCCCTTTTTACAAAGTGTCACAGAAAAAAATTACAGGCCTGGCACATCATTTGCTTGACAAAAAGAGGTGCTTTTAACAAGTACACTACCTTCTCACAAAGGAAGAATATCCCACTCTCACAAATACTGACTGAATGCTTACTCAGTGTTTTTTTCAGATATGCTTAGCACTTAGGTGGATACTCCAAGCTACACTTCAGATAACGTTGTCGACCAAGAAAGTAGTAAGAACAACTGCATTTATTCAAACATCATGGATCATTTTGTTTATGGGTGATTTACTAAAGCAGCATGCCTCACTAAACACTGACTCCACCTCCACAACTTGGTTTACCTACACCAGTTGTTTAAGCTGTTGGAGAGAATACAGTAAAGGAGAGAAACGGCAGTGTGGAACTGAAAGTCTTTTAAAATTCCCAGTGCTCTTCTTCAATCTTTGCCTTTCGTCCTCTTTCAATCATTTTGTACGATAGCAACCTTGCTAAGTACAATAGGGATGCATTGCTAAGTACAACCAGAAAGCCAGTTGAGAGTAGTTTTTTGAACAGAAATGACCCCTAAAACAATTTGCTTCGGAAATCAGACGGTGAGGATTAGCCGGTATCACCCTCAGTAAATGCTTGGGATCACGTATTTAAATAAACAGCAATCTCTTAGGAGAATTAGTATTTTGGGGTCCTTCACGTATTATGTAATGTAAATGACATGATACGCTAAGTCACAAGATACAATAAAAGCACACAGGAAGGCAGTGCTACTCTTTGAGTGTCAGGACTTCACTTTAATTCATGACTGCATGTACATAACATGATTCAAAGGGTTCACAGCCCACCCTTCGACTAAACTGCTGATTGCTTTTATGGCAGCACAACTCCTAAATAAATTTATTTAGCTTGTCTTATTTTTGCTGACTTTTAGCTTTTTTTAAAAAGTACTGTTTAATCTCCTATTGTCTTTTTCTCTCCAATTTCATGCTAAATAGCTTAACAAATCAGAACCTATCCCCGAAATGATCTCACAGAAGTGGAGAATCCAGTTTGTAAGTGCAGTTCAGCCCAGGTATTTTTCTGTTCCCTTCTGCTTTATTTTTGGTCTGTCATGACAAATCTTAAAGGGGAAAAAAAAACCTACCACAACAACCCAGCAAATATTATATAACAGTACAGAGCTGGCAATTTAACTCTTCCCAGCAGAAAATTGTTTGTTTCTAAATACACTGTCTGGAGCTAAAAAACCTCAGTACGGAAACCCAGCTCCAGGACTTCGAGAGCGAGCAAGCGCAGCAGCTCCCGGGGCAGATGTCCCCGCACGCAGCGAGTCACCGACGAGGGCTCAACCCGTGCCCATCGGTACCCAAGCACAGCCTCCCACGGTTTTCAGCCGAAAGCAGCTCTGCTGTCCGTCCCTCGCTCAGCTCAGTGTGCGGGGCGCTCCGCTAACCCGAGCGTGCCGGGGAAGAGGGTCGAGATGGCGCGGAAACCCCTGGAAGTGGGGGTTTTGTGTCAGACCTCCAGTCGCATTAGCGAAGTGGCGTTTAGCAGCGTTCAGCTGGGTAAAGGGACAGCGATGTTTTCATCGCCTTAGCCTCGAGGGGGTACAGCGATGGAAACACGGGGAGCAGAGCGCGGCCTGCTGCCTGGGCCCCTCTGCCGTGCCCGGGGCTGGGCCGCGGCCTGCGGGCGGGGGCGGCGGAGGGAACACGCCGCCGCCGCCTGGAGCCTTCCCCCATTTCAGATTGCTCAGGAAACAGCTCGCAGATGCTGGGGCTGCAGGTCTGCCCAGGCAAACCGCAGACCGGCCCTCAGCACATTTCGTTCTGCCGGCGGGGGGTGAGGAGCTGCGCCCAAGGCTTCCCCTCCCCGCGGGGCTGGGCAGGCAGGGCAGGGCGGCAGCCGCCCCGCAGGCCCCGCCGTTGCCAGGGCAACCCGCGGGCGGGCCGCCTCCGGGCCAACGGCTGCCCGGGGTCCCCGGGCGGGCCTGAGGGAGGAGGCGGGAGAAGGAAGAGGAGGAGGGAGGAGGATGGGGGGTCGTTGATATGCGCGGCGCCTCGCCGCCGCGCCGGGGGTGCGAGGGCGGACAAAGGCGGGTTTCATCCGGCAGCGAGGCCGCGCACACAAGTCGCTCTTGTGCCGGGGTGCAGATGTTCGGAGGGGCGAGGCGAGGGGTCGCGCCACCGGCCAGCGGCCGGGGGAGGAAGGCGGGGAAGCGGCCGTCTGCCGAGGGCGGGGCGGGGGGGACGACACCGCAGCGCCGCCGTCCCAGCGCCTTTCGCCGAAGCCCCGCGCCCCCGGCCCGGCGAGTCCCGGGCGTGAGGGGCGGGCGGAACGAGGGGCCGGCACGGCGAGAGCCAGCGGCACCGGAGGCCGCGGCTCGGCGTCCCGAGCCTTGCCCTGCCCTGCCCGGCCGCCCCGGCCCTGCGGGCGGGGAGGCCGCTGTGCGCTGGCTGGGAGGAGCGAGCTCCGGTGGCCCTGGCGCGGCGCTGGCGAGGGGCCCGTGCTGGCACAAACGCCCGCAGAACGCGGGGTGCCCCCTCGCCCGAAGGCCTCACCGGGGATGTAGGGGAGTGCCCGCCTCCTGGGGTTGGGGGACGATTAAAAAAATAATAAATCTAAGAGTATTAGCTATACTTAATTTAGAAGCAAGATGAGGTGGTTTGGTGGTATTTTTGTATTTTCATTCCAGTGGCCAGAAGGCAAAATTCTCCTAGTGAACACCTCTCACTGAATGGGAAAAGCTGCCTTGTTTAATTAATGATGGTCTATTTCCCCATGAAGAAAAGGAAAAAATACTCCCATTATTTTAGCTCTGGAGAAGCCTCATCTTTAGAGTATGGAAGACATAGTCAGCCCAACCCTCTTTTCTTCCTCCCCTCCTCCCTTCATTACCACCACACAGAGGCACACACATATACACAAAAGGAAAAGGGAGAGCAGAAAAAACTGAGCAATTACCTGAGAAACTGGATACAGTGCTATAGGGCACCATGGGTACACCTATACTGTGAGGAATTCAAATTGCAGAAGTAACCTCTGCAGTAACCTCTCTCTGAACCACGCCTCGTTTAGGACACTAATCCACCCAACACTGAAATATATTTGTCCAGAGCGTGCACAGAACAGTTTTGGTAGCATCTGTAACACGTTGGAATCCCATCTTCAGAAAATAACACGGTTGTGCATAAAGACATTAAAATCTCACTGATGTAGATTATATATAATTCTCTCCAAATACGCAAAAATAGCAATAGCTACAAACCAGATACTAGGCCAACCCTTTTTTTCAGATGTCTGCTTTCCTGTGCCTTGTTCCTACACTGTTTTAAAAATAATGGTTTGCAGTAAGGAAAATACACAAATCCTTCTTATACTGATCACTGATGTAAACATTATTAACATTCCCACCGATGTTTGGAAGCACAGCCTATGTGTTTGTACTAATTGTAATCATGAAAGCATTACAATGAATAATATATAGTCATTTAGACGTTTTAGGGTATTACTTTTTCATTCACTACTAGGCTACGAGGCTACGAGCTCTGTCTTTAAAAACTGTTTGGCTGGTAGCCTTGCTTTGTTGCAGGTTTGTTGTGTGACTGAGAGCCTGTTTTTAAAAAGGATTGTTTTTCATGTTTGGGGAAAACTCTGCGAGTTTTAAAAAGACATTATACTTCTTTTTTGACCATCGTTCCATTTACACCTTTCTGTGGACAGATCCTGTGACTCTGTCTCAGTTTTTACAGTGAAGCTAGATGTGTGTTTAGAAAATGTCCTAGCAGTGTATTAACATGGAGATATGGTTCCAAGTAGTAGGAACACCGTGATCACAAGCAATCACTGTGTTTAACAGTATTGAGACCCGGACCATGTCTTAATTTCACAGTCCCTGCTTAAGTGTTAGGAATTTTCAGACTGAATCATTTAATAGACTACCGGGTCTGAAGATGAAGGCAGAATTTGTAAGGGAGCAGCACAGCACTTTTATTTAACACTTAATTATGAAGCTGTGCACAGAGAAGCTTTTGAGATTGTTGCCATTAGAAACTGAGCCCTAGTCGCTCGGGTTATGGTCAGGCTGCCATCTCCACCCCCACCTTCCTCCCCTGCCCTCCTCCTGCTCTGCTGACTGACCTTGCCACGCTTGGCTGAGCTGAACCTTGAGGTGCTGCAGTGTTTTACATTGTTGGGCAGTAATGTTTGAGGTGCGAGCATGCAAGGGGTGGTGCCATCCTCAGGGACAAGAGTATTTTCCTTTGCTGAAAACCTGCCAGCTGTCATTTATAATCACTGAGTATCATGTAACAAATATAAAATCTACATGACAGTGAGAATGTCTCTTTTCCTACTGATCTAGGCTGGAACACAGCAAAGTTTCCATTTACTTCTAGCTATTGTGAAAAGAAAGCTCTATTGACCTATTTTGACACTCAGCCAGAGAGGTGCCTACGTCAGTCAGAAGCTGACAATTTTGTTTCCAAACTCACCCACCAGAATTTTAATATTACACTTTGTTTGAACTGAAAGGCTGTCATTTCAGTGCTTTTACTAACCATTGGTCTCAGCATGTATTTTACATAGTATGTTGGAGATAGTAGTAGCCATCATTATAATATTCTCTGTGTAAAATTATTGTGTGTGTAAGCCTGGAGAAAATTTCGGGTGAATTTTCACGCTATGCAGTGGCACTGAACGATCTTTTGTGCGAAGATATCACAGGTTTGCACCTTTGTATCCTCTTCTTCCCAGGGAGACTCTGATGCCTCACTGCACAAGGCATTTAAAGTTCTGCAGTTGATTTTTGCAAGACTAGGAGCAGGACTTGAGGTCTCCTAATTTTACCTGTCACTGAGCATCTCCCAAGTTGGGAGCCAAGAGCTTTGCAGGACACGGTGGTATCAGAGCTTGAATTAATTCTCCTGGGAGTAATTGATCCTCAGAATGTTTTCCACAGGCACAGCTTCCAAAGGTACCAAGTGCTGATACACAGCAGCACAATACTGGCTTTGCAGACCAGCGAAGGAGTGGTCACCCTAAGCGACGAATCATAGGAAGATACTTTTTTAGAGAACAATGCATCAGCAGGACATTACAGCCTTTAATCTGGATTGTCGATAGGTCGAACTGGATCATGGCTGGCACACTGAGAGACTGTCTTGAGTTTTCTGTGCATCTCTTCTGCCAGCCAGGATTCCTTCAGGTGGACCTAGCAGCATTTTTGCTGTTGTTACAGAAAGAGAAATTTGAGCCAGGTTGTCGACAATTCTGACAGCAGGGGATTTTTTTCCCAAAAGGTATAAACATCAATTAGGCACTGAAGCGCCACGCCAGTCGCTATCAGTCATTCGAAAATCTCCCTCTGCATGATGCTGCCTGGCCTCAGGGCTAGAGCAGCAGCGGGGCACTGCCTTGTGCTTTGGTGAGACTGGGGTCCCTTGGCCCAGAAACCTCTGCTGAGATTCGCTTGTCAGGGAGGGATCTCTTTAAGCCTTCCATTCATTACACTTTTTGAGAACTGTAGCGCATTCAGTTTGAGTATGTAACTAAATATTGGATTAGAGGATGGGCATAAACTTTTGTGCATGGAGTCTTTTTTGAACATAAATTAACGTCTTGACTGAGATGGGCAGCAGAACCTATAGTGTCTACCTTCAGTACCTAGAAAAGCACTATTTGTGGCTGATGCAAATGTATGTTAAGCAAAGTATGAAAAATATAATTTATTTTTAAGTTGAATCAGTTACTGAGCAGTGTGAGATGACAGTAATTATTTTTAACATTACTTAAAAACCTGTATTTTAAAGAAAATGTAGGAGTTCAAATATGTCTGACATTTGTGAAAGTCAGAAGAAATGCTGCTGATTGATTGACAAAACCATCAGTTTTACAAAATAATCTTCAAGCACAGTATCTAAAAAATGCTGCGATTATCTGAAATCTAAGCAGAGTAATATAAAGACTGAACATTCATGGAGATGTGAACATACCCACTGATGTAACTTCAGGTGAGATAAAAGCTGTTAAAAGGAATAAGAAAATGCTTACAATTTCAGATATCCCTTTTTCTGTAGCAAAATCACAATCTATAGATTGCCTTTCACTTTCATGGTCAGAACTGGTATTTTTTTTACAAAAGAACACCTTTCCACTACAGACACTATGTTTACAAGAAATGTCTTCCACACATTAACTGTAGCTGTTTTCAGTGTGATTTTAAGGAAGTAAAACTTTTCTAGTGCTCTGATGTTTCAGCAGACTGTGAAGGCCCATGGTTATATCTCTCCCTTTATCTGAAGAAACTGGTAGCAGAGAAACTAAAGAGTGCAAGCAAGGCATGCTAAATTTATGTCCATCGTTTTCATAAGATTTGTCTTTAGCTGTTTAACATACAGTGACCAGTATATTGGTGATATCTCAGATATATCATGGAAATCAACACCATTATCAGAGTTGTGGTTCAGAGATCTAGAAACTCCTGGGACCCAATCTGTTAATTTTTTCAAAGAGATGGCAAATGGATCCTTATCACTTCAGATTACCCGGCAGTACTTTTAAGTGTAACCCTTTAACATGACTGACAGTTAAGCTTTCTGAGCTACTAGGATGTCACTGCTTGTTTAATTAATGCAATAACCATTAACATACCTTGTTTCAAGAACAAAAACACGTCCGGTGGAGAGAAAATCAAATGTGTTTTCCTGGAAGTCCTAACTTTAGGGCACGTGGACTGCTGGCAGTTGGCACCTTCTTCCCTTTGTCATGAAACCAGGCCTTCTCATAGAATCAGACTCCCAGTTCATCTTAACAGCTTTGTCTGGCTGTTCAGAGAGGCAACTGAACATGTCGCTATCTTCAGTCTCATATTCAATCTGTATTTGAAGAACCAGAGAGCAAAAGGAAGATTTGCTTCCTCTCTTCAAAGAAGATCCAAAATTGCTTGTTCAATGCTAGCATGTTGAAGTACCTATTTAGATGTTTAATGCAGAACTTCTCTAGGTGACATATTCTCCAAACAGGATTTCTTGCTTTAAACCATGTTAAAAGCCTTTCTGGAGCAGTTTACCTATGTATTGTGACACAAGTGGAAGCAAGGAAAGATCATGACCATACTTCTCCCTGTGAGCCAGCAAGGCTGGACAACTACAAAATGAGAGCTCCATCATCACCATTTTGTAGCATATATCAGCGTGTGCCCACTCAATATTCATGACAGCGTTCTTTTTCCAGAGCTCTGGCTAGAGTGACTAAATGCCCATTGCAGTTTTGTCTCTCAAATGCAACTAAACCTTCAGAAATCTGATTATGACAGTAGCTGGGAAGTTGACAGGAAAGTAATGGAGCTTGCAAAGGTTAATTTGGGTGAAAAAAACTTGTCATGAGTCCATGGTACAGAGCAATATTTTCTAATCTGTGAGACTCGCATATAGTGGGCATGTGGTGAGAGGAAGGAAACTAAGAAAGGATGTCTTTCAAGCTGACAGATTTGATCATGAGAAATCTTCGGCTCCAAGTTTGGGTTTTGTTTAAAGTAAATATCTTCCTGGCAAGGCAGGCTTCACAAATGAGGAAGTCATTTTCTGACACTAATGAATCTGCATCTCTAAGGCATACACACTGCTCATAGTCTCCTTTACAATATTCAAGACTAGAGGAAGCCTACTGAAATGAGTGCAATTATTAGGATTTCACTGGAATACATGAGGACATAACTTGGCGAGCTTAATTACCCGTACCTGCATCAGTTAATGTGTGGACTGTATTTTCTGTCCTTGGGAGTAAAGAATCACTGTAATAGCCTCATACCTTTTGTTACAGATGTTCTGAAAGTGCTTGTGAGATATGCTGGAAAAATTTCTCCATGCAGTCCTAAGTTTCAATGTTATAGGAGCCTGTCTTTGATTCTATAAGGATGCACTGAAAGCCTGCGATAAATTATTAGCCATCAGTGACCCAGGTTTTGGATAGCTTAATTTATGTCAAGTACATCTTTATCCAGAGGTGGCATCACTGAAATAAATGAGGTTTGCTCTTCTGTAAGGAGACACAGAGCTTGAGTAAAACTATGAGAAGCAGTTCCAGGGTGTGTGATTTTTGGAGAGAGATACTATAGAAAGCATGTGATCTATTCATGACACAAGATGAGCCAATCAGGAGTCAAGATGGTTGGTTTTGTTGTGTGGGGCTTTTTTTACTAGGAAGCAGTATTGAATATTAGCTATTACATAATCAGCTACATGCATAAAACCATATAAAATAATTTTTTTAAAAAAATCTCAAAACTGAGATTTAGCTGAAGTGAAAGCTGCAGCTTCTGTAAACAATGGCAAGGTGACATTTGGGCCAGTTACCTACAACTATGAGAGCTAGCCAGGCTCTTCCTAGACATCAGTCATATATCCTCCAGACAGGAATGCAAAGGTATCATCACTCCTCTTTATAGCAGTCAAGATCTGTGAATGGTCTTTCCCAAGTTCCTTTACTTTTAGGTGGGAGGGGGGTGATTTGGCTGAATTAACATGGAAATGCCCCTCTGATACCCTTCTTGCCAAGACAGTTTCTGAAACACCAAGACGAGAAATTAAACTAGGGTTCAGCAGATTGTGATATGCTATCGTATAAACACCTGCAACAAGCGAAAAAAATGTGATTCAATTAGTTTTTGTAATCTAAGTTAGCTGCCAGATTGTACTTGACAATCTACACTCATTCCTAATGTCAGCCTGATCTTAATGTTGTGTTTTTATCATGAGTTCTTGTTGACAACGTAAACCACCTGCACAGTAAAACCCTGTTATTATCCACAATCACAAAGGGTGATTTTACACTACATACAGCAGACTGAATGTCATTTGCTACTAGTATGGGGTTTTGTGAAAAAGCTTTATATTTTACAGTTGCTTGTAGTAACTGTCATATACTGGATCATGAAATTCTGCAAAAGTGTATTTCAGAAATAATATTACTGTGAATTCCAGTGGAGAAGGCACTTGTTAGCTTTTGTGATAATCAAGCATGAGAATTTCTGTTATTGTAATGGATATAACAATGTACCTCAAAATGTACTTCCCTTTACATACAAACCTTTCTTTGTTTTAAAGGGCTTGCTTCCATGCACATATACATGTGCCCTGTGTTGTCTGGAGAGGTTATGAATTGTAGCATCAGTATCCTGACTTCCAAAATATCTGAACAATCAGAACTTTAAATTGAAATAGTGAGGTCTGTGGGCAGCTAGCACTGTCAAAAAGGCCAAGTCCTGAATAATCAAGGAAAAGGATGTGCAAAGGCCTGAATTCAGCCAGGCTGCCCGAAGGTGAGAACAAGACCAGCATTTATAGGAATGACCAGGAGGAGTTGTCCTCTATAGCAACAAATAGACAGAGTAAGAAGCACTTATCACCCTTGATAAACTGAGGGTAGATTTCATGGGGTTAGTGAAATAATCTTAGGAGGAAGCAGCTGGCTTGCTTATTGAAGCAAACAGCAGGCAGAAGTAAAGGCCAAGGAGCTGGGCAGGTAATTGGAGATTGACCGGGTGTTGTAAGAGTTACAGAGAGAGCCCACATAAGCAACTACAAACAATGAGTGGAGAGACTAAAACAGGGAGATAGATAACAAGAAACATCAGTTTTGCCAAGTTTTCTCCTGCCTTATGTAACAAGAGGGTGTCTGAGGCAGAAGAAAAAACAAATAAACATAGATTTGCAGCAAAAAAGGAAAAAACAATGTCAAGAAATACATATCTGACTGATAAAGTTTTGACTGACCCCTGAGAGAGAAACAAAACCTGTTGTATTTAGGCCTGTGGCACTCACCTGAAAGAAAAATCCTGTCTGAAATGTTAATATTATGGCTTAACATTGTGAAGAATTTAAATAATTTTAAAAGAAATTTTAAAACACGGGAATTTGTTTCTCCTGCCATTAAAGATAGTGCAACATAGCCATACATAGGTTGTCTTATAATGTTGTACCTGTAGGTATAAACCTTGCGGAGCTTCAGAAGAGAATCTTAGATCCGTATCCATTATTGCTAGCAAAAGCTTTTTTTTTTTCCATTAGATTTTAAATCTCTCTGCAATGATCTGTGTATAGACAAGTTCCTGAATCATCTGGAATGGCTTCAATTATGTTGCTATGTAGCGTGTGTGATACCAAACAGCGTTATCCTTGGGGGCCTTGGATGGCCACCAGCTTTGTACACTGTCCCCTCAGTAGAGGTACCCACCCGTCATGGTTTTTTTTTCCAGCAAGCCTCTCTGTAGCTGCATCTTAGAGATTCTCAAATGCTTACTGCTCTACAGTGAGCATTTTATTAGTTATCATTTTCCAGCTATAGGGATCTTTTCTCACCGATGAAAGGTAGCCCATCTCCACAGCTGTTATTTCAGCTGCCTTACCTAGAAGTGAGGAGCACCAAGCTGCAGATAAGACCCTTATTCATACCTTGAGATTAGACACTGGCCTCACATGTATAACCACACATTTAAATTTAGATGTCATAATGTGTAGCAGAGTCCCACCAGTGCTAATTTCACTGTTACTCTGTAGCCTCTGTTTTCCATCTCAGCTGGTGCCTGCCAGCATCACTCAATGGTGAAATGCTGATAATGCTGACAGCTTCTCACTGAAGTGCTCTGGCACCTGATACTATGTTAATGGCCTATCATTTCCCCCCAGTACCACAAAAGCTTAGACATCTGCTCCCAGACCTGCTGAACTCTGCGCCTCCCCAACAGTAATGATCTGGGGATGGACCTGCACTGCTGGTAGTAGATATCCCTACAAATAACTTGATCGAGAAGCTAGATGGATCCTGCTTTAGGCAACTGAAGAAAGACTCAAAATCACAGACCCTGGTGATCATAGATGACTCTGACCACCCCAGTATCTGCTGGAAGGGAAATATGGCACAAACAGTCCATGACATTTCTAGACTGTATTGAAAACTGTTTCTTGATGCAGATGATCAGTGAACCAACAAGGAGATGTTGGAGCGGCTACTCAAAAACCAAGGAAGAACTGATTGAAGATCTGAAGGTTGAGGGCACTCTTGGCTGCAGCAACTGTGAGACTGGAGTTTAAGAACCTGAGAGAGGTGAGCAACATAAATAGCACAATTTCAGCCTGGACTTCAGAAGAGCAGATTTAGGTCTGCTCAGGGCAGCTTTTATGGGAAACTGTGCTGCAGGGCAAAAGGGCCCCGGAGAGCTGGCTGATCTTCAAGGACAGCCTCCTCAGAACATAGGAACAGCGCACAATGTTCAGAAAGTTGAGCAAGCATGGCAGAAGGCCAGTATGGATGAACATGGAGCTCCTGCCTGAGCTCAAACACAAGAAGTACACAGAAGGTGGAAGCAGGGGCAGACTAGTTGAGAGGAATGAACAGGAGCTGTTCAAGCATGTAGGAATACACTCAGGAAAGCCAAAGTGCAACTCGAGTTGAAACTGGCAAGGGAGGCAAAGGACAAGAAAGGTTTCTATAAGTACACCAGTAGCAGAAAGAAGACTAATGAGAAAGTGGAGTCATTGCTCAGCGGGACAGGGAATCTTGTGACAAGGGATATGGCAAAGGCTGAGGTACTCAGTGCATTTTTTCCCACAGTTTTCATTGGTAAGGTCTGGCCTCCCAGGTCCCTCAGTCTCCTAGCAGTCTGCAGGTGTGAAGCAGTACTCACAGTAGAAGACAGATTCGGGGAGCACTTAATCCACTTAGACATTCACATGGGACCAGATGGGATGCACCTCAGAGTGCTGGAGGAGCTGGCTACTATTATTGCAATGCTGCTAACGCTTTTGAAAAGTCATGGCAGTTTCAATGCAGGGACGTTCCTGATGACTACAAAAAGGCAAACACTACACCTATCCTCAGAAACGGCAAGAAGGAGCATCTAGGTAACTACAGACTGGTTAGCCCCACCTCGGTCCCTGAGACAGGGAGCAAATCCTTCTGGAAGTCACTTCTGAACATATGAAGGACAAGAAGGTGATTGCGAGCAGCTAGCATGGGTTTATCAAGGGCAAACCATGCCTGGCCAACCTCATTTCTTTTCTGTTCTGATGTGCATAAGGGGAAGGAAGTGTGTATTGCATACCTTGACTTTAGCGAACCTTTGACACAATCTCCCATAGTCTTCTTATCACCGAACCAGTAAAATATGGGCTAGATAAATGGTTAAGGTGAGTGGAAAATTGGCTGCACTGTTGGGCTCAACAGGTTGTGATCAGTGATGCAAAAACCTTGTATGGTGGCCAGAAACTAGTGGTGTCTCTTAGGTATAAATACCAGGACCAGTAGTGTTTCATCTCCTCATTAATGACCTGACTGGTAGGACAGACTGCATTCTCTCAACAAGTTTGCAGACTTGCAACACCGAAACAGGGTGGGTGAGCAGTCAACACACTGGAGGGCAAGGCTGCTATTCAGAGGGACTTTGACAGGCTGGAGAAATGGGCTGTCAGGAATGTTGTGAAGTTCAACAAAGGCAAATATGAAGTCTTGCATCTGTGATGGAATAAACTCACGCAACAATGCAAGCTGAGGGTTGGCTGTCCAAACAGCTTTTTGGAAGCGGACCTGGTGATCCTGGATGACAAGAAGTTGAACATGAGCCAGCAATGTGACCTTGTGGCCAGGAAAGCCAACAACATCCTGAGCTGTATTAGCAAGACTACAGTCAGCAGGTCTGGGGAGGTGATCCTCCTCTGTTTGACACTTATGAGACTGCATCTGGAATACTGTGTCCAGTTCGGGTAGATAAAGGGTAGATGATATATTTACAACAGCAAAATCAAATGACATCTAGAAGTCAGCACAGATGGTTACACAGGGTCAAAAACCATAGTACTGTAGAAACAGATCCCAGATAGTGGTAAAGGGAGTTTGCACCGTCATGAAAATCTAACATTGTCCTGCAGTTTTTAGGGTTGTATCCATTGCTGGAATTGTTCCAGCAAACACCTGTGACAAATTACAGATCCTATTTTTATCTGGGTAGCTGGAGGCCTAGAATCCAGTTTTAGCCTCTGAAAATGATTGATATTGAGCCAAAGAACAGAGATAGCCAACCTGTATGGCAAATACGCTTATTCATAATGGAACATGAAACTGAACTAAAATAATAACCATAACGATATGCCTGGTCAGTCAAGAAATGCAGAATTTTTCGTGCCATCAGCGATGTTTCAGCCAAAGTATGTAAGAGCAAAACAAAAAAGTGAAATGTGACACAAAATTGGGACATTCCTTACGTGAGTATAACCCATCTGAAAAGAAATATCAACCATAAAATACTGGGAAAGGCTCGAAACTTGTAACTGTACACGGTGTAGATGATGCATGCTAATTCAATCCTCTGAAATGGCATTTCTAGCGAGGCTGTTCCAAAATATTATTAAGGGCATTGCAGCATATTGCAGAATGTGTTGGCAATGCCAAAAACAGAGGGAAATCAGGAACACAGCAAAAACGTAAGACAGCTGCCAAACATGGATTGTCTTTAAAAGTGGGAAGCAAAGACACTGGGCCTTTTTAAGAGTGATTTAAAAGTGTTGAGAGTGGTTTTTTGCATGTCTGTTCACAAGAGCTAAGAAGGCTAAACGTAGTAGTTGAAATGAGTTTAATGTATTCATGTGCTGTGCATAATTACACTTGAGGGAACACATCTGACAGGAAACCAACAGTAATATATCAGTGCCTGTCTAGGAGCATTTCAAGTTGTTACCATGCAGCAACTCATGAGCCCTTGGATTTCTACAGTCATTGTCAACAGAATTTATCTATAATACTTCTATACTCCAGAAGCGTAAGTCCCTGCCCTGAAATTGAAAAAAAAGTCCCATAAACTGCAACATGTCAAAGGTAACTCAGAAAAGTGGTAAGTCAAATCCTAATTTCACTTTTCACTGTTGCAACATGATCGTTTTCAGAAAGTTTGTCAATGAATTAAAATACTGTGAAGTCAAAAATGCTGGAAATGTATTTCATAAGATCTTATGCATGATCCAGTTGCATCACTGGTCACAGAAACTGTACAAAGGATTCTGGCAAGTGCTGAAGAGTTAAAATTCAGATGTTGAATGAAGCAAAACTCTGTCAGAGTATTTGGTGCTGAGTAACCACTGAATCACACATGGTATCAGCAATAAAATGAACTAAAAAATTCCCTTTGGGAGAAATGGATGAGCCAGCAGAAAGTCCCACTGGAGTTAAAGCTCTATGAATGTGGACGACAACTAAGAAAGATTTAAGTTAGCTCTTCATTGACAAGTAGTGCCTGGAAGAGAGTAGAGTCAGAAATTAACTTTTATTCTAACAGTAGC
The DNA here is from genome assembly GCF_965140245.1 of Athene noctua. Classification (NCBI taxonomy): domain Eukaryota; kingdom Metazoa; phylum Chordata; class Aves; order Strigiformes; family Strigidae; genus Athene; species Athene noctua. The sequence continues at coordinate 219,890,880 of NC_134037.1, forward strand.
TGGCTCAGAATCATTTAATGTTTTTAATACTTTTCAGTTAACATCAGTAGAGGAGTCTGACCATGAAAGTACTGTAGAAATTTGAGGAAAATATTACTCTGTATAAAAATGAAAAATATGAGTGATATGTTTTTAAACTGAGAATAAAAATGAAAGTGTAAGCACTTGTGACTGATTTAAGGGCTTTCATTCAGCTTTGCTTAGCAAACAGTTCAGGTGCTTTAAGATGTTACTGCTTCCCAGCTGTTTATTATGGTCTCTTTGTAACAGGTTATCACCCTTTACCAGAATTGACAGAAGAAAATGTATGCCCATTCACAATCTACTTCAGTACAGGAATTGTATCGCATTCAAGCCCACCTTCGTTGGAGATTTAAGGCTGGCTGTCAGCCCTTGTGTTAGCAGAGCAGAGGCAGAAGCACACATTCCCTTGTGCCAGCCCCACACTGGTGATGGTCATGGAGGCACAAGAAGACTTTTCAACCACTGCAGCAAGATTTGCTGGATTTTATCTGTCAAAGTCTTAAGTCCCCCAAGACAGTCTTTCACTTTTAGAGACTGGATTTTTTTATCTATGTGGGAAGAGAAGTTGAGGTGCTGATTTACAGGGCTGAGGGGCTAAGTGAAGGGATAACTGTTAAATGAGCAACACATAATTAAGATCTAGGACTTAACACTCATACAGAGACTACGTTGGAAAGAAAGGGACAAAAACATTGGAGTAGGTCTCCCAAGGACTTTGGCAGATCCCAGTGGGTTTCAAAACATAGATGAGAAGACCACATTGCCTTCCTTCTGCCACTCTCCTGTGCCCTCTTGTCCAAATTCCTAGGAGAGCACCCTTCATCCTGAAATAGAAATGCTTTGGAGCTGGACAGTTAGTGCTCTGCAGGAGGAAAGCAAGTGAAACAGCGGGTAGCATGGGGGCAACTTCCTGAACAGGGCAGGAAGCACAGTTGGAAAAAGGGCGGAATCTTTCACTTCTGTATAGGTCCAAAACGTGTAAAGTGAGTACGTTTTCCACTACATGTCTGTAGAGAAGAGTTAGAAATATTCTTCTGTGCTTGATGCAAAAGGAAATAAAGTAGCTTTTTGACCATTTTTCTCCATATTGGAGAAAATACACATGAAAATACAACTTTCTGACAGTCCAGAGGTTGGTAAGGTATACATAGATAAAATTTTGATGTGAGAAAACAGCAGCTTGACAAGTGACTTCTGGCAGCTTTAAAGAGTTACAACGTCTGGAATGAAGCAAAAAGAAACAAAACTGTACATTTCATATGGTGGAAATAGCATACCTCATTCAGAAGCTAACCCAACAATATGTACAAGGAAAGTACAGCTGAGGCCATCATCTACCTGCCGTAACAAGCTGGAAGGTACTTAATTTTTTATTTTCATGTTTCTCGTAACTGTATTGTCAAAACTAGACATCGCTGCCTCAGAGAGGCTGACAAATGCAGAATGGTGATGAGAGCAAATGGAGAGGGACTCTTTGGTTTTAGTAATTAGGTCTAGAAAGTTTTTGTCTTTATTAGTGAGAATGTTATTTATGAGGTGTGGATGGAAGCTAACCATAAACCACTTCTTGCCGTTGCCAAAAGCACTTCACAAACACCCTTGCTATACCTTGGAGAACAGATACTTCTTTTTCTCAGCTATACGTATATGATTTCTGATTGAATTCACATCTGGGGAAAAGTGCATTGGCTGGTACATTCACAATAGCAGGGCTCTGCAACTGACAATTTAATCTGGCCCAAAAAAGTATTTTTAACATTTCTGAAATGCATTTACACATTACCAGATATTTAGTCCTGTAAGCTGCTACTGCATCCATGAGACATAAGAGCGTAGTATGAGAGAGCAAACTGCAGAGGTTTCCAGAACAGGTATCCATTCCTCATGCAGAAGGTCAGACATCCCTGGCATAGAGGTTTGGCAACAGAGCAAAGTCTTAAGACAGACTATGTGTTTGTTGACCTGATAAAGAAAAAATATCAAACTGTCTGATCTCAGATACAGTTTGGATTACTGATAGTGATGAGATACCAAAGAAAGTACAAATACTACTCTTGTATTACGATATCTAAAATAAAAATATAAAATAATAACGAAATAATAATAGTGTATTCCTAGCTATTGCTATTGATTTATAGATGATCATCACAATACTAGATGAGATTTTCTCTAAATATGCTAAAATAATGTTTCCAAGATGTTGCACAAAAATGGTTTCAAAAGCTACTAAAAGGGAACTTAGGTATTGGAAATAAAAGAAATGATAAGGAAGTATTTTAAGTTTGTTGCATATGCCAAAAATACAGGCCAAGTCAAATGAAAGAGCTTGTATTGACATACAAGCCAATTGTTGGACCCCTGAAGCAAGGTAGGCATAGGTTTGTTTATTCTGGCTGAAGAAGACTAATATTTGTCCTAGCTTGCTGTTTTCATTTTCTTATGATAGCTTTACTAGAACATACTGCAACTAAGTAGGCAATTAGGCATAACAAATCATTTTCTAGTGTAGAAAGAACAAAACACAAGCCACAAAAATTAGTAGATAACTAAAAGAATTTTGCGGGGATTTGAGTTGTGTAACTGCCAATCCCCGTTATCTCAAATCTAAAGTGTTGTTAGAAAACAATATCAAAATAATAAAGCACTGTAAAATAACCTGCAGAACCAGACTGATCTGTATTTAGATTAAATTACAGAAGAGCAATGATTAAATTTAGGTTGTCATCCATTGACATTTTACTTGACAGGATGCTGAAAACTACTAAACCCCGATGCCTGCTGTATAAAGAAAGGAGTACAGCAGGATAAAAAGCCTGATATGATCTCATGACCCAGGAGCTGCCATCACTTCATAAACTGATGCTATGCATCAGGGAATAATGGTCTCAGAAGACAATGTCATATATGAGAACATCACTCTTCATATATACTGTGAAAGGATTGCTGACCCGTTTTCACAAATGGTAGTAAGAGATACAGATTAGCAATCTTGCCAGAAAATGACATCATTCTGAGGACATCTTTCCTGAAACACATGTTAATTACTGAGCCTTATAAGGCTGCCATCCAGGCCCCAGAGGGCCTTACTGGCCTTGACCAGCCTTGACTGGGGCCTCCCCACACACCCTGCCCATGGCCCAGGGGTCCTGCTTCAGCTCAGCCCCAGGCACCCAGTCCTGCTCTGAGAACACTGAAGGTGTCCCTCTGCCCAGATTATGGCTTGGGTATCCTGGAATGACCTCGCACCTGGCCGGTGGCCTCACATATGCCTGATGGTCACTGGACTGTCAGCTCAACCTGACACTGCTGACTAACCCAAAGAAATCCTTCATGTGTTGGGCTTGTTTCTCTGCTGGAGACTTGGTCTACATGACAAATATATTTGAGCATTTTATGTTTCAAGGCCTCATTCTCATTTCAGTCTCTTTGAATGGTCTGACTTCAAAAGTTCCTACAAATTAATCCATTTCAGCATCCAGCTGAGATGCTCTAACTCTGCTTCTGTAAGAAGTGTCCAAGTTCCAATATAACAGCCTGCTCATAAGGCTTTTCCCTTTTGCAGTTGAAAGAACCATGTCCTTCTCACTAGTCAGCTACTTCATGCATGAAAATCATCACTCATCATAAGGAATGGGAGCCTTTTCTCAAAAACCCCAAGACTGATGAAATTTCAATCCTATTACTTTTAATTCTGACCATATCTCTGCTATTTCAGTGGAACAGAAAACCTTGCCCTTTTGAAACCAGTGAAAAGAGCCCTTTTGAGCCTTCAGAGTGGCACACCTTTATTTGTGAGATCAAAGAGCCCATTATTACTGAATTCCTGTTCTCCAGGTAGGTACTTAAGTAATTTTTCACCTGTCTTCAATGTCTCAAGTAGTTTATTCTGTGAGTTCCATGAGGAAGAGTTTCCATTTTAATTATGCTTGAGGACCTTGTCTGAAATGTCTTTGATTTTTCAAAATCCTTAACAGATTGTAGGCACCAGAGCTGAGCTTATTATTCCAGCAGGAGGACACACAGCAGTATGTAACCTTCCTACACTTTCTGAGTATAAATGCTCAGGTTACAGGTAAGCATTGCATTACCATGGGAGAGCCCGTTCACCTGATTTATTTCTCACAAGTTCCTTCAGATTAATTTCTTCCCCCATTATTTGTAGATAAATGAGTTTTCCCATCACCATGTTGAAATACAAGTAGTTTTATTAAACCATTTACCAACCTGTACAAATTTCTACATGATACTGACTGGTCACTTCCCTAATATTTCAGTCTTCTACAGAGTTTAGGGGTAATATCTTTGTCTTTTCTTTAGGGATCTGTGATAATTTCAACAGCATAGGGCCCAAGACTATCTAGGAATATACTTGTTCAGTGAAGACGACTCTCTTACAGTTACTGTTTTGGTCCCATGAAGTAACCATGTTTCATATAGATTTTGAGTTGGTTTTGGTTTTCAGTTGGTGTTATGTCTTCCAGTTAATTGCAATCTTGAAATACCTTCACATGTATTACTATACCAAAAAATCTGCCTCAAAGTGCAATAATTAAAGCTTCAGTCAGCAAAGGTGAATTTATATCCCTACACATAATCCCAGTTTTACCAGTGACAGGTTTAATGGCAATATTTTGCAGAGTCATGCAAGATTCCTGGAGTTGACTTTCAGTTCTTCTCTCTTGCTCTTTCAGGCAGTGGGGGAAAAAAAAAAAAAAAAGAAAAAAAGAAAAAAAAAAAGTGCATCATACTTTTATCCCAAGGTAAAAATATTTCCCATTATTGAGGCATGTTTATTATAAACAGCTAAACGTAGCACTGTTGGTCATCTGCTGCTGCACTGATGTAATGCAGTCCATCTCACATGGTGCAAGAAAACGGAAGAACTAGAAAGCACAGAAGAACAGTTTCTAGGACCTATCTCACTTCAGCTCCTTAAAAACCTCTTTGTTAAAATGCAGTGTGCAGCATTAGGGAAAAAAAGTCAAATTTTGGTGAAAGAACGTGAGATTTTTTTTGTGCCTGTTGAATATCAGCCATGAACATTGCCTGTTCCAGAACAGCCAGCCACCGATGCAGAAGAAAAATCTTCAAATGAATGCAGAAGAAAAATCTTCAAATGAGAGAATGGTTAATCTCAACATGAGGACCCCATGATAGTGTTTTGATTTGAGAACTTATATTGCAAGGAACATCCAAGAAATATTTAGTGGCTTAGCTGACCCTGAGGAAGCTGAGAAATGAGTCACTGAAACTAGAACACCCGTTATTTATGCACTCAATTTGTATCCCAGCTTCAGGTAGAATAAAAGGGCTCAATTCCAGTTGCAAATGAAAAGTATTTAAACATCTACTTACACATGCATTAGGTAGATCATAAGCAGTAATCAAATCTATTTATTTCTTTTTCAAAATATTTGGATGCATTTAAAATCATAATTAATTGTTCTCCTACAGTACTGTCACACTGCACTACTTACAAACAAGTCTAAACCAAAAAGTATTAACACTATAATGTTAACATTAATAAGAAGATCCCTGGAAAAAAATATGATAGATTTTTTTAAAGTGATTAAAGTGAGAGAATCTATGGACACCATTTTAAATAGAATATATTAATAGAATTTATTTAAAAACACGTGTCCATAGAGTTTGAAACTAGTTCACAGAATATAATAGAAAATTTTCACTTTGACAAAGTTTGCTGTTTGGAGTAGAGACCATATACCTTTCTTTGTGTTGGCATTGCATCTATCATGCTGTGGAATGTTAAAATAAATTTTAAAATGGCTCAGCTGCAGTCTCAAGTAGTCAAAAGGGCTGTTTTCACTGATTTCAAAAGGGTAAAGTTTTCTGTTCTGTTTTTCTAATTCTATAGAAGTGTTATACTCAAATGCTAAATGAGTTTTCCAGAAGGCCTATTTCAATATCATTAAAGCATATCCAAAATTATACTAGCACAATTATTACAGAAATAAGTATGGGTAGGAAGCAGTTAAAAAAATGGGCAAGCCAACTCAGAAAAGCTTAAGCCACTGAGTCCCTCTTATGAATAATCTGTATTTCAGATACCTTTTACTTGTATACCCATTTTGCTTTAACAAGAAAGGATACGCTTAAACTACGGAGCTGGGCTGTATTCCATTTCCCCTCTACTGTTTTAAATAAGACATCCAAATTCTCTCCATTTGTCATGGAGCATTAAGGGCATATTTTAATCACGGATTATATAGTATCAATCGGTAATATGCCATGTTGTGATGGACCACAAAACATCATATAACCTGGAGCAAATTTCAGATGTATGGAGGAAATTCTAGTTGAACAAAAAACCATGAAAATCTAGGGAAAGCTAGGCCTCTTTAACTACGATTAAAGCATGCAGCAAATTTGTTCCACCAACAGGTTTTCCTGTGTTCAGTGATTGACAAGGTTTGTTCAACTTCTACAGCACTGTGCGTGCTAAAGTTTGTGCATGAAATTATTACCACATATGGATTATAGAGATGCTCTGCAAACTGAGAATACAAAAGAGATTAAGCAAATGAGGCAAAACCCAAGGATCTAGTTTACATCTCTTTATGTTTATATTTATATTTATATTCCTCTCCTTATCAGGAGACAGTACTTTTTTTGACCTCCAAATCAGTATTTGATTGAATTAATGTAGCATTAGTCCCTCCAATAAATCTCAGAGAAGTCTCCCATCACTAGAAGGTGCACCTTCTTCCACTGCCCTGCCACCACCAGTGGCACACAGTGTCCCTAGCTTTACCCCAGCTTGATGATAATGATCAGTTTCTGCTGGGCATTCAGTTCCTTTGCCTTTTCTGAGGATCCAGAAGAGTCCTAGGGATGGCTGTGTTTTTGTAATGAAGACTCATCCTCAAGGTTTTCACTAGAACTGCTGACTTATTTCAAATCGGCAATTAAATTGGTATCATTTCTTGGTCAGACTCACTCAGGCCAGACTTTATATCAGTAGTTGCTGTATGAAAGGTGAAATGTTATTACCAGCTCACCGGCAGTAGGTTTTCAAAGCATCCTGGATATTGCTAAGTCACTTACTCATGGTACTGTCTGTAATGATACAGGAGATGTAAAAAGATGCACTTGAAGTAGTTGGTTTCTGAATAGTTTGTAGCAACCATCTGTTTCTCTGTGCAAGCTTAATGTATACCTACCTAATACTCTCACAAAGTATGTCTTATGACTTGTATACATCAATGTTGCAGTAGGTGGGGGGGGGGCAGAAATAACTAAAGACCGGTTTCATGGCCAGATTAATTTTTACAGCAGCCTTGAATTTTTACTGCACTTTGATGATGGAGGACCATAATAATCTGTCACAAGTATTGTCAGATGTCAGTATTGCTGTATGCAGAGTGCTGGATTGAATTTGGTGCAGTGACTATTATTGTTGCCATGAAGCAAGCTTACTGCTTCATTATTAAGAAGCGAGGAAAGAGCAGCATGTGCCTGACCTTTGAATAGCATAGGTGCTTTCAAAAGACACATTCATTTTCAGATTTTCTTTAAGCTGTTCTCTTAATCCAGAGTTCCTATTGCTAGTACCGGCTATTTTTAGATTTTATTTTTTTTTTCCAAAAGGATAAATACAGCATAGGGTACATGTGTAAATTGGTGATCAAAAAAAATCACCTTCCTGTGTTACATTTATTATACCTTCACTGAATTTGGGCATAAAGGCTGATATCTACTCAGAAATACAGTGATTTGAAGACAATTGATAGAGAAATGCTGGAGAATGATACAATCAAAATCAATGCGTAGCAGTGCTACTGAAGATTTGGCCTAGTATTTCTGTAGTTGACACATTCATCATGTAACTAGCCCCAGATATTTGGCCTATTTCTTCCCATTTTTTTATTATATACATGGGCTACACCTTGATCTTAGGTGTAGTACAACAGGTAACTAGTTCTGAGAGGAATTATAATCATTATAAACATTGTTTCTATCAGCTTTTTTTTCCCTCATTTTTCCTGTCATTTTAGTCAGTGGAAGTAGTCCCAGGTCCTATATTTCCCTAACTCAGAAAAACAGCAATAACAGAAACCAGCTCAGTCCATTTCTATAACTTGAAAGTTTTATTGGTAGCATGCAGCCACCAGCTTTGATGCAAACAGTGTGCATGCTGCCTATGCTCACAACATGCATCTTCACAAAGAGTCTAAGATACTATGGACAAGTATGACCATTCACTTCCTCGCAGTGGCCTGTCTGAGATATTTTTGTAACGTGATGTGAAATACCAGTAGTGCGCTAAGAGAATTATGAGAACTCAGAGCCAAGTTTGCACAGGTACTTTTATCTGATAGAATCCAATTTTTCTTGGGTTTTTTTTAGACATTTTAGATACTTCCCTGCACCTCTTCACTCCTTCCAGAATTTCACATATAGATTCTCAGCAGAACACCAGAATTCTTTTAGGACACAGCAGCTGAGTGGGATATGCCAGAAGTTCAGTAACTGCAGCAGCTGTTCGAACAGTAATCAGAATAGGGAAATTTAAGAAAAGTAGATGATATACATAATGCATAAAAATCACCAGGTCTTGTAGGTATTTATTACACAGAAAGACTACCATGCTAGGTGTGACTGAGCAATGAATAACTAAATTTTTGGAATGAACATTGCAAAAAAGGTGTTGTTTATGATTGGGATATGCCCTGACTTCATTTTTTTAGTGTATAAATACTTTTTGAGTACTGTTAAGGAGTTTTATGAGCATTAATGGATTAGTGATGTTGTGTCACTAACATGAACACTGACTGCTCAGAGGAACTAAGTAAAGTCCTTACCATTAGAGAGACAGGACTTTTAAAAAAATGTTATTTGGGGGATTTTTTTCTTGTTGGTTTTTTGGTTGAGGTTTTTTTGTTGTTGGTTGGTTGGTTTTTGGTTTTTTATGGCAGATTAACACACTAGCAGTTATTCCTGAGGGGCAAAACTACAGCCTCATAAATCCCTATTCTGGATATCAAGACTACTGCTAGGAAAGCTCTGTTTTGCTATACAAGCAAGTATAGGATGTTTTTCTTATGATAAAAGACAAGAAGAGTGATGGAGTGCATCACGACAAAGTTGGCTCTCAGTAAAGAAAATATTACCTTTTTTTTTCTTTTGTGTGTTAAATATGGCATAATATATGTGTGAAGCAAAGAGGGAAACCTGATTATTGAGGTAAAGAGTGAGGTTAAACACTTTATTTTGAACAGCTGTCAAGATGCTATATAGCTGAAAGCTTCTTTATGGTTTGTCACAATATAGCAGTATGTCTTGTACATACTTCTCCCTCTATTTGACTTGCATAGGGATTTGAAATCACTTCTCAAATGCATGTTCTGAATTCCATAGCAGTTTTCTGGCTTGCTGTCTGATATTTCTGATTTTTGAACATAAATGCATAAATCATTACCCTTTAAAACCTCTTCTAAAATTTATTGGATTATAATTAACAAGGATCAATTTAATAAAAGCAGTATCACTTTTTAAAACACATTAAATCTAACCAAAATTATTATGACATTTAAGAGCAAAGTGCAAGGTGCTTACTGTTCCAACATTAATCATGTGCCAGTATGGATGAGATTCATTTCACCTCACTATAGCCATCTAAAAATAAGTCATCGCACCTCATCTATTCGCCTAAATTTCTATTAAATCAATGGATAGAGACAGGAATCCCCAGGGGGCACACCAGCCCATTCCCAGACAGGTGAGATAAACAGACACCTATTTCTTACCAGTAAATACAGATGGAGCTAGATGATGTGAGATAGGAGCTTCATTTATTTGTCTACAGATAAGGATCTTGTGCTGTTTGAGATCACTTATGGTATCCAAGATATCCATGTGGAGGTGACATGACCCACAGAAGACCCTTCCACAGTGGCAGCTGGAGGCTAGAGAGGTAGACAGAACTGTGGATACATTGTAGTTCCTAAAAAGGCACTAAATATGTGACTGTTGCCTCTAAATTACGTCCAATGACTATAAAGGAAGCTCAGGCACATATACGTACCAACACTTATCTCAAAGTATGTATCACTGCCACACTGTCTAAAACTGGCAGGTTTACAGAAGGAAAGAAAACTCAAAACTGAATGAAATTTTCCCTGTAAAGATACTCAGAAAAATAAGCAGGCCGGCATCAAGAGAGATAGTGCAGAGCCTCTCTTCATTCCATCTGCCTGCTCTGGGAAACGTAATGTTGAGTTCAAGATCTATAACCTCCAGCTGGAATTATTCCTAGGGAATGAGTGCAAGGATGGTTCAGGGAAGACTGAAAGAACGTATTATAAGCAGTGGTCATCACTATTGGTGTAGACTGATGAAGACAGATTAGTGAAGTAGCTTGAAATCACCCTGGCTTGCATGATGCCAGAAATGGCATCAAAAGAGAGTGCCACAAAGTAGTTTTGGAAGAACAGCATCCTGCTGCTTCAGTTGGCTTCCATTCCTAATCCAGGAAAGGGTCAAAGACTGTCTTCAAAAACACAAAAATGGGATTGTTAGAGGACAAAAGGGACATTCATGCTTAGAGTAACAGAAAGTCTACAAGTAAAGAACTGTTGTGGCTTCCTAGCTTCCCAGGCCAAAGCAAAGTGAGCAGTGTGAACCACCCACGCTGCCTTTACCACGTCCCTCTGCCTCGATCCAAGTACTGCAGGAGAGTAAATTGTCCTTGACTTGAGCAACAGGACTTGGAAACCAAACCTCTGCTTTCTGCAATCTTTAATTTACATGTTTTGTCTTACAAGTTTACTCTTAATGTAGGCTGACTTGGCACTGGATTGCTGGCAACAATAACTTTAAAATTTTTAATGCTCTTTTATATTTATTCTCAGGTATAAGTTGCATCAAAGGTTTTTATACTTATGCCCCCCTGCCTCCCACCACCCTTGCCCTGCTCTCCAAGTACAATTTTTCTAACCATGGCTGAGTTTCCTTCCTTCTGGCCAGTGACAGCTACCCATGATGTTTGGGACCACTCCATTGATACAGAAAATGGCATTCAGTCACAAGAATGGTCCTGGACTTTCTCCTGTCTTCTCCTGTATTCTGTAGAATGGGTCATGTGTCTGTCACTCAGTGTTGCGAGCAATCTCTGTGGCAACCCAGCTTTACAAGTCCTCTGATCATCCAAATGAACATCTCCATTTACTCGCTTATTCTGAAGTTTCGCTTGCATGGCCTCTATTAGGAGGCTGAGGACTGCTACCAGAGAACATCCTCAAGTTCATCCTGAATGCTCTGTCTCCCAGCTGTGCATGTTTGTTTGCAGAGGTGGCAACTGTGCTCACAAGGGTGGGCCAGCAGGAAGGAAAGCCCATTTCTAGATCATTTGAAAGCTGTTCCGGGAGTTCCAGGGACAATGACACTGTGGGCAGCAGGATTTAAACTTGTGACAAAGGCAATCACTGTAGCACATACCCAGGGGACTGTGGATTGTTGCTGAAGAGCCACTTTTGGCAACAGATGCAAGGCAACGTTTAATGAAGCATTGACCATGCATACATGTTGACCCACCTTACAAGTGGACTTCCTTGTCTCTTTGAGAACCCAATATGATAACCTCTCTAGCACCCCTACAACATGAGCAGGAAGAACAGGAGGCTCCCACAACCTCCATGATTTTGTGCTACACATCAAAAATTGCTTGTGCAGAATCGTTTTCTTCCCATAGGCAATACTACTGAGGATTTTGCAAGTCTTTCCTTTGAGGTATTCCCAAAGGTTGTATTTCAGTGCAGTGCCCACCCCAGCAATGGGCAGAAGTAACACTGGGGGTTCTGGTTTTCAGATAAGAGTAAAGCCAGACTTCTAAATAACCAGATTATAACCTCAAAGACATTTTTTTTTCAAGAAAAAATAATATTCACTTAGTTGCCCTCTTATCTTCCAGCTCAAATTTCATTTTTACCCTCTGTAATATATTCTTCATATTTTAAGTTCTCCATGTCTGTCTTCCTTTTAGTTTCAGTATCTTAATAGGTGTATATGCATTAAATGTGCTTTTTTTTTTTTTCCTTTATCCTTACCAGAGCTGTAAATGGGAAAAATTATTTCTGTCCATGTCCAAACCTCAAATATTGTTTATTACACACATGCTGTGTCCCAATCTGGAGATAACTGCACTTCCTGAGAGGTCAAGTGACAACTGTATGTTTAATTTAAGTATACTTGGGATGAGAAGTGCTGTATATATGTTGTAGTGTCAAAAAATGTTAGTTTATACTTGCTGCTTTTTTTTTTTTTTTTTTTTTTTGCATTGTAGACTCATATATCAATATTAGAAGTGTAAAACAGTTCAGCATACATAAGAAACAAAATACGTTGCCAGTATTACCTCCCTCTCTGGTATTTTATTGTTGAAACAAAGAGGTCTAGTGGAATGTTTGGCTCTTAAAAATATGCAGCTATGTCCCATAGAAGCCTAGCAGTTATGGCAGGGCAGTAATTGTATTTTGCCTGGGAGTTTTTTAAATTATCTGGGCACCAAAAAAATAGTGACATTTTTTAAGTGGTGGATTCAGTTGAGGCTATGCAGATATGAGCAGTCTCTCTTCGTTAGTGTTTATATCATGGCAGTGCCGAGGGACATCAGCAGCGAGCAGGGCCTGATTGTGCTTGGCACTGAACAAACAAGGTAGAGTTTGCCCCAAAGAGGTTATAACCTAAAAACACAAGTACTGAGAGGTGAGGAGTGTGGCCCCACATCACATGGGAGGTTGGGAGCTGAGGCAAGAGCTCCCTTCTCCCAAAGCTGAACACCTGTAAATGAGATTGCTGCTCTTCTGAAGCTCTTGTCTTCATGTCACAGGTGCCTTTCTAGCCAGCTTGGGTTTGTTTGGTTTTTTTTCTTCTGCAAAACCTTTAATGTTCTGCCTGCAAGGTATACAATATTGATTTTAAAAAGAAAACCAGAAAAAAAGCAAGGGTCTGCTTAGAGCTGTCAAGGTTAAACTTGGAAATGATTAGTCACTTTCCATTGCAGTCAGTGCAAACTAGCAGCATTTCTTAAACATTTCTTTTAGCAGTCACTTACTTGAATAATTAACTCCTGTGACCCTGCCTTGTCATTTACTGGTTAACATGGTCAAATGCTATCATTAACTTTCAGCATTAGTTGTGCTTTCTCATACTTTCCACTGGCTGATGCAAATGCCCGGGCTTGAAGCTCACATTTCTAAATGTAGAAGCACACAAACTCTTCAGCGGCCTCCTCCTGTGCAGGCAGTTGGCTCTGGTGCCATGGTCTCCGTGTTTTCCTTGTCTTCTTGGGTCCCTTGTTTCTGGGCAGCCACAGAGGAAATGTGTCAGGGAGAGAGCAGAGGTTTACCTCGCAGTGGCCCTTCTTTATCAGCAAAGCCAGGAAGCTGCACAAATCCCTGGCACGCATCCACCTTCGGCTTTCTGAGAAGCAGATAGCGTGTCCCAGCCTGTGGTTCATTTAAAGAGGCAGACCATTTGGGGTGAACAGTTAAGACTGTGGAGCACTGGAGCATCATATTTGCGAGGACTTTTTCTCCCCCATCCAGGGAAAAATGCAACCAAAGCAATGGTGGGGACTTTGCAGCTGATTGTGGCTAACAAAGTGATAAGGGCTCATCAGGATGTTCCTGAGAACTCCTGAGTTCTTCCCTACTGGACCAAATTTTGCAGGTCTTAACCTGCTAGGAAATTTTGTCCTGAAGACAAATACAGGGTTTGATCTGAGTGTAAAGTTTTCATTTTGCACTCCTACTAGGAGTAGGGCTGGAAATTGCAACACAGCAAGCTCCCTCTATCCTCTTGACACACAGGCAATGGCAAAATGTCATCAATCTCAAAGAAAGATTTATGTTCTTGTCCTTTTAAATCCCTGCCTTGCATTACACCATTATCACAATATATAAGGTAATGGCAGGAATTGAACGAGTCATAGGAGACTTTCACTAAGACTTAATCCAAACTTTAAAAGCTGCCTACTCTGCATAGGCACAGCATGGCATGTTTTTAAGCTATAGGAAATGTGCTGTGTTCAGCAACATCACATACTGTTAATTGCTGGATAATCTACCCCATGGTCCTCAGTGTCAGTCCTGTAGGTGACAGGCAGGGTCAAAAACCAAAATTCTGATTATTAATTTTGTCTGTCACTAACAAAGATAATTCTTTGATTATGGAGGTTATTATGGAGCTTGATTCAGGGCCAAAAAAAAAGTACTTTTAAACCCAGTGGAAAACCTTTAAACTCCTTTTTGGTACATTTAAGAATTCCTGTGCTCCTTCTGGGAAAAAAATCTAAACCAAAATCTAACAAGAAGGGAACGGGTTCATTCTGATTCCAGAAGTGCTGTAATTAATGTGTCTAGTTTTCATGGTCATAAATGGGGTCTATCAAATGGAAACAATTAATTCTTAATAATGTGAACTTATCAAGATCGTTTTGCCCTTAGGTTTTTGAAGAGTTCTCCATAACCAAAACCGATACTGTAAATAAACAGATCTTGATTTGCTACACATGTGGTACAGGTATTATATTGGTGAGCTCGATTCCCCTCAAGAAGCAGACATTTCATTTTTGATGCTCTGGCTACTGCCCTCCTACACTTTGTTTGCACTCACTTATCTGTCATGCAGATGGCCATGTTGACTCATACTGCCACTGCAAAGCTACCCAGCCTCTTCATAGCCAGGACTGATCCACAGTCTGGGTTTGATGCCGGCAGCTATTGTGTGGGTGAAAGACACCCGTTCCTCTGCTTTAATAGTCTCACCTCTAAAATTAGGGTCTACTTTATTACTGGAAAGGCCTACAAAATGGACATGAAATGTTAAAATGAGGGGGCTTTTTAAAAAAGTGATTGTAACACCAGGGAGAGAAAAAAATTTTTTTTTTCCTAAACCCCTAATCTCGGTTCTGCATCTGTCTACTCATTTACCCTCTGGCAACACTGTCGGCTCCCCCTTTCCCAACAGTTCTCTCTCTCATGGAAAAACTGGGCAGGAAGAGGTCATTGAAAACATTCTTGGGGATTGAGGCTACCAGGGCTTGCTGCTGCACAATTACGCAAGCAGATCCTTTTGAAAACAACTTTTAAGAAGGAAATAGGGAGCTTATAGTGAAGAAGTGAGAACAGTACTTATTGTAACTGTGTGCCCAGTACTGACTTTCCGGCCTTGTAAATTGGGCTCTGCTAAGGTATAACTGAAAGACATGAAACTGAAGAGATGAAAAAAAATCAGATAGCTATTTTTATGTTCATCGTTTTAGCCTTCATTCTGTAATTTAAGCTCTTAGTAGAGAAAGCTTGGAGTTCTATAAAATTTGCATTTAATAGTAAAGAAAACGGCTGTATAAGAATAGGTGGCAAACCCCAAACTTCCACTTGTTACACAAGTCATTTCCCTCTGAACGCTTTGGGCTTTTTGGTTTAGTTTTTGTTTTTAACATGGGTTTCTTTCAAGGGTTTTGAAATGGTGAACTTAAAGCTGAGCTAGGTAAACACAGTTATGGATCCTGAGTAATCTTTCATTGCCAATCAAAGTAATGACTTTCTTTCGCTTGCCCTTTTTCTTTCTCTCTCACTTTGATTTATACCCTGGAGTTTTGTTCAGTGATTTTTCAGAAGCTTCAGAGAAGTTAAAATAAACATGTTTAGTGCTGAACAGATTCATCTTCTCTTTGTATTTTCCCTCCAGTTCTTTGCCACATTCACAAAGCTGCCATGCAGAATCTCTGCCTCTGGATGACAGTCCCTGCCATCCTCTGAAGCCACAGCTGTCCCACACAGAGATGTCCTTCTGGGAAAGTTTATCCTGTGGAGGGGAGGCAGTAATGTGCCCTTAAAATTGTCTGCCTTCTGGGTTAGGAAACGTGTCTTATCTAGGTCACCGGTCAAGTTATCACATCTGTACGCGCAGCCATCAAGGCTTGGCTGAAAGTCTGCTGGGGATAGTGGGAAGCTGTGCAGGGACAGGGTCCAGATGCAAGGTCAGGGGCTTAGTTTGGGAAATACCTCTGCTATTAACTCTGCATGTCACAGATATACTTCAGGGGAAAATTATATGAAACTGATATCTCCTGGATTTAGCATGTATTTATTAAATTCTCCTCTCCTTTTTTCAAACTCTGTTTTTTGGTTTCATGTTTTACCTGTTCAACACAAGTTCACCATGCTGGCTGAAAATAATATTACATGTGCTGGATTTTTCACACTGTTCAAATATGTGTATAGGAACACTGAAATTTTTCTCTTAATAAGAACTATATCATTTTTGCCACTGATGGCTGCAATTACAACCTACCTTACTGTAATAACAGATTTAAGTCAGAGGGGCTACTTGGCATAAATGAGGGCAGAATATTAAGATAAAAGTTTAAAATTATCACATTTCTTTTTAAAATGCTGCTATCTTTGTTAAGTTATATTATGAAAATTCAGGGCTAGCATTTAATAGACAGAGGGTGCAAGCTGCAAGAAGGGATCCATTATTATACTGGGTTTATCCAGTTCTCTGTAAAATAATTTTAGTTTAACTTTATTTTACACCACTGCCACTGTGGAAAGCAGGACTTGGGTTAAAAAAACAAACAAACCAAAACTCCTCAGCTACTCACAGTTGTTCAGATGTCTCTAACCAATGCTGCTTTCACTATAAAGACTTCAGATATTAGTACTGGGGAAATCTCCAATAATTGGGTAGCTGCCACATACTGACTTCTGTGGATGCCTCCCTCCTCTTTTTGCTTTGTCTGCTTTATGGTTCCTTCACATTGTTGCTCTTTATCATTAACAGACCAGTGGCATATTGCACTCCCAGCTGGTACTGTGCTTTCCTGTCTATAGGCCTTCATGTAAAAACCCCACTGAATCAATGCCTTGCCAACGTGTCTAAAGACTGAAAAAATAACTTTTAAAATGCTGACATGTGTTTGTTTTCTCAAAACAAACCTTGTGCCTGTAATGTAAGAAGCTCTAATTGCCTAGGGAATTTCTTCCTCTGACTGTGTGAAAGTTGACAATAAAAAGAAATCTTTTTAAAGGGAAGTATTTTATTTTTTTTTTTCTCTTCAGCAAATTGTTTCACTATGAATCAAGGTTATAAGTAGAATTACGAAGCAGCAAAAGGAGCTGGGGCTTTCATTCAGGCCCTGTTACACCCTGAGTCCTCAGGGCTGGCCCACCTCTCAGTTTCCCAGGACATTCCTGCAGCTGCAGAGGTGGTGACGGCTCTGCCTCTGGCTGGGAGGAATCCCCCGGCCCAGGGACAACAAGAGTAGGACCCTGTCACACCAAGGATAAGACCAGGGAAGTTGCTGCTGTAGGACAAGGCTGATGGGGTTAGAGGTGCTCAGAAGGCTTGGAGGAAGATGCCTCCTTCCTTTTCCATGAGTCCAAAGCAGATGCTGGGTCTTGATGCCAAGCAGGTATCACTGCAATAGGAGGAGGGGGGTGGGGTGGTGGAAAGAGTATGTAAAAAAGCCTTCATCTAATCCTCCTGTATCAACTAACCCTACAATGGAATGAAATATTTTCATAGAACCATAGAATCATTTAGGTTGGAAAAGACCGTTAGGATCATCAAGTCCAACCATTAACTAGCACTGCCAAGTCCACCACTAAACCATGTCCCTAAGTGCCACATCAACACATCTTTTAAATACCTCCAGGGATGGTGACTCAACCACTTCCCTGCGCAGCTTGTTCCAATATTTGATAATCCTTTCAGTGAAGAAATTTTTCCTAATATCCAGTCTGAACCTCCTCTGGCACAACTAAGGCCACTTCCTCTTGTCCTATCACCTGTTACTTGGGAGAAGAGACCAACGCGCACCTTGCTACAACCTCCTTTCAGGTAGCTGTAGAGAGTGATAAGGTCCACCCCTCAGCCTCCTTTTCTCCAGGCTGAACTTGTCAACTTGTCTTAATTTAAACAAAAAAACCCCAGTGAGTCTTAGGATGATGTGATTTTCTGGATTGCATCAGAGGAAAGATAGAGACTAAGTGTGTATCGGCATTACATATGCCAATATGTAACTACTGAAATATACTGATGTTTGAAAACTGGGCACCAGGGTCCTCTCCCAGCAGCATGGCTGTGCAGAGGGGGCTGCACTGCAGCACCAACCTGACCATAGGCCAGCTCTGGGGGCCATTGGGAGCCAAAGGGCTTGGCAGCAGCGATACAGGTGGTGCTGCCACCCCTGGATCACCCCAGCCACTGAACCAAAGGCAAATGGAATACGTCCTCCAGGCTTTGGGGAGCTGCTCCCCTGGCATGTATACAGCATCCCTCCCTTCTGCGGGGCATTGCATTTGTACCAGTGCTGGCTGGGCAGCTTGGGGTGCCACAGAGAGCTGCCAGGTAGAGCAGGGACTCAATCTCAGCTGCTGGGTGATGGTGTCTCAGGCCAAAATGTTACTGATATTTTATGTAAAACTCGTATCACTTCTTGTGATTTCATCTGAACTCTTGACATGCAAGGTCTGAGGTGGAAACTTCTGTTATTGCTGGTACTTTTCCCATAGAGCCTGACATAAACCAAGAACTGAAAATGAGGTGGGATACCCAAGGCTTCTAACTCACTTTGCAAAAACAGGGTGTAATGTGCCGAAGAGGGAGTGTCAGACTTCGGCTTTCTTAAATTTCCTGGCTATTGTTGATTTATATCAGATCCTTAAAGCTATTTGAACACAGTGTTTTGTTGGTATTTCCTTAGTATAAATGAGTGAAAAGGGATGACATATTTCGTGGAAGCTTATGTATGTATTATTCTCAGAAAGACCCAAAGGGTTCTTTTGCATCAGCACATCCATTAGGCAATTGTTGTTAGAATGCTTAATATGTATCAGGTAGACTTTGTGACTCCTAGAGGTTTGTCATGCTGTCTTCCTTTAAACAGATACCTATAGTATTGTGTGTATGGCATACATAAAAAATTATATGTATTTATACTACATACCAAACTACGCTCCATAAAACTCTCTGGTCTCTCTTATAAAACTCTTACTTAGGATATATGCCATCTGTGGAAAAATTCTTTACCAAATTAGATTTTTACAAGTTTTCATGCACGCTAATTTAGATAATTTATCTATCTTACTTCACTATGAGGATCTTTTAAGAAATAAAAGATCTTTCAAAGCTACCAAAAGGAAGCATAAACCATATGATTACTGTCAGTGCTTACTTTTAATTAAAACTGCCCTGAAGTAAAATAACAATAAAAAGTATATGAAAATAAGTACCTTCAAAGTCATTATGCTAATTCTTGTATTTGTTTGCTCTTACTAGAGGCCAGTGACAATTCTGGGAGCAATTCACAAGGACATCTCTTTTTATCTGTTCACAGTTGGGCTAAACTAATGGTCCTTCCACTTTTTTTTTTTTTAAAGTGGTGATAAAAGCACAGAGATCTGCAGGTGAGAGCTGAGTTCAAAGCAATTCCTTGGTGGCTGGAGACAGCAGAAGCCAGACAGCAGCTTGGGGACATGGGGAGTCCCCTCCGCCACCCCCAGTGATGGTGATGCTCCTCACACCACACCGATTTAGCCAGGGGTCAGCCAGGAGCTCAGTCCAACAGCAGGAGCTTAAAAGTGGGGAGGGCAAACCACAGCAAGTGGCTTGGATGGAAAGAAAATAGGCAACAGCAAGGCCTTCTTTGACCTCTGTCTTGCCCACTTGCAAAACCAGTCTTTTCCAGAAAATTCCCTGGGAATTTCCCCAGGGAAGTGCCACGTTGGCATCATCCTTTGAAGTCCTTGTCAGCAGATTCTCCCTCTGAAGAGCGCCAGCTTTCAGCTCAGCTTCTCACTTGTATAGCTTAAAAATGTTCCCATCAAATTACAGGTGGCATTTGCAGGGATGGCAATGCTCTGATGCTGTGCCTCCAAGGGTTGCAATGAAGACTATAAATTGTGGGAGTAATTCTGATTTAAAGAGTACAGCAACCAGATTTCTAAACCCAGATCATGCCTTTACTCACTGGTAGCATTGTCAAATCACTAAGCCTGTGTTCCACTGTGTTTCTTATACCCAAGCCATGTGCATGATAAGTAAAAAAAAAAAAAAAAAGTCCAGAAACAGTAACGCACCATGACAGTATTTCAGGCATCTTTGTTCTTATATATAATTTATTTTGTTCTTCTTCATAATACTAAAAATGAGATTTACTTCACCAATTTTTTCTCTTTTTTTTTTTTTTCTGAACATGTAACTAAATTACTGGAATAATTACAATAGGAATTTCTTGCAGTCTAAAAGAAGTAAAATCCAAGCCATTACAGACTACATCCAGCAGGTACAAAGAAGATGCTGTTTTGACTTGAAGGTACAACAAAAATATTGTTTCCCACTGAAAGATAATGGCAAAGGTTACCATATTGGGGAAAAAAAAAACCCAACAACTTAAATTATAGAGAATTATTGTTCTCTTATTTTAAAACACATATGCACACACACAGGATGGGGGAGCTAGGATGTACCCCTTGTCTAAACTGAACAGTACGAATCTTCATTCATATGTCATAGCCTAAATCTCAAATAAAAGTTGCATGGGTTAAATTGGTAAGTTATTACAGGTTAAATAACCAGAGGAGCATATTAGTCAAAAGCTTGCTCCCACCAAAGATTTGATATATTGTTTCTGAGTAAAAAAGAGACTGCTTGGTTCTGAAATGGGCCCTGGAGACATTCAGATATTATTTAATAGGAAGAGAGTTTATCCTGGAACAGACCACGGTGCATGAGAGTGACTGAGCAGGATGAAAGGCTCCAACAGCAGAAGCACAAGGTGGTATCTATCACTCCAACCTTTTCATTTCCCAGCCAGACATATGGCTGAATCTTGTAATTTAAATGCAGATTATCTGTCCCAGCAGGAGTGCCTGAACATCCTGGAACCAGTGTCACGTTTCAGTAGGGGTGTCAGTGACTGTTTCACGTTGCATGATCTCAAAATAGTTTGTTCTCTGCCAAATTAAAATATTTTACACATTTTTAAAGGATGGGTCTTCCTTCTACAGATGCTTGTTACTCTTTTAAGGGGAAAAGCATTCATTTCTGTTTTTCTGTGCTACCTGAAAGCTAGTTTGTCTCTTATTTACACAGGAGGAATGAATCTCCCCATTTACAGTACCAGGGTGGCTGAACTTCAGAGTGTTTTGACACCTCGGCCTGGGAGGGAGCTGCAGTGTACAATACAATGCACAGTGGCGAGCTGTATGCCAAGGGCCTTTTGATGCAGACATGTCATTCAGTCATGCAAATAAATATAGGGGTTTCATTAAAAATCAAAGTCAGTAGGTATATGGGTATAGGTATATAGGTATTAGCATATGCAATTTTTAGCCAGATTTTTTTGAGGAGCAGGCATCAGAGGCAACACATACACCTTTCAAAATTATACTGGGACTTGGACAAAATCCATGTACCTAAATCCCAGGGATACAGACTGCCTACTCTCCAGCACTGTCTAACCCACTAGACCTCTACTCTCCAGAAACATCCTGGCCTGCTGTCAGATCCTCAAAGAAGAGTTCTGAGCCAGCTGAGATGCAGCCCAGTGTCAGGAAGTGCTCCATGTCTCTTATTTATGATCTGTTGTGCTCCAGACCGATGAGAAAAGATGCCCAACCTCTTCTGAAATTCCCAGAGGGGCCTTAACCTATTGCACTCACCTTTCAGGGTCTTCAATGTTATCCATCTCACCTTGGAAATGGGACAGGTTTTGAATTGTTGGGGTTTTAGGCTGCAGCTCCTAATACCAAAAGAATGCTTAAATCACAGTGCTGGGGATATTTGTAGAGGGAGTAAGTTCTGTTTCTGCTCAAGTTAAGCCACTGTGCAGGTGATACAGGAAAGGTCGCATGGACAGAAGGAGAGCAGGGAAGAGAAAGCCAGTCTATCTCAGCAGCTGTAACAGAGCGGTGAAAGAGGGGAATGAGATGGACAGTGTGTGGGTGGGACAGTGGTTGCTCTCGGGGGGGGTACAGATGCTACAAGTGGCACAAAAGGCTGTGTCCCATAGCAAAATCATTAGTGTGGTCTTCTGGCATTAAATTGGCAATGGTCTCCTGGGGTAAGACCACATCAAGTTTAGAACTGATGTCAAAAATACAGTTGTTGATATGGCAAGGACAAGGAAGTCCCAGCTGCTAGGACTTATTTCCCAGGTGAAGGAGAAATGCCATAAAAAGGCTGCTTTTAAAACTGGAAGTTGGCAGAAAATGACAATGCAGGACCCAGGAAAAGTGACTGCTAACACAGCAGAGTGACAGAACAGGATTCAACCCAAGCACTGTAGAGGAAGCCACACTACACACATGATCATAATAATATTTTTATTATTAAATGGTGAACAGAAGAGATAGATAAAAACACTCTGAGCTTACCTTGATTGAATACCATTACTCGGTATGTCCTAATATTGAAACTTCTGGTTTAGCTCATGGGCAATGAAGTAAGTAATTTAGATAGGACTGAATCAAATGGGACATATCACAGCATAAGAAATATTCAAGCTACAGTAAATATATGTGCAGGGCAAAAGATACATCCCTCAGGAAGGCTGTTACTACATTTATTATCTAGATTATTATGTGTACTGCCATGGAGGGCAATTGCATGTGTAAAGAATTTACATCCCTAAGAGGTACACAGAAATGACACACTGATCAGCCCATCAAAACTTATTTCAAGCAGTTATTGTGATGTCTGTATAAAGGTTCTTCTTCCATGACATGCTAGAAGAGCTAATTCAGCAATAGCGTGGCCAGCAGGGACAGGGAAGGGATCTTACCCCTGTCCTCGGCACTGGTGAGGCTGCACCTCGATTCCTGTGTTCAGTTTTGGGCCCCTCACTCCAAAAAGGACATTGAATGACTCGAGCGTGTCCAGAGAAGGGCAACGAAGCTGGTGCAGGGTCTGGAGCACAGGTCGTACGAGGAGCGGCTGAGGGAACTGGGGGTGTTTAGTCTGGAGAAGAGGAGGCTGAGGGGAGACCTCATCACCCTCTACAGCTACCTGAAAGGAGGTTGCAGGGAGCTGGGGATGAGTCTCTTTAACCAAGTAGCAAGCGATAGGACAAGAGGGAATGGCCTCAAATTGCACCAGGGAAGGTTTAGACTGGATATTAGGAAGTATTTCTTTACAGACTGGGTTGTTAGGTGTTGGAATGGGCTGCCCAGGGAAGTGCTGGAGTCCCCATCCCTGGAGGTGTGTAAGAGTCACAGTGACATAGTGCTGAGGGATATGGTGCAGTTGGGAACTGCTAATGTTGGGTTGATGGTCGGACTGGATGATTTTCAAGGTCTTTTCCAACCTAGACAATTCTGTGATTCTGTGATTCTGTAAATCCTTCCTAAAAACTTTCATGCAAGCTGATTAAGGAGCAAAACTAGAGACAAAGGCGAGAAAAGACAATGTAGTGTTTTCTGTTGGCATTACTGTTCTTCCCACTGAATCTCCAAATGTCTCTTTAGCAAAATGTATTCAATAGGTTAGGAATCAAGGACCGTTTCCATATTTTCTGATGCTCATTAGCAATTGGTAGAAGAGAGACCAGATCAGTGTTTGACAGCCTTCTTTCACAAGCATAATCTTAAAATATATGTGTTTTAGAGAGAGATTTTGATGTGCTTATTCTCCAAACCCCTGGCTTTTAGGTCTCCCTTTGCATATTTTGGTTTAAAATCCCAACCAAGAAAATCATCACTTTCTATGCTTTGTAGGCTGTGATCCTTTAAAGATCTGATTTAATGAATTCTCCCTTTTGCCTCTCACCTAGATAAACAGCCTTTTTTAAAAAAATAAGAACAAACTAAATGCCATCAACAACACTAACAAATGTCCTGTCTCTGAGCACAATTAGTAAGAAAATAGCCTTAGTGGTATTTAGCCTGCAGACACCCTGTGGAACTCCACAACTATAGATTCTAATTAAGGGATTGACTTTTCAAGAAAGATTAAAATAATGAAATGCATTTAGCTTTGCTAAACGATGACAGGGAGGGAATAGGAGAACCCTCAGCAACAGTAAGAAGATTGTAAACACCAACAATGGACAAAAGCTGTTTAAAGGAAGAGAAACAACACTTTCTTAGGCACCAAGAATAATAAGGAATACTGGATATGTAAAACAGAATTTAAAAGTTCAGTGTTGATTATTGGTATTCTTACTATATTACAGGTTTTGAATGAACACAGGGATGTTACTTGTCAAGGATGGATTTATTCATGACCAAGGGAAATGGAAGGGCTCTGATTACCTTATTAGCACTGCCAAACTTAACATCTACTTTCACGTGAGAGGCTGTACCACTCATATATGTCTCCCTCATGATGAAAATGTTTGCATCAGATCTGCTTTCTAGGTGACCTTTGTAGAAACGTTCACCAGAAATAACATTTAAAAAACCACAAACCCACTTTATCCTTCAAAGAACCAGTGGTGAAGCCCCCAGCTTCACACTGCAGAGAGAGAGGAGGAGTGCTCAGAATGGCAGTGGGAGCTATACAGCACATTGTGTTCATGGTTTTGACACTGCATCCAGGGGCAGAAGGTGTTCTGTTGCTAGCATGAACTTGAGTGCGTCCTTGACTCCACCATCAGGATTCCTTTGTCAAGTGTCTAACCAGCTTGATGGAGAAGACCAAAATAAAGCTGAAGTCTTTATAGTCTGCTACTGCTATTCAACCCTATTGTAGGGATTTCTCCTACTTGCTTCAGAGAAAGACACTCGGGGTTAGAATAGCTCCAAAGCTTATAAGAAAACATAACTTTTAACTCACATTTAAAAAGGCAAACTCAACACTGTTAAGCATTTCTAGGTTATCAAGATTCAGGCTCAGGCAGAAGTCTAGTTGAAGTAAACGCTAATGCTGAAAACTCTCATTAAAAACACTGTAGTGTAACCCATCATGTTTTCCGGGTCTTGATAGTGGAAGTGTATGCTATGGTTGCTGAGAGAAGTAGGGTCTTCAAATTAACCTGGACTCTGTGTGTCCATCAAAAAGCTCTTGTAAAAAAGCACAACCACTTCCACCGAAGCCTCAGGATCCAGAGATGGATATGGGGCCGATACACAGTTCTGGGTGTCCAGAGTTGGAGGTGAATCCAGCAAGGCTCCGAGATAGCCTTCTTCCTTGGTCACTGTCCTGGTTCAGCTAGGATAGGGTTAAGTTTCCCCAGCAGAGAGGGGAAAGGGATCTCCAGGCAGGTTATTCATACCATGATGAGGTCAGGTCTGGCACAGGAGCACAGGAATTTTTTCCTTTGCGGCTTTGGTCATGGGGAGCACACGGCAGGCTGTCCGTAACCATTGCAGTATTTCTCTGTATATCTTTTGTCTTGTTTACTGTTATTACTGTTTATTGTTGTTATCATTGCTACTGTTGTTGTTCAGATTGTTTATTACACTGTTGTATTAAATTTCTTCTTATTTTAACCTGGGGTTTGTGCCCTACTTATGTCCGAGGGTGGAGGAGGGACAACAGCAACGTGGTCTCCGGTCCCGGCAGGGCTTGAACCAGCACAGTCACTCAGGGACAGTTTCTGTTGGTCCCTCAGAATGTTTCTTTTCAAACAGAAAAATAAAAACTTTTCGTCCTCCCTACTAACATTAAATGCTCTGCTCTTCCTCCAGCATGTGGGCTCTCCAGGTGAGCATTTTCTCTCCGTTCCACAATGTGGATAGAGCTGGGGACATGTACTATTATATGTCATTCTAATGTGATGATGTTTTTATCAACATTTCCCAGCAGTTATTCAAATAGAAAGATAACTGGGGAATATTTTTGTTGTTGTTCCACTGTAGAGTATGCACATGAGTGTGGCATTACAGTGCCTATCATGCAATTGTGATGGCATGTGACGGTAATGTTTTCAAATAGTCTCTCCCACAACAAAAGGTCAGCAAGTAACCACTCAGACAAAATGACAGACTTCCTTTCTACCTGACATGCAATCTTCCTAGAAAATGAAGACAGAAATTACCGAGTACATTTGTAAAACACAGAATGAGAGGTGTGTGTACAAAACCAATTAAGGGAAGAATTGCTTTTTGCTGCTTTTTTCCTGGTGCACTCTTTTGGAAATTTACCTCCATATACTAATTAACCTTTGGGTGACTTTATGTAAATTAGATGGCATTCTTTGCAGTATTGCTGTGGTAGTGTAAGTAATTTAAGGTGATATAAAGTGCTTTAAAGGTAGCAAACAAAGTTTCTTTTTAATGTATTTCACTATGAAGATGTTGGAATGATCAGGCTCTCTTGGAATGAGAGACAGATGAGGAGAAGGAGGAGAAAAGGTGAAGAGTGATGTGAATGATACACAGAGTTCATGGGTCCCATCCCCAGCTTGATAAACATGCTCAGGACCACTAACTCAATGTAGATATTCAAACTAGCATCATCTCACGACCTGGTCTCAAACACTGAAAACAGATAATAAGGATGTTAACTGGAGTCCTCGAGCTCTCGGCAATCTTGGAGAAGTAATTCAGTAGATCAGAGAGTATCACTTAGGAAGCCAGGTGATTGGCTTCCCTTATGATGACTTGCTGTGCAATTAGTTTTCCTGTGTGTCTGAGACATCAGGGACAAAGTCTTATGACGAAATTTAACTAAGAAAACATGGACAGATTTATAAAGATCTGTTGTTACACCTAAAAGACTTCAGAGCAGAATTAGCCTTGGTGACCTGGTGTTACCCACAAACACCCAAAGCATTTGGGACAGCAAAGATATAAGGAGCAACCAAAGCGGTGTCAAAAGAGCTGGAGTCCATGCTGAAGCCAAGTGTGTGTGCTCCTGATGTCTTCTGAAGTGTTTAACACGACAGAGATGTCTGGTAATGCCAGTAAAATTCAGAAACCTATTTTAAAATGAGATGAGTCAGACCCTAAAGGTGAGTATCTTTCTCTATTAAAGAGGGTGCAAGGGTGGTTGGTCCTGATGTAAATGCCCACAGTCCACATCTAGTCAGAAATATCCCAGTCCCTCAGGCAAGCACAACTAATATTAGGAGTGGTGCTGGGAGATGAGAGAGGTAGGAGATATATCACCTAGGTGCCTGCTGTGTAGTAGTAGTAGTATTATTAATAACATACATATTAAAGCATGATACTTTAAAATGTGCTTATTACATATTGTATTACCTGTCATATATATACATTATTGCCAGGGCACTGACATCATTTAAAAAAATTTAAAAAAAAGTAAGCTGATTCAGGCCCTGGAAACGATGGCTAAGGTCAGCTCGAGAGAGGGCCAGGCTCTGACTCCCAGCCCCATAAAACCACTGCCTTGCAGGCCACACTTAGACTCCTTAGATGCTGAGTCAGGGGAAATTCTACTATGTAACTGGTTTCAGTTGTTCTTCTTGGTTAGTTCTGAGACTCCCTGCTCAGTGTACTCTGGCTGTGGCGAATCCCAGGCACCTGATTCTCACTGTGACATACATAATGGTTATTTCACACTGCACGGTATGAATTCAGCACTGGGAGCCTACAAGCAATGTGTGGCTAAACTCAGTATTGTCATGTTGTCTGTGGATGTAAAGCCAAGTGTCTAGAAGTTAAGCACAGTAGCAGCTAGCATGCAGCCTTGCAAATTTTGCCAGATTTAGCCTGTTGTCTGTGAAACACTCAAACACTTGGAACGATGCCAAACAGCTACCTGGTTCACTGTCTGCATTGAACAGTGAATAGTCAGGCTGAGAGATTTACTTCAAGGCAGTCTGGGGGGAAAAAAGGAAAATTTCAGGGAAAATTATATCATCAATTACATCATAATGGCATTAAGCAACTTTGCATGCTGCTATGAGACAGGGGAATGAGTTTGCACTATGATGGAGAAGCAGACACAGTGATAACCATGATGAGGGATTTCCTCCTCACAGCATCCTGACCATCAAAATCTCCCCAGTTACTCTACTGGGAGAGCAACCTGCTTAACATCTCCCCTCCACCCACCCTTTTCCCAATAAACCTGTTGCTGGGCAAAGTGGGTGTATGTAAAATTCTGAACAACATTGAGGAAATGTCTAAGATGCTGTTTCTCTTTGCTACCTCCTTTTTGCCAAAAAGAGACACTCAGTCTGCAGGACCTTCAGCACAGCAGTGCCAGGACTGCTGGCAGGGTATTCTCCGCAAGACCCCTTCATTCCGCAGTGCGCTTTCAGACCTCCACCCACCACAGCCGGCATTTATTCGTGTCTCCATTGCAGAGGCAGGTTCCCCTCCTGGCTCCAGTGTGTAAAAAAGAGGAGTGGAGGTCCCTAATGCTGGGGCTATAAGATGGTGATACCTTGAAATCAGCCCCAGGTTTTCCAGGTTCAGTGTAACTTTGCCTTGCTCCAAGAGACATATCCAAGACACAGTGGCATAGGAGGGGTGCTCCTAAGAACACTTTAAAAATAAAAAAAAAGCTTGTTCAGTGAAAAAAACCACCACAAACTAAGGAAAAGGACAGAGCTGCTTTTTCTCTCTACCCCACGACTGGCCTCATGCTCCAGTGTGTTTCCATGGAGCTGTTGCTGTCACTGCATGGCTCACACTGGAGTGTCACATTGGATGGGAGCCAGCTCAACAAGAAAAATAAAGTGAGTTTTTAAGAGGTAATGTGGTAAACGTTCTTCTCAGTCTGGCTACCAATATGTGCTGTCTAGCCTGAGGCGCACAGCACATATGGGTGAAGCTACTGAAGTTTGGTACTTTTAACTTCTTGAGTCACTTTTTACAAAACCAAAGGAGACACATTAGACTAATTGAGGGGAGAAAAAAAAAAAAAAAAAAAAAGGTAAGGAAAGGCAAGGCTGAGCGATCTGATCTCAACAGACTGCCACCGCCCATTTCTCAATTCTGATTCTGGGGCTTACAGGCTTTTCCACATATCAGGGGATTTTCCCTGCTGCTTAGGCACCAGCAGAGTGGGCAGAGTGGGCATCTGTTCGCAGCAGCAGACAGCCGGGGTAGCAAAGCGCCCTGGCCATGCTGATGGTGCCCAGGCACGTGATGGTGTCCAGGGCAGCGGCAGATGCTGGCATTTGGGCCACCTGCCTGGGGCAGCTGTAATGGTAGCCCTGCCCTCCCGCTCTCCTAGCAGCTGCTGGAGTAGGCAGCCTGGCTCCAGCTCCTCCTTCCTCCCTGAAAATTCAGTTTTACTTCCTCTGCTGAGGCTCAAATGAGCTCTGGTGGTAGCTGCTCCATAGAGAATTTGGTTGTCCCCTTTGGGGGGGAGCTGTGCTAGAAAGGCCAACTTTTAAAGCAAAATATAGGTGATGTCTGCTCTTCAGAAATCTGCTTCTTTCTCACTTATGGTCTTTCAAGACACTTCAACAGTCATTTTGCAGTGTGCCCCTGGGCTTCTGGGAGAGCATCACAACCTCCTCCTCTTTTTCCCATCTGTCAGCTCAGTAGTGACAATAGGGCAGACTGGAGTTTCTTTCAGCTCATTCGATTTCTATGGTTAGCATTTGCCAAGTGCTCAACCATTTGTAAAAATCATGTCATCAGTTGTCATTAGAAAGAGAATTGATAACTGGTATTTACTGAGCTTTGCAGTCACTCAAATGAATTCATTCTTAGTTTAAAAAACAAAAACCCCACAAACAAGCCCAGACATCAAGTAAGCAATTGTTACAATACCATGCTTGGGTTTTTCAGCTGTTAGATTGATACCCAGTGGCACAACTATGGTTAATAATCTGTGACATTCCCCATTTAAAAAAACCTGTAACTCATTAAAAAAAATATAATTTACTCATCTGAAATGTGATATGTACAACTCAGTCCAGATGAAGCCTCTTAATGCTTGTGAGCCAACAACCTTTGATCCAGAAAGCACACAATCCAGAAATCGCCACAACCATGATGCCATGTCCATGATGCCCAGGTGCAAACCCAGGCATTTCAAGCCAACCTAATGAAATAACAGAAGTGTTGAACCATTTTCAATGCGTCTCATTTCCAATGTGATTCTGAATCTTTTCCATTCTTGAGGATGGGTAAATATCTCTCGAATCAAGAGGTTCTGGTACCAGAAAAGCCAAGTTGCATGCCCTTGAAATCAGAAGTTATCAACATGAATGCCTTAGTAACACAGGAAAGTGTCTGGTAAGACAAGGGTGGAAGATGGGAATGCTCGCTGAGTAAAGAAAAGGCATCCATGCACTTATTTGTTTGGAGATTTATTCTGTCGTAATTTATTTAACACCTTCATGGAGAACAAAGAACTTTGCTGAATTAAAAACAACTGGGGAAAAAACCAGAATTTTTGGAAAATATTTGTTATACCTAAAACCTGTCATGAAAAGCATGAAAGACTGCTACGATAATATCTGCAAAGAAGATGTCGTAGATTTTTTGGCTGCCTCCTAGGTACGAAATCAGATCTATGCCCAGCTGAATGTGTTCCTTTGCTAACCAGCCTGCAGAACACTTCTCAGTCCTGTGCACAAACCCCAGCCATTTCAGAAACATTTCTTTTGGCTTGGAAACTGCTCCTCCAGGTCTTTCATGTGCAGAACT
Source organism: Athene noctua (assembly GCF_965140245.1). Classification (NCBI taxonomy): domain Eukaryota; kingdom Metazoa; phylum Chordata; class Aves; order Strigiformes; family Strigidae; genus Athene; species Athene noctua. Next base: position 219,921,449 of record NC_134037.1, read on the forward strand.
TCTTCTGTAGCCTATGAAACCCATGCACATGGTACAAACTAGATATCACCAATTTTACAGTGGAGTGCAAAATAACCAGGAGCCACAGTAAACACAACATAGTGGGAGTTACAGGGAAAATCTGGAAAGATTGCCTCACACCATGTCTCTGTCTTATCAGAAGAGATGTAGTAGCTTTAATGTTCATATGAGAATACAATACGCCTCTCTTCATAAAGCACTGTTTAAGAGAGCCTTTTTTTTTGTCTCCTAAACAACCAAACAACACAACTATGTGGAGCTGAGGTAATGGCATTGAACATGGAGCTTAAAATGACGCAAGAAATTTTCTCAGGGTGATGTTTAGGTCCATAAATTCAGCTACAAACTACAGAGTTTTGAAATGAAAATCCAGAGCTACCCATTCTGTTCCTGGGCATCGAATTAACATGGTGTCCAGAGCCAGGAAGTGCTTGTTTCCATTTTTTTTTTCTTACAAAAACATTAAACAAACCTGGGAGAGATGCAAAAACCCAAACTGCCTTCTTTCCCAGAACATGTTCCTTGATGATCTCCTACTCCCTATTAACTTTTGCCAGTGTTGGATTATACTAAATAAGGAACTGTCCCTCCTGTTCTTCTGCCTCTTAAATAAGATCATAACCTTCAAGGGCTCTTGCTAAAAGAAGGCAAGTTTAAAATTAAAAAAAATAGTGCATGTTCTCAATCCAAGGTTATAGAAAGGGCACAGAGCTTTCGGATCAAGGGAGTGAAGCATTAATACTGTGTGGCCCCACTTTCCTAGAATATGTGTCTTGGCAACATTGCTTGTCTAAATCTGGCAAATTGAGTATTTTGATCTCTGTCCCTGGAGAAAAATTTGTACCTATTATATCAGTTTATAATTTTCCTCTTTTGTGCAGTGGAACTGAACTATTCTCCATTATCACAGAACCATAGAATACCAGGTTGGAAGGGACCTCAAAGATCAAACTTTCTTGGCAAAACAAAATTATGTATTTTATTGTATCGGAGAGGCTGCATTGTGTACACTAACACTGCCATTTATGCACCAAGCTACGTTGTTTTTGTTGTTTTTTTTTTTTTTAAGGAGTGGGCTGAAGGGAAGATTTCCTGATTGTCTAAGAACAAACAAAGTACACACAAAGTACAGAAAATATACAAATGTGGTGTACATTTTCTGTACTTACACGAAGTACAGAAAATATACAAATGTGGTGTACAAAAGCTCAATGTTCATACCCAAGGAATATTACTGCTGATGTTTGAGTGAGTCACATGAAATATGATAGCTCTACTTGTGAGTTGTACTTCCACGTTTTAGATTGACCATTTAGGTTAATGGCCACCTAGAAGTTGACTATAACCCCTAGCATTTGATGGCAGAGTGCTGTGCATGTTGAAATGCTTCATAAGTAGACTCAACAAAACAGAAGCTGACGTCCTTGCCCAAAAAAGTCCGAAACCTCATGCTTGATGGTGACTGTCAGATAAAAGGGCAAGGCTCGTGTATTCATGCTGAGCTTCACACCACTTCCAGCAGGAAGGAGTGAAGGAGGCATTTGGCAGATGATCACAGGGTGGATTGCAAGGCAGCAGCCACACCCAGAAGGCTGTATCTGCTGATGTGGTCAATACCTTGTCAAAGAAAACCCGTTTACTTGCCTGTATCCAAAAAGGAAGGCTTGTGAAAGGAATTAGTAACACAATCCCTCAACTGCAGGTATTTGAATTGATTATCTGTCAACCCAAAGGTTTCCCTAAGTTCAGCAAATGAACACAATCTGTCTTCTAAAATATATCATGTAATTTGTTAAAGCTTTAGTCTAACCATGCATCCCAAATAAAAACGCATTTAGTTTTTGGTTTGGGCAGTAAGGTTGATTTTTTTTTTTTTTCAGGTTTATTTGAGTTAGAAAATTGAATACAAGCTGAAATGGAATAAACAATAGATAAAACTTAAGAGTGATTTTTTAATAACTGTTGTTAATTTAAATGACAAAATCTCAACGTTCAGCACATTACTGATTTATTTCAGATGTATCTTTATGTGTTTCAGGCTTGCATTGTTAAAATATGCTATTGATTTTCTGTTTTCTTTTGTTCTGAGGTTTCAGTGTGCTCTCTGCTGGTGATGCCATTCCCCATTTTGAAAAATGATTGATTCATTATAATTAAAAAACCCCCAAACAACCAAGACTTAAAACATGCTTAAATGAAAGGTAGAAGTCATTAAATTGCTTTTGAGAGTATTATTTATTTGTACTTTTGCTGGATTAGGATCTAAGACAAAATGCAAATAGGACAATGGATACTGCGGAAGAATGGTGAAGAAAATTCTGTATCAATGGAGGATTAATATAGGAGTGGTGAGAGGCTGAGGAACATTATGGGGAGATTTTATAGGACCTTCTTTTGGGTAAGTTCTAGGAAGTTCCATTAGGGGAAGAACAGCTACAGGAAGACTGGAAAGAGCCATCTGGGATTGTAAGTGATGGGACTTGATAAAAGTGAATTAGTAGTACTGCTTTGTAGGCAACATGGCAGAAGCGGAGAAGCATTCCAGAAGAAAGTCTAAAATACACACGTAAACACGCCTGTCGAGCTTACAAAAAAGTAAGTAACTGGAAATGTTCCGTGGGCCAATTTGTTCTCCTGGCTTCCAAAAGTATGTTTTTCTATTTTTAGATTTGTATGTGGCAATACAATGTTATGGGTCCCATTTCAAAATTTAAGGCTCCTGTTTCTGACAAAACAGCATGCTGAAAAGTCCCATTGATTAATAGGAAATGTCATTAAAGCTCCTTCTTTCAACAGTGAAGAATAAAGAGAACTTTCTAAATCTTTAGAAATACTAGATGTTTTCAAAGTATTTCTGTGTTAAAATGCAAGTCAGAACATTTTCACATAGACAATGTATGCTCAGTTTTGTTAAGCCGGATGAGAATGGAAACAGAGGGGTCAGGTATATGGAGTGAGCCAAGACGGTGATTTAGTAGGACAGGTTTTCCATAAAAGCATTTGATTGAGAACTACATTTCTCTATAAATCTGTGATATATATCAAATACTAATGTGTAATATCCCTACTTCTGTATCAATCTATTGATATATAATCATGTAATACGTTTCTCCTGCAACTGTAGCTACATATTTTTTGCTTTAGATACTGCCCTGCAAATTCATGCATATGGGTAATAGTTCTCAGTAGCAGGCAATAGACCATGTAAACAGCCAACATAGCACATAATGAAGCTCACGGAGAACAAATTTTATCACCAAATGTCAGTCAGCCAAGCCCTCTTCTAGATTATTTCCTTAGATATATTAGATAAATGAATATTTCTAAGTATGACAAAATAAATATTGATGTTTTAAAATATTTTATCTGAAATTCAATGGAAATGAGCTTTGCCTGCTTCTCATGGCACAGCAACGTGTGTAACATGATGTTTCTCTGTTATGCACCTTATCGCACTGTCTACATGCAATCTTCTTCCCTCTATCACTATTCATTTTTCATGTGCCAAGTATTCATTAACCCTTGAACCTCAGTAGGTAGAAACCAGTTTTTCTCTGCAGAACGCAGCACTGGGAAACCGTTGCTCCCTGTTCCAAGTGGTTAAGAAGGATGAATGTTAATACTTGTGGGTTTTATTGATAAATCTGAATATAAGCTACGCATCTATGCAGGGAATGTTTCCGGTGGTGTTCTATAGTAGCCCGCTTCCTACAGGACTGCGTATTTTATCTTTTAAAACAAGTGTTACAACAGTAACTTTTGACTTGGGTAAAATCTTCTGAAATCTAATGAATCACATATGTAACTTACGGTGAGTTGTTGGAACTGGCTCTGTATCTGAAGTGATAATATATGGAAATACGTTGCCTGGGTCATTAGACTGTAACTCTAGGCTCACTTTTCTCCAAAGGAAATGATTACAGTAGAGGCAAAATTATAATAGCAAATCACGCCTAATCCCGTTTATAGCTTGCAGAGACATATATTTATATAGACTGTGAGGTAGACTTCTGTTTATATCCATTTTAACATTTCTTATTTGCTTTTTTTTTTTTTTTTTTTTTTTTTTAAAATCTCATGGAAATAGAGGTAAGATGCAGGGACAAATAGTGAGGGGTTTATGTTACCGAAACTGTTTATGCCAAAAGGCAGCAGAGGAGCAGTTCTTGGAGACCACACGAAGCGATGCATAGACATATTTCAGGCAGTTGGCGTGAAATCCTCTAAGGGAACAGACATTGGTTCTGGTTCTTCTGGCTTCCTTGGTAAATACTGTGTAGAGCAGCAAACATTAGTTTGTATTTACTAAAAGTAGTAATGTTTTAGCAGTAATTATTTACCTGAGCTCAGGCGGGCTTTCTGTGTAAATACACAAACTATACAGGCTTTCACAAACACTCAGACGATGGGACAACCTACTAGACAAGGGATACCTCTTTTTGAGTTTTATTTACCAAATTATTGTTATGAGTAGGAATCTCTGGAGCTGTTGAGCTGAGCTTGAATATGAGGAGGACAAGGGGTGGGGACTCATAAAGAACTTGCCATTTTCTGCCTGCTCTGAGCATGGCTTTTGCCAGGAGCCAGCACAGCACCCTGAATATTCACCAGGCTATTAAGCTTCCTTGAACTGAATCCCTCCCAAACATTGCCCAGAAACAGCCTCAGCAGCCAGGGCTGGTCAAAGCTCACCTGCATTCTGGCCACACCATGAAAAGCGAACCATAGCAGAGGAGACAGAAAACAACCACATCAGCTTTACATTAACAAAAGACTCTCCACGGCGAGGGAATCCCTGGGTAACCTGTCAGGCCGGATTAATAGCTTTGACACTGGTCAGGCACGGGCCAGGATCTTTCCACGAAAATATTTCACATGTAAGAACCCTTCCGAAAAGGAAAAGAGATTTGCTTCTTAAAGTTTAACACTGACTCGCGGGATTTATATCTTTGTTTCCTGAGGTTTTTAAAGTTCTTCTTTAAAAAAAAAAAATAAAAAAAATCCATGCAGTAAAAAGAGTTTATGTTTTAGGCAAACTTTAAGATACCGGAATCTGTTTCTTTGTACATTGCTATATTCAAGCCTTTACAACGCAGTATCTGAGCCCTTACGTGTGAAAAATCTTCCCATAAAGGAAGTTCTCAGTTTGCAGAGGCGCGACTCAGACTTACGCGCTGACCTCCATGCAAAAAAAAGCCACCTCACATACTTCTCACAAGCTGCAGTGTGTCTACGCGAAGAAAAAAAAAAACAAAAAAACAAACAGGCGGACGAGAGAGATTTGCGGAGCTCTGCCCCTGCCCGCCCGCCAGGTAACTGCGAGGGCCCGGCTGGCCCAGCCGATGCAGCCGGAGGCCGTCCCGCCGCCCGCTCGCCGGCACCGCGGCCCCGGGACGGCGCCGCCTGCTCCGCGCCTCCGCCCCCCGGCCCGCCGGGTCCCGCAGCGGCGCGGTGCCCTGGCCCGCCGTGCGTCCGTCCCCCCCCGCGGCTCCCCTCAGCGTCCCTATCGCCCCCCGTGTGTCGTGTCCCCCCCGCGACGCCCCTCAGTGTCGCGACCGCCATGTCCCACCCCGGCGCCCCCTCAGCGCCGCCGCCGCCCCTTCTCGGGTCCCTGCCCCGGGGCTCCCCTCAGCGGCTCCGTTCCCTCCCCCCGGCCTCCCCCGCCGCCCCGCACCCCGCCGAGACCCCGGGGCGCCCTCTTAACCCGCGTCCCGCCCCCCGCGCCTCTCGCCCCGGGCCTCCCCTCGGCGCCCCCGCTGCCGGCCCCGCCCTGCCCCTCCCCGCGGCGCCCCCGGAGGCCCCAGCGCCCCGCTGTCCTCCCCCCGCGGCCGGGCGGGGCCGGGGCCGGGGCCGGGGCGGGGGGCGGCGCGGCCGGGCGTTCCCGTCCCCACCCCCCCGGGGCGGGGCGGGCGGCGCACCGGGGCGGCGGAGGGGCGGGGGCGCGGCCCCTCCCCTCCCCCCGCCCGGCTGCCGGTGGGGGCGGGGACGCGCCGCATGCCAGCGACGCCACCGGCGCCCGCCGCGGCCGGAGCAGGGGCCGGGAGCTGGGGAGGGGGGACTCCGGTCCGGACCGGGCCCTTTGTTTGAGCGGCCGGTGGGGCGTCGCGGCGGCGGCCCCGCCGTGAGGCGAGGCGAGGCGGCGCCGGGAGCCTCCACCCCCGGCCCACCCTGCCCCGGGCTCATCATGTGACGCGGGTAAGTCGGCGGCGAGCGATCGCCGCGGTTCCCCGGGTGCCCCCATTCATTTCCCGGGGACGGCGGCGAGCCCGGCCGCCTCCGCCCGCGCCGTGCGTGCCCGTGACACGGCCGGGGGGAGCGGGGCGGGCGGACGGACAGAGAGCGGCGACCCTGTGTCAGGGGAAGGAAACTGTTCCTCCTGCTCTGCCGCTTCTGCTCAGGTCTGTGCCGATTCCCTTTCTTACCAGAATAAACGGCGAGCGTGTATATTTTTTGCTGCTACTGTCCCAATCAGCTATTTTTCTTCTTTTTTTTTTTTTTTTTTTTTTTTTAAAAACCACCCGCTCCTATACCGAAGTTAAATAATTTTAAAGAAAAGCGAGGGCAGGGCGCCCCCCCGCCTCCTTCCCCCAGAGCCGCCGGGGCGAGTCGGGGGTTAACGGCGGTGCGCTCCCCCCCTCCCCCCCGCCGTTCCTCCCGGTGCCCCGGCGGCGGCGTTGCTGGCGGGAGGGGGGATGTGCTGGGGGCCGCCCTCGCCGCCGGCCCGAACTTTTTTCCTCAACTTTCCCGATGAGGCTTGAGGGAGGGAGGGAGGGAAGGAAGGAAGGGGGGGGTGGGGGGGCGGTGAAAAAAGCGGGGGAAAAAATAAAAAGCGATAAGCGAGGAGTGATGAGCAGCGAGCTGGGGAGCGCCCGGCCCTTTGTGCTGCCGTCCCCGGGCGGGGGTGCGGGCGGCCGGCGTGCCCCTGCGCCTTTGGGGGTGGGGGAGGAAAAATAATATGTCAAAATAAATATTAAAAAAATATATATGAAATACCGAAGCGTAACGGTCTGCGGCGAGAAAAAAAATCGGAGCGTAACGCGCTGTGGGGGAAAAATAAAAATCATAGCGTGACGGTATATTACCTTCTACAAAAATAATTATCTTCTATAAAATAAATACTTGCACTTCCAGAAGTCGGCCGGCGTTGCCTGGGGAGCAAACCGCTGGTATTTACGTTAAAAGCGTGTGCCTTAGCATCGGCGTCAGCCTCTGAAGCCCACCGAAAGCTTCCCGCTGCTGGTGCAGCCGCGTAAATGCGCTGGGATGAAATTTGGGCTCCTGTCCGCCTCCCCCAAAATCCTGCACCAGCCTGACGGAGTGGCGCGGGATTTTGGGGGAGGCGGATAGGAGCAAACCAGATGGGCTATTTTATATTTCCTACGTTCCCCCCCCCTCCGTGGTTTGCAGGGATGTGATGCTCCGCTCCAGATAGCGGGTTTTTTTCGGATGTTGGCGTGGCGTTCGCTCCTGCGTGGAAAATAAGACGTTTTGCGCGCTTTAGGGAGCAGGTACGAGCCGTTTGGTAGGAGGCACCGAAGAGAAGTTCACTTGCGTCGGGGTTTATATCGAGCTTGTAAAATCCTGCTAGCTTTTGGCAGTGCCCTCCCCCCCTGAATAAGTAAGTAAACCAATTTATTTTTTTAAATTATCCATCGTGAAGTAAATCATATTCTTCTCCCCCCATTTTATTTCTTTGGTTTTTTGCTTTTTCCTTTTGATCTTGCCGCGGCAGGTAGATATTCGCGGCAACTTTGCAGGGCTGCTTTATATAGCGCTGGCATATGGGCTCCATTTTCTGCTTTCTGGTTGGTCTACAACTCTGAAATGTACAGGAACTGCAAAGTGGTTTTAGCGTGGGATTAGTAGCTGTGCTGAATAGGTCACAGATGGGGCGATAGGAGCATTTTATTAATGACGTAAGGCTGCATAAACCGAGTCTGCTTATTTTTTTTTTTAATATGTTTATTCGTGCTGGGGGAGGGGGAGTATCTTTCTAATGGGACGTAATCAACTTGGAACCACTGTCTGCAAGCCGGCGTGTCACCTATCGAGACAAACCGACCACGCATAGCGAAGGAAACATTGCATGCGGGTTTTTTTTTTTAAATTGTATTATTTTATTTATTTTTTTTTTTCCCCTCCCCGTGCTGCCTGAGGCTTTGGCAGCCGGTTGGAGCTGCGGCCGCTGCGCTGCAGCCGGCAGGTGCCCGGGCTGGAGCCTGGTGGGATGACATCACCCCTCGGCGGCCGGGGACCAGCACCCATGCGCACCCCTCCCCGGGCTGGCTCACCCACCCCCTCGCCCCCCCCTGCGTCCAGAACAACAGTGGTGGCATTTTCCTTCCTCTTTTTTTTTTTTTTTTCTGTTTTAGTATTTTTTCCCACCTCCTTTCTTTTCCTGTGTCTGATACCTGGAGCTGGGCGGGGGGAGGGGAGTGTCAGTCTGGTGAGCACCTTTCTTTAGGCAAACCTTTTCGTTAGGATACTTAGCAGCTTTACAAGGTGGCTTGGGCTCCCCCCCCCCCCCCCCTTTTTTTCCTTTTTTTTTTTTTTTTATCCCCAGTTCATGGAGTAGTCAACAGCATTTAAAGAGGGCTGTGAAAAATAATATTTTCTCATCTATCTCCCAGCTGTGGGGGGAAAAAGAGGTTTTTTGAGGAGGAGATATGTATGCCGTGGGGCATTTGATGAGTGTTTGCGCGTCGGGCTGGGAAGGAGTTTAGGATATGGGAGATACTGTTTGTTCTCTTCTGATAGCGTGGCACTATCAGACCTGTAAAGAAGGGGGGATGGGAAATGAGGTATTTTTGTTTTTTTTTTTTTTTCCACCAGCAATACTTAGTGGTAACATTTCCTCCCTGCCCTCTCTTGTAGTAAAACCTTTGTGGGAAGGGTCCCTCAGAGCCCAAGAAGACTGTGTGTAACAACTTTTAAAAATAAACTTCTAAGATTCCAGGACAGGGTAATTGCCAAGTCCTCGGCCAGCTGTTTCTGTTGGGATAAGTCAGACCTGAATGTACGGAAGCAGAGTTTTACTTCAGATGAGAGGAGGCTGAAATGTGGTAGGGCTGAACCAGCTCTTCTTTCCCCAGGAGATAATAGAGTGGGGTCAGCAAAGGGCTTGAGCTGCAAAGCACCTTGGTAGTGACTGTCTTCCTCTTCACCCAGACCAAGGTGGTGTGTGACAGTACCTGCCATAATTAAATAGAAATATAGACCATGTTTTTGATAAAAATAGATGATGCCTCTCCTGGGTGCTTGGGGAGCGCTCTGCCACACCGCAGGGTTGCAGGTGGTCTGCGTAATTCGGTGCAGGTTTCAGTGCTAGAAGGGCATCCTGCTTAGGTTTTGTGTAGTTTTTATAAAATAAAGGGAAGGCACGTGCCTTTTCTCATTGCTGGGTGGATAATGCCCACTTACGCTGGCCTTCCCGAAGTTGTAGTGCTGTAGCCTCCATGTTCAGGATGCTGGATCACTTCTGGAATGGAGAGCCTTGCGTAGCCACTGGCACCGCTTTCCAGGATGGGCAACCTCCTTTGCTCATTCCTTCAGAGAGTGCCATTTGCATGGTGCAACAGGTCTCATCAGTACAAGGTTGGTTTTGACCAAGTTTGAATCAAGTAAAGTATGAGACTCCAGATGAGGTGTTTGTATGTTAATAAAGCTGGGGAAATATTTATTTTTACTGACGTGTTTTGCTTGTGGCTTTTGAAGTATTGTATCTTGATTTATTTTGTTGGAGGATGATTGTGGTTCGCCTTTCCTTAACGTGAATACAAAATGAAATAAGAAATTAATTTATTGAAATGGAAATTTCATTTTTAGAAAAGCTGTAATGGATGCAGCACCAAGACTTTGACCTTCTCAGCTCCTGACTAGTGGTTGTTTACTACAGCTGCAGCTGCGTCTTTGAAAGAGGAGGAGCTGCAAACACAAGCATGCTCACTTTCCCCAGCTAAGAGGAAAACATGTAATGAGCATGCTGTTTCAAAGTGAGATGTAAAGGGAAGTATTGAGCAGTCAGGTTGTGGTTTTTCCTTTTGTGCAAGGTGTGCTGTATCTGTAAGACAGATTTTGAGTCTTGGAAGTGCAAATGTGAAAGTATGAAATGACTGATTCCTATTTGGTGAAAAACAAATTATTTTTTAAAATTAAATGCATGCTTCTGCTAGAAAAGAGAAATGCTTTTGCACTGTAGTACTAAGGACACTTTCAACATCGTTCATTAGTGGTAAAAGCTCCATGTAACCTTACTCTTGTGTTCAACCGCTGTACTTTAGTCAGTCCTCTTGCTTCAACTGAATGATTTTTTTTTTTAAGTCAATACTACATGAAAAAAAAAAACAAAACAAACAACAGGAGTTATATTTGAGGATTTAGTGTCAAAATGATTGTTTTGGTTTGTAGCTAGCCATAGAGCTATATTGAGAAGCTTGACTGGAGTGTTGAATAGACCTAGTAAAATGTATGTGGCACTGTTGCAAAAGTGAGTAAAATTGGACTAGTGTGAGGATAGTTGTGTGTAGTCTCTTTTGGTTTATATATATATACACACACCCCCTCCCCCATGCTAGCGGTGCTCTGTTTGCATTTGTAAGTTTTTTTCTGCAGAAGGTCTGCTTAGACTTGCTGCCCTAAAATCTGTGAACTTTCTCATACTGCTGCAAAGTTTGATGTAACCGGTAGGTTTGAAGTTTACTCTGAGTCTGTGCTCTTGTGTTTGCTCCCAAGCAGTAACTGTAATACAGAAATGGTATTCTAAAGAAGTTTTATTTACCTTTTGGCAGCAGAGAATTCTTAAAATAATAGTCAGACAGAGGGAAGAGGAAAAATGAACATGGCTTTGCCAGAATGTCTCTATATCTACGCTCTATGTAATGCTGAGCTTCTGTGTATTTTCTTGAGTTCAGTGTAAAGTCTCGTGGTATTAATCAGAAGGCATGATCTAGACTTTGGTCTAAACCAAAATCAGATTATAATATACAAATATTTTTTGCATTCGTCTGCTGCAGTGTTTTTATTTGGAGAAACAACTTGAAATGATGGTGTGCCTTGGTTCTGTAACTATTTCTGTCATTTCCTGCATTTTTGGGAAGGGATGGTGGCATGAGCCATCCCAGTGTTTCTCAAGTGAAATATATGGTGAAACTTGGGAGTGAATATATGAAGTTCTGTGAAATATGTTCAGGGACTGTATGCTTCATACTGACAATGTTTCTTCATGCACTCCACATCTGTGCACATCAGCTCCTGTGTCAGAGGAGCCCCTTAAGTTACAGGTACAAGGGTAGGACTTGTCTAGGTGTTGGCTTGTTGGTTATTCTTTTTTTTTTTTTTCTTTTTTTAAAAAATGTTTAAAGTTCAGTAAAATCACAAGGATGCAAAATCTAAGGTATATCAGAACTAAAACTCTGTTAGGGTCAAGGGAAATTCCACAATTAAAGACTATTAAAAATATATGCTCAGTGATACTGAATACATTTTGCTAAGACTGTTGTACCCTGGCATTTCTTACCCTCTGATTGCAATCCTCTCAAGGTCTGTAGGTCTGTTGGTTTGTTGGGTTTTTTTTAATCTCCTGGTTTGTTTATTTGTTCATAGATTTTTATTTTTTTTTTTTCCTTGAAACAAACGCTCTCATGTTCAGCCATGTTTATCCTTTTGTGGGTCGCTGCTAGTGCTGGCGTTGGCAGGCTCTGGGGTTGCTGCGCGGACCAGCACCGCTTGAGTTAAGGAATGTCTGGTTAGCGGTAGCAAGCCTTTGTCCTCTCTGTGAACCAGCCTTCAGGACGGCAATGAAGCACGCTCTTTGCTAATGGCTGGCATGATATTTGCTACATAACAGAGTAATGATGGGACTCAAAAATTCCAAGCTTTGTTCCTGGCTTTGGGGTGAGTGTTTTCTCGTCGTTTGAACGTAGAACAATCAAATGCATGACCTTGGCCATCAGTGCCGCAAAGGGGATAATTAATCAGATGATGTATCCTGTCAGGAGACATGAGTTCTGGTCTCGGTTTTGTCAGATGTCAACCTAGGACAGTCACTTCGTTAGCCTCTCTGTAAGGTGGTAAGCAGTGACCCTAATTCCTAATTAGTGTGGTGCGTTGGTAAGTGGTCAGAGCTGTGAAGACCACAAGGTTATGCATGCAAATGCTGATCCTCGCACTGACTACCTAAATAGTTTATTCTTCTCTGCCTTGGTCAAGAAAGGCTTTTCCAGTGGTGTTGCATCTCTTTTCTGAAGCCTTGCAGGTCCCTGATGGAAGTGCAGGAAGCGCAGTGGTGCTGGATGGCCGGGTTGGTGCAGGTGATGTGCAGAGTGCTCAGGCCAGCTGAAAATAAGTTCAGGTCCATTGTCAGAGAGCTCTGGTAGCCTTCCTGAGCCTGGGTTAACTGTAATTCTCTGATATTTTGTTCAAGTCTTGACAGATCGGCATTGACATGGTTAAAGGCAAAGGCAACCATCTAACCCCAGAAGTTTCTGTTTCTTGTGGATCCCTGAGGGAGAATCTTTCCAAACAAAATATTCTGAATTATTTTTTAGCTTTTTTTTCTGCTACTAAAATTGTTGGAAGTGACTGGTGTGTTCTCAAAACCTTTCAAATCAAACTTTGCCGAAGCAGTCACTGAGCATTTCAGCTGAAACGATTGAAGCTTGTTAAATGGAGTAATGCAATATTAGAAATTTTTAACATGAATTTCAAAGAATAACTGTGACTGCTGGTGTTTCCCGAGGATGTTATTCCTTTTTTCCCATGGGGCTAGTGTTCTCAGATGGTATGTTAAAAATTGAGGACACCTTTTATAGCAGATGTGATAACACGTTGTCATCTGAGGTAGCCACTGAAATATTTAGGATTAATCTCCTAGGGGAAAAGAAAGAAAGATAATGTCTGAGTATTATGAAGTAACATCTGACATGAATCTGAGCAGAACTTGACTGAGAAACAGAATAATACAGAATTTTTTTTTTTTTATCGGTCTTTATTTTGAGTGTGCAATGCTGGCATAAAACAGGTTTGAGTTGGTCTTCAAGTATGAGTTGGCAGTGCTCTAGAAGAGCATGTGAAGAGCTGTGATTGATGACACTATAAAATCTTTTTAAGTGTTGGACAGTAGTTGGAGCTCTTCCAGTTCCTTTTCCAGAGAATCTTTCAGTTGCAAGAAAATTTGGGTTAAGTGGGAAATGAGAAGATTTCTCTTAGAAAAAACCCCAAAGGTGGGGGAAAATACTCCTTTCTGGTTTTTATTAATCTGTAAGAGTTACAAGGCAACTTAATTTTTTCACTGATTTCATCTAACCGAGGAAATCTCTTGTATAGACAGTGCCCTACAGAATTTTGAAAGGAAAAAATGAGCAAAGTTGGTTATTTTTCCCCTTTTGAAAGGGAGAGCGTGCAAACTCAGTCTGGTTAGCAGGCAGATTTGGAGGCTGCTATTTCAGAAAGCATTGCCGTTTTCACTTTTACTTTCCAGACCTATATTCAGCTAAATCAACATTTGCTAAAATGTTTTTGACATTTGTCTAAAGAGCATATATCAGTAACTATGGACCTTCTATTTTGAGAAGGTGAGAGATTTGTAATTTTTTGTTGTGATTCTACTGGGATAAAGTTTACAATAGTTATGTGGAGCAATTAAATGTAAACAGCACAAATGGAAAAAATATAATGAGGTTTAGTACACTTTTTTTTTTTTCCCTTTGTATCCCAGCCAGTATCCAAGATGGATTTATTTTGTGCTTGCTGGAGATGTGCTCTCCTTCAGATTTCACGTGTTGCTGAATTTAGGAAGATAATATTTCTTTGAGATGCTAAAGCAGCATGTGGGCTAGGCAGGGATGGGAGGCTTGAGTCTATGCATAGCAATCACAGACACTTGCCTAAGTCAGTACTGGCAGATAGCTTGAATAAAATACGTTCCTTTCCCAAAAAGAGGAGCCTAACTCATTCTCGCCTCAGAGGTGTGTACTAAAATCATGACAAAAGAATAATTCTCATGGTCAAAAGACCATGAGAAAAACTCTCCATTGGCTGACGGTAGAGGAAGTCTCAGATGTTTAGCTTGTACATAGATGTGTGCACTGTCCTTGTTTAAAGGTAGGTGAGAGGAGACCCGCTCTGCTGAAATCCTGGGAGAAGCATTCCTGGTACTGCAGGATTTGGTGGTGGTGAGGAAGGAATAGCACTTTTTGTGGGCTCTTCTCGTGGCTTTCGTTATTTGGTGTTTAGCTTACCCTCTGTGTTGTGAGAGCAGGCGCCCCTAGCCAGAGTGCGGTTTCCTGCAGCAGGGGTAACACCGGGAGTTTAGCGGTTTGGTACACAAGTCCTCTTGTGGGCATAGCCTGAAGTCCGTCAGCAGAAATGGAAAATACTTGCACCTTCAGATCTCTCACAGATATTAATTGAAGTCCCATGTATGTGTGGCTTTCATTGACACATCTTTTTCTTTGCTTTAAAAATTAAAGTAAAAGGAGGAAGTTTCTTCTTGTGATGAATTTTGGCTGCAGTGGATGGTGCACTTTCCCATTCATCAGTTCTCAGCCTTGTGTTTGGCTATTGTGCTGCCTTCTGCCTCTTGCTGGCAGCACTGCCCTGCCCCTCTTTGGGTGAGGAGTGCTGTTGTCTGGCATCCTCTTCCTCTTGCTGTAACCTTTCTGCCGGTGACCTGAATGGAACAGCGTCTTGTCATTAAAAAGCTTCTTTAATTGTTATTTCCAGCTGCACTTTCCAGATCCTGGATTATTTTAAAGCTGCCCTCATTTTATGAGAAGTGTAGCAACTTTTAACTACTCTTCCCCTCCTCTCCGCCCCTGCTTTTTCTTAAAAACGTTTGTAGTGTTGTGCTTTCCACTCATCTGACTGAAGAAGCTGGTGGCCCTTAATGCTATTTATAGCATATGTATATGCTTAAAATTGCTACTTGCTCCATGTAAGGGATATTTTCTCAGTTGTTCAGCGCCTAACTGTCAAGCCCTCTCAGTGGGGCTGCCTTTCTGAGAGTGCAGATTTTGGTGGTGGCTTCTGCCTGGCCCGAGAGCAGGGCAGGTGGGGTAAGGGTGCTCTCCTGCGTTTGGCAGTGGGTGCTGGAGTGTCCTTCAGAAGACCCAGGGAGCCAGGGTCAGTCCTGCATCCAGGCTGGCTTCTTGGATAGCGTAAATAGAAACATGAGGGGTAGCACAAAAAGTCTTCTTTTCGTATCGGTTAAATATTAGAAATATAGTCAGTGGAAATACTCTCCTTGTCTTACACAATGTTAAAACTAATTCAGCAAACCTCAAAGTTTTTATCTCTGTCAAAGAATCTGTAAAAGTAATTTTTATAGGAGGGAGCAGAAGTGAGACACATGCTATGGCAATCATTTGATGTGATCTAAAACAGTAATTCCAGTCAGTGTTCGTCAGACATTATAGTATTTCAGTTTAAAAGTTGAACGACTAGACTGCAGCTTTTATGAAGCTTGAGGATTGGCAACCATGTCAAGTACGGGAATTGTGTCTTAAAAGCATTTTGACAGCCCTGCAAGTGCTGTAGAAGAAGCGAAGCTACATTTAACCAACGTGTAAGTTGCAAAGACTCTTAGGATTTCTGCCTGGATGAACAAGTTTGAATTTAGCCACAGATGCCGAGTTCAATTTGCTCTCCCAGTTTGTAATATGAGCCCTGTTTTTGGAAACTCGTCTAGTGCTGTATGTCTAGTAGGAAGCTTCCAGCTTGAAACAGAGCTCTTAGTTCAGTGGTTTAGGAGTACTTCTAGGCTGTTTTGCTTTAAAACTATCATCCTTGCTCTTGGTGCCTGATGTAGGCTTTCCTAGCTCTCTGTACAGCAGTCTTCTGGTTAAACCTGAAGTCCCATGTTGAGAGGGGGATTTTAATTCCCTGTGTTGTAGGCTAAAGAACATGTTAGGTACCCCCCATAGAGTAGCGTGTAAAATACAGTTTAAGTCTACAATGACTTAGTGAAAAGGCTTTGAAAAGTGGGTGTTTGAGGTCTTAATTGAAGAGTGAAGCTGTGTTTCAAGTTCAGTGCCATCCTGAAGGATGTCTTCAGATGATGGCTGGTTCTGTTCAAAGTCTTTATCTAGTGGTGGACATGTTGGCATTTAAGCAGATAGCAGAAGGAACATACTGTAATGTCAAATGAAGTTATACTCACTGGGGGCAGGGCTTAGTGAAGAGGGAAGAAATAAGAAATCTCAACATGGGATCAAATCCCAGATTTATTGATTTGAAGATCAGAAAAGATCATTATGATCATCTAATTCAACTTAAATAATGCCATCAGTAGAGTATCACCTTGGCCTGCATGAAGCACGTATGGTTTCTTGGAGCTGGAACACTTTATGAATACACGGTTGTAATGTAAAAAAACTTCATGTGATGGGAAGTCAACTGTCATCTTTGGTAAACTGTTGCAGTGGTTATAATTGCTCTAATCTCTATGCATTATTTGTACCCTGAATTTATCCATATATTTGGCTTCCAGCCACTTAACCTTGTTATGCCTCTCTGTCTCTTAAGTGAGTGGTCAACCAGTCTCCTGTCAATTCCTTCTCTGTCTTCATTTTCAGAGTTTGCATAATTGAACAGTTTTTTAATTTGCAGCTGTTGGAAGAGGGTGAATTGATTTAAATCATTTGGACTTTAAAGTAGCGGGTAGGAAAGCTTGATTTAGACAATCAGTTTAAATCTTACTTGGATTCTGCAGTTCTTACTGATTTTTCTGTTCCCAGTGACGTCCGTTGGGTAAGTGACATTTAGCATGCTGATACAAGCAGACAAAATGGTCTTTATGCAGAGTATGTGTACATTTAAAAAGCTTGTGGAGTTAATGTTCATTTACTGAGTTTTAATTTTTGCATGCTTAATAATACAATGTGATTGATGTGTTTCTTATTTATTAGATGGTTTAATTTTACTATTGACTTTGTCAGCTATACTTGGATGGAAATTGGAACTTGGAATTTATAAACTGTAGAAAACAATAACATTATTTTTATTAATATTTTTATTTATTTTTAATGTGCTAGGTTACTTCAAAAATCCTATTAAAAAGTATTTGTTTAAAACTAGTTTTTATATTAAATAAAGGAAAAATAATACTTGGTTATTAATAGAAGCTCATAGCTTCTGTTTAAAATATCCTTGAGATTTTGGAACTGGTAGGTATCACCCTTCAGTGTATTATTTATATTAAAAGGCTGGAAGAGAAAAAACACATATACTTAGTTTCTTTTGCTCTCGGTAGATTTTTGAGCTTTTGAATGAGCTAGTTATTGGTCTGTGGTGGTTGAATAAGTTGTGAGAAAGAAGGTATTCTATTATGCACCTGCTTATTGATTACTACATTTCAGTTTTGTTTAATCTGTGATTTTTATCAGGTTAGTAGTTTCTTTGGAACTTCAACAGCAAATGAATACTGCCTGAGCATTGATGAAAAAAGGAATGTAAATTGGTTTCATAATTTCAAATATAATTTTGTTGAACAATTTAAGTAAGAGTCAGAATTTCTCATTAGAACATACAGTAATGTCACAGGAAAAAAAGCCATTTCTTACCAGACGGGTTTTGGAGCTCTGTTGGTTAGTCTGCTTCTAGGAGTATTAAACATTGCCAAAAGATAGTATTAGCCATATATTCTCATTTTGTAAAGCTGCCTATGAAAATAACTTTTTCAAGTATCTCATTCTCACCTGATGACACTAACACCCCATTTCTCAGGTGCCTTTTTGCACATGTCTATTCAGTATATTATATCTAAGATATGAAATAAGATGCTTGCTGGCTAGAGGTACAAGCTGAGCAGAATTGCTCAGTGTTTGGTGTGCGTACCTTGTGATGCGTTTCTCAGACCTTTCTGTCTCTTGCTTATTCTGTTTTTTTCTTCCTGTGTTTTTCCAGGATCATTTCAAATTTAATAATGCTGTTATTTGGATACTTCATTCCCCCTGACTTGCCCCACCCCATAACTGCTGTTCATTAATCATACCAGTTTTAAGAGTGAGTAAGAATACCAGGTGATTTTGCTGAGCTCTGCTCCAGCTGGGAAAGTTGTGCTCTTTCACAGTGATCTTATCATTGAAGTCCTACTGGTACTTGAACAAACTGGAGCTCTTCCCTGTAATTATTTCATCCTTTTTGGAGACTTTCTTCCATGCTTACATATATGCTGCTCTATTTCCTCAGTGTTCTTAAGGAGATATAATTATCTATATAAAGCTTAATTTCTACATATTCTGACTTTAAAACTGTGATCATAGGTAACCTTATTTTATAAGGAAACAAAACTAAAGATGGGCCTTTCTTTTTTCTCTTTCTCCCTAATTTCTTGAAATAGCAACTAAAGGCCAAAGGAAAACAGGTTTTTTGCCAGCTTTTATAGTTCAGTATAACTCCATTTCTACTTGTATTTCTCATGGAGCCAGGCAAAATGATGTAGGATGCAGAGTTATCAAAAAATAGTACAATAGAAAAAGTAATTCCCTTCCTCCTACTCAGAGGGTGAAGGAAGTTTGTTGGCTGTGTCACTTTCTTTTTGCAAGTTGACGTAACAAGTGCAGATCCTGTGAGAAGGATCAGGTTTGGGAACAAGGACTATTGTGTAGTGTAGCCCTGTGCAGCAAGTCAGAAAACTGAAAAGTAGTGTCCAGAGGAAAGGTTTTATTAAATGCTTCAAGCTGCCCAGGGCAAAAGTGAACCAGATAAAGAGCGCTAGAAATACATCCAGGTACGTGGGAGACTCTGCCAGAAGAATATCTCCTTATGCTCTTAGAAGTCCAAATGAGTGTTTACATATCTGTATTTTAAAAAAAGGAAGTGAAATAAATACATTGTAAAGCTAATTTTACACGCATCTCATACACCGCTACAGCAAAACTAATTGATCTGTGGGGAAACATCACCTTTCTAAAATCCAGTTAACCTCCAGTCACTTGTTACAGTCCCAGCATTTGGTCCAGTTCCTTCTCCTGACAAACTCTTCTCCGGTGCAGTGTTGTGGTTTAGGCTTCCAGTGGGGTGCTTCTAGTAGGCTTGTGCTTTCTTCCATGTGACTTACTACTCTTTGTGATTTTTATGTTCTTTATGAACCACCACTTTACTAAGAAATGGCACCTTACAGTCCAGCAGTGGTGTGTGAGCTCTCCACAGAGCTTTTGAACTTTGTCTTCTGAGCTCTTTGCTTGGCAAAGAAGAAACGTGAGCCTAAAGTCATTAGCTTAAAATCCTTTCTCTGCAAAGGCTAATAATGATTTCGTGTTTTACCTAAGTGGAATTTGTAGATGTTGAATGTTGTTCTTCACCAGTAATGTTGCTTTTGTTTTCTTCACACGAGATAATTTTTTTTTTTTTACTTTGAAGTTGTTCTTTTTTAAAAAATGCAGAATTAGTTTCCATTGCATGCAATTCTAAATGTAAAAAACAGCCATCCCTTAATTTATATTTTCATGGTATAGATGTCATAGCGTATCATAGGTCCCTGGAGCCCTGAATTTCTGCTGAAGATTTATTGCAGCCGTTCCTGAAAATGCTGCGGTGGAGCAGTAACGTCTTGGTTTCTGGGTCAGTGTACCAGACAGCTAGAGCTGCACGTGGCGTCTTGGTGATGGTGTCTTGCGTTACCTTTGGGAAAACTTGTGGTACTTCATAAGTTGCCATATGGAAGGTGACTGCATTTCTTCCGTTTAGGTCAGGCTGTCAGGTGCCTTTTCACAGAATCATCAAGGTTGGAAAAGACCTTGAAGATCATCCAGTCCAACCATTAACCTAACATTGACAGTTCCCAACTACACCATATCCCTAAGCACTATGTCAACCCTACTCTTAAACACCTCCAGGGATGGGAACTCCACCACTGCCCTGGGCAGCCCATTCCAGTGCCTAACAGCCCGTTCTGCTCTTCCACAGCTGGGACAGCTGAGGTTCGAGGTGACCATGACTTCACTTGCAGGTTAGCAGGAGGGTTCTTTGGACCTTTTCCTCTCCTTGCACTCCATGCAAGGGCGAACTTCTGTATGTGTCCTTATGTTTGTTCTGGCTCCAGGATCTTGGGAGAGTATTTGTGCTCTTTTCCATCTGTTTCCCAGTTGTGTGGACTCTGCATGAGTCGCCCTTCTCTGAGAGAAAGGCGCGTTGCAGGGGAGAGAAGCTACTAAATTAAGGGGTGTGGGGAAGACACAAGTGGTCCAAGACAGGTAAATGTGTGTATGTATTTCATTAGTAAATGGTGGCAAAAGGAGACCCTGTTGTTGCTCAGTGGTGACTTAAGATCTTTTGAAAACTATTTGCTGCTGAATATACTTTCTGTGAAACATGAATTTCTCTTATTGCAGCACTAGTTATTATCCACTAAAGATCTTGTCCATTACTAGTATCTCAGTTAACAGCTCTGGAATGACATTTCTTACACTGCAGACAACTTTGAGATGTTTTGTAAGACACAAACTGTTTTTCACTGCTCGCTGCAGAAGTTTATGTAGCTAATGTGATGCCTGGTATGTTGTGTAAAGTGATTCTGTTCTAATGGGTTCATTTTTGTTGTTTGAACAATACTCTGTTGTAACGTCAAGAGAGTCTCCTGGCTGCTGCTTTTAGGCTTTTTGAGAAGCTGCAGGTTTAGTTTTTTTTTGTTGTTCTTGAATGCAGATCTTTGTAGTTTGCAGATCTGTGCTGAATGCATTCAATTTTGTTACAGCCAAAGTCCATGTATTCAGCTCAATGCCTGTTATGTCAGGAGGAGGTTGAGGTGCTTTCTTGAAGGGCTGATGTTTCTGTTACTACTCTGAGCCACCAAAGAGCCATTTTACCCAGTGTTGAGTTTCTGTGAGCAAGAAAAATGCAACATCCTGAGGAACACTGGATATGTAGTTTTTGTATTAAACAGTTGTCAAGGACATCTTGTAGGTAGATGAGAGCAGATGTGAGAGTGCAATGTGTATTTTTTTCTAGCCTGGATTCTTCTGATGAAACTTCAGAGTCTTTGTTTTTCAGCAAGGATGTTTGGACACTTAGTGTTCTTAAAGTGTATCGTTTAAAAGCACATTACCTGTCTTTTTGGAAACAGAAGTCTTGCAGAACTTCTAACAGACAGGAAAATGGATTTCTTTGTTGCTTTGATCTGTCTTCAGTGTGCAAGAGCACAAAAGTACTGTTGCTGGCATTTTGTTTTAAAGTGTTAAGTCTTCACATTAATCTAAGTGGAATTCATAGATTTGTTATTTCTAGTTAATGTCAGGCTTTACTTTTTCCTCTTTCTTCAGATAGAGATATTATGTCATTACTGCTTTGCTGATAATCTTGCTTTTTCCAAAGATCCCATCAACAAAATTACTTCAAGACTGTTTTGTGCTCCTTGCCATTTATTTTATGTCTGCAGGATGCAGTAAGCTAGTCATGCCTTAAATTGGTTTAAATATCTGTCTGATAAGAAAAATAATAGGAAAAAACACCAAGTAAGCAGCATGCTATTTCATAACATGCTACTCTATCCCTAGATTTGGTTTCTGTCTTCATTAACATTTGAACTTTACTATGAATCAGAGAATCATCAAGGTTGGAAAAGACCTTGAAGATCATCCAGTCCAACCATTAACCTAACACTGAGAGTTCCCAACTACACCAGATCCCTCAGCGCTATGTCGACCCGACTCCTTAACACCTCCAGGGATGGGGACTCCACCATCTCCCTGGGCAGCCCATTCCAACCCCTTCTGTAAAGAAATGCTTCCTAATATCTAATCTAGACCTTCCCTGGCGCAACTTGAGGCCATTCCCTCTTGTCCTGTCGCTTATTACTTGGTTAAAGAGGCTCATCCCCAGCTCTCTGCAACCTCCTTTCAGGTAGCTGTAGAGGGCGATGAGGTCTCCCCTCAGCCTCCTCTTCTCCAGACTAAACACCCCCAGTTCCCTCAGCCGCTCCTCGTAGGACCTGTGCTCCAGACCCTGCACCAGCTTCGTTGCCCTTCTCTGGACACGCTCGAGTCATTCGATGTCCTTTTTGTAAAAAAGTGAGAGGCCTAAAACTGAACACAGGAATCGAGGTGTGGCCTCACCAGTGCTAAGTACAGAGGTAAGATCACATATGGATTTAACTCCATTCACCACAACTCTTTGGGCCCGGCCATCCAGACAGTTTTTTACCCAGCAAAGTGTGTGCCCATCCAAGCCATGAGCAGTCAGTTTTGCCAGGAGAATGCTGTGGGAAAGGGTGTCAAAGGTCTTACTGAAGTCAAGGTAAACTACATCCACAGCCTTTCCCTCATCCAATCAGCATGAGATGTACTATGATCTACATAGTACACTTTTAGAGAGGGTGGTAGGATATGTTCAGACCTTCGTAGGTGGTGTACTGGCTGATAATTTGGAAGTCATTTAAGTGCCTTATTCTTTGCATGTGTGAAATTAATGTAATTTTGTTTACCCTGGACACTTCTAGATCTACCACTGGGGAAAATATTTAGAAAAGCTGAGTAATACAAGGGTAAATAGATGTGCTTCACATGTCAAAGTCCACAGAGTTTCCTGTAGATGCTTGTTAGGTATGTTGCTTCAGTTGCTTCTGTGGGCTGATTTTTTTTTTTTCAGAAGATGTAAGGAAAAGAGTAACTTACTCTCAGTCTGACAAAGGAAAGCACCTCTGTGAGCCCCATAGCTGTGAAAAGTATATTGAAGGAGGTTGTTTGCAAGAGGTATTACCCACTTGGTTTCCTTGGAAACGTGAAACATGATTTACAAATATTGACTTGAGAAAGCTGCAGCTTAGAGGAAATCCTAAAGTGTTGGTTCAGGCTTTTAAATTAATATCTCTAAAAAGTTTAGGCCGTATTGAAAGTTACTGCATGTCCATGAAATGATATTTACAGTGATTCTGGGTTTCTATGTTTCTTGGTGTAGTAGCTAATTCCGGATGCTGGAGGACTAGAGGGAATCTGTGAGAGTTTTGCAGGATAAGGAGCACTGAACTCTGGGATCCCTGGCTTCAGTTTCACCTGTGTTAAATAACCCAACTCCTGCTGGAGTTAAATTAATGCTCTTAAAAATCAAGTTGTTAGTGCTTCACAATTGAAAGGCTGTAACCTGGAATATTTTCTTCTTGGTGGAGTTAGACACCATAAATCATCATTCATGTCTTGTAAATGCTTCTGAACTCCATGGAGAGTGGTTTGAATGCTCTTTGTTATGTTTATGCAACGGATTGTAATTTACTTAGGTTTATGACACATTTACTGGATAACTTATTTTTATTGTACAGGAATTTTCATATACACTTATATTTAAAGGCTGCTGATCATAATTTGGTCTTGATGGACTTGTTAAGGTTTTCAAAACAAAAGTTCCTTAATCCCTGGGGCATGTTGTTAGATTATCCTGAAGTTGGTGTTAGATTTATTCTGGGGGGGTGGAAAGGGACATCTACATGGGAGGAAAAGCATACAGCAGTGTGTTGTATCCATGTTTCAAGTGCCAAGTTGTATGAATAGCAGGTAGAGATTGCTTCTGTGCGCTCATTAGCAAGGAGAACAGGTCTTGGCTCGATCTAACTGAGGTGCTGCTGGCTGTGGTTTTATTTGTGCTTCTCTTAGTGCCAGTGCTGGTTTATGTGGGCCCTGTTGCCACCTATCTCCTGTGGTGCCTGTCCCTCCGTTGCTCATACTGCTTTCACTCTCAGTGGACTGGATTGGATCAATAAACCACCCTAACTTCTTGGGTTTTACTGATTTATTCTTAACTCGGTTTATTTTCCCAGTTCATCCCCCAAAACAGCTATGGCTCTGTAGGAGTAGACCTGGTGGTTGGAGACCACCAGTCCTGCTAATGGCCTCTAGCCATTTCCAAAGTCAGGAGTGTGAAAGTCTTCTGTCCTCAGTGTGTTTAATCCAGAGGAACACCTCCAGAGCGGAGATGAGATCTTGGATTTTCCTGAGGAAAAGCACATCCCATGTGTGTTTGTCATGCTAGTTGTTTCACGGCCGTGAAGGTGACAAGGCACGGTTTTTAAGGAGATATGATGTATTATGATGAACAAATTACATACTTGGAAAGAACATGAGAATGCAAGCCTGTGCTTGTTTTAGACCTGGATAAGACACTGTGTGTCTCAAACCATTGGATTTTTCCCCCCAAACGTGTTATGTGTTTTTTACAAAATATTATTATTACTCCTTACAAACTATGCCTTGCTATCTGATTATAAGGTGTTCATGGTGAGTGGCATTTATATTGAGTGGCCTAAGGTAGCCTTATGTAGCTATGTTAATTAAGGCAGCATGAATCTAGGTCTGCCTACATCTAGGGCTGCAGGAGAGTTTTACACTGGAAGTAGGAGGTGGGATGCAGGCAGGCAGCTGCACCCGTGCTTGTAGGGATCAGGTTCTAAATGTCTAGAGGCATTTGTAGTGTAGGAAGGGAAGGACCACTGAATGCTGTAGGTCGGTGTGTCACAGGTAAGAAAGCTATATCTATGGACTGTATGTCTTGTGGGACTTAGTGTTGAGAGCAAATAGGAGGCCACAGAAACCTTCTGTGCATGGGCCAAACAACACTGCTTTTCTTATCAAGCCAGTTTAACTAAGGAGAAGGGCTTTGTTTAATCTTCTGTAAATAATACTTAACATCCTGAAGGTTATGAGGATGTTTCTCTGCTATGGGTGCTAAGGAAGGATTCAGCTGTATTGTTTTTCAGTGGCTGGTTCTAGCAAATAAAGGCAGCTTACTCTTGCCTTGCCCCATGTAGTGGCTGTGGTGTACAACGGCAGAGGCTGTGAGATGGCAGGAGGAGGGAGTTGAGTATCTATGGGGAGAAAGTGCATATGTAGAAAAGACATAGTGGAAAATAGCAGTGTCGTAGAATCCCATGGAGACTCCTGCTGTTGGCAACTTGTGAACAGAAGCATTAGCTGAAGGGGAGGTTGGTAGATCAGGAAAAAATTCTTGGTGTTTGCAGAAGGAAGTCTGAGAAAGAGAAGTGCTTGATGAGTCTTAGGGTAGGGGGGGTTTTTTATTTGCTTGTTTTAAAGTCTGCAGATAATCAAAGCTCAAAGTAAGAGTTTTGTATGACTGAGGACAGAACAACAGGTATACAGTCATTCATTGAGGATTATGACCTTACATCAAAAAAAGTGTGGTGGTTTACGATGCCAACATAGATTCTAACAGAAAAGGAAGATAATTATGTCAAATGAACTGTGGTTCCTTGTATAACCAAATAAGATATATGGATTACTGCAAAATCAGTCAAGGTGGGGACAAGGATTTGCAGCATAAGAGTCCTGCTAAAATTATGATTGTTTTTATGTGAAGCCATTGTGCCAATACAAACTGAATTTCACACTGCATGATTGATTGTCAGATAAATGCCTCCAGATAAAAGCTGGAAAGAGGTATCTGCTCTTTACTTAAACTTAGAAAGAAGAAGGGATAACTTCAGTGAGAGTGTATAGAGAATTCTCAGAATATGAAAATAAAAGATGGAAATGTATGAGGTGGCAGGGTGATATTGCTTTTATTTGGAGAGAGAGGATTATTCTGGGTTCTTTCATTTCATAATATGATGAGTGTCTTCTGAATATCACTCACTTGAAGTCATTAAGAGTAGTAGCCGTATAAATAAGGTATGCAGCCTCTAAGGCAGCAGTTGGGGAAAAAAATACACCTTTAGACTTACTGCTCTTTTCCAATTTCTTCTGATTTTTCTAGGGTGTCACCAGTAAATTGGTAGTTGCAAAAACTCAGTCCTGTAGAAACATCAGGTGAACTTTAAATGTTCAGTGTTTTTCTGGCAGAATATTGATACTATTTTCAGCTTTAGACTACTCATTATTTCTTGCAAGTATAGGTAGATTTTAGAAATAGTTACCTGATATTTATTCAGCTGTTGCTGTAATAATACTGGAGGCTCAGAGCATCTTTTAACTTTGTGGTGGCTCCAGTGGAGCATCAGTGTAAATCCACAGATATCTTGGCTCTTACCCTAGGTTATATTGTCTTCCGGGAGTAAGATGATGAAAGAAGTGAGAGATGACATTAGTCACAGATAAAGAGAAATATCGATTCAAGTAGAAAGTAAATATCTCTTTCTTACTTACCTTCATCCTGTGAATCTCTGACTATCCGCTGGTTTTCTGACCGGGAACGAGAGCTACAAGGTGTTAAGGCTTTCTGGACAGAGCACTTGAATTCTCTGTAGCCTGATATGACGAAAGAAGGAGCTATTTCTGCTAGAGGAGAGATGGAGCCTTCTGTTTTCAGCTCCATGACAAGACGTTTTTCACGTTAATGCTGAAATTGCCATTGGAAGTGTTCAGGGCTAGGTTGGGTGGGGCTTTGAGCAACCTGATTTAGTGGAAGCTGTCCCTTCATGGCAGGGGGTTGGGCTAGGTGATCTTTGAAGGTCCCTTCCAACCTAACCCTGTTCTGTGATTCTAAATGAGAGAATTTAGTATGGAGGTAAGTTGGAGATGTCATTTTCAAATCGGAAGCAGCTCTTTCATGTCTTCCAGTGTGTGTGTGTGTCACAAAGCTGTCATTGTGATGGGGCTGCTTGGGATTATTAGAGACAGTGGATAAATGGCTTCCTTTAAAAGGAGGAAAGGGCAAGGAAGAGAAAGAGAACTGATTGTGGAATTGGCAAGGCCCATGGAGTCGTCCTCACTGACTGAAAGGAACTAATTATTCTGGACTTGTGTGTTTGATTTACTTTGTATTCGAATTTGCACCCTGTATGACTTAAGTTCACTGAACCGCAATGGAATAGACTGGACATGTATAAATGGTGGTTACTGAGAGAATAGGAGATACTGGGGTTAAGAGGAAAAGATTCATGTGGCAAATGGAGCCTTGTGGAAGAAGCACCGTTCTAATGTGCTCTAAAAGAAATTAAAAATCTGAGATAATGGCAGGCATCCTCTGCAGTTAGCAAACTGCAGAAACATGTCTGTGCAAAATGAGAAATGTGTTTTCTTGGCCAACTTTTCTGAACTGAAGCATTAAAGGTGTTGTGAAATACTGTAGAATGTACAAATGAGCATGTTGTCAAGAAAAATCGCTTTGTGACGCCTGAAGGTTGCAGATAGAATGCAGCTGGGGTGGCTATATAAAAACAAGAGTGAAGCTGGTTAAGAGCAGTTGGCCCCATTTCTAAGAAAGACAGCCTTCCTATATACATAAGAACTTACACCATTCTCCAGGCTTGCAAGAGGCAGTTTATAAACTGTGGTGCACCTCATTTAGTCATAGTGACAGTCCCAAACTTATTAATGTTGAGGTTTTGGGGACAGGATTTAGGAATGGGGACAAGACTTAAGAATCTGGTCTTAAGTGCATCATTACAAGTATTTCTCTGTGTGATGGGGTGAGGTGGAGGTGGGAATGGAGAGGAGGGAGGAGGAACATCTGCTTCTTGCGGAGCTAAAGTTGTTTGTTTTTCGTGAACTGAATCAGTCATTGATCTTAAAGGGGGAAGAGTTAGGGAGAGAGCAAGTCCTTTGAAAGAGGTGAGCAGACAGGAAAGGGGAGCTGCAGGAACTGGTGGAGGACCAAGGGAGTGGCTTTTGGTGTGGGGCTAACGGGAGGTAGTGGGCCATGGCATCTGGAAACTTCCTAGTGAATGTGAGAATTGGTTGTGTTCCCACTTGCCAACAGGCTACTAAAGAGAGTAACAAATACTAACAGAGAAGACCCAAGGACAGCGAGACCTAGGTGTGCTCACATAATAGCAGGGAATGAGGGAATAAGGTTGTGCTGCTTAGAAGAGTTAAACTATTGCAAGTGCTGCGGTGGCAGTGCCAGGATACTGCCTGCCATCTGTGCATGGGGAATACTGAAAATATGCACTGGTGAGTTTGGTAATTCACAGATGAAGAGCCTGTGTCTTTGCAGGAGTATGCCTGTGTTGCTTGGGTGTAATAACAGTTCTTTGCCCAGAGCTGTGCACCCATGCAGCTTCTGGCCCTTTTCTCCCAGCTCCATCTCACTTCCCACTCAGTAGCAGAAGTCGCTCCATCCTTGCAGAGGTCTGGAGAGGACCAGAGAGTCAGAGGTTTTTTGGCACTGGAGTGGAGGTGCTGTACGAATAGACAAAAAATTGTGGCATGGGGGGAAAAAGTGCATAAATCTTGGATTTACTGGAAGTTTAAACAGTGAAGCTCTCACTGCTTATGCAGTAGATAAAGGAGTATCTATTAAAGGAAATAAACCACTTCATGTCAAAATCCCAAACAGCCACTGAGGGATTTTTTGAAATGCCGTGCTTGAAAAAAGTCAGGTCTACTAATTTGCAAGCAGCAGGGATATTGCGTAGTGGAGTTTCACTCTCGATACAAATGGATATCCACTTCTGTCACTAGAAGCTTTTTGCATGGGGACTGTGTTATTTCAGTCAGTGTGTCCTGAATGTCACAGTAGTTTAGCTGAAGTTATTCCTTCATAGTTTCATCATACTGTTTGGATTTATAATAGTGAAAAATCCTGTAGTTCGTAAACACTCTGGGGGCTGCCTTTGCAAACTTCTGTTCTTAGATACTTAAAGCTAACTTTTCCTTGGGGTTTTAAAGACTTGGTGCTTAGTTAAGTGTACTATAGATTGATGTGCACATACAAATTGCTGATTTTCATGTTTTTTCATTGTGTCTGGTCTTCAAGTTAAAAAAAGTTGAGATTTTTTTTTCCTTTGTACTTGAAAATTTGAGCTGAGATTGCTTCCTCATCAGTAATAAAAATGCAGCAGATAAACAGAGGCCTCCGTTCACGTGTGCAACTGCGTCATCTTAAAAAATGTAGGTGATACCAAAGGAATGAAATACAGACTCTGGTGTGTTGTCTGATTTCATTTCACTGTGTAAGAGAATAGGCAAGTTCAATAGACAACTTTAATTCTTCCAGGAAAAACTGGGAAAATATAGGAACTCAGTGTCATTCATCTTGCCTGAGTATAATATGTAGAAGAAACTATTGATTCAGTCTTACACTTTTATTCTTTTTAACACTTAGAAGTTCCTTCTGTCTTGTTGTCAGCTCTTCCCTCTTAATTACTCTGTATCATTCTCCTTTTTTTTGTTTCTCCTTTTATTGTGGCATTGTGACACTGTCTTTTCTTGTTTGGGATTTGAAATCTAACCAGGTAATTGGGCAACAGCCTTCTCCAGATTCACTTAACAGTGACTGACTTCTCTAGTCACCTCTTTCCCATCTCCAGTATAAATTAACAATTCAGAGTGTGCAGAGGGAGATAAACACTGGGGAGTGTAGACTGGGGCTTTCTGATTCCATCCCCGGTACGGGTTGTCTCTAGGAATCTGGGAAATGGTCTTAGCACTCATTCTTCTCTTATTCAAATACTGATGATAATACTTGAGAGAGAAGAGTGTTTTCATAAAAGTACTAAAACTGGAGGTTAGGTTATATTTGCTTGAGACAGTCTGGGTGCAGTCTAGAGGTTCAGAGTTGTTTCAGTTCATTCACTGAAATAGTAAGAGTTAGCTTGAAAATTTACCCACAGGATATCTGAAGTTGGGTACCAAAGATGTGTGTCTGCTTTTGAAACAGTTCAGCTACTGGTATTAGTTTTCATATAAAGACATTGAAAAATGTTGTGTATATATTTGTAAAGAAACATAGCATAGTTAAAGAAGCATTCTTTATAGATGGCTATCCTTAGAAGTTCTTACATTAGTAACTGGAGACAATTACTACCATTTCACATCTGGGAGTGAACTGAGAGTCAACAAAAGAAATTATTAGCTTTGTGTCCTCTGCATTTTTGCTCACAGGCATAAAGTTTGGTTTAATGTCAATGGCAAGGAGATAGTAGTTAGCCTTTTTCAAAAAAGCTTTATTATCATCGATACAGACTGTGGGTGGTATGAGATGTACCTAACATCATGTCACTTTAAAGTATTATGAATGTTACATGGATAATGGTTTCAAACAGATGAAAATGCGATTCAGGTTTTAACTGTTGCAAATAGTAGCATAGCAATGACAAGGAACTGAAATCTTAGAGAGGCTAACTTTGAAGTATATGATTTCAGTCAGTGATTCTACTAGAATGAAGTGAGGAAGAACAATTTTGATCTTTCTCTCCAGATACCAAATAAATGCACTCTTACTGTATTTGTGCTTAGTGCATCGTTACTTTGTTAAAGGGAAATTAGAAAAGTGAAGTTTTACAACTATTTTTTTCTGTCTTTATCTGAATTATATCAGAGTTGCAGGGCATCCAAATGGATTATTGCTGCTCATTAAGTCTTTCAGAAAGTGTATGAATATTATGATCAACCTGTTTGCTGAGATCTTTCATACAGGTTTGTTATAATTATATCAATACCCAAAGCACACTTCAGTTTTGCTAACAGTAGTGTCTAATCAGAAGGCCATGGAGAATAATACAGGGTGCATGGGTGGTCCCTTCGAAGAGAAGCTCATCTCCTCATTTGAGTCTGTCCAAAGACTCAGTGACTGTAAATTGTTTAATCTGCTTGGAGAGCATAAAAGCTATTCAATTATGTTAATCAGCAGTTCTGCATCATCACAGAGTTGAGCTGTGCTTTTCTTGTTCTGTTGGAGAATATTGTCCATAAATGGATCATAAATATTTAATTTTCAAGTAACTATTTGTTTTATTTGTTCAAGTCCTGGTCATTGGTGAGGATCCTCTATGACAGGTGGTCCACAAACAAACTCCTAAGAGTCTCACTCTTAGGACAGCTGGCAGTAGATGAACATAAGCAGACTAAGGGGGGACCACATGGGAGAGCAACAAGGGGGATACATCACAAATAAAAAACAACAAAAAAACTGCCCAGACAAGTCAAAACAAGTGGTAAATAACTCAGGTCTCAGCACATCAGCACTGTGGAAAAGAAAGTTTGAAGGTGGACAGATCACTTTTGTGAGTGACTACAAAATGCACTATATCGCGTGTGTGTGTGCATATATGGATATATGTAAAAAAATCTATATTTACTACACTTTTATATATAAAAATAGTCTTTGTGTTTCATCAGTCCTTCATTTGATTGTCTCTTTGCTGTACAAGAACTGTCTTATTCCTGGGTGTTTCTGTCATTTCAGTACAACTGGTGTTTGCACAGTAAAATGGAGCCCATAGCAGTGATGGTTCACTGCTCTTGCTGGCTCTTTGTTCTTCTTGACCTAGTCTTGTTTCTCTTTTCTACTCAGAAAGCAGCTCCTTGCAGCAAATCTACCTGAGATGCATTAAGATAACTTTTCCCTTTAAAAACCCCTTATGGTTGTTTTTTTTTGTGTCCTTCCCCCCCACCCCCAACATCTTGTCATTGTTCGTTATCACCATTAATTTTCCTCCTATTTCACCTTACTGATTGGTATCCAGCCCAGAGGGTACATGCATACAGATCTGTTGTTTTTGTTCAAACTTTTTATTTTTCGAGGAGATAACTTTTTCCTTTACTGTGTGATGAGTATCTTCTGGTCTCTGTGTCTCTATACTGTGCGTGTCTTTGTAGAGTTTGAGTTCTCCTGGGTAAGGACTTAATGATGGGTGCTTGAAAGAAACCACCCCAGCTACCTCCTAAACAAACCATCAGGAAAAGCTGGAAAAGATTTAAGATTGCCAGTCTGTGTGAGGACGGGAGAGATGAGGGGACATAGGAGGCACTGAGGACTTTGCTCCCCAGGACCTCTGAAAGTGGGAGAACACATCAGCTATGCTGGTGGCAGCTGCTGTGCTTTCAGCACCCTTCTCATGTTGGTGCTGTGGCCTGCTCTCTAGATGGGGAGGATGCTCAGAGGCAGGACTGGTCCAGCTGGGTTTGCAGCCCTGTGGACAGGAGGGGAGATTCTTGGTCTGCTCTGTCAGGTGAAGGAGAAGGCTCCCACCACAGCACTGTGGGAAATATGATGCTGTCTGGTTGGCAACTGAAATTTAAAAAGGAAGAAAAAAAAAAAAAGAAAGGAAAAAAAAGGGGTAAGAAGTGTTAACAGTTTATATGGCAGCTGCGGTTTTTGCAGAACTCTGAGAAGTTTATGAAGTTGTTGATAATAGCATGCAAATCCTCATGCTTAACAAAGCTTTAGCAGGCTATTGAATGACATGGTGCTTAACTCTTACGCCATAACACATAGAGCGGAACAAGAAATGTAAAAAGTAGGCTTCTTCAAGTCACATTTTTGGCTGAAAATGCCATCAAAGAGGTTAAATGTTTACCTTTTTCTTAATATTTTTTTCTTTTTTTAAATTTTTGGTGTCTGCATTACTGCATGTGTAAGGATATCTTTGGGCAAGACTGACTGGCCCAGGACAGGTTCCATGGTTGAGGCATTTTCTGTGATGTGCTGTAGTGTTTTGGTCCATGTGGTTCCATGGTACTGGTGCTTTGTGTGCTGGATCTCCTGGCATCCTGTGAGGCAGCTTCTGTGTGGCTGTGCTTCAAAGACTGCTCCTTCCCCTCTGATTCACGCAGCAGCTGAGGCACTGAAATTAAATCCCACTATATTGGAAGTTTAAAAAGAATGTCAGTTGCAGGCTGTTTTTAGAGAAAACATTACAGACAAAGAATTTCCTCAAGGAGCCCTGAACAGGATTTGGTACTTCGTGCATCTTTGGGGGAAGGAGTGGGTGGGAGGGGGGAGGCATCATTGGGTGTGCAAGGGCCAGCATGTATTTCAGGGATCACTTGTATTTTCACTGATGGTAATTGATCAGATAGCTTCAGAAGTAAAACTTGTTCTGTAGTAGATAGTTGATGTGCTGCATCTCTGATTTTCACCTCAGTTTTTCTGTGCTGTTCAGTTGGCTTATGCATCTGTGTAACTTCAGTGGGAATTAGAAACTTGGAGAAGTTCAAAGTCGAACTTTTCGAGAACATGACCTCCACCACCCTCAGTCATGAGCAGCCTCTGGCAGATAGGTATCTTACTTGGCAATTACTTCTGCTCAGCAGTAACAAATGTAGCAAGGTAATAAAGAGCTTTTAATGTTCACTTTGAACAAGTTGATAAAATGTGATGGAAAGAAGCCAGAGGAGGTGAATTGAGCACAGTTTGTTAAAGGTACTGCAGCAAATCACAGTACTTTGAGTGTTACCCATCAGCCTCATTTTCCCCTTTTCTACTCAAAAGTACCCCTGCTGCACTGCAGAAAAATTGAAATACTTTGTGAGTCGGATGGTATGTATTTCTCCTTAACCTTCCTCTATACGTTCTCCACCGATCTCCATGATGTTACATTGAGTTTTTGGCAGCATTCTCGGAAGGCTTCATGTCATCAATGGGGATCAGTCAGAGCCAAGTCTGCTGGTTGCTCCTGTGCAGACTGTGGGAAGGTGTGCTGGTGGTGACAGATGTCCCTCACCATTTTCTCTGCTAGTAAACATCCAAAAAGATGTTAACTGGCAAGTGTGCTTCACCAGGAAACTATTGAACCTCTTTGTTTTTTACTTAATTTTGGCTTGAAGAACAGGCCTTAGATATAAATATTAAAGATCATTCCACTAGCAGTCCTTGACCTATGTCTGCATTCTCCTCTTTGTCCCCCAAGGAATTAAAGTTCTAAATACTTGGGGCAAATGATGTTTTCTCTAGGTTGTTTTCTTCCAAGCACCAAGTAGCTCTGTCACCTTGAAGACTGCAAGGGTGAAAGTGGTTTCCTTTATGTTCGGTCACTGCAGTTAAGCATCTGGTTTAGACTAGTTGCCTAGATGTCCTCTATCAGCAGTGGTAGAGAGATCTCCACAGGGTGTTTCCTCCCACCAGTCACAGAAATGGATCTTAAGAGGGGATAAATTACTGTCTGGAGGTGGTTGTCTTTTTACTTGACTACAGAGGGAGCCTTGGACTGTTAGCTTTAGTTAAGTGTTTAGATAGCTTACATTAGGTGAGCTGAAATCCACCCTTAGTTTATAGCACAAGTTGAGTAGTTGAGGTAGTCTTTTTTTTTTTTTTTTCTGCATTATCCTCTTGGCTGAAGAGGATAATGCAGAAAACGTTCAATAAAAAAACCAAACAAACAAACAAGAGAGTGCTAGAGTTGTGGTGGTTGATGTATCCCCACAGCAAGGCCTCAGTAAAGGATGAAGGTTTCTTGAAAACTCAATTTGCATAATATGCAAGGTATGGTTATCAAATCAGTCAGGCACTGAGGCAGTAGTCTATGAACATGCATGTGTAAATCTTCTCTTTAGTCATCCTTTTCTTTCCTTTTGCTGTGAATTCTTCCTGTCCACCTGTTCCATGATTTAGTGGAGTTATTCAACAAAATACTTTTTTTCTTTTTTCTCTGAATTTCTTCCCCACTCCTTCTGGTCCATCTCCTTCTAAATCAGATTTATTTTTCTCTTGTTTTCCCTTCATTCGAGCAAGTGTATTCAGTCTTGACTGGGCATGAAATGGTCATCTTCCTTTCCTCCCTCTGTAAACTTTATCTGGCAAGTTCATGAATTCTGTTTATTCCCAAGAGCAGCTCATGAAAGATTTCTTCTCCTATGTGCAGTGAATGTGAGGTGATTGCCAGATCATTGTTCTTCTAAATAGCTTATTTTTATCTGTGGATGGACCCTCTCCCCCAGCTATTTTTAGAGCACTGATTAAGTGGTAGTTTAATTTGTGTTCAGGCTTTCCTGGAGTATGGAGTAAGGTGATCCAGTACCAGCTGGTTGGTGGGTTTGGTATTCTGGGCAGACCACCAGCAAACTCATTCACTGAAGCTGAGATGGAAAAAGTAACTGAGTTTTCCTTGGAGACTGTGGGAAAACCCTAGTCCATCCCTTCCTCTGTGTGGTGTTGCCAGTTTTCAGCTGGGCTGTTTCAGGTGGCAAGGAGAAAATGGATCACTATGCTGAAGTGATTGGATTGGTATATATGGTTTATGTGCAGCTTCTGTGAGGTAACTGCATTGTGTCTAGAAGCAGGGCTGTGCTGGCACAGGGGTTTTGGGTGATCTGAGCACACAGCTGTAGGAGGAGGCAAGCCAACAGGCTCTGCTGGGGCTGACATTCCTGGACACCCTCACACAGCACTGTGTCCAGCGCTGGAGAAATGAGACCTCTGGAGATCCATTGTCATCTCTCCTTGGCTTCTCCAAGGCATGAAGTACATGTTTTGTGCTTCTCAAAGCATGTGGAGATTTTGGTATGTAGGGTTGGCAAGGTTGGCCAGCCTGACTTGCTGCCTCCCTGAGGAACTCCCCTCTCGTGAGTGCTCTCACTCACTGCAGCTGCGTTGCTTCACAGCTGCTGCTTCTGTGTCTCTCTTCCCGGCTGTGAAAGGCTTGTAAACCTTGCAGCTGACCTCTCTTCTTTGCTAGGAGGTTGATGCATCTCCAGCAGAGGCTCTGAGCCCTTCGAAGAAGTGTCACTGGCTTTTCCCAGCTAGTTGCAAGTGGGCCACTAAATGCAGAGCTGTGTCAAACTTGGATTGTTTCACTGGCATCATTTGCACCAGTGAGCCACTTCAGCATGCTTTGGTATGAAATGACTCCTTAGCAGGCAGTTCCCGGCACCTTTGCGGTACTTAATTGCTGGTATCCCCATGTGTGTGATCCTTTGATAGTTTCTAGGTGGTGTACAAAGCTTGTTTCCCCTTAGTCTTGCAGTGATCCAACACTGCTCTGGCTGCCCATGTGGCTGGAGACACCCGAGCAGTTCTGTTGTGGTTGGGGCTGTGGACATCCTGACTCTGGGTAGCACTTATCTGCAAATAACCTACCAAATGAATTTCCACCTATGCTGTTGTGCTGTCAGCTTGGGATTAGTTTCTTTTGCAGCATAAAACTCTCGGAAGTATTTACAGAAAAGATACAACCTGTGAAAGTGTTCACAGAAGTCAGTTAGCAGCTATGCAGAAGACTGCTTTTGCAGGATCGCCCTAAAGCACTAGAGTAAATAATGGTGGTTTTGTTTAAATCCGAAGTATCTCCTTAGGAACCCCTTCTTGAGATAGTTTAGCTGTAAGCACAACTTGAGGTGGCTGCTCTGTTCAGTTGGGTATGTTGCTGCGTGTGGGCCAGATGCTTTAAAATACTAAAATAGGATTTCTTCCCACAAGTTCCTCTGGATATGTTGGGGTTATATTGAGTCTAAGGGGGGCTTCATCTGCTTTTCATTCATGCATTGGGCTATCTCCAATTCGCAGTTCTGTACTTGAGGATCTTCCTGTTGTTTTTCTGGTGATCTGTCTACTGAGTTTTCCTTGTCATGTCATGACTTGTCTGCTTTATTTGATTTATTTTTGTTGGAGATCTGCAAGTGGCTCCTCTGGGGTAGAAAAGGCTCCTTTGTTTTGTCTCTCACCAGTCAACAGCAAGAGTCTTGGAAGATGGCCCAAATCCCAGCTCGTCAGGCCCTGATGTTGCCAGCTTCCATATACATGGCACCCCACTAGTCTTCTGCAGACAATGGCTTTCACTACAGTTCCAGGTCAGTGCTGGTAGACCCAGACCCTTATCCATGTCTTACAATGGTCCCTTGCTCTGTCATAGTTGTTAGGTGTAGTCCTTCAGCATGAGATGTGGTGTCAGAAACAATTTTTGCTAGTGTGGGGGCTGGGACCTCTGGGCTGCTTATGGTCAAGTTGTTTACTGGATCAATATGCTCGGTTTGTATAGCAAAATGAGGA
Source organism: Athene noctua (assembly GCF_965140245.1). Lineage (NCBI taxonomy): Eukaryota > Metazoa > Chordata > Aves > Strigiformes > Strigidae > Athene > Athene noctua. The sequence goes on from NC_134037.1 coordinate 219,958,055, forward strand.
AGAAAGTGCTGTCCAGCAGTTGTCTTGAGTCCTGCTTGTTTTCTAAGATGAGAACAGTTTAAGGGTCCTTTTCGGTAGGAAGAAGTATGAAGGCCTATGCAGCCATGAGATAGGTGACTAGGAGACCCTGCCATGAGTCTGTGATGATGACTTTCTGGCATGAATGTCACAGTAGCTCTTCAGATAAGTTCCATGTCCAGTTCCTACATCCTGGCTTTTCTTGATGGATCTAGGGCTTGCCTGGCCTTTTGGTTTTTCAGTGGTACATTCCTCGGTCCTTCACCATGACAAGCTCCTGTTCTCTCTTACAGCCCTTTGCCGAATGCCTTGATTCCTTCCAAAAAGGAGGCTTTTGAAGGCTAAAGGATGGAAAACTTGGAACACCCTGTTAGCAAATAGGGGATGCAGGCAGGAAAGCTCCTACCCAGATGAGTTACACTCCCTTTCAGTGACATCAGGAAATCTTCAGAGAATAAACACCTAAAGATCAGACAGGAGATGGGAATTGGGCTCCAGGCCAGTCTGAGTCCAATAAATATGTTCAGCTTCCTCTCCATAGTAAAATTTCTGTCTCCATGTGACCTTTGTTGGATTTTGGTCTGCTACATTTATGTAACAAATAATTCTATCTTAAAAAGGAAGAAAGTATAAATCACAAAAAAAAAGTATTTGGAGCTGATGCGCTTTTATTTTTCTTTCTTTCTCTGTTACCTCCTTTTAGTGTAATTCTCCCCTTTTCACAGAATCACAGAATCATTCAGAATCATTCTTGTAAAAGACCCTTGGAATCATCAAGTCCAACCATCAGCCCTGTTTTACAAAGTTCTGCCCTACACCGTATCCCCAGATATCTCATCCAAATGACCCTTAAACACATCCAGGGATGGTGACTCCACCACCTTCCTGGGCAGCCTATTCCACTGTCTAACCACCCTTTCTGTGAAAATTTTTTTTCCTAATGTCCAGTCTGAACCTCCCTTGTTGCAGTTTAAAGCCATTCCCTCTTGTTCTATCACTAATTACCTGTGAGAAGAGACCAGCACCAACCTCTCTACAATGTCCTTTCAGGGAGTTGTAGAGAGTGACGAGGTCTCCCCTCAGCCTTCTCTTCCTCAAACTGAACAGTCCCAGCTCCTTCAATCGCTCCTCATAGGATTTGTTCTCCAGGCCCTTCACCAGCTTCATTGCCCTCCTCTGCACTCGCTCCAGCACCTCGATATCTCTTTCGGATTGAGGTGCCCAGAACTGGACACAATACTCCAGGTGTGGCCTCACCAGTGCAGAGTACAGGGGGACTATCACCTCCCTACTCCTGCTGGTCACACTATTTCTAATACAAGCCAGGATGCCGTTGGCTTTCTTGGCCACCCGGGCACACTGCTGGCTCATGTTCAGCTGCTTGTCAGTTAGAACCCCCAGATCCTTCTCTTCCAGACAGCTCTCCAGCCACACCTCCCCAAGGAAGTGTTTTCTTCATAAGGCTCTTCCTTTGTAACTTCAAACCATTGATGGAGGAAAAGCAGACTATGCTCCTGCATCGTGACAGCCCACAGACACTCAATACCGTCTGCTGAGGGAGTGTGCTGGGAGCATGCTACCCCTGAGATGCTGCTAGTAGATGTCTGTTTGATGGGAAGCAGATTGGTCCTCTTATGACCTTTCAAAAGTCATCTCTTGTGTATGACCTCCATACTAAGCATTTATGTGCTCTCGTACCAACAGTTTTAGGAGGGCTGCCATAAATAAGCAGACTTGTCTATTCAGAGTACTGATGTCTTTATTTCTGGACATAAATTGTGAGTTAATATTTCTGAAAGCCTCTTAGTCATTTTGACTTTGAATGAGAAATAGGCTCCAAAACCTAGCAGCTTTAGCAATGGCTCTGAAGCATCTGAAGTGGAGAGATGATTTGGAAAATGACCTGTGTAGTATTTACATGGTACATTTCTCACATAAATTCAGTTCAAACCTTTGTGTCTTGTGAAACCTCCTCTTGTATTGGCATTGATGACTGCTGCCAGAACAGCGATGTTTTCTGTCTTCATCAGGACCACACCTGGACACCGGTTGAAATCTTACATGGGTGACTTGTGTCCTTTGTAGTCTGAACCTGAAAAGGCGTGGAGTGGTCATGGGCTAAAAAAGCGTGTTGACCATGCTACCTGATTTATAACGCAATTCTAGTTTTCTCTTTCCTCTGGCTCAGCCTGCACAAGTGAGGTATTGCAGTCCCCCAAAATGTAGCTCGACAAGCTTGGGCAGTTGGGGTAGGGATGCAGCTGTGGCAGTGTTGCTCTTCAGGCTTTATCCAGAGGCAGGTCTGTGAAGTGTTGATTCATCACAGGCACTTGCACTCTGTGCTGATTTGTGCGTTGAGATGTAATGCATCGATTGTAAAATATCCCCCAGTGATTTATAGTCTTGTTGGAGCAAAGCTTACCGAGACAGATGTTCTTATGAAGAACTTGCTGGTATGCATTTAAGTTTAAGAAAGTTTATTTAACTTAAGTCATCTTCTTGAGTATTTTATACTGTTTAACAGGCTGGGTGTCTATCTCCTCCAAGTCTTGGGTGCATCACAGGTGTTTCGGGCACTTCCACTCTTTCAGGCTTTTCTTGGCTATCCTCTTAGATTTTGGTGTGCTCCATAGCTCTTTACTTCTTTCTTGCTAATCTTCTTTTTCAGAGTCTCCCTGCATTATGGCATAATAGAAGCAGTGTGAAATTTAGGCTTGCTTGTCAGTTTAGGTTTGTCCTCATGTTTTCTGGACAGGGATGCTTTCACTCTGAAGTGAGATACAGCAGCACTGGGAGAGTTTCTGTAGCTCATTGCATCACTATTGCTTGCTTGTGTTTGGAAGGTTATCTCTGCAATCATAACATTTAGGGTTTTTTTCGTAGGGAAGATTAGGTTCTGCAGAATCAGATGATAGTCATGATTGTTTCCTCCTTGTCAGGCACGGGCTGATGTGCGTATTTTTCAGGTTTTGTATTCAGAAGAGAAATTTTTTCTCTTTCTTCGTCTGTAGTCAAAATGAAAGTGAGCATTCAGACTTAAGGGGGGAAGAAATACTAAACCCACCCTTTTCTACCTGGGAGCAGACTGCTGCTTCTGCCAACTAGCCTCTTCGAGAGAGACAGCAAAGTTCTCAAGCCCGTCTATTTTCATGCACTGACACACTGCACTGAAGCAGCTGGAGGTGCAGGCACACAGCAGGCCAGGGAGGGAGGGTGGGTTTTAGTTTTCCTTCCTGTGCTCCCCAGCAGCAGAATTTTTTTTCTTGCTGATTGATAGCATCATCATTTCCACCCTGTGAGATTTTGCTAAATGAAGTGATCTGAAGGGACTGGAAGCGTCTCAGCCAGAAGTATTGAAGGGGCTTCTCCACATTTGTCATCTAATCTCAGCCTCAAATGGCTCAGTGTCAAGCTGCTATGAGGCCATTGTTGAACTGACTGGGTCACCATGGATAGGTGAAATAGTGACCACTGGGAGCTGCAGGCAGGATCCTTGATTTAAACAACAAAATGGAAAGTTTTTGATCAAGTAAAGGGCAGAAGTGCCAAGGCTCTTATTAGCTGACTCAGTCCTGCAAGAAATGATCAGAGAAGTGGTACTACCAGAAGCAGGACACACATAATTTATAATTTATCAGTATATAGGAAAACACATTTAATGCCCTACTGTGCAATAAATGTATCCGCTACAGGATCACCAAAGAGCGATAAGATGCTCTGCTTGTTTTTTAATTCACCTCTTTTCACCTAGTTAAAAAAAAGTTGCTTTTGTTCTTCATTGGTCATTTAATCAAGAACTTTATCTTGCATGCTTATTTCTGCAGGGTTAGAAGAATGAATGACACTTAAGATCTTGCCTTGAGGATTACATATTTGCCACCACAGCATATTTAAAGGTGTACCATGAACTTCATATTGCGAGCTATTAGTGAAAACTTATTTTTGAAACATTAAAATGCTAACCATTAACTGTATGCAGCCTGAAGGAGCATGGTGGCAGTCTCTCAGCTGGCTTAGGGAAGAGGCAGGCAGTTCTGGAGGTAGGCAGAGAAATGCTATCTCACTGCAACATGTAGTTAATGTAACTAGACAGAGTTGTGGCATGACTGTATTCAGGGGTCACAATAGTGAAGGATGCCATGATTCAACCTGATGTAGCAGGGGAGCCTTGGCAGGAAGCTGCTGAGTATATAAGAAGCGGAGTAACCACAACTGCCAGCAGCCCTGAAAGATTCCACGGTGGCTTTTGTTATGAATAGCAGGCATGACTGCTGAAAACTCAGGTTAATAAAAGTTTAAACACCAGCGGGAGAAAATGTGTGAAGGAGACATGAGTTCTGTCTCCCAATAATAGTAAATCTTTCTGGTTCCTGCATCTGTTGCGATTGTTCTAAGACAGAAGGATCAGATATTTCCAAAGTGCCAATTAGAGTTTTTTTTTTTAATATTAAATTGATGTTGGGGAGAAGTGGGTAAAGAGGAAGGCTACCATCATTTTGGTTTCTTTCAGTAGAAATGGAGAGGATGGGCTCCTTGCAGTCTGCTACTCACTTTGTTAGGTTAAAAGACCTCTACTACCGGTGGTTTTGTTCTGTTGCAGAAATCATGTGGTTTTGTTTTAAAATGATAGGCTGCATTAGCCTAACTGTTGAAAAAATGTCTTGTCTTTAATCGTTTGAATGCCACACAGATACATCTCACTTGCAGCCTGAGCTGGAATCTAGATCAAAACTGGTAGAGAAACTCCCAAGTTTGCAGTAATTTTTATTTTGTACAAGGGATGCATTTTTCCATCTAAGTGAAGGGTTCAGTCAAGGTTGAATCTATCTGTGATGCATGTTTTCCAGTGTAGGTAGATTATATTTATGCATAAAGCATCAGAAGTGAAGTTCCCAGTCTTTGGCTATGATAACAAATGAGGCATATGAGCCAGGATTTTTGGCTGACGTGTTATTGTGAAACAGTGTCAGTCAGTTTTGCCTTTTCAACATCATTTATGTGAAAATGGTTTAAATTGCCAAAGATAAATTAAGAATTTTCATCCAAGCTTTTCCACTGCAAATCTGTTTCTCTACTGTGGTGGAGGCATGGATTTTGCTTTTAACCTGCTATATTATTCCACATAAGAGATGGTATTAATCAATTTCAAGAAGAAGTTTTGTTTCCTTTATTGGTTTTTCATTCTGCAGCCAATTAATCTCTTTACTCTTTCTAGTCTTGAGTATCTTTTTCTGGTGCATTACTGTGAATGCTTAGAAGGATGCTGAACCTTTGGGGTACCAGGCTCAGTCCTGCTTGTTGCTTCTTCCATGTAAGCATCATACTTTTATGAGATCTCTGCTATTTTGTAGCTCTGAGCTGGGCTTGCCTTGATCCTTGTAGAGCCAGGTACCTGGTTGCCAAAGCTCAGTGCCCTGCACTGCTTCTGCTTTGCCTGGGGTATTGCTTCTTGCTCTGCTCACCCTTCCTGGGGAGTCAGAAAAAGGGCAGCCTGTCCGTGCTGCCCTTTGCTAACCTGCCACAGGCTCAGCTGATGAATTGCGTAAGTGCTGTGAGTAAAATCAGTGCAGAAAGGAAAGCACGGGGGCGGGTTAGCACAGGGTAAGTTGCTGCATGTTTATACTTTGGTTCTTACGTGGTGCTTTATGGCATCCTGCTTTGGAGGGAAATTTGGTGAAACTTAGCAGACAGTTAATTCTGAACTCGACTGATGTTATCTGCTTCTTCAGAGGTCAGGAAAGTGCAGTCTTGAGCTTGTTTTGGTCACTTCTGGGGTTGAGTTACAAGCATGGCGTGTGGGTTGGGCGGATGATGGGATTTCCCTCCAGCTGGGGAAGGAGGAACAAAGAGCTTGAATCTGGCTGGTCTGCATCTCATTTTGTAGCTGAGTGACTAGATGAGCTCCTTTTTATCATAACTTGCTCTTGCACAGCATTTACACATAGTGAGCACGGGTGGTCTAGATAGATGTTGACTTGATGAAACATAGTGGCCGCTTTTATAAAGTGTCTTGGTGGGTTATGGGTTTGATGATGGCAGTTCCCTGTCTTGTGATGTCTTTGTAGATAATGTGGAATTCCCTTACATATGTTATTTATGTGGCTTTGTTTGGCATATTGTATAATAAATATCCTGGCATCAGCGTGTTTAAGAACCCCTTTCTCTTCCTATTTGATACCTCTGCTGTTGTGATGAGAGAAATTACCCCAGCTAGAGTCCTTGCTACACTAAAATACAGGTATTAGCAACACAGGTTCCATGGGGAGCTTTGGACTTTGGACTTTCTGAATTTGCCCAGACCTCTGCTCACTGTAGAGCACAGCACAAACACCCCGTGCCTAGCCATTTTATGAACAGAGGGGATCACTGAGCATTGTAATTTGTGTGCAGCTGGATTGTTTTTTGTCTTTTGGGGAGTTCATTGAACAGTTTCTAGCTGTCTTGTGTTTGTAAATTTACCAGACCGGGGAAGTGCTTAAAACTGTGGTTTGTTTTTTTTTTTCTCCCCTCCTCTGTGATACAGATCTGAAGCTGCTGGGTTGGAAAACTCCAATACTGCAGAGCAATGCAAATATGTAGGGGGCTGTGATACCATTAAATCTATTACAATAAATTAGTCTTGTAATGTCTGTACGGAAGTTCAGAGTACTGTTTTGCATTGACACCCACACCTCCTGAAAGCCACAAGAGTCTTTCAGGTTTCTCAATTATGTGTTTCCCAGCCTTAAAGATGAGCTTTAAGACAGCAATAGCACATGTAAAATCTAACCGCTTGAAGACATCTCAAGTTGGGTGCTTAACTTCTGAGAAACCTAGCCTGCTCTGGAAACCCTGGCTGACACTGCAGGTTTTGTTTTCTTTTTTATGTTGGTTGTTGTTTGTTTGTTTTTTTTTTTTTGTCTGTAGACTAGAACCTGACAGAGTTGAGCTCAGAGGATTCACAGCAGCCGGAGAGCCCTGCGAGGATGGTAGGGGTGTATTGGGGATCAGACCCTCTTTCTCCTCCATGCCTATGTCTGTCCAGCCCCCAGCACCCAGGGGTTGGTGGAGTACCTTGTCTAGGTGAAGAAGCCTGGGTTTTCTTTTTTGTTGTTGTGGCACAAGTCAAGCAATATGTGGTTGTGTGCAAAGACCTGGTGGTGTTTGTTTGGATTGGGAGAGATGAGAAATCGGCAGGCCCAGAGAAGGGTTTCATTTGAGAGAGATGTAAATGGGTGTGGGAAATAGGTGATGGGGAGAGACAGGCATGCCATGTGGCACAAGGGTCTCGCACCCTGTCACATCTCTAGGCATCCTCCAGTGGGAAGGAAGAGATTTGCAGTGCCCATGTGCTGCTGGTCCAGCCAGAGCAGGTGACAGCTGCCTCTAAGGACATGAGCCAGTGGTTTTTAGAAGTAGCAGACAGCCATGAGAGGCTTTTCTTTCCTCCTAAGCAAAATTTATCAGGTTCTCTGATAAATTTCTCTTTCTGACTGCTCTCCATCTACATATCCAGAGCTTTCCATTTTCATATTTAGCTTCAGAATGCATTTAAGGGCTGTTTGAGTTTGGGCTCAGAGTTCTAGAACTTTAAAAACAGGCTCATAGACCAGAACAGGACTTGATTTTTGGAAGGCTGAAGTGACTTCTCCCACCTGCCCTAAAGTTTGAGGGCAGAAATATGCTGTGTATCAAGAGCCTGTATATGGACAAGAAAGGTACAATTCATTTCCCAAATCAAAGAGCAGATGGTGGGGAGACAGAAATACCAATAAGGAAAGATCTGGGATGTGAGCATAGTGATATGAGAAAGCTGACCAATGCAGATCATTGTGAAGTGTAAGTTTGGGGAAAAATAAGAATCTTTGAGGGCATTTTTGTGGTGATGGAGGAGGATTCAGTTCTGGATGTGATTACCTTTTTGTGTCTTTCTAAGCTTCAAAATTTGGCAGAAAGCTGTAATCTTTGCCTTTTCCAAACCAAATAGTGCTTTCCAGGCACAACCCAAGTGTGGAAAACCTGAAGCTGAATGGTAGAAGCTTCCTTCTGGAAGTGACCGTGAGAAAGTTAGCATGGCAGTGCTTGTGTGACCCTACGGTTAAGACTGTCTGATTTAACACCCTGTTGTGAATCATATTTCTCACCTTTCTTTTTCAGTGTCTTCTGTTCTGAAGACAGTGAGATGAAAGTTATTATTACTTGGTCACTATAAATATCTCCTCTCTAAGTGTTTGGATCTGTGGTAGGATAGCCAATTAAGAGTTGTGTTATTTTTAAATTACCTACATTGCCTGAAAGATGAAGTGAAGCCTGACCCCCTCAGGTGGTGGTGGTGGTGGTTGTTATCAAATACATTGCAGTTGTGTCTTCCTGTTTGTGGCTGTTTCCTGTTTGAACATGGCAGGGTTGTAGCAAGAGAGTTTTCTGACCTTTTTTATTGGTTTGCAGATCCCAAAGAGTGGGAATTTTGGACTATTTTGGGAATGGCAAGGACACAGGAGGGAGGCAGAGCATTCCTTGAGCAGTAGTATGTGGAAAACAATTTGGAAGCTCTGAGCTGTGTTTCTAGATACTCAAGTTGTGATTGTCTTAAAATACTAATGAAAAAAATAACAGAACTGCTTTTATGGTGGGAGACTGTTGAAAGGAGCATGTTCAGGAGACTATAGTTTACAACCTTTATAAATGACTCGAAAAGCTGGATGTTCCCAAACACATTCCTTTTTCCTAGCCTTTCAGAAACCTGATGCCCACAGTGTGTGTTAATTTTTACAGAGCAAGACATCTTGGGTAAGGTGAGCTGTATTTCCTCTTTTCTCCTCCTTTTTGACTTTTCTTAGTTTCTTGCTACAAACCATTTCCTTAATGATGCTCAGACTCTTGTATATCATGCTGCTCAATCCCTCTTCCCCGAGGTCATTCTCAAATCATCCATGTTCTCACGACTAAGGATAAACAAATGTGCAGATGCATGTGGGGGACAAAGAAGAATGATGTATCTCCAAATCCCCCAAACACTGTGGTGCACATGTGTTTTTTTCCCAGGAAAGATTTGAGAGAGATTTAAGCTTAAGATGACATATGTTAGTTATGTTTCTTTACATCCTTTTGGAAGATGCTCAGATACTATGTAGCAAAGGACCTGAATTAATTCCGTTTGTTTAAATATCCTTGTACCTTTTACATTTTGGTTTCTTTATGGTTGGCAGATTTGAGATTGTCTTAGAACTGTGTAATCTTTTTTTCCTGCCTGGGGCAATCAATTTAAATATACCAGTGATTCACTTAACCCTTTTTGAGATTCACATCTTTTTTTCTTACCTAGGAACACACATGCAAAAAAAAAGGCACCAGAATGGTGTGACAGGGGTTTTCTTCTCAGTGGAATGGTCTCTGCAGTTGTGCAACTCTTTACAAAATAATCACCTAAAATTTCTGCGACAGAGATTTGACTTAATGACAAAGCATCTCCTGAAGTTAGTTGTTACCTAGTCTTTGTCAAGACAGTGGTATTTGTTTTGATTTCAAAGCAGCTCAGTTTTCAGCTGGAAGAAGTCTGAAGCTGTATTTTTGATTCAGCACAAGAAGCTGGAAGGCTAGCAATGCATTCTTCCTTCTGTGGTATTCTTCTTTCTATAGGAAGTTACTGAACCACTCAACTCTTCTGCAACTCACTGCTTCAGTCATTTGAATGGTTAATGCTCTGGAAATGATTGTTTTGAAAATTAATTGAATTTGGGGATTGTTGCATGAAGGTGGTCTCATGCAGACTTTATATTTTTTTATATATAGATAAAAATATATAATATTTATATAATATGTATTATATATAAACAGTATATTTTGAATGCCTCATATTATAAAAAATATTTTAGCAATGAAGGGTACTATCCAGAAGAGAAGGATTTTTAAAACTAAGTACAATCTTATGAGAGCAGCTTAAAACTTGCTCTTGAAATATTTTATGTCTCGGTTTTCAGGCTTCAACATACATTAGTTGTGGTTCTTTTTATTCTCAGCCATTATTGAGGGACACGATACATACTTCAGGGCATGAGGTGATGAATAAGAGCTGGTTAGGTAAGAGCAAGTCTGAAGTCTTGTTTTTAAAGCTTCTTGTAGATTATATAATTTTGGTCAGAACATTCCAAATACTCTGTTCTGTTATGCCTGTTAGACAAAATAAAATGAGTTAAAGCAAAGAGCATTTCAGACCATCAAGTTTTTGTAGTTAAACCCACAAAATAATAGCAATTAAATATTTTAAGAGGTAGGTTCTATGTGTTGCTCTGTATGGATTCCAGATGTATAGTGGAGGAAGTGAATGGAAGATAAAGACAATGCTTTACAGGTACATGAGGAATAAAAGGAATATAAGATGTGTCCTTTTAAGTAAGATGATTTAATCAATAAGTCTCTAGGAAACCAGTGCGTATCAGTGCTGTAGCCATAAAGCAAATACTGTTATTTAAGTATTAATCTTGCAAGTGGGAAAAGTATTTTGCAGTGTAATCTGGTACGCTTCATGGTTGTGTTTGATGCTTGTGCAAGGGTGACCTACCTGCAATGACCTGACCTGAACTTTTCCTTCTGGCACTTGTCCTTTTGCCAAACACACTTGGAAGGCTGCTGTGATATTTGTGCTTAGCTCTAGAAGGCTCTCTTCCCTGGCTTTGACAGTAAGGGGAGCCTTCCGTGATAGCTTCAGATGTGCTGCTGCCCAGAGGTACCACTGATCAGATGCCTGTATTTTTGATCAGAGGATGTCTGTGACATCTAGCAATGTCTTCCTTGCATGTTCCCAGGATATCTTCTGTTAATTCCGAGGGGCAAAGCTGCCAAATTCTTCAGCTTCAGTACTTCAGCTTTTGAGCTCCTTCCCCATAACTTTGTAATTATATGTAAATGCACTTAAATGTTCTGCCTGTGTGGAAAATAGGGAAAGGTGGTTCAAAGAAGCAGCAGGAGTCAAGGAGAGTAAAGGGAACCATAAAATATCCAACAAATACCAATTTGGTAATATTAGCAAAACATATGTCTTATGTCATGCAGTGTGAGAAAATGGATGCAGAGCAGTTGCAGAATCTTGAAACTACCAGGTTTAAACTTGTCTCACCTAACTATGTGCTGGAGGCTGTCTACATGAGCAGGTGATCTGGAGCAGCAGAAGCAGATGGAAACAATGAGAGCCAGTTGTTATTGCAGACCCTTATGACCCCGTTGGGGGTTTGAGTGCATTTGGTGTGCAGCTGGAGAGGGGCTTCTGGGTTTAGCTTCCTCCAAAAGGAACCTGGTTTGCATGCACCACGGCTCCTCTGGGAACCAGGGTAGGCTGATAGCCCAAGCCAGCGTACTGGTACAGAGGTGGCTTCCATGTTGCAAGGCCTCTCCAGAGGGGGACACATCTGCAGTTCAACTCTTATGTCTCTCATCATTTTACTATATTTGAAACTTAGGGTCACCAAAATCCTAATTAGGGTAGTTTGACATTTAGCTTATGTGGAGTAAAGCTCAACTGTTTGAAAAGTAGTAGAAGATTGCTCCTTTTGCTACGGAGTTGTAGTCCTGTGTTATAACTCTGTTCTCAGTTACTGCTTCAACAAAAGATTTGTTGCATATTAAATTTCCTGAACTTTAGAGCAGATGCAAATTCACAAGAAAATGCTTCTTTCCTTTCTCATAGGGAAGAGGTCTCATTTCATTTATTTACTCTGCTTGGTTTGTGGAGTGATTGTTTCTTTATTTGGCATCCTCGTTTGGCCTGGGTGTTCCTCAAGGCACAACGATGAATCATTCATCTCTGCACAGGGCAAGTCACTTTCTTTTTTTTTTTTAATGAATAATATTGTGGCAGAATTCGCGATTTTTAAAATTTTTTATTTTTTTTTTCCTTGGGAGTTGCTGCTGCATAGAAAATAATCCAAATAGGACATAGCTGTGTAAAAGACTAATTGCCTCTCACCCTCTGTGGGGGTTGCAGCGCAACATGCCATGTGGATACTGCCCATTTAGGATGTAAGTATATAGAGACCCACTCTCTGGGAGGCTTTCTCCTTTTCACACCTAAAGGGTCACTTAATTTTCTTTTTTAATTTTCCTGTAGCCTACAAGCAGGATGTGTTGCCTTCTAGTGAATCCCAAATAGATAATTAGGGGTTTAGATATGTTTTATAATTTGTGTAGCTGTTGATTGTGTCACTCTTTTGGTCTCCTTTCTTTTACCACTCTGATAAATGAACTGTAGAATAGTATAATTGTGGGCTTGCACAATAATTTGTGTGTTTCTTGTGCCTCTGGACCAAAGGGCCAGGGAAAGACAATAACAGTCATGAAAGGCTTAAAATAATTTGACTTAAGTCAAACCCCAAACAGTTAGTGCTCAAAGGATACTAAAATAGGAATATATTCTATGTTTTGAAATGCGTAAGCCTGCAACATTGCTAGTTACCATAAAATTCAGTTGCAAATTACTGTTTTTGTGTGCTATGTGCAGTTTTTTCTAGATGAAAGAGATTGATTACTAAAGTGGATTAGTGCCTTTTACATCTGCAAGTCTTACTTCAGATCAAAATTGAAATAAGCCATACATGTTCAGAGTGGACATGTGTGCAGATCATAAATACTGCTGCACAGGCTGGCCTGGTTTGAGAATTAAGAGCTCTTTTTTTTGTAAGAGGGATTCAGTGATAAAATATTAGTATTTCATAAGCTCCATAGATTTAGCCTCAATTAATTTTTTAAATTATTACTCAGATGAATCCCCAAGTCATTCTCATTAGAAAATTTTCAGTCAAACCTTTTTTTTATTTTAAATTTTAAATGTATGTTACAATTTTAAAGCTTTATAGCTGCGGGATTTGAAGAACCGGAGTTGTCTGGCATTTTTCCAGCTGGTCCAGCTGTCTTCGGAGGAACTGAGTAGGTTGGCAAAGTGTGGTGTGGGCTCCTTTGTTAAATCCGTCACTGAGAGAGCGGGAGAAATGAGCAGTAGCTGTGGTGAAGGCTTTATTGTGTGAGTACTTTCTGCCTTTTCATCTTGACCTCCCAAAATTATCTCCTCTTCCAGGGTTTTCCTTTTTTGTGCCAGGTTTCCTGAGGGTGTTCAAGCATGGTAGGCCTGGGGTTGTTACTCTGTTGCTTTCTTGGGAGCCAGCGTGAGTTCCTTTTGCATCTTCCTTGGGTGTCGATGCTGCTCTGAGATGGCCTTCCACAAAATGCATGGCATAGGCTTTGTCCTGAGGGTCTCCAGCTACTGGGGGGGCCTCTGAGCATCTTCTGGAAAAGCAGGAGCAGCCGCTGCCTCAGCTTTTGGTCATAATGCAGGAAGGATAGGATTTCTGAGACTTGATAAAATCACTGGTGAGTGTGGGACAGGGGCTCCCAGGTACTTAATTGACATGGCTTACTTTTAGGTAGGGATGAACAAATACAGAGATTAAAGCGAGCAGTGAGCTGTGTGTGTGGACACTTCAGCAAACACAGGCAAAAGAAATCCATTTTTCACAAATGAAAGAGGAGAAAAAAATCAATAGGGAAAGGACTGTTATTTTCAATTTAAGCCTGTGGACTTGGGGTTCGATCTTGGAGTTCATGCTTTCCTGATCTCATTCACATGTTGCACGGCTCTGTTATTGGAGAACTGTAGACTGTGTCATAGAGAGATCATTAAATATAAATGTCTGAAAGAATGCAAAATGCTCCCCATCCTTATTTATTTTCTTGTCTGCTTGCGGATATTTCTCCCTCTATAGTTAACTCCTGTGGATGCTAGTTCCCTGTACAGGAGTGTTGGAGTGCATCGAGCTTTTGCTGTGAAGTCCACCGGCCTTTTCCTCAGGCATGTTTTGACAATATTTAAAGCACACAAATCAGACTGTAGTTATTGATCTGTGTTTGTTTCTTTTCAACAGACTGTGATTCCATCTGGCTACCTGATGGTGAGAGTGCACCACAAAGACATAACCAATATTTTAGAGTAGAAATAGAGAATTCGACTTTTCAGTACTCTCTCTATGATGTCTGGTAAATACAATGTGAGGGGACACAGGTGGGATGCTGTGGACCCTCTCATCTCCTCTCTGTGCAGCCTGCTGTAATGGCAGGGCAGAATGCCAGTTTCTTATGTTAAAACCAAAACCAAAACAGTATTTTTAGCCAATTGTTATTGCTAGATTCCACATTGCCAAACATGTCTGTAATGCGTTAACTGTATGAGAGCTGCGCTACTTTGCAAATGTATTCATGTGGAGACTTAGCCTTGTAGGTAGGAGGCAAAACCATGTACCGATGAAAAGACTTTCCTTATTAAAGCTAAAGCTCTGTAAAAGTAGAGGGCAAATAAGTACTTACTAGGTGTTGTGTCTGTTGGTGTCTCAGGAGAGCAAGCAGAAGTCATCATTAGGAAGGTACTGCCAAGTTCATGAGTGATCTGCAAAACTTCACATCTTTATCGCTGTCTTCAATCTATAGCAACTACTTTTTCTTGTATTTTTTGGCTTAATTGGATTAATTTCTGTGTATGACATCACGTATGCCAGTACAAAAGGGAGTTGGGAGATGCACCCACACCCACTAAAGGCTTAGAAGTTCTGTAAAGGTGAAGGGGGAAAAATGACTGTCTGTCCTGACTTGAATCAGTTAATTTCTTTGCAAGAACAGCTTACTGTGTGAGTGCAAGCATGCCAAGAGCAGCTGTGTTGAAGAACACTTAAGTGCATATATTCATATATGAATGTCTGTATGTACGTAATACATCTAGTATTTGTGTTTATACATGGATATGTGTAAGTATGTATATATGGATATGAAATACAACAATAAGGGAAAGTGACGTAGGCTTATTTAATTTTAACACCTGATGGAGGCACTGAGCTCAGGTAAAGTGTAGTCAGCACAAAGGTTCAACTGTGGTCAAGGGAGAGGTTAAAAAGGCCTTCTACATCTCAGGTGGGCTGTGGTGACCTCCAGAGATGCCTGTCCTCATGTAAAATAAACTGTAGAGAGAGTCTAGGACACCTTGGGTCCTCATCTGGCTACTTTAATTAGAGCCTAACATGAGGAAGAAGCAGACATGGACCACAATGGCAAAAAATAACGTAAAAGGATTTTCAAATTGCGTGAATGACTGAGACATCTAAATACAACTGGCTCTCGAGGGGATGTGTCTGAATGGCTGAGATGCTCTTGAAAATGCCTCTTAAGCTAAAAAGGACTTTTGAACTAAACCAGTAAGAGGCGTACAAATTGCAAACTAATTACCGTGTAAGACAATGTGTTCCTGTGTTTGAGGAGCTCTGTAATAGGATTGTGTAGGCCAGGCAAGGCAACTTTCGAGTTTCACCATACATTTTCTTTCAGATACTACCCCAAAAACCTGTTACTCCAATGTCACCCTGTCATAGGTTGCTACCTGCTCAGGTGTGTTTTGTATTTGAGTGCATTATCGTTCCCTAATGGGAAATACCAGGTCTGAAAGGAGGGTAACCACTGACTGGGGTAGTTTCAGCAGCAGTGGGCAGCATCATCTTCAGTGGTGGTGACGGGAGGAGGAGATGTGCTCACACCCTCAGTTGTTCACACATTGTGTTGCTGCTTGGAATGTGGCTGGAGATGGCAGTTCAGTCTCGTGTTTCTCTCCCTTTCTTGGCAGTTTCTTGCGGCTGTGCAACTTTTCTGTCCCTGAAACTTCTGATGTGAAATGAAGCTGGTGCGTTTAATGAAGGGGGGTTGTTGCAGGAAGGATCTTTGCTATGTGGTTTGAGGAAAGGTTGCATTATCTTTTTTTTTTCTTCCCAAGAGTGCGGGAAGTTGAGACACAGACAGAGAGGGGAGGAAAAAAATTATTTCTTGATAGTTAGGCTAACATTTCTAGGGGATTCTTTTGTTATATACGTATGTGTCTGGGTGGGAAAACAGCTAAAGAGATTGGAAAAAACTAAGATGTTTGCTAGCTGGACAGTGAGAAGAAATATGAGTGTGCTGGATGCAGAGCGCTGTTCCATTTCTAGGTGAGGTAAATAGAGAAAATAAAACTAGCCCTAGACTTTAAAAGCAATCTCTCAGCATTAATTGGCTGTGTTCAGGTAGGGATTGGAGAAAGCAAGAAAATCTCTTAAAATGGTGTGAATCTCTCTTGCTGTGGAGTTTGACTCCCTCCTCTGAGATTGCTGTAGTTGCCAACAACTGAAAGTGCTTTCAAGAAATTGTTCTTCAAGTACAGCAGAAGCCTACATGATGGGAGGGCTCCTGTGCTCCTGCAGAGAGCTTGAGCACAGGTGCAGTTGAGGTTATTCCCCCTTTCTCTCTTGCTGTTGTTTTGCTGAAATTCAGAATAGCCAAAAATACTAATATAATGAAAATACTCCTACCAGTCCTGTCATCTTTTTTATTATACTCATAAAAATAAGATGTTGCCGTATATATATTGTAAAAGTAAGGAGAGTACAAGCATTACAGTTGAGTAGCTTGAAATTTGCATTTTTAAAATTTTTCCATCCTCTTATTTCTTTGAATACATTTTTTAGCTCTTTCCATATCTCACTCGTCTTCATACTAGGGTTTCAAGTCACACTTGTCTAATGTTTTCTGTTTATGGCTCACTTACCTTTTTGTGTCTCTTTCCATTCTGGTCTCATGCTCATGAGTTTGCATATGCAGGATGCTTTTGTGATTTAAAAATATTCGAAATCAATAGACATAGTTTGTCTCAATGATTTTACTCAATGGCTTCCTGACAGTGGTCAACTCATTCATCTTTCTGATCCAACAGTTTCTGTAAAAACAGAGCAGCAGGAAAAAAAACCCCAAACAAACAACTACCATACCCAACCAAGGAACAACAAAAAAGACATTATTCCCTCCAAGGAGTATTCTGAAACTGTTTAAAGTACTTAAAGTTTTCATACTAAAAGAGCTGTAGAAGTTTACATTCTTTTGTACTTCTGTTCTCCATTACTTGCTCTGTTCTTCCTCTTGCCCACCATTTTTTACTTTGTGTACTCTGTTTTCGTTCTCATGTTCATGTTTCTACTGCTTTTTTTCCTTCCTTTGTCCAGCCTTTTCCTTTCCTGGGAGGAGGTTATACTGTTGTGGTTTCTGCTGTCCCTAAAGGTAACTGCTGCCATTTACCACATCTCTCTCTTTGCCTCCCTCTGCCGGTGGAAGACTTGGAGGAGACTCCTCTGCTCTTGTGGAGCCGTGGTCCTTGTTTCATGGTTGATGTACTTGGTCTGTTCATCATCTTCCTTTGGGAAGAAGGTTTGAGAGTGCCTAAATCCTATTGAAAATCAGTGTATTCTTACATACTGCTGAAATTATTACCCCAGTGGCTGTTTTTGGAGCTCCAGAGAAGGATCTGGTAGAGAAAGGGAAGGCCACCTGCAAATGGTGGTCACACAAGGCATTGTGGGGCTGACATGAACAAGGGACTTAAGTGCCTTTGTTCAGAGTATCCAGGTGCATGAAACAGCTCTGGGAAGATGGGAGCACCCTTGGTAAAAGACTGGTTGTGCTGTCTCTTGCTTCTTACTGCATTCTGGAGAGCAAATCTCTTGTTCCTGGCTGGGAGAAGCTGAGTGTGGATTTGAGCCCTGCTGATCCAGGAGGAGCAGCTTAGTCCTCTCCTAAAAGTGTGGTGAAGGCTTTGATCCTGCTGTGAAGTTTGTCTCTTCCAATGCATGAGGTCCCCATCACGAGCTTCTGGGTGCTGAAGCTTGAGGACCAGGTGCCTTTGAGCTTGGAGCTGCAGTGGAGGATGTGTGGACACTGCCTTGTGCTGGATCTGATCTTCAGGTCTGTGTATAGGTGTCAAATAATGCCCAGCTTCTACAAACTTGAGTAGCTGTCTCTTCTAAACATCAGAGTTTATGATTCTGATATTAGATGGTAGTTGGGATTAAGAATAGTTGTGGTGAAAAATCGCTGGGACAAAGTCAAAATCAGGCAGTTTGATCTGTAGTTTGAAGGGTACTTCATTGCAAGAATTAAAAAAAAAAGCAGCTTTTAAAATGAAAGCTGAGATAAGCACTATCAGTGAAAGGACCTTAAAAAGGTTGCAGCCACCAGTCATAAAGATAGAACATGTATGCAAGCGATTGTAGATAATGTTTTACCTTGAACCGTCCATTTCTTTGCATATTCTTACAGTAAAGGTTTTTTGATAATATTAAGTAGCTGAAGAGCCATATTTCTCTTACCATCTCTAGTTAAATATGTTCATGATTCAACGGAAATCCATATCTTCAGAGGCTGATAATTCTAAGCTGTAAAAATGTGTTCTGAGCAGAAACTTAGCATAAGATATCTCAACAAAAATAAAATCAAAGTCACTTTTATCTGCTGCTCATGGAAAACAAGTTAACAGGACTGGAGAAGATATATTGTACTGTACTGCAGAGAAGTCTGCTATATAACAGAAACGGCATATTGTCCAGAAAAGGAAGCTAATGGTCTGGCTAGAGTTAAGGTGTTGCCCAGTAATAGTGATATCTTTGAATTACCTTGGAAGGATCAGGTTTCTTAAAGTGTCATCTGTAAAGACCGTGATGAAGTATTCCTAGATGAATGTAGGAACATGTGTTCCATTGGCTTAGTAACTGGGTCTGGGATGCTTCTCTTTTGCTGGACCAACAAGCAAATCTTGGAGGTTTCATTGTAATCTTCTTTTCATTTGCCTCTACAAACAAACATGTATTTTAAGTATGCATTTTCTGTTACCTGCTGCGAGACTGTGCAGGTATAAATTTGAACACATTCACCCGTATGGAAGCAAAGTACTGAAAGTCATCATCGCAGTGTATCCTTCCTCTTGTCTCTGACTGTCTGGTCTTTAAGTGCCCATTGACATCATATCTGACAGTTAAATAGCACTCATGGGTTAATTTAATTTTCTTTTGAAGCATGTCTGTAACATAAAGAGAAAGATTGTTGAGAAATAAAAATACTCCTGTGGACTCTTCATCTCCTTTTTATGGAGAGTTCTCTTTATGTTTCACTCACTGTTTCGGGAGTGCAATTACATTAAGGATTGATCCTACTGAAGTTTAATGAGAAAATGTATAGTTCTGTCAACAGTAGATGACTCCTGAGATGATTCCAGAATTACAGGAGAAATGAAATGATTATGGGGCCACAGAACATGATCCTACCAGCTCTTGCTGATAAATTTCTGACATCTCCCTATCTTCATACACTAATCAAAGGTATAAGTGTTGTCTCACATTACTTAAAAATTCTGTGCAAAATTCATGCAGTTATTGAAGAATGTAAGAATTCTGGAAAGTAATTCAGTTCTGCATTAACAGTCAGCAATTGGCATGTTGTACCATTTGTCCACCAGATACGGTTTTGATGAGACAAACTTTAGCAAATGCTGCATCTTGCTATGCCAGAAGCAGTGGTCTCCATCTCCCCTCCTCCTTCCATTTGTACTCCTTTCTGTCTGCTGGCTCCAGTACTGATTTGGCCTCTGGTCAAGCAGATTCAGTTCACTAATCTGGCTGAAAACTAATGTTTTCTGTAAGTCAGTTGTAGTTTTGCCCGTTTGGTGACCTTAGTTCTCTAAAGTATTCAGATGGACATCAGAGGTGGTGAACCTCTCATGAACCAAGAGTCAATGAGGTGAATCCAGAGTGGGGAAGGGGGAGGAAAGAGCTGGTGGCACCACACTTTTAGATGGGTTTGTCTGTTTTGATTAACTGTGCCCTCCATCAAGAAACATGACTATCTTCTGGTAGAGTTGCTGTTCTGCTTTACAGCTGAGGAAGGTGTCTGGGGTGCACAGAGGGTTTCTTAGGTGATACAGCATGAAAAACAGGACTACAGTTGGGAACTACTTGCACTGGATCTGGATTATTGCTTAGAAGGACATTACACTCCTTGATGTGCACCTTGATTAAAAAAATTAAGTATGAATTAAGGAATGCAAGAAGTAAAATAAATAATTAAACCATAGTTATTTTTCTGAAGTACAGCTTTTGTCTGTTAGATACATCTCAGTCTGTGTCAAGATCTAGAAACTTTTACTGCCACAGTAAAAAGCTATTTTTGGATAAATTGCATGACAGCAGTGATTTTAATAAGGGACCTGATACTCAGAGACAGTGACTAAACCTTTGCTGGGCTCTGAAACAAGTCATGCTCCCAATTTAAATGGGTGTCCCGGGCACCTCACACAGTCAAGTTACATATTTGTGTATGGAAAAAAGAAAACATTAGCTCTGTAGCATTACTAATATATTATCTTGAAGTATTAGCTACAAATTTATGATACTAAAAATTTGAGTTAGACTGATGTGGGCTTTTTTGCTGCCTCAGGCTATATTTATACAGTGTAGTTGTAATCAGAAGTGTCATAAATCTGTGTGTTTTTCTCTTATTTTCAGTGAAAGCTAATATGTAAAACTGTGCTTGCCATACTTCACTTAATACTTTTGTGGCTTGTGAGTATAATAATTAACTTAAATCCCCTGTGTTTCCCACTTCAAAATGCATGAGGGTGATACCAACTTTGTATTTTATGAACAACAGTGTAACAGTGAATCTGGATTGTTAAGCCTTCTTAGGCAACATATATTTATCCTCCCTTCTTCCATCCCTTCCCTGGAGAATGTGGGTTAGAAGTTAAAACATCTAAGTTTTGTGACTGTATTTTGAGAAAGAGGATGCTTTACTTTTGTGGTTGTGTGGTTGGGGTTTTTTTCTTTGGGGTTTTTTTTTTTTTTTTGGTTGGTTGTTTTTTTCTTGATGTGTTGTTTTTGTTTTTCTCCAGAGCTGTATATTCCCTTTAGCATGTGACTTCATCATTTAAAAAATAATGCGGTGTTTCTCTTTGAAATTACAGTTACAGTGAAAGGATAGTTATGGGGCAGAGAGCTAGATATACTTGGTGTGAACTGTTGGTTGGTTTTTCTTTTTTTAAACTATTATTCACTGAGTACCACTGCAGTTGGTTGCTGCTTGCTTTCACAAAAATACTGAGTGCTGATTATTCCTGGGTGATACAACACAGGTCGCTTGTCCTTGGGTTTTTGCTGTGAGCACCTGATGGTTTAGTTTGTGGAGAGCTGTGCTCGTAAGCATCCGTTGCTGAAGGCGGTGGGGGGCTCTGGACAGATGCCCAGAGGTGCCATGTGCGTAGTGAGCCGGACCAAGGCAGAGCTCCCTTGCTCTCTTCCAGATATTTCCCAAGGATAGATATGTCCTGCGGCCTGAAACCAAGCGTGACCTTCATGATTTACGGTTGAAATGCAGGCAGAATTTTCCACAGTCTGCTTTGTGTTCCTTCTTTCTGCTTTTGTATGAAATAAGTTACACTGTTGTAAAAAAAATATTACAGATGTTGCTGAAAACCACTGTTTTAGCAGCACTATTAAGCATTTTGGAACTGAGACACAAGCTGGACACTGCATTATTTTTCTAGAAGGGAGAAACAATATCATCTGAGGTTGTACCAGTTTTGAATGGAAAAAGGAGCTGAATGTGTCCTCTGAGTCCTAGGTACTGAGTGTAGTTTAACTTTAGCATCAAAGTATAATAATATTCATGGATTCCATATGCAATTCTGCTGATGCAGTCTGTGGAGTCCTGGGTGATTAATATCATGTATGAGTCCTGGTGCTTTGTTCACAGATGATAGGAAACTAAAGAAATCTGTTCTTCCTTCTGTTTAATCCTGTGATTCATATTCTTAGTTTGTACATAAAACTTCAAAACTTGAAATTTCCTTTAGGAAGATATTTTATATCTCAGATGGATTGTAACATGCTTACATAAACATACCGTGTGTGCATAGAAAAAAACCAACCCACAACTGGTGGAATTATTCTTACTTTGCTTTTCACTTGTTGAAAGTTTACAGTCTTTCTCAGAGCAGTTGATCCACACTGCTGAGGTCCCCTGGGTATACTCTAATAGTGTGTGCTCGTGATGGCACATGATTTGGCACTCAAGTAATGCAGGTCTTTCTGTCTGGCTGAAAACATATTGTCACTTTTCTGGTGTCTGTGTAAGCCATGACTATAGCTGTTGTTAGGCTAGTGGGCATTGCATGGGAAGACTAGGAAACCCGTGACACAGGAATTGTGTTTTAAAATGCAGTTAGTATTATGGGAAAGCTGGAATATCCCTGAAATATAACTATGTGAACTGTATTTCTGTGGTACAGTACTTAAATATGAAGCTGCTGTGTTTTTTACCTCTTCAGAATGCCATGAACAAATAGGTTTCAAGATGTGTTAGGAAGCACAGGTAAATAAACAATATATATTTTTTTATATGCGCACATAAATGCATATTTCATAATTAGGAGTTATGAAGAAAAATTGCATTTATTTTTGAACAGCTTAGAAGGAAAGTAGGGTTTGGATTTTTTTTTTCCAGTTGTAAGAATGTTAAAACTTGTGTGAATCTTCCTAGTTCAGATTTTTTTACCTGAATTCTGGGTCTTAAAAATGTGTGTATTATCAAGGTCTTAATGGTTAGAGAGACTTAATATACACAGAAGACTCAGAGAGGTAGACTAACGTAGGTTGGAGGGGCTCTCTGGAGATCTCCTCCAGAGATTTGATCCAGTCCTTCCTCCAAGCAGGGCCAAATTCAAAGTTGATTCCAACTTCAAAGTTCAGTAAGGTTCATCTGACCCTCTTGTAATCAAGTTTTGAATGTCTCCAAGGATGGAGATTCTGTGACCTTTCTAGGACTCTTGCAGTGTTTAGTGACCTTTATGATAAAACCTTTTCCCATTTCCTTAATCAGAATGTCACTAGTTGCAGTTATGTCCTTTGCCTGCTGTCCCATTTCTGCAGACCTCTGAGAGGAGTTGAGCTCTGTTGTCTTTGCACTCTATTAGGTAGTTGCAGACAGCAGTGAGATCCACACCCCTGCCCCCCACCTGGAGCCTTCTCTTCTTCAGGCTGAACAGCCCCAGCTCTCGCAGCCTGTCCCCAACAGGTGCCTGTTTGGTGGCCTGTCCTGAACTCCCTCGGGTGTGTTGATGTCTGCCTTGTACTGGGGAGCCCAGCACTGGACCCACCACTCCAATGTGTCTCACCAGGGCTGAGCAGAGAGGGGAGGATTACCTCCCTCAACCTGCTGGCAATCCTTTTCCTAATGCATCCCAGGATGCTGTTGGCTGCCTTTATCACAAGGTCCCACCTTGTTCATGGTCACCTTGTTGTCTCTCAGAACCCTCACCTCCTTTTTTGCCAAGTGTTTTCCAGCTGGTTGGCCCCCAGCAGGTACTGGTGCATGGAGTTACTCCTCCCCAAGCGCAAGACCTGCCATTTACTTCTGTTGAATTTCACAGTGTTCCTGCTGAACCATTTCTCCAACCATTTCAGATCCCTCTGAATGGCAGTGCTGCCCTTGTGTGTACTGATTGCTTCCCCAAATTTTATGTTATCTGCAAACCTGCTGAGGGTGTGCTCTGTCCCATCATACTTGGTTGTTAATGAAGTTGTCCTATGCAGTATTGGTACCTAGAAATCGGCTACTAATAGGACTTTGAGTAGCTGGTGAGTGTAGTTTGAGGCCAGTGGTCCAGCTGGTTTTCTATGTACTTTGTAGTCCAGTAATTGGAGGTGAAGAAGAATTTATCTGGTGTGCATAATGAATCATATGGGTTTCACAGTAGTAATACTTTCCTATTCTAAACCTTCCAGATTTTTTTTAGGTACAGTTAGAAGAATGATTTCATTCTGGCACCCTCTGGTTCCCTTGGTCTTACGGATTTTATTTCAATCACTCTGCTTCTGTCAGCCATCTGCAAAGTGCTTGTTCAGCTCATATTTTCATAACTCCCCATGGCCCTTCCTCCCCTGTATTTCACATACAGACAACTTGCAGTGGGATATATACAGGAGGTAGTCCTGGCTTTTGAAGGTCATCATATTTTGCTTCCTGATGCTTTGTCCTTTACTCTTCTTGTTTCACCATATGGTGAGACTTCTCCTTCTTTGCTATTGTCTCCTCTTCACTTCACTCTAGATAGCTAATTGAACCTTTTCTCTTCTAGACCTTGTATTTATTCTATTTTTCTGGTTTTTGCTTTAAACATAAATTAATATGAAAAAAATAAGTCTTCATTATGCCTCTACCTTGCACCTCTCCTGGATGCAGTTTGCAGCTTTGGTAGCAGGGCTTCCTGTTGGCATGTGAAAGAAAACCTGATGCTTGCGCTTGTTCATACAGGAAGGAATAGCTAAAAATGGCAAAGCCAAGGCACTGGAGAGTGATCAAGCAGGCAAAATTCACAGATACACCTGTTTTAAAGTCAGTAGGAGTGTACAGTCACAAAATAGCACTCAGTTGCTGGTCTCATCTGCTACTTCCCTGAAACAAATCTCATTAAGAAATATTAGACTTGCATACAGAAATGAACAGAGCAAAATAAATGTAAAGGACAGTTTTTCATTTGTTGTATTTGACAGAGTTGTTTAGTTTTTTTAAAGAAATACTGTGTATAACTCTAGTTTTACACTCTAGAACTTGATCATTTCTGTGGTGGCAATAAGCTGGATGGTCTTGACTATCATTAATACTCCATTTCCATTTCTGAGAAGCAGAGAAAATGCAAATGCAGTAGGGTGACTTGCAGTAAACGTATTCATTTCCCGTCTGTAATTTTCAGTGGCATTTGAGTCTTTTCCTCCTGGTTCCTTTCCTGCTATTTCCTTTCCATTCCTGTTAGTCTGCCCTTGTCTTTCACAAGGGAGTATTGATATTTGTTACTGCTTTTAACAGCATTGTTTTCTTATGTGACTGTAGCATGTAAGGGAAGATAATGATAAGTTACCAAATTGCTTCATATAGATGAATGCTAATATCTTTTTCAGACAGTGCATCTCCATGATGCAGTACGGCAGTGAAGCATTCGGTCTGACCATTACCAATTAGAATGTATATATATAATTACCAGGATCCTTATAGCTAAAACAACATTAAATTGTATGATCAAATTCTAATTAAAAAAAAAAGTTTTCAAGGTTTTTTTGTGTGCAATAGAAAAAAATCCTGGTATTATTTATGGTGATTCTCTGGGTGTTACTAATCAGATGTAACCAAATCCCAAGAGATCAGAGGTATTTAAAGTGTCTGTATGAAGTAATAACACCTTCTGTATGTGGTTACCTTGAGAGTGTCTACATTTTCATGTGTCCTTTTACGGTACTAAGAAGATTTTTACTTTAGTGGTGAGATTAATATTATTTTGAGTGCATTCACTACTGTTCTTTATTAATATATAGCCTGTTATGTGGTACAGATTTACATTTCATCTTTATGTACCTTGAGATGAGATGCGCTGAAATAAAAAATAAAATACATGGACCAAATAGTAACTTTTGTATTTTACTAGGAATCACAACCACTTAGATCATCAGCTCCAGGGACCTTTGTAATGACCTAAATGTGCCAGTATGAGAGTTCAACAGTGTTCAGAAACTTCATCTGACTAGGGTTAGCAACAGCCTTGCTTCTTTCAGAAAATAGACTTAGCTGGGGAAACATGGACTTCTGAATGAAGGAACTGCCTTTTGCTGCTCCTGTTGTTGTTTTTGGGGGGCACAGATCATAATGCTTGTGTACAAAATTGGTTTTTAAGAAATTTGAGGACTGATTGCTGTTGTGTATGTTTGGATTTTTTCATTTAAAAGACTACTGTATTTCATATCGTTCTTAGGAATAAAAATGTATTTTTCTTCACTCTTGTTCTTGACAGCTAAAACTTAGTGATAATTTATACTGCTTTTAATCTTTAATGTTCTGCAGACATCATCTGTGATAGTTGATCTGCAAAACATCCTTAAAAGGCATAGAATTTATTAGCATTAGTCATATTTTGTGGGGGGTTTAATCCTAATTTTCTATTGAAAAATGTTTACTTTGTAGACTCTATAGGAACAATTGAAGTAAATATCAGAGCTCTTGGAAAACTCCCAGCCCACATACACAGACTATTTTTGTTCTATTTGTGGTCCTAATGGTAAGTTAAAGCAGATGTTTTGTCTTCAGAGTGAATCAGGATGAATCTTGGTGCTACAGGCAGTTTTGCTTTGCAGGTCCAGTGATTCCATTCTTGAAGCTTGTCTATAATGGATATTATAAAGATTTTTGAGGTAATCAGTGGTGTGAATTGCTAGGGAGAGACTAGATGATCTCTTGAGGTTTCCTCCATCCTGGTTTTCAAGATTTGTGTGAACTCTCCATTGATGGCTCTTTAGGTGGCATCGGAGAAAATGAAGCTGTGAAATCAGGGGAGGGCCCGGTGCTAATGTTCCTGATATGGCACACCCCTAGCAGAAGGGGAGGAGGAGAAAGATGAGTGCTTTCCTAGCTATGCCATCCCACTCTTGCTAATTTCTTACAGTTTGAGAACATCTCACAGTGGTCTGTGGGACCTTGCTTCCAGGGTGGTCATAGCCTAATCTCAAGCTAATGCCGATGAGCTGCTTGAAGCTTAATGTAGTATTAGTTTAATTTAGCATTAATGCCTCCCACTCCTATGGAGGAGGTCTTTTAGCTTGGTCTAGCTTGGGGGATGGGATGGGAGGGAAGGTGAGGGGAGAGGGTGATGCAGGCAGGAAGCCGAGCCCCAGAGAAGCAGCATGGAGGTGGTCTCCTGCTGAGGTCCCTAGCAAGCCTTCTCCAGCTCAGGGTCCTATCTTGCTTTCCAATGCCTATAAGAGACTTTTATGATCACCTCTGTAAAGGTTTGTGTTGCTCTGTCCTTGCTACCGCCTACTGCTCCAATCCTGTAACAACTCAACATGGCTACTTGTCTTCATTGCCCTTCTCAAGAAGAGGGGAGGGCCTGTTCTGATTGTCTGTTCAGTCTTTATCTTGGAAATTTATTCTCTTTCTTTTCTGAACCCAGAACGGGTGCTTGTCTGAGAGCGCTGGGTACAAAGCTCAGAAGGCAAAGCTGGTACTACTGTCACCATGGCTGGTGCGCTGGTCTTCAGGAAACTTCTCAAGAGCAGCTTCTGTGAAACATTTGCATCCCTGGTACAGCCTAGAGATGTTTGTGTGTTTTGAAGGCATTTACAAGATAGTAGCAAGATGCTTGTGAATGTCATCCCTAGATATTAGTACAAATGTGCTTCTGTATTTAGATAATACACTCCTTCCAAACTCATTCAATCTAGCATTGCCTTGTTGGCTCTTTTCAAACCCTGATAAGGAAAACAACACTGGAAAAAAAAAAAAAGACATTATTTCTTTCAGTATGTGTTTAAAAGAGCATACTTGTATTTGCTGACATACTGCAGGTTAAGATGCTTCCAGTTAAGCTTGTAGCTTTTCAGTGAATTTGCTTGCTAGGAAGCCAGACCTCACTGCTTTTTCACTTTGAAATGGTGCTGGTTTGTTCTAATCCTTCTCTGCATGTCAAAACCCTTTAAACCGTTGGCCCTAGTCCATGGATTTTTCCATACAAGAGCGTGACTTACCATATTTGATACCCTAAAGATTAGGGGCCTGTCGAGATTTCCTGGACTGCTTGATGCTTGTATTTTAGTGTGCCTGCTGTGAGCAGCAGGATGTGAAAGTGGACAGGCAGATGAATCACTGGACTGATCTCATGTTATTGTCGCTTGGTCAGTTGATAAGGGAAAGAGATGAGAAAAGTGGGCTTCCTCTGTATGTCAGATTGGGAAATGCAGCTGGAAAAGCAAAATAATCTTGCTGTAATGCATCAGTGGGACTAAGAATAGAAGTGATGCAGCTGGTGGAAATGGCCCTTAAATACGAGAAGCCTTGCCCTGTTTGAAGCCTTCCCTGTTTGTCCTCTGCAGCTGTAAGCCTTCACTTGGGTACCAAGGCCTAATGGCCAGGGGGTGTGTGTGGTAATAGGCCTGTGCCCTAGTGGGAGCAGTTTGGATTTTAACCCTTTGATACATGTTCTGTGGGGGGGGTTGTGCATATGTCCATGTGCAATTTTTTTCTTTTTTTGAGAATAACCATTGAATGATATGGAAGAGCCTAATCCAATATGCAGACATTGTTTTCACTTCATATTTTCTCTGGTATCAAACTTCAGGGCTCTAACACTGATTTTTTTTGGGGGGTTTTTTAAACTGTAAATGGAGACTTCTGGGAGTGTTATTTTCAGTGGTTTGCTTTGTATTATCTATAATATAAAGTTGATATATGTAACAAAAATTGGTGGTTTTAAAAATTGATTTATATTACTTTCTCCCATGTATATTAAATTGGTTTGATTTCCTTTTCCCCCCAAGAGACTAACATTTGTTTTGTTTTCTAATCCTTAATTCATTGTCTTATAAAAATCAGCAAGTTATAACCTGCTTCATATTATAAGACTGAATTACAGTTAATTAAAAGTAGATATTTGTAATGGACATTTTAACAGAATCTTAATTGTGATAACAGGATGCAACTCTGTAGGGGTTATCATTAGGATGATGACATTTGCTACTTGTGGGGAGTGTTAGTTGTTTGCAGTATTCCTCACGTTTATTACAGAGACTATTGCAGCTACCTCTGCTTTTAATAAAACTGTTCTTGGAACATGTTAATATTTCAGCATACAGTGATATTTGCTATTTGCCTCTGGACCACTGTCAGTACTTTGATTATTTTGCATTATTAACTGAAGTTTGCTCCTATAGTGATGCTTTTATAATTGCTTTGTCTTTGGTAACAAAACCTTTTCAATAAGAGAGCATCTTGAGAGAGGTTCTGTTTTGGTGGTGTCCTGGGGTAGGTAGTACCAGCCACTTGTACAATGTGATAGCATTGCATTTAGAATATTAAAAGCTCAAAATACAAAGAACAGGGAATATTTGTATCTAGTGAATAATCAGGAGCACAACTTGGCTTATAGAAGAAATAATCTTTCATACAAAAAAACATCCAACCTTGAAATCTGTTATAGTTTGTATTAAAGAGCGGGATGGAGTCAGAATTTCTTTTTAATGGGAATAAAGTCAGCCTCAGTGAAACTGTGAGAGGGTAGTTGTTGGAATAGTGTCAGTGCCTGAGCCTTCTGTAAAAGAAGGAAGCTCAAGGATGAGAATGAAGTGAGAGCTGTGCTAAGAGGAGTGATGAGGGTAGGTGGGACAAGTCAGAGAGTAGTGTTGGGCTCACAAACTCTTCATCACCTTGTTTCAGATTATAAACTGTTTTGAAACCACTGAATGTAAGACAGTGGGTCATGAAACTGCTGACTCCCTGGGGTAAGAAAAGGGTGGTCTGGTTAACAGCCCCACATCCCTGGAGTTGTGGCAGGAGGTGCCAATTGTGGCACCAAAGCCTGGATGTGCATGGGGGACAGCCACTCTAGAGCTGGAGGGGCTGCTGCCTTGCAATACCAACTCACCTACCAGAAGCCTGCCCTGGCAGTGAGGGAGTCAAAAAGGGAGATCCAGTGGTCAAGAGGGGAGGATTTCCCTGCCTGGGTCAAGTGTCAATGGGAGCAGGGTCTGGTGGTGGCTGTGTTTCAAGGGTAGCCATAGGGATAGTGAACCTGAGCGAAATGGGAGGACACTTGAGACTTGAGATCTGGACAAATGCAATGTTTCTGTGTTGAGTGATGCAGAAAGAAGAACTGGTGTAATTGAAGGGAGCAGTTGGGAGAAAGGGCTGAGGAACTCTGTGACACTGGTGGTAGATGAGGAGCAACTACTTGAAATTAGTGTAATTGTAACAGCAAAAGCTGTGTTCACTGTCTCTAACTTAATCAAATTACGGGAATATTTTTCAATAGTTAGGTAATTTAGGAGCTTACTCATAATTTCAAAACACTAGGTAGTTGTATTCCTGGCCTTAAACTGAGGTTGGGTATAGCTCCAGGTTAATCTTCAGCTAACACATTTCTGCTACTGCCAGTTAGTTTAACCACTTTGTTAAGCGGTTTAAGTCATGTACTGTGTCAGGTGTTACCTGCAAATCAAGAAAGAATCAAAGGAAATTGATAGAAAAACCAAAGCTTTGATTGTTGAGGGGTTGCTGAACTTGATCCTCAGGGAAGTGGTGAGTGTAGTTGTTCGTGTCATTCATAGTGCTCTAAATCAGGATGGTTTGTAGGGGTTATGGATCATGGTGGTTAGCCAGGAACAGTTTCAGGTGTCTTGGGTAGAAGACTTTGAGCCTTGCCAGAAGGCTCATTGAAAACAACATCCATACTGTTGCATCTGTATTGTTTTTCTCTTACACCTGGAATATTGGAAAAAAAAAAAAAATTGTTCTTCTCAGTGGTAACCTCCTCTGGTATTAGTGTCTTCTATTGCTGTTATTTATTAATGCTGTTTATTGACTTATTTGTTGCACCCTCTTCCCTGAAAGATAATTAAATATGATGAGTCTACTTGCTAGCTTGTAATGGGAATGGTGGGAGCATAAATTTGGGATTGATTGGTTTCACTGAGGTGACAGGAGTACAGGACTAGCCAGTTTGGTGAAGCTTCAGGGGCTCTAGGGTGAAAATCCTTGGTCTTTAAAATTGTGTTTTCCTCCATGAATTACAGGATTGTTTCTTTGTGCTTTCCTCTCTAGTTTAATAAACCAAGCAATGCAACTTCCTTACTGTACCTAGTTTCTGATTTTTGTAATATTTTCTTTTTATGGTGGTATCCATGTAACTGATGAGCAGTGTACTTGGATTAACTATGTATCGCCTTGGTATGCAGGAAGTTTAGCATGGGCAGTGTTGCCAGTTCCTGCTTGATAGTAGTATTTTAACCATCTCAAGTTACTTTTTTTCTTTTTTTCTCAAAGCTCCTTTAAAAATGGGATGTCTTTCCAAGTCTGCCTGTCTGCATTGAAAATGGTGACTTTTTAAGTCTTAAAACTTGGAGGTTTTGATTGGATGAACAAAGGAACCCAAGACTTGTTTAAAAAAACCAATGCTCTTAAAACTTGTAGTACACTTCATTCTGCAGACAACTAAGTACCACTTTATTTAAAATGCTTTTTGATCGAGGGCAGTTGCTGGGCTGACGGCAATGACAGTGACTCAGGCCCCTGCACTGCTTCTTTCTCTCCTTCAATTACAGAGCCATGAAGGGCAGCTAGCACAGGTGTAGGTGTCTGTAAGTAGGTGGGATGAACCTGCCAACTGGCAAGAACATTATTTGCTAAAGTTATTCTTCGGGCTGTAGTTTCTGGGCTGTGACTGTGAATAATTGCTGAGCAATGGTTAAGGGAGCGTTTTGTCCATGTTGGTTTGCAGAATGAAATGGCACTGGCTTACTGCATGCAGATGGTGAGTCCTGTAGGCTGCTGCAGTGATCTCAGTAGGAGACTGGAAACTACAAATTACCTTTGGAAATCAGACTACTTGTGTTTTTTGCACATAAATATGTAGTCAGATTTGCAGATTTAATTCCTCCCCTGGAGTACTGAATGAAATAGTACATTGGATTACTTCTGAGCGCCCCCCTGCCCCCCAAAAATTCTAAAGTGATGAGGGAACTGTCAGATAGGGAAGAAGCAAATATAAAGCAAGGAAAGGAAAATAACCAGAGCAACTGTGTCTCCTGTCAAAAGTATGAGGGCTATTAGAACAAGGAGAGAAGTAACAACGACTAACTAGGGAGGCTGGTGGAATATGATCAGGTATGTATCAGGTAGATCTCCGAACACTTGTAGCTGCTGAATCTGTCAGTGGAGCTGTTTTGAGATGGTCAGTGCTTGATGGGAACATGGTATAGTTAAATGTAGGATTTCTCCCTTTTCTGAGCTACAGTATACAGAGGGATAATTATTCGTAATAATGCCAGTCTGCACTTTGAAGAAAGGGCATGCTAGGAGAAAAGACATTAAAATTATTAATGGAAACAGTTGTGGTCAATTGATCAATTTTAGGGAGTGTACCACCTTATTAAAATAGACACTCATCAGCCACATTTGTAGGATGCCAGCCAAATAGACTCCTTAAACTGATTAATAGCATCACTGCTGTCACATAGTGCCCCCGGTTTAGAGCCTGAATATGTACCCGCACCTTCATGTACGTAGGTATCATGCTGTTTTCTTGAAAAAACATCGGTACATTTCTAATGAAAGGCAAAAGAAGGGGTCCAAATTGTAATGAATGCAGTGATGAAATTTACTGTGGGTTGAACAAAGGCAGGAGTAGGAGTGGGATATAACTGCCCACTGTGTAGAGCAGGGTGCAGTCAGCTGTTGACTTTTTTCCTGGAAGTGTAATTCTGAGCCTGGAAATGAGGATGGCTGTGTTTTTGGTGTACATTACAACTTGTGTTTGCTTGGTTTTCTTTGCTCATTTTTCCCAACTTTGGGATAAATTGTGAAAGCCTCTCTTCTCTTAGCTGCTCTGGCTGTGCTAGCTAGAGAAGTCAGTTCTGGTTATGCTTATTGCCAACTCTATTTTAGAGGAGCAAAATAGGTTTGTTTGAGCAGTTTGGGGTTTTGCTAATTTATTTTGCACTGATTGACATACTGAGGTGAGACTAGCACACATAGCTCAGTAGGCACTTCTGAAGACGTGACCATCTCCAAGCTGGGGCTTGGTGGAGCAAAGTGTTGACTCTTGTTGTCTGTGCCAGCTGTGGGGGCATCAACATGGGTTTTGTAACCATCTTCTGGTCATGTATAAACTTACAGCTTGTTTAGCTTTCTCTGCTGTTTGTGGGAATGATTCTGTTCCCTCTTCTTTTAAAATAAGTTTAATGGGCACAGCTTATTCTGGTTTTGCTTATTCTCTAAGTGGTTTTGCTGTGAAAGTTGGCACAGCGTGCTCAACACTGTGGTAAGGAGAAAGCCACACGTTATTTTGTCCACAGTGGGATGATGGTTAGTGCTGCTCTCAACTTCTTTACAACATCTTGCGCAGTGTAAAATGAGAAGACATGCCAGGGTTTACATGTGCTACTACATATAAACAGATTTTTCCATTGTCCTGGTGTTCCAGCTATGAGGAGACTCTCTACCAAGTTTTGAGCTGTGTAAGGGTAGTATTTGCCATCTGAGGCAGAATTAATTTGTTTCAGACATTCCTGTGTTTCAGACTTTCTTGAAGGCTGAATCTCCGGTACCTGTGCTCTGTTACCAAACCATGGGATGTTTGCTACAGTTTGGTTGACCAAGAGCAGATTTTGGCACAAGTCTGCAGTGAAGTTGTGCTTGTTCCTTTGTACTTGTAACATGGGTCCTTAGGTGGTCAGCCACCTTCCCTTAGATCAGGTAGTCAGGGGGCTGCCATCACCATGAGGAACATCAGATGCACTGTCCACACAGAAAGCGATGTGTGTCATAAGGAAACTGGTGACCTTGTCCTTAAACTCTGGCTATTTAATTTATAACTGCATACATGTGCAACGAATGTTTGTTCTTCTGATGATCTCTGGGATTCAGCTGCCTCTTAACAGGAAATAAAGAAAATCCTTGTTTTGTTTTTAAATGGGTTAGAATATAAATGAAGGTTGTCTTGCAACTCTGAGAAGAGAGCGTAAGTACTGTTGCCTGTACTGCAAGTAGAGCTGGCTTGGTTCTGGACCAAGCGTAAACCTAGTTTGAATAAAGATATCAAACCAGAAGAGGGAGAGTGGGTGATAAAATTTGGTAATGCTAATCCTTATTAGCAGGGCAAAATAAGAATATGAAACTTCTGTGGTTAAGTCTTTTTCTAGGGAACCTCTATAGTCAATCTAATCTCTTGAAAGATCTGCTGGAGCAGTTGGTCTTCATCCCTTTCCCTACTGCAATGATATGGAAGAATCACTGGCACGTCTTTCCCTCTTATCCTGCTTGAAGCACGAGCAGTTTTTCTGTGGGATACCTTCCTTTTGAATATCACACTTTAACTTAATTTTTAGCACACTTAATGACATTTGTTTTATCTGAAGTGCAAACAGAATGTAGAAACACAACATACATAATTCCAACCTGAAATTAGGAATAACCATTTTTAAAGTAAAACCAGTTTTGTAATCTTTCAGATGTTTGTAAGTACTTATGAGTAGAAATCTTGGATAGTCAGCAACTAGAAAGTAATATGTACTGTTTTGCTGTAGAAGATCTGAAAATAAGGGGAAAAGAACACTTTAAAAATTACAGTTCTTTATGGGTTCAGAAACATAGTTACATTTTACAGCTTGGCTGAAAATCCTGTGTTGTTTTGATGATATATTAGAAAGTATGCTTTTGGCAGATTCCTGAAGACAGTTGTTCACAGAAAATATTTAATCAATTCACCAAAAATTTGTGGCTGTATGTCTGCATGTTTTTATATTAATATACATTGAGATATATATATATATATATATATGCATGTGTGTATAGATATATATGTATAAAGCAGTAATTGATGTAATAAGAAGAGGCCCACCAAGTCCTTTGACTTTCTGAACAGGCTGGTAAATAAAATTTTAACTCTGATGTGGAGTTTGAACTGTATGCAAGCATAAGGTGGTGAACTAAGAGACCTTGTACTGAGTGGGTGCACTGTAACATGAACATTTCCTTATGTCAGAGAAGCTGTCCGAAGTGATGTGTGACTGTGTTTATCAAAATTTTATTTTATTTAGATCTAACAAATCCCAATGCCATTCTTTTTAAACTAGAGTTGTGAAGGGAGTATCAAGGTTTCAGAGCTATTCATTCAAACAACTGAAAGTGTCAAAGATAACAACTACTTTTAGAATAAAAATTCAAGGGGAATGTAGTATTTCACTGTTTTCCTCTGCTCCGTGCAATTTATTGCACTCTTCTAGATTGACCACTGATTATTACCTAAATCCAGGCATTTGAGGACTTCATTACTTTGCCAGATTTTAACTCTTCTTTTAAAATTGTAACAGCATGCACACACACTTTCTAATTTCATTTGTGTACACTGATACAGTTGCAGGGCTTTTTAAATATTACTGAAAGACATCATCTTTCCTAGAGTAATAATTCTCTGAGATTATGAAATGTAGTATATTTACATATAACTATTTTTGTCAAACCAGACCCTTAAGTTCTAGGGAGAACAAAGAGTTCCTGAAATTCATCTTTAAGTCCCAGGAGGTCTGGGACTTGCCGCTGAAGCTGTTCAATTCAGAATAATTCATTAATGTCAAATAAAAGACCCTGTAAAGAATAATGTTTATTCCTCTAAGCCTCTGCTGAAAGACTGTGTAAGCACTCCTTGAAAGTTTAATCATTGAATAAACCTTTTAAAGGAAGGAGGGGGAGGAGCATGACGCAAAGGTTGTGTGTTCAGTTAATGAATTGTTCATCCACATCTGGCCAGCTGCATGCTTTTTTCTATGGCAACCTGTTATTAGAGTATAATGATTTTGGGGAAAAAAACCCCAAACAACAGAAAAACAACACAGCTATACAATCAAGTGAGTGAAGGATGCGTTTTCTTGTGCTGCCAAGAGACTAATGGCATTAAGATCATTCTGGTTTGGCATAAAAGTGTTGGAGGCATCACTAAGGATGTGCATGCGCAGGAGGAGCTGCATCACCCCCCAGCATTGCAGACTGCAGCCTCCTCAGCTCAGGTACACCAGGGACTGAGCCGGTGGCAGAGCTGCTGCTTCTTGCCTTGAATCATGATGTACTTCAGTAAGTGCATGTGTCTCTTCTTTCTCTGTGCTGGATGTCATTCTTCGTGGGAGTCTGGATAAATATTTCAGTCTGTAGGAGTTCAGGAGAGCTAGGTATTGCCTAGCAACAAGCATCCCACTCTCTGCCTCCTGCTTCTCTTTATTTTATTAAAATACCAGTGAAAACCAGAAGTTGAAGCATTAAGTTAATTTTCAGAAATATTTTGAGCAGCTTAAGATATTTTTATTATGACACTACGTCAGAACAACAAAGGTGTTGGTGTGGGAGCTGGCATCTTAAGGCAAGTAACTCCGTTTGCCTTGTTTGAACAACAAATCACAATCAAAGACTAGCAAAAACTTTAGCTGGGGACAGAATAAACATTATGATTGCAGTTTAGTGAGTAATAGAATATGTAACAAGTGCTCCTTTGGTCCTGTGAGGTCTGTAAAATGTATAGCAGTTACACTTAAACTGAACGTGTTTTAAGCTGTTAATGACCTGGTTCATCTTGCAGCTTGTGATGACTGCTGGTGGGGTAGTGTATTACATTGGAATTTTAAAGTTTTTCCACTTTTTTACATACAACTTTGACAGAATGTTTTGGCTAGTTTCAGTTACAATGGTTACACAACTTTACAAAGATCCTGGGGGGTAGACTCAAGGCAAGAGAAAGGTAGGCACTTGAAGTGCAATTGAGGTTGATTTTTGAGTGTGCTGATTCAGTGCAGTACTGCACTGAATTTCAGCCTCTCGTGTTTCTTTTCAGTTCTAAATGTTGAGGACAGTTTCAAGTCTGCAGATTGTGGTTAATGTATATTTTATCTGTAGCTTCTGCAGAATGTCTGCATTATGGAGTTTATGAGTTTTCCTGCAGGAATTGGAGACATAAGAAGAAAGGTGAAGTATGTGGCTGCTATTAATACAAAGGTAGCCATCCTCAACACTGGGTCAAGGATAACCTGTGTTTCTTTGTCTCTGAATGCTGCTGAAACCATGCCTTCAGTGATCTTGCCTTACTTGATGTTCAGGGTGGCCTCCATGAGTTTGGAAGAGGTCACACTCC
Organism: Athene noctua; assembly: GCF_965140245.1. Classification (NCBI taxonomy): domain Eukaryota; kingdom Metazoa; phylum Chordata; class Aves; order Strigiformes; family Strigidae; genus Athene; species Athene noctua. Next base: position 219,994,635 of record NC_134037.1, read on the forward strand.
ATCTTCGGGGGAGTTTGGTGTGACTCAGGGCCTTTGAAAAGGATTGCAGAAGTATAAGTGCAGGTTTAAAGGCTTTCAAGAAGAAAAGTGCATACTTTTAAAGGAAAACAAACGATGCAAGAAGGTGATTAAGAAACACATGCTGAAATACAGGGTTTGCTTTGTAGAGGGAAAAGTTAGTATATCTGGATTCAGCAAAGGACTTAACTTTGTGAATGAAGGGCTCTTTTCCATGTATGTCCCCATATCTGTCTGAGCTCAAAAAGAGGGAAAATAGCATGAAGAGTAATTTTTAGCTGTGTTAATGGGAATTCACTTAAAAGTTAACGGTACGTAAAAGAGATGCGAAAGCAATGCCAGCATGACCTTGTTTTTTAATTAATTAACATGGGTTTATATGTTCAAAAATGTTACGCTTGTAGAGTCAAGGGCAGCTCTACATGTGTAGTGACCTCTGTTTGTCTAGAAATATGCTCAGCATGATTTTCCTGAAACCCTTCTTGTGTTCCTTACTCTGGTCCATGATTCCTGCTCAGCTGCTCTGGTGGGTAGGGTAGGGATGCCAGCCATGGTGGGGCTACCAGGGCATTTATTCTGATCAAGACCGGTTTTCAAAATGGACTAGGTGTTGTCATTTCTGTTTGTTTTTTGCTTGCTTTAGGAGGAGTTGTCTAATGTTGGGTGGCATTCATAAGGTTTATAAATTCCTGGGGTCAGAAAACATGTTTTTAAGATGATGGTTAGCCTTTGGCTGGAAGTGGATATAATTCTGTGTTTGCTACTTACATTTCTTTCTTTTGGTTAAAACTGGTGGTTTGTTAGGTGCTTTGCTTATGATTACTTAAAGACCCCTTTAGACATCAAGGTTTTGAATCAGGAGTATTGTGCATTTGTCTTATTGGTAAATTTTCTTCTGGTATAAAAACCACTTGATACAAATGGAAGATGCTTCTATTTGGACTTTTCATGTCTATTTCTATATTTCTAATAGTAGAAACTGAGATTTCACAGCAAGGCACTGAAAACCAAAGTCTAGAGCAGATTCAACAGCGGTGCAGAGTGAATGCACTAGATCTGTAAGGATGCATGGTCCTATTTTCATATGTCTTTCGAAGTTATTTAATCTGAAGGTGAAGCTTTTCAGCTGTTCTGAAAATCAGGCAACAGGTTTGTGATGTTACTAGTTAAATGCTGGTTTCAGATGAACTGTTTGCTCTTCATCTTTTCCCCAAAAGCAGCCTAAAATAGATGCAGTGAAGAGGCCTGTGGCCTGTGTGGGTGGCATGTGTGGCAAGTGTGCATTGGCCACCAAAATCAGTGCTCTTGGTCACCCTGGTGGTTAGTGCTAGGGGATAACCCCTGTCCTACCATCAAACCACAAGATGGTGGAGCAGGACTGTGGGAAGGTTGCACTGCTGGAGCTTGTGATGTGCCCTGCTTGTGCTTCCCAAAGGGGACGACAAGCAAAAGCCCTTCTGTGAAGGAGAGCACGCTAGTGATGCAAGGATGTGGGCAATTCGGTGCTTGATAAATTGTGCAGACTTGGAGAAAATTAATAAGCAAACCCAATTATTTATCACTGTTAACAAAGTAGCTTTTTCATGAGGAGGGCTGTTGTACATGATTTGATAACTCAAAACCAGCTGTGGCTATGGCTAGTTGGATAGCAGTATGTTTGCACTTCTGAAACACATACCTATGTTTGCTGTGTCACCATGGCCACGGTAACCTAATAGAACTTTGGCAGTCACATGTAACTTGAAGCTAAGCTGTGTTGTAGGATTGTGTGTGTCTGTGTGTAGGGAGGAGTAATGAGAAAACCTAGAGAACTGGAAACAATTACAGGTCAAACTCTGTCTTCCTCTGACAGAGACCCCATGAAGCTTTTGAATAAATTATATTTATTTTAAAGAATTTGGTGACTACGTCATTTCCACCACATCATGCAAGTCCAGGACATGGAAAACCTAGTACACTTGTCCCGTTTTTGAACAGTAGCACAGAGAAAGAGCAGCTAGTAGAAACTCAAAGATGATTCTTCAAGTGTTCAAATATTAAAAAATAAAAAAATAATAAAATCTGCTTCATGAAATAGAAATTTTGAAGCAATCCAAGTAATGCCAAGGGTGGTTAAGTATTGGAAAGAGTCTACAAGATGCAGGGTGCATGAGTCAAATGGTCTACAACAGTTAACATGCTCTAAGCCTACAGTATTTACTTACATCTAGTTGTAGTTGTGTCGGTGTTTACAAACTTTTATGATTCATATGAAAATTTGGAAATTTTTTCTATTAACTTTAATATTTTCTTAGAAATAAATTAAGTGCATGGTGTTTAGTCAGTATAATAGTAGCATAGTATATGAATATTTACTAATTTTGCATGCTTAGGGGAGCTTCTTGTCTTGTTTTCAGTGTAAAAGTTTGCTTACTGTTTGGAAAGCTGTTAGTCATGTTGTTGTGTATACAGCAGTAATGAAACTACTGCTGGATTGTGGTTTAAAAGCAGGCAGGTGATGCTCCACTGCTATTTGAAAGATGACCTTATTTTGAGTGATGCACAAATAGCAACAGACTGTTTATGATAACTGACAGCAGATTTAGATTCTTGACTTCACACCATTTCCATTATTAAGAGACATTTGTAAGTAGCATTTGCTTCCAGATATATGCATGTATTCTGGCAAGAGGTTTAAGACATCCTATTACTTAAATTTTAGACATCTGAAGCTTCCCCCCCACTGCGCCCCCGCCCCCCCCCCAGCTTTAAAAAAGTTAGACTACTGGATTAGTATATCTTAAACTGGAATGAGTTTCCCTAAAGTGTAATACAGTGTGTAAATCTCTATATACATTTTTCTTGTATAGATTCATATGGAAACATAACTAAAATAATAATAATGTATCCATAAGAAACCTTTCAAGAAATACATACAAATTTTGTAATGGTCTTACACTGTTATTTCCTGTGGCTGGAATATTGACTGAGCTCACTAATAGATGTAATTAGGTTTTTAATGCATTGTCGTCCACATCTCACATAATATTTCTGGGAAACACATTTTGAAATACCAGTAAAGAATATTCACACTCGGTAACTGCTGGAAAGTTTACCTGTACAAATGCAGGGTACTGATTTATAATGGGCCCTGAAGACTAATTAAACCACTTGGGATTTAGTGTGCTCAAGTAGCAGCTCAGAAATTAAAGACACTGAGAGCATTGACTAAAATCATTAGTTAAGAGGAAACATAAGGCTTTCTCCAGTTGTAGTTACCCAGTTTTGTTTAAAGTGCTTATAAACTACTGTGGAGCAGACGTCCATGGTTAGGCTTTTTATTTGCATATACAATAATATTTGAGAAATTAATGAACCTCTTAAGAAAATATATCTATTAAATTATTTCATCTTTGTTTTTTCAGGATTGAAGTGGATCTAGGGACGAATGGATGACTGAATATTCATATGAAGAGGAAAGCCATAAAAGTTGGTTGACATTTTTACAGCCATATGTATTATACGTATTACTGCTATTATCAAAAATTTATATTGTGTTACAAAACATAACAGATGAATTAACAGGTCTGAGATTCATATGCCATATTGTCTTTCGGGCCTGGGAATACTATAGCTTAACACAGCTGTAGCTTAACGCAGCAGTTTCTGACCAAACCTGAATGTTCAAAGGAAAACCTAGTAGTACGTTAAGGAAACAGGTAATTCCTTTGAAGCCAGGTGTTTGAATGGGCTGATGCATAGTGGTGTTCATTATTCTTATGTTCAAGGATGAAGGGAGAATGAAAGAGGCATTGTTTTCCATTACAGCTACTGGCTATGAAGCTTAATATATTGTGGAGTGGCCACAGATGCCACTCAAATGCCAAATGCAGACTGACAAATGCTGCTGAAGAAGTCAAATAGGATATGATATCTTTGAAACCATCTTGGTGCTTTGTTTTCTTATCACAGAGAGATGGCTGTCTTAGAGCATGCATTTTCTGTGCTAGTTAAAAAGGAAGAGGCTGTTAGTGGACCTCTGTGCATTACTGACTATTGTTATGATTTGTAAGACGATAAAATTTAGTAGGCTTTGACATCTGTCAATCTGACTTGTGAACTATAGGCTTTGGCTGGGATGCTGTGTTAACCAATGCCTTCCAAGGCTGTTTAAACAAAGCTGACTGTGCCTGTGGATTTGTATTGGAGCAAATGAATTGTAATGGCAAATGCCAGGTGTGGTATGTTGGGATACAGGGCACGGTCCAGTGGGATGTTGTGCAGCAGCTCAGTAACGCTTTCTGGAAGCTATACCAGTCAAGGAAGAGTATGTTAGGGTGGAAAACCTCTTTCCTAGAGAGCCTTTTTCAACACCTGAATCTCAGTAATGGGTTGGAACAATCAAAAAACCATAAAACCGCTCAGATTTTTTTCAAAAGCATGCTGTCAGTTCAATACCAGAAATGTAAGGCTGTAGCTCTATTAACTTGAGCAATGTAGTTCAAGAAGACAAAGTTTCTTATTTATCTCAGTGCTAATTTGGTTTTATCAATTATTTAGTGGTTCAGAAGTTTATTTTCTTCTTGGGTTTAATTCCTCCTTGGGTACAATGCAGTTCCTTCTGGTTCAATGTGAAGTAGTGGCAGAAGGAAGGAAGAACAGGAGGACAGGGTGATCTATTTCTTGTCAAGCCGTAGTTCCACTCTCTCATGCCCTTCTGATGACATCCCGCAGTAGTCGTGAGGAAGCTGTGCAAAACATGTGCAGATAAGAAGGGATACTAAGATAATTCTTTACATGTTTTTTTGTTTGACAGTCTTTGCAAATGCAGGGCAGTGAATCCAGCTGTTAATTTTTGTTAGGAAAGTACCATGATTAAATCATATCATGGAACAAGAAAAAAATGTGGTTATGTGGTTATTCAAAGTATGAGGCTAAAAAAATTCCATTTCTGGGAAGACTGATTCCAGAAAACTTAAAACAGTAGAAGTGGAGAGAGCTCCTCTGTGGTCACCGTTAAGATCAGTTGATAAAGTTCTGGCTCCAGTAGGAAAGAGATTGTGTTTCACCCAGGACCCTGCCTCAACCTTTCGCTTTATTGCTGCTTTGCTAACCAAGTTCTCAAAATTTTCCATTGCTAACATGAGTATGTTGGTATATCACTGGGGGCATGAACAACTCGGGTTGCATTATCTGTATGTTATACTACTGTGTTTTAGGTCTTTGTTCATCTGCTTCAGACCATATAATAATATATGTAAATGTGGTTTTCTGTAAACGAATGACAACATATATGCAACCTAGTGAATGAAATATGAACATAAATTTTTCTGTCTCATAAAATGAGGTCAGATGAATCTTTTCCAGAAAAATGAGAAATATACAAAATAAACCTGATGGCATACAGGTATCTTCAATGCATGCAGCTTACAATGCTTTTATGTTTTCCATAATGGCAGCAACTGAATCCAGAGGTTCAGTTCTCTTTTGAATCTGACATTTAAAGTTTATGTTTTTTAGCCTTCAGTGTTTGTATGTGGATGTATGGAGATGAGAGACCAGGATAGGAGCTGGTAAGGAAATGGGTAAATGACAGGGACGAACTATAGCTCAGAAAGTCCCAGGCAAAATAAAGATCAGGACTTTAAATGGAAAACAAGTGGGTAGGACTGAAAGGAGGTCAGAAATTGAAGGGGAGAAGAGGTTGGTCAGATTGTAAAGGCAGGTCCGGGTTGTACTTAAAGAGTGGTCTTGGGTATGGTTTCACACTGGTTTCATGAACAGCTTGCAGTAGTAGTACTGGGCAGTTCATGTGATGGGCTTAATGATGTTCTAAGTTATTTAATGCTCAAAAAATGATAAATAACACAGAGCTGTGTTGAATTCAGTGGTGTTAGGAGATAACTGCTTATTTCCTAAAGAGGTCTATGTGGTAAGCTCCAGTAGTATTGCTGTCTCAACCTGTGCGTCATCTCTTTTTTTTTTTTTTTTTAAAAAAAAAAAAAAAAAAACAAACAAAAACAAACAACCAAAAAAACCCAAACCAAACAAACCCACAAGAGCAAACTTTGGCTCAGCTGTTTAGAGGGAGGGACTCAGTACAAGGGGGTGTTTCTTGAACTCTCCAGAGATCACCCCATCTCAACAGTCTCCCAACCTCTGATGTGCCCTTGCTTCACCTCCCCTGACTCCTGTGCAGAGCAGGGCATGGGAGGGTGCAGGTCCTATGAGCTGCTGGCTACGTGCGTGGTGCTGCGCAGTGGTGCCCAGCTGATGCAGTGAGGGCAGGACTGCCGTTCAGGGTGACCTTGGCAGCCTGAACAAATGGGCTGGCAGGGACCTCATCAAGTTCCACAGAGGGAAGAGTCTGGGAAGGAACAATGCCATGCTCCACTGCAGCCTGGGCAAGCCCCTGAGTTGCCTCATCTGGCTTGAAGCTATCCTGGTATTGGTTGGACTTCAGACACAATGTACTTTCAATCTTTACTTTTTTGGAGATTTTTTAAGTCTGATCATGATAAAAATGGTACTTTTTTTTTTTTTAATGTGCTTTAAAGGTGTTTTGAGGAAGCTTTATCTTCTTATTTGTATAGTCAGAACATTAGTAGCAGTGTGGTGATATGTTTGGTTTTTGTTGTCAGCTGTCCCCTCCATATCTATTACAAGCAAATGCAGTTTTCCTAGAAAGAAAGTGACTGCTCTTAAGTGGTCTTTCACATCTAACATCATTAAGTGGATTCTTGGAGTATAATTATGAATAGAAGCATCAACATCTTAAAATATGTTAATCTCAAGGGAGTTATTTTGCATTGGCCATCAATCTAACCCTTCTGTCATGTGTTTTTCAGTTTAGATTCTTCTCAGGCAAAGAGGCTGTAGTTTGATGTTTTGTCTCAATCATGATTATAAATATCTTTGATAAAATGATGTAACATATGACCACTTAAAAATGACTGATGGCTCCATTCAGCAAGGCAGGGAGACTTTGAAGTTCTTTTGGTTTCATCTACTGTCTAGCATTTATCAAGATGCGTCCCTTAATGGTCAGTTGGTGGTTGATATTTAATTAATATTTCACAGTGTAAATAGATAGCAGGCAGTTTGTTGTCTGGAGCCGAGTCATATTCCTAGGACAGGTCTGGTTTTACTTACTGTCACTGAAAAATGAAAAACCTCTGCTGAAACTGTAAACTGGAAGGGAAGCTTCTACCCAAACCTTCAGGAAAGGGAGGAGCAGCACAGATTTTCTGTTCCTTACATTGACTGCTGCATATTATTCTGTCTCTTGCTTCCATCTTTTCCCACTGGTCTGCAAGAGGGCCGTGCACAGTGAGCAGCATAGTCACCAGGTTTGCTTACTGTCAGCTCAGCCTGGCTGGGAGTGGAGTGACATAGATTTGGAACTAATCTTTTTCCAAAGAGAAAAAGGTGCTTGAGATGCCTGAAGTGAACCCCTTCAGCTTGATGCGTTTGCATTGCATATGGACTTGTTCCCCTCCCATTTGCCTTTGTAAAGTTATTGAATGATTTCTGAGAAGACTTTGGTGTTCCCTATTAGTCTTTCCTTATGAACAGCAGTACAGAATTTGTTCTACACCACTTCTTTTTTCATTTCTGCTGGGCAGTTGCTTTCATAGCCTAAATGGTTTCTTGTTTATGGGTCCTGGGTCTTGGCTCCATTCCATTCATTTCCCAACTATTTTGGTGTGTTTACACACTGCTCTTCAGCAGCTGGCTTGGGGCAGGTGTCCAAAGCTCGCACACATACATACACACAAAATCAGTTCATCAGAGTTAGGGCCAAATCATATTTAGTGCTTGGCTTGTAATTGGACCTTGTTTAAATTAAGTTGGACTACAGTTTTGAGGGTTTGTTCCTTGTATTTTGTTCCTGCCAGTGTGGATTAGGGGGCAGACATCTATGGAAGATCATAACTGTTGCTTTTAAGTTTTGTATCTCAAAAATGCGATATATTTTAGAAGTGTTATTTTAGTGATTGAAGATAGCTGTTGTCTTTCTGCACCCTCAAGCTTCAGAAAGGCAACGGAAGTAGGCACAGGGTCAAAGCCTGCTCTGCTGCAAAAGCTTCAAGCTTTGCTTTAAAATCAATAAATAGAGATCTTTGTGTGTAATAAATAAGGTTATGTTTTCAAGTAGTCAGCGCAGAGCTGTCCAAGAGGCTTTGCTCAGAATTGGGAGAAATGTGTCTTGCCCAGTAGCCACTCAGCATCAGTGTGTGCACAGTTTGCAATCCTGGTGGCGGCACAGATTTCTGCTCTGCTTGGAGCTGCTGTGGGATGTTTCAGGTGCTCTGATTTTGCAGTAGTTGTTGAGTTAAAAACCTATTTATTTAAACAGGTTTTTGAAACAGGAAAAATGGAGAATCACATAAAAAAAGGATGGCAGGAACCTTCATGTGAGGTGGTGTGTGTGGGAATAAAGCAGCCTACATTGTAGTGTAGCTTACAGGAGACTAATTAGTCTAGAATTGACAAAATGTGACAAAACCATGAAATATTTAAAATACTGGAGTTCTTTTCACAGTTCATGTAATTAAAATTACTAAATGTCATTGTAAAGCAAAGGTAGATGTTGCTGGTGTTGCCTGAAACACTCCTCTGTGAAGAGATAGGTGGTGATGGTGAGTGTGATTAGTAAATTGTGGATGTAGGTGAAAAGTGTGTTTAAGAGCCTGCTTCAGCCTGCTTCAGCACCTATTGACATAACTCAGTGCAGTAGAGTGTCTGTCAAACTACTTCTGAAAGTTAATAAATACCCCTTAACAATTTTACTTAGTCAATGTGTTGGCATCTATCATTTGTATTACTTAGTGCTGTTGATTGTAAGGCTTGGTGTGTGATTACGTAACTTTTTTTGATTAATTTAAGTCATACAGAGCTCAAATTCTTCCTGTAATGACTGTTCTCCTGTAACTGTTACTCTGGTTTTTAAAGCTGGGGGATTTGGGGAATTTTTAGGGGAGGTGTTGGGGTTTTTTTTAAATTCCTTTTGGGAGTGAAAAACAAACAAACAAACAAAAACCTTGAAAAGAGCAGAGAACAAAGATAGCAAACTAGCCTGTGAGCATAAAATGATGAACTGCTTTATAACGCAGGTACAGATACCCTTGGTTCCCATTTCTGTATTTGAAATGCATGATATGTTGGTGTTCCCATGTTGGAAAGGAGAGGAGATACTCTATAAGCAGAGTTCCCACTTAGAAGGAGCAGAAACGGATGTCACTACCTCTTGTAGTCTCCAAAATGCATGTTGTAGACTATATGAAATAAAATGATGGAAGCAACCTGAAGATCTAGGTGAGAAATTTTGATGTGAGCATTTCCTCAGTTGAGACTGCAGCTGCGTTTAGTACCTCAGGACTGCCAAGCTTAAATGTAGAACCTGCTGTATCTGCCTTGCTATGGACATCCACTTCAAGGAGCAAACTGTGGCTGTGGTGTGAGTGATGCCATGTCCCTGCATGCCCACCGGCCAGAGTTAGCTCCCTCCATACTGCACTTGCTGCAGGCACACTGCTGGCTTTTGGAGCTTCGGTGTCCTCCTTTACCTCTATGGTGCTCCCATGCTCGTTATTGTTGTTGGAGATAATTGCAGTCCTATCAGTGTTGTGTTTTCATGTTTTCATAGCGTGTTGTGGGCTCTAGTGTGAGGCCATGCACAGGGGTCTGAGGGGGCAAGCTTGGAGGGCTCAGTAGGACCAGTCAAACTGGTAGAGGTTTGTCGACACTGTTACTTAAAAAAGCCTGGAAAGATCAGTCCCTCAAACCACAGTCTGGTTTTGGAGGAAGTTGGCTGGAGCGGTCCAGGCTAGAGCTGGGAAGTGAGCTGAGTGTGTTACTGGTTTAGCTTAGATCAGGAAATGATTCCATGAAATGTTCAGGCCTGGTGTGCTTTGGTTTGCTTTGTAGGATAGCCTTGGGCTGCAAAACCTAGGTGGCTTCTGGAAGAAACCAGACCTGAAGATGTGCTCCAAAACAGTTTACCCAACTCTGTCTCATGGGCTGTTAAAAGACACAGGCTGTGGATATCTTCAACTAAACTAAGAAGATCCTTTCCTGTTGAAACAGTACTGCTTGCTGAGGGAGATACAGACTTGCTGTTCTGCTAGGTGAAAGCTCAGGAACCTCCTAGCTGAGATTGCATAATGCCTTTCTTTGTTTAGTGGTGTTTTCAAATCAGTTTCTGTTTCAAACCAGCTTCTTTGGTTCCTCTTGAGTGGGTTCAGTCCTGGTGAGGACTAGTTGTAAGGGATGGGACATAGTCCACAGGGAGCCAGATCTCAAAGTTCCTTTCGACTTCAGTCGTTTCGCTGAAGGCTCTTTTGTCTTCCACTAGTTGGCAGACAGCTGTTAGGTATCTCCAGAGGACTGTTCTTCCCATGGGATTCTATGTCCTCCCTGAAAAAGCAGACACCTCCTCTGCCTGTAAGCTATGCTGGTGCAGACATGGTGAGTACACCATGCTCCACTTTGCTGGACTCATTCTCCAGTCCTTGGGTTTTCAAAGCATCCCTGCGCCTCCCTGCTCTTGCAGCCTGACTTTTCTGTGGCACGTTCTCGTGGGAATGAAAGAGCAGTCACTGAGCTCATTTCACCTTTTATTCCTAGAGCACTTAGAGAACAATTATACTAATTCTAATAATGACTAAATTTATACTACTCCAGAGAGGGAAGCACAAGGCATTTAATTTCAAAGCTGTTTGACAAGACCATTTTGATGTGTGTATTTTCAGAAGTGTGACACAGGTTTTCAAAGCGCCTAATGGAGAGAAAAATGTTTAAATTCATACTCTGAGGTACTGGTTTCTAAGAAGCTGAATACTATTGAGCTCTGTCGGGCATGATCCATCAAATAAAACAAGTTTAAACTAGAGATTTACAGGACTTACTACTTCTGCTTGTTTCTTAATGACCTGTTCCTGGTCATTAGTTATCAGGATGTAAGTGTTTGCATGGAGAAAAAAAGGATACTTCTGTTGTGGGAGGTATTAATTCTCAGTACTGTGAAGCTGCACAGCTAACTGCATTTTAGAGTTAATCTTTACTTTTCAATGAGAAGGGAAACCCCCATGTGGGGTGGTGCTGATTAAGATACATTGAACCAGAAATTGAAATACTGCATATGCTTTCTTGTTTCCCTTTTCCTACATATCTGACAATAACATTTAGTGCTGGAAATAAATGCATTTGGATTTTTAGTATTTTTGACATGCCGTGGAGAGAATAATGTCAAACAATGGCAATTTGTCACTTCTCATATGAAGGTGTAGAAGAACATGTTAGAATTCAGTAGCTAGCACGTAAGGAGAAGGCAGTTATTTTAATACTGATATCCACTGCTAACAGACCTGAATAATGATTCCACTGGATACAGTATTTCATATACCCAAGGACATGTGTCTAAAAGAGAGAATAAGCTCCTGGTATTAATCTAAATCTTGACCCGCTCTTAGGCTTCCCACATGGTGCTTCATGTGTACTCCTGGTGATTCATTAAGTCTTTCTTGTGCAGAGGTTTGGTGATGAGTCAGGAAAGGGCAAGTCTTCTGCTTTGAGGCTGTCACCTTCTTTTGAACTTTGCTATTTACTTAGGGTTTTTTGTTGTTGTTTCAGTTCAGTTTGATAGCAGTCTGCTACAGCTGTGATTGCTGCAGTCGGCTGTGATGGATATGTGGGCATAGCTCAAGTGAAAACAAAAGCCTTGGCTTTCAAACATTATAGGTAAACATGCACTGAGTTTCCGCCTTAATTTCTAAGTAATATAGAAGTGTTTCAGTATTTGTTTTAGCAAAAACCCCCACTAAAGCCAACAAAAAAGATGTCCTAGAAACACTGAGATTCAAAACATTATTTCTACTTGGCTTTATTTTCCCTATTTTAGAGGAGATGGTGCAATCCCCAAAACCCAAACATTTGGAGTTAATTCTGAGACTCATTTAAAACTATATGAGCTCTGGTGATTATGAAGAGAGATGACAGTGAGAATCTCTCTTGCAAATTAAGAAATAAGGAGTTTCTGTTGGTCTTAGGAAGATGAAAATTAACTTAGATGTGTAGGTCGTCTTATTAAGTACAGTGGAACTGAGATGATGTTTGCTGAACTACTCTTTGGAGATTTACATAATGGATGAGATACAGGAGCTCCAGGCGGCATGACAGTGGAGTTTATTTTATCGCAGAATGTAAAACAAGTGAATTGCCTTAATAATCTCTGCAGAAAGCAAGGATAATTTTTTTTTCATTTTTTTTTTTTTTTTTATATCCAGAAAGAGAGCCAGAGAGTTCATAATATCCTGGCTATTCATGTACAAGAGCCAAACCTTTCTTTTGAATAATCTGGATCCCTTTAACTATTTTATTATCTTATTCAGGACTTCTAAAGCTCTTCAGGAATGGCAAGCAGCATGCATCTGTCTGAAAATATGGCTTTTACGTGGTAAAAATATACTATCTGCTGATAATTCATGGCTTGATAAAAGAGGCTCATAAGAAGTTGGGTAATTATCCTAACTGCTATTTAAATGTATGGAAAGCATTTATAAACCAAGCTCACCTGCTATTTATTTCTATAGTAATAATAGTAATTTTGAAAGTTTTAGAACCATCATAATTTCAAAGTGGGTGTATGTTGGAAAAAAGTTTTAACATTAAGAAGTTTCAGACTTTAATTTACTCAAACCAGTTCACCCACATTGGTTGGTGTGTTTTGTTTTTTTTTTTCCTACATGAGCTGATGATATCTTTTCAGCATGGAAAATGGACAAAGAAACACTGAAGTAGAAAAGTTAAATGTAGATGGTAATAACAACACTCAACTCCTACTGTGTGCTTCTAAACCCTGTTTTTGGCTTCAAGGAAGAGTTTGGCTGTTACTTTACTTTGAATATAAATGTGCCATTACTCTTTGATCTGTAGCAACAGTTTGTTATGATCAAGGCTACTTACCACTTCTGCCTGCAAGAACAGATTTACTGTTGGGCATAGCAGGTTTCCGAAAGAGTGAATGATGATCTTAGTTTCTGGTTTCTGTGAGCTATATGCAGTTTAAGGATACTTTCGTATTAACCTGATGTCAATTGCTGCTACTTGTAATAAAGTCTGGGCAAGTAATTCACCATATAATGTTCCACACAAACACAGGCATTTATTTGCCTAATATGAGACCAAGTCATTGGAAAAAAAGGGATAATTTCATGAGCAGGGTTAGTTTCTGCTTTTATTAATAAAAAACTTAATATATTTCCAGTGGTTTCAGTAGTGATGGATAATACCTAGTTGGTCTACTAAGTATGCTGTGCTTTAGTCTTAACTCCAGGATGCATGCTGGGATTAGTTCTGCCAAACTTACTCTGGATACTGGATAGTGATTATTATTTATCAGTTGATGTACAGTTAGATTTTTCTTCTTACCAATTTCTTTTTCTGGCTTGGTTTCTAGTAAACCAGTTAATTTTGTCTAGTCATGTCTGTATCAGTAACAGTTACTGCAGTATGCAAGGGAGGACGTGAAAGTAATAACCCATTTACTTAAATTTACTGGGATCTGTCCGCATCGTGGCCTGATGGGATCAGAGAACTAGGAATGTTTTATAAGGACAGAGTTGTTTTCATGAGAAAGTATTTTAAAACATTGAAATTCTTCCACTGTGGTGGCTCAGAACTCTCCCACATGGGGATCTTTAGAGAAAATAAATAAAAGATCACACCAGGTGAATGTGATTTAAAGTGTCTGTAACCGTTTCTCAAATGGCATTAAAATTCAAAGTAAAATATAAGCAAGGCAATGGAAAGGAAAAGCTCAGTTCAACCTCCAGACTTTCCAGTGCACTACATAGATGCATAGCACCAGACCCTAAGGGCACGGAAGAGGATCCTGAAGAGTCATGCTGTCTGAAGGAGCCCCCCCCCTGGTTAGGGCAGCTTCTTCACACCCTGCTTCTCCACAGCTTACCCTACTTTGGGATGTGTGTACATTCATCTCGGAGAGAAGTCTCTCATTTCTAATCCCAGCATAAGTGACCTAAAAGTATTTGTCTATGTGCATATCTAGTAAGATAGAACAAAAAGGTGTTTTTCCATGTATGGCTGAGATAGGTTCTTTTGAAAATGCAACGTTAAGCACCAGCTAGCATGGCCGTGACTGTTCTTTAAATTTATGTTCATTAAGTTAAAAATCCTGAAGCTTTCACTTGTGAAATTTTGTAGGTTATAAAAAATTTTAAAGGGAGAAAAGAGCAAGCATCTACTGGTGCTTGTGTTGTCACAGTATGGAAGTGTCTGTGTCCTTCACTTATTTCTGAGACAGCAGCTCAAGAATGCTTATTACACTTAAAGTGATGAACTCATATTCCTCACTAGTGAGGAGTGAAGCTAGGGTGTTTCCATCCTGCCTGGCTTGGACTGCTTTGAATCTTGGGGGGTGTTTCAGTAGCCATCCAAGTTGCACAGTTGCTGGTTACTAACTTCTTTGTAGACCATTCAACATGATGAGCATGTGAAGTACTTAACAAGTACCTACCTTGTAAAATTTCAACAAAAATTTTCCAATCCAGGCATAAACCTTTATATCTGACCCTACAGCAATTGTATGACAGCTGATGATGGTAAAAACATGAAGGATTATTTGGTAATTTATTTTAAAAGGCATGCTTTACTTAAGTAGTCTTCTATAGGGTGTGATAAATAGATATGGTCAAAACAGTATTAACAGTGATCTCTTGAATTAGTCTAGTAGGTCCTGAGAGTTGATCAGCAGCATGACTTTTCTTTTTCTTCCCAGTTTTAACATATTCAGGTTAATAGTTTTGTGGGTTTGAATAATAAACATAATCCGTTGATCATGAGAGTATTCTTTCAGGTTGAAAATAAACTCAGAGCTCTGCTGTTTTTCAAATGGCTACTCAGAGAACTGTCATTACTTTAAAACAAACAACAAAAACAACCCACCTGAATGTTTCAGAGACTGTTTTTAATGTAAGAGTAAATGATGAGACTTTCACAATTTTTGCTTAAGAGTGGATAATTTATTATTCCTGGCACCAAACAGGTGATACAATTACTGTGTTTTTTCCCTATAATTCTTGAAATGCAGAATTTATTAAATGTCTTTAGACAATATAAAGTATACGTCCACATACATAATGCATGCATATGCACACAGAAGCTGGATGGAGGCTCTGTGTTGATTGCACTGAGCCACGGGATGGACACCTGAAGAAACAACACTAACAGTGGCATAGTTTTGGTGCTTTTCATGAAAAAACATGAGTTGGGTACCTAACATAGATTCTGTGAGCTTAAGTCCTGTGAGGAGTCATTTTTAAGAAAAGGTATATTTTCTTGAAAGAATTAATAAAATATTTTTTTTTCTTTACATGTGAACTGGTAACTTGGCATGAGCTTTTAACATAAAAAGCATTTTTGTGAAACATCTACACTGATTGAGGGAATTACACTTCAGATTTGTGTCCAGCATCATTCAGTGTCTGATAAACACTGCTCTTGAAACCACTGTGGCTGTAATTTTAGTGGTTAGAATATTTTAGTAATGTTTATTGAATTTCAGCATCCAGAATGATGGTGGAGACAGTTTGTCACATTATTAATGTTAGGGGTGTGGATCTCTTCAGAAAGATGCAATACACATAACACTCTATGTCTGTGCAGAAATTGTTGCTTAAAAATGAGCAGCTTAACCCATCCAGTTCTTCTGGTGCGAAGTAAATCTAATGAAAGTGTTTTATTCTATGTGAGACATAGCTAGTGTGGACAGGAAATCGTTTTCGTCATTTTACACAGTGTAACTAAGCCATGTGCTGGGAATAAATACGTGATTTATACAAGCACAATTTCTTATTATGTCCTAATGAGAGACGTTAAATATATTAGTATGACTCAGGACTTGACACATGCTATAAAGGCTATGTATGATGCCAAACAACCAATTATCTCAGTGCATTATTTCTTGAAAACCTTGACATGGGTAAGGTCACTATGCATTTTTAATGGCAGCATGATGCTAGGTTTTAAAAGATAATACAAATAACAATACTTTGTTAGACCTTCCTGCTGTGCAATGTATAATCAGGAGCACTGACTTAAAGAATGCTAATGAGGATTTAAAGACCCAGCAGGGGCACGTTTAGCAGTCACACACAGTTCTGTCAAATGTTTTTGCATAAGGCACCTCTGATGCAAAATAGAGTTCAACAGCAGGTGGGAATGTATACTTTTATCGTGTAACTTGATGTAATACTTCTATATGTTTCAGTGAGAATAACAATAATTTTCAATATTCTGGTGCTTTGCCAGGCACTGTCATTTGGCTGTGACTTTTACTGTTCATGAAATCAGCCAGGAATGGTGGCACACATGGACAGACTGTATTGTTGCATTTTCAGTAATTGAGCAATGACTGAGGGGAAACAAAGAGGGGTCTGAAGTTATCACTTGAAGTCCATACTAAGCTGTAAATGCTGTGTGCTGACCATCTCATTTACCTCTGGAATAAATCACAGGGAGTGAAATGCTGCAGAAGAACAGACAGTGGCCCACCTAGCTTAAGGTTCCTTTTTGGTAGTGATCCATACCAAGTGCTTGGCAGAAGAATGTCAGTTCATTGAGTACAAGTCTTCAGACTGGAATCTCGTGGTTTAGAGTTGGTTTAACTTCCATGGGTTTGGCATGCATTATACTTAAAGAAAAGACATAGGAATGTAAATGTGGCTGTTTTCTGTTAGCGCAAAGGACTGTCTACCTTATATATTTCCTCAAACAGCAGTCAGTAACAGATGGATGCTTAGGGAAACGATGTAGCAAGGTTGCATATGAGCAGTGGTATTGCCCTGGTACATCTTTCAAGTTTGCAATAAATCTACAGCAGAAATACTTTCATAACCAGAGGTTGTATCTGTATTTTTGTGCTCGATAGCTCTTGATAAACAAATCTGTAGAAAAGTCCATTTGTTTCTGAACCAATTTCCAGCTCATCAGACAAGTGGATTTGTTAGGAGACCAGTTTCTCTTTAAGTGAAGAAGTCTTGTCTTCCAGTGCAAAATCTGTGGATTCCAGTTGCAAAAAGGCAGTATATATAGCAGGAGGTGGAAGCAGGGTCAGGATACAAAGGATGAAAACAGAAATACTGTGCAGGCATGCAGCGATGGTGTCAGGAAAGCCAAAGCTCAGCTGGAATTCAGACTTGCAGAAAATACAAAAGACAACAGCATTTTTACTACATCAGCATTAAAATGCTGGACAGTGTGGGTCCATGGCTGAATGCCTGAAGCTGAGGTACTCCACTACTGCCTTCTGCCTCAGCCTTCACCTGAGTGGCCTCCTCACAGGCCTCTGCTTACAGAGAAGGCTTAAGGAGCAGAACCACCAGTCATGAATGAGTACCAAATCCTGGGGATTAGCTGTGAAGACTCAACCCAGACAAGCCCATGGGACCCACGTGCCTGCATGCACAGACATTGGGACAGATGGATGACATCCTTGCAGCACCATTCTCGGCACCTTTCTACTTAAAAGGTCCTGGAGACTATGGGAGATCCCTGATGACTGGAAAAAAGCAAATAGAGCACTTTTCTTTAGACAAGTCCAGAAGGGCGGTCTGGGGCACTAAGGACCAGTCGGCTTCTCTTTGGTCCTCAGAAAAATCACAGAATGAGTCCTCTGTGAACAGACATCTGGGCACTGTGAAGGAGAAGGTGCCTGGGAACAGTCAGCATGGATTCACCCAGGATAAAGCATGCCTGACCTACATGGTTGCATCTGCTGTATAAAGCAACTGGAATAGTGGGTGAGGGGAGAGAAGTTAACACTGTTTACCTTGGCTTCTGCAAGGCTTTCAACGGTGTCTCCAACAATGTTCTTGTATCTTGAGTTATGGTTATTACAGCTTGGATGGGTGCACAGTCAGATGGGCAAAGACTGGTAGGATGTGTGGGCTCAGGGGTCCTCGGTCAGTTCATAGCCATACGTGGTGGGAGAATGAGAGACAGTGCATTGAAAATGAGAAGTTCAGGCTGGGTGTGAGGAAAACCTTCCCCCCTCGCCCCGGAGTCTGTCTCCCAGTTGAGCAGGTTGTTCAGAGAATTTGTGCCATCTCCATCCTTCAGGGTTCTTAAGACCTGACTGGACATAAGCCTGAGCATCCTGGTCTGACCTCTGAGCGACACCTGCTTTGAGCAAGACGTTGGACTGGAGATCTCCTGAGGTACCTTCCCAGCTGAATTATCTTGGGATCCTAAGGAAAAAAAAACCAAAATCAAAACATTGGCTGTACATCCATTGCTGCCTGGATTTCTCCAGGATTACATGTTTCTTGCTGTGAACTGATATGTTATAAATTAATTACTCATTTACCTTGTCTTTCCCCTAGACACTTGCTCATGGATTTTTTTTATAGTCTTAAACTTATTATATATGCCCAGTTTCACTGTATATAGCAACTTTTGTATCTCTAAATTTTAGGGATGCTATAAGAAAAGTTCAAATGATTATTATTGTAGTGCTGTATGTGCTACTCATGCATATGTGATTTTGTTTCCTCTCACTTTTATGGCTATACCCATAGTTACTTAAAGTACTCTTGAAGTTACGCAGTTATTTCACTCAGCAGTAATTTTGTTCATGTGCAGTACACTTTTTTTCCCCAAACATATTTGAGGAATCACAGCTTCTCTGAGAATCTGTGGGAAATGCGTGTTGATGACATGTGAAACTTGTTAATTAGAAATTCCTAACATTTAACTAGAATTGTCTTTAAAGTGGACCCTTGTTCCACGATAATTTATTGCGTGTTGAAAATAATCTGACAGTTTTGTACATAAGCATTTTGGTCATCCTCTCTTGGGTGAGAAAACCCCTCATGTGAGCAGTCAGGTATCAACTTCTGTCTATTAAGTCAGTGTGAAGAGTCTGAGAGCAGTATGTTATTTTAGACAGGTTTTTTTCACGTATTTGGTGGATACTTACAGATTCTCATTCATGAATTGAGGTGCTTTATAACTTACTAAGTGAACAAAAGTCAGAGTTTGCCCTTTTTTGAAGTGTACTGAGTGCTACTTGCCAGCTTTAATATTAATATTTTCCCAGGAGCTTGCACTGAAGCCTGTGGGGAGCGGGAAAACCTCAAACTGATGTCAAATAGAACAGAGATCAGGTTGCGACAGGATGTTAAACATTTGCAGTTAAGGAGTTTCATCAGAGCATACAGCCTTTCTTTCGAAATGTCAGAATAAGCAGTTTGTTTGCTCCACAGCAAGAAGCGTATAAAGCAATTACCATTCCTCCACGTGCATGTAAGGTGCTGTGCAAAAGGTGCAGGGAAAGGTGATGGAGTAATGCTTAGCTTCTGGCAAACAGTCTGACTTTTTCATCTGAGCGTGCAATCGTTCAGCTTTATTTAATTATTCTTTTGTTATTTTGGCATGTACATAAATCAAACGGTTTTTAAGCACAGTTTTGCAAACACTGGCACTCTGGCAGTGCTTCTGCTGCGGTGGAGCTGCTGGGGCGAAGGTTGTGGTTACATCTCTTCCTAGCAGCTGGAATTTGGCCATTGAAAAGAACGGTTTTGTTTCATTGCTTGCTGCCTATCATATCTATGACTTTGTACGTGAACCACAGCAGATGCTTTTTGAGGTTCTATGAGAACTGGCTACACTCCTTGCAGGTGTGACCTGTGATATCTGGCATTGGAGGGTGCAGCTGCATGTAAGCGTGTTCTCCTACTCCTCTCAAGGCTGTAGTGAATTTGCCTCTGCCCCTGTAGCTGGCAGTGCAACAAGCTGAGATGGAAACGAACAACTGACTTCTGAGAGCAAGGTGTTCTGTTATGGGTATCATACTCTGCTCTGTCTTTAATAGTTAAAAAAAAAAGTTTTTTTTTTTAATAGTAAAAAAAAAAAGTTTTTAAAATTGCTTGTGAACAAAATAAATCTGAAATAAAGATAAGGCTTAACTGAATTTCCTAAACTTTATCATTACATTTTTAACCTGAAGTGGGAAAGCTAGCTTATCCTGGTTTCTTTTTAATTCTGCCTATACATGTATCAGATAAGCGAGAAATACTTCTGCTGGCTAACACCAGTATCAGCTACTTAATGTTTTTGTGGCCCAGCTGCTAGAAGGGAGCTAGGCATATTTAATGACAGCATTACCTTAAATTCCTGGTACTCAGAGGGTGCACTTTGCAGTGTCCATGATTTGTAAGAAGCCAGCTTCTGACATTGACAATCAATTTATTGCTCTACTTTACCCTAGAGGGAGGGAACATGGCACCTAGAGGAGCAACAGTTTTCTCCCCAAGCTGAAAGGTTGGGGAGGATCTGTTGGCCAGTCATGCTCCAGTGGGGCATACGGTATTGCTGGTAGCTCATTTGCTTTCTCTGACACCCATGATGAAAAGGGCCAGTGTAATTTATGGAGGAAGCAATGATGTCCAGGACATTTGGCCTGCCATGTGGCATCTCGGACAAAAATTTTGGACTAAACTGTGGCTACTGCTACATGCTAAACACTCCCTTTATTCTCCAGAGTGCAGGGCCTGTGTTGCGTCTGTCTTCATGGAAGCAGACTTCGCACGTTGGCAGGTGGGGGGAAATGTGTGCCAGCAAGCTCCCTGTGCTTTCAGCAGCTCATTTTCCTATCAGAACAGGTAAGGGCAGGATTCAGAGTAAAATTTCAGTCACTGGTAAGCTGCTGGGCAATACCATTCAACTCTCGTTTGCTTAGCAAATACAAAATAGTTACAATTTACATAAGAGATACAGGAAAATTTTGTCAGATGGCAAAATTATTCCCCCGACGCTCTATTGATGATGTTCTAGCACTAGAGCTGATTAAAAACATGGTGTGACCCGAGACTTACTTTTTGATTATTTAAACTTTTATTTATTCCTTGGTAAAGGCAAAACATGGGGGACCTGGAATGAAAACCTGACCTGAAACTGTTCTTAGCAGTTCTTCATGTGATTTTTTTTTTTTTTCCCCTCAAGTTTAATAATTGAGGCAACAGCTCACCTAATAGTAAAGTTAACCTTTAAGTATATATGTTTTAGTAAATTTGATCAATATAATATTTGTAGGACTATGAAAATTCTTTTATACATTCCATTGCAATTTTTTTGAGGGGTGGCCAGCTATGTTAGTTTTCGTTCTTTGAACTATTCTCCAAACTTGAGGACAGTTGACATAAGAGGGCAGAAAACTGCTTTGGAAATTGAGTAGTACTTATTTGAAAGCACTTGAATTGTAACTGTGGTCAAGGAAAAGTGGCAGTCTAGGTCAATTACTAGGTTGGGGTTTTTTTGTGGAAAAAGTAATGAATTTCCACTTGATAGCAGTCTTCGCTACTTGTCAGTGCTTTAAAAACCCAGAGGAAACTACTAAGAGTTTATTTTACTATTATGCTTCATGAAGTGTTATGGAAAGTTTTTTTAAAATTAATTATAGTGTAATAGTAAATGCAGTGCATGCTTTTTCCAAACTTACCCTTTCTTAATGTATTGGGTTTGCATGGCAGGGTTTTGGTAGCAGGGGGGCTGCAGGGGTGGCTTCTGTAAGAAGCTGCTGGAAGCTTCCCCCATGTCCGACAGAGCCAATGCCAGCCGGCTCCATGATAGACCCACCGCTGGACAAGGCCGAGCCCATCAGCAATGGTGGTAGCGCCTCTGGGATAACATTTAAAAAGGGGGAAAAGTTGCTGTTTAACTGCTGTCTCCTCTTCAGAGAAGGGGAATGAGAATATGTGAGAGCAACAATCCTGCTCTCACCAAGGTCAGTGAAGAAGGAGGGGCAGGAGGTGCTGCAGGCACGGGAGCAGAGATTCCCCTGCAGCCCGCGGTGCAGCCCATGGTGAGGCAGCTGTGCCCCTGCAGCCATGGAGGGTAACGGGGGAGCAGATCTCCACCTGCAGCCCGGGGAGGAGCCCACACCAGAGCAGGTGGATGCCCGAAGGAGGCTGTGACCCTCTGGGAAGCCCGTGCTGGAGCAGGCTCCTGGCAGGAAACTGTGGGGGACCCACGCTAGAGCAGTCTGGTCCTCAAGGAAGTTCCGTGGAAGTGACCAATGTTGGAGCAGTTCATGAAGAGCTGCAGCCTGTGAGAAGGACTGCGATTGGAAAAGTTCATGGAGGACTGTCTCCTGTGGGAGTGACCCCACACTGGAGCAGGGGAAGAGTATGAGGAGTCCTCCCTTTGAGGAGGAAGGAGCAGCAGAGACAACATGTGATAAATTGACCCCAAGCCCCATTCCCTGTCCTCCTGCATTGCTGGTGGGGAGAAGGGAGAGAAATTAGGAGTGAAGTTAAGATGAGGAAGAAGGGAGGGGTGGGAGGAAGGTGTTTTAAGATTTGTTCTTGTTTCTCACTATTCTGCTCTGATTTGACTGTTAATAAATTAAACCAATTTCTCTAAGTCATGTCTGTTTTGCCCATGACAGTAATTGGTGAGTGATCCCTCTCTGCTCTTATCTGGATCCAGGAGCCTTTAGTTATATTTTCCCTGACCAGCTGAGGACAGGAGTGACAGAGCAGCTTTGGTGGGCACACGGCATCCAGCCAGGGTTGACCCACCACACTTAAGGATACATGTCTCCTAAATGATGGCTTATTTTTGGTGCATTCTTTTTGTGTTGATTTTTTTTTTTTGGGGGGGGGGGATGGGGGGTAAGCAGGGCTTTTAAGTATAAGGTCAAGAAAATCCACAAATAATACTTAACCAGTCCTTCAGTATTCACAAAAACCTTATCAAATATTCTGTGAATATTGTATTAGAAGGAAAACAATGAAGCCATTAGTGTTGATACAAGTTAAATGTATGGCTCAGTAATTACTGTTACTTGTAACATATTGTGTCTGAATTACATACTGTAGGAATGATCGGTAATTCTTTGTAGAGACAGCTGAAAGTGGCAAGAGCAGAGCTGATGTAATGGGATTTTACGCAGTCTAAGCTGACAGGGTTGCCTGCTGAGTCCGCAAAACAGCAGATTGGCCTCTAGTTGCCAATGCACTCAAAGCTCCTCTGTCACCTGGAAGCTGACCATATCTCTTTGGTTCTATTTATATTTGCTAAAACTAATTTAAAGCCAAACAAACCCAAAAGAATTTAGAAACAAAACATGAGATCTTGGTTGTCTTCACTGAATATTGTCTGTACTTGAACATTTTCCCTGGAGATAGATTTATAAAAATATGTAGCAAATTAAAACATAGCTACATCTTTAGGGATTTCTCTGCTTAACTTTTGGAAACCTGCTGTCTGCAGAATTAGTTTATGTTTTTTTTCTAAGGGATCTAGGCACAGGAATAGGAATTCAAGAAGCTTGTGTACTGGTAGCAGCAGGATACAGCCAGACATGGTCTGGTATATCAGATGAGGATCTCAGCAGGACAACACAAGCTGAAGACCAACCATTGCATGTGCTGCTCAGGCACTGACAGCATTGAGTCACAGCTGCTGTTCAGGTCTGGCATCTACCTGGCATGCATGGTTGTAACAGGAGACCACACTCAGAGGCCCTCCTGGAAAGCGTAGAGCTGTGATGCCTCCATGATCAGTGGATGCCATGCAGATATGTGTCTGTGATACGTATACCGATACCTAAACTGCGCTCCTCCCACAGCCTCTTACAGTGCAAGGTGATGTATGGAATATCATGTGCTGCACTTGGGCCCAACTCTGTTTGGGGCTAAAAAGCGGACTAGAGAGAGGTTTGTAGATCAGTGAGAAGCAACCTTGTTGTTAGCCTTAGTTAATTATTCTTCCCAGAAGTCCATTGCTGTGGCATTTTAAGCTTTCATTAGATAGGACATAAACTGTAGCTTGTTTGTCCATATTGTTTGTCCAGGCTTTCACAAATACTGCGTTCTCTCTCACTAAAGGAACTTCATCTTGAGTTGGAATGAACTCAAATCAACCCCACCCAGTTTCTCATGAAAACAGTTGAAGTTTAAGGCTTCACTCTACTTTTTTCTTAAGAAATTGTTTTGGTTTTACTTGAAGCATCAATAAATGCAAATGATCCTTTTATTTCTAGGGAATTTGACTGGAAATTCAAGTTCAGGGTAAAATGCAGAACTACCAGAATCTCTGCTTTCATTATGAACATTTCACACAGCTATAGACATAATTACATATGATGAAGATCTTATGGCAAGACATGGGCTGTTAACCCTGATTTCCTGGCAGAACTCCCAGTTGAGTGATTATCTTCTAGCCACATAAATTTAATTTTATTTTCTATCAGATAGTTGTTTCCTTCACTTTTTGGAATGAACTACTCTTATACTGTGGCAGTGTTAACTGGTATGCTTCACCCTAGAGATAACTACATTTAAGTGACTAACAAATCTTCTTGTAAGGTATATAAAGGACTTCTTTAGAAATTAAGGTCTTAGGGAGATTGAGGTAGTAGACAATTGAGCGATTCTTTCCTGTGAGAATTTGGAAAGAAGACATTTTCCTTGACTTCCTCTCCCTATGGAGATAGTTATATTTGAGAAGAGATGGTAATCTTTCATTCTTCTATTATCCCTTGAAACAATGAGAAAAAACAATTTCAAACTTTGGAAATCTTATCTAGTCATATCCTTAAAAGGATCTGTCATATCTTCAGAAGCTTTGCCTTGAGTGGATCACTTCAGATTTTTTGACCTGAGGTGTTAAGCTGTCTGTTGCTTTCACTGATGGATAACTTCAGTATAGTAATGTAAGTAATGAGACTAATATAACTTTAGGTATTTATGTTCAGAAAAATCAACAGGGTGATCTTATTGCTAGGGCTCATGGTTAATTCAGTGATCTTTCTCAAATATCTGTATAAAAAAAGAAAAACTTAAAAATTTGGGTTTCTGAGCTATCAAGAACACTGTTTTCACAAAAATAACTCTATTTTGGAACCTTAAAATGAAAATATAATGATGAATTAAATTACTGCCTGTGCAGAAAACTTATGTAAAATTAACTAGAAGAATGGAGCAGGGGAAGTTGTAAGTCATAGCTTTGAGACAGAAAGACTGCTTAAGGGCTGTTCTCTGCTCTTAGCTATTCAAACGTACTCCCCTTAAACTTGAAACTTTTTACTGTAGCTTGAATGTTGAATCTGAGATTGCTTTTTCCCCAGCTGATACTTCTTTTCTCAAAAATGAAAGTGTGTCATGTTAGAAGTTAAGTTTGTACAGAAAAGTAAAGGAAGAGTTGAAATGAAGGAATGAAGTTGGACCTGTGAAGAAGGGAGAGATGTGTTTTAGTTTTTGTCTTTGTTTCTCACCATCCAACTCTAATTGACAATAAATTAAATTATTTTTCCCCACATCAAGTCTATTTTGCCTGAGATGGTACCTCATAAGTGATCTTCCTGTCTTTATCTTGACCCATGACCTTTTCCATCTTATTTTCTTCCTCTGTCCTGTTGAGGAGTGTGAGAGCGCCTGGGTGGGCATCTGGCAGCTAAGGTCAACCCACCAGAGTTACAAAGCATTGAATTGTCAGCTGGATGTTTTTGGTGCCTCATGGAGAAGTTCAGAACCATCAGTGGCTTTGTCTTGCCAGTGTGCAGCTCTTCAGCATGACTGAGTAAACCCTTTACCTTCATTAGTGACAGCAGTAATTAGCATCATCCACCTCGTTTCTGTATATCTCTTGCGTTCATGAGATGCAATGTGGAGGAGGCTGTCTTGCACAGGAACGTAAATGTTTGTTAATCCATACAGGAAATGTGAGATCTGGGTTCTGGATGCTCTGAAGCCTGAGCTCAATGCTTTCTTCCGGGGATTGCATGGGGTTGTGCTCATCACAGTTTGGCCAGGTCTGGGAAAGCATCGTTTCATTTCTTACGCTGTAGTACTAAGCAGCTAGACATGAAAATCTTAGAGAGTGGGAGAGCTGACAGCTGTGGTGTGGAGAGTGCAGTTTCTGTCATGTTGTGCTTAGGAGAAATTATGGAGGGGGTTTAGGGGTGTCTTTGGTTGTGTCTCAGGACAGGAGGCTGGTTATGGCAGCAGCTCCCCTCTTAAAAGTTTGCAGCATGATTCTTAAATATATGGCTTGGTCAAAATACAACCTTGGCTACAAAACCGCAGCCATGGATGGAACCAAATTTTATAGTAGTGTAATTCGAAATTAAGTAAGCACTACAGGGTTCGTGGGGGGAGGGGGTGGGGGTGTGCCAGAATGAAATACATTTTTTTGTTTTGTTTTCTCTTCCTCTAAAGTAGCCAGAGATAATTTGATTAAAACTTGCAACAAAAAGTCATCTGCATGAAGAAGATGCCAGTTTTAGTTGCAGTGGTGCTGTACTGAAAATGTAGGCATTTTAGGAGCAGGGAGAGTGTTGTTAGTAGACTGATTGCCATAGCTTCTCAGAAGAAGAGCTTTTAAGGCCAAAAGCTTATCTGTCTTCTATAACAAATGCTCTAGTAGCAGTTGCCCATACAGGCCTGGGTATGATTTGTGTTTTTAATTAATCTTTCAAGGGAATAAATGTCCAAAAGTGATTAGTGAAAGGCTCCAGCGGATGGCACTGAAAAAGAGAGTTTGATCTCTTTTAGGATGAGTTGGTTTATTGATCCAAGCGAACAAATATTTTGGTTAAGGTCAGTCAGTGTTTGGCTTGATTATATGCCCTGTTTAGGACATACATCTGCTATGTGTTTTGCCTAGGTGGGTGACTGGAGTCCACCAGGTGGGTTGGGGCAGGAGGTAGGAGAATAGAGAAGGAAGGACTGTCACACAAATTCAGGTCACTTTCACCTGGGCAATGTTGGGAGCTGGAAGTTGGCTGCTGCATTTGATGGAGAGAGTTGAATGAGCCAGAAGGGGACTGTGGCCTGAAAAATGTGTTGGCTCAATACATCATATCAGCAATCTCTGCTGGTGGGTCTCCTGAGTGTCATCAATTAACGTGGGGCGCTGGAGCAGCCCGCCCTCACTCAGGTGTGGATGCTCCATCTGCCTGGCTGATGGGAAAGGCTCCCAGGGGAACTCAGTTCACACTCCCAGCCCCGGTGGGAAAGAGTCAAGCCCCTTTGCCTTAGATGATTGCCCACTGTATGCAAACCTCAGCAATTACATCCTATTTGCTGAATGGCTTTGAACATACTGTAGCATAAACGCTCGTTAGGGCAGGAGAGTGCAGTTTGGAAAGATCTGCTCTCTGGACGACCATTGGGCTAAACATGTCATCCATGTGTAGAGCACACAGACTGGATCTACTCAGCTGTTACCAGGTAGTGGTCCCCCAGGATATGTAACACAATGTCCTTCCAGTTATAAATGCAGAAGGGATCAGATAGCTTGGAAACAATCTACTTCTGTGATTATTGCTACTCTGAATTATAAATGACCCAAAAGCCAGAGCTATTCACTGCATTCGCTCTTCATACTAGCACTCAAAAGGCAGAGCACTGCTTTTAAGAAATATGATTTTAGAGAACAAAAGAGGAAGCAAGCTCTGTGAAAATTTAGTTAAATGTAAATGTGTTAAATGGTACATGAACTAGTCAGGTTTTCATGATTTATCAGTTTTAAACTTCAAAGGCTCTTGTTAGGTTGCATTTTTAAAACTAATGAGTTTATCACAGCCAGTGGGGAAAAATGGTTCAAGTATATCAGCTGTAAATTGGTACAAAGCACTAAAAGGGACATTAGCCTCTAATCAGATTCTAACAGTTCATTAAACCTGCCTTTCCTCCATGGCGCTTTGTCTTCCCCGCTCCTCCTGCCTGCACCTCCTGCACTAGCCAGCCTCGTCCCTTCGTTCAGGCGGGTAAGACCTCCTCAGGGACACAAAGCAATATCAGCTCATCCTTCTTTGTCTATGAGCTAAACAGCCTAAGGGGTGCTTGATGATGGTATATTCCTGATCTTGCTGTAAAATTCAACTGTGCTGCATATAAATAAAGAAGGGAGAGGGACCTCTCTGCTTACAGAATAGGTGCTGGGAGAGCCAGGAATGCCAGGGTGGCTCCTGCTCTTGGTCCACCCCAAACTACATCCAAACTGATGGAGCTCAGTGGCACCCAAGATCCACTTCTCATAAGTAAACAGTGCACCACCCTTGCTGGGAAGAGGGATATAAAACCTGGAACAATTTCAGCTAGCTGTGTTGTGGCATCAGAGTCCCTCCTGCTCTTTCCCTACCTCATGCCTCTAATGCTGAATAAAGATCAAAAGCACAAACCAAAATGCTGCGAAGACATAGGAAAAACTTTTTTTTCTTCTTCCTGTTGTGTCAAGCTTAAAATACAGTAGATACCCAGCAGTAGCATAACATGGACTGGGGACATCTCAACAGCTTGACTCATCTTCATTCACAAGTTTGAATGCAGAGGTGTTCTCCTGAAAATTACTTGTTTGATCTGAAATTTTATAACTTAAACGTTTAGAGTTTTTTATGAACTATTTGAATCTACTTTTTAAGGGGAAAAAAAAAAAGAAGAGATTCCAGTTGTATTTGCTCTTGCATTTGCTTATCAGCTTTCCCGTCAAGTTCCTGCCTTCCCTCTAGTATCAAACCACAGCTCTGTGTGCTGTAATACATGGGGTTCAAAGTGAGGGCGAATGGGATTTCAAGCAGGTTATTTGCTCTGTCTGTGGCACGGTGTTGGAGCATGGTCATATCAGTTTCCCTGCTATTCAGCATGTTATTTAAATTACAATAAAGGAGTATGCAAAAATAAACACTTGCTGCAATATTTATATCCCCGAAAATGAAGATCCTGGGATGAGGTGAATTAATTGGAAAAAAATAAAGTGCTTAAAGTAATGTGAATTTTTAAAACATGTTTTGGAAGCTCCATTAGGACAGACTATTTTTCTTAAAATGCCCCTGAAGCAGTCATCATAAGAAACTGGTCTGTGAGCATATTCCTTATAAATAACAGCACCATACAGCACTGAACAGATCTTCTCCCTGTGAAACACAGGGAAGGTGTTTTTTCCATTACAGTATGGCTATTGAGGACTACTAGGTAACGGTTAGAGCAGAGGTGAGTTTCCAGTCTTAAGTGCTGCCTTCCAGACGGGACTGCAGATAAGCGACTCATTCACAGCCATTTACTTATAAGTGATACCTGCTGTAGTTTAGCAATTTGAAAAACAGCTGTGACATCTTCCTATTTCTGTACAGCTGACCAAGGTGTCTGGATTTGTAGGTCAGATTGAGGGATAAAATGTCTTTTATGCTTTCCATGTTTTACAAACTGAATGGCAACTGACGGGGCTAGCTTTCAAACACCAGCCTTGAGCCTTGGTTGGAATAGAAAATTGACTCAGGTGGGAGGTAGTGTTTGAATTGAAGGCACAAGAGGTTGTTTTGCATGTCTGTGTAAACTGCTCCAGCAACAGTGGGATGATACATTCAAAGCAGGGATGTTGATTCAGGGAAGCACAATTCTGCAAATCTCGCTTCACATTGAAGCTCTCAGCATATGTTGCCCATTACTACAAGGACAACGCATGTTTTTAACATGCTTTTTTATTTCTTTTGTGTCAGAGGTGAATGCATGGGGATTTTCATTGACAAACAGTGATAACTTTACAAGATAATGAATGATATAAAAATCTGAGGTGGTGTTGATGTGCGTTAATTTATGGGGTGCGTGTGTACAGGCCTTCACTATAACATCTGAATTCAAATGTATGCTTTCTCTAGGTAATAGAGAAGTACAAATGTTTTGACTGAAATCAAATATATCTAAGTACGCTGCCAAAAACTGGAATCTATTTGACTTCACTGCTCTCCTTTCCAGGTCTAAAGCAAGGAATTTATATATGTGCATCTACGTGATTAATTTCAAATTAAAAAGTACTAATTGGAGATTATTTTCCCTTGTTGCTTACAAAGACTTACTTATGTTTTAAGGATAACTGAAAGTACAATTTACTATTTTAACAGTAGTAGTAACTTGGTAGCTGCTCCTTGAAATGAATATTGCCTCTTCATTGTCTTCATTTCCACTAAAAGAAACTTATTTCTGCAATATAGTAGAAATAAACCAGTGTTTTCATCGTATTTTTTTATTAACCTTGTCCTTTTTTGCCTTAGGATATCAGCGCCTTTGAGAACAGAATGTTAATGCTTGATGGGATGCCGGCAGTCAGAGTCAAAACAGAGCTGCTGGAATCCGAGCAAGGGGTAAGCAGAGATTTCTGTGCGGCCTTGCTCTGCAGCACACTGGTGGCCCTTCCTGAGCTTCTCTTTGGTTAGCTGTCCTTCCTGTTGTGTATTGTCATTTTCTTTTCTATGTTTTTGTTCATTTCTGCTGTTTTGGAGCTCATTTTCCTGGGAGACGTACCAGTGTGCATCTAGTCTCATCTGCCAGGAGCACAAACAACTCTTGTGGAAGACTTACTGAAGTTATCTGGGATAGCCAAGATGCAGCTGTTGTGATTTTACAATTACAAAAAGATGCAGTTTAGAAAAATCGTAAAGAAGAACGGGTTATAGTAAAGAAGTGGAATTCTTATGTCTGAGAAGCCCACACATATCTTTGCTATTTTGCCTTCTTGGGATATTTGCCTTCCTGTGATTGTTTCATCCTTTATATGCTTGTCCTGCTCCATTTTCTGTTTGTGCTGTCTTTCAGGTGGAATACTTGTTTATCATTACGATAAGAAGGCTAGAAGTTTTGGGTGGTTAAAGCTGATACCACGTCAACTGCTGAATACAAGACAGATCATGAATAAGATTTTGAATTTTTTGCAGAACAAGTGTTTGACATTGGAGTGGTAGATTTTAGGAAAATGGAAGAATACATTTTTTTTAATGTATTAAGGATATTTTCTTAGTTGTGCAGTAATAATTACATCAGGGATTGTAGATTACTATGAGGGCACCTGTGTTTAATGGATTCATGAATCTTCATTTCCTTGTGTGCGTCTTAACATTAACCCAAAGAATCCAAGCGACTTTACTGCTCTGAAGACACATGCCCTTAACAAGCAGAGAACATAACTGGAGCAACAACACTTGCAACGTAGGGATAGGCTTTTACCTCCTTCTGTTAGTTGGCGTTTTTTCCTTCCTGCTAATTTCTCAATTATTTAATTGAGAATTTAAATGATATGGAAGAGGGAATTAACTTTCAGGATGACTTAATTTGAAAGACTTGCAAGGAGATATCAGCTGTTCAGGATGTTTTTGAGGCTTTAAGCTTGAGAGAAAAAACCTTGGCATTTGATGGAGCTTTTGCTCATCTCACTGCCTTCTTGAGAGCAAGTACCCTCAGAAAATACTCCAATACAGCACAGTTTAAGGGAACATGAAAGTTGGACTATTGTATGAGCCACAATGATGGAAAGACAGATCCATTAGTGGTAATTTTTAGTACCTTCTGGATGCTTTGCATTAGGTGTCTATATGTAGTATAAACCTTTCTTTATATTGTTCAGGAGACAAATGTTTTATTGGTATTTGACTTTGTCTAGTTCAAAATAAATTCTATGCATGTTGCGTGTTGTGGGGACCTTTATGAAGAATGCTTCCTTTAGCAAAGTGTGATTTGATTCTGGAAGACCTATTTAGTGTCTTAGGAACTGGAAGGAAATGAACAATTTATATAGTTTTTTTAATTTCCTTAGGGTTTTCTTAATAAAATTTTTACGGACTTCTGTGTAAGCAGAAAATGATGTAATCTTTTTCTTTTCCAGTGACTGAGCCATTGGACAAAGAGCTTGGTTTGATTTGGGACTTTATGTGCTTGGTACTAATTAAGTAGTGTCTGGTCAAGAGTTTCTGGCACCTTTATGACTCTTCATTAGGGAACAATCAATAAATACAGAATGAATTCTCCAGTTCACTAACAGAGGAGCTAGCCATTAGGATGGCAGTTTTCCAGCAAACAGCTTAAACTAAAAAGAGAAAGGTGGTTGAAACAGATGTTTAGCATGTGCTTCAGAGACTGTTTTGAATATGTAGATGTTGGTAGACATAACAGGGACAAGTGCTTGAAGGATGTGATTACTGAAAACAGCCAGTGGAGCTGTTTGAGAAGATGAATATCATAACTGGGAAGCATGGAGTGGGAACTAAAGTGTGATCCAAGTAGTATGAATTTGAAATTACGATGTCTGTGGTGTTACAGTAACCAGAGTCCCTAGAGTTGCACCTCCATTGCAGCGTAAGTGTTTACAGGGAGATGTGATTTCTACTTTGAAAATTCGCAAACTAAGACAGAATTTTGAGTCTCCTGAAGGTAGTGGCCAAGGCTTCATCACTTAGGATGCTGAACACCAGGCAAGACTGGGCAAACTTTTCCAAAACCCCTAAGACGACAGCTGGATTTTTTGCTGTTCCTGCTTAATAACTGCTATTGGCTCTAGGTTTGCTGCAAGGGCAAAAGTAAGACATGGTTTAAGGGTTATGAAAAGAAAGTTTCATCCGTGTTTAGGGGATCCTTCAGGCTGTGTCGGTTGCGGAGGAGTGAAACCAAAAGTCGGGAGCACCAGCGGCCATCGACCAGGGTGGTGAGTGCTGAGCAATCAGATCAGAGAGCACTGTGTTGCCATGCCTCGCTAATGAGGCTTTGGAGAAGCTGGGATATTATCATCTGATCTTATGTCTGAGAAGGGCTATGGGACCACTTTGAATTGTCTCCTGTTAAGTCTGAGCCCATATTTTAAATGAACATCATCTTGATTTTAAAAGTGATCATGCTGAAGAATGTCCCACAGCTGTGCTAGTGGATACCTGGTTTTGTTGTGAAAGCATGCGCCTGATTTTTAATCTGAATTTATCTAGTATCAGCTTCTAGCCCTTGCCAGTGGCAGCAGAAAAATCCCCTTGTGGTGCTGTGTGACAATCTCATACAGCCAGGCCCCAAAAGGACTAAGCAGTACACCAGTTCTTTTGAGCTTGTGACTAGGGGAGAGGTGGGCAGGACTTAGGAGCTACAGCCTGCATTGGTGCACTGAAGGCAAACTGTTACCAACCCAGGTTTAAAAGATACTGAGTTCAAGCTAGATGATTGTGGGAGCATGGGATTTAAGCAGCCCATAAAGGAGACATCCCTTATGAGACATAGGTTAGTAGGCAAGTATGGAACAAAGAAGTATTTACAAAGGAAATGGATTTACTCTTTGCTTTGGAAAAAGTTAAAACAATTCTGCTTTGTTTTATTGTCACCAATTTAGAGTAGTTTAATGATTTTTAGAAGGCCATCAGCATTAGCAAGAACAGATGCTTATTTTTCCAGTGCACTACTGTCCTTAATTTTGCACAGGAAATTTAATGCAGTCTATTGTTCAAGGCTTCAGGAAGACACAGTGCTGCTTTAATGACTTTATCACAAATGAAAAAAAAGACATTACATAAAAGATATCGCATTGCCCTTTAACAAGGCTTCGTTATTATCTCCCCTACTGTGGAACAGGAGCTAGCATTGCTAATAAATTGGTAGAATTACTTCAGAAATGTGAATTTTGCTTATCATTTAATATCCTCCAGTGACCTACAGCTTTAGATCTTTTGGTCTGCAGTAAAATTTTTTGTATGTTAGTAACCAGCTTCAAAGAAGGATGTGAAGAAGGTGGTCCCTCCTCATGTAGGTGGGGTACTTCAGCAGGAAAAAATATTCATTCTTTGGCTGTGTCAATTGAAAAGTAATACTCCTCACTGTAAAAACGTGCAGAGACTGGATTAATTTAAATGATAATACAGATTAGACAGTGAATTTGTTAGCTGATGGCTGCTATCAAGAAGTTAGGAGTTGACTGACTTCAGTGTGAATTCTGAAAGTCTTGCTGGTCATTGCAGGATGTGGCCCAGTTTCTAAAAACTGGTAAACGTGTCTGACTTAGACACATGAAGTTACACATTCTCAAGTATTTGCAGAGTTGGGTTGTAAGCTTTTGTTAAAAGGAGATATGAATGTGGGACTTGTCCCACAATTAATCTTCAAATACAGAGAATAATGAACCTCTAATTTTCATCAGCCTTTTTCTTTCCAGATCTACAATCTCATCCATTCCTGTGCCTGTATTTTGCCCCCTCAAATCATTGTTTGAAGATTCTATATTTTATTCTGAATTCGTCTCTAATTCTGCTTGATCCATCTCCATTCCCATGCCTTATAATGGCGGAATTATGAGAAGAATGACTACCATGACAAAACCTTTTAACAAGCCAATATTGTTCTCCGTGTCTTTTATCTCCAGCCAAATTATCTTGCTGTCTCGTGTCTGAAGAACGCTGTCCATGCTGATGTTGTTATATACGTCAACGTGTTCTACCTCTGCCTGGGATATAGTGACAGAAGTCTGTTTCATTTTCAAAGATTTCCAAAAATACCTATTGAAATTCAGTTGAGAGTAGTCTCAATAGCAAAGCTTGCACCTTGTCTACATGGGGAACTGTTTCATGTTGATTCATTCAGCTTACGTATATTCTTTGTATTATTAGAAGAAAAAGCAGTTCTAGTATTTGCTGTTGTAATTTATGAATCTCTACTTCATTGAATTTTTTTTTTCTGAATTACTTCATGTTTAGAACAACTGCTTTGGGGAAACAGACGTCAGAGGGACAGTGCACATGTACCAATCTGTTCTGCAAAGAAACTAGCCCTTCTTAGTTTCTGTTGGTTTTCTTCATCTTGCAATAGATGATACTCGAGGAGTGTTATTGAGGTGTTAGAAACACAGCTGATATGGTTCATTAGTTGCTTTACAGTGCCATAAATATATGGCATTCTTCAGAAAGAGATCAAGATCTGATCACAAAGACCAGTAAGGACATAACCTACAGGGCATGGTGCAAAGTCATGGTGCAAAGTGAGACGTACCCAAGGAGATACAGCTGTATTCCCTAAGCGCTGCTGAAGGATATGCTTGCAACCCAGAAGGGTGCACCACAGCTACATTAGTTGAATTAATTAAGCCAAGTGAAGCACCAGAAGCTGATAAGTACTGTGAGTGCTGTTTCATGTTGAAGCTCGCATGAACAGTAAAAGGTAGCCAGCTCCTACAACTTTGCTTTCAACCTGACATTCCTGATGTATCCATTGCCAGTGACTGAATGACACTGGGGGGAGTTGAGTCAACCGATCACTGATCTAAGAAAGCCCAACCCGGTAGGTGAAAGGCAGTGGCTGTATACATCCTGCAGTGACACTGTTAGGAAATCGTGGATATCTTCTGTCCTATGGAGAGGGGAAGGGTGGGAGGAAGACTGTAGGTGCTGCTTTTGACAAAGGCCTATGGTTAGAGCTGTTTAACCGTATCTGAAACTACATCCTGAGACACCTTTACTGCTTCTGGGACACAAACTACCTTCTTTGGGCATGTCTCTGCGCTGGTGCCTTGCCAAATACTGAGTATTTAGTGTTGCACATGTTCCTTACTCCTTTTGAAGTCAGCCCTTACATAGAATAAAGAGCTAAGAGGTTTTTGTGCCATGGTTGTAGATGTGGTTTATTTATTTGGGATTGTTTTCCCCAGGGATCAGACATAAAAGTGTGATAGAAAGGTAATAGATTTAAGACTAATAGGAAATGATAGCTTAACCAGCTCAGTCAGCACACACTCACTGTCACGCTTGCCAGGCAATCTTTTTGCCAAGTTAACTGAGTTTACAGATAGAAAATGCAGGTGAGGTTGTAAGATATATGATGCTGTCTGAAATTCTCAGTAAGAGAAGGATCCTAGATCCTCTGAGACTTAATTTACTGACCTCTGTCTGCCATTGCTTTTCTTTCCTAGGCAGTTAAGTTGGCTGTTACAGAGCACTGCAGGGAATGTACTCCTTATTCTGTCTGGTATCGTTTGTTGTATGTGTGGTAGGAACAGGGAGATTTTCAGTTGTGGGTGAAGACTTCAGTGCGCTAGGCACTACATAAATAAAGGGTGGTTCTGGATATCTTGGCTTAATTATTCAGAAGTTGTGTTTACACACTGTTTTAATGGGCATCTTCAGATAATAATGATCATATCCATTAGGAAGGTAGTAGCAAGTCTGGAAGGAGTGAAGCAGAGAAAGATCTCTGCTCCAAGCAGCTTTTGTTTAGCTAGCAGTGCCATACCAGAAAGAGGTTTCCCATATCTATAATGATAGAAGGGCAGCAAAAAGATGATTTCACTTACTAAAAGATTAGATTTTATGAGAATGGATTTGGTAGAGGAGAAGCATAATATTTTATCTGCAAGACTGGAAAGAGTTTCAAAGAGAATATGTGATATTACCCAGAAATTAGCATAATTTAATATTATTACAATTCTGTAGAAAAATTATAGTTACACAATAAATCTTGTGTTAAATACATGAATTGGTAAGTTTTGTGTGTTTATGGGCAGAAAAATAATGCTAGATTTGGGAGAGGGAAAGTCAAGCCTTTGATTTGAGTATAGTGCTGAAGTGCATTGTGAGATTATAGTTTGGTTGCCTTCTGTCCCCAGTCAATTATTTTGTGAGCTCACCTTGAAGCCAGTCCACTTTTTTGATGATGTATGACCTCTCAGCTTGCTTTGCTACCAGAGCTTATGATGGGAATCTCATGGAAGATTTATTCAGCTGAGAAGCTCTAGCCATAAAGAAAAGCAAGCATGGTACATTCAAGCTGTATATCTGTCAATTACTGTGTGTTTCTAAATCCACGTTTTGGGTTGAAAATTGATTGTTCTATAAAGATGTGAAAGGTCAACATTTCCTTTACTGCATTAAAAAATAGTTGAAAATATTTAA
This sequence comes from Athene noctua, assembly GCF_965140245.1. Classification (NCBI taxonomy): domain Eukaryota; kingdom Metazoa; phylum Chordata; class Aves; order Strigiformes; family Strigidae; genus Athene; species Athene noctua. The sequence goes on from NC_134037.1 coordinate 220,031,335, forward strand.
AAAAAGGGTAAGAAAAATTTTCAACCATCCTAATAGCTGCACTTAGGTCATTCTCCCCGATAAGCCCAATTCCAATGAATTTTGTTTTTCTTTTGGGAATCCAGTATCCACAGTTTAACTATAATTTTGTCTAGTTTGCAATCCAGATTGAGGAACCAGTGAGGTACTGATTTTTGCTCTTTGAATCCTGCCAAAAAGATAGTAACACTATAGTCATAGGAGCACAGAGCATGCCATATATCAGCTGTTATACGGCACTGTAGTCTAAAATCTGCATTGAAACTCAACACAGGTCTCTGTGTTTCGTGTCACAGTGCAATGCAATTCTAAGATACAGTAATGTGAGTTTTAGACTTCATGCAAAACAGTTACTGGCATCTAAAAAGCAGTTACTCTTCTGATCTGCTGACTTACCTGTTAGGGCATCTGAAGTTTAATCCAGGTTGCAACTGCAGTGAAATTCAGTAGGTTCCAAGCAAACGTAGTCCCTCTGTTCCTATGGAGAAACTGATGAAGGTGAGCTAGGTAATCCTGCTTTTATTGTCAAGAAAGGCACTGTGAATTACCTCACATTTGCCTCTTGTCTGTGATTATGTATATAGATGGGTAGTGCAGACCTGCTGATACACAGTAACTTCTTCATGGTTCAGAGTTCCTTATTTAAAATGTTTTCCATTGAAACATCCCAATGAAATAGTTGTGAATCACAAAATCTTTAAATTATTTTGCTAGGAGAAAAGTTAATCATTATGTGTCATCTTGTTCTACTCACTGGTGAGTTTAATGGATTTTTTTTTTTTTTTTTTAAGTTAGAGTAGTCAGTTAATTACGATGATCTGTATTTTGTTGAATGGGGAACGTTGGTATGTTCAGAATGGAAGAGAAATGGAAGTGACTGGGCTCTCATCCCTTCCCTTTGTTTTGACTCGGAGTGAAGTTAGATCTTTGTGTTCCTGATTTTAGTTTAATAATTGCTATGCTTTATTTCTTTAAGGACACTGAAATACTTGAAGTGAGAATTACTGTCTAAGTGTGTGTTGTTATATTATTATTATATACTGGCTAGCTTAGGAAAAATAAGCATAAGCGAATAAAATTTAATAATTTACAGTGTCACAGAACACTTCAGCAGTGTGAGACAAATGCCACTATGTTATGATAGTACCAAAATTATTTTAATCTTTGTTGTTTGTTATTAGAAGGGATTACTTCTGTTTTCACTTGTTTGTTGATGGTCTCTTAACTCTTCTTTTTGAGGTTGCCTTATAAATAGTCTTTTTAATATATATTTTACTCTTCTTCTGTATCCTGCTGGGAAGTACTGAGAGTGCTCTATATTTTTTAGCATTATTGGCTTTTTTCCTTATTTCTCCCTGTGGAGATGAGCCCTGACATAAAGAACTTTAAGGATCCCATTTTCTTGATATTTTCTTTTATTTTTAGTTTAAATCCCCTTTCTTCATGCCATCCCCCCCCCCCCCCCCCTTTGTTTCACACTGGGCAGATGAGTATTTAATAAATGGTTATTTAAGGGGCATCTGCTTTCACAGACGTCCTTTTAGAAATGTTGTTATTGCTTGGTTGCATCACTTAAACACACCAGAATATCATAAGAACCAGGCAAAAAAGCCAACAGCAACAAAAGTTTGTCCTCCCCTGCCTGCACAGGTCGCTGCCTGTGCTTGGCATTGCCCAAGGATGGAGTCCAGGCAGACGAGGACCTCGAGGTCCGTGGCAGCTCCACACAGGACACCCCTGTGATGGTGCCCCAGCTAGTTGGGGTGGGCAAGGAGCGGGGGCTGTCAGAGGAGGAGAGGCTCTGGGTATGCAATAGAGGGAGAACCGCAGGGCTTCTCGAGTGAGGCTTGTTCACAGAAAGACTCATGTCAGACCAGCCTCCCCAGCCCCGTGTCCTCTAGATGCCTCCACACCCCTTCTTCCCTGGGTGACACCAGCCATGTGTGTGTCACCTGCATCCCACCTCCTTAGGCTGCCCTGGTGGCATTTGTAGCCCATTTCCTACTTTTGCAATTTACACTAGAGATCAATATTGATATCAAGACACTGACTTTGATCTTCATCTGTGATGCTGTGTGTGGAGTTTGTCATTGTGGTAGGTGAGTTACTGGAAATTCCCTAGCAGTTGTGTCAGTTTGTCCTTGGAAGACAGCAGCATCACCATCTCCTGTCTGGGTTACGGATAAGCTAATTTATGTTTTTAATATTGTAGGTACCCTTTCATGACATTTGCCACTTTTTTTAATAGCTTTTTGCTAGATAGATGGTTTGGATACAGCCTGGTTGTATTCTGGCTTGGTAGTTCTCAAGTACTGGGTACCTGGTGGCTCTGAATGTTTTCTTGTCCTCTTTGATGGATTTCTCTGGTGGTTTTGCTTTGTTAATGCTGAACAGCAGCTGGTTTTGAATAGGAAGGTACAAACTGATAAAAGACCAACTGTGGATTTCTCTTTTGCGTTGTGGAAGAGGGAATTCTTGGTGAGGAGGGACGACTGTTGACTGAGGTAGGAAAGGTATGATTTGGTACCATTAGCGTTATCAAATGCTTCACTCTGGGTGAATCCATGCTGACTGTTCCCAGGCACCTTCTCCTCCTTCACGGTGCCCAGACTGTCTGTTCCCAGAGGACTTGCTCTGTGATTTTTCTGTGGACAAAAGAGAAGCTGACTGGTCTGCAGTACCCCAGATCACCCTTCTGAATTTCTCTGAGGAGAAGTGCTCCATTTGCTTTCTAGTCATCAGGGATCTCCCATGGTCTCCAGGACTTTTGAAGCATGGCAGAGAAGGGTGCTGCAAGGATGTCATCCAGCTGTCCCAATGTCTGTGCATGCAGGCACATGGGTCCCATGGACTTGTTGGTAATCCCCAGGATTTGGTCCTCATTCATGGCTGGTGGTTCTTCACCTTGCACTCTGTCTCTAAGCATGAAGGCTATGCTGCTGAAGGCAGTGAAGTACCTTGGCCTTACTGATATTGACTGTCAGTAACTCGTTCTGCTACCTTGTCCAGCATTTTACTGCTGATGTAGAGGTAGAAGTTCTTGTTGCCTCTGATATTCCCTGCAAGTCTGAACTCCACCTGAGCTTTGGCTTTCCTGACACCACTCCTCTGTGCCTGTGCAGTATTTCTGTGTTCATCCTTCATAGCCTGTCCCTGCTTGCTTCTCCTGCTATAATATATACTACCTTTTTGCACTGGAGCTCTATCATGTGTTCCATGTTTGCCACATTGGTCTCCTGATACTTCTTCATTTTCTCAGTAGTGGGGTGCCCTGGTATTGAATTTTGATGTCCATAAAGATCGTCCAGTTTTTCTGTGCTCTTTAGCCCTTTTAGAGCTACTGCCCATGGGATCCCACTTAGTTCCCTGAAGACTTCTGCTCTCCTATAGTCGAGGGTCTAGATCAATCTGGACTAGTTTTCTATTACTGTCTTTCTTTCCTCACTCTCATCAGGGTCTCAAACTCCGTTACTTAAAGGTCATGACACCAAAGCTGTCACTGATTACCACAGCTCCAACCTGTTCTTCCTTCCACACAAACAATGGTCATTTTGGTTTTGGCCATGTGGGACTTTGAGAACGCCAGAGCGACTACTGTGGATCAGATGAAAGGTGGTTCTCACCCATACAATGGCAGCTCATAGCATGTGCCTAGAGAAAGTGCAAGCAAAAAGCAAGCATACAGCAATACTACCCTGGTACACATTCCAGTATCTGTCAGTGTTCAGACTGGGTACCACGTGAACAGATTCTGACCTTTAGTATTGCAGGTTGTCACTGCTCTGAGCTCCACAGAGAATTTCCTGATAACCAGAGGTTGTAGTGTTAGTTTTGACCTGCAAAACCTTAAAATATCTTGCACCTGCCAGCTGCCATCCTGAGACTACAATAAGAGCTTAAGATTTAATGATATAGATGGCAGTGGCAAAGAGAGCATTTCCTGTGATAGACTCTTGATTTATTTTCCCATTAGTCATAGCAGAACAGAGTTGTGGATTTTTAGGGAGTCTGTGTGATGAGGTTTCTGGGGAGGGCAGAAGCTCTGGTCTTGAGAAAATAGTGACATGCAAAAGACTTTTTATTCCTTTGGCTACTGGATATTGTGGAACAATGCTGTGTAATAACTTCACAGGACTATAAACCTTATGTTTAATAGGGTACTTAAGGTTTGTATACGGATATGTTGTTCTGTTGTTGGATAAAAAGCGGATAAAGCACTAACGTCATTAACAGCTTTCAACAAAAAAGCCCCCCTGTGGTAGTAGTAGTAGTGGTCTGGGCTGTGATTTTTTTTATTTTTTTTTTTAATGGTAGAACACTGGTTTGGGAATTCTTTTGTGGTTGTGCCAGTTCAGACATGTGCAGGGATGTGCTCTAAACCAGAAAAAGAGGAAAAAAAAACCCCCTAACCTAGAACACCTTAAAGAGTTTTTCTCTCTAAATTCTGGTTATTTCACAGATTCGGGTTAGAGGGAGTAGGTATAAACTGATTACAGTGTTAGATCTGCAACGTCCACAGTTCTGTGTGGTCTACAAGTTGAAACATGCTGTTGAAATGTGTTGCAGAAAACATTATTGATTGCAGGACAGAAAACTTCAAAAATAATGAATAAAAATAGAAGGCAAAACTATTCCAGTTGGTTTCTGAATAGTATGCATTTTTACAGGATAAACTAAAAAAATCCAGAGTGGAAAGGTAAGTATTACTTACCTCTGCTCTTGGAAAACAGTTCATAGTTTGACTTATTGAAGCTTGAGTTTGCTTCCTTTGTTGCTATACTTGTTAGTTTTCATGAATGGATTTAGGCTGAATGGCTTGTCTGAAACATGAAATACACTTAATTTTTTTTCCTGAATAACCATTCAGAGTATTGATGGGATAAAGTGGTAATTTAAGACAGCTGTTAGCATAAAATAAATACGCATGTTGTTAGTATTGAATACACAAGCATTAATTTTTTTCCTGGTTTAAAATTCCATAAATGCTTCTAGCCTACCCATGAGTACTACTTGAGTTTCATTCCACTTTCACTGCCTAGATTGGGACCTTCCTGTTGTCAGGAAAGGATCAAACATTTATCGAAGGCTGAACAGTAAAATAACTGTCTTATCTAGAAACTTGTTAGCTTTAAATGGATTGTGCAGAAACGCAGCTTCCCATAAATTAATATTTGCAGGTTTCTGCCTGCAAACCCCAAGTTAAAAAGAAACAAATGGTGCTCAAATTAAAGTAAATCCAAGTCACACATGTGGAATATGAGGTACCTGATCCACAGTGGAAAGCGTGATGTGGTTTTGATCTTGAAAGGTACTGAATATTCAGTATCCAGCAGAGAATGTAAATATCTGCTTAGTTTTTAAGAACAGGAGTCCTGTTGCCTAGTCATGGCACTGGCTTGGGGCCAGGGTAGCATGCAGGAATCTTAGATCCATAAAACCTTCTACCATAATTTCTAGAACCATTGAGGTGTATAAAAATCCTTAAAATAATTGGAAGAAATCAACTAGATTAAATTTCCTCACTTTTTAAGGCAGAGTAATGTATTGCATGTCAGGTGTGATGGTTGTTCTTAATTTTATTTTAACTCTGCTATTAAACTAATCCATTTGCAGTACATCCTACAGCAAGAGATGTTTTTGTGAAGAAGTGAATCTTAAATATTCCTTATGGACTAATTTTGTTCCTATCAAATGGAGGGATGTTGTGAAGTGTGTGTGAGACGAGGTCTATTGTTGATCGTCTACCTTGATTTTTTTTTTTTTAGTGTGTTCCTTGGTTCTATTCTAGAACCATATAACTTCTAAAAAGATACATGGTTTTTGTTGTTATCCAGTAGTTAACGGTGAGTGCAAATTACATCAGCCATTGGAGTACATGTTATGCTAAAAATATTTTGTTTAAAATTTTTGCATGTAGTATCATTGGATGGATTTGCCCTACTCATTTTAAAATAAGGGAAAAATGTTTTTCTCCTAAACTGTAATTTTTTTCATCTAAAAGATGTGTGACATAGATCAGTAACTGAGCCCTGACCACTTCTCCTTACATTTAGGAGTTAGGCTTTACATTGAGCATGTGTTCCTGAACTGCAGCTCAGTCCCCAGCTCCACTGCAGAACGTGTTTGCCAGGGAACAAGAGGACTGTGCACACCTATGGATGCCAAATGCAATTTAATTAATTGCCTGTGTGAAGGAGTTTGGGTATGGCAGTAATGGCATGAAAGTGTGGAGAGGAACTGGTGATGCTCGCAGTCCTTGAGAGCTGAAAGGAGGCGCAAAGATAGAAATTCAGGGTGGGAATATGTTGCCCTGCTAACCAGTTCCTCTAATGGGAAGAGACTGGTAATGAATAACTGCTGGTGGGAATTTTAAAAGGAAAATATGCCCTGTGAAAAAACAAAAGGTTATATTTTTGATAATCGACCTTTACCCCATTCCTATGAAACCCTGCACTCCAGTCTCTCTTGTTGGAGCTTCCTGCTGTCCTGTACCAGAGCCTGCTGTGCCCATCTGCCGGGGGTGGGGAGGGCTCACCTGCGGTGTGGTGATGGGTGCCATTGCCGAGCCCGCAGCTGCAGGCTGGACCGCAGCCCTGCGTGGATCCTTCCTCCAGCAGCTGTGAAAGTCAGTTGAGGGTTTCACATCTGTCTCCCCTAGTAACTGTTTTGAATCTTCCCTTTAAATCTCACTGACTAGCATATTTACATTTTGTCTTCTTTGTCCCTTCTAACACAGTGTGAAAATGCTGAGGAGAACAACTTCCAACACTGGCATTACTTACAAATTTACTTACAGAATTATTTCTAAACCCTGATTAGCTGGTTGTCCTAAAAGTTGGACATGTGCTATTTGGGTTTTGTCTGCAGCTCTGTAAAACCTTCTGACTTAAAAAAAAGGAGGGAAAAAAGCTTTGCTGAGCTTTTTGGTTTTATCTGAAACGCTGAATTTTTGTTTTACTCGTGCATTGCTGGAATTAACAGTGCAAGGCAGTTGCATTGATTTACCTCCATTGCCCTTAAAGTTGTGCTTTTGGTCATGCCACGTGGATGAAAGATGTGGTTTAGGCTTTGCTCTGCAGTTTGCAGGTGCTAAAGGACTGGACAAGGCAGGCATCTTGACTCCAGCAAAGGACAGTTAAGTGACATATGAAATAACAGAGCTGCACGACAGCACAGTGTGCCCTGGTTAGGATGATACAGAGATTTCCCTACAACCCTGTTTTTCTGATGGAATCTGCTGCTGTTTATTTTTTAAAGCTGTGTTTCTGAGCATATGGGATAACGCATGCAAGAGGACGACAGTTTTTAATCGCTGTGGAGAGCTATGTCTGCAACTCATCCTTTCTAGTCCCTGTGTAGCCTTTGCTTTTCTGGTAATGGAGTACATCCACCTTTTGAGCCACACAAGGACTTACAGGATCAAGGCCTTTCTTTATGATGGCAATGTATCTGCATGCTAGAAATCTTGGGAGCCTGTCATAAAAAAAAGTGCAGTGACACAGATCTGTTAAGATTTATTGCATCATTATCTCATATGAAACAGTAAGATTGTCCTGGCATGACTGAGCAAAAACAATGGTGTGAGAGTATCATTATTTATGTTGACGCCCTGCTGATTGCCCCTAGACATTTCTGTGAGCCAAAGCATCCTCGGCAGCGAGGTCTTCTGTTTCACATAGTTTGAAAGATAGTAATTTCAAGGAGGGAAGCTTGATCCCCGTCATGTTTCCTTCTTCAGTATATTCCATAGGTGGGATGTGTTCATCTGTGAGTTAGTGAGACTCTGTAAGTGGCAGTTTCTCCTCCTGGCTTCTGTTTGCTTCTATAAAACCTGACAGAAAAACCCCTGAGCAGATGACTTGCAAGTTTACACTGAAGAAACATAAAGTCCAATACCTCTCCTTACAGACCTGGAGGAAAAACAGACTGCACACAATATATTCCCTCTCTTCTGAGTGTGACAAACCAGCGTCTGCAGAAAACAACAGGAGACTGCACAGCTCAAGCTCAGGATACAATCCATGACATAATTCTGTTTGGTCTAAAGTCATAGGATTAGTTTTGGGGGAGCATTATTAATGAGTAATAATACAGTGTTAATGTAATCTTAATATCTGTGCTGAGAAAGGAATTTGAAGTGAATAAGCTCTCCATTTTTGTATGAGGAGCTTCATAATCTGGAAGTGATGTACCAAATGTGAAATTGCAGTGTTTTAACTTGGGTAGAGCCTGGTGCTAGTGGAATGGCTTAAAAAGGAAGGTAATTGGCTAATAGCAGGAGATCGTTGATCAGATCAGCTTTTAAAAAAAGAGTGATCAATATGGATTATACTATTATTTGATGTTACTGTTTCATAGAGCATAAAGGTTTTGAAGCATTTGCAGCATTTAGGGTTTTCAGTATGAGCTTCATTGTGCATAAGACGGTTCCCATTTTGCATTTCTTCTTCTCAGTGTTTTGTTTATCTGTAGCACAGTAGTGTATTTATATAGCTATTTCTTAAAATTCACTTATCAATTTGCTCTAGGCAAAAGTGCCTAAACTGAAGCCTTCAAAAAAAACCCCTCTTCATATAAGATACAGATAAATGTATTCATTATGGTCCAACTTCAGTTAAAGGCTCAGCCTAATTTTGAATTCAGAGTGTGTCTTCTCCCAAGTACATCATTTAGTTCACTGCTACCCACCACTTCAGGCCTGACCTTGAGGAAGTAGAACTTCTCATCATTCTCACAAACTCGGGGGGGGGGTGTGTGTGTGTGTGTGCTCTGCTGGGCCAAGGAAAACACTCTTGTCACGACTGCCCTGAACATCTTAATCTGGTCAGATTTTAGCTGGAAAACCTTATCTGAGTTCAGTTGTCAGGGAAGAATGTATGAAGGAGAGTTTATCTGGGCTAAACAGCCTCTAAGTCAGTAAAGAATTCACAGATGGAAAACAACTGCTTCCATTGCACCCTGATAAGAACAGGAAGTCTGTGCCTTTTGCAAAACACAGGTATTTGTTTTGTTGCTCTTTTTGGGGGCATGAGATGAATGCTGCACTGGATGATATTCAAATGAACTTTGTGTCCCTAATAGGAAAAATTAGCTTTACATCTAATAAGTGTGCTCTCATCTTTACCGTGTTATACTGACCCCCATGTTGTTTCCTCGGTCTAAAAATAAAAATGTGCTCAAAATCTACCCATCAACCCTGTGTATTTGACTTCACTTCTTAAATCCAAGTGCGGCTCTTGTCTTTTAATACTTCTGTCCCAGAATAAATGTTCTGTAGATCTGTTACCCTGGTTGATGCCTTGGGTAGCTTCAGTGGCAAGCAGCTGTTGGTAGCCTCATTGGGAAGCAGTGCGGCAATTGGCAAGGGAGTACCTTGGTCTTCAAAGTTGTTGCCCTGTGGTAACTGCTGAACCCCCAGCCACTGGAAAAGCCTCACCTTCTGCCCGTGGAAGCTGAGAGGTGTGAGCCCTGCCCTCGTTGCTGGAAGCTCAGGGTAACTGGGGAAAATTTTATAAACCTATATTGAAGGAACAAACTGTTCCTTTATCTCATATGTCATTTACCAAACCACCTCTTTCGTGGTTTTGTTACTTGGAATGTGAAAGCATAGATACTTCACAACCTATTCATTAGATTTCTATCCAAAGGGTATCTGACTGAGTATGTGTCATGACATTTTCAGTGGTAATATCCACAAAGGAGCTAAGTTGACACTTAACAAAAAAACAATCCAAAACCTGCGTTATGTGGGCATGTGGTGAAACATACTGTGCATTACAGCAGTTTATGATTTAAGTCTGGTTGTGTGGAGTGAGGTGGTAGTGGTCTGATTTATTCAGCCATTATATTTGAGGTGATTTTAAGCCCATTGCTATACTTGGACCATTGTGTTTAATAACCACTAATGAACTCTTCCCAGTGAAACTGTTTAATCTATCTCTTAACTTGTTTATGCTTGTGGTCTCCAGAATACCTGTGGCAATGTGGTGGTAAATGTAGGTGTTACATGAAAGGCTACTTATTTTCAGTTACATTATGTCTGTTGTCTGCCAGCTGCACTTGTTCTTATGTTGTGAGGAACAGTTTCCATGTAAATCAAGATTTTGATGTTTATCATAGGACTTGAGGCATCATTTTCCAAAACCAAAGGGTATTATCTGCTTTATATATCCTTGAATGTTCATTTCTCAAATTATCCTTGTAGCGTTTTTGTATTTTTTTTTCAGTGCTATCGTACATTTTTAAATAACAGAGGCAGGATTCTTCTTCAGTAAGTTAGGTATTTAAATGTTAAATAGCAGTGTCTGAGCTAATCATCCTTTGCCTCTAGGACAGGCAAGACAAAATATCCTTTGGCCCCCTGATGTTTCTCCACTGGGTGGAATGGGTGCATGGATGACGAGCACAGATTTAGGCGAATAGGCATCTGAAGCTTGAGGAGGTGTGTCCCACGGGGGGAACCAGAGCTATATGGTACACATTAGATTTGTTCAGCTGTACAGTAGTGTTTTGTGTTTTGGTCCCTCCCTACATATTCTTCATGTGCGATAACATACCCAAACATGGTTGAACTGATGTTCTTAGACAAGTGTTCACAGTATTCTCAAGGTCTCCTGAGGCATTTGTGTTGTCATTCATTATATATGTGAGAGACAGGTTTACAATGAGTTTTCATGCGTTAGGTCGTGGTTGACTTAAAACAAAAGTGTTACATACCCCTCCCCAGCCCCTGACCAAAAAAGGAAGGCTGATTTAATCAAAGTCCTCAATGTAAGTGAAGTTCATTCTTCTTAGGTCTTTACCACTTTGCCCATGTGTTACACATCTTACTCCATAACCTGGCATCTTCTTTAAGGAAAAGGCTTGTTTCCCAAGAGAACTACTGTAACATAACCCATTACCACCAGAACAGCTACATTTACATGTGTGGCCAGTTTACAGGTCATCATTGTATATGCACAGTAAGGGTTAGTTTTCCCACAGGAATTATGTGTTACTGCCTTGTCAGTATTGCAGGTTTGTTCTGCAGGTCTTCATAGATGGAGATCTGATACATTAATAGAAGAAAAGTCTCTGAAATGTGACTTAAAAAACCGGAAGTGCCATATGTTAAGTGTTCTTTAAAGGCCCAAGAGTACCACATACTGAATAACATGACCTTTTGTGGCAATCTCTTGATTTAATTAGCATCAGTCTTCTCACTTATGCAACTGCTGTATGTCAAGTGGTAAGTTCCCTCTCAGCATTGCGCTGCTGAGTGCAAAGCCCTCTTGCCTAGGAAATGACACTCTCTTTGTGCACATAGTGCTTTGGCCACTACCTACTTCCACTTTTTCATTGATTCAGGGTTTGATTAGTTGGAAAGTATATTTTAAAACATTTTCTTGCCTATGATTACTTTGAATAATGAAAAAAAACCAAACCCTCACAAATCACAGGATTATGTTTTATGTATGGAAAGTGCTAGTGAGATTATTGGTTATTTCTTTAAATATGTGCACTGTTCTTGGCACATACATTGTTTGTGAAGCCAGTAATGCTACCAGAGAACATTCGCTGTATAGTTAAATGCTGCTAGATTGTTTGTCATTATCTCGTTGTTCTTAATTGGAACTGTATTGAACTTAGGATCTGCAGAAATCTTAGTTTTTCTCTTTTAATTCAAAAATAATACTATTTTTTCTGACCTGATTATTGTGTCTGCTGTTCATCAGGGATAATTTGTATGTAATGATCCTTAAATTAAGCCTTGTGATTGACTTTCCACTGTTGTTCAGCTGTTTGTCTTTAACTTCTTCAGCTTCTGAAGTGTAGAGGATGCTCAGTGCCTATCTCAGTTGTCCTCTTTTTCTTCCACGCACAATTTATCATTGGCATTATTGCCCCATCTGCTTTGGGTCCCTTTAGTTTGGTGGGTGTGTTTTTCACATCCATGGAGCCTCACCTCTGTGGCACTTTGATGTGGGGGAGGATTTCAGGAGAGGAAGGCTGGCAGGACAAGTAGCACAGATCTCCTGTGCCCTGCCGGGAACAGAAGTGGAGCTCATGGAGGCATAGAGTCTTCTACGCTGCAGGGTCTCAGCTTCCCACAGTGTTGAGGCCTGGCTGGTGGGTCTGTACAGCAGTGGGGAATTCAGTAAGCCTTGAACTTCGTTTGTGTCTTGTATGACATGAATAAGAAAGCTTTAATATTACTTTAAGTGACTGAGTGGCATCTTCCAAATGAAATAGAGCATTGAGCAGGCATTGGGTGACAGCAGAATAACAAGTATGACCTGTTGTCTCATTCACTGATGGCCATTTATCATGAGTGCTGAAGGGAGAGATTTGCACAAATGGTTGTGTGCAGTCACATAAACTCAACACATGGGAAAACATTTCAGGGACAGAGTCGTCCCTGCATGATCCTGCTGATCCCAGTGGTATTAATGACAGAAAAAGGACCTCTGAATGTGACTTGATTATATAGGACTTCAACAACTCGGGCAGATGTCAGTGTCCCTTTTGTGTTGCCCTCAGCTCCCCACCTCATTTCATCGTCCCTGTACCATGGCATAAGCCTGTCCTGCTGCCAGCATGTGGAATCCTCCCACCTTGTCATCTTGGCTGCACGATGTTGACCCCAACCTCATTCCCCATCACCAACAGAAGTGTTTCTATTGCATTGGATTGAGAAACAGATACACAATAGAAAAAACAGATATACAATAAAAACAAATAATTTTTGGGGAGGAAGATGTTATTTTCAACCCTCCAGTTCCTGGTGCTGCTGTGTGAGTCCCTGTGGCAGCATGAGTGAGGAGGGAAGCTGGGGGCAGGAGGGAGGTGGAATCGTTGCTTCTCGTAACATCAGGGTTTGATGTCAGTTTACACTGACCTTGGGATGGTGGTGTAGTGCAACGCTACTCTCGGTTAGAAAGATCAAGGCGCCGAAATGATTCCTTAGTTGTGGTGCTGCCTGTTTGGTACTGCTGGTGGCTAGGCCACTTCTTGTTATATGAAGATATTCAGCCTGTAAGGCCTGTTCTCAAGTTTTTTATAATTTTACAGTTTGTGTAAAACCATATCCCTTTGCTTACTAAGAGTCAGTTTTTTCATTGGAGGTAATAAGATCAAGCACAAACAGAATAAAGATTAAAAGAAAGATGTAACGAAGAAGAGGAAAAACTTGGCTTTTATTATGAAAATAGATGTTTTTAATTGTTGACTGAACTTAATGTTACTTCTGAGCAACAGTCACTGATTTTTTGGGGTCCATGGGTGGATTTCTGTGAACTTTGAGTCAGCAGTTCAAAAATAGATCCTAAACTGCTGTTGACACTCTGGGCAGCCCAATAAATATTTTTTTTTTTCATTTCACAGTTATAAGGTATTAGAAAAAATATAGAAAAAAGCTTTTATAGAAAATAATTTTGTTATTCTTTTCTTTATCTGAAAATCTCCACTTACAGCCTTTTCACTAGCAGATGCAATTCATACTAGGGTAAACACCAGCAACCTTAGCTTTGTATTTCGTGGCATTCTCTTCAAGTCTGTTTATTGTGAGTTTCATATTATGTCGTTTGGTTTCTGTTTAAGAGGTTGCTTCTATTTCTTTGGACAGCAGTGTTAATGATCATCTTCAAAAGTATATCATCAAATACCTGTTGAAAAAATTTAGTGTTTCAATTCAAGCCAGTAGGGAAAACTTCTCATTGATTTTCTGTTTAAAGTTATTGACGGTATGAAATATTGTCAGAGTAAGGAACATTTTCAATTATGTCCTATTTAATTTTAGAGAAGCAGTCAGAATGTCATAGTTAATTATGAAAAATCTAATTTTCAGGCTTAGATCCCTCACTCTGCTCGAGAGCAATGGTTCATATCTTAGCAGAGGTTAATTTCTTTCTTCATTTATATGAAATAAGTAAATTGAATACCATGCACTTGTCTGTGTGGGTGTGTTTTGGATGAGATCTTAAAAACTGAGATCCTGTTTATTCTGTGTGGGTGTTAAAGATCTCACTGTTATGCTATATGCTGTTTGCAAGTCGCTTAATACCTTCTACCCTTTGAGATGACTACGTATCAGCAGTGTTATGTGTACATAGTTGCAAAATGTTTTGGGGTCCTTTAAAGTGAAAGGTCCTCCATGTGAGAGTGTCTTGCACACATTTATTGTGCCTATTGCTTTAGCGTTCTACACCATTTGTTAGTGGTTTTTATTGTATTTGTGATTATTACTGCATTAATCAGTCTCAAAAAGTAATCATCATTTTAATATTTTGAGCTGGCATAACTTAAGTTTCATCCAGACTTTTACAATGATACAAAAAATACTTAGCTGTGAATTGCTCACTAGCCTTCAGAAAGTACAGCGGTGGTTGTGGGGCTCGGTTCCTTGCTGAGAGCCCTGAATTTACCCAGTTACTGGTGGAAGATGAAAATATTCAGGATCTTGTAGAATAAAATCCGTGCAATATTAGTCAAGTATTTGGAAGTCCAGGAATTTACCCCTTTATATAGCATTTGTGACTCCTTGTTCTTTGAAATCCCTGTCAGACGTATTATCATTTATAATAATCCGATTGGGGTGAGTTAGTCCATAATTTGTACTAATACCCAAAGAAAAGCATAATAATAGGTTAATATGGAGGTAATGTGTGGAGCTAAAGACAGCTTGGCCTGAAGATATTTCCATGGCAACAGAAAGGTCCCTACAGATGTCTTCCTTCTAAACTTGATGCTGTTTATTAAAGGCTGTCTGTAGTACAATCTGTAATTATCATTAGGTAAAGAAAGGTTGTGAACGTGGGTGGACTGCTTGGCTGACTGATTTGTTTAGCACAGCTTTGAAATACAGTTACAAAAGAATATTAAAAACCTGAGATCATTTAGCAGTTTCTCTCTGCAGGTAAGCTGAGACTTAATTCGAGACTGTTGGCTAATAAGAGTGAAGTATCCGAAGAACAGTATGGGGGGGATAAGGAGAAATGTTTTTAAACTCTTTTGGCACAATGACTGTTAACGATAAAAGAACATCAAAAGTATGCTAGACAATTTAAAAAATGCAGAGCTACAGATAGTAAGGGACGTAATCCACAGTAAAATAAGGTTTTGTAAATAGCAAAAAGCGTCTGTAAGTAGAGGGAGACAAAGGAAACTGTACGACTTATCTAAAGGAGAAGATGAGAAAATGATGGATGACAGAAGAAGCTGGAATATGGATCGACCTTTCTTGCTTCTGTCTTTATGAAGAAGGTTAATTGGGATCAGCTGCTTAGCACAGTTGAAACTAACAGCAAGGTGGTAGGAACACATGGCAGAAAAAGGAAAGAACATGTTAAAGAACACTTTCGTGAGTTGGATGCGTTCATATTTGTAAACTTAGGGTGGTGTTTATTATCCAAGCAACTAATGGA
This sequence comes from Athene noctua, assembly GCF_965140245.1. NCBI lineage: Eukaryota > Metazoa > Chordata > Aves > Strigiformes > Strigidae > Athene > Athene noctua. The sequence goes on from NC_134037.1 coordinate 220,046,754, forward strand.
ATCAGTTTTGAATCTGAGCAATTACCGTGTAAAAACCATAAAGGACAAGTGAGATCTTGTAAGAGGCCACACAGAGAGTATGTTCTTAAACAGAGAAAGAAGGAAGGTCTTGGAGTTGCAGACTGGTCAACCAGATTTGGTACCATGAACGATACTCAGACGCAAAACTCTTCAAAAGCAAGTGGCCATGAATAAGTGTAAACTGGAAACTTTAAGGCAGTTTTGTAATAGAGCACATTGGTTTTAAGTCTCCTAGTTACAGTACTGGGAACAAAAACAAGTGTAATGTTGGAATATAGTGAGCTTGTGAAATGGATTTTATGAAATGATTGCTTGAGAGATTGATTTGGTGACACTGAAGCTCAGCTAGGATGGAGGAACAGTCCAAGTGTTCCTTCTCAACTTTGAGTGAGGCTTTGGTTAGTCATATATGCCATCTCAGAAACAATCTGAAGATTTACGCTGTGTGTAAAATGATTACTATGTGGATGACTGCAGACATACACAGGCATGCTATGTGGATGAACACAAACACACAGAATAAATGGTGATGGTAGGCTGTCCAGCAGAAGGGTTTATCTAGTGGGATTATCAATTTGTGGATGGTAGGATGCAGTTGAACAGAACCACAGGATCACAGGGTGGCTAGGGCAGGCAGGTGCTTCTCGAATTTGTCTGGTCCAGCCCTCTGGTCAAGTAGGGCCATCCAGAGCAGGTTACTCAAGGCTATATCTTATCCATGTTTGCATATCTCCAAGGATGGAGGCTCTGCAGCCTCTCTCAGCATCTTGTTCCAGTGTTTGACCATACTCACAGTACAGAAGTTTTCTTTTATGTTTAAATAGAATTTTCTGTATTTTCATCTGTGCCATTGCTTCTTGGCTGTTCACTGGGCACCACTGAGAAGGATCCAGCTTCATCTTCTCTCTCCCATCAGGTATTTATTATAAACATTGATAAGATCCCCATGCCTTCTCTTCCTGTGGCTAAATAAAGCCTGTAAATTTCAAGCTGGACTGCAGGCACTGTAGAAGACCAGATTAAGATCAGTAAATTGGAGGTGAGATCCAGAATTGTTATGAGGAAGATCAGTACAGGGAAGTGACATAATTTTAGAATGGAAAATCAAGTTGTGAAATGCATAGCATGAAATAATAGTATAGAAGTAGTATTGATGGATAAACGTTTGTTTAGTCTATACAGGAGAAAAAGGGATAGTATTCAAATTTTTGAGAAGGTTGTTTATAGGCAGCACAATTAACTTTTGTTCTTCCTATTCTCTGAGATTATGATGAGAAGGTTTAGTTTTCCAAAGATAACCATGTAACTTTAGTAATAGCTAAGCCCTCTAAACAGGATGCCTCCTGGGGTTGTAAAACCCTAGTTCTTAAAGTTTTAACAATAAATTGAATGAACCTTTCTAAATCTATATGGTTCAATTTTTAGGACAACAAAATCAATTAACTCCTATCTTAATGTCACATGCAGTTTTACATTTCTGTGCCACAGTGATCTTCTACAAAGGGATTTTTCTTTGTTGCAGGGGGCGGGGCATCCTTTGAATATGTTTTAGGATGTAGTCTGTCATCATTACCGTAGAATATTTTTCTTTAATGTTTTGCCTGGTTTTCAGTTAAGAACTGAAGCAAATGTGAAAACCTGAATCAGCTGGCAGAATTAGGGTGATCCTGTAACTCCCTGTACTGTGTGCATGTCTGATTAGGGGCCAGCTGTGTCATTACTAGAGGAAAAAATTTAGCAGCAGTCCATTTTGCAGTGTTAATAAATTATGCCCTCGTGAGTTTTGTTCACTTGTTTTCCTGAAACTGACATTTTAAATTGTAGCTCAGTCAGAAGATGTTAGTTGATATTCATGGTAAGGTTCACGTCTGCATTTGAAATGTAGTGATTTCGGCAGCTAAGTAAACAGAGAGTAAGAGGGGAGGAGAAATGTAGCAAATAGATTTGTGAAATAATTTTTTGATAATATCTTGCATGAATAATATGGTACAGTGCTCTTCTGTTGATATTGGTAGTGAGGCATTTTGCATATTACTTTGTGGTACACAATCTCAGCTGAGATGGGAACAAGAATACACCGGCCCAATAATAGAAAATCTGGTAAAAACAGGGACATTTCTGTCTACCTCAAGACAAGAGCAAATCAACCTTTGATTTATTGCTAGCCTGTCTCTACAGAACTTTGCCAGTCCCTAATCAATGTCTAAAACTTAGCAAACATTAAAAAGCCGTGTTGACTACTTCTACAGCATTTTATATAAATCAACAAGACATGGAAGACAGAAGCTTTGTTATCATTTTTGCATCTCCTGGAAACCTTTTTATTGTTTATAAAGTTAACCCCTAGTTATATCTGGGTTGGTGTGTGGGGAGAGAGGCAGTGGCCTTGCAAACAGTTGAGGCTGTTCCTCAAACCTTGTGAACCTGAGCAATTTCTTTCACTTACTTTGTCAGAGCCTCACAACTATTTTGTGCTTACCTACAGGTTGGTATAACTACAGGAAGATTCCTGGGGGGTGGGTCTGTTTTATTTGAATTAGATAGTGAAGGTTACTCAGTTCTAGAAATGAGAAAATAGAGATTGAGGCACTTGTTTGAGGCTAGTCAGTCTCCAAGTTGAATGATAAACTGAGGTACTCTTCTTAACTATGTCTCATGCTCAATACACTTTTTTAATGCTGTAAGGACTGAGTCATCTGCTAGTTTTCCATAGAAATGAAAAAAAGCTTTATATATATAAAGATTTTCTTTATAAACTAGATAGGTAAGGAAGGAAGTGCCTGCTTCAGTCTCTGTGCTTTATGCACACATGGAGTGAATGACTGATGTTGCTATGATCTGTGTCATCTCTAGGTGAGGTGAGTAACGTCATACTGCCATACAGTCTTTCCTCCCTTAGCTGTGGTCGTGATGGAAGTTTAGGTTTGTATTGCAATTGGGATGTAGAAAATTTTGTTGCAGGATAGGAGCCCCTTGTAGCAACTGGTCCTGTTTTCAACCCACCCTACACCCTGAAAAAAAAAAGTAATTTCTCTTGTAGACTAATCAATGCAAAAATACGTTTGTGTTTGAGAAGATGTTGGTTGGTTGTTTTTATTTTCCAAGTGTTCTTCAGCAGAAGAGTGGCTGAATCTGTCTATTTTAACTCTCCATACCTCCCTACCATCAGGTGGAGAAGGGTGCAGAAAAACCTTTCTGAAGGATTTCGAAGTCTAGAAGTTTTGTATGACCAAAGCCAAAGCATTTGAACGTAATGCTCTATGTTGCATTGCTTACTTGCTTATGCTTCATGGATGTTAGAGAAATACACTTGTTTTTCATGCTCAGTTGATATGTCCCAGTCATAGTTATAATCAAAAACAGGGGCAGTGATATATTTAGTGTGCTTATTAATGTCAACATGGAGTTTGCATTTTCAGCTCTGTAGGAGTTAGGAACACGTAGCAGTGTTACAGTTGGAGGAGCGCTGGAGTAAACCGGGGATGTCTCTGTGGACACTTAAGTCTTTTCTTAAATAGTCTTTGAAAACAAAAATGCAGTGATGAGCATCCTGTTTCACCAAACTCTGATCTGCTGTTGTGTTTTAGATGCTTAAAGCAATGTGGTCACTGCTTGCAACTCAAAAAAAAAACCCTTTTCCTTTCAAGTGCAGTGTTCTGCCCTTGCTGTTTTGTACTCTCTGAGCTGGCTGTGCATGCCCAGTTCAGAGAAATGTTGCTTGACATTTTCCTCTTCGCTGGGTCAGTTAAGGTAACTGTTTGGCTTCAAGTGTTACAAAGAAAATAAGCTTCATACCCTCACATTTAAAAGCTTAAAGTCCGCTGGAGACTAGCCCGATTTTAAGATACCTTTCTGTAGCAGTCATTGTAATAGGTTTCTGAACAGAGCATTAAGCTGCAAGACAGCTGTTACCTGAAAGAATTGTGTTTATTATTGCTAGAAAGTAGTAGTGAAAGGGACTTTGAAAAGAAAATACAGGCTTAGTCTGCAAGGGATTGGAGTTGAAAGTGCCTGAACAGTGACTGGTGCTCTGGAAAATACGCAATTTTTAAAGAGATACAGGGAGATAGCACACCAGCTGGCTTTGCTGTACCATGTGAGTCTGAGTTCACAATCTAGATTTTGCGAGGATGCCAACTTCACAAAGAATGGGGTCCAAGTGTCAAATCTCAGATATATCTGTTCGTAGAACTGTAGCTATACTACTATGAAAATATAGTTTAACAGTAGTAAAAAAACCAAAACATTGCATCATGGAAGGTATTAGAAAAATACTGAACCAGTATGTTTCATTTACAAAGACCACATACAAGCTTGCTATGCTATGTCAGGGAGGAAAAAAAAGGGGGGGAGACCTGAAAGAAGGAATCTGAGAAGCGTGTGTCATGACACAGCTTTCTTTTTGAAAGAAACTGCTTGCTACTGTATACAGAAAATGCCTGGGGTCTTTTTGTTTGTTTGCTTGCTTGTATTTTTTTCAAACTTCTACAATCTTGAACATACTGTTACAGGAACATTTTCTCCCCTTTTTCTATACTTCACCTTTGACCTAGAAAAGCTGTGAGAAACCGTGCAGCAAGCAGTCTGGGAAGTTTTTGGGGTTTGGATTGCCTTTAAAGACAAGCTTTTGGATTCTTAGTGCATAGACTCACCAGGACTCAGAGCATATCTGAAGATATTTGCTGTTGAATCTTCAGTGTTTTCATGGTATATTTTCTGACTTAAATATGGAAATTTATAATGTTTGTCCCCTGACCATGACTGCAGATAGCACATTTGATTATGCATGGAAAAAAATCCATCAAGAATGTCCTCCAATTTTTGTAAAGTTTTCAGTTTCAGACTAATAGCTCTTTTTCCTAGCTGTGACTGTAGCTGAGATCAGAATAAAGCCCTGTTACCCGCAGAGTGTTAGTAGTGATTAAAAACAGCTCCTAATGTAAAAAATTGGTTTCTCCTTGGTGGAGACGTTCTGGTATCAAATTTAATCTCCCTCCTGCTGTTCCAGTGGTTGGACTAGCATGTCTGGGAAGAAAGTCAAAGTAAGTTTTGGAAGACATTACATAACAGCATAAATCAGTAATTCTGGAAGAGAAGGTAATTTCAGGGGCCAGGGGGTGGGGAGCTGCCGAGAAGATGCTTTTGTTATGGTTTGCTTAAGTATGGAGTGCAAAGTAGAGCGTGGAAAGGCTGTGCCCCATGATCTCTGTGGGTGGTAGGAGATAATGTTTAGTATGTGGGAATGGCCTTTAGGGACATCGTCTTTATAATGCTATCTGATTTAAAACTAAAAATAAGACTAGATGAAGCCATCTTAAGATATCTTGTAATACTGTGCCCTCAAGTCTACTGTAAGAGCCACATGATGATGTTTGATAGAATAGGATTTAGCTGCTCTTGCAACTGGTAATGCTGTATCTGTTGCTTAGGTTCTCTTTCTTCTTTGATCTTTGTGTCCCCAAATGTCTTTCTGTGGAAGCTCCTGTCCTTCTGTGACTGCAAACCACAAGGAAATGGCTATAATTCTCACTACTTCTACCTGGTTCTGATGGGAAGATAGCAATGATGTTCTCTCGAGAAACTTTGTTACATTTCCTCAACACAAATTAAATACTTCTTTTACTTCTGGAACTTTTTCACTTGGCTTCTAATACCAAGTTGGGTAGCACAGAAGAAATACAAAGCCATTAAAAATAGCCTATGTCAAGAAAGGAGATCTTTAGATCAGGTCGTTCTGTATGAACAATTAAAAATAAAGACCATGCTTCTTTCAGAAGGACCTCCAAGATCATTACATTGAAACGACTGATGGTTCACTAGAGAACTAACAGTAGTCCCACTGCTCCTCAGGCCTTTGCTGATGGATGTATCCTGTTGGACAAAAATACGTACGTGGGCTGACTCCTAGGAAGAAGCATATGAACCTGCATTAATTACTGACACATTCTCTTTGAAGAATACTGGAATACCCAAAGGAGCAAACCGATGTAAAATTCATGCTGGAGTTTCTTTAAATGGATCCTTTCCTAATAAGACTGTAAATTCAGTGAATTATGAATGTCTTGCATGGGGGAGGCGTGTGGATGTGGCACGGGAGGGGATAGAGCCAAGGTGAGGGGATATCTGTATCTCTTACAAGCCTTTTTGGCCAGTAACATGAAGGAAACAGCACAGGAGTAGTAACTCATGGTTGAGATCGATCTAGGACCTCTATCTTTGTTAGTTTGATAATTTTTAGGAGTGGTTTAGATTTATTGTCTTGAACTTGAATATTGTGAAAAGAATGATTAATGAAATTTGCAAGTATAAAAAGCTTTTGCAAACCAAGATGGTTTATTTCTGAGAGTTCTTTACCTCTTTCGATGCAGTGATTTCAATACCTGTCTGAAGATTAAATTTCTTTGCTTTCTCTGGGGGATAAATCAATGACAGGATCAAAACTGAAAAGCAGGATCAGGAAGTGTTTGACCTGTCTTGAAGAGTGAGACTGAACAAAGCTTCTTAGATTTCTTCTGTTTGCATACATTTTCCCCATTATTTTTTGTGTACCTTTTAATTCTGATTTATTTTCCTGTTGCCAGAAATTCTTTTGTATTGAGTACCAACTAGCTGTACAAGTTGGGAACTCAGATGTGTCCTATAAACCTAAGAATTTTCTCTGGAAATTCAAGCCGTGGGTAACCTTGGAAGATTTGTCTAAGGTGGACCTCATTTCAACACAGAAGCTTTGCAAAAATACATTGTGTTTTGTTTTCAGGTCTTTCAAGCCTTTGAAGAGTCTTGGCAGTGCTGTGCCTCTGAGGTTAGCTGGGTCTGAAATGAGATCATATTTGGGGTAATCTGAAGAATGAGAAATGGGTTTGGTTTGGGGGACAGAATGTTTCAGCGGGCTACAATTTTCTTGAATCTTAAACAAGCACTGAATTTTCTCTGGGTTGTACCCGTAAGTTCTGGCAAATACTGCTTTGCCCAAGTCAGTTCATTCACCCTCAGTGCAAAACACATGCAAAAGGTTTCCTGGGGAGTATGTGCCTCCAACTCTTTCCCCCTCTGGTAATTTATGCTGCAGCAGTTGGGAGACCGGAGCAGAATAACCTTTCCTGGTTAACTGACGGAGAAGAAAGAAATGGAAGGAACCATTATTTTCCTGTCAAGATTTCCCTGAAACAAAGAGGTGCAGAATTATGCATGCTGAGGGGTGTCTTTGGTCCTTTGATTAACAGCGGAGGCCCAATTTTGCCATCAAAAGCGTTCTTAATTATAAGCCCCATTGAAAAGGCTGCATTGAGCGCTGTAGAAATGATACTACAGGAGCATGTCTGTTTTTGCTTAGGTGATCTGCAAGCATTTTCTGGGATTGTTTTATTAAAATAATCGGGAATACACAGAGAATACAAGAGAAAACTGGAAATGTCTGTTATTTTTTTTCAGTTTCATCGCAGCAGAAGGCATTGCATCAGTGAGGAACTCAAAATAGCTGGTCCTGGCTTGAGTGTGAGAAAGCCTCCTGCTTTGGTACCTTAGCAAAGCCTGATACTCTCCCCATGCAGCTGGTTGACATAATGTGTATCACAAGGTCTTCCTCAAATAAAAGACATCCGTCTTGGTTATTTTACGAGTCTGCTGATTAAAGAGATTTTATTGTAATTACTATGACTAAAAGGCTACAGCAGAAGATGGAAATGTTAATTTACAATCTGCTTGCTGACCAAGTGTCATGTGATAATAGATTGGGACAGACTGTGGTTTGCAAATGGACCTGAATTTTCAGAGCCACTAATTTGAAGTGGCAGATAAAGTACCAGCATGTACATTTCAAAAGGAACGTGTTTGATTAACCAGCTATAGCACAGCAGTGATTGTTTGACAGGTTGGTTGAGAAATGATCACCTTTGGTTTTTACACTGGTGGCAGCAATGTACATGGTAGAGGAGAAGGAAGTAGCAGAAGGACAGCTGGACAGAGCTTGAAGGTAAATCTCAGCTTTGTAGTAAGCAGACTGTGCTCCAGACCCACCACAGCACTTATGTTCCCAATTTCCAATTAAACAAAGGGGATTTAGGTACTGAACTAGATATGTAAATCAGGTCTTTAATTCTGTTAATCTCTTAGTGATGTGTATGTAGTCACAGATGCAGCTAATTCATTTAAAAAAAAAAAAAAAAAAAAAAGTATTTTTCCAGCTGTAGTGTTGGCCTTGCTCTTTTTTCAGTGGCTTTATAGCTCAGGATGCAAGGTGTCAGACACCCTTGCTCTGTGATGGTGCCAAAGGAATTGAAGGAGTTTCATAGTTGTGGGCTCAGGTGTTTCAAATAATACTAGAGATGGCAGCCTGATAGCGCTTCAGAAGGGTATTAATGTGTCTGTGGAAATTTTGGAGTATTCTGTAGCAGAGGAATAATACTTTCTGAAATCCCCCATCTTGGTCTACATGCTCTATTAAGAAGATTATCATAATGTGTAAACTCAGAAAACAATTTCTGCAAATTTTGGTTCTTTATGTATGCTACTGAAACCTCCTGTGTAGTTAAATTTATATACAGCACTGCCAAGCCTTGTTACGGACTCTTAATAGATCACTGTACTGAAACTTTAATTGTAACTGTCTTGAACTAAAAATAAACTGAAAGAATATTGTATGTTTAAGTTCTTACTCTGGAAAGTGATATTATGTTACGGAAAGAATAGTTTGCAGTGCAAAACACCTTTGTATTGTGGCTTCAAAGTAAAAATTTTGTATTAGTCACTCTAAAAACATTGATGTGTATCCCATAGCATCATGCAGAACTTTGTTTTTTGGAAAATTTAATACCATTGTGTGTGATAATTGAAAAACAGGAATAGAGCTTAAATGCAGATTCGTTAGAGTTGACAAATGGGTGTTTACATAGACACTGTTGCTTTACAGAGTGACGTATGACACACTGCTGTATACCCTTTGAATTATATGTGAACTGCAAATGGTCGATTGCAGTTGTGTTCCAGAGGTGACAATGGAAATGAGGAGTTGAAATAGCCTTATGGCTTTATGTCTCATTTACACCCTGAAGGACTGCAAGTTGGAAGCAGCAAGTGTGTGTGCACTGTATATTAGGGATTTGTTTCTGGGCAGTTGTCACTGCAATATATTATATGCACAGTACAAAAATATTCATTGATGAATGTCACAAGTGGCTGCTGAATTTCTGAAGAAGATCTAAGAAGCCAGAACTGAAAGAGGCATTTTAGTGATTGGCCCCCAAGGAGCAGATTCATAACCAGAACTTGACATCTAATGGAACTAGAGCTGATTTGACTAGAATTCACTCTCTGCTGCTTTGATCTTTGAGACAGTGGGTTGTGCTGGTCAGAACAGTGGGTTGTGCTGGTCTAACACTGTCATAAGCAGAAATGAGTTGGAAATTCTCCAACTAATATGTTCGTTAGGATGTTGAGGGGAATTGCAGTAAAAACCTAACTGGCTAAAGAGGAAGAACTGGTGTTCATTGGCTTTTTTTCTAAAGAGTTTTCAAAGGGGGAAAAAAGAGATACTCAAGTCAATGTTCTATGCTGATTTTTCAGATGCAGAAGCTGAAAAAGTGAGTAGAAGCTCAGTGGTGCAAAGAATAGCCCTGGTCTCAAAAAAAGTATGTCGTTATGTCTTTACAGTTAGGTCTGTATACGTTTAGATAAATTATAATATGAATATATACACAAACATATATCTATAGAATTATTTTTATTTATATTTTATACTTTGTGTGTTGTCTATATATAAATAATTATTATTATTTCACTGTTCTTGATGGATCCCAAAATGAGTGGATTTGGGCTGCATATTAATATAGACAGATGCCTTCTCAGGCTTGAGCTTATGTAAAAGCCTTGGCACTTGTTGGTGTCAGTTTACAGGCAGAATGTTGAAAAGGGTGGAATAACTTGGTACTGTAGGCAATGATAAGGCAGGTGTTTGAATTACGAGATGCCCCTTTTGGAGTGGCAAATCTTGACAAGTTTGCTGAAGATTCTAGATTCCACCAAAGTGTTAATGCTAAAGCAAAAGCACTGGTCTGACCCATTCACTACCCTGAAATGTGTGTGATGCATTTGTTGACGTCACATCTCTTAAGACAAGATGTCAGTGGATCTGTTACCATTTTATTGGGATGTCATTTGTGATAGAGATGATATGCCATAAAAAGTAGTTGCTGACCTATGTGTAACTATATTGTGAGTGAGTGCTGCTGCGGTGGAAATCTGTATTCAAGAAATTATGGAGGAAGTACCAAAAGCTGGATCAGACCTTGAACTAGTCCCAAATTCTGAATGAGAGGCAAGGGGAGGAGGGCAAATAAATCTTGACAACATGTAGCACTGATAAAGAGCACCCGCACTTTAGTGCCAAATAAAGCTGCTTCACCTCGCTGTCATCTTGGCAGGCTTTGAAGGTGGCTGGAGTGAAATTTCTAGCCGATGACAACATTGAGTAGCTCCTGTGGACCTGGTCCCGGGCAGCCAGTGGTGAGCCTGCCAAGGGCTTTGTGAAGGAGTGGGGTTTTGGAGATGTGCTTGAGTGTATCAAAATGTTGTTTAGTCAGTTTTTTCCAATGTTCCAATTTTTGTGAATTCATTCACGGTTTTGACAGAGCTTGAAGTGTTATTGTTGTGTTGTGTCATCACTTCAATGCAAGTGGGCTACAAGGGGGTGGATCCAGCTTTTGCCCTGGGCACTGTCATCGACACCTTGAATGACTTCCTCGCACCCTCAATCTTATTTTCACTCTCAATGAAAGGAAAGGTGATCCTTATTGATTATAAACAAACTTTTGGAGGTCTCAAGACAAGTAGTCCTGTATTCCCAGAGCTCAGAGGCAAAGCATGTCATCTCTTGACATGGCTCTACCAGGAGTGGTGTTCATTGCCCTGCCACCAGCCCCATCCATAAAAGAGATTTTTCTATGCAGTGAATGTAGCAGCACCGTGTGGCTGGGATAAAAGTGTGATTCATCACCCCAAAATAAGTGTTGTGCTGGCTGTAGCTGCCAAATAGTCAGTCATCAGTTTCTTCCCCGTTAAGCATTTACCACCTCTCTGACTGTGGTGTAAGCAGATGGCCGGTGGAGGCAGTTAACAATTGATGAAGTTAGTCATTGCTGGAGCACAGTGGTGGTCTTGTAACTGCCCAGGGCTTTTAGAGACACATGAGATCAGATCTTCAAGTCCTCGCATTAATGCCTGGTCTTGTATTGGTAGTAATCTTGGTAGTTTAGGCGAGCAAAAAGATTATAGCTCGTAGTTCTTGGAGATCAGTTGAATTTAGTCGCTATTAATGGAAAATAAGATTTGGTTTTCATGTTTACAGTCTACTTCATGAGAAATTGTTATTCTGTAAGGGGAGCCCATTCAGTGCATCAAACTCAGCTGCAGACTGAACTTGTTCACAGGCACTGATGCCATTTATTAACCACACAGTGTTGTTTGTTAAAACAAGTGTTGTTTATTAACTTTCCATTTGTTTTATATGTATAGTAAGAGTATGTAAATTACAAAGTGTACCAGATTATGTTGTTACTTCCATAATACAAGCTCATTAAATATCTTAATTTTTAATAGTGTTATGATGCACTGAAAAACAGAAAAGACAGCAATTCACATGCCCCCTACTCATTCTTTCTAATCTCCTGTGGGGAACCTCCTGTTCCAAAATGGCTGTCATGAATGAAAAAAATGAATCTTACTCCATTTTATTAAAGTAATTAATTACCATATAGATATTGTCATTGTGTTGGTCGCTTCAGAATTTTGTGTTGAGAATAAGTTAAACCACTTCACTGGTTTATGGTAATAAATATTCTTAATACCTGTGATTCTCTTGGTTGCCCTAAAACCATTAATATCCTTTCAGGGAAAACCAGGCTGACGTTAAAATTCAGTATTCTGGACATCTTTTAAGTCTAGTGCCTCTAAAAGCATATAAATGGTGCCTCATTTAAAGAAGTGGCTTTCTGGAGCATCCTATAGCCAGCTCTGTTTGGATGAGTAAAATTATGCTATTTCTGCTTCCTCCTGTGCTCTTTATATTTTTACTTCATCTTCATTCCGACCACACCTACCTTTGGCTAAAGGTTAATCTGGACAAAACATTGGGGATATTGGCAGATCGAGGAAATCAGAATTTCTGGATGAGACTATTCCTTTTATTGAGGCACTTTGCTTCTCTTATTTGTTACTTATGCATTTTCAACTTGGCATCTACAGTTAGGAATTAGAAAGGGCTGAGTAAACAGCTCCTAACCTGACATCTTACTTACCCTTTTGTATGTTTTAATTAGGGCAAGAGTTGCCTCCTTCATTATACAAGTGGAATATTAGAAAAATTACCATGTGATGTGTCTTCTTATCACAGCTTTAGCCCATTTCGGTGCTTGTGCATAGGCTGGTACTTGGACCTGGTTAATAAGGGTAAGATTTTTTGCTGGAAGCCCAGAGGGCTGATCTAGTCCTCAGGGATAACAGCAGTTCCACTCATCCCAGGAGTTCTCTGGCCTCTCTTGGCTCTACTGACTATAGGAAAGGATTAAATTCCTGTAGCTCACATGCAAACATTTGCATTGTAGACATCCAACTACAGGAGCAGGGAATATTATCCCTACCTGAAACCTGTTTGTGGTACACTGTTATGATGGCAGGTGTCAGTGCATTTTTTGCAAGATTCAAAGTACAAAGTACAAAGCTACTTAAGTCTAATGCGTATTTTGTTGTTTCATTGTTATAATAAAAGCAGTTTGACATGCTCTTTTCACCATCAGTAAATTTTCTGGATTTTATTCTATGTATGTTGGTTCATTGGCTTCAGCTGTAGTGTTTTACTGTGTTTATTTGGTGGTTAACTTAAAGTGAGCTAAAAAACAGCTCTCAAAACTCATAGCAAGATTTCAAAAGGCGTGTTGACCCATAAGTACCATAAGCAGAAGAATATTTGATAACTAAGTAGCTCTCAAATTTCATAAGCTACTTACCTGTTAAGGAAGGATTTTGTCTAGATAAATTAATCAATAGCAGTAACACATCAGAAATACCGTGTTATGATATTTTAAACAGATTATATATTTTGGCTTTTAAGCCACTGTATTCTAGTTTGGGAGAACTTTTATTTGCATATATCCTGTTGTTTGAGGAGAGAGAGTTCAGTGCTAGTTGTGGTTTCGAGATCATCTGGCCCAGCGATATTCTCTTCCCCCTGTTCATACACACCTGTACAAAGGAAATGCGAGACTCTAAGAATTTAAAGCAGAGGGCTTTCTTTTCCTAATTTTATTTCTTAGAATCTTTAGTTATAACTTAGATAAACTAAATGGGTTAATCTATTAAAATTTCTCTCATGTCATTGTTTAGACTTTTTTTCTTCTTCCTTGATTTTTACAGCGTTCTATGTCATTACCAAGAATGCATGTGGAGGTAAAATGAATGGCATACTTCTTACTATTTAGATACTAAAGATCTGGCCTTTCTGATGGATTTTAAAGAGTGAAGACAAGACCCAATGATGCCTGTTCCCTAGGAGGATTTGACTGCTTGTTTGAGAATAGCTGGACTAGTTCTTTTACTGGATGAAGCTAATCTGTAAAACCTTTCAAGCAGGAGATGCTTATTGAACTCAATGGGAGCTTAACAATACCTTTCCAAGAACCACCAGTTACCGTATTTGTTGTCTTTGTTGTATACAATTGCTATTGTGAGTGCTGCATTATTGTTGTAAGATATATTTCTGTATCTTGAAAGAGTTACAGAGTAAACTAATTTTCCAGCAATAACTGGCTTAGCCTCACAATGATAAACATATCCCTCTATGGTATACTGTTATCTTCTATGATATCCTGTTACTTCGGGATACAAGGAAGATGTGATTTGTAATGCCATGATCTTGGTGTGTAATCAGTGTTTCTAAGAGCAAATGTATCATATGCATTAATACTGTTCTGTGTATCTTTGGACACAGGTAGGATGAAGGCAAGTCATGAATTAGGTTTTACTTGGCAAACTGCTCCTTTTTCCTAGATTTATATCTTATGTAATAGTATAAAAAGTTTGGTTGTTTTGTCTTATTAAGGTTCCTTAGTCTTTCACGTCTAAGTACATCAAGGCCAGCATTTTGAAACAGCATTGATGCCTGAAGCAGGGCCCAGTCTGCAAATTTTGGTCTAAACAAATGTTCTTTCTCTTTTTGAGATGCTGACTATGAATAAATAACCTGAGATTTCCCTCAATAGATTCTCACATTCAGTCATTTTATTGGCAGCCAGCTGACCCTACTCTTTTAACAACCAGCCCTGTTGGGACATATTTTTCATAGTCAGAGTGGATCAATTGATAAGATGTTTTTGTGTCTGTTGGGAAAACTGTTCCCTCAGAACAGGAGTCATTAGCAACAGCCCTGGTCACTCTAATGCCTGAATCCCATGGGACTGGTGTCTGGGCTGATCCACTCTCTTAATGTTATGCTGAACACATAATACAACATAAATTGAAATAAGCAAATTGTGGAGCATGATATGTTTGCATACAAAACAAAATTAGAATTTGGCAAGCAAAATCTGCTTCCTTTAATCTATGAGTGTATCAGCTTTGTTGTATTCCTCCACGTAACACAGCCACTTGTAGTTAGTCTTTGGGCTAATAGAGTTGGCTTTGTAAAGTCCAAGCGATGACCTTTCAGTATGATTGTTAACTTACTTTAAACTTAGTAAAATTGCAGACAGTGACAGACAGTAAAATATAACTGTTATTTTCCTTCCATATAAGAACAACTTGCTTTTTAAAAGGGAGGGTAGGGAAGAAAATGTTGATAAAGATTGTCATTACATTCCAGGATAATAATGCAATAAAGCTATCAGTTGTATCCTATGCGGGCACTAGATTAGTTAGTAATTGAATATAAATTGCTGTCTAAGCTGTAGAGTCACTGGGTTTGAAGTTAAACAGAATCCTCAGAAATGCTTAGTGCAGTTGAGGAATAGGCCCTTGTAGATCAGAGTTCTTGTTACTGTGTAATATGATGAAGTACCTCATCTGTCTGTGAAGACCACCTGGGTTTCTATTAACTGTGAGTCATTCTATTAAAATCTTGTAATGGGATTATAAACAGTCTTTTCACAGCACTGTTGTCTTGTTAAATGATGTCCATGTCAGCTAGTGGCTTGGACACCTAGTCCATACGCAAGTGTGAATCTGACTTTCTTTTTCTCTTAATTCTCTACGCAGCAAAATGAATGGACAGTTAGCCTGATCTGTTCATGAAGTGAAACGTCAGTAGGGATTTTGGTGTCAGAATTCAGAATTCAAAACCGACATCCTTAAGTCTTCTGTTTGACCACAAAAATTTGGAGGAATGTTTTGTTGTTTTTTTTTTTTAATAATACATTACATTTCTTAGGGCCTAAAGTCTTGTGTATGTGGTCCTTTTAAAACGTAGCACAGCTCAGTGATGTGTGCAACTAATCAGGGTTAGGAAGAGAGGTGATCTATATATCTCCTGTTGAGGGTGTCTGACCCTTTACTGCTCTGACTCAGACTCTGCTTAAGATGCCCTGAAACCTTTTATTTTAAAACAGGGAAATAGAGGGTAATGTTCCTGCCCTCTTTTTTACCTAGAAGCGTGGATCACTTAACCACTAATGATGTGGAAGACCTGGGTTCAGTTTGCACCAGTGCCCGAAGAGATTAAAATCTGTCTCCTGTACTTGTGAGGAGAGCTCTATTTATGAGGCTTGTTATGGTTTACGAGGTACAGTTATGAAGCTGTTCTGAGATGGGATCCTTCTGATGCATCCTTTTCAAACTGGTCTGCTTTACAGGTTTTAAGATTTACAACACAGGAAGAGAGAGAGAGAGAATATTTTGATCATAGTTTACTTGCTAGGCAAATTTTCAAGAGTGTTGTTCTCCACAGGATTTTTCTCTTAACTGGACATGTATTACCAGACAAGTAATTCATGACATCTTGATTCTGTGAGAGACAGATGATTTTATCATCTAATTCCTACTGTGCGCTATTTGCAGTCTACCCACATGCCACATCTGGCACACAGGCCAGAGGTTGCTGACAGCTGTGCTAGAGGAAAGCAGGCTCGCACCATCTCACATGTTGCTTACAAAATACCCTTCATTGATTTCATCCAGTGATCATCTAAAATAACATGGGACCAGATCTCAAGTGTCTCTCCTCAATGTCCACTCATTGAGGAGTAGTCATTATTTTCCTATAAAATAGGAAGCAAAGGTTGGTGTCAGACTCAGGTCTCCCAACTGCACTTTCCTTGTTTTCAGAAGGGACTTCAGGGCTGTAGAAGAGGACTCTGGTGCTGGAGTCTGATGGCAGGCACCATCAGGAGAGGCAGTGGGATGTTCTGTTGCTCTGAGAGACCACTTACTTGCTAGCTTATTTAGGTGAGCTTCTATTCAGTGTGATGGGTTTTATTTGTTGGGAACTTTTTTTTTGTACAGTGTTAATATGAAGTGCTTAACTCGGTAGTCTATAATTAATGAGGGCATGAGAAAATGTTCCTTGTCAGGATTTTCCATACCTGCTCATTTTCATAGCACCTTCAACCTTTCTTTGGAAGACTGGCATGTTCACAATGCATGTTCAAGATGCAAGTGGTAGACCTATTGTTCTTTGCTGGTGTGGCAATTACCGTGACATACATTTCTTGCAAAATACACACAAGATGAGCTCCTTGCCGTGACCAGTGTATCTGTAAAGATGAGAAATATCTGGCAAACTTGCCCATGTGTAATGGGTTTCAAGTCATGGACTAAGCAAGCTGTTGAAGTAGCAAGGAGAGTACTGCAAAAGGGTATTATATAGACTATCTGAGTATGATTTTTATTTATACCATCATTATGCCTATAAAATATTTTTTGGCAGGTGAGGGAGTGGTTGGCTCTCTACCAACCAAGAAGGGTAATTTCTGTTGTTGAAATGAGGATACCATAGGGTGAACATTTAGAGCTGGTCCAGAGGAGGGCCACAAAAATGATCAGAGGGCTTATAAGACGGATGGAGAAAGTCTTTTTACCAAGGCCTGTAGTGGCAGCACAAGGGGCAATGGTTTTAAACCAAAAGACCATAGATTTGGAGTGGACATAAGAAATGTTTTATAATGAGTATGGTGAGACTCTGAAACAGGTTGTCCAGAGAACCTGTGGATGCTCCGTCATTTCAGGCGTTCACGGTCAGGTTGGACAGGCCTTTCAGCAACCTGATCTAGTGAAAGGTGTCCCTGCCCACAGCAGGGGAGTGGCCTAGATGATCTTTGCAGGTCACTTCCAACCCAAACCATTTTCTGATTCTAAATGGAGCAAAAGGGGGTGCCTGAGCTGATCAGCACAATTACGCTGTGGCTTTGCCCCAAGTAACACCACAGAGGAACCATGGCCCTGTCTGCTCAGGTGTTGCTCTGCGTCAGAAGCTGTCTTCTGTATTGCTTGAATGTAGAAGCCTTGAATTACTGAAGCAAACTTGTGAGACACCAAGCCATTTATGAAGCAGCTGCACTTTACAGCTTTTAGATTTCTCACGTTAGATTTTCATGGCTGTAACATGCAATTATGCATATATTAAAGCTAGAGATACTCTTTTTAATTCAGGGGGGAAAAAAAAAAAACCTATACCTAAGTGTGAATTCTTCTGTTTAATTTGTAATATAGTAAGAGTTGTCAGCACTAATTAGTGCTGTAAAATATCTTAAACATGGGACCCATGTGTCAACAAATAGTGTCTATGTCTTAGGAGAAGCAGAAACTTGAGTAGGTCTACTCAGAGATGTATTTGGTGTGCATATCTTCATTCGATTGTGGATGGTAACAATGGTTAGTGGAAATACAGAACCATTCAGTTTATACTTCTTTTGAAGTTACCTTGTGCACCCCTCCTGAAGTAAATCAACACATTGGTTTTACATCTAACTTGAGGCTTCCTTCTGGGTCAGAGCAGGAAAGCAGCACACATGCAGGCATCAACTTGGCCCTAAACCATGGTGCTACTTGAAGCAGGGGTAAGGAAGAGTAAGGAAGTAGCAGTAAGTATTTGGAAATGCTCAGTAGCTTTGGATCCTTCACATAAGCTTTGACTGTTGAGGAGGGCAAATCCATGTGTTTATGTATGCATCTAAAAATGCAACAATAAATTCTCAGAGTCAATGGGCACATAGTTAAGGACTTTATTTCTTTGACCATAAACAATAATTATGACTCAAATATGGGGAGTGATTTCAGTGACATGGCAAAGCATCAGCTCCATAACCAGTACTAGGTGTCATGTCCTGTTGCATCTAACACAGGTGTGTGTGACAGCACTTACCCTAAGATCACTATTGTGATGTTACATAACATCACGCAGCAGGCAGTCAGTTTATTTCTGGATGAAAATGAAATAAAGCATTACAGAACCTTTTTACCAGCATAAAGTATGAAGTTTTTTTTCTTCTGGCTCCTCTGTGCTTGCAAGAGGTGCTTGTGTGCATCTTTTGCTAGGGTTTGCATCACTAGGAAATTTCACGGCTGCCGGCATCGTCATCTTGTGCCCTCAGAGGTGTGCTGGCATACACCAGCTGCTGACAGTACCTCCATGTGAAGATGCCAGAGCCTGTCCCCGAGCTCTGTGCCATCTTCCGTACTCCAGGAGGTCTCAGATGACACCATGTGCCTATGCCTGGGCATCTGAATTGAGCCCACATTATTTGTCTTAGTGAAAGAGCCAAGGGTAAACTTTGTACAAAATGTTGTTTTGTTAACAAAGGAAAGGGGTGGGGGGGAGGCAGGGAAAGGGGATTTAGGTCAACCAAAAACTTCTGGGAATTGATTTCAATTTCAGTGACTTGTTATAATAAGTAAAGAAATAACAAAAAGATCAGAAAATAAGTGATGTGTGTTCTTTGACTGCTTAAATATTAAATGGGTCAATGTGCATCACTAATGATGGTTCATTTTAACAATTGCCTCCCGTCCCCCTTTTTTTAAAAAAACAGAAACTTATAAAGAGCTTGAAGATAATATAAAACTTTTTATTCTGTTGCAAAATAATTGGTGGACCAAAATAAAAGGGTTCTTTTACTTTTTTCCATTTCTTCCACTTTTTCTATCGACAAGTGGGAGAAGGAGTTTGTGCCTTGTTGCCCCTGTCACCATAGGGAGCATATAAGAAGTTTCCATTAAATTAAAATATGTACGTCTTAAGGGGACTCAAGAGAATTGTTTTAACTACAGTTTAGCTTCAGGTGTCTAATCTGGTATTTTATATGTATTACTTGTCAAAAAACAACAGAATTCAATTTTAGAGACTGTCACATATATTCTGAAGTTGATATAAGCTTAGGAAATGTAAACATACTAAACTGCTATTACGAACACCTTCTTTTAAAATTGGTGTTTCTTCTGTTTAAAAACACTTAGTCCTCTGGAAGAAACTTAGAGTGATGTCATCCATAACTAATAACATGGTGATCATATTAGTTTTATATTACTCTGTTCTGAGAAAAACAAGTAAATACCCAGTTTCTTCTGCTGTATAATAAAAATCACTGTGATATTGTTAGCTATTAAAAAAATAATCAGTTTGAGTTCATCTTAGTTCAGTTGCTGAGATACATATTGATTTCAAGATTAAAGGTATAAAGAAATATGAATATGAGTGTATCCAGTTGTCTCAGATTTCAGATGAGATAGTTTCAAATGATGAGAGTTGTTACACGCTGCAGGCTTTACTTTAGAGCAGGGAAATTATTGTGAATAATGATAGATTTTGTTCTGTGCTATTTATATTAAGTACCTTTAAAAATCAGAAAGAATAAAATAATACAAATAGGACTTAATGGTTAGAATGCATTTAATTTTTTATTGAATGTTATATTGTTTTAGCTCTAATGTTGTAACTCTGAACTTTGATACTGTGGTACTGGAAAAACTCTTGAGATTCTCCCCCTACATTTTTCCTTCTGTAAAGTGGAAGTAATCTGTATTATCCCCATCTAAAGGAGATTTCCGAAGACTAATCAGTTTGCAGTAATCAGTAAGTGGTTATTACTGCCATAGGGTAGGAAGTGAAACAAGGAAGTCTTCACAGTCAGCTTCAGAGTACTGCATTAATTGGTCAGTACCTGAGTGTTTGTCTGCTGGCCCATGTGACAATAGGTTATCCATCTCATAATCCATATCCTATCTTATTTAGCCTTTAACTGTAATTTTTATAATATATGTAAAGACTCAGAGCAGGTTCACAGAGAGAGTTAGGGTTTTATTCTTGGTTTTTTTTCTTCTGTAACAGTAAGTACTGTGACAAACCAGGGCAGTGAGTTGAATCAAAATCCATTCCAGAGGCATTAAAAACTAATTTTCCAAATATACATATTCATAGTTTACATAAGAGCACATTCACTTTGGAGGGAAGAAATAGCCATCCCAATTCTTCCTTCCCAAAAGTTGTGTTAAAAGAACATTAGTAAGCCAGAATGATGAAGCAATCTGCCTTTGGGCAGTGTAAGGAGGAGGACTGTCTGTGCTAACTTTGATCAGACCCTGTAGCATGCAGTTACTGCAATACGCGCTTCTCGTCTTCATTTTTTGTGGAGGGGTGTTGCGGAGGGACGAGATGTTTCGCCCGCGGGTTTCAGGGATATCTGCTGACAGCAGAGGAGTGGTGAACCTCAACGGCTTTAGGTCCCATGCCAGTCAGTGGCAGGGCATTTTGCTTTACTTGGCACAAACCCATTTGTCTGGTTGCCCCAAGCTTGACCTGTCTCCTTTGTGCTGGAATGCTCTTCCTCACATCCAGCCAAGCCCTGCAGCCTTCCCAGCCCACCCCACCACCCAGGGAGATGGGCACCATTTCCTTCTCACCCTCATTTTAATTTTATAATCCTCCCAGTTGCATCTGACGTGACATTAGGTGACCTAATGGCTTGCTTAGGATTTTAAATGTCTGATTTTCTTAATTCACAGCCTCACCTTGCGTGACCCCTTTGAGCCCTGGTCTCTGCTGCTGATATCCCAACCTTCCTAGACAGGACTTATTACCAGTTTCCTCTCTCAGACAGCCCCAGACCCAATCTCTGCATTTTGTCTGCCTCTGTAGGGCTTTTTTCCACCCAGTGTTATGCTTCTCCTCCCAAATTTGGCTCTTTTCCTCCTTCGAGGTCAGCTGATGTCCTCCTCTGTGCCACCCCGTCCCAGAGGAAGGGAGGTCAGTGGGAAGCAGGAGGATGAGTTGGGGGGGGGGGTTAGAGGCGAGCTTATTGCACTCAGTTTAATGAGCCTGGGGTAGAGCCACCTGAACTCAGAGAATGAGAGGTTTTGGCTGTACAAATTCAGGCTGTGGACCATCAGTACCAACGAATGCTACTGGTCATGTTTGTTTTACGAGGACCAGCAGCCAATTCTGAGGTGGGCGGTCCTAGAAGTCTGTTGGAGAAACAGACACTGAAAGTGCTAGTTTTAATAAAAACTTCTAAAACTTCTTTAAAAAAACTTCTTAAAATTTTTTCTCTCTGAGGTGAACCTTTCTCCTCTCTCCTCCCCCCCCCCCCAACCACTGAAAGGCTTAATCCAACTATAGTTAGTTCTGCTCAAAGTATTTATTAAAGTGTGTCGAAATTGAGATGTAGTCTCAGTTGAGAGGTCAGAAGAGCAAAATGAACCTAAATTTCTGCTTGAAGGACAGTAAACAAAAGGGGGTTCATTTGGGAAAATGAATCCTTCTGGTGGAAAGTGAGATGAACAAAGACATGTAGAAGCTTTGCCTGGAGCTGTGCAACACCTTGCAGGCGGTTAAAAGTGATAAATAGTTTCGTGCATTATATGTCGTAGTCGTTTTTTGTTAATACATTTACCAATATTCTGTGATAAAATGAAGAATAGGAAAACATTTAACAGATTTTTGCATCAAAATTTTGTCTTGCAGATCTCCAGCAAATTGCTGGCTGCAAATTGTTCTTCAGGCTTTCGTTGTTTGTCGGTGCAAGTTGGTCTGTATGGAAATATTAGCTACTTCCATGTTAGATAAAAATAAATCTTAGAATATAATTTGAATATTCTCACCTAGAAATGTGAATGATGCTGAGTATTTTTTTAAAAAATTACTTTCACTAATCCTATTTAATTTGATAGACCTCTCTATCAGCAAACCTTCTTGGTAGGTACTTGTAGAAAGTTACTGACATATTCTGTGTCAGGATAAGTAACTACTCCAGATTGACAGAACCAAATTAATTAAAAAATCTCAAAGTATGTGTAGTGCATTTTTTATTACTATTTTCTAATGTAAACATCAAGGTTTCAAACATATTAACTCAAGATTTTGGATAAACTAAATGGAAAGATTCTGATATAAAATTGGACGAGAAAATAATGAATGAAGGGAAGTCAAAAAGGGGAAGAACTACTTCAAAAACATGAGAGAAAGCCTTCTGAGGAGAGCTGCTAAGTGGATGTGTGAAATTCTTGTCTGGGATTTCATAAAGTAACTTTTTTTTTAAATCCCAAGAATAATTCTGAAATGGAGGCAATAAAATTTTTTTAATGGTATTTTACCTCCGCTTTAACAGTTATTTAGGGATCTGCATTTGTTCAGAAATAACTCTTAAATCTAAAATGGATTAGGACAAGCAATACAAGTATATTACGAGTATTCTTTATATGCTTAAGCAAGCATTATTGCAAGCAACGTCTTACAATACTGTTCCACACCTTTGTTAGACTTGTTTTTCTTCAAGAGTTGTGTCAAAGTGATGGCCATAAATTAGTTTCTTTCAACAGATTATTCCTTTGATAGAGCATTCTAGTAACACTGCTCAAATATAAATAATACATCTATGCTGAACAGCTAGTTTTCTGAATGTGTTAATGATTTAGGGATTGAGGGGGTAGGTTTGGTTGCTTTTAAAAAAAAAATCACCTCAGGCCCACGTAGAGTTTAAGATGCTGAGAATTCAGCCTCATGTTCCAGAAATGTATCATTTTAACATTTAATAGGCCAGATTGTACAGGGGCCGATCAGTTTATTGTTCTTTAATCACTCCTTATGCCATTGGAGGAACCCTCTGGTAAATCTGTCAGTTTTGGGACAGGAGAGTTAAATGCCAAGTAACCTTAATGCTTACTCTGTTTTTGCAAATGTTTTATTTAAAAATAAGTCATTTCACACTAGTTATATTTGTGTTCGTTGTTAAACGTGTTTAAAAATTAATGCTGTTTGCGTAGGGACCTCCTTTCATTTTGAAACACATTTCCCCAGTTGCACTTTGAGCTGTTACTAAAGATTGCAGCACGTGATACTTTTTTATTGTTGAAGTAGTTGTGGAATAAAGCTATAGTGTGACTGTTCAGGAAAAGTTAAAAGATAATTTTTACACCCTTGGAGCTTCAATTTTGATTGTCTATTTATGAATGGTTATTTTGAATTTCGCCTCCCCAGCTCTTAGTTAATTCTCTTATTTTTTGGCATCTTACTTAGGTTCTACACATTTAACAACACTGCTAACAAAGGCCACCCGCGCCTCATAGCATGTGCTGAGTTTCTTTTGCCTCTTCAGACTCACAGAGATCAGAAATTTTATTTTTAGGCCTTGAGGGTTAGAAACATCCACTTTGAAATCAAACATCCAAGTGTTATGCAGAGATAATGATACATTAAGTGAATCACGAGTACTTTAAAGTGGGTATCTCTCTCTCTCCTGTTGAATCGATTCCAGTTTGTTTAAATGCATTTTCATTGAACCTCTTTTTATTTTAATAATTCCTGGACTCTACCCTCTGTCTTTCGCAGTGCCAACTGGTGCTTTTTAGAAAAGCTTCGGTGGGGGTTGTTGTAACAGACTCTGACTCAACCTTACTTGGGAGTGCAGTCTCTTGGAGATCTCTTTTCTTTCTTGGAACACAAATTTAACCTTGACCCTGAACAACCATTTCTTGAAATTTTCTTCTGATAGTAAGCCACTTTTTAATTTATGCTTCCAGAAAAAAAAGCAGAATGATCCAGCTGTCTTGCATTTTACTCTCTTCTTCAGCGTGACCTCCTGCATTTGTCCAGTGCATCTGAGCTGAGTGGTTCTGTCAGCCTGGGAAGGCCTGCAGCAGCAGCCTCCAGCCAAAAGGCACAAATGCTTGTTCACTTGGTTCTTTCGCATTTGGAAACAAATTATTAAGAATTTTGTTCGGTTTTAGTTTTCAGCCGACTACATGTTTGCCCTTCTGATTTTATACAGCTGTCTGTCACCACTATACTGGTGTACCCCTCACATACAGAATAATAATGTTGATAGCTGCATCTGAAAGTGAGCATAGTTGAGTCTTAGATGTGTGTCTTCTTTTCAGGGGAATAGCAGAGTGTTTCAAGTAGAGGTTGTTTAGTTTGGATTTTTTCAGGTTGTATTACTTCTTTTTCTTAAGAGTATTTTGTTGCTTTGGTTGAAATGGATATTTTCAGGCAGAAGAATGTGAGTGTTGTGAATGTCATTTCTCATGATGGGAAGGTGTTTTCAAAAACATCTCTTCCCATAATTTAAAAGAGTTCACTCCTAGATGAGCAAGATAAACCAAAAAAGACTGAGTAAAGTGCTGGATACTTAAATCATAACTTACAGGGCTCTTTGAAGTGCTCCAGCTGCTCCTTACCCAAGCTAGCAGTGTGCCAACCTTTCATACTCTGCAAATGCCTAGTTGGGGCGTGACAGGACAAAACCCGATCCATGCGGATATGCTTCATGGCAAGCACCTACAGAACTGCAGTTTTGGGGGAATGAGCTTTCTACCCTTATCTGCAGAAAAGATTAGGAAAATATTCCATTTTAATTGGAAAAAAGAAATTGTATACCAAAGATTAACATACCATATCCTAAACCCAATCTATCTGCACTTCTCGTGGAATTAGACTTGTAAACACATCTGTGTGCTATGCAGAAGCAAAATTACTTTTGCTAGAGCAAGTGCTTTTTGTCATTTCAAACCTAGCATGTGTTTCTTTTGCTGTGAAGTGTTAGAAAATATGTAGCCTGCAGAATATTCCTGGGTTTTTAGATTTCACCCTCCAAGTGTGATGATCGGAGCTGAAAGCTGCACTAGCAAGGCACAGTTGTGCAGTGCCTGCCCAGAAGACTGCATGCCTGCGCCACCGAGCCTCGGCGTTTTGGTATGGCAGTGGCAACGATGTGGTTAAAATTGTGGATTACTTTTCAGAAGGATTTTCTCATCTCACTCTCTTTTAACTCTGACAAAACAAAATCATCCTGCCTGAAATTTTCTCCTGCCAGAGCAGAATGAGGTGGGGCAGCATGATGACAACCAAGAAGGGGTTTTGTGTGATTTGACTGAAGAGTTAAATGCTTAGCAATTTATTTTTTAACTTCCTGTCCTCAAAGCCGGCTTATTTTATAAATGCTAAATTTAGTCTGTTCAATTTCCGTCATCAAGGACAGCTTTTTTGGTATGCTTTCTTACAAATTGTTTGACCTTGGGAGATTGCTGCCAGAAAGGAAGAACACTTTAAAAGCTGACAACTGATGGCTGGAGGTTTGTAAACTCTGTTGTGCGGGTGCAATAAAATTCCACAAAGGCATAAAGACTGACTGAAGCTTAGTACCCTGTGAAGTTGATGAACTGCAAAGCATCAGGATGAGTTGCTGAAAACAAAATGATCTTTGCTTTTTCAATGGTTTTAACCTCAACTGTGTGGAAACTGAATTCTTCATGGCTTGGACATGGATGGGAGACAACGCTGGTACACAGAGAAAATTGCCATGAGTAGAATAAGAGTGTAGAAAGGGGCTCTTGCAAAAGTTCCTCCCAAGTAAGCTAAGAGGAGGTGGAGTTCAGGGGGCTGGAAAGAAGATGAAGTAGAACTGTGAAGGAATGGGTGGCCATCCAGCAGATAACACATTATCAGACATAACTTCACCATCCTTCACTCCGGGTCTTCTCTCTGGTTGTGTAGCTGACTGGTGGTTTTTCCATAATGGTTAGGGAAGAGGGAAGTAAGGAATGCTTTTTTACACAGCCTAAAATAGCTTTGTGAATAGCGAAATCATGTGTTATGTTCCTGGCTGTGTTTATTAATGATAAGCTGATGGAAGAGAGCACTCCAGTGAATACTGGTGTACCGCTTTAAAGGGCAGGCACAAAAAGCATGAGCCAAGAGCACTGACTAGTAGAGGCTGCAGCTTTATTAAAAAGCCTTTTCTAGCAGCAAGCCATCTTAACCTGCCTTCCAGTTCTGTTTCAGCCTAGATTTGAGTGGATGGTGAACAGCCCAAGGATGTGACAGTGGTGTTGCGGAGAGAGGCATTGCTGAGATCTGCCTCTGAGTCCCAGCTGGAGGCAGGGCTGAGGCTGTCCCTCTCCTTTTTACCAGTGAGATGAAGGAAGTGGTATTGAGCTCTACCCTTTCATGTTGTTTTTCCATGGTCTGGACTGCATCCAAGGCAGCCCACTGCATTAGAGGGACCTTAGGCTGAACCCTTTCTAACCCATCAGATATTCTGGAAGCTGCCAAATTCTTAACAACAGAGTTTAGACCCCTAAAACCAAAATGAAGTTTTCAAGACCAACATAGACACTTTAGGGAGCCACATGGGGAAAACCTGTTTCAGATGCCCAAACTAGCAATTAGCTGAACCCACACCACCACAAGACCAGTTCACTAGATGAGCATGGGAAGGCAGGAATAGAGAGACAGAAGAAGAAAACACACAACCATTTGGTTTTCATCCAGTTGACTTTACGAGCTGACAGAATGGCTGAATATCGCAGCCATAGTGTTATGATCTTCTCAATTAGAAAATACGTAGTTCCGTTAAGTAAATCTGACAGCAATACTCATCATCTAGGAAAATGAACAGTTAATTCTCAGTTAATAACGTTCTGGGGAGATGCAAAGAAATAGTGTGCTGAGAAGTCAGCCATCCGCTTTGGCTTCATTGCTACTCTTCGTCCCGTAGTTCCTAATTCTCATCATTGTTGAGAAAGGTTTGCTTATAACATCAATTTTCAGAAAATAATGGTAATGTTCAAAGTTTTTATTCATATACAGTTTAAACAGAACTTTAGCAGTTTAGATAAAATCTGAGATCATGGAGAAACATCTATACCGCTTGTAGGTCACCGTAAGGGAGCATGAGTTGTTGGCGTAGATCTCTTTGTTCACCACCACCAGAAAAAAAAAACACCACATTTGTTTACAATTTTTATCTTAAGTATGGGATGTACAAGCCTGTTTTGATAAGGATCCTGCTGTCTTTTGTAATGTTGACTGACGTAAGTCACAACCTGATTTTACCACAGAAAGGGCATTCTTAGTCTTAGAGTTTTGACAGGAAAAGGAGGTCGTTGAAGGGCATACCAGTTTTCATCCTATTTGGAGAAATTAATGAAGAGATTGTAAAGATTTTTAGTTTACTTTCACTCCAGAAGACTGAAATAATAATATCAACTGTATTACCGCAGTACATAGAGACTGCATGGCACCTCCAGCAGCTCTGGACAAGAAGAGCGTACCTACTGTAAGGTAGATGCAATATATGGAATGTATAGTACAGAAGTAGATGCAGAAGAGCTATTGAAAGAGAAGGTGATTTGTATGATAGACTGCAGTTATGTGATACTTTTTTCCTTTCTTTTTAAATTCCTGGAAGACTCGATGTAATTACTCTAGTAAAACAAAGGCTTGTTTTTAGCACAGACTAGAACAATCTGTAAGTCATGACCTGTACTTTGTCTCAAAGACAATTGACTCTATCCATGGAACAAGTACTTTGTGTGGCATCAGCAACGTAAGGGTTTGAGGTTCTTGTCCGTAAGGGATCTGATCCTCCTTGCTGCAAAGGCAGGTGGGACTTCGGGGCAGACTGCTCTCGGTTTGGTGATGGACTGCTTCCGAGGTCCGTGTGGATCCCTTGTGTCTCAGGAATATCCCCAAAGTCAGAAGACTCCTGGGAGCAGTCTGACATGTATACGCCGGGTACTTTATGTCCCTGGTGCCCTTGGAGCACTTCAGGGTGCTCTGAAGAACAACGGAGCACAACAGTAGCAGGGTAATTCATCTTTCATCTCACAGAGTAACAAGTTGTGCTGCTGAGGCAGGCAGCATTGGGTCAACTTGAAATCTGCCTCTGGCACTCAGGGGAAGCCTGGAAGTATGTCAACATGTAGGATTTCCTCCATGGCACGTTTATTTGCCCTGTGGATGGAGCTGGTGATTTGTTCTGCTTGTAGATGACCTTTGCCCAGCCATGTGCACTTCCTTGTACATGAGTTGATCCCATTTATCCCCACTTCTCTCAAACATTTAAGATATAAAATGTTGCCTTTGGCTTTAGGAAGATTTGGGCATAGCCCGTGCAGGGTGTCCCTCTCTCCTTGCCTTCTCTCTACCACCGATCTGTTTAGTTCAGCACAACCAGTCTGTCTGCCTACAGCATATGTAAGACTTGTCAAGATTTGGCAAATGAACTACTTGTGCCAGTATGTTTATGGCTTTGTCTTTATTGTAGCACATATGGTACGCCTAATGCAGAATCTCATTACTGACAATATCCAGGATAAGGTGTTTCAGAGGAAGTTACCGGGAATTATCACTGGGGATTTACAGGCTGTTTTCCTCCTTGAGGAAGAGGTTTTCGTAACCTTGTTACTCATGGCTGGTTATGCACTTTGAAAAGTAACCTGTTCTTTATACTCTGTGTTCTTTTTTAGCAGAACTTCCTGTTGTCTTTATAAAGGGATTTTTTGCCTTTGTTATTTGTATTATAGCAGAACAGCAGGGTCCAGGGGCAGGATGAATTGAGGTCCCTTTGTTTTAAGTTGATTTGTGTATGAATAGAGGAAGAGACTTGCTGTTCCATAGATGCTCTTGCTTTCAAATTGTGGAGAATGTCAGATCCAAGAATGAGTCTAAATCAGCTGAATAGATGGGATCTACTAGAAAATCTCATCTTTCAGTACTCCAGGGATAATATCCACTTAGGCTGTTGTTACTACAATTTTTAATATTAGTGCTTCTATTTTCCTTTTGCAATAGAAATTCATTCTGTAATGAAATTTGCCTTTAACTCATAACCAGGAGGCTTTTCCATGAAAATATTTAACATAATTGATTATAAAAATCCCAAAGTGAAATCTTAGCTTGCTTGATTGTTAGCTTATTTAGAGTACACAAACTAATACACCACTATTTGTGGCTTAAATATTTCTGACTTAATATTTTTAGATACTTAGTAAATACTATAATCTAGAGAATGCATTTAGAGCTGCTTAGGTACCATAAAAAGATTGCTTGTTAGATCTGTATATGGAATAATTGCTTTGGGTCAAGTGAGATTTGAAGTAGCTTGGCAAATGCTTTTTATTGAGGTTGGTTTTCCATACTACAGCACATAACAGCGTGTGTGTGTCTGTAGAGAAGCTCTGTTGCGGTGCAGTGCCATGGAGACTCTTAGTTGAGGAGCTGAGAGCTGTGCTTTTTCTTACTATGAAGTTATCAATGGGCATATCCTTCCTTGCTCTGCCTATCAAAAATGACTTGAGAAAACATTTTTAAAGAGTTGTTATTAATGATCTACTGTCAAAAAGGAAAGATACATCAAATGAGCTTCTCCAGGGATCTGTCTTTGGCCTAGTATTATTCAAAAATTCTATTAACCTCCTTAATGATGGAAATAAGGAATAAAACTATAAAAGTAACAGATGGCACCAGTCTAGAATAAATTTTGACCAACCAGCTTTGAAAAAGTTGGTCTAAACCATAAAATCATTTTATGAAGTCAGGAAAATTATTCTTAATTAGTATGGAAAAATAATTTTAAAAAAATAATGGGGAAGGCCATCTAACATTCTATTCATAGTAACAAATCGCTGTAGCTATTGCTGCCTGTAACAGGACAACCATACACATGTGGGGCTCTGTACTGACCTGTAAGTTTATTATCAGTAACCGTGCAGAATGCAGAAAGTCAGACATTGAACTGAAGGACTCTGTTTAGCGTAGGGCACTGCCTTCTGAAAAGCAGTATGGACAAAACTGCAAAGATATCTGCAAAGAGCAAGCAACAGTGCTAAAGCACTTTTTTGGCAGAAAGAAGAAGCAAGGTCAGCCTAGTCTGGAAGAAGGTACACAAGTAGAGGGAAATTACAGTCTTCATGCGTCCAGAAAGCTGTCTGAAAAACGGTCTCCAGTTTTTCTTCATGTCTGCTGGAGATGGCACAAGAGAGTAGTGCCATAGCTTAAAGTTAGATGTTGGGAAGAAATGTCCCGTCAATATAAACAGTGGTTACCTGCGGAGATAGTTAATTTTTTGTCATTGATGACTGCGTAGTGCAAAGGAACAGGGTGATTTTGTACAGTAATCCTGTCACCTTCTTAGAAATGGGAGTAGAACTTTAATATTCTGTTCAAACTGAATGTGTCTGTGCTTTCTAGCATGATTTGTCCTTTAAAATTATGAGCTGACACAAGAAAAGGATACAAATCCTGTGGCTTTCATGACCAAGTTATGTGCTACACGTTAGCAATAGGGTATGCAAGTCATCTTTAGCCGCATATCTAACTGTCATTTTGTCCTTCCTCAACAGTCTCCAAACGTCCACAACTACCCAGATATGGAAGCTGTACCCTTGTTACTAAACAACATGAAGGCAGACACCGTAGAGGATTCATTATCTACAGACCATTTCCAAACACAGACTGAACCAGTGGACTTGTCAATAAACAAAGCCAGGTCATCTCCTACAGCAGCTTCATCTTCACCGGTTTCCATGACAGCATCAGCCTCCTCTCCTTCTTCTACTTCTACTTCTTCTTCTTCTAGTCGGCCAGCTTCATCACCCACAGTAATAACATCGGTATCCTCAGCGGCATCTGTACCATCAGTATTAACTCCGGGTCCTCTTGTGGCCTCTGCATCTGGTGTTGGAGGCCAGCAGTTTTTGCACATTATCCATCCAGTACCACCTTCAAGCCCCATGAACTTGCAGTCCAACAAAATGAGTCATGTGCACCGTATCCCTGTGGTGGTACAGTCGGTACCTGTTGTCTATACAGCTGTGAGATCACCTGGGAATATGAACAACACTATAGTAGTCCCACTGTTGGAGGATGGGAGAAGCCACGTCAAAGGTAAGGTGGAACCAGTTTTGCGCATCTGTGGCATCTCTAAAACTGCTCTCGTGTGAGGAAAATGTAACAACGTTATAAAGCTATTAGTTTCCAAACTTACCATGTCGTTTGCAGAAAAGACATGTAACTTGCGCTATCGGGAAGAAACTTTAAAAGTCTTATCTCAGATGCCCTTTAAAAGAAATAAATATTTTTATAAAGATTGAGGTCAGCAGTTGTGCTAGATGCTCAGACAACTCGTGGGAAGTTTTGTCCTGAGAAGAGTAAATAAATCCTCCACAGAAGCTGAAGAAGTAGGACAATGGAATAGTGACAATATATAAAACATCATAGATGAACATGGAAATCACTCAGCAGGTGATACAGATTTGGCAAGGCAATGAATGTCAGAGAGATTGTTTCCATGCAAAGAGAGAGCAACTGTTGGACTGTAGGAACGTGTGAAGAAAAGGCTTTTGGACCAAAGAGTGGTAGCAGATGCAGAGAGGGCGGTTTTATTAAGCTCAAGGAGTGGCAGTTCAATACTTTGAATTAGGTTTCTTTTTCCAGATTAAACAGCAGAGGGGAAGGAAGCCACACAGAGTGTATATGCTGGGAATGAGTTTTGCAGACACAGGACCTGAGAGGCACGTGAAGGTGTGAAGGGAGGAAGAAACCACATGCCAGAAAGACAGATCAACTCTTGAAGAGGTGTCCAAAGAACACAGAAAGGGAAGTTGGAGAGCATGAAAAAGTGAGAACATAACAGTTAACTGAGGGAACAAAAACTTGTTAGAGATGGTGACATGATGGGTGGAGGGAGAAAAGATAAAACAGATGTGCCCAGATACTTTGAAAAGCATAGCTTTATAAAAAAAGGCATTAGTGACAGAGATACGAACATGAGGAAAGGAATAAGAGAGACTCATTTCAAGGTTCATCGCATGTGAGTGAATAAAATATGGCTAATTCTCCCCTGAAATGAGGTACTGCTTGAGGCGGAAAGGGAGGGTACTGACAGATAACCTTACTTTAGGGCTTACGAGACTACAGGGCATTTAGTAATTCATCTTACAATATCTCTTGTGTACCTAATTACATAATGAATGGGTCTCTACAACTATAAGACCTTTTTTCTTCAACTCATGTCTGGTTTTGATATAGTGGCAATTGTGTATTATTGTACATGACTGTAGTGATGGGTCATTCTGATGTTTAGTAGCATCCTGTTGTCCATAAATCTGGTTCTCCTCCCGTTCCCTCAGTTACCCAAGTGTGGACTGTGCCCTCTCAACAGGCTTGGGCATAGGAAAGAAGATCACACCTGATCTGGGTTTCGTTTTAAGCCTCAGAATGCCCGTTTAAGAAGTTTTATTGCACTCCATACAGTGATGTAATTTTAGGACTTTGTGCCATCATGTCCAGCAGTGATGAATGAAAGCAGAACTTTTCCCCATGTTGTTTGGGGAAGAAAGAAAAAGGAAAGTTTTAGTCTGTATTTTGCTGTTGGAGCTTTGAGCCACACCTGACCTTGAGCTCATCCGGAATTTTTCCCATTTGTTTTCTTTTCAAAGGTGATAGTTGGCTCTGGTAATAGTCTCCTCTATAGGAAGCACCTTCTGATCTTGTAAAACTGGAACTTCGCTACCCCAGTTTCATCAACAAAATTCCAGAATTTAATGTGCCATAGGGATTTCAGCCTGTGAGCTCCGGGCCTCCTGAGCTGCCCTGACAGTATAGCCTTTGTGCTATTATTGGCAGAGATCATTAACCAGCTCTTAATGTACAGCTAAAGAAAATGAAGGGATTAAGCGTTCTTTAATTATTTTTTTTTCCCCCTCATCAGTTGTACCCATTTTGCTACCGCTAATTCTGTGGATATAAATGTTCAGGTTAATTTGAATAAATACAACAGAAAAATAATGGTCAACGAACCACTCTAGGTAGTCATCTTTTGACAGCTTTTGCTGGAGTGTGTTTTTCTTTTTTTAATGTAAAACAATATAAATAATAAAATGCAACGATATTGCACGAATTAACTCATATGCGCGCAGACTAATTTCCCTTCAGTGGTCAGCTCTCATGCTGAAAACAGAAAATAAATGTACACAGATGCTAACAGGACATTGCTGTCAAATTTAATTGGTTGCTAATTTACCAGCTGAAGGAAAAATGCATGTTCAGAATCATCTAGAATCATAATTTTCAACTTTTACATGAAAGTTGATCATTTTCAGAAAAAAAAAACCAAAAAAACACACACTGAAACACAGTCAGTCCACAGATAGTATAGGCAGCATTTGTCTCATAATCTGTGTTGTTGCTGCTTTGGTGCTAAATCAGAGCCCACACTGATGATACAGGGGTCTGGTTGGGAAGCACTTTAAGTTATATTTTACATTAGCGTGTATCTAAGCCCTTTTCACTCGAATGAGATTTAGGCACTTTCCTGAACAGAGATACTTTCAGTGCTTAATGAAAATTACATCAGACTTAAGTTCAGACTTCTCCTGTTTTTCTAGATACAGGTACTGAGGGTAAAAATGCAAGAAACAGGATGCAGAGAAAGGGTTTTTCCTTGTTATTCCCAGTTTTATTTTCCTCATGCTGAATTTTCCTCTTCTTTCCAGGTTTGACTAGAACCACTGCATTTTGATTTTTATTGCAAAACCTTCTCAGGCCACCACCATCCCTCTAATCCTGCCTCCAGGCATTTTGCTCAGGTGGCTTTCTTCTTCCCCTGATTTCTTCCCAGTCCACCTTCCTCTCTCTCAGATAAAATTGTCCTCCTGGCAGCTGCTTTTCTAGGCAGTTCAAGCAAATACTTCTTTCTTCATGTTCTATTGAATTCTCTCTTTCCTACAGGACAAGAAATCACTTCCTCCTCTACTGTTTCCCCCTCTTTTTCTATTTTTCCATGTTTTCTAATCCTTCCTATCTTCTGACTTTTCTTTGAGTGCCAGTTTATTTTCTCCCTCCTTATCTGTTAATATTTCTAACTGATACTGTCATCTTCTCTTCAGCTACTGTGCATCCTTCTCCGTGGCGTCATTCATCCTGGTGTTTTACATCACACCTTCCTTCAGGAGTGTCTCAAATCTCCTTTTATGCCTGTGCTGCTTGTTTCTGCTCTCTGTCCTGCCTCCTCACTCCCTTTTTTTTTCACTTGCAAGGTTTTCCATTAAACCAAACCCGTTCTGCAGCATTGAAAACCGGATGGATTTGCAGAGAATTAGCTCTTGTATATATGAGTTGCTGGCAGCATCCTATCAGGTCCTGTACACCCCAAGGAGGGCAACAAAATCTGGGGGCATCATGCTACAAAAGCACCTTTCTACCATGTTGATGCTTTTTGCAGGATAAAAACCTCTCAGTTCACCTAGTGTAAATCACAATCAGGATTGAAGGATTTTTAGGAATTCATTAACAACATATAATTAGAATGTAATCAGTGGGCAATATTTCTGTATCAGTAATAAAACACTAGCCATTTACAAAATCTTACTAAATTCCTACAAATTTCTATCACTGTTCTGTAATCCCACAATACTCACATATGTGTGTACACACATGCAGTTATATGTGCAGACTCCCCTGCTGACCGTGGACCTTCCTCTCCTGACAAGCTGTGTAAGTTGCCCCCTACAACCTAATCCTTGTGTTATTTCATTTGCACAGAGTGTAGTAATGTGTTAGGGGTGTTGGGGCACGGAGTGGACGAGAGTCAGGCTCAAGTCCCTGTGGGCACCATGGGTCAAGGTTGCACCCTCTGCCACCCCCTTACAACATGACAAAGAGATGAAGTTCACCCCTGTTGTCATCCAAAGCCTTAAAAAGCGCTTGGAGATTTTTTTCTGAGTGAAGTAGGTGGTGATGACTAGACATTATTACACATTAAAGTATTCCAGAGCATTAAAATCCCATGAAAAACTCTTTCCTCACCTTTTTTCCTCCCTTTTCTGCAATGGTGAGGATTGCTAAAAGGTGTAATTAGAGGCACAGCAGGTAGCAGCACCTATAGATAAGGTTGCCTCATGGTTTCCCTTAAAACCCTGTCTTCAGCTGCTCAAAGTCTGTCAATGTGTTAACCATTTAGGCTAACATTTTCCATGCTGTATGTCTACCTCAGGCATTTTCTTTTTTTCTATTTTTCTTTCTTCTTGAGGAAAGTTTCAAGAAAAAAAACTTTTTTTTTGAAGTATTCCACTCTTCCTGAGATGATCATAGAGGAAAAAGTATAGCATCTTCCATGTTGCAAAATTCATTCCAGCTTTTTTTTTGTGAAAATCTCTAGAACCTCTGTTGTTTTGTTCCATGAACCTCAAGTTTAGTTTGGACCACTGTTCTTTTTTTTTTTGTCTTTATAAGCAGTTGCAGAAACCAAGCCAAGTTTGGAGATCTGAAAAAAGTATGAGTCCCCTGAAAGTGATAAAAATTGTATCTGGTAAAGGCAAGGATGAGGTTGGGAGGGGCTCGGCGGTGGGGAGAGGGGCAGGATGGAAGGGTTAGGGGAGAAAAGGAGAGGTGGTGAGATGGCTATGGATGTATGCACGTGTTCAGGAGGAAGAGTGGGAAAGGGCTGGAGACAGAGGAAGGGGGAGGATAGAAAAGACATCTGGACAGAGTGAAGGGGAACAAGGAGAGGTTCGGCTAGATGGGAAGGGCCCACCATGACAGCAAGATGTTGTTCCCCTATAAACTCTAGTCCTATTACCATGAGTCTTTCTGTTGTTTTGCTTTTAGAAGATATCCATGAACACTACTGTCAAATCATGTCTCTCTAGCAGCAGGTTTTGCCAAAGATAATATCCTTAAAAATTGTTTTCTGTAGTTCAGAAGAGTTACTCCATTCACTGAAGGGCCTTTTAGAAGCTCCCCGCCGATGATGGTGCACTAAGGACCTGTGCAACTTCACTATTTCTTGGAGTTTTGGGTTACAAGTTTCTGGGTTTTTACGGGTTTTAAAGACACAACCACTTGCAAAATCCAGTGGTCAGAACATTATAAGTTTAAATTTGCCAACTGAACTTCATCTACTTCCTGTGTACGTAAACATCCGTAGTGACGTTGGCATGGACTGTTTTTATGTTACTGTGGCTGTGTATAGACCTAGCAGAAATACACAGATTGTGTCTTTTCGCATTTTACACATGCTATATTCCTCACTGTGGGGACATTAATAAGTAGTAAATGCTATACCTTCTGCTATGGATTTTTCTGCAACTTGAAACAAGTAATACCACTAGATTACATTACCCACTGCCTTTGTTTTTTTTAAAGTACAGCCTGTTATTTCTGCCTACTGTAGTTTATTCCACAAAAATAAACCCAATTTGTAGTACAAAGCTAGAAATTTACAGCCATTCCATATGTTTAAAGGTCAAGATTATATGGTCTGTTGGTATAAATTATGCTATGGAAGAGACTATTAAAACCAGTAGTGTTGCCTTTTTTATTTCATGTGAAGTGATTATCCTTTCTACATTTTAGTAGATGGTTATTTTGGATTTGAGTTGCACTGAGACAGAGAGTTTCTACTTTAGCTGTAATTTTTTTGTTATGCACAAAAATCTTTTGCGGCTCTATGTATTCCAACCTGTCCACCTCCACCCTCCAGCCCCACAGAATGTTGAATCTCTCTCCCCCTGTTTGCTTGGTTCATCTGGAAGAAATACTAGTAGTTCTTGGAAAGGAGAAGCAGGTTGGCAATGGCTAGCCAGGAAGAGAAGCTGGCGCAGGAGAGGTTTTGCATTTAGGGCGGGACCTGTGTTACTGGAGATGGTGCATATATTTAAGAACTAGTAAATGGTAATTCTTGCCAGAATGGAGAGTTAAAACACAGGTTACAAGATATGCTGTGGTATTTGAAATTTAGAAAGAGGTTGCCTGAAGACAAAGTGGCTTTGATTAAATATGGGGAGTCCCATAAACGGTCTTCTACTTAAATCTCCAGAGAAGTCATATGTCTGGCTCGCTAGTGACATGGTTAGGTTTTTCCGCTGTAGAAGCACATGCTCTTCTAAGATTTATCAACAGTGAATTTAACATTATGTATGTTTTTAACTAGGAACAGGTTTGGGAAGCAAATGAGGTGGTGTGTATTCAAACTTTATTTGTGAAGCCCAGTGTAAGGAGGATGAGGAAGTCCATTTTGACATTTTGAGTCCCTGCACCTTTTGGAAGCTGCTAATTCCTTGTCTTCCATGCCAAGAGTGCTTCTGGTCCTTCAGCTCTTTACTCTCACCAGAGCTGAGCTTTGATCTAGTTGCTTTTATCCCACAAATCTGGATCCAGCAGAAACATTTTTCATTTATTTTATCCCTGTCTTGGATTTTACTGTGCCTTGGAGCAACCTGCTGGAAACTTTTTGGTGTCTAAAAATATCTCTAGACTGTTGCGGTGTGTAAGTTGCAAACTGTTAACATTTTGTAGTGGCTCTGCAGTATTTTATTTAATAATAAATATATTCTGTCCTTATTTTTTTTCCCTATTTACTTCTGGTGATAGACTGTTTGTATATTGGATGCTCAGTGAGATATAAATCTCAGTAGTCTTAGTAGTTTGGTTTTTTCTGTAGATGAGGTCTTGTGGCATTCAGTAGCTTAGAAAGAGAAAGTGTCCTTTGTTTAAAAAACAGTATTGTATGTTTATGTATACAACTCAATGACAGAGATGCTTAAATATGTGCATATATTACATCCATGCAATCACTCTCACCTCTGCATTTCTCCACACAGCTATTCTTTTATAGCTTTATGGCAAATTATTTGACTGGTGAAATGATTTTAAATATTGCCTTTGATTGGATCATAGCAATTAATATTCTCTGGTAGATTAGTTACACTGTGCGTTCAGTGCCAATTCCCATTCTCTCTGAACTACAGCTATGCTGGGTGCAGTTAACTGCTCTAGCCATATAGTCCCATAAAATCTCAATAAAATCTTAAAACTGTGGAGTATGGGTAATCTTGCTATAAATTGTAATAAAAATTACCCCTGTAGACTCTATATTCTGACCATTACGTTTGTGGATACTGCTGCTTTGTACATAAAGTTTTATTAAATAAATCGACCAATTCTGCTGCCCAGACACCAAGCTGTTTTGATTGAAAATCTGATAGGTGCACTCAGACCATTTTTCCAATGCATAAAGTACTTATAATGAACTTTAAATAGGAAGAAAAATGCCATATATGTTCTTTATATAATATGAACCAGCTTAGGAGGGGAAAATAATGAATACTGTCATTCCCGTTCATTTGTTAGGTTCATAAAGCAAGGATTCGGTTTCCTAAACCATGTTAGGTAAACCTGAGTATAACACTTAATCTCCGAGGGCGTAATTTCAAAGAGCTCCTGTACATCTGCATATGGAAGTGTTGCTTCCACTGTGAAAACACGCAATGGTGTCTGTGACGTTGTCCTTTGACATCGTCCTACTGGGGAAATCCATGCTGGGCTCCTGTTCTCTGAAAAAAAACATCAAGGAGGGGGATGTTTGGTTCCTTCAGATATCAAGCTACAGTGTGAGGCTGGACTTGCACAGTTGTAAAACCTATTTTGCAAGAGTAACCAAAAAGGATGGAGATGAGTCAGTCCCTCTACTTGGCATTTGATCCACCCAGATGCATTTTTTTATCAGAGGTGTTTGAAACAGTGGCAGATTAAGAGCAAGAAAAAGAAGTCACTGTTGGCCAGCAGTTTCCTTCTTGCAGTATTTCAGGTACCGAACTATGCCGTATGATCAATGTAGAGACGAAAGTTATGGTTTAGTCATTGCAGCATTCATAGCTGTTGGCAGATTATTGGTTTTAATGGTAATTACTATGTCCCCCTGTGAATTACTTCTTTTGCACATTTCCCCATTGGGGCCCTGAGACCAAAGATCATTTTCTCTGGCATTACTGCTGGGGACTGAGGCACCTCTTTGGCATTAAGTGAACAGTGGCAGGTGGGGAGAGAGTAGGAGCAAGCGAGGCTGTGCAGTGCTGTTGGCATTGCATATCTTCAGGTGCTTACTGAGATCCCCCGGACACTTTTTCTCCTTTCCCAGAAAACCAAGACATGACAGAGTCACGTGGCAAAGGCTACTCTCCTCCTCTTTCCAGCAAAGAGCAGGTCCACAGCGGCTCGAGGGGGCATGGAGCCACTTCCCTCTGCCAAGGCTGGTGCCCCAGCACCTGTCAAGAGGAGGGAGGGGGGCTCACACCACTGAATGCCCCGTGCATTCCACAGAGGTGGATGGGCTCAGCACCCCTGAAGGCACCCATCTCTTTCCGCTGGCTGTATTTGTGGATTGGGGGTGCTTGTGTTTTCAATGCAGGTGCCTGAAGACAGGAGGTGAGAGAATGTTCCCTTCCCCTCACTGTGTCACCCAGCTCGCTAGGTCCAGGGCTCTGAGAGAGGATAGAGGCTGATGGAAACATACTCTTAGGTGCTGTTGGGTCATGGGGTCGTTGCAAGTGGCAGATTATTATTATTAGGTTCAAACTACTTCTTTCACAGTGTTTCTGACGCTGGCAGATTAATAGCATATTTTGCTAAAGCATGAGTGCCATATAATTTTCTCTACCGTATTTTCCAATACCGTTTCTCTGGGAGTTTGGCAGCAAATGTCTCTTTGTTACTTCAGTCCTTCATGCTCTGCAGACACGGACACACACGTGTGTAACAGCAGTACTAATGAGATTCTTGTAAATGTTAATTTTTGGGTCTGGGGTAGTATTTGGTTCCCATTCCTGATAGGAGTAAGTGCAAAGCAACTGTTGCTTACAGCTAATCTTTTACCTGCTGAATGCCAGCATGTACTAGGAGCAGGTGGAGAGGAGTTTCTAAGACAGACATTTGGCAACAACAAACATGACTCTTTCTGGCTTATTTGAGGTACCTCACATTTCTGCTTAATTTAAACTTCCATTGCAATAAGAACCTGTAGCTATGTTTGCAAGAGCAAACACGTCACCCAGACGTGGATTAGAACTAGCAAGGCCAGAGGGGCCTCCCCACCAACCAGGCTATCTCACCTAACACAGGTCTTGGCAATACTCCCCCCATTGCAGACCTGTGTAACCCTGCTTGTGGCTGGCAAGTCTAGTGGGTGGATGTCAGGGCCACTTGGAAATCCCATCATGAACAATCATTTTGATTAGCGGGTTGAATATTAGGCATCCCTCAGAGAAAGCAGCGTGGGGAGTTTAATATGTGAAACAAAAGCAAATGAGCTCTGAAATTTGGAAATCCTTTCAAAAAGCATGAATAGATTTAATTATTTTAGGAGAGCAACTAAGCGAAATACAGTTTTTGTTATGTTGTGGTGTATCAGCAGGACTACATGTATGTATGTTTACAAAGTTATTAGCAGAGAAGTTAATTTAATGCAGAAAACTGAGGTATTAAGATAAAGTGAGCCAGAGGCTTCAGTATTTCAGAATGCTGAAATTTTCTCTCTGCATTCACACCAGCAAGGATCATCTCATAATGAGTCATTTCAGCATTAGTTAATACTGTGTGACTTAGCTATAAAGAGAGGCAAAACTCTTGATGGTTACTTAGTTTTCTTCTGCTCTTAAATATTTAATTTTTCTTTAACCCAAGGGATTCAGATTTGCCTTTAAATCAAAGATAGTGTGTAGGCATGAAATTACTTCTAGTGGGTCTTCATGAGCCTACTGATGGGATGAGTTTTCATCCCTTTCAGTCACAGGGAATTTGTCTGGATAAAAAAAATCAGGTTGTGGTAAATGGTGATAGCAGCATATGGCTCTTTTCACCCCTGAGAGGGCCCTGATTCAGGCCATTTACTACAGGCATCCAACTGCAGGATTTTTGATGGCTTTGGCTTTACCCAACCAGGTCAGAGCACTTGAGCTGTGTATCCCTAAAGAATCACTGGAAAGAAGCAAAGAGAATAGGATACATTTGGGTGGAGCCCACATATGACAAACAAGGTATAGCATTTAATCGACAGCTTAGTAACACCAGCACTTTTGTGAGAAGCAAGGGCGGCATGCTGGGCTCTTGTCAGCCTGGAGAGATTTAAATTCAGAGTCCCCCCTTCTCAAGAGATGCCCCAATGCAGACAGGAGCACAGGTTTAGAGTGCGGAGGAGAAAAATAGCCTGATGGCATGGCCCTGTGCTCAAGTTACTCCCCTGGGAAGGTGGAGACTGCGTCCTGTGCTGAGGGGTTCACCTGCCCTTAGCAGACAGCAGGCTGGGTCCTTCCTGGAGATTTTGCTTCCATGACATGGCTAATGCTGTACCATGTTAAAAATAGCACAGCCATGTGACAGAAAGCACAAATTCAATCAGTGCTTATTAGAAAGTTGCTGTGCGAGTTTAAATCTGTTCCAGCATCACAGAAGGGGCAATTTCATCCTGAGAAACAGGATCAGGTATTGGCTGGCATAAATTTTAAAGCCAAGAAACTGTTTAGTTCAATAGAAATAGAAGCAAGCTTATATCTGATCTGGGTCAGAGTTTTTCCTACTGGCAACTGACAGTTGGCAGATACAATATTAACGATAGTAGACCAAGTTCTGGAGTATTTACAGGCTGGTATGCATCTTATGTGAGACCCATTTGCACATCTTACCTTAAAACAAGTGCAGAGAGTGAATTTGCTCATTCTGCCCAAAGGGAAACTCCTTTTTGGTACAGTTTGGCAAAGGAGTCATTGAGAAGTGATTGTATATATGTACATGCATCAAGAGCAACTCTCTGTACTTTCTTTAGCAAAAAGGATCATTGTTTCTTTAGGCTAACAAGGATGGAAAGCAGCGTGGCCACTTGCAGCCTTCAGCACTTGCAGACGTTCTTAAAGAACCCCTGGCTTGGCAGTCTTTTCAGCATGGAGTGCTAACAGCCTGCTTCTGTGGCTCCTGTGCACTCTTTCAATGACACCTTTGTCCCTCAAAAGCAGTCTCTGACTTGTTTCTTTTTGCTTGCCTCGCCTTAGCCTCGTTCACACTTCACAAAACCACTGGGTAGATCTGTTGGACAAATCTTGCCTTTCAAGAGGAGTAGCAAGGGCAAGAAAACAAGCTCATTTTTAAGACCTGACCTTTATTAATTAAATGTGTCTGCCTGTGATAGGGATGACTTGATTCAGTGACCCGGCTGGGTCCCTTCTGGACCTATGGTCTTAAATTCAAGGAAAAGCTTGCTTGTCAGAGCAAGGTACATCATGAAAGGAGGTTAAAATGCCCTGGTGGCATGTTTTTTGAGCTTTCCTCCACCTTGCTTGCCAGTGGCATTACATTACTCACTTGTCCTCCACCTTTTTCATGTAATTTGCTAAATTATCTCTTCCCATCATCTCTTCATTCCTTCCAGTTTGATGTTCGTTAGGCCAATAATTACTCTTAATTCAGTGTTTATGAACTACTGCTGGTATTTATAAACCTTGGTGCCAGCAGTTTGACAGTTGTTCTTAGATGTCCAAGAGAAAGTCAAAGCTGTTGACATAAGTAGGAGTCATGAACTCTAAATGTATAAAAATCCTGTACTACAGTTTGCACGCTGTAGTGAGTGGTGAGGAGGAGATATCTGTTAGGCTTTTGGCCAGTTGGTTATTCACATGGCTCATTTGGGGGAGGAGAATAGCTTTAAAGACTGTGTGTTCCTGCAGCAGCTGCAGCCATGCTGATGAGAAAACAGGGCAGTTTACACCAGCTGGCAGCAGCAAAGTTCAGCCTCCTCGTTAGTCACCTCAGCTCCCCAACAACTCAGCTCCCCAAGTCTGCAAGCTGAGAAGAGGTCACAAATGGAGAGGGAGACAAAAAAGGATATGTATATAGGCTGACATTAAAAAATAAGGGAATCATCCCTAGATCATTCTCTAATTTGATTACTATCTTTAGTTAGGTTCACTGCAAAAATCTGCCCACTGATACATTTCCACTCCTCGCCTTTTGTTCTCACCAGGCTCACGTGTCACAGCACCTTGTGATGTGCTCAAAAGTTGGCATTTGGTGGGGCAAGCCATGCCCGGTGGGCCAAAGTATCCCTAGATGCAAAAGCACAACCCCATTGGCAACTTGGTGGCTGTGTTAGGAGTTTACCTTGCTGACCAGAAACAAAAAGAAGGTAATTGAGAGTTTTCATCCTGGCATGTTCCTCCAGTAACCTATAAACACCACCAAGTATCATAGGAGTCTCAATAATATCCGAAGAGCTGGCAATCTGCAGTAAAACAACATGTCCTGGAAGGGACAAATGTACGTAAGATTTTTCATATCCATTTGTACTGTCTCTTTTTATGTAGGTGTTTTCACGCTTAAGTGATCAAAATTGGTGTATAACTGTAATACAGGCTAGATTATGTAACAACTGTTGTGATTTCAAGTTAGGCTTAGGTTTAAACATTAAGAAAATTTCTGAACTAGCTACTTAAAACTTGCTGTAGTGCAAGTCAGATTAAGCCACAGTTAATAGAAAGTGTCACATACATAGGTTTTTGTTGAAGTTTTAATTTTATTTACAAACATTAGCTTTCACAAAAGCATCGTGTATAGCAACATTTAAATATTGGGCAGATACAAATATATAACTTCTTGTAATGAGATTAACTTCAAGAAAAACTGAAGAAGTAATGAAATAAGTTATAATTTTCATACTTAAAGTTGCTTTCAAGAAAGAACATTAGGAAACAAGGCCAGAAGTAGCACTTTTTTCAAAATAGTTTTCTGGGGCTGAATCAGCTGACTAGATGGTTCAGTTGCTTTTAAATCACATACTAGATTATCCCTAATGCTCAGGTATGCATTTAATACCATCATGTCTAAGTCATGATTTTAAGAAACACAGTTAGAATGGTGCTCATTCTACCTAAAACAGTTAAATGTTTTGAACATTTTCTAAGTTGCCATACGTTTTTCTCATGCAGGTCATTGTTCATTGTCAACAGTTTTTGCTTTGGTAAGCAAAAGAAGAAATAATCAGCAGTCCAGATGTAGCCAGTATTACTGAGGCACCTAAACTATGCTAGTAGAAAGCTAATAGAAGTCATACAGCGCATCTGTAAATGCACTGTGTTTCAGAAGGGGTTGTTGCATCAGCTTACGGAACATGTTTTAATAGTATTTTCTTTATGAAGTTCTTTAACATAATAAAAAATGCAGCTGAAGGGTAGTTATAATCACTCACAGTTCTTTTACTCAGAGGTGGTTCATAGCTAAGACATAAATTAAAATTTAAGACCAACTTTCCCTCAAGTCATCACTCATTTGGGGAATGCTTTCTTTTCAAGAGCCCAGCTATCCATCAGTGCTACTGTTATGGCTGCACAGCTCCTGGAGTATCTACAGCCCTCCCATTTTTCAGTGTAACAGTCCCTTGTCTACAGTCAGTGAACACAACGAGATAAGAGACATGGCGAAATGGGAAACTTAACTGTGACTTTTGGAACTGCTTTCTAGTTGTAGGCCCACTGACCTGTTCATGATCTCTAAAGGGAGCCTGTGATACCTGTTGTCCAGTGCTGTGGTTACCCAGAGTGAGAATCACAGCTACCTTCTTGAAAAGCGTGTTGTAAGACCCAA
Organism: Athene noctua; assembly: GCF_965140245.1. Taxonomy (NCBI): domain Eukaryota; kingdom Metazoa; phylum Chordata; class Aves; order Strigiformes; family Strigidae; genus Athene; species Athene noctua. Next base: position 220,091,428 of record NC_134037.1, read on the forward strand.
GAAGTGTCCCATCTGTGACACTGCAATACAGTGGAGCACAAGCTAACAAACTTCAATTTTTTAAATAAATAATCTTGGATTTCCCCATTTCACCTGACCAAACAAAATAAACACATTTTTAAACAAACCTCTTTGCCTGCCTTTCCCCTTCCCGTGCCTCCCTTTCAGGGTCAGGCATCTCTCCAGTTTTTGCTCTCTACTCCAGCTGCTTTCGGTGTCTCTCAGCACTTACTAATCCTGTGTGGTATTTCATGAGTGAGGAGGAATGCCTCTTCTTCTACCTTACCTCTGAAGTTTGTCTCTGGCTCTGTCCCCTGACACAAGCAACCCCCATTTCCTCTCAGGACTAACCCAGGTCACACTTGTGCCCCACAGTTGTCCCTGCCATGCTTGTCTCTTGTTTTCCTCCCCCTGCCCATACGTAGGTTGTGTTGTTTTCCCTTTGGAGGGCAGCAGACAGGAGAAGAGGGAAGTCAGGTAGCCTGCCTTTCTGCACTCTTCATCTTCCCTGTCTCTTTTTGGCACAAAATGTAACTGGTGGGTTGATCTTGGCTGGCTACCAGATTTCCACCTAGATGCTCTCTCACTCCCCATCCTCAAGAGGATGGGGGAGAATATAAGGTGGGAAGAGCTCATGGGTCGAGATAAAGACAGGGAGATCACTTAACAATTGCCATCACAGGCAAAGCAGACTCAACATGGGGAAAATTAATTTAATTTATTGCTAATTAGAAGTCAGTTAGGGTGGTGAGAACCACCACTACCTCCCAGTCCCCTTTTCCAGGGCTCAACTTCACTCCTTCATTCCCAGCTCCTCTCCTTCTTCCACCCTGAGTAGCACAGGGAGACAGGGAATGGGGGTTGGGGTCAGTCCATAACAGCTCCTCTCTGCCCCTCTTTCCTCCTCACACTGTTCTCCTGCTCCAGCGTGGGTTCCCCATGGGCTGCAATTCCTATTGGGAAAGCCTGATCCACAGTGGTCTCTCCAGAGGCCACAGGGGAATCTCTCTCTGCCCCACCATGGAGCACCTCCTCCCCCTCTCACCTGCAGGGCTGTTCCTCACACCTTCTTCCTCACTCTGCCTGTGTGGCATTGTTTTGCCCTTTCTTAAATATATTTCACTGAGGTGCCCCCACCTTGTCTGAGGGGCTCAGCTGTGCCCTGCGGTGGGTTGGTTGGAGCCAGCTGGAAGAGTTTGCATCGGGCATGGGGTAGCCCCGACCTCTCCTCACCTCCTGTTGCCACTGCCAGCGCCTGGGCGTCTGCACCATTGCCATACAGTACAGCTACTGTAAGCTGTGGATGGACAAAACAATCCTGCAATTGCTGATCTTCGTATGTTTGGAAGACCTAGACTATGTGGCTTTTTAAAAAATCTGACTAGGCCTACCCAACATAAGTCCCTGAAAGTTAGTTGTCTGTATGTGCAGCGGCTTCGCCACATGTAATGTGGAGGGAAGGCTCCTGCAGAGGTTGACACTGGTGTTGAATTGAGTCAGCAATGAGGACAGCTGGTTTTTTCCAAATGCCTAAATTTTAGTTGACTTGGAGTGACATGGGTCCCAGCCTGCTATCTCATGATGAATACTCAGAATCAAAGATTGCTCCTGAAATTTTTCTGTAAAAGTTACATTCAAGTGTGCTGTGTTGTACAAAGCAGATGTAGCTCTTTCTCTTCACTTTCTGAAGATGGGCAGAGTAAGTAACTTGAGGGTAAACTGAGTTTTTGATGGATATTGTATGTGCAGTTTTATTTCAGGTCTGCCGAAGACGTCGGTGTAACCTGTGTTCACACGCCTGCGTGCCCCTGGAAATGCTTATGCCCAGCTGTAGCACTGCTAGGTGACTTTGCCCATCCATCACTTGATTTGGGAAGCTCAGCACAAGCAGTGCCATCCGGCCCAAGCAAGCAGATGTGTTGTGTGCCCTGATGTTGTTCTGGGACGAGATTAATTTCAGCACGCTCATATTAATCCATTATATGTCTCTTTCCAGCACAAATGGACCCCCGAGGCCTATCTCCCAGACAAATTAAAAGTGACAGTGATGATGACGACCTGCCAAATGTGACCTTAGATAGCGTTAATGAAACTGGATCTACAGCGCTCTCCATAGCCAGAGCAGTACAAGAGTAAGTATCACATTCCCAGAGCAAGATGAATGTTGCTGAGGAGTTTCTGGGCCGATGGAGGTACCAGCCCTCGGTGGCACTGCAGGGGTGTCCCCCCAGCTGCGGGCTGGCATACCTGCCAGCAATCCCTTCTGTGTAGCTTTGTTCCCTTTAGGAAGAGATGGCTGTATCTCTCATCTCTCTCTGATTCTCATTTCATTTCTTTCTTTCTGCACTTCGTTATTCGGTAAAGTTTCAAATTGAAAGTGTTTCTTCCCCTTTTTTAAGTGCAAAGCCTGCAGTGTTTTTATATCCTCTCCAAAGAGAGACCAGGTTAGACTTTCACTCAAAAAACAAGACATTTTTTTTCTTGACTGAAAGCAGCATCAAGAAGTTCATTCTAGTTGCTGTCAAACAAGAGCTACCTACATTTCTCCTGAAGGATAGTGTCATTGAAAGGAAATTAGTGAGGGACTTTGAATAGTTTTTCCATTGCTGATATTTTTCTGTGTACCTTTACTCACTGGACAGACAAATAAGTTCTTAATTTAATGTCTGTATTGCTTGTTTGAAAAAAAAAGAAACAGTTTATCATGAACATTAGCAATTCTGTAGATGCATGCGCTTGCTCAGTGACTGTAGCAGCTGGAAGGGAACCAACTGTGAGGTAAATAAGTATTAATATCCTCATTTTATAGGTGAGGAAAATGAGGTTATGCGTAAAGGTCACCCTGGAGGTCTGAAGCAAAGCTGGAAATAGAACTAGAGCCTCCAGGCACTGAAGCCTGTACTAGACCCACAAAACACATTACTTTATCTGAGAGGTTCAAAACATGGGCATCGTGGACATTATTAAATAGGAAGGGATATAATAATAGGCCATTAGACATTGTTGTTATGCATTTTAAATGTCTTAACGTGGTATCTAAAATCTGCTAATTCATCTTCTAGTCAAGCACAGTAACTGTGATCCTCAAAACTTGTATTCCCCTTAAGCAGAGAGGGAGGTCTCTATGGGCAAGGCAGGGCATTGGCTCTCACTGTAATTAGCGTGCTCCCCTTCTGAGGTGATAAAGGAAGGGAAGGTTTCTTCACCAGTGACACTATTCCTCAATAGACAGGCCTCACACATATTTTAAATTCGCTAGTTGCAACACTAGGCCCTGAAGTGCTAAGTATTTTTTCTCAGTTTACAGCACACATAATAAGCCAGAAAAATCAAACAACCCGTCATGATTTTGCGCTACATAGTTCTGTCTAATTAATGAAAAGAGGAAGCATGGGGTGCTAGTAAATACTTATAATATATGACTGTTAGGCAGATACTGTTCTCTGTGTTTGATATTGCTTGAACGCTTAGAGAATTGGTCAAACCATGAAGAGCTTTTTCATCTTTTCCACAATGCATTCCACAGTTTGTGAAGGTAAATGTGTTGAATATTACTTGTCTGGCTCTGGAGCTTAAGAATTAAATTAAGAAATTTAATAATATAACATCAACTCATCCTTGTTACAGGTTTCATTTAAACAGTAATCTGTTAGTTTATTTCAAAAGCCCCATTAGGAAAATCTAATTTGACTGTGATCTGCAATTTGTCTTCTTTATTTTATTCTCAGTCACAGACACCACACATACAGCTGCTGAGCTGAAAAGAGACATTAGCACATTATACCAACTTCACTCAATCCATTTTTTTCTTTCCCAGTCTATAATATCATGCCTTACAGGCAGGCTCTATTCTGAATTTAGGCATCTAACATGTACCTTAATAATGTTTAGCAGAGCAGTCCACTGAAAATAAAAGCCTGCATTCTACATACCCTTGTTGCAGAGAGGAAAGTGCCTTTGAAGCCTTCCAAAGGGAGATCCTGTGTGCTCAATTTCAGCGTCTAAACTTAGCAGACAGGAATTTCCTCTTGAGGACGTGGAAACTGTTCTGCTGAATAACTGGGCAGTGTAGGGGCATGCATGGGAAGACTGCTTCAGTAGGCAGTAAAGCTTAGGTCTAAGCTAAGTGCCCAAGTGAGGCAGGCTGGACCCCAGAGTCTAGAAGACTGTCCCACAGATTGTGTTCTTTCTTAAGTGAGCTTGTGAGGCTCCTGATTCCCTGTGTGCTGTCTGTGGGGTTCAGAATTTGTCTTGCCTAGTGTCCTGGTTTCAGCTGGGATAGAGTTAATTTTCTTCCTAATAGCTGGTACAGTGTTGTGTTTTGGATTTAGTGTGGGAATAATGTTGATAACACACTGGTGTTTTAGTCTTAACCTGAGTCAAAGATTTTTCAGTTTCCCATGCTCTGCCAGCAAGCAGGTGCACAAGAAGCTGGGAGGGAACATGGCCAGGACAGCTGACCTGAACTAGCCAAAGGGATATTCCGTACCACAGAATGTCACGCTCAGTATATAAATTTGGAGGAATTAGCCAGGAGGGGTGGATTGTTGCTCGGGCATTGGTCAGGGGGTGGTGAGGAATTACATCGTGCGTCATTTGTCCTTTCTTGGGGTTTATTCTCTCTCTTTTTGTTATATTTCTTTTCATTGTTATTACTGTTATTATTATATTTTAGTTTAGTTATTAAACTGTTCTTATCTCAACCCAGAAGTTTTACTGTTTTTTCAATTCTCCTCCCCATCCCACTGGGAGAGGGGAGGAGTGAGTAAGTGCCTGCTTGGTGCTTAGTTGCTGGCTGGGATTAAGCCACAACACCTAGTTAGACACCTGTAATGTAGGTATCTGCATCCAAGCTAGTTACCTCACGTCCCTGTATACAGACTGGATGGCAGTTGACATGTCCAGGCAGTAATTCTTTTGACCTATTCTAGCTGTCTAATTTAAGGAGAGAGACTCAAGCCCATGAGCTCCCGTTTCTCTCCATTGACTGCAGGTGGTGCAGACAGCTGCCTGGGACACACGTGTCAGCACTGCAGATTTCTGGTGTGAGGTGAGGGTACAGCAGTCCACAGCGCCTGACTGTGGGGTGTCAGCGTGCCAGAAGCTGGGAGTGACAGGACGATGCTGAATGCTCCATCATCTTCCCTTGGATCTAAATCAGTCAGTTGGTGTTAGCAATGCCAAGGTTTTAACCACCAGCAGAAGGAAATCAACTAGTCAATATTTGGGGAGGAACTGTTGTTTTAATATAGCCATTTTTAAGCTTGTTGTCTTGGAAATTACCCTTACGTGGCTGGGTCACAGGACAGTCTGGAATGTCTATATGAAAAGCATCTGCGTGTGTTGCTGCTTTGTTTCAGGTCTACTGTAGTCTCAGAAAACAAAAATTCTTACAAGTAAAAATTGTGACAATCAGACACTAAAAACCACATGTTTGGCATTAGTTCTTATTTACTTAAACAGAATGTAATTTGCTTGCATATTTGTAAAATAATCAAGTATGACTATTTTTTGTCAGGGAAATTGCCTTCTTGCTGCTGGTTTTGTATTGGCTGAGCTTCCAGACTTTTCAGTAGTTCTTTTGGAATGACTTCATGGTCCTTCTTCAGTTCAGCAAACCCAATCAATAATGTAAAATTATAGATAAACAAAGTCATTATTTCAAGCACGGTACTTTGGTGAAATTTCTTTATGTGACAGTGCTGCTTTAAGGCAGTTGCTATGCCTTACAATAATATGGACTAAAAATAATGTATTAATCTCAGATAATACGCTCTGTCTGATAATGAATATTGCAGCAATATGTAGATTTCAATGGGCTTTGCATTGCAAGCAGCATTTCATCCTTTTTGTAGAATGTTTTACAAACTTATTTCGACATGTAGTGCTCTAACAAAGAGCAGATCTGCTTCTATATGTCTGACACCACTGTTGCTTATTACACAGCAAGAATAGCATCATATGTTCAGGGTCTCAGATATGCTCTAGAAATCTTTATGAAGCCAAGGGAAGAGAAGGCATTAGTCAAGCCCTAGAAGACCAGTAAAACTTTTTAGGGGCCCCTCCCAGAGGCAATGTGCTGTTCCCTCAGCCTGGCAGCCTTTCCATCCCTAGGCAGCCCTGATGCAGGAGCCATCTCCATGATAAGCAGTAATGCAAACCCATAACAGGGCATGCATCTCCTTCTTCCCTTGCACGCCTGCGCAGTAAGATACATTATTTTACAGCATGCAGCTCTCTCTCCCTGAAGATGCACAACAGAAGATCTACTTGCAGAGGCTGAGGGCAGAAGTGGGAGAGGCAGAGGGTGATTTTTAGCATCAACTTTTGTGCAGTGTATTGATAAAAATCTAAAGATCCAGAAATTACTCCTTCTCTCTCTAGACTTTTTTCTCCTTAGGGGTTGTAGGCAGAGGGGAACCCCTTTGGCAAAACCATTTTTTCTTTCAAATAATGTCAAGGAAAAGATGGACTGTGTGTATAAACTGTTGATGCTTAAGGCCACTTCTTGTTTTTTGGGAGTAATGGAGAGAAAGTCCTGAATACTTGTAGTAATAGCTGCAGTTAATTAAAAGAAAAGTGATTTGTCATTTGGATGTGACTGTGGTGACCTTTAACGTGAACTCTTCTTTGCGCTGAGCTGAGTGTCTCTAAGTGCTTATATGAAAATGAGATTAGCGGCTTTCACCCTACCCCCCTTCTCTTTGGCTGCATTGTGTGATTGATACATTGGTGATAAAGTGATCATCTTACTTTATTTTTAAATTCTGATGGGTTTTGTTATTGCAATACAGTGTAAGTTAGTTTTGGATACTGCACTAGTGAAAAAGAGTTTCCAAAGCAGACAGACAGCATAGCCACAGTACCAATGTACTCTCTTAAACTGGTATGTATTTTTCAAATCTGAATTTTTCTCCTTAGTTCTCTTTATTTTCTCCCTCCTCTTCTTCAATGTAAATCAACTCCTGTGGTTGATTTTTATGTCTTTTGAAGTTTATAACTGTGCTCCCATCAGCCATTATTTTTCTGCACTGATAAAAACTGTCTGTTTTCCTACTTCAGCTGCAATCATTACTACCATTGTGGTATTCATTATAGGGAACTTTCACCTCAGTTTTTTCTTCTACTTTTAGACAAAATACTTTGTCCTGAGTCTCCAAGAAACATAAACGAGGGTGTTTTGGCAGTACTTGTGTGAACTTTGCTTCTTGCTCCTCTGGTACATCCGCCCTCTGTGAACAAATGCGCATTTTAAAACTAGCACACAATTGGATGGTGATTTTACAGATAGAGAACTGACTAGTGCTGGTCCAGAATTTCTCAATAAAGTATTTTTTTCACTGGAGAATGCTAATTGGTCTAAAGCAAAATCGTGGGAATACATCAGTTTCAATTTTACTTTTCTCCTGAAGATTTCCAAAGTCTGGGATGCATTTTTCCATTGTAGTGAGGCTTTAGAGCAGAAGATTGCACGGTTGCTCCAATGCTCCTGAGGGGAAAATTGGACCCCACACTCACAAAGTAGAACTGCCTGTGCGCCTCCCACCTCCCCACAGACCGTTATGCAGTGGGACTTCTCCTCAGCCTCCTCCAGAATCACTTTACAAGACTTACTAAACATTCATAGAGATTGGTGTGTATGCAGATATGCAAGTGAAAGACACTGGTGACATAAAGCCCTGTAAGGCAGGCAATCACCTGTATTGTGGTTGATGCCCCCACTGTGTCATTATTTCAGGGATGTGTATCCTGTGTCAGAAAATAAAAGGTTTCTGCCATGAAAGGTGTTGCTGGATTGTAAATTGGCTAATGACCCAAGGGCACTATTGATCTGGAAGAGGTGTGCTGTGTCTCAGCCAGCTTAGGGAACCTCTGGGCAGTACTGGACTGTTTGGTTTGGACATACCCTTGCAGCAAGGTTCATCTCTCACAGTGTAATCTCACAGTTAGGCTAAAGTAATTTGGATTTCCGTAGTGGAGAGATGTGCATACTTCTAGGTCCAATCATCTCATCAGTTGTGATCATCTATCTTTTGGAGGTGCCTGCCTTCCCCCCCATTTGCTTGGACAAATGGCTTAAGGAGAGTGATAAAACTAATAATTGCTGAAGTTATATATGAGGAATCCCCCTCTACATGATTTTCTAAGGCCGTGCTGGAGGTCTGTGACTCAAAAAGAAACTGAACCAGTACATCTAAACTTTGGGCCCGTGCAACTACTATAGGTGTGATTTCTCCTACCTACATGAGGTTTAGATAACTCCCTAAGTAAGTACTGACTTCTACAGTGTATTTATATGGCACTGTATAAACTTTATTCTAGTAACATTTGAATTCTCAGAATCCTTTGTTTGTATATAAAAATTAATGTGCCTAAAGCTGTACTAAGGACTTCTACTGCAGGAGTTTGAAAGACCTACATAGCTTTGGGAATTTCTCTTTAGGTACTAACTATGAGCCTTTTGTTTCAGTAATCCAAATGGACCTATGCTATTCTAAAAAGGTTCCTTTTCTTTTTTGTTTTTGTTTTTTATATGCGATATTTTACAAAAAAAAAAAAAAGTTTAGTAACTTGACAGGTGGGTAGTAAAATCAAAGGATACTATTCTGTGCATGCACAGAGATTCTAGGATTTTTGGTGGAAATTTGCCAGTATATGTCCCAGAGGCTTTTGCCAGGATAACAGATTTCCCATCAGCCAGTGATCATTAGGAACAAGGGCCAGGTGGACAGCAACTGTAAATCAAAAGCAGCTTCTACAAAAAAATTTACTTCGCTGCCTGTTTTGAAAGGACGGTAATGCTTAAATGACAGTGTGTTAGGAGACGGGGATATTGTCAAATTGTTCCCTGAAGAAAGCTAATTTGAAAATAAAAGTGCTTTTAGCTTGGTCTATGCAGAAGTATGTTTTCCTGTCTCCCCTGTAACAGTAAGTTACCATGACGGCTGAGTAGATGAATCTAGAGCAAGGACACATTACCATTAGGCTGTCTGTTCTCTCGAATCACAATGTCCCAGATATTGCTCCTCAATACATATTTTACCACACCACTGCTAGGAGTAATATTTTCCTTTTAAGAGAACTATTTAGATTAATTGCATAATAAACTGGAAGAACCAAGGAATTGTGGCTCTGCTGAAGTCCAGGGAAGTTTTACCATTAACTTCATTGGGGCTAATGATTAGCCCTGAAACTGTAACAGAAGTCTGGATGCTAAAAAGAAAAAAAAGTAACTCACCACTTAGGCTATTTTGAGGAACCAGTATGGTGCAGCAAGAAAGGTATCTGTAATATGTATGGGCTCATAGATACCTCTCTGTATGTCATTTTCATTACCTTTATCCATCACAAGCAAACTTTCAAAGATCCTGTTTCCCAGCTTCAGTTCAGTGTCTGTATTGAGTTGTCTCATATAATTGTCTTCTCAAAAATTGATTACATTTATTAATTAATTTAAATTTTAGTCTAAGAAGGGAAAGTCATTTTAAGGTAGTGGCCAAACTGTGCCATTATTGGGATTTTATGTTACTAAACATGTTTACACAAATGTGCTTCAGAATAAAATGCCCCAAAATAGTAGTGTACAATTATAATTCATATAGCACTTCTATCTTTAAAGTGCTTTGCAAACAGTAACTAATTAAACAGGTCCCCTGTGTGTTCAAATATTACAATTATCCACAGGTTAGTGACTTGCTCAAGGCCATGCAGCAAGGCAGAAGATGAGCTGGGATCAGGAATGTCTACCTTCTAGTCCCATGCTTAATCCACTACAGTGTGTTGCTCCAGAATGAAGCTTGAGTCATTTGTGGTTAGATATGTGAAATGTATTTTATTGATAGGGAGGCAGGCATTGTGTAATTGCTTGAAAAGCATGACACCAAAGAATGAATTATAAGTAACATTATGCGTTACTGCTACCCATTTAGCAGTTTGTACACCTATTTGGCAGCTGTTTCCCCAGTGATTCATTATTCACTTTTTTTGTTTTTTCTTTCTAATTCAGCCCAGAAAGCAGAGGCTGTGTGCTTTAAGAAATTCACAGCTGTAGCAAATACTCATCAGTGTGGATTAGATAGCAAAACACTGCCAGAAAAAGCCACAATGAAACTACCTCAGTGAACTGCGAAGAAAAAGAAACTGATAAGAAAAAGAAAGAGCATTGTCCTCTGCTGTCACTTGAGCTAAAATTACTTCTTTTTTCCATTATCTAGATCAGATAAATTTTTATCTTTCCTTTTCCATAAGGCAGTTCCTGTGATTTTGTGACAGACAAACATGCAGCACAATTAAATCTTAATAGCAGTGCTTATACTGACTTACAGAAAAATGTTTCCTGAGTGTTTGGATCAGTGCATTCAAAACAAAAAAAGTTGTGTAGTTGTATTGGGTTTACGTGGCAGGGTTTTTGGTAGCTAGGGTGCTACAGACGTGGCTTCTGTTAGAAGCTGCTGGAAGCTTCCCCCATGTCCGACAGAGCCAATGCCAGCCAGCTCCACAACAGACCCACTGCTGGCCAAGGCCAAGTCTGTCAGCGATGGTGGTAGCACCTCTGGGATAACATATTTAAGAAGGGGAAAAAAACTCTTTCTGGAGAGAGAAGTGAGAGTATGTGAGAGAAAGTGCTCTATAGACACCAAGGTCAGTGAAGAAGGAGGGGCAGGAGGTGCTCCAGGCACGGGAGCAGAGATTCCCCTGCAGCCCGCGGTGCAGCCCATGGTGAGGCAGCTGTGCCCCTGCAGCGATGGGGGGTAACGGGGGAGCAGATCTCCACCTGCAGCCTGGGGAGGAGCCCACACCAGAGCAGGTGGATGCCCGAAGGAGGCTGTGACCCTCTGGGAAGCCCACACTGGAGCAGGCTCCTGGCAGGCCCTGTGGAGAGAGGAGCCCACGCTGGAGCAGGTTTGGCAGCAGGACTTGTGACCCCACGGGGGACCCGTGCTGGAGCAGTTTGTGAAGCACTGCATCTCCGTGGGAAGGACTGACATTGGAAAAGTTAGTGAGGACTGTCTGCCATGGGAGGGATCCCACACTGGAGCAGGAGGAGTGTGAGGAGTCCTCCCTGAGGAGGAAGGAGCAGCAGAGACAACGTATGATGAACTGACCACAACCCCCATTCCCCATCATCCTGCGCCACTGGTGGCGAGGAAGTAGAGAAAATAAGGAGTAAAGTTAAGCCCAGGAAGAAAGGATGGGTGAGGGGAAGGTGTTTTAAGATCTAGTTTTTATTTCTCATTACCCTACTCTGATTTGATTGGTAATAAAGTAATTTTCCCCAGGTCGAGCCTGTTTTGCCTGTGACAGTAATTGGTGAGTGACCTCTCTGCCCTTATCTCAACCCGAGAACCTATTGTTATATTTTGTCTCCCCTGCCCAGTTGAGGAGAGGAGTGATAGCCAGCTTTGGGCACTTGATGTCCAGCCACGGTCAACCCACCACAGTAGGTCGGAGGTATGTAAACTGCATGCAGAGGAGCGCACTATTAAGAAGGGAACACTGTTTAGCAAGGCCTAATTGAGTGAGCACATGAATACAGGGATCTTAAAAAAAAACCCAAACCACATTTTTTCTGCCATTTTCCTATTTTGCTGCACAATGAGAAAAAAGTGTGCTAGGTTTTCCCCTTTATTAGTTCAATCCTCTTTCACTAGTAGTGACTCCACTGCAACCTCTTTTCTGACAGCGGGTTCTTTTTAAGCTGGAGATAAAGAGGAGTGAAAGGAAGTTCCTGGATGATGGATATGGAAGAGTTTTTTGTGCTGAGCCTGTGTGCCAAGGAGATGCCATTCTCCATGTGTATGTGACTGAGGACATGAGCATTATTGATACGGATGCATCAGGAAAAAAATAATTGGAGCTTAAAGCCACCACACGGATGAAGTTACTCTAACTAAAATGAAAGGAACGGGAGGTTGAAACAAGCAGGAAAGCAACATGATGGCTGATATAATGGCATCTAATCCTGTGGTGTGTCAGAAGTAATGATAGTCACAGGCTGCAGAGTCAAGCAGAGCACATTCATTATTATAGCTGTGACAAACTAAAGATGTGTCAAGAGTGAAGTTTTGGGTCCTGTTTTTGTTTATTTACCCTTCTGGGATATCCTGAGTTGCTACAGGATACAGCACTGCAAGGTAATACGAAAACTGAGGCAGGTAGAAAATAAGGAAGAGACCAGGGTGGATCAGAGGAGGCAGCAGTGAGCAAACCACTCTTGCCTAGCATGTATTGCTAAGCTTAGGTAGTATGGAGCAGGCTGGCAGGTACTGAGGTCAGAGACTGCCCTAAAAAATGCTCGTCCTAAGGTCTGCCTAGAGTATTTGCTGCTGGCAGAAATCTCCAGCATTGCAAACAGAGCCTGAAAAATGAAATAACCTGGAAATGAATAGAACCTGCCGGCAGGCATGAAAATAAATGCTTGTATTTATGTTCTCATTAAAAGTCAACAGGAGTCTCAATCTTGTCAAAATATCTCCCTCAATTATTTTCATTAAAAATACGATATCTAGCATAGGGCTGAGATACTGCATGATAAATCAGGGACACACGTTGCTGTCAGATAGACAGATAGCTTCACATAGAAGTCACCATGGTGTTTCTCTTAAGAACTGATGACTATTGCTATCTCTGTGATCAGCTGCTTATCAGGGCCAAAGAGTCAAATAAGTTCACAGGAGGAACTAGAATAATGATCGAAATCTCAGTCATAAAAGTTTCAAAATCAGAGTAACAGGATAATGTTCTATAATAAATTATTTGCTGAAAATTATTTACTCAGCTGAATATGCTGACTCACTTTGCACTCAGTATTTCCACTTCCGAACTACTTGCTGTTTCTGTCACCATATCGTTTCTGAGATTCTTTAGGCACTGCTAAGGCATAATCAAAATAAAATGAATTTTTCCTCTTGCTTGAGAGGAGCTACCAAGTACATGCAGGTCTGTAACAGGTCAGTATACTGTGTGGTGTAGAGGTGCCGCTATCCCCATATGTTTGCAACACACATGAAATACTGGAGGTGCCCAGAACCAGAATAAGCCATAACAGCGTGGGTACTTGAGATGAGGTGCAGATTGCCTGTTTCAGGGGGGTCTGGTGGAGGTGGTGTGAGGTTATAAAATAGGTGCTTGGCTCCAGCAGTGTTTCAGAGCACCTACACAAGGCAACAACACTCTGACAACATAGTCAATACAGAGTTAAATGCTCGGAAGTTCAATGGCAGAACAACCAGCTTCCTAGAGCTGGCTCCATTTACCTGCTAGGTACTTGGCTGTGAATCATCTCTGCTCTCTTTGGCGCTTGGGCTTCTGGCCTGTAGGTGTTCATTAAAATACAGTTATGGGGGAAAAAAAGATGTCTTATGTTCCCAACTTCCCATTGTGGAAAATAAGAGATTAAGTGCTTTGTTCTGAGATTACCTATTTCTACCTGTTTTGAAGCCCAGAGCATGCTCTTCCTACCAGACTTCACCCTGTTAAATGTGACGGCCAGCAGCAGCAGTGGTGCAGCCACCCACTCCTGACATAAAAACCTAGCGGTTATAACACTGACTCAGGAAGCCAGATACCTACATTTGCCAATTCTGGAACACAAGAGTACTGTACAAAAGATATCCAGGAGTGGTGCTACAATGTGCTTTTCCTCTTCTTTTTCCTCCTACACTTACATTTTGGATTGAAAAGTGACTATTACAGAGCTCTTTTATGCCGAATCCATGTTGTCAGGTGTGCTTTAGCCATTTTCATTGCACAGATAACGTTCAAATCCCAGAGGAGAGGGAAGGGTTGGGCATTTCTCCACATGGTTTCTGGATCAGAGAAGGGGCCGGGTGGGAAGCCATAGCCATTTGGTTTTCAGGCCAAACAGAGAGGAACAGAGTATGTTTTAGGTGTCTATGAGATTGGTTGGAGAATGTCTGGGTGTCTTTTGCTTCAGTGCCTGGATACTGTAGGTTCTAACCAGAGTTTTAGTTGTCTGCTAAATTTCCCACTGACAAAAATTCAGCATCCAAGTACTTATCATCCTCACCAATTGTATTTTTGTCTGCCTTATTGCTTATTTTTTAAAAAGGGACCCTTATGAAAAGAAGTGTATAAAATTTAGAGTCATGACTTCTGGGTAACATATTGCTCTTTGTATCAGCTGTAGGAATAAATATTTTTCCAGTAAGACACAGAGATGATTATAAATTAATTGACATGGGAGAGAACAGTCAATGTTATGGTTTCCAATTGCCATTTTTCCAGTGCATATTGATTTCAGTTGAGGGCTAATGGGGTAGGGGAGATTTTGTCCCAGTGCCCTTTGATTAAGTACTGATGCAACTGTGAAATAAAATCCATACCTGGTGATACCATGGGACAGATACCTGAGATATGTTTCTGCAGAAGGGAGAGACTCTACACGGAGAGTGGAAAAAGAAGGTGGAAAAAAAACAGTGTCAGGCTGTGATAGAGCTAATAACTTAGACTGAAAATTCTTTACATTATTTTGTCATCTTCATAGAAGATTTCTGTCATTATCAGAACTGTAACATTTAGCAAATGTTAGAATCAAGCAAACAGTAAAGAAGAAGAGTATTTACTGTACATTTGAAGCAAGGAAATGTGAGAGTTTCAAAAGATGCAGTGTAAAATCTTGGGAGAAAATAGATTATGTGTAGGTTTCCAAGGTCCAATGGAAAGTGCAATTATATAAATCAAGAGAAGTTGCTTTGAAAATTTTTTCTTCACTTTCAACAATTACTATGCCAACCTGGCCATTTTAATTGAGCATTATAAATGATCCAAAATGGTTTCCATTACAAATGCATTCAACTGCTAGTGTGCTAGAAGATTTTTATGATTCATGTTGTTATTCTAATATTTTTGCTAGTTTCTTGGGCGTTGGCCTCAAACTAATTTCATGGTACATTTGAGGTCTAAACCACAGAGAGAACTGAAGGGGGTTATTCATGGACTTGGCTTTCTACAGGTTTCTCTCTTTTTTTTTTTTTCCCTAACGTGTTGGAACTGTTTCCAAAAGCCAGCAGTATGATGCTTCTTGTTTGAGCACATGCAGTAGATCAAAATTTGTCAGTGAAAAGGAGCATTCTGCATAGTCTAGATCCCAACATAGGAGTTTATACATCTATGACATCATATATTTGTGGTATTCAATATTACAAATAATATTCTAGAAGATTATCTATTTTCCCTGGAGTCTCGGTTTCAAGTAAAAAGTGTTAAAGTCTAGGTTTTTCCGTCATATATTGCGAATAATACTACATAAGCAGCAGAATTCTGGGAGCAGACATTTGCTCCAACCTCTGTTTCCTCATCATGCAATGTCTGCTTGCTCTGGATTCTAGTTAATGTTTTCCTCTTGGTCACTGATTATTTTTTAATAAGAAAATATGATCCACCATGATCCAGAATTATCACCAAGTGACACCTGGATCCTTAAAATTTGACTCTGCTTGGATACAAATTAATGGCAGAGCTCCTAATGACTTGCTTAGCATTAGTCAGGACCTCTACAGAACAATTTCAGTTTAAGAAGGAGCTTTAGGTGAATCCTAAACTAAAGTCCCTTCCACAATAAGGCCATGTGCTTACTTTGCAGTAAGTGTTCCTCAAGCATGTCTAAGTCCCCTGCAATTGTTTGGGGTAATTTAAATTTCCTAATTGTCTGTGTTCAATTTCCAGAGAGAGCATGTGGGGCTGTGCCAGGTCAGCTGTTAACCCTTTTCGTTTTTTCAACTCCAGGTATGAAGCATTTTATTGTGTATTATATAATGTTCTGTTTTATTGACAAAGTCTAGTAGCAGTGCTTTTCAGCTTTCTTTCCTTCTTTATGTCACAGCTGGGGGATATGTGGGGACTCGGCAAGGTCTGAAGTTGACTTTTGCTGTTGCTGTGTTGGGTCTGGGAGGATGGTGGTGTGCATCATGGGAAAGCTGCATATTTTTTTTTCAAAATCCCAATAACTAAAATATGAGAATAGGAAAAAAATAACCTGTCTGATATTCACTAATGCAGTTTAAAATGTTGAAAATACTCTACTGAAATTCAGTAACAAAGTTAATGTGAATCAACAGCTCATGTTACAATGACTTGTTGCCAGCTACCATGAAACAGTCGACAAGCAAAGCTGTAAAATATAGGAAAAGGTCTTTGCAAATGTCTCCTTGCTTTCTTTTCATGGAGGCAAACATTTAAAAACCTTACTGTCTAATGCTCCTAGTAGATGCCCTGCTTTAGAATGCAGAGTTTATATACAAATCCAGTGGGGAGGTGACTGGGAGGTTTCAGCAAGCGTTGTGATGCCATAACATACCTCGGGTTCACCTCACTTGCCCAAGTAGAAATGATGTCATATGACAGAAGGGATGTACCAACACTGATAGGGTTCTTGTTTTTGTTGGATTCGTTGCTGTTGTTTTATTGGGTTTTAAAATACTGTTCAATTAAATGTCCACTCTCAGTGTGCTTGCTTGCTTGTTTGTCCTCCTCCTTTCTTTTGTTGGTTTTGTGGTCCCCTAAAGAGATTGCTTTGGAGTTGTGTTCACTGTGTGACAGGTGTAAACCCATCAACTCAATGCTTTATGAGCTTTTGGTAATTCATGGGCCTTCTATCTGTGGAGTACAGAAGGAAAACCAAGTTCACATTCAGTATAAGCAAATCAGTTGCAGAATAAATCTTAATTCTCCACATGTTTAAGTAGAGCTAAGCTCTATAATAAAATTAAGAAGACAGCATGTTTAAGAGCAATTACACTTTTAAATTGCTAATGAGTAGTCAAATACAGAAATCATTCCTCAAATCTACTCCTAAGTCCAATTTGTAGTTAATTGCATTACAACTGGTATATTTGTATTAAAAATTTGCAGGATCTTATTACTCAAACATTTTCAAAGTAACAGCAGCAGCGACTTCTCTGATAAAGCCAATACAAAGCTTTTAAGGTTTCCTTGGGTATGAAATTGAGATGGTATGTTTATTTTTTAAAAAATCCTTAGAGTGTTCTTCGATCTGATTGAAGTTATCAGTGCAACTTCAGAAATTAAGAGCCTGCCAGTTTCCCAAAATGTTGTGTTTCTAAAATAAATTTATATTTCAGATACAGTTTTGAATGCAGGCTCCTTTACCAAAATTAGCAATAATATTTTATATAATCAACAATGATATTAGCTTCTGTTCTACAGGAAGCATTTTCAAGGAGGATGCTTATGTTGTCAATTTTTTGCTCTTTTTTTTTAATGTTATCAGTATTTTACTGAAAAAATTGCTCATGAATTTACATGTAGAGTTTATGCATTCCATGACAATGGACATGAGGTCCTACTACTGAGGCCCTCTGAACAACATGCATGGCTAGATATAGATGATGATGGCGTAAGTCATCTCATGTACCAATTCTAAACCACTGAAAGTTTGTTGGCTCTGACTGGCGTGAGGTGAGACTGAAATGTAGTGTTTTGGTGAGGCAAATAGCTGCTAATAAAACTTGAAAAAGAGATGTACGATCTTCTATGTCTTTTTAAAATAAAGGATCAGGTTGTTCAAGAAAGTCGCATCTGTCAAAACTTGTTTAGGCCATGTGGACCTGTCTGTAGAGTGAAAGGTGGAAATGAGATCAATGAGATGAATGCTGTAAGTCAGGGTATTATTGGAAAGTATGAATTCTTATGGTGCACTTAAAACTGCTCCCAGTTCTAGGAGTATTCCTCACAGCTGGTCTAGCCTCTTGGAGTACAGTGTTATTGCAGTTTAGGAACAGTAACTGCTTGTCAGAAGTGAATTCTGCTACAATTAAGTACAGCTACGTGTGTATATATTTCATCTGAATGAAATTTCATTCCTGCCCAGTTTTGGGGTTTTTTTCAATTTTGTATTGCTAAAGTTATCTTTTTCCACTAAATGTCAAGAAAGTTATTCTTCCATAAAATTACACTAAAAATGATGATATTCTAGTGATGAAAATGAATTCTTAGATATTTGATTTTCTTTGTGGTGGCAGGGACCAAACAGAATGGATCACAAAGTCTTGAAGAAACGTTTTTTGTAGGCTCCTTTCCCCTTTTTTTATTGGGCTTATGAAATTTACTAAAAGGTGTAAGTTTTACTCAAACCCAATTCCACACAAATGTTCTGCATCTGCTGACCTCTGTGGATAGCCACAGGCTGGGTCTGTTGCTCCAATCCATACATGTCTAACTGTTCTTTTCCTATAAAATGTTGAACATTTTGTCCATACTGCCTTCCCTGATCCAGAAGTGCCCTGATCCACCATTTCATTGGTGGCAAAGTAATACTCTGTGAGTTGCAGATGTTGGTGGGCACAACATGCCTCTTCATCCTTGGTGTCTCACAAAATACTGCTTTTGCTCTTGTATAATTTACCCCTGTTCTTCTTTTTAACACCTCATTCCACAGGCTGGGCCAGATGGGAGATGTTTGGCAGCTGGAGGACCCAGATGCCAGTTTCTGGAATATAGCTTTCCTGCATTGGCATGTGGATTCATGGCTGGCTTCTTGGCTTGCACCTCTGCTAGCTTCTTGGCTAGCTGTCTAGCTGGCAGCTGTAGCACTGCCTCTGGGGCTATGTTAGGGTCAAGCTGCTATGGAGTTGGATGACTTTCCTGATCTGAATTACCCTGCCCGACACCATTTTCACCTTAGTTTGCTTTGACTCTCCACTATTCAAAGACAAATGTTTGCACTGTTCTGTTTTATTCCTGCCATTTGTAAGACTAACTTGAAGCAGTAGTTCTCATTTGTCACCAGTTCAAAAAGAAAATAAGCATTGCAGAGTACACTGTTTCACTTGTTAGGATTCCCATTCAGTTAGCAGAAATGTAAGGCCCGAGTCTGTACTTGCAATTCATCTCTGGGACCAAATCATAACTACAGAGCACAGGCTCACAGGCTTCAAAAAAAATGTATTTCTTATGTCTAAAATTTCATAGCTTTCAACCATGAGTGAATCTAGCCTCTGTCAAACAGAAAAAAAATACACATTTGGGGAGACAATCTGGATAATTTTTTAAGGAAAAGGATAAAGAATAATGAGGATGATAATAAATAGGATATTACTGGTAATACATAAGAGCACTGCCAGAAGAAAGCACTTGATCTTCTGTTTACCTGATTTGGAATGTCCACATTACATACTTTAGTTTTACCTATGGTTTTTTGTTTTGTTTTCTTTTGGGTTTTTTTTTTTCATAAATGAGGTAGTGAAAAAGAAGTGCATCTATGATAGCCAAAGCACTTGAAGTAATTCCCTAATCTACATCTTTTCCTCCATGCAGCTCAGTGCATAAACATTACTTTCAGTGGGAAAAATTGCAAAACCAGGAGGTCACCAAGACTCTGGATACTTAAAGTACAGATTAGTCATACTGGCTATGGAATTTTTATTCCCTCAGCTGCAGTAACAGTATGTTGTGCTACACTGGAGTCAGTGGTATCCCTATTACATGCTCACAAAACTTTTTTAATGTTGAGCAAATATCACTTGTGCCTGCTTTGGACACAAAACTCCTAACTGTATGTTAAGGTTAGGCTTTGCAGGGTGATCTGACCTCTGAGGAAAAGCACCTGAATCCCCCGTTATAATCACTGTAGACAAGTGCACGTCTCAGGAGTAACGAAAAAGGAGACTGTACCCATCTAGTTTAGGTGTATACTCCTCTTCACCAACAGCCTATGGAGTGTAAGTGCTTCCATAGGAATACAGCCATGTTACGTTCTGGACTATATAGGGAACCAGTAGGAAATAAAGGCATGTTTCACTCAGAGGTAGTTGGTATAGCCCTTTGCAGGTGGTAACGGAGGAGAGACAATTCTTTTGAAAAACAAGCTGGCAGCAGCAACAGCAGTATTCCCACCTCTGTAGGAGAGCTTTGTTAACTAGCTTGACAACACAAAGTGGGAGACATGAGGTTTAGGTTCTCAGCACAAGCATCACAGGGGTGTTTTAATTACTGAGCTCCTTGGCACAGGCCTAATCAGGTGAGATACTTGGGCAGCAGTGGTGTCTCTCATCTCCCTTCTTACTGAATATGGGGGATGGTATAGGCAGGAGCACATGGATGGGATGGGAAGGAGAGTGCATAAGAAGAGCCTGAACCCTACCTGGGTGTGGTCAGGACTGGGACTGTAGGCTCCATTCCCTGGAGCACCATCAGGCCAGAAACAGCCGTGGGTACTGAAATAGAGCTTTCACCCTTCCCCTCTTGGAGGTGAGTGTCCAGATTTCTAGTATGGAGCCAGGATCCCCATTTTTTGTCCTACCTTTTAGCCTCATGGTTCTTCCATTCCTGGTTGCAGAGTAGCCTCGCTTTCATGGATTGTCATGCAGAAGGCCTTGAGTCCTTATATCCAGATTATTCCTGGGGTGATGGAGATATTGAATCAACCTTCTGTCTGAGAAGGACATACAACCAAAGTCTCTCCTTCCCTGGGTGAATTACTTGACTGCAAGGCTACAGTAAAACACCTTGCCAGTGCCACCACCACCAAAACTGCCTGCCTTTTGGGGCTTCCTCACAAGACATAGGGAAAGTTCAGGACATTGCCGTGCATGGAGGTGGAAAATGGGCACCTGCCAGAACAAGTATGTGTGAACATGTGCCTTGAGGTTGGTACTTGAAGAAGCTCCAGCTTAACAGTGAAGGACCTCATAAGTTTAGGGACATGCTGAGTGGGACTGTTCATGGGACAGTGGATGGGAATGCAGTTGTGGACCTAGGAAGGCTTATGGGTGCCTGCCTCCCAAATCAGGGTTTCAGTGTGCTGGTTTCTAGACTTCTCTATGTATTTCACTTTCCAAACTATATTTTCTCCTTTGAAATGAGCAAGCTTTCAGTGGATTTTAATGTAGTAGAATTTTGTTATTCTACTATTTAGAGTATTCCTTTTCCCTGTTTACCTGTTTCTGCCCTTTTGACTATGAAAGGATGGGTTTGGCTGTCCTTAATTTTTACATCTCAGCCACAATTTCCGCCCCATTTGAAGAGATTCTTGTCACTTTCTGTATTCCAGTGACTTTGGAAGTCATAGGTAAGGCAGAACAAATTATCTTCTTTTTTTTTTTTTTTTAAAAAAAAGCAACTATGTTGTCCCTTATGTATTCTTTCCAAGCAGAGAAACAATGCGTGCTGTTAAAAGAGGAAAATAAACAACTGCAAAGATGTTTTTCCCTTCCCTTGCACCTCCAGTACATTCTGTAACCCAGTTACTGTAATTGTTTTTAAACTTTTTAAAACTTTTTTTACTGTCAAAAGGTTGTGGTAAAACAAGTGTTTCTCATAAGGCCAGTGTGACCGCAAGGGATGTAAAGAGATGACAGAGCAAACAGAAAATCTCGTGTTTTGTTTATCAACTTTTTTTTTTTTTTTTCCTAATCGCAGATATTTGGAGAGAGAATCTGTTTACTTCAGTGAAAGACTAGCTTAGAGTTTGCTGATTCCCAAGGCAAAAAGAAGGCATAGTTTCCAACTTGCAGGCTATTCAGTGTGTATGATGAGCTGAAGTCATTTGTGGATTTGTATGTTGCATTTTGACGTGATTAAATGTTTTAAGTCTATTGATTTCATGCTGGGGATTAATGATGCTGAATGAAAGAACATCAAAGAATAAAACGTGTTTACATGCACGATTAAAATACCTTAAAAAAGAGCCAGAGTACCTATTATTGGATAGAAATGAGATAAGAGCAGTGTAGGACCAATCATGCATTCTGCATCGAAAGGAAAATGAATTAACTTCTTCAGGCATAGAAAGAAGAAAAGCAAAGATTTGATAAGGATTGACTGTACCTTTCTGAATGCTTAACACTTGTGTTTGACTCGTTATTTTGGAAGAGGGATTAAGGAGGTTTCATTATCAGTTACTGCAGATCTGTTTTACTGAATCAATCAAAGCATGATGCTTAGCTGCTTGGGATTAATGAGACAATCTTTTAACTGGAGAACTTGTTGGTAACAGCATGTTAATAAAGGACAAGACCCAGAGATACTCAATGCAACCTTGAACATGAGATACAGTAAAGGTGATGTTTGCTACCTTGAATTTGCATAATATTCTTAGATCTGTTTGCCTTAGCATATTAACTCAAAAATATATTGTTAACTTAAAATGTTCATAGTGCTAATTGTTTTGTATCTGCTCTCTGCAAATGTTCCTAATGGCTGTCTAGATTCATGGGTCATATCTGGATCTGCGGTTAGGTATCACATTCTGTTTACCAAGGTAATAGTAGGTGAAGATGGAAAAGACCTATTTGCTTGTTTAATCCATCCTTTTGAAAGCACAATATAGGCTCTTCCAATAGTAGTATTAGTGTTAGTACCCCTGATATTAGCCAGAATGCTAGGGAGATAATTTATTTGTGCTGTATCTATGGAGAAGGATGCCTTAATGATCAAGTTAGCATGTGAATACTTGGTGCACATGAAATACTCCCTACTGAGCTAGGGAGAAGTTTAAATGTGCTATCTAATACAGCTGAGTAAATACCTGATGAGACCAGCTCGTGTACACGTTTGTTTTTTCTCTGCTGATGCTCTGATCTGGATTAGCATATGTGAGATTAATTCAGCAGTCTGATACACACTACAATTCGTTTGTCTCAGAAGAGGTTGAATGATTATCCTGAGTTTGGGGCAGCAGAGTGTGTGTGTGTGTGGGGGGGGGGGGGGGGGGTGACAATGTGAGGTTATTTTTTTCCCCCACTTCCACTGCTTAATACAAGACCTGAAGCCCTTAGTTACAGAACAAAGCGTCTGAGCAGTAACTGAGCTTGAGCAAACCCAAGAGAAGAGTAATGACTGTTCCTTGCAAGCTTCCTGCCTTGGTGCAGGTGCAGGAATCAGGAGGGCCTGAATAATTCATAAGGTGCAAATTAGCCCCAGCTTGCTCCCGCTGCTTGAATTTTGCTTCTGCTTACCTACCTAGTTGCTAGAAAGAACAGAAATAAAGGAAGCTTGGGAAACTAGGGAGAGCCAGGCAAAAAGTGTTACAGTTTAAAGGCCAATGTCACAGAGACTGCTGAATACTGGGTGTGTTTGAAGGCTTGGTGCTTATTGCAGAACTGGACTGTGCATTGATTATTCATGAAGAGTTTTCTCAGGAAGAAGGAAACTCTGGGGACCAATTCTATTGCTCTTGGAGGGGGAAAAAAACTTCCTTTTAAGAATTAGGTTTTTCCCTCTTTTATAGTTATTTTTTCTAAAAAATACTGCTTAAGAAAAAATAATCTTAAAAGGTCATTTAAAGCCTCTTAAGCTGTTTCAGAGAGTATGCATTTATGGTGTCATTGAACTCAAGGGTCCAGAGAAATTTGATGAGAAATTGTGTATGTTAGGATGGTTACTGCCTTGAGTAAACGTGGATTCCAAGAGCTTGTATGAAACTAGGCATATTTGGAAATGCAGTGTGTAATTAACTTGTATTTTTATCATTTAAAAGGCAGCATTGCTCCCTTTACAATACTGTTAGTGATGTTTACCTTTTCTGTTGGATTACTTAGCTGCTTTTCTGCCCAGAAGAACAAAATGAAAGGTGAGTGGTGCTTAATCTGTCTGCTGCACATTGCAGCTCACCCAAGTATCAAGGAAGAGGTTTTGTTGAGCGCTGTTGTTCTGGGAGAAAGGAATTCCTGACACAAATCTTTGAACAGTTTGTGTGTTGCCACACAGTACCGAGAGGAGCTGGTCTGAAAAAGGCAGATTGTTTCTGCTGTGTACCTGAATATCCCTTTGACATCTCTCATGTGGGAGGTGGAAACATCTGACAGCCCCATCAGGAGCAGGAACAAGGTAGTTAGTTCTCCCTATCAGCAGGTGTTCGTATGGAACAAAACTCTCCTAATGTTTTTGCTGTGCTCAGGATCAAAAGAGAAGAACAACAGGAAAAAAAGGCTTCTTTTTAGTGGTTTTGGGGAGGTTTCTGGTTTTTGGTTTGGTTTTCTTTCAATATATACCTCTTCTTTCTCCATTCCCTTCTACCCCGCCCCCTCTTGGCTCCCACGTGCCGCAGCTAGATCACGTTGCCATCATCTGTTTTTGTATTTCCCTCATTCGGGTGGCTGGAATAGGAGCTGGCTCTCATTTCTAGCTGATTCTGTCATTTCCGCTAGGCCCCAGCTTGGGTGAACGCCAAGACCAACAGGTGATCCTTGTAGCTGCAAAACAGCAGGAAGGAGGCTGTGCATGTAGGAGACAGTGCTCCAGAGGGGCTGCCTGGCCCTGCTCCATCTTTCTGTATAATTAACGCCCCCCTCCCCAGCCCCCCATACCAAGCAGAAAATCTGTGCAGAACAGCTCAGCTGCGGCAGCCGTCGTAGGGAAAATGTTAATAAAGAGTCCTGGAAGAATATCGGCTCTGCGAGCACAGAGGCGCACTCCGTCTTAGAAAGAAACCATGGTTGGTCCTTTATAGGAACAGGGGCAAAATTGTATTAGCTGCTGAAAAGTTATACATGCACTTTGTCAACCGTTGCAGGAAAATAAGCATTTCGATATATTTCAGTGCTATGCTCACGGGCTTTTTTATTTGTATAGGAACTAGTTTGGAATTAGGTGATAGTTCAGTTAAGCTTTTCTCTCCAAGAAGTACCTTGTGAAATCACGTGGAAATTACTTGGGCAGAGAGGTAGCTCTGGTCAGGAAGGGCCATCTCGAGCTGTAGAGCTGGGGGCAGCCAGTGCCGGAGCCATGCAGGCTCTGCATACTCTGGGTGTCTGCGCCAGGGAGGCAGGGCTGTGCAGGGCTTTGCAGGGGTAATTTTTAGAACACATGAAAAACTTCCAGGAATCCTCAAGACCACCTCAAAGAACTATTTTTTTTTTTTTTAAGAGGAACCTCCTAAAGGATTTTTTTTTTTTTTTTAATGAAAACAAAGTTCTATTTAGGAGATGACAGTGGCTCAACAAAACCAGTTTCAAAACATATTGCCAAGGCTTAGGTTAACCTCTTGGCATATACCATAATGTGAGATAATGTGTCCCTGGAAACCCTAACTGCATGTTAGTATTTGTGAGGCAGGCTGATATTTTAAGATAGACACTTGGTAGCCTTAATCCTCTGCAAAATAGATAATATCTCAGATTCTTTTAGCCAGTTCACATGGAAGCCAAATTGCTTTTTCTACCTGTGGAATCAGTGGTAGCGGTTTGAAAGCTGAAGGTTGTATTATAGACAAGGTATACGTTTTCTGTATGCACTTCTGTAGGGAGCTGGGCTCACTCTCAATGCGCCACAGCACATCTCCGCAGCAAAGGTAGGCTGCCGGGAGAAACGAACTGGGAAGCCTCGATCAGCTCCGCCGGTGAAAATGAGGTATTGCAGCAGATCTGCACAACAGCAAGCATTCGTCTTGCCTGACCATTCCGGCTATATGCTAGCCAGAAACACAAACTGCAAGGAGAGTAAACTCGGTTATGAAACATCAACATATTTAGTAATGCTTCTAGCAGCTAGCAGTTTGCAATCCTTTTAACTAAGCCGGCAATCGTTTCTCCGTGCATTGTTCTGCAGTTTGTCAGCCATCTGAAGGGGGAGGAAGCGCCCTACCAGGGACACATTACATCTCAGGAGTACAGTCATGTGTGTGGAAACCTAAAGATGATCCAAGATCTGAACTGGCAGCAGATTGTTCAGGAATACATGATTTACATCCCTTGGCCGTGTCTCCCCATGCTGAGTGGTGTACCAGTGGACACTAGCATCTCAAATTTTTTTTTACCTTGTGCCCCTTCCTTTCTCAGTACTGGTTTGCTGCCTTTGCCCCCTTCCAAGACCTCTGGTATATGAGGTTATTAGAAGGGAATGAGGTATTTTCATGAAAATGTTCTGAATTTTTCTTTTCTCTCTGTATCATATGAGACTGTTCTACTCCCTGTGTTTGCCATGGGTCCTGGACAAACCTGAATAGTCACTCTGGGAGCCTCTGCTTTCCTTCTTGCTTCCCCTTGGGTTAAGGGGCTCATGGGAATGATTTCTTTCTTGGGTGCTTGCCTCTGGCTCCAGTGACCTCTATAAACCCCCATGGACATGGCAGGATGAAGTGGAAGCTTTTATCAGTAGGGTGGTTAGGGAGCCCAGTGACTCCATTTCATGAGGAGACAGCAGTACCAGTTGGGGAGACTGGAGAGCAAGCAGGAATACTTCCCGCATATGGCTCGCTGCATATGGCTCAATGCAGCCTGGTCTGGGCAAAAGCCCTCCTTAAAGTACTGCAGGCAGGAGAAGAGCATCCTTCGGTGGCCCCCAGAAAGTCAAGTTTTCCAGTGCATTTGGCAGACAGCCTGGAGCAGATCCATTCCTTATGCCAGCCCTGTGGAGCACCACCCCTCGCAGTTCTCCCTCCTGCTGCAGCACATACCTTACTATTATTAATAGTCCGGAGGCGCCAACAGCATGCTTTGTTCTGGATGGTATGTGGTTGCCCAAAGAGCAGGGAACTGTGTGACGATTGTTTTTGTACTGGTAGAGAGATTTGGTAATGAGCGCTGTAATTTTTCCTGTTGTGTTTTGTTTGTTTTTTTTTAATGTACCTTCTTCTCTTCTGCCTCCTGGCCCCACTGCACTCAGCAGATGAAGGATGCTGTAATCCCTCTGGCATAGGAGAGGGTAGTGTTGTCAGGACACGGAGGTGCATGGGAGCGACAGGCTCACATGGCATTGTAGCGCTTCAGTGGGAGTAGGTCAGCTACACCTACACTGTTCCCTAAACAGTGACCCCTAAAAATCAAATGAAGAGTAAGCAAGAGAAACTTGCGCTGCGAGCATGCAGAGTCATTGGTGCATTATGTAGTGAGTAGGGAAGCGAGCTGCTCCTGTGCATTTGGCCTGGTGCATCTTAGCCCAAAGTCACGGACTTTACTGTGCCATGACTGTGAAACCAGTGAACGCTTCAAAATCTGTGGCTACTGTTTGTAGAACTGTAAATCTTTAATTGTCATATTTACTTTGAAAGTGACAAAACTTTCAAATAAATCTGATTTCAGGCTTCAAAACCTAAGTGAAAAAATATGCAGATTAGCATGTGAGCAAACAGCACTTTTGGAAAAAAACCCAGTGGATTTGAAAAGCATTCTAACAAAGTGTCCAGTCACAGGGATTCCTCTGAACTCAGTGTGGAATAAGAATAGGCAGCATGCGCTGAACCTCATGTCCCCCAGATTAGTAACTGTTTAATGTTATTCCTGTAACCCGTATACTTCCTCTTGTTACACCACCTCCTCCTGTTTTTCCACCCTCTGTAGTTCTACCATTTCACCAAGTATTAGCTCACTGCGGCACATAGTTAGTCTTTTTAACTACTTTGTGAAGTACCTAGTGCTCTTTTGGGTGCCATAGAAGTAATAATAATAATAATAATAATAATAATTTTTCAGGTGTACTGTCAAGTTCTTGTATTGTTTGTTGTGCAGACACAAAGTTAGGGCGACTGCTGAATGCTGATAACTCAGCTGTAAGGTAAACCTCTAACACAGGAAGGGAAATTGTCTGGTTTATTTATGAATGCGCTCAGAAACAATGTCTGCCTTCCAGTATACCCGTGCTTTTTTAGGATAGCGCATTTTACTTGGATGCAGGATCGCCAAAGGTCAATAATAATCAGGGCTAAATTGCTTACAGCGCAAAGGTAGTGAAACGCTCTCATTACACTGGTCATCATTTTCATTGTTAATTCAATGTTGTTTAACTTTTTACTGGTTTCTACATTACAAATGTGGTAGTGAGACAGCCAGGCTGAGCCATCTGCTGCTGGTGCTTGCAAGGTACAAAAAGGCACCACAAAGAAAATTGATTGACTGTAGTTGACCGAATTAGGGAGAGACCTTACTTGAACCAGCTATAACTGGAGAGAAGTGTAAACTGGCTTTAATTCTCTCGCAGACCTCTGAATATTAAGGATGTACACAGCAGTAGGGAGGACACATTCAGAGTCGGGTCATGTTCGGGATCACATCCCCTCAGCTTTCTCGTTGTCACTGTGGTTGTTTGCAGCCGAGGGGAATTCTGTGGCTTTTGGACTTAATGTTAGATACGTAATTGGGTGAAGAATTAATGTAAACTTAAAATAATTCAGTTTCACAGTCATTACGCTCCATAGCTTTAAATTATTTAGCTTTGTGTCTCCAGTATCTCCCAAAAGCCCTGCCATTACTGATCGTCTGACTCTCTTTATTAGCTTATATTTTTCCCTAAAAGCAAGGCCTCATGTACAGTGTAATTATCCAGCAGTGCCGATTAGCTGCATAATTCTCTTTTCTGTAAAACTGCTGTGTAAATTACTTTTCATTTCACAAAAATGACTCATCAGGCAATTTTGTGGAGGGTTTTTTGGTGGTGGGTTTTTTTTTTTTAGGTTCCCCTTTCCCATCCATCCTCTCATCACTGTGTCATGGTAATATCGTTAAATACTGTTGTGTATGATCTTGATGCAAGCACTAAGCACTACAGTGATGTCAGTGGAGAAAATTGAAGTGGTTTCCATGGTATTGTAACTTCTACGACCAGACCTGATGAGCAAAAGTTGCTAAGATATCCTGCTCTTAGAGGAGGGATGTTTTTAGAGAAAATTGTCTTAACAGTGAGATCAAGGAGACTTGGTTGGTTGAGCTAGCTGTTGAAATCTCCACCACTTCTCAACCTTTCAGACTGCTCATTCCTGCTTTCCAGTATGCTTCAGTCACCTCAGCAGCCTACATGTCCTATTCTTTTTTGCTGTTGTCCCTTTCCCATTTGCCTTGGCAATGGCTCCTCACCCTTTCTGCAGCCTCTCACACCAAGACCGAGAAGCCCACTCACCACCTTCCTGTGTCCTTAGATATTTCTTTATGCTCTCTACACCTGCTTCCTGGGCTAGATGATACTGAGAAGATGGCATGTCCTTATGGGACTATAAAATACTCTTGAATAGGAAATGGTACTGTGCTCATCAGCTTGTCATCTGGATTCAACCTGAACAAAACAATGGACAGAGAAGAGCCCTGCCTTGTTGGACTGAAGGATATCCTGAATATTGCAAATTGTTTTCCATTTGGATGAGCATGATTGCTTGGGTCTGCTGTTTTTAAAGCTGTCTTTTGTTGCACATGCCATATATTTGTAAATACCCCAAGCAATGTGGAGTTTGGAGATCATCCTTGTCCTGATGGCATAAGAGCTAGCCTACCCACTCCTCTGACATGGGAGTCCTTCACTGAAGCTGGCATTTGGTTTCAAAAGGGCATGTTTCACTAGTGTGCATGTAGAAACAACTGACCAAAGTCTAAAATCCTTCTTCCTAAGTTGGTCCAAGCGGACCCATTAACCTGCTAGTGTTTACCGAAAGAGCAGAAAACCAAGGTTGGTATAGAGGGATTATTCGTTTGGAATACCTACATCCCCTCCTTCTATCCATCTTCTACTTTACAGCTTAAAAAACTCAGTAGTTTATGCATCTTCTGCCTCTGAGGCTATTTCTTGACCTTAATATCCATATATGGCCTTGCCCTTTGTGAACTTGTCTCACCCTCCTTTGAGCCCATTTATTCTCTTGGCCTCTGCAGCATGCAGTGACAATGAGTTCCAAGCATGTGTCACATGAAAACAAAAAAGTGTTTCCCCCTGTTCAGTTTAAGCCTCCAGTTCTTAGAAAAAATAGTGAATAGTCACTTCCTATCGTTACATTCTTAGCTGTGCAGAGCTCTACTATCTCCCCTCAGTTATCTTACAAATTTGGCATTCCCAGGGTAACATGGTTGCGGGCCAGCTGTCAAAGATGTGGCTGAAATAATTTTCATGGAGAGAGTTTTGATTCTGTGCTCTCTTCTTGAGACCAAATTATTCTTAGATCTGCCATCGTTTTAATCTGTTATGAAGAATAGGATAAATTAAAGAAACATGCTTCCCATGAACTATTCTGTCACTCTTTACATTCAGAACATCACTACAAATCATTTCTCATGGCACAAATAGTTGCAAAGCATAAAACTGCTGAAATGCCAGTCATTTAGCTGCTCTTACCATTCGCTTCTAATGAGTCGGTAGCTTGTTCAACCCTCTGTTTTTTAAGTATGACAAAATGATGCTTGTTGCTGTTCTGCTGCTTGAACTATTGGCATATCCCTGTAGAGCTCCTCATTTCTGCAGTGCCAAGAAGAAATAGGATTACTGTACCAATTGTTCTAATTATTTCCAAATTTCTCTCTCTAGCTTGTATTTCTGGAGCTAATTTGTTGCCTTTTTACATTGTTTTGTGTCTTTTTTGTTTTTTTTTAATCCCATGCACCTGCGCTTTTAGACTATATGTCCTTTTGCTAATGTTCTGTGTGCTGCTGTGAATTACAGCAATGAGCAGATGGAGTTAGATAAATAAGTATCTTTTACAATTTTTTTTTTTTTTAAAGTTGATTTAATGTGCCTAAAAAATGCAGATGTATGTTTCACGTTATATATTTTCCCGAGTTTTAGACTTTAACCACTTGTGTTAAAAATGATCTTGATGCAGTTATTTCCCTGGTTCTTCTAGTCTCAGTGACCTTAACAACCAGTATTCTTGTTGACACATGGCTTGTCAAATAAAGCTGAAATAGTAAATGGACTATCCTCTTTGATGTGTTTCATAACTGTTTTCCACCAGGCATTTGCAATACTGTTTTTAAATGTTTAATTATACTCAGAGTCATTCTATTACATATGTCTGACTCTGAAGGGAGGGAAGTAACCACTTCAATATACTTCTTCCCCCACTCCCAATTCTACTGAAACATTGTGAGTGATAATATTTTCTCCTATTAATTAGTTTTGTTATCACAGCATAGAGCTCACTGTCTTCAGACCTCCATAAAGCTTTGACTAGAGGGGCTGTCGATGCTGAGGACAGATTTTTATGAGACGTTAGGGGATGTTATTGTTCAGAGCACCATAAACCCTGTGTTTTTCCCCTACCATGTTTCAGTACACCTCTGTACTGCAGAAGAGATTTGCATTAGCATGTGTACTAGAGTGCTCTATGCTAGCAGTCCCTTCCTTTGTAATTGGAAGAAAAAGGCACAAACGTGTTGCTTTGCAGCAAAGATCTGCTTAATTGTAACAGAGGTAGGGCTGTAAACCATGCTAAGTCATAAAGGTCACAGCTTCTGTGAAAAGTTTCTCTATTAATAGTCTATAAGTATTTTGTTTCTGCCAAGCTAGTGCTTAGAACCAAATTAGTCCCTCATTACAAGTCTGATACATTAAAGTCAAGAGTGTATCAGCATGCCCTGTGTAGCCTCCAGACACCGTCTGTGGTCCCTCGCTCAGACTGCTTTTTCATAAATATACATGTATGGCAAATACGAGTAGACAAATGGCTAAGCAATTTGTTGGGCAATGAGACAACTAGTAAAATAAATGAGTCTTTTTTTCTCTTTCCTTTTTATCTGTTCTTAAATACGTTTTTCAAACCACCACCTTTTTTATCAGCTGTGTGGAAATAGTTGCCTCGATTTCTCCATGTCACTTGTTGCCTTCAGTGTAACAGCTAAAGATATTGCCGTGGATAAATAAATACTCAGTATTTCTCTTGGTATGACTCTTTTCACCAGTAAAATAGATAGGTAGAGTTCATGCTGCATTTAATAGAGAGAGGTAGACATCTCCATCCCATTTTAAAACATATATGTCTAAGATACATGTGGTCAATTAGCCCAAAAATTGTCAGTTTCTCCCTGTCTCTGTCTTCCCTTTGGCTATGAAAGGAGTTAGCAAACCACTTAACTAAGCTAGAGAAAGAGTTTTGAAGAGGACCATCTTGGAGAAAAAGTCCTTCTTTGAAAATTAGTGTGTGAGTTCTAATCCTAAATGCCATAAAACAAGCACCTAGTGAAAGCCGCGAAAGTGGTGTTTGAGGGATGAACTATTTGGAATCTTGTACACTTTTGCATTCATAGCAATACAGGAGCGTGACTCAGGATTCCGTATCTGCCATATGCCACCCCTATTATCTTAGATTTCTTATGCCCTGATTTTTAAGGATGCCCCAATCACCCGTATTTTCTATTCCAGATAATACCTATCATAAAAAAGAAGAAAATGTGCCGTTAATTACTCTTGTGTGTCATTCCTTTGTCTGAAAAATGGGAGTAACATTGTCCATCAGCCTCACTTGGGTATTGAGAGAATAAATTCATAAATCTGAACTCTGTTCAGATTTTATGTTGATTCTCATAGTAAAACCTATGAATTATAGATAAACCTGATAATAACTGAGAAGAAAGGGAAGAGGAAGCTTTACTGCTTTGTGTGCTTTCTTTTTGCTCCCTCTAGTAGCACAAAAATGAATTGTTCATTACTGTAGTCCTAAGGGTGAGACTACTGGTGACTTCTGACACTCTCATAAATTGTGTTGGGCCCTTGAGATACAGTTTATAAAGTGGCCGTGGTTCACGTGTCATTTCTGAATCATAATTGTGTTAGACACAAAAGTAAAGATCTTGATCCCAGTGGTGCAAGTGCACTCATGCAAGCAACCCTTTGTACCTTCAGGGAATGTATTTAACTTCCATGGAGTCCCACGTGGACACAGGTTCAGCCATCTGCATCCAATTGTGGGATTTAATGGTTAGATCCACAAATTTAATTTTTTAACTCCCACACACAGAACTAAGTATGTCAGTGTTGGGTAGTCAGGACTTTCCCCTCAAAAAGCATTGGGATAGTGTTAGTGTGGTCTTTGGGAAGATACTTTGTGTCTGGGGTGCTTCAGTTGTGATGTGACAAGGAAGTTAAGTTTCGGAGTGTGTGTGGGTGGAAGTCTTAATTTGTTGATTTTAGTGTTTGAGTCCTTTAGCAATGACCTGACTTGGTGGTATTCCCTGTTCCTAGCCCTGGGTTTTGGCCACTTCTCTTGGGTGGGTGCCGAAGTTCAGCTGAGTGCTGGTGAATCATGCTGGGGAGGGCAGTGTCCCATGTTAGCTCCCTACCCTGCTTCTCCATAGGGTTAGAGGTGCCTATGTCTTGGAATGGAGGAGGAAGAAAGTAAAACTGCTGCCTTTATTAGATGCCTGTGGTTACATCATTTCAGGTGTATGGTAAAACCACACTGTGAGAAATGTCATTAATGATCATTTAATTAGTAATGGTAGTCAAGTAGAGTCTAGTAACAGGCCTAGTCTGTATTCAGACTTCTTAAAATTGTCTGATCTTGCAGGAGAGTGAGTCAGAGATGAATTCAGAAGTTGATTTATTTTTTTCTTAATGTGTTTATATGTTTCATATGGGACTTTATGCCTGTCTGCCTGTCTTAAATCCTTGGTTCTCAGAATCCTTGTTTCTGTTGCTTCTATGCTTTGCATAGAAAAATGTGTTTTCTGACTGCAGCTGGAGAATGGTGAGGGTGAAGATATCTACTCAAGTTTTCTGGTTTTTTATAGCCTTTATCATTCCATGCAAGACCATGCATATGCCTCACAGCAAGGCACCTAGGTCCACGCTTTTTAACTTCAGCTTCACCAGCCTTTGGATATTTTGGGCCTTAAACTGGCATGAAGGGGACTGAACTGTGTGGGATTTTGTACAGAAAAGAGAAGTCCATGAATTGTGAAGACAGCACAAACATAACCCTAGGATGCAACACTAACATGGTGATGCATTAGAGCACTGCCTTAAGTACCCCTCAGCAGTAACTATTCCAAAAGGCAGTTTTCTGAGTGGTCTCTGATGTCCCTGTGTGTTCTTCCCAGTAGAAATAAGACCATGACAACATGTGTAGATTGGAATCTTCAGAATGATGACACTAAATGTGAACTTAAAGTCTAATAGCTTGGTTTCGAAAACTTACTTATGGAAAACTGCACAGAGGGGACTGATCCAGCTGAACTGGAATTATTTGCCCAAATAAAATTGCTTGCATGCTTCAGGGCTCACAGAATCAGCCTCTAATTGCAACAGTTTACAGATGTTGAGGAATCATGCATGCATGGACCTTTAGAAATCTCTGTTTAAGATATTTCTGTATTTCCCTTTGATTCACATGAATGCCAGAGGTGTGATCACATCAAAAAGCATGTGAGAAACACTAGACTTGGAGGAGGTATGGTACCCTACCTAATAATCATTACAGGGGAGGACACTAGCAACAGGGTTGGGGAAGGACATACATAGAAAAATAGAGACTTGCCAAGACTGGTGGCTGAGTGGCAAAACTAAATGCAAACATGAGAAGGGAAAAAGGAAAGGAGTTCAGACAAGGTGTTTTAGCTTGAGCAATAGCTTTCCTTATGTGTTAAGTTTTACAACACATAAAGTAGCCTCGACTCATCTAATAAACTGCACCAACATGGTGTCAGTATACTCTGCCCGAAGAGACAGAATTGTAAAATTGCTTTAAAGCCGTATTCTTTAGGTAGACTTTTTTCCTGTTTCAAAGTCATTATGAAATGGCACCTTTTTGTTCTGTTTCTTTTGTGTCTCTTTCGTTTCTCTGTCCTTTGCCCCCTCCCTTTCTATCTGAGGGGCTGTCGTTAGACTAAAAGAAGCAGTATTTTTCTAACATTTCTCCAGGTGACTGATAGGGGAAGGGGGAGGGGGGGAAAAAAATCTTCCTTTCTTTTTTCCCACTTCAGGCCTCAATTATTCTGTACTCTTTGAAGAACCGTGTAGCTTAACTGCAGGAATGGCCTGATTTCTTCTAGTGAAAATGCCTTCCAGTCATCTTGCCCAAACTGTGCAGCTTGGAGCACTGAAGTCTTTATTTTAGGGGAAGAGAAGGAAGTATAGAATTAGTTGGAGGGTTAAGGAACAAAGACCAGGACACTAAGAAGAAAACTAAAAACTAAAGGAGGCTGCTGCCATCTAGAGTCAAGACTTAAAGTTGATTGCATTTTCAGGAATGGCATTTGATTAATGTATATGTGAAAACAGTAATAGATGACGACACTTCAGAGCAATAGAGTTGCTTTATTTGCTTTTCATTTCACTGGGAAAAACGGGAACTTCCAAAAGTATTTTGGATTTTTAGTAATTGCTTTTCTGTGTACAGGTAATCTAGGTATATTAATTCTGATTAAAATTTTCTAAATCACATACAAAAATTGAGAAATAACATAGACAGTGCTAAAAG
Organism: Athene noctua; assembly: GCF_965140245.1. Taxonomy (NCBI): domain Eukaryota; kingdom Metazoa; phylum Chordata; class Aves; order Strigiformes; family Strigidae; genus Athene; species Athene noctua. Next base: position 220,126,514 of record NC_134037.1, read on the forward strand.
GAGGACAGGAATTTGTAAGTACACATTTAGAAGAGGCAGCAAAATGTTGCAGCCAGGCTGGTTACAGAAAACAGACCGAAAACATTCACTTCAATGTTGTACTCCGTATGATGAAATTTTTATTCATTATCTATGTTATCACTAGGATATGCTGTAATATTAAGCAGCAAGATGTAAGTTTCACTTTTTTCATTTTTTAAAAAAACGTATAATACTATATTGTTAAATCCCAAACTTCACCTGATGGTCAAATTCTGGAGGAGTTTTGAGCCTCCTTTAAAATACTAATTTGAAGCACAAACTGTGTAACATGAAGATCAACCTGAAACAGTATGTGTGTAGAAGCTAAGTTGGTTAGAAGGTAAGCTTTCTCTCCAGAGAGAAAACAAATTGCTCAGTTTTCATGGTTTTCAAACCCTGGAGAGATTTAGAAGGACAACAAACTACTAATTGAATAAAAATATGTTTCATTTTTTTAATTCTCCATTTTTATTGCGTAAGCAGGTAACTTTTTAAGATAGCTTCCAAACGTGAACAAGTCACTGGCATCCTACTTTGGTTTTAGACTTTAAAAATTAATTACATTTTTGGAGTGACATAGCCTCTCCTTAACTTTCTGACCAAGTTAAAACTTGACCTGATTTTTAAATCCTTCTATGCTATTTCCTAGCTGTATTTCTGCACTGAAAGCAAATTGGATTTAGAAGAGAACATGTAAAGATGCTATCTGAATTGTGGTCTGTATTAGGACCTGTTAACTGACAAGCATCTCTTTGTTTGTTTTTGCTTGATTTAAAAAGCCTGCCCAATATTTTCCCAGTTGATTGCATTCTTCTTTGCAAGGGCTTGCAGAGTATCCTGGGAGCACAGATTGAAAAGAAACCTGTGTGTAGAAGGGCATATGCAAAGGAGCTATGCCCATTGCAGTGTTGCAGGGCTTTTCTCATCTCCATTGTTGCCTTTCCATCCGATATTTCTCCTGCTCCAGCCTCTCAGTCCTTTGTGTAACACCACAGTGGGAAATGAGCACTCAGACCAGGTGGTAGCATACTGGGGAGGACTGGGAGCAAGGCAGGCGCGCGAAGAAGATTCAGCACAGAATTGATGGGAATAAGGCTGTGACTTTTGACTTAGAAATCACAAATAAGAACCGCATGTTTGTTTTATACTTTTTCCCCTTCTAATGACAATTAGAAATCAGAATTAGTGACCTTAGTCTGGACGACTTGAAGACTTACAACATCAACGAGGACAGTGGCAGACTCCTTTTGTCCTGTGTTACATTTGGTGCCCTCACTTGTCTGTTCCTCCTTTGGTACTTCCTCTGCTCCTGGTTGTCCAGTTTCACAGTCCCGAAGGAAGACCCTGCGGGTCCTTCTGGGAGGAGAACTTTTGCACAAGGCCAGTCTCCTCTCTCCCAGCAAGGCAGCACCCCCACCAAAGTCTGAGTTTTCAGGAACAAGCAAACACTTTTGATGAGACCAGATACCTCTGATCTGCTCTAGGGCAAGCAGAAGCTTCCACTCTAATGTTTTCGTTAGGACTGCGAAGCAGGCTGCCTTACAGGACAGCCTCTGCATAGAGCAGCATGTCCTGTCCAGTTCTTGAAGGCATTAGAAATTCCACTGCATGCCTGAAGGAGTAGAGAAAGGGTAACAGACTGTCCCAGCTTGAATCTGTGAGAATGTCCCATCCCTAATGTATGGCTTGCAGGGTGGTGTAATGGCCTCATTCCCCTGGGTGGATTGCAGATGGGGACAGGAGAAGGAGGACAACCATCTGGTGGAGCACGGCCCAGATGGACTCAGCACGGCATACACAAGCTCAAAATATTGTGCCCTAATATTTGCTGCTGGGTATGCTTTCAGAATAGATAGCTGTTGCCATTACAGCATCCTTATGTCTTCTCATCACTGGTGCATCCTATGTCCAGAGTCTTAATAGAACTGTTAATTAACAAAAACATTTTGAGTGAGTTTACGTATTTCCATTCTATATAAAAAAGACGATGCTTCAATTATCCTCCTTTTCACTTGTGTCATTTGATACTATTTTAATTTTCAGCTATTCAGATTTTGATCTTTTGGGTTTAGTCAATTAAATGTGTAAACACACTTTGTGTTTGGGAACAGCCTTTTAGCTACTTATATAGAGACATTCTTGTCTATACATGCAGCACTCCCTAATTTAAATTTGGAAAGTGCTCTTTGTCCTTTTCTTTGACTCTGGCAGCATTTCTCTGACCTCTGAACAGAAAGGAATATGATTCTGTTTTCATGGAAGTTCAGCTTAGGATCAAACATTTCACACACTTTGATAAATCTGCTCAGCCACTTTTTAAAAAGAAGGCTGTCAGAAAGTACTTTATAGTTTTACTCTTCTTTTTTGTTCTCAGTTCTTTGAATTATCCTATTCCAAGTCTTGAAAATAACTTCATATTCGTTAGCAGTTTTGTCTTTTTCCATTTTCCCCCCAGTATGTTCTTGTCTTGTTATTGCAGCCTAGATGCAACTATTAAGTTGTTAAATTCCCAAATTATGTGAACTCTTTTTTCCTTCATCTCCTTTGAACTACTTGATCTCTGTATTTAATTCTGAGGTCTAAAATGAACCTTGGCACCGTATCTTTCTCTCTACCTTGCTCAATTCTTCACATCCCTGAAAGGAGAATGAGACTTATGACAGATTACTCATACTATTTTTCTTTGTAGTTGCTGCAATTAAGAAGATTCACCAAAAACTTTTTGAGGGTTTTTGGGGAGGGATTAAAGTTCTCTGCTTGCTGGTCTAACATGATTACCTCCTTCAATCTCCTTTTCCCTCTTCTGGTTTAATAGAGTTTTAAACAAACACAGTATTTCTGTTTACTTTATTTGGGCATAAGCACCTCAGAATTTATGAGCAGGATCTGGGTTTAAAAAGGTAGATTAGTGTCCTTACATTCTCTGACAGACTGGGCATTTAGTTCTTAATGAATTCATTGCATTCTTCGAAGTAGAATTTTACATGGAAGAAAATGTGGAGGGAAAGAATATTCTGTACAGGAAGTATCTACCTAGGTTTTAGATTTCTGGATGCTTTATGCTGGCAGTTCCACCCACCCTCATTTACAATGGCTCTTCATATATGGCATCCATACAGCATAACATCATTAGATTATACATACAGCATATGGGTCTCATCCTGCAAATGCTATTGTCATGCCTCTTTTCTGAGAGTGTAGCATTTTTTCAGGGAATGCTGCTGCATTCAGTACATTTACAAATCTGAACAAGATCTGAGAGGAGCAGCAAACTGTTCAGATTGCTGGAGCAGATAGCTAAGAGGCCAGAGTTAAATATGTATGGTTTGGCTAAACAGCAGTTCAGGGGAGTGTACCATCGTGCCTTGGAAATGTAGAGGAGAGAAGATGGAGCAAGAAAGAATTGATAAAGACTGTACAGGAAAGTATTAGGTAAAAGCAGCAGAAGCAGACTAATCTATTTAATCCTCAGTTTAAAAAATTTCTGCCAGCACCTTTCCTTTGCATCACAATATGTGGTGGAAAAAACCACTTTAGATTATTTAAATGAAGCAAAAAAAAGCCCAAGGATCCCTTATGAGTGGGAACCAGAAGAATGTATGACAGCGGGCTCTCAATTTGTTGGGTGTTAAATTTGGGGAATCTCCTAGTCCTGCTGTAAGGAGTAGTTTATGTGGCTGCTGTTTCTTTGGATGGTTTATACTACCTCCCCCTTTCCCCTGTCAGCACGTCCTGTAGGACCTTTGTTATTACTGATGATGTGCCCATGCAGTTGCCTCCAGGAGAGAGGATGAGGTGTCAGGTGAAGCATATGTAATTCAAAATTCTGCTACATTGCAATTTGTCTTGTCTGTGCAGGGAAAAAGAGTGTGACTCATGCTGTGTGCATGCCTCCCATCATGTTAATCCATATTTCTGTATCAGTTGTCATGCTGATAGTCTGGGAACTCTCTCCAAAAGGAGTTAAGGGATGGGTGAAATTATGACTCCTTGGAAATCAGTAAGAGGTGGCCAGCCAGTGTGACCAGAATTTCCCCCTGAGATAGTGATGTGTTAGTAGAGTTATCTCCTTGTAAGTTAGCTCTTCTGCATTTCATAATTTGAGCCATTAGAGATTTTACTCTTTTAAAAGAATTTTCTTCCCCAAAAATTTACTGAACAGCTTTTCACCAAGATGCCCTGCTAGATTTTGATTAGCTCAAGTGAAAAAATATTTATATTACTGTGTCTCCATTTAAATAGGCACTACTGTCCTTGAAATGTCAAACATAATATGACATGTCAATTATTGTATGTCAAGCACATGATGTATTTTCAGCCCCTGTTGATTTAGATGGGTTTTGACGTGTGTTTGACGTATTCTAATGGTGCTTCTTCAGTTCAGTGAATGTCTTGAAAACAACATTCAATGGCACATAAATCACAGCACCACCTTTTGCAGGGATGTTTGCCAGAACATGAAGTAGTGGCTTCGCTTTCCTGTAAGCGTTTGGTAAATAATGACTCTCTTGTCCCAGAGTTGGGAGCCTGCAGTTTCTGGCAGGTTTGCCAGCAGAGCAGAAGTAGTCTGATCACAATCCTGTTTTTCTCAATGATTTTTTTTTTTAATCATTACTTTAGAAAAAGAAAATCTAAAATTTTCTTAAGAGATCTTTTAAAAATCCTGTACTAGTATTTGGCTTTCATTTTGCCTGGCGATGCGTATGTGAGACAAAAGCATGAAGTAGGTCCATAGGCCTGATCACCATATAGTGTTAGTAAGGATTTCTTCCTAACCATAGTCACTTAAAATGCGCACCTACAGCAAGGGTGAAACACTGTCTAACCATAGTTGCAAACAGTAAGTAGCATTTACTGGCTGTTAGCAGGGTCAGAAATGAGGAGAGGATTACATTTTGATCTTTTATATTATATACTTTCAGAATTTGTTAGTTGCATTTAGTTCTAACATTTACTGTTCTGCCTGGCAAAAGTGTGTGTTCATACAAGCATGTGATTTAGCCACTTCCCAAAAAGATGATGCACCTAAGGTAGTGGGTATGAAGAAGGAGAGAAGGAGGATGGATGGTATCCCCACACTTTTCAAATCAAGAACTAAACCATGAAAAGAATAAGGGACAGGACTAAGGATATCCAAGTGATTATTTGCAGCACTCCAGAGCCCCAAGCCATGTTATCCTCCTTTCCCAATCTTCGCTACTGTTTGAATGTAACACATTGCTTTAGTGAGAGACTATGCATTTAATTTGAGTATACTTTAGAATGGTATTGCTGAGTAAGACAGGCTCTGAAATGGTGTGACTTCGTAACAGTCATCCTTCAAAATGGCTTTTAAATCCAATTCTTTCAGATGGGTAGAATTAGACTTCAGCCCTTCAGAAAAACAAGCTCACCCATGGCACATCTGTGTAAGCCACATCTCTACTCTGAACTCCAGAGACTGAAAGTAGCTTGTCACAAAAACAGATGAATACTGGGCCATTTTTTGTTGTTGCTCAATTTTTGGTCACAGAAATGAGATAGTAGGATTTACCATCCCAGTGTTAAATAGAGAGCAGTGCAGTATGTGCTACTGCTTTGTCTGATATTCTGTAATTTTATATACCATCTCCCTGCCTGCCTTGCCTTTTCCAGAAGAGATTAGTATGAATAGATGCAAGAGGTCTGCCTGCCAGGCCACCAGTCATTGAAAAGGTTAAAGATGTTTTAAAAACGACTATAATTTACTGAGCACAAAACACATTGAAATTCTGACATCTCATTTTTGTAGGAAAGACCATGACAAGAGCAAGAAATAACTGGCCAGCAAACACAGCCTTTTAATGATATCTCAAACGAATGGCAGAAGTGCTACAGCTTTATTCTGTGCCTGCTGCAGAGTGAGCAGTGAAGGGGGGTATCCCTGTCCACATCCTCCGCCTACCTCCTGTATGGCAGGAGAGGGACTTCATCATGCCACAAGATGCTTCTACATCACATTTAATTAACATTTTTACTATTAAAAAATCCATTATATCAGTATTCAAGACTTCTCTGCCTTCATTTGTGTAAAAAGCTGAGTTGCATTTAAGTGGCCAAGTGTGAGACTTAAATGAGAAATGGATTTTGTGGCTGCTGTTACAGCTAATGTGAAACTCAGAACGGACCTCCAGTTGTCCTGGCAGAGGAGGAAGAGGTGGACTTGGAAATGGGAGTTTCTAAAGAGGATTCAGGGGTATAATTGAAGTGAGTGGCTTCCCTACAGCAATATTTCTGAAAAAAATGGATAGAGATACATCAGCTTGGGTTTTGTGTGTCCAAGTTGTGATCTTGTGTCAAACTCAGTTTCAGTCTGCGGTGACAGTCCTCCTCCTCCTTCCTCCATCCCTGCCGTATAGGATAAAAGTATTTAACAGGGGCAAAGAAATTAGAACTGCAGTGGGAGGGAAGAGCCCTGCTCTCTCTCTTCCCCCCTGAAATCAGTTTCTTCACCTCTGGGCATGTGTCGCAAGGTGCCTTGAGTCCCTTCCCTCACATCCCAGGCGTTGTCAGCAGGGACACCTGCTCAAAGTGCAGCAACTCCACTGTGCACGTGGGGTGTGGGACCCCCTTTCTGGGGTGAGATGTCTAGCTTGTCTTATTGAAGCAGTCACCTGCAATTGTTGTGGTTGTCACGTCTGGCCTTGCTCCGAGTACCTCTCTGATGTCTCCCTCCACCTGCCTAACACTTTTTTTCTTACTTACTGTAGTTACAGCAATATCATTCTGTTGCGCTGGGATTTTTGGATTTGGATTTGGGTTTTTTTCTGTGCCTCTTCCAAATGAAGAATTGTGACAGCAAAATGGTTTGATAATTATCCCTTTTTACTGCATGCAAAGGCTCCAAATGTTTTAGGAAATTATGGGGGTTTTTTGATCTTTAAAGTTCTGGTATGTTCCATCCCATTTAACAAAACAAAACAAAACAACATATGTGCAGGGTTGAGTTTTGCTAGATTTTAACAGACTCTGATTTCTCCAGTAAAAGCTTGAGTGTAAGCACATTGGTTGTTCTTAATTACTGTATTGGCAGTACTAGTTGGTGCTTTATTTGGTGACTGATACTGTTTGTAAGATCTCAGATAGTAAACAAGCAGGTGGGTGTGGGGGATTTTTCAATTTTGTTTGTTTTCCAGCAAGGAAATTTTAAAAATACAACTGAAGAAGTCTTGTTGTGGATTTAAGTTATTAAGCCAAACATCCTGTTGATGAAGATTTGGGAGACTGGTGTTTTCAGGGAAGCAACAGAAATTCCAGAGACAAATGAACTGGATCCTGGATTAGCACAATTTTGGGCTTTGGGCTAATATATGCAGGAAACCCTGTGGCAGACTAAGGGTCCGCTGGGTCTTGGACTGGTGCTCCTGACCGCACATTTAAGATTCAGAGCACTCTCTTCTAGCCACTCAGATCTGTTGACCTACCTTCGGGACTTAAAAACTATGCTTGGCAGAGCACTAATGAGCAACATGCATAAATTAGCAAGGTGAATGGCTGGCCCATTATTATCATCCCTTGATTCTCAGCATTGTAGGAGATGCAGTCAGGAGGGATGCCCCAGCTTCAGAGAGAGCAGCAAGGCAGATCTGCTTCATTTCTTTGCAAGGTTTCCTTTGTAATGTGAGTGTGCTTCCAAGTGTGAATATAAATGATAGTGATGGTAGTGTACAAACTAAACACACTAAGCAGTAACAAGGCCACAGAAATATTCTTTAGCACTAAATAGGACAAGGAGTATTATGCCCATGAAGGAGGTCCAATATGTGTTTCTAAGGCATCTGTAAGAAATCCCGCTGGTGACTGAGTGATGTTTCTGCGTGGATGGAAACTGAGTTCCTTCCCTTCTCCCTGAGACATTTTCAAATCGAGGGAAACAGTGTGCTAATCTGAAAATGGTGGCTATTTAACCCCCTGTGAAAAAGTATTACTTTAACTACAATACTATATGACTATGAAGTCTTTTTCTTTTGCTGGGCAGCATTGTTTCTAGATATTTATTAAATAATTCTTGTGGGATGAAGCTAAATAAAATTTATTTCATAAAGCCTGCAAACATGCAGTTTTGTCTGTTGCTAGTGTTAGGGAAGGGCTGGGTCAAAAATCTGACTGTTGCAAAGCTTGTTTATCCTTTTCTGAATAAAACATTCAATGCCTGTTGGAAATAGCAGAATAATTTCCCTCAGATTGCCAGTGGGAAAACATTTCGTATCAGGAGAAAGCATTGTGTTACATTTCAAAAAACCTGAAGAGGCAACTTAATTTAAATCTTACCCAATTTGAATCCTCACATGAGAACTATCCTATAAATTCACATATGAAGTGATAGTTAATATAACCAGCCAAGTTCTTGGTCTGATTTTGCCTTAACAGGACTGGAGCATGCATAGGGTAAAATCTTGACCCTTTATTTTGACGGCAAAAAATCATCAGGATTTTGTTGTTGACTTTCTAAAGAATATTGTTATCCTAAAGGCGTCTGTAGTTTTTCCTGGCCAGGGAGTAGCTACATTCAGGACCACCTAGTTATTCAAGTGGAGGAGCAAGCAGTCACCTTGACCCAGTGAAGCCCAGAAGAGTGGAGCTGCTTGGCCACCAGCCTAAACAGTGCTCTTGAAAAAGTGTAATGGGGTATTTATTGTGAAGAATATAGACTTTATACTCTGAATGCAAATGGAACAATTCCTGATACGACAAGCAGAACTGTTAAACATGTATTTCCTTAGATTTCTTAGTACAAAACTTACTTTATGGCCATATGCAGTCTGCCTACAGAAGAAATTTTGATCTTAATCAAACTGTGCCCTGCCTATGAGCACTTGAGATCATAAACACAGTGCTGCCTTGGTGAGAAAGTGTTAAGAGGACCAATTCATGAAAATCACAGTACTCTAATTTCCTCTTTCGGTTGGGAGAGTGTATGTCTGACTCCACTGAAGACAGTGGTGGCTTTGCTGGACTTTTCCGAGGCCCGTGTCCAAGCTTGATATCTTTCTGACTGCTGAACCCGGTGTAATCATAAATAAGGAATTGTTGAAATTTGCCTTTTTGGCATGTGTGAGAAGTAGGTGTTCTGTTGCAAGTGGAAAGACCCTACCTAGTTGAAGTTACACAGAGTGCAGACTGAGTATTTGCTGGATGGAAGTCAGGTTGATTTCAGTGATGGAGAGAAGAAAAGGAACGGTTGCCCACAGAGTCCAACCATTCTATGCAAGGCCAGTAAAAAAATGTGGTAAGTCTTCCAACCCATAGATGGTAATCATGAGTTCCTCTTTCTCAGAAATTGTATGACTGTGATTTCTACAACTTTCAGGGACGCTTTCTATCCCAGTGTGCAGATGAAGCAACTAGAAGTATTTCAGATACCAGCAAATATGATGAAACTTCAACTGTATACATTTCTGCCTATGTAAATGTCTTGGTGACAAAACCTGGACCTGGGGTTCTCTAGAGAGGCAGTTCACGGGTGAGTGGCAGCAAGTCTAGGGGAAGAGGGAAGCAAAATAAAGGGCAGGAAACAAAAAGAAATGGCAGTGCCTGGGAAAGGAGGCTGAGGAGCTGGACCTGATGGAACCCAGAACATGGCTCAGGCGAGACCATATTATAAATAGGTGTGGAAAACCACAGTGCAAGGAGAGGTAGTGGGGTTTCTTTGTATTGAAGTAGTGTTAGTACTCTGTTCATGGACTTGGACTTCACTGTACTTGTTTTGCTTTGCAAACACAAAACAGCAAAAAGGGTGTAGCAAGGATGCAGTAATCAAAATGAAAAGATACTTCATTGACATGCATGACTGTAAAGCCAGGTACAGGTTAGCATACTGAATAGAAAAGCTAGCTTCTTGTATAACATAAATACTTCAGGATGCCTCATTGTTGTTAATGAAAATGCTTGGTAACACAATCTGTATGGCCTCTGGGGTGTAGTAACAATTTTGATTTATATGATATTTTCACATGATTTTTTATAAAAACTTCCTTTCAATAGGAGAGAGTACTCTGGGAGGAAGAAAACCGCCATAAATCTGAAACTTTATCGATTAGAAAGTAGTTTTAGCAAAAGAAACACAGATCCCTGAAGTATGATCTTGTCCTCGGTAACTTTTTTGTCCCCAAATGAATTAAATTATTTAGTCCCTTTTTTCCTAGCCAGATCAAAATGGTATGATACTTTCTTTCTACAATAGAATAACTCTTCACAATATATATTCTCAGACAGGAGCTTGTAGAGGACTGTGGGGCATACAAAATTGTTTTGAGGTGACATTCTGTTATGAGTGGTTAAGTTGTATATGTATATATATTATCACTGAAGCCTACACTTCCGTGGAGTCCACTATTTAGTAGTAACCAAAATCTGCTTGATGACACGGAGTATGACAGATGACCATGCACAATTGCATTATCCATAGGTATCCAGGGTAATCAAATACTTATCAATAATAAGCCTTCTGAACAGGAAGGAAGAAAAGGTCATTCACATGAGCTTCAGTCCCAGTGGATGCAGTGTCCTCATTTAATGTCACTGACCTGGCAAGACGTTACACAACAATTTTGTCAGCTAACAATACAGAAGAGGGAATTTTTAATCACCACTGTGGTGATTAGTTCCACATGTGTTAGTCTGACCAACAAGAGGAGGGCGATGCACAGGTGAGAGTCATCATTGTACAGACATTGGGGCCGACTACTGTGCTGCACAGGTGTGAGAAATCAGAATTAGAGATACGAGAAGAAAATGAAATCTGGCGAACAAGGTACAACGTGCAAGAGTCCTGCACTAGAAAGTGGAGCATCCGCACTGTTTCTGCAAGTAACCGGAACAAAGTTGTATGTACATACTCATATAATTTCCATGCTGGAAATTTCAGCTAAGCCCATGTCTCCAACAGAGTAGTCTTTATTTCCCTTTTTTCATTTCCTCTGCAGAGAATACCAGTATTGCCATAGTTTGTTTGCGTATGTGTTGCCAGAAAAACATGAAGGAAAAGTATGAATCAGAGAGGAACAGAAAAGGTAAAAAGCAGGGCCCTGTGGTCTCAAAGCTGAGTTGGAGGTGCTCAGTTACCCAGTTTTCTGCTCTTTTTAGAAAGGGACAAAAAAGAAAGAACAGACTCGGCATTGATGCAGCCTCCATCTGGAAGGAGTGTTAGGACGGCTGGTGCGTTAGAGATCCTGTGAATGATCACTGCTGTTCCGCCAGCTCTGAAAAGAATGGATGAAATAAGATGCTCTTTCTCTGCTAGACTAGGTTCAGCTCCCAGGCCTGAAATAGCATGCATCAAACATATTTGGCATACAGGATTCAGAAATTATTCCTCCTTTCAGGAAGATGTACGATGCGTTGTCTTTAGATCCTAAAAGCAGACCTTTGCTCATGCACTTTATTCCACTTGCAAGTTTACTGTGAAGATGTGTTTTCCCCGCTGCTTGAGGTTTCTTTATTTTCATGGATTTCCACTTCAGCTTGGAAGAACATTGGGCTAAAAGAAAGTGAGCTGCTTTTTTTTTTTTTAAAAAAAAAAAAAAAAAAAAAAGAAATTCAGACTTCCGTTAGCTTATGGTCACTCAATTATCTTTCATTATAATATGTAGATATGTGTATTTATAAATAAAAAAATTCATGTAGGAACTATTCAGGAAAAGCGAGCATTCGTTAGAAACTCCCTTTAGAAGATGAGTGTGGCTGAGCACTGGAACATGTTCCCCAGAGAGATGTGGGTTTTTTCTGCCTTTGATCATTTTCAGACATCAACAGGACAAGGTTGTGAGCAATCTGACCTAGCTCTGAAGCTAACTGTGCTGAACAGAAGGCTGATAGGTCCCTCCCCAGCTGAGTTTTTCTGTTATTTATTCTACAGTAATGTGTCATGTTACAAAAAGAGATGTTAATATAGACTTCAGCTTCCAGAGCAGTCTTTGCACTGTGTTCAGCTGTCCTGATGAGCTGGAATTGTCAATGATGCAGCTGTGCATCTTCTCTATGTTGCACATGTCAGAAAAAAAAAAATCTCCTAAACAGATTTAAACAACTCCTGTTGTTTTTACACAGTAACACTTTAGGGTAAAATTTTTTTCATTAATGATAAGGGTAAAATAGATGAAAAATTCTGGTGTGGGTTTTTTTTTAGTGGCATTTCAGAGTTCATCATAGGCTTGATTTATAGGTTTTCTCTGGTGGAAGTGTGTTTTGCAGTCCCAGTCCTCCAGTCATCAGATCTGGGGAATGTGCTGGAACATGCTGTAGATACTTTCTGGCCCAGCTTCCTTTCCTTAGAAACCCAGCACAGCAGAACAGCATGAAAGAGGGTAATGTGGTGTGTACTCAGGGGTCAGCCCAGTGCAGAGCTGACATACACCCCAGGACAGCACTGCCCTAGGAGCTGGAAAGTGCTCCTGGATCCCACAGCACAAACACAGATCAGGAGGATGAGGCGACTGTCTCATTCTCATGTCTCAGCTTAACACAGCTGATAATGGAGGTGATAGATAATTTTGATAAGGCATGCCATGTTGGCACTAGTGCTGTTCCTAGCAGACCCAAAAGCTCTCTCCCTCTACCAGAAGTTTGTTTCATGTATAGTTGTGCTTTTGGTTCCACCACAGCCAGAGTGATGTTGTAACACACTTGGGTATTGCAAGGCAGCTCAAGAGTTCAAGTAATTTTAGCTGGTGTCAGTGGGAATAAATGCTGCAGATAAAGTCCTGGTCAGAGATGTGCAGGGTATTTTGTTTGCTGACCCCCCAGGACAGGAATGTAAGAGCACAGGAATGGCAGTATGGAGCTGGAACAGAGGATCCTCTTGGCCGGGGCAGGCACCTAGGACAGAGCATAACAGGGCAAACATACTCTGCTCCTACTCCCGTCTGCGCCCAGTGCAATTTCCCACCATCTCCAGCTCAGGCACTTTCTGAACCAAATGTATTCAAATCATCTGTGTCTTGTTTACCCATGCGATTTTCCCATTTAATATGTGTACTGTTTGTGTATGCTGCCAAATTCCTCCTTTCTTTCTTGACAAAAAGTATAATTTCCAGTATAACATCACCTTAAAGTACACTGATTGAAGTAACTGATGCTAATAAAAGAGTAGTACATATTTTCCTTTTATGATTGCCTTAAGTACTGCTTCATATGTTTTAATGTCTAACATTCCTAAGGCAGATGTTTGCCTTTCATGAAACATTAATTAGAATCTAAGAATCAAAGAGGAGAAAAAATACATGTGTATATATGCATGTGCATCTGTTTGGCTGTGAACAGGAGACAGTAGAAACTTTGTATTAAAAAAAAGCAGTAAGTTAATTTGTGCGGGGAAGACTTTATCGGGAGATTACACTGATATTTAAGCATATTAAAGCAAAAAAACTACTATGTTTTTATATAGTATGATTTTGGCATCTCACTACTAGGTGGAGTTTTATAAACTGTAATGAAAAATAATCTGTATCATATTTCTTCACAGTTTAATATGTAGTGTTTATAAGGATACTTTTACCAATATCCTGAGTGGAAAGGTAACATTATACAGGCTATCAGAAAATGAAATTACATGATGTGAAAAGCTACTACAAAAGAAAGTAATTGAGAGCTGGAAACTGGGAAATGTGGTTCAATTCCCCTTTTCAAAAACACACAGAGTATCCATATCATGCCTGTTAGTGTCTGAAACTTGAAGGTCCAAACAGAAAGAGGGTACTTTATCTTAGGTGAGATTAGCTCGCTGAATGAGTGGTGTGCTGCTGTGCACGTGTTCACTCGATTCAGAAATGTGCCAGAGGAGCCAAGCAAAGGCATTGGGACCGTGGTGCTTCCGACTGTCCTTGGCAGGGGAGAGCTGCTCTGTGAGCCACCTGCGGTTGCTGCTGCCCTCCTTCACCTGAGGGCGGGCCAACAGCTGCCATGGGTTTGCATGACCACGCTGCTCGATGTGCTCTGGGGGTGTTGTCCCACCTGTGCATTCAAAGGCCAAAATTTATGGGCTCGAATTGTGCCCGTAGCTAGTCACTTAAGAGCTCTAGTTTCTATAAATGCTAAACGGCCAAAACCAATGATGTTTCTGCAGCCCAGGTTCCCTTTGAATACCATGCTAATGCTAGAGATCCAAGGATTTTCTTCAACTGCTCATTACCATCTGAATGCAGACATGTTACATTATAGTTTTCTAGTTTTATTTCATTTGCCTGCACTTTTGGTTGGCTATGACTGACAGGTTGTCCCAGAAGCTTTGCATGTCTCAAACTAAAGATTCACATTGCTAAATTGATGCTCTATTTGTATATTGTATATTTATTACTTTTTTTCCCTTTAAAAATGAAGAAAAACTGTAAGTACCTGTATGTCCAAAATTGCCCTGGGTGTGAGATATGTATGTTTGCCTGATGGTTCTATCCTGTATTGCCAAGGCACATTGTCATCTCCTAAGTATTCAGAATAGTAATGTCTCCCAATTTTTGTTCTCAAACTGTCTATTTATGTGTTTATTTCTCTGTGTGTTATATACACAACTATCACAAGAAGCAACTTTTTCATGGAGTGAAAGGTGGATTTTTCCAGTTGTTCTTTGTATTGTTTGCTTATGTCCATGTTCTCAGTTTCTTCATACAAATTCTAAATTTCCATGGAAGTTGTGGCATTAGTAATCACATCTAGTTGCCACTGAAAGGTATGTTGACATTCCCCTAACCCTTGGCCACAGGTTCCCAACCTCTTCCACATATCAGTGCAGGTACTTGGTAGACGCTGGTATTTGGGGAGTTAAACCAGCAAAAGCAAGCAAGCTGCTTGGGGGATTTTTTGCAGAATTGACTTTTCATCATTGTGGGTCCCAGAACTGCTTTGCTGCAGGATCAGGCAAGTGCCAGTGCCAACACAAGGGAAAGCAAAACAACAGGACTGCCTTGGTATGCCATCCTAGCCAAATCACATCCTTCAACAGCCCAGAGCCTGAGAAGCGCAGGATAACCACGGCTCACGTTACGCCCAACCTGTGGGGCACGCTCAGGCCTGCCGAGCCCTCATCTGGGCTGAGCAGATGATGCACGGGGCTGGGCCCAGTCTGGTTCTCCTTCTTGTCACAATCAGAGTGGAGGGGACACAGCTGATAACATGCCTGGGTCTCACCCCAAAGTGAAGTTAGTGTTTGTTTTTAGCAGCTCCAGATTATTGTTAAGGTGGAGCCATAAGTCTCTTGTTTAACTACAGGGTCAGCTAGGGAGGAAGGTAATAAATGAAGGAATGCTGTGAAGGAGAGACGTATGGTAAGGTGGGGGGACATGGGACACAAGCTGGTCTATACCTGTTGGCCTTGAGTGTTTTCCATGAAGTCTTTTGCAAGGCAGGAGGCATAGCCAAAGACCCTGAGCTCATAGGGGGCCAAAGAAGAGGAAGGGTGGCAGTCACAAGGACAAAAACGCAACACTGGGACGCTGGGTTTGTACAGCAAGCAGCAAAGCACAGCTCACTGCACATCACCAGCTCCATGCTGGCCGTGTCAGCCAGCTCTTGCCTGGCTTGCTGGGAGGCCGGCAGCACCAAGAAGCTCATACTTCGGTGCTCACAGGTAACACTGCAGGTTTGCCACAGGGTGAGAGCATGTGAGCAGGCTGTTTGTGGGGAGCAGCCAGTGTGCAGCGACTTGTAACTGCGTGGCGTGTTGTTGGTGTGTTACAGCACTGAACACAGCTCAAGGCTTTAATAAACATACCATGTTCCCTAGGCAGCTCTTCTCTGCGTATTGCTCAGAAAACACAGGATCAGTATAAAAAGACTTCTACATGCTTTTAACAGGGTTAATACATATGCAAAGGGCCTTTCAACAGTCTGTAGGTAGAACAGAAGCAAAACACCTAGGAGGTCGTGGGTAGCATTTGTAGAAAGAAAGAATAATGCTGCATTACCAGGGTTGTTATAATCCCCATCACATGCAGCACAGATCACGTTCAGCAGAACTTGATGGCCATCTACTGGCGAAGCCCCAGTCTTTGTTTTACTTTGCAGACTTTTTGCATTAGAGAGACAAGCACTTGGCCATGTGTGAGTTGCAGAGATGCATGTTTTCACTTCTGACTGGAAATAACACAGCTGAAGTTTTGTAAATCACCTTAAGCGCTCACCCTGCTTTCATTTGTTTCACCCTATGAGCAGTACTGACTACAGGTGTTGCTGCTGCTTATGGAGGCAACCAGCAGTCTCCTAGGATTTTGGTTAGTGTAACAATTTCTCCGTTAATATAGAAATTACACTGGTTTCAGAAATAAGGAACTGCAAATAAATAAACGTCAAGCTGACAGGTCAGAACCCAGTTTTCTTCTTTGTTAATTTATCTTTCAAGCTTGATGTATCAGCAGTAACTTGATACATCCTGAAATTTCATTGGCATGTCAGGTATGGTGTCAGTATTACTGCTAAACTCCATGTTGAGCCTTAAAGGCTGCCTGAGATCTTGGCCATTAACAGGAGAACTGACAGCTCCTTGTCTGGGCACCTTGGCAGGTCTCAGCTGCTGATGTGTTTCCAGGTCTTCACTCTGGGCAATCTGTGAGGGACAATTACGGTAAAGAGAAATTGCTACAATATGGTTTGGTTTTGATTTATTTATATGAGTTAAAACCACATTGTAAACAAGAAAAAAACTCAATTTAAAAAAAGAAAAAGCACTAGGTTCCTTGTCATGTACATTCTCAAAGTCTTTGTCCACCATGGTGCCATCAAACAGTAGTTGCTGGAGCCCTATGCTGACCAGAGCCACCTGGCACCTGGCAGAACCCCCATGGCCTCTAAAAGGCACAAAACATGGTTTTGAGGACCTTTCTTAATGTCTGTGTGGTCAGGGAGGGTATTTTGTAGGAACTGCGCGAGAAGGAGGAGGGTGACCCCTTACTGCTGCATGGCCAAAGGAAAAAAACATCAGCAAATCAACTGAAAGTCACTGCAAGAAGGACTAACCTCAGGAAGCTCAAAAAAGCACCTTATGCTCTTTTTAGGGCTTCTGTGGTATCTCCATTTAAAAAAAAAAAAAAAAAAAAAATTAAAAATCACACAGCTTTTGTAAAGCTAAAACAAAGCTGGTGGTATCAGGTAGGATCTGGCTCCTTTTCCACCAGTGAGCACGTCTGCCCTGTGGTGTCCCCCTGCACCACAGGAGTTAGAGGGTCAGAGGATGGTCACTTTGGAGGTGTGCTCTCACTTGCCACGTGAGTGTCTTCTGCTGGTTAGTTTGTCATTTAGCCTGCACTGCTGCAAAGGGAAGGCATGAGGTTACATTTGCTGGTTCCAGCTGATGGTAACCTTTCTCCTCAGCACACTGAGCAGGCAGTGGCTGTGAAGCTCTCCAGGGATGGTGGCAAGCACGTCACCTGTGGCTTCTTTGGTTATTTTCTTTGGCATGGAATAGTTAGGATGCTTTGCCTTTTAGAAAGAGGGAGCAATCCAGTTAAGAATCGGCAGCACTGAAGGCGGCACTGCCACCCTCTCCTGTATAAATACCCAGGAAAGCACAGAGCAGTTCCCAGCAGTGAGGTCACTTTCTTGTACGTGACAAATAGCTTTTTATGAGGTGCTGACTCTGCTCAAGGTTCGTTTTGTCTCAGGGTTGGAAATTGCAGCAGCATTACAAGCTTGATCCTCCTCCCATTTAAATGAGCTGTACTGTCCAGGATCTGAATGCCCTGTTACAAAATAGTCTTTTAAGACAGCTTGTAAATCTCATGCAGCAAGAACAACACACAAATATTTATTTTTAAAGATAAAGATTTTTTGGTATTGAACACTGGATTTTGTACCTTCAGTATTGAGCTTTAATTTACATGTTTGATTTTTATTTTATCTGGTGAGATGTTTGGAAAAAAAAAAAAAAAAACAGTAGCGAGACTATTCTCAGTGAGTCATCTAACCTAAGACATTTATTTGTCCTGAGATGCAGATGTTTAAATGCAGTTCCTAAGCCATTTCTGTGACAGCTAAACATATCTGTATTCCTGTCACATAGTTAGAGTGCTGATGTGTGTTAGTCTCTTGGGGGCTACTTTTTGCTAGTTAATGTTGATATTACGGCCCTCTGTCCATTTCTTTCTCCATTTCAGAAATTCCCCACGTGCCTGTTTACACATTACACACATCATATTCTAGGCAAAAATAATTAATCTGGAAAATCTCTTTGCCTGAAGGTGAAATATGAATATATATCTCAGGTGTTAAGAGAAAAAGAGGTCTGTCATAAATAGAGTATTCCATTTATTTTAAGTAGTGCTTTAAATTAGGGTTGTACTGTAAAAGTATTTAAACAAAAAATGCGTAATTTGAACTACCATTAATATGAGGTTAAAGATTTCTAATGCAGAGAATCAGAACATCAGTGAAATAACATGCTAATGGTGTGAGATTTTTTGTGCAAAGTTTTAACCTAATATAAATAGTCCTCAGTAAATTCTGGAAGCCTCTAAAATTAAGTTTATCTCAGAACAGCTATAGCTCTAAGTTGCAGGTTGGTGCTGACATGGGAGCTTCTCAGCAGATGCATCAACATCAGTGCTTCTTTCAAATGCCTTCCTTAGTATCTTAGCTTCCCCAAAGGTTTGTGCTTACTTCTTGTCGTGATCACATTCAGTTTCTTTTCCTTGGATTCATTTTTGTTTGACAGTCACACATTCTTTCAGGAGAACCAGGAACTTTCATCTTAAAAGAGCTGGCTGATGAATCTCTAGATTATTTACCTTGAATATCAGGAAACCGGGGAATGTGGGGTAAGCTCCAGAAACTTGATGAAGCCCAGTGTTGTTCCAGTACTTAAAGTAGCTAAACAGGCTAGTATAACTGTAGGTGAACGTGACTGCTGTGCAGTATAGCCATAACGGGGTTGATAGGGCAATCAATTAATAATGATTTATAGCTGGGTAATATAATTATTGGAAGTCAGTGAGAGTTTGGATCTTGGCATACCAGCCTGATAATAGTTTATGACACAAGTTTATCTAACCAAGGCAAGTGCACTGTTGTAACAGGCTTTCTTGAAGTGTTAGACTCAGTACGTACTACTTAGAATCTCAAGCAACATGACTTCAACATTATGTTTTTAATTGCTTAAAACTGTGATAAATTATAGGCATTAGGGCATTGCTGTAAATGGAGTATCTTTGGTGAGCATTCACATTGTGTGGGGATTGTTCGCTGGCTCTGTGCTAATAAACTTTATTTATCAGTGGTCTGACAGGAAATAAAATTCATTGACTTGCGGGTGATAGACTGAGAACTGTTAAATAAAGAAATGGAAAAACCAACTGCTGCAGGGTGATATGGGTCTGTATGCAAGCAAGCAACAGGTGTTTGGCCAAATTCAAGGATCCATAGTCCAGATCTGGGTACTGGAAACACTTTTTCATAAAAGATTTCAGGATTTTTATCTATTTAAACTTGTGAAAGGGAAATTATGGAGGCTATGTATAAAGTTGTTTAGAAAGCAGGGTTTGGTGAGCTTGGACATGTGTAAAACAGAAATAAAGCTCAGATAAAGTCAGGCTACTTCATTATTGGAGCAGTATTTCAAGGATCATGTTGTTTTCTCTGGCAATACACACTTCTAAATCAAGACTTGAATTTTTTCTTACTGCAAAATATGCTCTAGTTCAAGCACAAATTGTTTCAAATATGTGCGCTGTGCACTACACTGTAGGAAAGGAAATATTTAAATAATGGTTAAGGTTCCTTCTGGGACAGTGATATGTTACAGCTGATCTTTTGGGGCCCAGGAAATACACTGTGTTCTTGCTTCATTTTTTTGCTTCTGTTGTGTTTTTTAGTTCAATTTCACCATTCAGTATTGAGAGCACAAGGCGTCAGAGAAGGTCTGAGTCTCCAGACTCCAGGAAGCGGCGCATCCATCGGTGTGACTTCGAGGGATGCAACAAAGTATACACAAAAAGTTCCCACCTGAAGGCTCACCGGAGGACGCACACCGGTAAGACTTTGCTGGCCCTGTGTACTGCAGTTAAGACAAGCAGGTTCCTTTCTGCTTTATTTAGTACATATTGAACTTGTCATCCTACACTGAGAGCCAGAGGCCTATACCTAAATAACAGAGGTGTCTGAGAGGGGATCAGCATTGGCATTCTGGTGCAAATCAGGGATGTGCTTTTGAATTGAACTTCGTGTCATCCCCACTTCACAGCACAAGAATGGTGTCAGCACAAGCCATACTCCTGTCAGATGAAACTAAACAGAAAAGTGGCCTCCAGGAACAAACCTACTGTGCTTCAACAATGGGTGGTCATCGCTTGGGACCAGTCAGAGCTAGTCCAAAGAAAACCCTCAAGAAGAGCCTATAGTGTGGACATGGATCAGCACTTTTCCGCTCTACAGACCTGCTCCTATTGAGCTACTATTTGCTTTTACAGATGTAGCCTCTGAATGCTAGGTGCCACGAAATGCCTTCAGTTCAAGTGTAAGCTTACGACTTCAGTATTTCTTTCTGGAGGCTTTCAGAGGCACATACCACATACTGCAGAGGGAAGTCAGTCACTTTATAAGTTGCACTAGGTCCCTACAAGAGATTCAAGAGAGGTGCCTAGATGAGTGGGGTCCCATTCAGTGACGATAACACTTAATCAATACCTGGTGTCCATGTTAACTTTATGGGTCACTACTCTACATGACAAGTATGTAAGGGTAGCTGAAGCAAAGATGTGTAACTGTTGTAATTTTATTGTGGATAAACTCAGGAGCAGCAATTTGAAGTCATCAGGAACAATTCAAAAGGGGATTGCTTGGATGGCTAGAAAAGCACCAGACAGAATGCTCTGAGTTTCAGTGCTCTTCCTTACTCTGCTCCTGATTTTCTTAAATTAAATTTATTGATCTCTCTGCTCTTAATGTACTTCAGCGTTCCTCTAACTCCTTGGAGAAAAGATGGTATTTATCCAGTGTGTAGCACAGTGTTCTTTGCTGAGAATCTGCTGGCACTTTCTGTGGTGTGATGTATTCTAAAGAGTATGAGATATTATTTAAAAAAATTAAGTGATGGCTTCTCAATTTCAAATGAGGCCACATCTCCATCACACTTCTAAATATGTCTTTTGGTTGGTGGGACTTTTGTTGAGAGGAATACTGAAAAAGCTTCCATCGTAATACCCCCTACTAAACCAATTTCTGTAAGGTAAGAGTCCCTTCCTTAAACAGCAGAAATGTTCTGGTGATTTGGAAATTCCATTACACTTCCCTCCAGGCCAATTATTCTAGTTTCTTCATATCTTTCCATTAATGCTTGTGCCTTCTCCTCTCCCTTGATTTATCATGTCTTGTCTTAATTCTTTTTTCCTCTTCCCTATTCTTTCCCATTTTCAATGTGATCTTTCATCCCTACCCTTCTGATATATTTTATATACCCTTACCCTTTCACCTTGTTCTCTGTCATTCCTGGTTTACTTTTTTTTATCCCAAACTAACCCTACTCTGTCCCTTTCTTTCTCCCTGCCCTGATTTCTAAGTTGTTTGCCTATTCTTACCTGTATCACCCTTTGAGCATTATATGGCTGTAGCAGATTAGAAGGCAGAGAGCCCAGCAAAAGCATGAAAACAGTAGCCTGTTTGGTTGAGCCAAAAGTACCACTTATGTGCTTATACCACAGCAAGGTCACTCATTTCTAGCCTGCAAGACTGTAGACCAGCCCTGGAGTATAAGCAAGCATCGTGTAAGGAGCTGAGTTACAAAACCAGATGTGAACCTCAGAAATGTCACACCCAAGTTCGTCCAGAAATACAGAAGGCTATTCTTTGCCGTGATGTTTTAGAACACTGAGAATCACGTTTGTCATGAGTCTGTAATTCATCAGTGATCTCATGGCAGACCAGTGCTTGTGCATAACGCACCCAAGTCAGCGTTAGATGGTCTGCACTGATGAATCTCAGTCTGTGCACTTAAGGTGCTCAAAACCAGGTACTGAAAGCTTGAAATGGTGTTGATAATTACAGCTTTTGCAGCTGTAACTCTCCAGCCAGCATGAAGGGAGTTTCTGTACCTGCTGTAATCGTAGGATCCATCTCCCCAGCCTTGGTGCCATGGCAGCTGGGTGTCTAGGCTATGCTATCTGTCTGGGATCTGTGGGTAGTCAGAGAAGAGGGATTGGCACCTCTGGGGCACATTATTCCTTCTTCAGGTAGACCCAGGGATTGGCTTGTGAAGGTGCTTCTGTTTCACTGCTGAGTTCAGAAGAAGCCTGGATACCTACCAGGCTGTTAGCTGGTTGAAATGGATCCCCACCCCAAAAGGCAGCTGCCTGAAATATTTTGCAGTCATGTTGGATGTTGGTTTCTTCCTTCAGGGAGAAAAGAAAAATAGCATCAAATCAAAAACCTTCATTAAATGGTCAGCAGTTAACTGCTTTATATTGTCATGTCTTCATGCATGCTGCAATGTAAGAAGTGTAGTCTAGAGAGAAGGTGAGCACTGAATTTAACCAGTGGATCCTGTGAGAAAATCTGTATCCTGCTGTTAAAATTAAATGTGTTTTACAGAACACTTCTCAGGTCTTGGTAAGAAGTTGGTATATGCAGACTTAGATGTAGCATTGCCCATGAGCATATTCCATGTATTAATCTCATTTTACATTTTTTATCTTGGCCTTTACTTTTGCTTCAGGCAAAATAAGTTAATTATTCACGTATGACCCAGAGTAATTAGTGCAGTTTTGGGTAAGTATAAATGAAGTATGACAGCTATGCACGCAAGGGTGAGCAAGTTTCAGTAGGAAACTTTCTGAGAAAAGCTCACAGAAACTCAGCATTGCATAATCTGGACTTTTTTTTTTTTTTTTTTTAAGGCAGGCTGATCTTGCTGACAATTGTTTACCTAAGCAGAATGTGTTTGGGAACTTTTTTTTTTTTTACATTTACTATATATATATAGCCATGAAAACACTGAAAACATTCACAGTGCTTTGGATACGGGAGGAAAAACAATGCAGTATTTTGACAGAATGAGCAACTTTGTGGGTTGGAAAGTATATTTTAGCCTTAAGTGAAACTGGAAACAAAATTTTATGGATTATAACAGTTGCATTTAATTCTCTTTGAGTAACTCTTAGTTTTTAAAGTATACTATTGTCTAGCTCCCCAATACTTCTCACCAGCGTCGTCAAAGCTTAGTGTACTGGTGTGGGCATGGATCCACTGGGGGGCGAGCTTGAATTACGTATCATCTCTCCAACTAGGAAAAACTGCAAGTGAAACCTGTAATAGAGCATTTCATAAATCACAAGCACTAGTATTAAATTTCTCTTTCTAGTATCAGCTTCTTGTTGTTGTTTTGCCAGATCGTCAAATAAAGCTATCAGGAGGTATCGGGTGTGATGGAGAGCCTTCGGGGCTCACAGGCAATCTCGCAGCTCAGGTTTATCAACTCTTTCCACAAGGAGAAACTGTGAGAAATTGGCTCACCGGAGTTGTGTTGAGTTAGTTTCTGCTTCAGTGAACTTAAAGAAAATTACTAATGTGTGACTCTACAAGTGAGTAATCTTTAAAAATGGGAAAACCAGGAGCCCTGAGTTTCATTCCCGGTCTGCATACGTCTGCGTTGCGTTCAGCATAAGTGCTGGTGTCAGCCCCAGGAATGGGAGAGATGTAACTGCTGTTCCCCATGAGGTCTGCACCCGTGCAGCCCTGGTGGGACTTGCCTTCTTCAGTTTGCTGTTTTTACTTTGGAGAGGGAAATAACCTTAGCATTATTTTATGATATGAAATTGCTATTTCAGGCCTTTCAGGCGGTACTAAAGCTACCATTGACACTTCCAGTAGGACAACTGATCATTGCAGATTAAGTATAATACTGGTTCCTTCCACTGTGGGTTTTTTCCCCCCATCAAAATTTCTTTCTAAAAATATTTAAATTTATCCTAATGGATTTCTGTTTCCTTTTCTACTAGCCCTGGTTAGTGAAAGAGCGATAGACTGTTCCCTCTGAAAAGAGATGATGAAAATCTGATATGTTTTATGTAAATCAACGAGTCAAATCATGCCTTCTGTTGAGAGGCTGACATGGTTTATAAAAAACAGACTTTAATAACTGGCCTGTGAAGTTAGTGAGACTGGAAATCATGGATCTGTGAAAAAACTGTAAAATGCATTAAATAATTTCAATATTTTGGCAAAAAGGCAGATATTTTCATGCCATAAAATTGAGGACATATATCTTGACCTCCTCTGTGTTTGGCTGGACGTTTCTGAAATATCAGTGGAAAGCTGCAAAGTAGTCAAAAATGTTTGCAATTTCTCTGCAGAATTTCACGTGACTTGTCATTACTTTTCAGTCATTTGTAACTATAATGAAAATAGGTTCATAAGCTAGATATGGTGAAAGCAATGGGACAAAGCCTTACAGTCATGCCATTTATCAGGTCAAATGCAAGGCAGTAAAGTCTCTGGTGACACATTTCATTATAGTCTCAATCAACATAATAGTTGTGGATAAAGTGTGTATGGAAAGATGCGAGGACATCTGTTTTAGGGAGAGAGAAGACAAACAAGAAAAAAAACAAGAACAGAAACAAGAAGAAAGCAAGAAGAAACATCCAGGACCCTTTGAGCTAGTTTCTGTAACAGTGCAAAGGAAGACTTTAGAAAGTGAAAACTTATGGATAGGTAACTGACCATGCGAAAAACTCACAAACCCTTTATTATTCATACTGATTTCAGTTGTCGTGTTAATGCATGAAACAATTAAAAGCATGTTTATCGAAAGATGGCAGGTTCTGGCTGCCAGCAGAGACACTGGCAGGGCAGTGGCTCCCGGCTGGGGGTGATGGCCCAGGGCACACATGTGGTGGTGCACCCTCTCATGGACAAACTGTCCCACTGGCTGACCACATGGCTAAAAACTACTTTCACTTTTCTCACACGGGCTTCTTAGTCTGCAAATCCTAGGGTGCAATATTCTGTTTTAACCTGAATTGTGGGCCTGTTGGTACCAAAGTTAACCTTTGCATATCATGATCTGGTTTTCACAGACATCATCTGTCTTCTCTTAAATAGGGAGAGCATGTAAATATGAGGCATATTATGTAAATTGAAGAGGGAAATTATGCTGTCTGTTAGGGGAGCAGGTAAAGAACAGAGAGATTTGAAACATGTATAATGGATAGTAGATGTGGAGGAGATTTAAAGTTCTTCGCTTTTTTCTAATTATGCAGAGTATACTGGGTGGTGTGAATATGTCCCAAAGCAGTGCCTAGCATGGGGACTGTGGCCTGACAATTCTAACCAACTACATAGTAATTTAAAGGGAAATTTGATTTGTCCTGGATTTCACATCTAAAGTTGCTCACAGCTAAATCCAGTTCTAGCCCATTGTGGCTACCCTCTTACTGTATGGAGAAGCCTAAGGAGTTTAAAACATTGTGTGAATCATCCTGAAGAAGTCAGTAAAGAAAGAAGATGCCTGTTTTAAGGCTGTGTGGAACATGATTTTACAACGTCTGACACAAAAGAGATTGTTTCCCATCTCTTATCTCTATATGCGTTTCTTTTATTGTAGGAGTAATCAGCATTCTATTTCTGTGCAACCTTATTTCAGTCATAAGTTACAAATTTCTGGAGGAACGTGGCAGAGTGGCTTTCTGGGGTCAGTGGCAACAAAAGCCTGGGACTTTCCAGTTGGTGTGAAGTGGAAATGGATTCAGTCCATGGGTGTAGGGCATCGTATAGCCACAGCCGTGGCTTTGCTCCTGCCTCGGGGGAGTGAAGGAGGGCAAGGACTGTAACCAGAGCACCTTCTGCAGGGCTCATATCCAGGGCTGCAACTGCCGCTTTTCATCCATGGGCCCCAACCAGCGCCAGGTCTAAATCACTCCTCTCAGTGCCGCTGCTGCAGAAGATGTGGCTGCTCTGTTAGGCACTTAAGGAGGAGGCTGGATACAGCCCCCAGGCCAAATGAATTTTTTAGTGTTTGGTGCTTTGTCCTTGATCAACGCCTATATCATTCCTGAGAGATGAGAGCAAATACCTTTGCCACAGACGTAATGAAGCCTATTTGTCAGTGTCAGGGGGTCTTCAGTGGCATTACATGGAGACAGTAAACATCTCAGAAATACGGTTTTGTACCTGAGAAAATGACAGCATTTCCTGCCCAAGATGTTCCTTTATAGCTGAGTTGAGACACCACCCTAGAAGAGAGGGCTAGTGAGTACATGGGTGTTTTATTTAGTCTGTGCTTTTTCAAACATTGCATTCCTCTCACTCACTGTTGCTCCATATATTATTTTAATATGAAAGGGCCCCTGTCATTAGTCTTTGTTCACATTTTCCTTTGAGCAATTTCAGAGTGGACTTAAGAAGACGAAGGAACCAAAAAAGTTATTTTTGCTCTGTAGGTTTTAAAACTCCATTCATTACCTGTTGTTTTCTTAAGGTCTGTTTAATGCCTTTTGCTAGCTATAAGTCCCAGAGAGATATTTACAGGTTTGTAATCCCTTCTTTAGGCAAATATTGGGTGGAAGCAACATTTTTAAAATAATCCTGGATTTGACTTGAACTGTGTAGATTTCTGGCTTACTTTAAAATCAGCACCTTTTTGTCACCTACCCTCCAGACTCGCTCTTCAAAAGCCCAGCTTCTATTTCTCATGCCCTATGTGCTCCCCAGGCCCTTATCCCAGAGTTCACTGTCCTCCACATATATCTGTCAGGTGAAAAAAGCTGCAACAGCAGGTTCACATGCTGTTCCAGAAACTGGGAATTTAAATAAACAAAGCCAATTTAAAAATTAATTTGCTTTAAGTAAAATAGGAGGTTCTATTTTTATTGGGTGATGCTTCTATTTTTTAAGAAATACTTTCTTTTAGTGTTTAAAATTTACTGCCAGTTTCAATAAACAGTAGAGCTTTCCAATGTGGAAACCAGTATATTTCATGGAAGTTTTCACTTCTAGCTTTTCTACTCTTTCTTCATGAAGTTGCTATTTAGAAGATAAACAGTTTATTTAATAAACAGTGCTGCTGAAGCCTCAGCCTAATCCCATTGAAGTGACAGGGTTCACATTTCAGGACAGAAATATGTTTAAAAGCAGATGTCTGCTGGTGCAATATTCACCAGGATATCAAGGCAGGCTCACAATGCCACCACAGCCTTGTAAGGTCGTGTTCAGAAATGGGAACCTCTGGATGTAGTGAGATAGTTGTCTGAGTCCAGCTACTCATGGGCAGGTGTCCATACCACAAGGAGCTTGTACATCCAGTTCTCTTCCAATAGCCGCTCTGTGGAAAGTTAAATGATTTCATTTTTGGCGCATTTTGCGAGCTCTGAATTCACCTTACGCATGGGGAGTCATTCCTCCGCATTGTAGGTCTGATGCTGTGCCGATATGGAAGAGTGCCCACATGGTTATTCCAAGGCACTTTGATGGGAAAGCAAGTCTTAATTGCATCTGTGATTGCTTTCAGTCTCTAGGTTATGAAAAATATTTGCAACAGTGCCCCTTGACTTTGTAAATATGGGGTGCATATGTGTTTTGTCTGTGTGTGGCACGAGGGAATAATGATAATTTCATTATGCAGAATAAAGTTTTCTCAAAGCAAACCATTTAGTACTTAATATTCTACCTCCAAAGAACTGCAGTTCATCTAAGGTCTCAGGCGTGATTGTGGTCTACCATGTGTAGCCATGCAGTGGCATGAAGGTGAGAAAGACCTCTCTGCTCCCATTCTCTCCAAAAATGCTTTCCCAGATGTTGCACCCAGACCTGGAGGAGTAAATACACAGTACGGGGTTTCCAAGGACGTTAACTCTTGCAGCCCACTCAGTCCCCGACAGAGGGAACAGGATAGCAACTTGCTACTGAAATGGCCACTACTGCTGCTACCCCGTGTCTTTCGGGAAGTGTATCTGGAGTTACTCACGCCTGCCCTGTCCTTTTCAGAGCAGCCTTCACACAGAAACACTGTCTTTGAGTGTGGAGCATGCTCAAAACTGCAAGTAAGCTTCACAAAAGCCTTTGTTTTAATGTTTTATCCACGTTTTCTTTTTTTCTGCTTTCTTTTTTTCCGTGGCTAAAAAGAAACAAGAGGTAGAGCCTAAACGGTAATGTTTTCAATCTTGACTTTTTGCAAATAAGTTGGTATAAAACTGGGGAAATTTTACAAAAATGTCTTGTTTTGTGGGAAAGGAAAAAGGTCAGATGACACCTGTGTTGGACAAGGAGTTATGTTCTGCTCTTAAGTGTTTTCTCCACACAGGATATGAAATGTTGTGGGTGTCTTGGTCACATTAACTCTAATGATCTTTTCTCTTGTCATATGTATTTTTGTCAGTATTTTTCTTTAGTATCATATATATTTATTCTGCTTTTTGTGGTGATAAAAATAGGTATCTCTTCATTTGACAAGTTTAATTCCATTCACAACTCATTTACTTAAATGAGAGGTGGGTTTTTAAATGCTCTGTTTCTGCAGACAGCCCAGCACACCAAGGCCCCAACCTCTGCTTGGGCCTGACTTCTAGCACAGTGCAAACAACAAATAATCCATTGTGCAAAACCGAGACAAAGCTTATCCCTTGGAGCCTTTCTGTTGTTTTTTGTTTGTTTGTTTATTTCTTTGAGGGTTTGTTTATTGTTTTGTTTGTTATAGGTAGTAGAAGGTTTAACTTTTATACTGAAAAACATCAGTATTGCTTCTGATGAACATGGTGGAGCAATCCCTGGACCATCCAGGAGGAGTGACAGTAGCAGAATCATAGGCAGATGGAAGAGAAGTGTCACTTGTATGGTGTCTTCCTTGCAGTTATAGACCACAGTGAAGGAAAGGTGTTTTATTTGGGGAGGTTGGACTAAAACTCAGGCCTGCAGCATCACAGTTAAAGAGAGAAGAGAGTTGGTGTGCAGGTCTGCTGGCACCCTCTGTGCAGTTGGCCACTGATGGAAGTATGGATCTGTTGTATGACCTTTCCCAAATACCTCTGTGAGTGAAGGTAAAAGGAAAAATCTCAGTCCTCCCCATAGCACTGGGAATTTGATAGTGCCATATATTTGTTGTGGCTGGAGCAAAAGAGAAAACTTCATGCCATGTTCCACTACATATATATATAATATATATATATATGTTAAGTGTATATATATGCACTTAACTGATTTAAATATTTTTATATATACCACATTATGCAGGAAAAAATAATCAGGAAAGGTAACAAAATGCTATTTGTTATCTATTGTTGGGATTTGGTGTGGCTCGTGGATTCAGCTGCAGAGGAAGAGGCCTTTTATGTTTCCAAAAACTTCTATTTTTTTTGGTTTTGCAGGAATTAAACTTATTGTTTTACATCAGCAATGCCCTCAGCAACATACAGAACTAATCCTTGTCCCAGAGCATTATTTCATTTATATCTCACATAGTACTAGATATGTACTGTTTTTGGGCAAAGTATGTGCAGAAGCCCAAAAAGAGAAAATGTGGAAGAGAAGTTTCTTGGATTCCCCCTGTTTGTTTTTCTCCTTGCATGTGGTGACAAAACAGGGCTGAGACTGATGTAATGGGTTTGCCTTCTTAAATTATAGAGAATTGAATTTTGTGAGTCTGGTCACAAAGACTTTTTTTGCTGGGATTCGTTTTAAAATAAAGGCAAACTGAGGCAGCTGTATACCTAGAGGGGCATGTGGACAGTAGAAGGAAGGAGATAAGGTTGCTGAACTGGTACTGGCCTTGCAGAGGGAGTGAGAAGAAGGGCCAGAATGGCAAACAGAACCCAAGCTCAGCAGTGCAGTGATACGAAAAGGTAGTTATGTGTTGTGATGTGGGAAAAGGACTCGCGCCTGAATTATCAGAAGTGGAGCTTGTAAATAATCAGTTCAGGAGCTGCCAGAAGTGTCTTCTGGTTTAGAGTGGAGGTTGTCACTGTATTTTTGAATTGAAGAAATTGCTTGTTCCCAGTTTTCACATGAAGAAGCCATGTCCCTGTGCTTTGCCTAAGTCAGACTGAGAACAAGGAATAAAAAACCTGAATTTCAAGACATGTCACAGGCAGCACAGTATATTCCTGTTCTGCTTGTAGAAATAGTTTTCCCAGACTTGCTCAACTGATCCGAAACTTTAATCTCTTCCCAGAAAGATATTTTATTTGCATATTTTGACAATACTGAAACACAAAAGTCAAATTCTCTATGTTCACCAAAGAGATCTTGTGAATCAGTAACTTGAAAACAGAGATCCCAAATGAAAGACATCTAAATAACTGGTTTGGATTTTTGCATCAAAATGATTGAAAATATTTCAAACTTTTAAAGGGATGAAACTGACATCTAGCAGTTTCGTTACAGAAAGTATGGTGTTCCTAATATGTGAGTCATGGCGTTGCTCTTCACTTTCTCTGCAGTTTTGGGAAGGTTGCTGATGATCGCTGTGTTGGTTTTCCTACCAGCAGAATGGACACAATATTTGTTGCACAGTGCTATTACAAAGGCAGACTTTTATGAAGGACTACATTTTCTAAAAAAAGCTTTATAAGGCATTTTGAAGTTGGAAAGTGCTTTATAAGTGCTTTGATGTTTTTTCATTAAAAAATTATACTCAGAAAAATATCACACAAAATGTAAGAGTTGTCATTTTTCCCTTTCCCCTGTGTTTAAAAGCTAAGCTGCCCTCTTCCTCTGGGAGTGCCTGGGGATGCTCATTATCAGGTAGTGGTTTTGCTGTAAAAAGATTCTTTTCTGCCTGAAATTGCTTATTTTTAGTAGAAATGCCAAATCTAGTTAGACATCGTTTGTGGTTTTCAATTCATGATTTCCCCTTTCAGAGTCCTATCAGTATGGGTGCAGCATGAGTGTCCCATATGTTTCAGAATGATTCTGGTGTTTACGTGGGAGCTGAAACCAGCTGACATAAATACTACACCTTATGTATATTGCATAATATCTTGTAACAGAAACCAAACGAGGAATCACCAGGAGATGTCCTCAACCCTGCAAAGCTACAAATCTGTTGACTTTGACTAGAAAATTTAACATTATCAAACATAGGCAGAGGTATGCTTGCTGGATTATTTGTTTTCTTTTGACTTTGTGCTAAATCCTTAGGACCTCCCTCTGTTTTTATGTGGGGAATACTCCTCCAAGTGTAATGTCAGTTAGAAACTGAGTGTATAAAGATGTGGCTGTAGATAACAGGGCTGGGCAGGTGCCTCCTATTAAACTGTGCAAGTTTGACTCAAACCTATTGTATTTTGTGAATGGAGTGAGGGATGGCATCTCCCCTATGCTCCCACCCTCCCAGTCTGAAAATACTACACAGAAAAATAAACTAAGTTCCATTTCCAAGTGTTTTTCTAAGTTCGGCCTTCTCAAAAGTAGAATTTCAGCACATGGCTCTTCCACTGGGTGATGAAAGTTTAAATACAGAAAAATCTGACTAGATGGCTAAGCCTGTACCCCTGAACAGTCCCTTATGTTTATTTTCTGGTTAACTCTTACTTGGAATAAAAATGTTACCAGTGTTTCAAAATGCTGAGAACCATAGCAGGCAGAGGCTACAGAGAAGTGACTCCAAATAACTTGGAGTCATGCAGACAATTCCATGTGCAGAAAAATTGTATAAATGGGAATGTCTGAAGAGGACACAAATAAGAAGGGGCATGGCACTCACGTGTTATACCAGAGAGAGGTGAGTTTACATCAGATAAAGAAATCAGTTTAGAACTTGATCACTGGAATGTTTTCTGTCCTGGTAGTAGACCATGTTACCTCATTGTTACTTAATGACATGGTTGCCAAAAGCCTGCTAAACTGATGAATAAATTAAGCTTAAATAATACACAAATGAAAGGATCTGCAAGTGCACAAGGAGTACATAGGGCATCTGCAGTTGCAGCAAATAAAGTTCCTTGCCTAGGGAACATAAGCCTGTCTCTGTTTCCTGGAGCTCCAGAGCAGTTTCCCTGCTGGCAGAATAACCCATAACTATTTAAATGGTGTTTTTGTGGTGCCTGTCTTTGAAGTATCTGTGATCAAATACCACGATACCAGCTAGTTGATGGGCAGAGAGTAACTGCCGAATAACATACTGCATGGGAAATTCTACTCAGGGTAGAACAGACCCTGGTCCCTTTGTTAACATTGCATGGTCTCCTGCTGGTACCTACATAGGGCTTTTTTTTTAAGGAGTATGTGAATGTCATCAGGTTGTAAAGTAAAAGTTTGAGAGAGGTTTATTTCCTTGGGTGAGTGATAAGAGTACATGAATAAGGATATGGAAAGACAGCTGTTGGGCTGGGGGGAGGGTGAAAATTTTGGAAGGAATGGCTGAACAGTGGTCATTATTCAGCACTTAATTCATTATTTGCTTGAGTTCAGGGAGATTTACTGAGTAACCATTGTAACTATGTTCTTAAATGCTTAAGTGAGAGGAGTCATAGTAGGGTAGGAAAAATAATATGGTAAAAGTAATTAAACTAATTTGGATTGTGGCATCTGGACTACAAAAGGCAAGGTTTTGGAGGGCTTTTAGAAATAGATGTTTTGTTAATAGAAGATTAAAAAAATGACTAGTTCCATTTAGGGCATTTAGTCATACCTTTAAAACCTCATAATTAACTTCCCCAAACAATAGAAAATACTAATTTTCTACAGGGAACTGTCTAGAAGAATGTTTTCATGCTCTAGGATCCCATTTGATCCATGTAAATGCCCATCATGGCATACTGTTCACTATCCATATATTGCAAAACAAAGCTGTGGAATAGCATCAGAATAAAATTTCTCTGTGTTTTGGGATCTTTTTGTCAGATTTTGGGACAAAACAATAGAGTTGTCAAAGACAGGTGCAAAAGTAGTCAGCTCCTGTGAAAATGTTCACAGCTTCAGGCATTTATTTTTAAAT
Source organism: Athene noctua (assembly GCF_965140245.1). Lineage (NCBI taxonomy): Eukaryota > Metazoa > Chordata > Aves > Strigiformes > Strigidae > Athene > Athene noctua. The sequence goes on from NC_134037.1 coordinate 220,159,392, forward strand.
GGGTAACTTCTTCAAGTCTAAAACTTTACAGATTCAGAAGACTGAACTAATTAGTAAGGTTTTCTCTTTTCCTAGTTTTCTTTTTTTTTTGCTTGTGATAATTGCTGCAGGTTCCTAGTCTCTGTCTGCAGCTCTCTTTGCTACCATTTTCCAAAACCCATCCACTGTTTTGTCTTCTCCTTCATTCCTGTGTTTCCACTACACTGGGCAAGACTCACACCACCTGATTTTGCTCCTTAGAGCTGAACGAGAATTTGAGTGTCTGCGTGCATGACAGTAACCTGAAACCCTGCTCTGGTGGCTGATGAGCCATCGAAGGAGCCAGAACATGCCCACACTTTGAACCTGAGAGTTTCTTAGACACTTAAACTCAAGGGCTTGCACAAAGGCAGAAGTGTCTGAGTCAAAATGGTTGCATATTTGACTTAAACTCCACTGCAATCCAGTCTTGAAATGGTGAGATATATATAAGCACTGGGGCTAGTTTCTTCCAATTAGCAAACTAGTTTTTTCCACCTCCTCACTCACTGCTTTCTGTGTTGCCCTGCTCAGGTCCAACTTCCCTCTGTTGATTGTACTGAGAATTTCAGCTATGAGTGCTCAAACTCTTCAGCCAAAGCTAGTGTGTGACTCCTGACACCAGCTTCCCATCCTCTAGCAATTCTGCTCCTGTTGGTCCTTTCTTCATCCTTCAAACTCCTGAATCTTCTGGTTTTCACAAACTCAGTGGCCAGTCTTCGTGTCTGGGATGTTACCAAAACAAAATAGTAAAATACTGCCTATGAAGAACATTTCTTTTCTAGCACCTACCAATCCACAGATAATGTAGGTGTTTAACAGAAAAGTACTATTACTATTCTTCCCCTAAAAATTAGGTATGCATAAAACGTTGTTGATTAATCTTAAAGAAAAATCGTATCTTCCACAGTTTTCTTTACAGTGGCTTTTTTAAGGTGCATATGAGTGAATGTCTTCCGAGTAATGCTACTTTGGCCTGTTTTTTTCCTTCTTATGCTATACGCATATATTTAATTGAAAATAATGAAAGGTCTTCTTAGGTTGAGCTTGTAAGAATGATTTTCTTTCAGTGGTTTAAATAGCTTGAGAGGAATGTGGTTAGTCCTGTCCCATTCACATAGCTCTGTAGGGGCTGGGTAAACAGGACTCATTGAGGAGGGAGGCTAGAAAGAACACCTGGGAACTCCAGCTGAGTGACCTGCACTCAAGTCCTTCCATCAGATGGCTTTCCTTTCTTAGCCAAAGTGATACTGTTTTAATGGACGAACAACCTATTTCTTGTATTTCTCTTGTCACAACCATCCCTTCCTGCATCGGGTCCTCCATTTCTCTTCTACCTAGAAGATCTGGGATTTTGTGTACCAGAGGCTATTGCAGCAGAAGGATCTTGTGGTAGGAGGTACTTAGAATTTCAGATGCTTTTAAATAAGTACCTAAAGTCTAAGAAATAACCCCACTCTTTGCTTTCAAATCTCTGTGATCAAAGAAACCAACCAGGGCAGTATCCAGTCTAAACAAAATGAGAGTTTAAAAGTACATTGAGGATGGACAGGGCAAGTGCTCCACTTGGAAACTGTTGATGCAGTGTGATGAGACCGTTAAAATAGTCCTGCCAAGTTGAATGGGGGTACTTGTACAGTGCTTCGCACCAACTGTCTGTGGCAAGGATACGTATGCAAGACAGTTCAGTGAGCACATTTTGCAGCGCTGTGTCATTGGCAAGAGCATGCAACCCACCATCTGCCGTGTAACTCATGCCCCTCCAACTCGCAGCAGCTGCTGGATTCCAGGGGCCTAATGCTGCGGCCACCCAGGGGCAGTGAACACTGTTTGGTGCTTTGTTCTTGGCTGAGGACTATAAAATTGTCTAGGCTAAGTTACTGCTGGTGCAGCCATGGGCTGTGGTCACCTCAGAGCCTGGATTGTTGCGTTCTCCTCGCACCAACTGTTTCCCACCCCCATCTGACATCAAAACTGCAGCACAACCCAGATGGTGCACAGAAGGTACCAACCCAAGGAGCTCAAATGTTGCTGACAACCCTGCTGACATGCCAGTACAGCGTCCGATTTCCTTACAGAGGCACCCATGGCCATTTCAGCTGGAGTTTCAGGGCTGCTTGAACTTTGTGATGATATTCTTACTCGGGAATTTCTTTTGAAATTGAGGGCTCTCAGCAAAGCATTTATTGGCTTTTGAAGAGATGCATGGAGGGAAGTGCTGCCTACGACAAAGCAACTGTTGCGTCACTGGTTCATGTAATTGAAATAGTTTCCTGCAAGCTGCTTGCGATTCATAAGAGATAATAAATAACTGAGGAATGATTGTGCCTGATGAAGGAAACAGTTGTTGCAGAGATGCTCTTTTGTTGTCCTGGTTGTGATTAGCTGGTTTTGGGAGGGGAGGTAAAAAAATCATTTTTGACACACCAACAGCAGATACATACAGACCTCACACGGTTTCCCTTCCTCAGTTCTGATGCATGCTCAACCGTGGGATCAAGGTAATTGCCAAGAGCATTTCACATGTAGACTTTGAGGGCTGGTGGTAGAAATCACAAATAAGTATAGCCTACAAATATGGCAAAAATGGGATTTTAGAACAATTTGCTTTATGAAAGCACAAAATTTGTTGTATTAGTCTTCTTCTCTGACACGATACGACACAGAATGTGGGGCATGCATCACGCTTACCTTTAAATGAAAAGCAGAGGGGGCGATTTTCCCAAAATCTATGTTTAGCCCATGTCTAATCTCATTGAAGTAAGCAGGTATTTATCAACAGTGTTGTGCAAGTCCCTTGGGTGAGTACACTTCAAAATTGTACACTGTTCCTGGTAACATCTTGCATGCAAAATTAATTATACTGAAAGTAAGTCAAACAAACAAAGACGGCATTTTGCAGAGTCAATTTTTGTGTTTAATTGGGAAATTGTAGTTCATTTTTACCAGCTTGCTAAGAAATGTCCTGCAGTGTTGTTTACACAAATAATTAGAAACCTTCATAAACTTCATAAAAATAATTGGAAGTCTGTGGCAGCCTGTGATAAAATCCTGAAATGTCAGGTAATTGGCCATTTTGGGAGAAGGTGTACCCTGACAAGATGAGGGTAGCAAATTCATATGGCAATCATGAGAATAATTACACAGCCCTTTGTCCTGATGTTAATCCGCATCACCCCTGCAAGCTAGGATCTATATTGTTGCCTTAATCCTGTTGATTTTCTTAGTCATGTGAATGCCACAGGAATTATAAATCTCAAGGCCCTTTCCTTATATTCAGCAGATTCGGTGCCTCATAATTGTGTACTCTGGCCTAAAGCAACCCCTAGGCAGTGGGTGTTCATGGGAATTGTGCAGAGGGGGTTGTGGGGATTAAGAGCAACAAGGGGAAAGTCACCACCTGTTTTCCCCCCCTCCCCTCTTTCTTTTGTCTCTCCCAGGAGAAAAACCCTACAAATGTACCTGGGAAGGCTGCACCTGGAAGTTTGCTCGCTCCGACGAACTGACGAGGCATTACCGCAAGCACACGGGAGTGAAGCCATTCAAGTGTGCAGACTGTGACCGCAGCTTTTCCCGCTCAGATCACTTGGCGCTCCACCGCCGCAGGCACATGCTGGTTTGAGAAACGCTACCTGTTCCAGCCAAGTTTAAGAGCTGGGTCTCTTAACTACCCGGAGTGAATTCAGCAGGGCTGAATCCCCCTCTACAGTGTTAACAGGCAGGGCTTTCCCTGATGTCCATAACAAAAAATAGTAACAGAAATTTAAAAAAAAAAAAAAAAAGCAGGAAAAGAAGTGCCACTCTTCTCCTCGCCATCCGAAGTTAACTCCGTCTGCCCCTCAGCATGGCTACCCCCTGAAAGTGTCATCACAATCACCTGAGAAACAGCAGCCGAAATGCTACAGGAATGGGCATTATTTTACATGCTGCGTCCTTTGACAAAAAAGTGTTTATAGCTTGTATGTTTTCTTAGCTGTCGGACATTTTGTTCCTGAAAAATCACTGCTGATTGGAGGATTAGATACCACAAACCGATGATGATGATGATGATGATGATGATGATGATGATGATGATGATGATAATGAGAGCAAGACCGCTAGACCTTTTTTATCCCATCTTTTCCCCTTGTTTTGAATACCATCTGGCCAGTGTCAGCATTACGCCCAAGCTGTGCTACAGACAAGCTGAGTGTGAGTAGGCAAGAAGGTTCTGCTGGAGAGGTCACGCTGTCGGAGCTGAAGGATCGCTTGAGCAGACTTTTGCAATAATGATGGTGGCATTTTAATATTGTACCACAATTTGTCATTATGTCCTAGAGGACACCAGCCATTTAACCTTTTTCTTTTATCTTTTTTTTTCCCTTTCTTTTCTTTTGTTGTTGTTGTTGTTGTTGAAGTCTGTAAAATAAACAAGGGGCAGCAGCATCTCTGCTGAAAGTACAATATTAAGTATCTGTATTTTACCATGGACTTATTTAGAACCGTTTTCTGATTTGTATAGAAAGAACCCATCTAAAAACTACTATCCCATTCTCAATGTGCAGTTTTCTTTCATGCAGGTATCCTCTTCCCAACGACCATTATTTGAACACAAGTCAGATCTTATACTTGCTGGTACCAAGGTTAGTGCTATAGCCATTCATGAAATGGGATTGAATGTACCAACAAAACAAAACAGAGAAGAAATGGCTGCATCTCTTGCAGAGAAAAAGCAATAATGAGTAAAATGGTTCTCAAGACAATAATTTACTCCACATGAACAGAAGGGGGGGATATGCAGAAATAACACATAAGACCATTTGAGTTAATCTTTCTGATGGTTTCACTGACCTGCTAGGTATTGCAATTAAGTACTTTCATTTCCTTCAACATAATACTTGTGTCTGGAAAGCAAGAAAGATAAAGGAAAGAGCTGACTGTTGAGGAGTCAGTGGATGAACTGTAGGAAGTAGGAAGGAGAAATGTTTCTGCAGTGGTGCTCTGCAAGACATTAGGTTTCTCCCTGGGAGTTAGGGAATAAGATTTTGCCAGCTGTCTAGTATGATATAAATGGCCCTTTATATGGGTACCAGTGGCCGCCTCTGCTGGGATTTTCAATCCAAGCCTTTTCAGATTAAATAAAAGGAAATTCTTGATCATTCCCATACAGCCCTATAATTGTGAACCAATTTGTATTAATTGAATTATGTAGGAGAGAGAGAAACTCTTACTCATCAGTTGTTCATGCAAACAGAGTAGTGTTTTTCTGTTTTCTTTCCTCACAAGGATCTGCCTATTCAGCTAAATTTGACAAAGAGGAGGCTTGGCAAGACTTTTTAAGTGTTGAGATTTTTATAGTTTAAAGATGAAAGATGTATCCATAAAGGTCTTTTGCAATTCATTTAATTATGAATGTTTGGTTCCAGGAATTGCACAGATTAAACTTGTGATGCCACTTGTTCGTTTTTAAATGTTTGACCAGTCTGAATTGATTCTGATTCCTAAAGTAACCGTAGTAATGTTGAGGGGATTCTGAAAGCAAGGTAATCTTTAGAAAATCTAGCACAAAGTACCCATACAGATACTGAAAGCAATTACAGTTAATTGAGGATTAATATGACTGGGATAATACTTTATAACAGCCTTCACAGGCCCCAGAGTTTGATTGTCTTTAAATATGTTCTTAATATTCCCCAGTACCAGATAGTTTTTATCAGCTCTCTGGAAGAACTTCAATATTGTTAAAGCTCAGGCTCCCCTCTGCCAAGCGGTCAGCAGAGAAACTGAAGCAAAGTATTTGCAGCCATTGTGGGAAAAATGCCTCTTATCAATTCCCATTGACCAAGTTGGTAATCAACTTCCACCAAATTTGGCAACATTTTAGTATCCATCTCTAAATCAGGAACGAGGCAGTGATGCTAAGTGTCTGTGCAAAGCATCAAAAGGCTGCAGCCATTCAGGGCTTCTGGATAGGCCATGAGGCATTGTGGGGCAGCAGAACTGAGTCTTTTTATCATCAGTGTTACTGCTATTGGTTTAAAGAAGTGGTTGTCGGTGTTGTGCATGAGATGGTTCATGGATTACATCTGAGGCCTGTCTTTTACATACTTCAACATCATCCTCATTAATGGATCTGTCATTCTTAGCATTTACAGGGAAAGAATTCAGGTCAGGTAGAAGTCAACTGATAAAATTATTTTCCTGCCCAAGAACATTTTAGACTAATTACTTGAATAGCAGTAATTCAGTTGAAGAACCGATGACATACATAATTCCTTTCAGAATCTCTGATATTTTTCTCACACAGAAAATTAAGTTTATTTGACCAGAAACTCTTAAGGATGTTCTGTTAGTATATGAGAGGAGCAGTGAGAGAGATTGTCTCTGACGTTATTCACAAAGGCAGGGTATAACTGGGAGAGACCAGTGTCTGCTTCAGGCTTCCCCTGTAGTCAGTGAAGAGAGAAAAACTCCAAGAGAAATTGAGAGGCTTCACACTTCAGCATTCAGCTCTAAACTTCCCCAAGGAGGAACATATGTATCACAGACCCTGGAGAGGCTCATCTCCCAAGGCCAAGGTTGATCTGTGTGAATCCCTTGTCTTTCAGCTGGTTGCCCATTCCTTTATGCATAGGAAACACTGCAACAGAAAAAGGGTCTGGTTTATTCAAGGAACCCCAAAGTGATACAGGGTTAAAGCAGCACTCACACCAAGGGACACAGGCACTGAGCGTGTGAATGGTAACAGAATGAAGCCACAAGAGAAAGGAGTGTACGCTAGATTTTCTTATTTCACAGGCGGGAAGTATATGCTCAACCTTTCCAGGACATGTGTAAGGGGTTTTTGTGCTGCTGTTACCTCTAGACAACTCACAACCGGTGGTAATACACCACTGGATTTCAAGTACCCAGTATTGTTCTTGGCAAATTTCTTACTCCTACCAGCACCCACAGGCTTTGACTCCAAATACTCTGTGAGGTTGTTTTCTGGTTTGTTGTCCCCTTCAGAAGTATTTTAAGAGAAGTTACTCTGTGGGAGGGGGTGTTTGGATGTGGAGCTGATGTCCACCAGATTCTCAGGGTGTCCTTCCCTCAGTGGCTGTGGTTCAGACCCACCAAACTTCTGTGCTTGTGCAAAAACCGAGGGCGATTGCTCCAGAGTAGTTTCCTCAGAAACCCTGATATCCCACCGCAGGTCCATGACATTTCATAACCATGGTGAAGGCTTACATCATATTTAGCATGCAGAAATATCAGATCTCGTCTTGACACAACACAGTAAATCCATCTTAATTGAGCAGTTAAGAGGGACAAATATACAGTGTGACATTCTTTCAGAAAGATAGAGATCTATGCTTTTAATTGTGACTAAAGAATGGGTAATATCCACCATACCCACTACAGAAACTGTGCCCTTGCCAGATTTCATATGTTTTCGTGTCAGGTTTCATACATTTTCAGAATGATTCAATGGATTTGTCAGGAAATCTCAGTAGCCAGCATTATAGGAAAACTTAACAAGCAAGCAGCTTTGATACAGAACTTTTTAAATTTTAAATTGTCATTATTTTTTGAGCACCTGTTTTATTCAGCACTGTAAAATTGGCTCATTGCAACAGCAGTTTATACTTGGGGACGAAGATGCAGTATTCCTTATTCTCTATCATGCTTACACAATTAATTAAATAGATTTAGACTGACATGTATATATGATTATTTGCTGGAATAATGTATAACAAAATTAACAGTGTTGAAAATTACATCAGTGATGTTGATGTCTGGGGTAAACTCACAGTGCAGAGCATGGACAAATAGCTGGACAACCTTTCTCCCCTTTAATAATGGGAATAACAGTGATCATAAGTCTCGTTTTCCATTAGCCACATTGAAAATGTATTCTAGTTGCCATTTATAAATTTTATCTTCTGATAATAAATGCTGTTTAATGGAAAAAATCTCTTTCTCCTTTATTGAAGGTGGGTACCTCAGAGTAAGTTTCACTATTAATATCCCGCTTATTTTTTAGTTTGTACTTTGGTTTGGAGGGGTCAGTGTGTCAAGACTGCATCTTCCTCAGCAGAAAAGTCTGAAGTTCAGTAAATCGGCCCTACTCCCGCATACTCATCCATACACTTGTACGTATAAATCCCAGCACTTCCATGGGCCTCCACCCATGTGCAGGTAATAAGTGGGGGTTTTTTTTAAAAAAAAAAGGAAGAAGAATTGGGAAAGCACTGAAAAAAATTAACTACCTTCTTAAGAAACCAGCTCATGTTATTGTATTATGCCTTTGCCTGTGATTTATAACTGGAGAAGTGCACAAAGAAATCTAAAGATTGTTATATTTTCACAGTTCCTCTATAGCAGAACAGTTTCTGTGTAATGTATGCTTATGAAGTCATGCCCACTGGTACCTTGAAAAGGCTTAAATTCTGATCAATTTCCATGGTAAATAAGGTTTTAGTACAAAAATGTAATTATAAGGATACTGCATCTTTAGAAATCAAAATACCTTGAAAGTATTTTACTATACATGTAACAGTTTAAATATTCCACAATATATGTGATAGTTGAAAAGTATTTTCAAACTCACAATTTTACATGGAGTGTAAATAGGTTAAATAAAGTACATTTTTAAAAATCCTTCAGTTTTCATCCGAAAAACTGGTAAGATAATGCCTTGCAAAGCTTAAACACAATATGTAATAAATTGTTCTGTTTTGTCAGAGTATGTTTTCTCTGCAAAATGGAGTGGCCACTTCTTTGCTGTTTCGCAGATGGCATGCGATATAGTGAAGTCATACTGAGTCCTTCCGTGTCGAATAAGTCAACACTCAGAATGCCTTTGAATAAAGGAAAAAAACCCACTTAATTGAAATGAAAACCATATGAAAGGTTTTGGGTTTTTTGTGGGCTTTTTTCCTTCTGGCATTTTACAGTGAACTGAAGATACAGTAATGGTAAACTCTCATTTGATTTTATTTCTTCTTGTATTTCCCTGACTACAGTGCATCTTAACCAAAGGTTGCACAGCTGAAATAGGCAGCTGCACGTTACTGATTCCAGGGGAGTTCAGTCTTCTAGGGGCAGTAGCATGTCAACAAAATCAATTGTAGCAGGACAGTTGTGACATTTAAAATGCACATACACTTCAGCAAGATAGCCTAAAATCTATTTTAAAAGGTGTAACAGAAACTGAAAGTGCCTGTAATTAGAACTGATGGGATGTTCCTATACTTTTACACAGCAATAACTTACGGGATTCTGTTAACAATAAGGTGAAAATGAAATTTTACTCGGAGAACAATAATGCAGCACAGAAGCAAACACAAAGTGCCATTTGTATTTTCACATGTTGAGATACTGTGTTAGAGGTTTTAGTTATTTTCTCAGATAACATCTGTCATACACTTGTAAGAAGAAAGTGAATCTTAGTTTACAAATGACTCATATCCATACTGATTCTCAGTAGATGTGAATGGAGGTTATCGTCAAGCAGTGTTTTAGGGGATTTCTTCCTAATTTATGTCTGATGTGCCCATGTATCCAGGGTATTCTCTAGCGAAATAATCCAAAAACCAGCAATAAGCCCAATGAAACTTTTTTAGGGTTTAGGGTAGAATGGGGATTCACCTGAATCCTCTGCAACAAACTCTGAAAACTCAGAGTTCACTTCATGTCTCCTTTCTATTCATTGTGTAATGCTCATAGTATTTATCATCTTAGAATTGGTTGACTTCAGAAGTGGACAAAATATATCACTTTTCTTTCTTTTGGGGACAAATGATTGAAAAATTAGGGACTGTCAGTCTAGAGACTATTTGAATAGCAAACAAGAAGTTGATATTCCTAAAATGGAGTAAGGAGATTTTTATATTGAGTGCCCTAAGCGTTTGCATCAATAGACTAATTGATCTTACAAGAAAATGGCCAGCTGTGACTCTCCCACTCTTTTTTCTCAATTATTTTTTTTTTTTTAATCTGGTAGGTTTCTGTTACAACAACAAAAAAAAAACCCCCCAAAAAAACCAACACCAAACCCAACTGCTGCTAATGGATTCTTAAAAGCAGTGTAATGCCATCCCTCATGCTTATTCTGTTTCTAAAAATGAATTTATTGGAGATTAAAATATAACTGGTTGTCCTAATACCTTTGCCGAAGAAGATTGCTTTCCATCCTCTAAATTTGTACCTGTCATATATTCGGGCAGAATTCTGTATTTGAAAAATTATGCATTTTGCCTAGACTTTTGTGGCTATCAGTGGGTTGCTGCTGGAGTGGGAGGATGGGAGTTCAGTTTTTATTCACTGAGGCAGGATTAGGTGTGCACGAAGATGCTCATATAGAGAAGAAAGTGCAGGTGCAAGAAAAAAAAAAAAAAAAAGCACATGTACTTGCATGTAAAAACTAGACATTTATGCACATCAGTTAATTATGTGAGAAGACCACTACTTTTAGCAACAACTTACTTTTAAATGTTAGCCACTGATGCAAATAATCCTATCAGAACATGCATATACTTATTCTGTCATCCTGAGCCTAGTCTCCAGATATTAAGCACATATGAAGTAACACAATTCATGCTGGGGATTTTAGGAGGACACCAGGGAATGTGTCATCAGAAGGACAAAGGAAACATTAGTTTCTTACATTGTACCTGAGCTGTTGCTGGAGAGGAGGGTTTGGTTCTTTGTTCTGGAGCAGCAACACTGCAAGGAGGCACCCTTAGAAACTTGCAGTGTTGGGAGGTTTGGCTGAATCCAGCCCTACCTGTGTTGTTTTTTGCAAAGGAAAGGGCACCTTGTCTTCACCATCCCATAATGAGCCAGGCTTTTTTTCCTTCATTCTGAAAAATAAACACGGAGTTGTTTTTTTCTCAGTTTTATTGATTTGCCAGCATACTTTTATAGCAGCTTGTGCTTATTGACTTCAAATTATGAAATAAACTGAGTGGCCCTTGTAGCAATTTTTAGATTGTTCAGTACAGAATTGTTCAGTTCTCCAAATAAGCAAAACTGGGCATGTGAATTTTAGCCGTTATGAAAATAAGAATAGAAAAAATTATCTGAGATCCTATTGTCCCTGTGTGTGACCGGAAACATCTTCCCCAGTTCAGTTTCAAAGGTTTACGTGAGCCAAGATACTGTCAGTTAGAGAAGCAGAGGTGAATGGTGGTTCACACTTTGACTTGCTAAACCTTGCTCCGTGTTGTGACCTCTGCATTTAAGAAACAATAGTTCAGTGTCTGGTAGGGGACCACAGGTGATGCCTTTGATGAACTATGAACTATAGAAAAAGATTCAAATGCTGCTTTTCTCCCTGCCCCTGCCTTTCTAGATGTAATGAGCTTCTTTGGAAAGACAGTTTGAGACATAATCTTCAGTGCTGAACTAACCTCTTTCACAATTCAGTGTTCATGTCATTTCTGGTTTCAAACTATTTTTCACTGCTACATTTGCATCTTATTTTTCATAAAAAATCCCCACAGCTTCTTTCTTTCCATATCATCCTATACATTGCTTCCTTGGTAATGTAAGTTCTCCACCTACACTCTTGACCTGCTCTCTGTCCCTAAAAAGTTATTACGTCCCATTTGCGCTTGCAATAGAATATACACAAGGATAGTAATGAATTACTTAAGTTTCATGCACCATCAGCCTTAAGACCTTCAACCCACACACAGAGACACACACATTAATACACTTAAAGTGAAAGAGAGATTTGGACACTGCTATCAACATGTGGGGTCAAAAATACCATTAAATTGGAAAGTCCTTTCAGCTGTGTTTAGGAAGAAACAACAATAATGAAAAATCATTCTTGGCCAAGTCACTTGTGGGAGAAGCAAATTCCCCTATGGCATTAGTTGAATGAAATCCTAAGGATGGGGTTGCATTTTGCCCCAAATTCTTCCTTCTAATCAGGTCATTATCGTTGTATGTACCAATGAGCGTTCATTTGATCCTCCTGTGTAAAAATACAAAAACATCCCTTAGTTTACAAAGTGATTAATTTGGGACTGAAGCTTCACAGCAATGGAATTAGTATGTACAGCACCTCAAACTTTTTCCTAGATAAGATGCAAAAGGGAGGGTCATTATCGGTAACCCCATAGAGATAATAGTGTCAATAGAGGTCCTACACTTAAAAGGAATAAAAATACCAGCGCTAGCAAGCAAACATATTAGTTTCTTATGTCTTTCTTTTGCCTTCTTTTCAAAAGTTTTTCAATGCAAAAATTACTTTTCTTCAAAAATAAAAGTAAATATCTGAAGATCTGATTTCCCAATAGTTTCCTCTGCATTTATATACTATGTAGTGTTTAGGCAACACCTATGTTATAAGTTTATTAATATTATGTAAGTGTTGTTCTTGTATTTATGTATAGTGTATGTATTGTAAATATACTCAGAGCTTTTTTTCCTCTTACTGTAAAATGGTGATTTTTGCCCTATGATAATGTAAAGGGAGTCCCCTAATGAAATTCTGTCAGAGGATGATTATTCCACTCTATTCTCAAAGATTTAAATGAACAAGTGTTATCGTTTTTAATGGTGTCTCAGACATATTTTGTTGGTGCATTGCTTTTCTGTATTCAACTTTCCTATGAATTGAGCTGTGAATTGAAATAGAGTTTAAACCTTTAAATGTATGCATTTGTATAATTATCTGAATGGAGGCATGAAGGTTAAATAAAGCATTTTGTATGGAACAAAACCCCTAATTATTACTGTGGATGACTCAAACCTTCTGGAATACCCAGTTATTAACTTTTTAAAATTAAACCTTTGTTAAAAAATCTTTCCTATAAACATATAGTGATTTTTTTAATTGAATGTTTGCTCAAGAAACGGATTTTACTTGCTTTTCTGATTTTTTAAAAGCCATCATATAGAGTAGACATTCTCTCTCCTTTCACAGTGTTTGTGCATCTGTGGCAAAGCTGGAACAAATAAAATAGCACTCAGCAGTATAAACAAAAATGTCCTGGGATTATATAAAAATATTTTGCATTACTATATAATCTGAGTTCCCTAAGTACTTTAAAATGGACTTGTGTGTCTGTCTCTCTCTGCTTCTTTCCCTCTCCTTTCCCTGTTTGTCAGGAAGCTGGCAGGGTTAACGTACAGCATGCCTAAGGTACCCATGCAGCCAAGAAGTGCCCGTGAAGTAAGGGAACAGCTACTGAAGGAGGATGATGGCAACACACGAAACACTGGCTTCATACTTAGTTGAAGAGGGTTGCTATTTGCGATTGCTTCTAGGGACATTTCAAGACCTGTGGACTTCTCCCTCATGTCTGACCGTTCCACAAAGAAGCTTCATTCATGTTTAAGCCAGTCTAGGACAACTGTGGATACCAAGTCTGAGGCTTGGAACTGCATTTTGCCCTTACTGGGGAAATTTCTCCTTAAATGTGAATATTCCCTTTCCTTTGCATTTCCATCTTCTTGCTTCTAACCAGTATGATCATTTATCTAATAAAATTCGTAATGTTACATGGTTACAGGCAGAGAAACAAGTAAACAAAGTGATTTATTTAGAGACCTCTGAGCCTTACCAAGAGATTTGTCTAAACTAAAGCCATGCTGGGACAGATCTTGAATCTCGCAAACTGCTGATGAATTTAAAATTCAGATAGTCCTACTGGCCCTTCCAAAGCACTTTTGCTTTTTACACAATAAGATGTTTGTTCTTCCTCAGTGTTCTTCGTGTGTTTAATATTGGTTTTTCTCCCAACAGTGCCATAAGTATAAAACGCATCACTGCCTGTTTAGTCTGACTTCTCCAGCAAACGCCCACACTGTCCACTGCCCTGATCCATGGCCTGTTCCTGAAAAGTTATTTCTTCCACTTGCACAAACAACAGCTCGATTGTCATCTAATCCCTCCCCCACTTTTTTTTTTCCTTTGTTTTTGAACAGTCTGTTTGGAGTGAAAAGTTGTTGCGTGGTGTTTCGTACACTGTGCAGGGCACGTTTGGCTCCCTGCAACCATGATGAGGAGCAGCCACTCGTAACCACCTTCAACTCTGCACGTTGAGTTGCTGGATCACATAAGCATGGTCCCCTCTCTGTGTGCAGAAAACAATCACATTGGCACTGTCCTTGAACCTGGGGAGCCTGCCCGCCTTCCGGACGGAGCTCTGGCAGTGCAGACTTTCACCTGTGGGTTTACGATGCTATTCCTCCTTGCCAGCCTGCAATAGGGAAGCACAACTGTACAGGAGCTTTGGCTGGAATACCTGCTTGCTGTACTCCAGTCGGCTGCACTGTGACCTAATGGCACGAGGTTTTGGCTGGGAGTTGAAAGGTCCAGTCTAGGGGAGCCAGATTTTGGTGGTTGCTGAGTATTTGTCCTTTCCAAAAAGGAACCAGCATTGTGGGGCAGACTGCTCCTGGACATAATCAGTCTCTTCAGCAATGCCTGTGGTGCACACTGTGAAAATGTGTCCCTTACCAACCCTCCCATCCTTGCAGATTAAGCAAAGTTATACCCTTTTAACAGACAAAGAGCCAAAGTCGATTGACTGAAGCTGGAGTGACTCAGTAGTTGAGCAAGAAATAGCAGAATTACAGAATGGTTGAGGTTGGAAGGGACCTCTGGAGGTCCAACCTGCTCAAGCAGGGCCACCTAGGGCCTGTTACCCAGGACGATGTCCAGACCACTTTTGAATATCTCCAAGGATGGAGACTGAACAGGCTCTCTGGGCAACCTGTGCTAGACTTCAGTCACCCCCACAGTAAAAAGTGTTTCCTGATGTTCAGAGTAGTACCTGACTGTTTCAGGTCCTCACTGTCTCACTTCAGCCATTAGGCAGAATGGTGTCCCTGGTTTTTTTGACCCAGTCCATAACTGGCCACGTTTTTTTTACCCATCGGTATTTTCCCTGTGAGGCCCCGAATAGCAGCAGTAGCCACTACCCTTCCTGTTGAAGCATACTAACGAAGGCATTTACTGCCTCACTTATTTGTCTTACCAAAAATATATAGCCCATAATAACTAGGGCTGCCACTTACAGAGGAATGAATAACCAGATTTAGCCAGTAAGCTCAAACATGTCAATATATTTTATCCTTCATGTTTTTGTTTATATCTTTGCACAACCTCGTTCACAGGTGTACTGTGCCCTTTCCTGGTTATCTTTCTCATTTGCTGGAGATACTGATCTCCTTGTAAAATATTTCAAATAAATCCTTTTTTTTCTAGGGTGTCTTTCTCTACACCTATATTTTTTGGCCCGCATAGAATATTAACAGGCAGAAACTAACAGTAAAGTCCAGAAATTACTACAAAAGCAAACAGTGAAACCAAGACACTTGCAAAGATCTATAAATCTCTGCTGAGTTCAGGTTGCTGTTTAATCTTTATATACAGGTACATCTCAAGGTTATCTGCTCCTGAGGGGTTCATTGGAGGCTTTTGTGATTTGTCATCTGCTCAGCTCCTTATCAGCTGAAGGTATTTCCCCTTGTAACATTTATTATGGGCTCCCCTCTGTGTTTCTTACTAATGCGATGCCGTGAAGAGGCTCTGGTATGCAGTCTGTAAGGAGTTATTAAGTTTCCCTCTCCTGTGGTCAATGGGATCATAAATGTGACACGTGGCATAGTGTATGCAGCAGCGCTGATAGCTGAATTGCTGAACACCGTCACTGGGTACTGAATGAAAACAAGGAAGTCTGCAGATCTAGAAAGGAGTTTTCTGTCTCCATCCAGCAGTCTCTGGCTGGAAAAGAAGTATAGTTAAATACAGTCAGTAAATACATCATGTACGTAGACAAGAAACTACTACAAATAGCATAAATAAAATAACTGTTGTAGTACCTTAGCTAACACAGTAGGTCTGATTTTGAGGGGCAAAAAATCCCAACCTTTTCCACCAGGACAGTCATGGTCATCCTGCCATGCCGTTTCAGCAGAGGCAAATCAGGCCCTGGCTGATGTGACCACGCATCGTCATGTCCAAGGAACCAGCAGACTTGGGAGAGGAGGACGCCGAAATTGCTTCATCGCTGGGATGGCACGGAGCCCATCTGTGTGTGGTTGAGGCTGGGATGGCAGGGGATTTCCTGGGAAACTGCTTCCTCTCCTGCCTCCACAGCCTGGTGGAAATGTGTCAGAGCCACTGAAAGAGAGGGCTGGCTGCTGCGGGAAGCAGGATGCAACTGTTCCCCAGCTATTGCTTTATCCAACAGATAAAGCTCCTTTAATTCCTTATTTGTTCTTAAATGCTGGCTATGTCTACATTTGCGTCAGAGGTTTGACTGGCAGCACATATAGCCATGCAGTTACAGATATATGTATCTGCTTAGTACATACATATATATATATATATATATATATATATACACATACTCACACACGTGCACGCACTATATGCATGTATGTATTGACTAACTCCTTCTAAAGGTAGTTGAGGTACCTCTAAGGATTCATGCCTGTGGGCATCAGGAACATTACTGGGGATATCTTAGGAGCCAGGTGTCCACATAGTTATGAAAAAGCTGCATAGCAGTTTTGAAGCCCTTTAAGATGTTAGAACCAAAAGGCCTTTATGCTGTCCCCTACACCTGAGCTGGTGCTTCAAGGGGTGCCCCAAAGCCCTGGGTGACTCCCGACTTGAGCTGTTCTCATTTCCTCCAAAGACAGCATGGGTCCAGCCTGAGCCTGGACTGCAAAGTACATCTGGTGGGGGATAGTCTAGTCCCCCACACAGGGGGGGGGCCAAGGTCACCTGGACAGCCGGGGGTCTTGCACACAGCACCGCCACCATGGCACCCAGGCGTGGACAGAAGCAGACGAGGAAGAGGCAGAGCCCCAGGGGACAGCAGGGACATAAAGCAGAAGTTTTAGCCTTTGCTGTACTAGGGGGCTCCTCTTGCATTCAGGCTGGTGGATGGATTCACAGGTAAATGATGTGAGTGGGCAACTAGGGGCTGCACCTTGGGTGCCTCCTTTCTCCGCCAGCAAGTGGAGGTCTGGTATGTCCCTGCTTCCAGGGCGAGTCGCAGCGTGGGGGAAGGATCTTCATGGGAATCAAAAACCTGGGATTAGCTGAAATGAAGTTGATGTCTGTACGCACAAATTGGTAACATGGCTATTTCAGTCAGCTGGTGAAGTATGCAATCTGATTCGGAGGCATTTTATAAAAAAAATAGAAAAGGCTGGTAGAAGGTTTCTGCAGAGCTTTTTGGTTCTGATTATTCATTTATTTACAAATGATCATTTATACCATCTGGTGCTTTTCAGTGTAACTGAGAGTAAATTCTGAGCTTCCCAGGACTCTATGAAATGTGCCAAGAAGGGAAGACTGCAAAGGCTTTTAGAGCAAATAAAACAAAAGAAGAAAAGCAGCTCATTGCGACAAGGTGGGGGGGAGGAGAACACAGGGACAGGGATGGGGCCCTTTTCCTTCCTCAGCCTTGCTTTGTTTCCCGTTTTGTTTGACATTTGTAATCAAAGCCTCAGCACCTTTGCTTTAGTTATAATAACTTTGTTGTAGTTATTACATGAGCCTCCGCAGATGTACACACAATCCAAGTTTCTAGCCTCCGGCACTGACCACTCCCCAGACAAGATGCTTGTTCCTGTACCACGGTACGTGTGATTCTGCAAGTTTCATTTATCACAGAGCAGCAGTACAGAAACAAGAAAAGTACAGCAGGAGCCAGGGGCTCAAGATGAGGTTTGGCACACAGTACATTAACAGCAGAAAAGGCTTATTTCTTGAGCTTTCATCACTAACAACATCTGGGAAGATGAATGTAACTCAGTCACGGTTACTGCAAATTAAAATAAATTAATAACCTTCCAAGTGTGGGACAGAAGTGCTATATTCATGGGGGGGTTTTTTGTGGGAAAACTAGTGTGGCCCTTTGGGACTCTCAGCTTTACTTTCATTTACATTGATGGCTGTGTACCCATAAACTTTAAGGAGGTTTCAGGGCTCAAAATATTTTCCTTGACTATCCCAGCAGGAAGGTTACTGGTAGGAAGTAGGGACAGTATTGCCAAAAATTTCAAGCTTGAATTAGGTTCAGAGCAGTAGTGACCAAACATTAGTTCACTAGCCATAACTTGCAGGAGTGGTAATGATACCCAGTAGATAGATAGTCACTTATCAAAGACACAGTGCAAGGTGCCACCTTGCTGTAGGAGGCAGGAAGAGCTTAACAAATATGTGAAACCAAGTGTTTTTTTCTCTTGGTTATTCCTTTTCTATTTCTGACTTGGGCAGTTGCTGGTAAATTGGAAGACCTTGTGTCTGCAGGTCAGTGCAGGCGGGCTGGAGTGCAGCCCCTGGTCCTGAAGGCATGGGGTAAAGGCTGCCCACAGCCGCACTGCTTGGGGCCAACCCCTATGAAAGGCTGGCCGTGTCCATGCTGCATAGCACGTGGAGCTCTTTTGGGCCCCATATGGGCATACCCCTGCGCCACAGATTATTTTCCCGTGGGTCTGGGGCAGAGGCCAGGCTCTGCTGCAGTCCACCGCAGTCCCAGGTTTATAACTGCAAGAGGAGGAAGACTGCGCGCTCCGAGGCATGGCAGCAGGGCACAGAGCCTGCAGGGATGGCATGGAGGGGCAGCTGCTCCATGCTCTGTGGTGCCCGTTCGTCCATGTGAGTGGAGTGAGGCAGAAAGGGTCCCCAGAGCCCAGGATGACCCTTTTCCTAGAGGAGTGGAGTCTTTGGAGTCCCCCCTGCCCTCCCACTGGAGAGGGTAGCGGAGTTACCACCTGGTTTGGTGCTGAAGGATTGATCAGTTAACCTGTTTAGCAGAAATAATGAACAGGAATGGCAGGAGGCAGCATTGCAGTGTGCTCTCAAAGTGAATCTCATCTAAAAGGTGAATTACTGATCCCTGTTCCTAGATGTCTCCAGGGAGTCCCCTGTCACTCATGATAGAGGTCCTTGTCCCAAATCTGCCTCAGAATCTGCTGTTTCTTTACCAGAGTCAATTTATATAAAATAGAGCTGGAGCCACTTCATGCCAAAGCCAAAGGCCATCAAACACATCTTGTTTCCTGTGCATTATGTCACTCTTATCTTAGGAGTACACATACCATGCTGACTGCAATGACATCTGCATGGAACACTGTGAGCTTAATCAAAATTGACAAAGGACCAGGATGGGAAGTATTTAATAACTCTCATGTAATATATTTAGTTATGATGATAATAATATAGTAGCTAGAGTCTGAGCTGGCACTTTTATATGTGGGAGGAGCACAGGATGCAGAACTCGGGGTTTCTCAGCATCCTTTTGCAAACAGCTGCATTACTCACAACCACAAAAAGCACCACCGGATAATACAAGTCACTGGGTTCCCGCCTGAGGAGGCAAGTCTGACACCATGCTTCTTAGCCCAAGTTGACAAGTTTTCTGACCTTTGTGCAGGCCTGGTGACACAGAGGTTCAGTCATGTCTGTCTGAGGTTGTTGTCTTTAATTTCTACCTAGCAGAGGGTGATGGGACTGGGGGGGAGAAGAAAGAGGTAATGACAGTATGAAGAGGTGGTAAGGCACCTGTAGCATGAACCAAGGACTAAGACAGAAGTGGGATATGAAATCAGGAAAAAGGATGAAAGGACACAGGGCAGTATCAACATCCCTGGGGCTGAGATGAGGGTGAAGTATGATTGTACAGTGATCCCATTAGGGTTAGGGGGAAAGAGGATGGTGACAGCAGTAAGATTTGGAAATAATTGGGCTGTGAAACACTGAATCAGATGGTGCCAAACATAACCTTCGTTAATTTACACCTTCATTACACCTTTATCTGTATGTCCCACATAAAGGTTTTTAGAAATGTGTACGCAAGCTTTGGAAGAATTATTGATGCTGGTGTACATCTTGTCTTTTAAAATATAGTTCCTTACCCCCAAGATTCCAACTAAACAAGTACAGAAAGACATATTTCAAAAATGTATACAATCTCATCTGAAGTGTTAATTTTATCAGATTTATTTCCAGCTTTATTTGAGAAGGACCAAACATTTTGGATCCCATGTGAAAATCTAGGTCTTCCCATTCTTTTACAGTGTAAACCCAGTATTTTTAATCCTAGTGGGCAAATCCATGAGCCATGGTCTTAAAGGTTCAAATTAACATCATGTGAAGCAAATACTGTGAGAGTGACATTTATTTCTTTATGACAGTTCTTTTAAATTTATTAAGAGATTGGAAGCTGGGCTAACTCTTGAAAAGCCTATGTGAAATTACTTTAGTCTACAAGGAATATTTTCTTATCTGAAATTATATTCTTGTCTGGTTTATAGTCAAACCATTAATTTTAGCCATTTCTAATGAACTTTAAGGAATCTTCCTTTGCATCTGCCTGGAGATACTGAGATTTTCTTGTTTTCAGTACTAACAGAAAATGGTGAAATCTGACAAATTTGTGTATTCACTAAGAAGCTGCCAAGGGTTCATAGGGTCCCAAATAATCAATACCCCTTAGGGATCTGAAAACCTGGATGGGCTCATTAAATCAGTGTTGAAATGTCTTGGATAGATCAGTGGAGTTCAGTCAACCAACACATTTTCAAAAGAAACTCTCTTGTGGTGAAAAAATATTGACCAATGCTCATCTTAAGGTGAGCAAGTAGATTAGATTATACAGTCCAAGGCTGGAAAAGAAACAGGACTTAGATTCAGTCTAATTGTACAATTTTCTGTTCCTCTCCTGGGCATCCTGTTTGCATAAGGTGCAAAGATACTACAGGTTGAAGCCACAAGACTCAGAAGTGTATGCATCATGTTTTTATTCTGTGTTTCCATATAGAATTACATTATCATATTTTAAAAGTGCAACAATAATAAAGCTCATAATAAAAAGAAAAGCAGTGGCCTCCGTGCTTGTCTCTAGCATGAGCTTGAACTCTGGTAGAGATACCATGTATGCTTAACCACAACATCAGTGACATGTCAGCAGTTTATAGACTGGAAAACAAAGCCATTAAGTTCCTTTGGCATTGTGTTTCTCGCAACAAAAGAAGGTCTGAAGAAAGGGAGTTACAAAAATGTGTTTTACACTGGAGGCCCATTAGCTCTACTGGTCAGAGAAACTGCTTTGCAGCCTCCACCTGCAGTATTGTGTGCAAGGGATTTATTTTATGCTCTGTTCATCACAACAAACAGACCTCCCGAGTAGCAATGTGTGTTCTTATGTAAAAGATAATTTGGGGGCTCTGAAGACATGAAACTCAAATTTGGTCATAATTACTAGAAGGTCACCTAGGAATTCTGGAGCAGTTTGTTTATCCTGATTCCAGCTTGCTAGGTCCAAGAAAATACACTTAATTCAATCCAGGTGACTCTCCGTTAAATATAATCTTGTCTTAATTGGTGCCACCTTGACCTCTACTTGTGAAGTCTGTTTTGTGGTCTGCAAGTCTAGCTTTAAGTGCTCAAACACACATTTTTCCATCTGATTCCCCATGATTTCATTATGACAACAACACACTTCATACCAGGCGCTCCATGTGTGTGAAATGCAGGGAAGGTTTAGTAACGAGACCACATTCGAGCGGGATGGCAGTTGATTCCTCAGGCTGCTGGCCATGATGGGCTCTGCTACTCACACCCAGGTTAGTTATCAACAACTTTTAAGATATCCAAGATCAAGAGTTCAGTGAGTGATTCAAAGGCACTGTTCTCTGGGTCTGCCAGATTCTGTCTGCTTCTGCAGCCTGTGCCACTCACTCTCCCCAACAGAAAGGTCACAATGTCCAATTTACATGACCACTGAGGAGTCTGTATGCACCCTGTGAGTTTCAGTTTATGTCTCCACTGGTGTGCTTTCCTCCTTGAGGTAACCCTCTTAGCCTGGCAGCCCTATAGCAGGCTTGTATTTGCCCCAGCAGGGTTATTTCCAGAAGGCCTCAGCATCTGTTAATGCTCTGACACTTTAGCACTGCTCTAATGAGGGGAGTAACAGGAAGGTTGAGGTGCTCCTACAGAGTGGTGGACCAAAGAGCATTGAGAACTGCAGCTCAAAGCGGTGCATCAGATGCCCTCCTCTTGGCATCAGGGCTTTTAATATGATCTGGCATTCCAAGCTGATGAAAAGATTGCACTGAATTTCCATTTCTGACAGTGGCAGAGAAACAGAAGCTCCTTTATTTCACCAAAAGCCACAGTTTCCATTCTGGGAAGGAATACAGGAGTTAAGTAGCCCGTATCACGGGCGATAGCCAAGAGGAAGCTTGTCATGTTTGATCAGTTGCTGGTGGTAAGAGATTTTCTATGAAATGTGGTTTAAAAAAAAGAGTGGACTCAACCACTGACATAAATTAATACACTAATGATATTAAGCCTTGGCTCCAGTGCTGGCTGCTGCTTCAGAAGGCTTGAAAAACTGAAGTTCTGAATTATGTACCAAACCCGGGCCACCGACTCATCTGGCAACATTTACAAATGTCATATCAATGCTTTGCCGGTGAAGAAAAAAGCAGAAACACTGACAGGTCCCAGCAAGCTTGGAATAGACAGAAATTGGACAGAAATTAATGTGGAGTGCTTAAAACAGGTACGATCTGGATTGAGCTGTAGATCGGTGTCTCAGGTACTTTACACAAGCGGGAGCTTGAAAGCTTTCAGGTAAATTAGATGAAAATCAGTGCTATTAATAAAACTGCACCATATGGCATAAGAAAGTCAAGCATTGTTTGATACAATGCACAAACATATTCATTGCCAAGATAATATGAAGTGTATTTTGTACTCAGACTCTGAATAGCATCTACATTTTGCACAGCAGAAAGCAGGTATTTTGGCTTTCTTTCAAAGCCACAGCTTCTGCAGTCACATGGCATTGTGAGTCACAGCTCCCATTTGAGCTGGGGGCAGGAAATGGTCATTCTTGAGCCCACAGAGAAAATTTAAATCTGAAATTGTTCAAGAACAGAGAAGGAAAATAGAAGGAATAGCTTTCTACAGTCTTATTGGTTTTAAGCCAAGTTCAACGTTTGAACCCTAACATGATAATTTTTATAATGATACTGATAACGCTACCTGACACATTAGACTAACCTGAGTAATTGATATCCTAATGTACTCTATTGCTGAAAAGACGTTGCTGCCCAAGATAGTGACATTGGTAAAGCAAAATCTGGGAGCTTCCCAGTGGTGTTGTGGGATTAAGTATGTGCCACCTTAAGGCATCTGGGTGGGATCTTTTTAGAGGAAAGGAAGACCTGAGTGTCAGAGATGGGTGGGGAGAAATGTGAGACCTGTTAAATCTGCTTAAAAAGAGATTAAGAGACGTTGTAAGGTCCTGGAACAAAGGTCTTCTGAGCAACTGGTGGTGCAGGGAGGCAACGCAGATGAACCTGTTTTTTAAGGTATGTTTAAAGAAAGCAGTTTCGAGGCCAACCAGTGTTTTATGAATGTGTGCTGTGACTTAAATTTCTTTTTGGAAAGCTTAGGCCAGATGAAAGGGTGATGGGTAGAGTGAAGAAGTGGATCAGTACTTCCACACATCATGTTGACAAGATATAGAGTAATCTCTTCTGTGGCTTGCAGATTATGGCAGTCTGGTATTTTGGTGTATTACACAGATCGATACTCAGTAACTCGTCTGTGCCAATGGATCTCACTACAAGCTGGTCTTCAGTCTCACCATGATTGTCTCTATTGGTATAGGAGAAATATGTCATCACTTCAACTGGGAGTACCCCCAAAGTTTCCCCCCAAAGCCCATGTGGACATGCTAACCTCACTGGATTGCAGCTATGGAGTGTGGCAGCAGTACTAAATCAGGATCTGGGGCCAGAGGAGGCCAGCCATGACTCCCCACTGGAGAAAGGGTAGGAAGGAAGCTCATACAGGCAACTAATTCAACAGGGTCCTATTTTGTGCTGGGCTCAATCCAGCCACACGCTTATGCCATGGTGACCCCCAAGCTACTCCAGAACTGCTTTAGCTAAGCTGAAATAATTAACAAACTATTGCCAGATCCCTCAAATACATTTTTTTCTTTTTATATTCAACTGACAGTGGTTTTCAAAGCACATTATGAGCACAGAATAGCATCCTTCATTATGTAGGTGTGTTGTTGCCCATTTAAAAGACATATTTCCAAAGGAGTTGAAATTCACCTGGCTGCTGTTTTCTTTCACAGTAGCTTTGGCTTCCATGGTACTATGCCAAGAAAGACATCTTTATTTGTGCCCTTAACTATCAGTGGTGTCAGCAAATTACTGGCAACATCACATATTAGTGTCTTCATCAGAGTGAGGATTTATGATGTCACCACTAAATCCATCAGGGACATTACATCCTTATAATTCATAGCTTGAACACATGAAAGGAATGGCAATGTGCCAGCTAACAAAGAATAATTGTGTTACTTACATC
The DNA here is from genome assembly GCF_965140245.1 of Athene noctua. Lineage (NCBI taxonomy): Eukaryota > Metazoa > Chordata > Aves > Strigiformes > Strigidae > Athene > Athene noctua. The sequence goes on from NC_134037.1 coordinate 220,183,750, forward strand.
AGCCATGATAATTTGCTTAAATAATAAAAATACACTGGTGCAACAAGGAAAAATTAATACACTGATAAACACAAAGGAGAAAAACAGGGAAGTACTAGCCAGTATATTAAACACCTATCTTTTTGGCAGAACCATTCATAGTTTCTGATATTTTAAGCTGATGAAATCATTGATCAGTATTTACACTTCATTCAGTCTAGAGGAATATGGCAACATTACTTAAATTCCATTTTATAACCAAAAGGATGGCAGTACTCTATGGCAGGAAAAAAATGTACAGGCAGTAAGTTGCAGTCATTCTATATTTTTAATGCAAAATTGATTGACTATGCCTGAGAAAGAATATTAAGTGAGTACTCCAGAAGCGTAATTTCATCTGGGAAGGAAGCTGAGGTCACTGATGAAAAGAATTGCTAAAAACAAGATGCAAGGTGTCTGGATTCTTCACTGCTCATGTCAGGCTCACCTTTTCCTTGAATTTTTTCTCAACGGGAAAAGATTCACAAAGAAGGGAATAGTAGAGATAACCAGAAAATACGATTTCTTTTCCCATTAAATAATAATAATAATAATAATTATTATTATCATCATCATCATCATCATCACGATCATTGCTGTTATAAGGACCATTGAAAAGTGGTTTTGTTTCAAAATTGCAAAATATTGACTGGAAAGTACCATCTCTTATCTGGAAAAGGTATCAAAGTGTCTTATGGGATCTGTAACCAGTGTTTCTATGAGCTGAACACTGTGGAGAAGGTCATTCATGCATCGCTGTTTCTTTGTTGCTGAACTGCCTCATGGGCCTCCTGGTTACTGTGAACTGGCAATGTAGTCCAAGAAACACACTTAGCTCACAGAGGAGAATTAGGGCACAAACAGATTTCTGTGGGATACCGAAGCAGTTGGGATCTACACATTGCAGATTTTTAATTTAGAAAGTATCCATCATTGAATCGAAATAAATTTGCTTTTTAGCATCAAAAAAATGCCTTTTCCCCTCTTTCTTTACTCCCCACCCTGAAAAATCTCTTAAAAAAACCCTTTCCATTAAAGTCAGCCTCAATGGAACACTTTCAGTCAATTCAAAGGAACATGTTTTTGGTAAAGCAAACCAAAAAGAAGGAGCATGTACCAAAGACAGTTGTCATATTAACCCATACCTAATTTATTAAATGCTAGAAAGGACTCTTTAGTCAAATAGCTTTGCTTTTCAAAACATCACTTAAACTCAGAGGGATGGGGGAGAGAAAGAGAAAGAAAGGGGAAGCTTGGTGTAAGAAATCATCTATGCAAACTACAAAGGCTGCCAGACAAAATATTAGTCTTCTGTTAAATTATACAGTGTGATAGGGAAGCACTCACAGTCCTCTCAGTTTCTGAAAGGCAAAGAAAGAGAAAAATACTGACAAAGAAAGCGAACCTCAAAAGCGGAAGTCAGGGATGGTATTCTCTACCCCATGGCAACCCACAGCTTACACCAGTTCTCAGTTTGGTCCCCAGTGCCAAGGGACAGTAAGCTCCAGTGATTTCACCACCACTATCCTGCAGCCTATGAATCAGACACATTGTATTACCGCCAGGAAAAAGGAACCTGTTGAAAGAGATGTGCTCTGTAACCATGGCAGTCATCAAGAGGGTTGCAAATTTTAACCACATCAGGGAGTAAAGTAAAGCAAAGCAAACTGTCAGCATAAGCATGTAAAGGGGGAAAATCCAGAGGGAAGCAAACTACTGCAGTGATGCTATTTCCGTGATTATGTGAGACTGGAGAACAGTGCATACCTTGTACGACTTATGAAAGCAGTTATAATTTGTGCTTCTTACATTTTGGAAGATGTTTACTACTATAGATCATGTCATTAATGTTAAGAAAAGTTGTCTCTACTTACTGCAGTAAGACTAATGCACAGCCAGCCCAGACCCCTCTAGTTTCGTATCCAAAACTTGTGAAGTGCAGTTTCTCCTGCAGCTTCTGTTAGCCAGCCAGAAATACTAGTATAACTTCAATGTTATGGCTTACCTGGAATACCCAACTGGCTTTGTGTTCTACATACCTCTTTTAGTTCTTTTAGTGTACAGTCTGAATGTTATCATGTTAAAATGGGATTTATTGCTATAAATATTTTTCTTATGACTCTTTCCCAATGCTTGTCTGACAGTGATAAAAAACAAACTGACATATGTCCATTGTGTGGTAATGCACTTAATCCATGCCTTCTCTCTTGAGTCTTATAATCTGTAGGCTTCATTGCATAAAGGAATGGCTTTTACAGTACTTCAGTCTTTATAAAGCAAACATTCATGGATTAAGGGTGCATTTCCCTACTGATACATGTTGGCACACCTACTTCTAATTTCCATTGTATAAGCCAACAGAGAATTCTGCTTGGTAAGAACATGTAGATGTATTGATGTAGGTGCACTGCATCTCAAGGGTTACCTGAGGCCATCTGAAAGCCATATCTGCTCTTGACCATCTGTGAGGCTGCAAGGTTGGTGCAATGGGAACATTTTAGTGCTTTATGTGTTCGGGCATGTCCAGCACGTTCATAACCTGTCATTATGCCATGAGAAGGTCAGGGTGCACATGAGGGGGTCAGGCTGAGCAGATCTGGACAGACTTTTTGCAGGTTGCATGTGAGGACCTCAGGTGGGCAGGAGGCGGGATTTTGTATTTACAGTTACAGATGCAGCTGTAGCATGCCTTGGCCAAAGAATGCTGAGCACATGAACATATGGCTACTCAGGGGGGAGTCAAAATCTACAGAACCTTTATTTAAATAACATTTACCTGTGCAATTGGAACCGAATAACATCTTGCTCCACAAGCATAAACCTACAGACTCAGCACACATTCATTCAAGCAGCTGAAGAAAATACAGTACTAAGAAATCATTTCCATCACAGTCCAGTGCTTTGGAGTGCTGAGGTACTGACCCACTGTGTCAAAATTTATGTGTTTATGAATAACCCTCCCCAAAAATGTGGCTTGTGTCAATCAATCTTGACCAATCAAGCTTGTCCAATCAAGGTGGTATTGGATTCAAAACTTTCATGATCCTGGTTTTTGGATTTGATTCAGATGTGGTCAGAAATAATTTCTACAATTGGAAGTAAAACTTCTAAGGTCCATACATCAACACTGCTACATCCAACTGACCTCCCCTTATTTGTGTGCACATTTTCAGTCCTGAAGGAAACACAGCCTACACCCTCTCCCATGTCTCAAAGGTGACATGTTCATACCTAAAGCACTCTTTTGTTGTGAGACTTGCAAGAAGCCCCAAAGTTTAAATATGGCATAAAATACCTTTATGGTTGTAACAGGTCAGCTTAAGCAACAAATAAAAAAGGCAGCAACTTCCTCATAATCCACTGTGAGTAAAGAGGGTGGAGTCCATTTAAAAGGTGGAGGTGCTTTTGAGAGCATTTCAGCAACCTATTCAGGAATCATCCAGAGGCAAGATCAAACCTGTTGATTTACAGGCCAAACAGTTCATACCTGTGACACATGCTGCAAGTGGGAGATTACTGCAGCAGAACAACTATGATCTCATGATCACTGACTACATGTAGATCTCACTGCTATCATCCTAGTCCTATATGGACTAGATAGGCTGCACACTCTGTATGGGGCTGTGAGTCAAGGGGACTGAAAGATTTTAAGTAAAATAGAATGAATAGAGAATATCACACTTCATCTCTAGACAAAGTATCATGTGGTGATCACTACATGAGTCAGAGACCAGGTGATGAGGACTGTCTTTTCTGTGCCACCAACACTCTGTCAGCGAACTGCAGCAACTGGGGTAGAAGGAGGTCTGGGCGTGGTGTGGCAGAGGACAGATAATTGCTACCTTAGCAGTTCTTCCTTCTGTTAGAAACACATCTAAACCTGAGCTTCCCCATGTTCAGAAAAGGACTGAAGACCCACCCCTTTGTTCAGGCTTTTAGCCAACTTCCCTCTCTGATAAAAATAACTAATAGTGAATGAGGATTTCTTGGCAGTTTTGTAGCAAAAGTTTCTACTTGTTTTTCTTTCAAAGCTGAAGTGCTTCAGGAGTTCATGAGATGTTTGTTTCTCAAATCAGGGAATGACACCTCCTTTTAACTGAAGGTTTGTGAGTACCTGAGATACGTGGCATAAATAAAAGAATAAACAAAAGAAGTAAGAATAATGCCAGTCTTTGTGTTGAGGAATGCCACTGATGCCCTAGACTGTTTTCAGAACGGTGATGTGTGTCTCACTGTTGCTGTACCCCTCTCAGCATAGCTGTACCCTGATCCTGCAGCAAGTTTATGCCTCTCTGAGGGCTTCCCAGAAAAGCCTCCATATCAACCTGGTAGAGAACTTTGTTCTTAAATATAGATGAATTAGTTGTGCTATTTTCTTACAAGAATTTGTTGATCAGTCAAAATGGTGACATCCATGTCTCTCCAGGACTAACAATTTGCTCATCAGGAATTGTTACGTGGAGGGAAGGGAGAGGAAGGAACACATTTCTGAGTTTTCTTCATTTTAATGAAACAACAAACTCTGGGGAAAGGTTTATATGCATGTTCCCACACCTCCACACATGTTTGGTTTATGTAGACAGCATGTTGTAATCAGCATCACTTCAACTCCTCCTCCCCCATCCTTTCTCTGCAAAGTGACCAGAGGAATAACTGCATTTCTAATTCTTCAGTATCTGGTTTCATTCACAAAAGCATCTCTTCTTTCATGCAGGAAGGCAGGTTTGAAGATACTTATGCAGCAGCATCGCTTTTTTCATACAGGAAGACGGGTTTGAAGATACTTATGCAGCCTGTTTGCACGGGGCTGGATGTTCAGCACACTCTTAATTTCAAGTTTGGCAATAAAATCCTACTTTGTATAAGCAGTTGCAGCTCACAATGACCAGAACTACAGTTGCACCTTGGTATTAAAAGGCCCTTCTTTCTTGGTGACCTTCCATGTAATTGAAAATGAGGTATATCTTTCTTTATGATGGGGACTCTGTATTGTATGAAAGTAATCTCCTTGAGATCTTTTCCAATATCTGCTTGATTAAAATGTTCTATTTAAACAAACTAGCAAGCCTGTCAGAAATGGTACTTATTGCAGGGCAAGAGGCTTTTGACCTTTTGTGTAATTATTCCCAGCTCACCCTTGGATGTCTGCATTACTCTGAACTGAATTTGTGGCATTGTGTGGTGCAAAAAGGAACTGAATTGTATCCATTAGTAAATTTGAACTGGAACGCACAGTAAATGTCAAGACTCTTAATTGTGCTTTCTATAATGGCTTCCAAGCTTACTAAGGAACAATCAAAAGCTATTAGTTATGACTAGGTAAACATTTTAAGGATATTTTTTTTGCCAGAAGACTCTTTACTTCTATTTGATGAGTCTTTGTACATGACTTAATGTAAAGTTATGAAAGAGTAGATGTGTTTGTGATAAAATTAGTATGGGGACTTTATGAGAACATTCAGGCCTAAATACTTGTGATTTCAAAGTTTTAACAGTAAATCTTTCTGCATTAGTCTATATTATAGCAAAGTCTTTTTTTTGTGCTAACATATCTAAGATGCATTCTTACCTATCAGTTTACCTTCTGTGCCAGACTTTCTCCTGTTAGATTGTATCTCTTCCCTCCTCAACAGTATGAGGTTGACCCTGCAAGTGATCTGCCTTTTTATGTGAAATCAGTGACAGAGAATCTGCTGTTTTCTAGAGTAACATATTTTTCCAAATCTATACAGCAGTCTTGTGAAAGATCTGGACAAGAGCAACATAAAGAAAATTTCTTCCTTTGGAAATCTCTCACCCAACATTTGACTGAAAGCTAGGCAGAGGGCAAAGACTGTAGCTGCTTGCAACAGCTCCTCAAAAGCCCATGTTATCTGACGACAGCAACACATTATTATCCAAGACTAAGAATTGGTTCAAAGGCGAAGATAAAGTAGTTGGCTGCTGCAGCAAGATTGGTTAAGATACAATGCTTCTGTAGCCAGCAGCACAAAAAAGGAACGATGTGTTTAGCATCAGATCTAGGTCAGATCTCAGCTCATATAACCACATATGCATTTAAGTTGCATGAAGTGGAAGCAGCGTTCAGCAAGAGAAAGAGTTCAAGTAAGTCCAGACTAAGACTTGAAATCTGATCAGTGAAGCCCTAGTTCTGCCACCATTACCCACAATCTCACTTAGATACTCAGAAAAAGTATATGGAGCTATGTCCCATAGCACTTCAGGTAACTTCTGAATTCTGGTATGTAGCAATAAGCAGCAGCAAAAAACCTCCCAATGCTGTAATAACTCATGAGGCACCAGTAAGCAAATTTTTAAGTCACTTACTGACAAGTAGCTAAATAACTTGAGATGCATTGGTCACTGTCACATCTGGACACCAAAGACCAGGGTCAGACAGTGAAAACTTGATCTGTAGTCCCTGTCCTTTCTGTGCCCTGGGTCTCTGAAGACACAGAGGCAACCAAAAGGAGACACAAGGTATAGGGAAGCAGATGGAATTTAGACTGCCTTAATCTAGGCTCAAGTGCTTTGAAGTCCACCACCCTAAAAATTTCTTCATTGTTCTTAACAACAACTGCCTCCTATTAACCATGAAATGAATTTATGCTGATTAACCTTTAGAAAATTTTGCAGATTTTAGTAGAAGGGAGGTGTAAATGCATTAGAGATAGTTGCTTGCAAGTGGCTTCTTTTTTCCCCAAATGGAAGCATCTGTTAAAGCTATATGGTTCATCTACACAGGGACTGCAAAATTAGAGACATTGTTGTCTACAGTGACTATGTGTAAGAACAAGGATGCTCTTAAGAATGCAGTGAAAGAGAAATTAGAAAGTCTCTGGGAAGAAATCCAGAAAGCAAGTTCTTCACAAGCAGCTTTCAAAAAGATTACCCAAGATAAAACGTCAAAAGCAGCTGACAGTTAACAAGAAACTTAGTTTTTACATCTTGATTTTTATATAGTCTCAAATAATAGTGTGATAGGAAATTGGAAATTGTACTCAAGAGGAAGTCATTTTAAGAAATAGTAAAAAAGATGCTACCATGGCTCATCGTCATATAGTTTCTTCACAAAATTGATTCAGGTTGTGGTTTTATTGATATGAAGAGACAGACTTCAAGTAGAGAGGAGGAAGGATGAAAACCACAGTAAAGGAGAAAGGATAGCTACTTCTATGCCACTAGAAAAGTGAGAAGACAGAGATAAACAGAAGCAGCGTGAGATGATGCCATGATGACCTATTTCTTTTTCCAAAGAGCAACATTGCCCCGTTAACTCTTCTGGTAGTGCCCTATCTACATGTAATCAAACTGTTCCAGTGCTATGCAACACAGCTTGCTTGTCTTTTATGAGAAGGAGCTGCATTTGAGTGGGATTTGCCTGCCCTGTCTCAAGTAGCTGGGCTGCTTCAGGCACCCAAATGTTTGTCATTGTGTCGTCTCATCCCCGTGATACCACCACTCTCCTGGCTTTACATCCAGTAAGTGACTGACTTCATGTGCTCCAAAATCCTCACATGTCTGTGACACCATTTGCTCAACACACATCCATGACAATATATGTCCCTAAGTCACAGTAAAACCTATTACTAACTGGAAGTCATTATACTATTCACGGGCAAATGAGGTCAAATAGGCAGCCTGAAAACAAAGCAGCAGGACACTGTGGAAAGCATGAAGGTCACACAGGTTCTCCCTGACCTTTAGGCAGTTGCGTAGGAGTGAGACAGAAGATCTACTGAGAGCAGGGTCCTTTTTCTGGGTCCTTAAGTCTTCCTGAGCCCAGACTAGCCAGAACGGACCAGTGGGAGATGAGAGTGGTTTTATCTTTAGGTCAGTGTCTGGTCTAACACAGGTATCAAAAGACATAGTCAGAATGAATGAGATGAGAGACAGTGGGCTTTTTGGTAGGTGCCTAACACTGGGACCCTACTGCTCTTTGGGTATCTGTCTCACATGATAGTTGGCTTGATCTCAGCTACTATGATGTGTGTTGAACAATACCTCAAAACTACCCATTGTTTTGTGATTTTATACTTTCTTAATAGAAGCTAATGCCTGTCTTCCTTGTCTCTCATGCCAGACCTGCCTGAAGCACACCTAGACTCATTCTGAGGAGCAATGTGATAGTTCCCATAGTAATAGACCTGGCCTTTGATAAATGCCTGATGGTGAGATGACACCGCCATCTCTGCGCTGATAGCGGACTTCATTACACCCTGGAAAGAGGTGAAATGATGCCTAGCTTGCTCCTCTACCTTTAGGAGCCATGGCAAAGAGAGGTTGGGGTAGGAGTGGTGGGTAAGGAAAGGCCTTATGGGGGCCTGAGGGACCTGTGAAAGGAGAAAAGAAGTCAAGTCCAGCAGCCTGGAAAGGAAGTAGAAAGTCTGCAGCACCAAGTGCCTGGAGAATCCCTGGGTACTCTGACTGGCAAACAGCCACATCTTTAACTGACCATGGTTGATCCTAAAAGGGAGGACATATGCCCACACTATGTTGCATTTATGAAAAGCTCACAGGATTTATTAAGATAGAAAATGTAGAAAATGCAACAGAAGAATGGAATGAATATATATTAAAAAAACCTGGAGTTATGTTCCCTAATGTGCGCTCACTGATACACCGAGCAACGTGCAGCTTTGACTATAGCTCCCCCACTAGCTCAGGACACTCGTTTGGTTTGGGATACTGTTTCCCCTGAGCAACAACCAAGCGACTAATCACCTCTTCATGGAAGACTGTGGATACCTATCTCCATAGTGAAGCCTGAGTGTTTCAGAGGACTGCTGAAAACCGTTGAGTATCGTATCCATGTCTCCTTTTTGATCAGAAGAACTGACTAGCTCACAGTCAGAAACCTGACCATCAGCATTATGGCCCAGGAGTTGCAACAGTTCATCTGTCTTACCCAGGTGGAAGATAATTTCCAGGGGCCTGCAGAGAAGGTAACTATCACCCATCACACCCACAGACTTGCTTGAGGCTGCTAAGTAGATTGGACACACACTGCTTATAGGTGAATGCCAGCTGCTGAGTGGCCTTCCTCATCTGTGCAGAGTCTGTCAGGAGCTCACTCCATTAAGTTACCTGGGGTTTACAAGAACCCAGAGAATCACATGCCCTACAGTGTTCATGATACATGAGCACAGCTTGAAAAAACAAATAAAAGGATGTTGGAAATCAAGCCTGCAATGAATTTCTGTTTTATTTACTGAATTCATCCTCCCTGCAAAGGAAAGAATAAGCCCCATGAACCCAAGCACTGAGGAGGGCTGGCCACTCTGACTAAAATTGTACCCGTAAATTAATCAATGGTGGGAAGCACTCATGAGCACTGTGACACAATCACCCATATTGTTGTTATCATTGGAGTGGCCTCTGACCTGAGCTAGCATTCTTCCAACCAACAGCCAAGAATCCTTAAGGAGTTAGTATGGCCCAGAGACCCTTCCCAACAGGCAGCTGGATGCTGCTATCCTATTTTGGAAACTAAGAGTTGAACAATGTAGACAAGAAATGTCCCATACCAGCTGGCATCGGTGCCAGAAAATGGTTTCAGGGTGTTTTCTTTAATGTACTAATGTGCTATTAGGTTGTAAGGTGACTCCTCTGTTCTTGCAGCTTGATGGCCCATGACCAGCACCAGGTTCATCCACATGTCTTTTAGGAACATGAAGCAGTATCTATTTTATCCCACTTTATTAAAATCTAGGCGCCTGCTAAGGGCTTAGAGTCAGTGATTTAGGATATATGAAGACATACATGAAAGGTCTTACACAGCTATGAAGGGAGACCACAGACCTGAGAGGTTTTGTTTTCTTTTCCTGTGCAATTTGGAATTAAACTCATGAACTACTTGTGGTGGGCAGAGAGCTTTTCACAGCTATCCACATGCTGGGTGAGGTACAACTTGTCAGCAAGTGGTTATGGGCAGAAGTGATAAGATGTTTAAGTCTCGATTTGTTTATCTAATATAATCAGAGGTGTCCAAGAATATCGTACCTGACCACAGCTGCCTCTCCATGAGGACAAGGGTTACCCACAGGCCAGGGTTCATAGCTGCCAGTTCCACATGGACCATCTACTTGCCCATGTTTGAATCTTGAAAGAGTCTTTACCTGGAGTGGCTGAAAAGTCTGCCATCCTAAATGAGGAAGCCACTGAGGATGAAGACCTTGATGGCTAGGTGGTTGATAGTGGGTGTATGGAAGAATTAGCTGTCTCCTGCAGGCAACCGTATTGCAGCTAAGTGCAAACACATAACTGGGAGAGATGTCTACCTGTACTTCGGATGCATAGCTTAGGGCAGACAAATTGCTCTGAAGGAGTCTAATAAAGTGCTCTGTCACAAGCATAACCAAAGCAGTAATGTGGAGGCAGTAAAGTTCTATGGAAACCAGCCAGTATGATTTAGTACTGGCTTTAGAAGTTCCTTAATGTTATTTGCTAATGGTGCAATTGTACTTTTGGAAGGCCTTTACAGGGAAAAGCAGTCACACTGTCTTGCAAAGAGGCTGAAAAACAAAACAGATTTATAAATGACTCAGTGAAGAACTCAAAAATGGCCAGACTAAACAGCCTTCATGGCCATCTGCTCTCCTTCCCAGTGGAAGTGTAGAGGACGGATCAGGCAGACAGTGATACTTTCTTGAGAGTTTAAAATCTTGGGCTAAGGCTTCTCACTGTTTTCCCTATACTAGTACCTAAAAATAATTTAGGGAACTCTCATAAAGTCCATGTTTAACTTCAAGCACATGGACTCTTCAGCACAGCAGCGGGTTGGTGGCAGTGGTGCTTGAGATAAGGATTACCTTGAGGCAGAGTGCTCGAGCATTCAATGTCACTGAAATGTCATGGGGAAATTGCTGTGGTCCCTGTGACAGACTTCTAGCTGCTGTGAAGGCAGTGAATGCTCCAGGAAAACCTTTGCTCTCATAAAAACTGCCACTCTGGCAATTAAAGGTGGCATTTCCAGAAGTCCTCACCAGAGCTCAAGTTGTTTTCATTAGAGCCAGCTGGAGTTTCACCACTGGCATCTGTAAGATCAGTGTCAGTCTAACTCTTCCTAAACAAAATTAAAGTAACTATGTGGTATTATATAGCAAACACAGAACATCTTCATGTTTGTTTTTTTTTTTCTTGTAAACAGTTGGAATCGAAAGTGACTGATAATTAGTTGAGCACTGTGTCATTGGTTTTGAATTCACTCTACTACCTGGGTGAGTTTATAAAAAAGAGAAGAAGCTATAAAAACAAATTAAGTCCTATTCACATATACAAGGCAATCCCAGAGGATACTACTAAATGAAGTAGTGAGCTAAATAATTTTAAAAGACGGATTTTATTTATTTGGGCATAGCAGGACAAACAAGATGAGAATGTATATTGCTGATTCTCAAAACTGCATCACAGGAGCAATAATCAACCTTTTAATTATTTTCCTCTGTAGTCAGCTTAGATCAATATCAACCTCTCTGTTTGTTTTATTTGAATCCCATTATTTTTCTTCTTTTTTTTTTTTTTTTCCTTTTTTTGAGGAAGGACATTGCGTGACTGTGCAGGTACTGGAACAGAGAAAAGATCTTAAGGGTTTGGCAGGTGAAAGCTGAATGCCTGTTGGAAGCGACATGTGTGTGCCTCCTCCCTAGTGTTTCTGAAATAAAGAGGAGATTTGTGGTGTATATATTTTTGACAGGACACAAAAATTAGGACCTGAATAAATGAACCTGACTTGTTTCCACCTGCAAAGGGGGCCTCCTCAGACTGAGCAAACTGGAAATGACTCATAATCACAATCAAGGTATAATAAGGTTCTTATAAGAATTGCCTATCCAGTCATCAGGGATCTGGACTTGACAACCCAGGCCTGCGTTCCTAAAATAGGTTTTATATGCCAATGATGTCAAGAGTGTAAAAAGAGAAAAAAGAAAAGCACCTAAAAGCTATTTTAAGGTAGGTCTCCTCTTTGTCCCCATTAGCTAATTCCACCTTCCAATCTGGTGGCAGCATACAATAGACCAGAAATTTCTGCTGTATGCTTCATTTTCCTAAGTACTGAGGGCACTGAACTGGAAGACCAGGTTCTTCTCCCAACAACATGCTTAGCATCCCATTCATGTAAGTGACTTTGATTAAGCTCCACAAATTAAAAACGAAAGGAGAGAGAAGTTTAAGACAGGAAAGGGATTAACTTTAGGTGCATCTGATCCAAACGCCAAACAAACAAAAATCTCACGCTTGCTCAGCCTAGCCTTACTGAGCTCACTAGACTTACTGACTGATTTGTTGCTTGACCTGAGAGTTGCCTTGGTGCCCACATGCCCAAACATATCCCAAAACACTAGTCTGAGTAGTTTTGGGGCTTAGCTCCAGTTTACAACATGCTGAGATTCAGAGTTTGACAGAGCAAAACAGCCTGATCCAGAGGTTTCAAAGGCAAATCTGAGACGTGTGCTGCAGACAAGAGGTGCTCATTTTCACACCACCTAGATAAGCATTTACAAGTCTGGTGGAATGAATCCTTGACCCTGGTGCCTACAACTGAAATATTCAAGAGCTACACTTACAAGCATTATCTAAGTCCTCAGCTGGATCTGTCCCATTGTGACATTATTTTATTTACAATAGGAATATGCAAATAGAAAATGTAAATTTTAAGCAGCTGGGAAATACTGGCAATTTATTCAGACAGCTGCAAGCAAATGAAAAAAATTCAAGACTTAAAATTAAGTTAGCTGTACTGTGCAACACTATGCAAAATGCTTTTTCTTATATAGGACTTCTGGCTGGAGAACAAGTGCAACAGGAAAAACAGCAATGTAAACAATTCCATTTAACTACATTTATCTGGGCAAACACACAGAAAAGTCTGGACAAGCTTTGGCTCTTTGAGAGATTCTCAAGCTGAGGGCCAGAGTGCCAAAATTTCATTACTCTTATGCTGAAAGAGTTGTTGCTATGCTGAAAAAAGTTGGAAACCTGCATGCAAGTATTGAAGATGAATTTGTACTTAATACTACAGTCCTCCACTGGCAAAGAGAGAATGAACTGCATGATGTAATAACTATTTTCCATCTCAAAGTTCTGCTAGGCTGTATATTTTCTTTGATAATTATTGTGATTTCTTTTAATGACTTGAAGATTGCCTCAAGCTTTGGCAGAGAAGTGCCTTTTGTTAATAGCAGTATTATTAATTATAATAATTGCATATTTCAATAAATGTTTTTTGTAATGGTAAATTTGGCTGTTCCTTCATGAAATTTCCAGCAGTTCCTATTTTAAACTTGGTGAGACATTTCTTAAGACTATGCCTTTTCCCAACATACTGTGAAGATCTGAATGGATAGTAACACACAGAATAGAAGTAAAATTTTGTTTCAAAACTTGACATCTTCTCAAAACACAAGTCTGCCACTTGGGAACTTCATTTTTTGTTCATTCTCAAAATAGAGTTCTGAATCAGACCTAACTTCAATTTCAGATTTTTGGAAATTTCTTGCAAACTGGAAATTCCAGAAGAATAATTAAATAAATACATAATAACTAATTAACTAAATAAAAAAGCTGGCAAGAAGTTTGGGGTTTTGCTTACTGTACTTTTTCTTCCTCATGAGATCAAGTATGGGCAAATGTAGAAGTATTGTTATAACCTCCTCAAAAACATCAGATACAGCTTTAGTAACTGTGTCTTATTATATTGAGCTAAAGGATGAAAGGATACCAGTCTGAAAACAGCCAAACAAACATCAGTATCTGCAATGACAACTAAGTGAGAGAGCAGAAAGGACTGTTGTAAATACTGTAGTAGATAGGGGATGCCCCATGCAAGCATCCAAAATCTAATGGTAGGGCAATTTACTTTGTACAGCTCTGGTAGCATCATTTAGAGCTTTTGATTTTGAACAGATATTTGCCATACTCTTAAACGTGAAGTGCAAATTTAATAACTCTCTCCTGCTTTATCATGTGAAATGGAAGCAGAAACTGCGCCATCATTCTGCATTCTTCTTATGAGTAATCATAAGAAACACAAATTAAGAGAGCAAGAATTATTCCGTTTCACGGCTGTAATACAGAATTTTATGGATGTTATGCCTTATATGACTGTTAAGTCATACAACTCAGAAAACCCATAGAAAATACACCATTCTAAGGGTAAATTATTCCAATCTTTGACAGTAGGTTCAAAGACAAGACAAGAAATATTTATGAAAAGAAGAATCTTTATGTCAGATGTGATAGCTGTATGCAGATAATAAAGCTGTGACACATGGATAAGAGGTTGGATGTGCTCAACAGCTCTTTTTCTTCTTTATTTGAAAGGAGGCTGGAATTTTTGTCCTTTACATACCATGTTGTGGATGAATAGTGAAGTTACCAACTGCAGAGGAGGGACGGTAACATCTGCTGGAGATATTGAATCTAAAAGTCATAAGGAAATTAGCCAAGATCTTTGAAAACCCATGGTAAATTTTTAGCAAAGCTTGGAGAACTGAAGGAATTCCTGAGGATTTAAAAACTCTTGGTACTGGTCTGGTGTTTGAAAATGATTAAAGGAATGACACAGGTAGCTATCAGATAATTATCCTGACAGTATTGGTTAGAAAATACAGAGCCATGGGTTTTGGACTGCAGAACAAAGGGTTAGAAGCTGTAACTGTTTTGGTTGGAAGGTAGGTTTTGTTTGTTGTCTTTTGTTCTGAAGCTGGCAGACAACGGTAACTATACTGATGTCACATACTTGGATTTCTCCAAGGCATTTGACTTTCTATCAATTACATTTTGAATAAGAAACATGAATTATATAAAATTAACACAGCATAACGCATAACAAGTATGTCATAAAGTGGCTCCTAGAAAGATCTCAAGCAGTTGCTGCGAAGGAAGAGCAGATCTGTTTCCAGCACTGACTTTTAAGCTGGCACTGTTCAGTATTTTCATTAACAACATCGATGACCATAAAAAGAGTTTTCAGGTAGGGCTCTTAAAACAAAGTTTGTTGGGTTAAAAAATATGGAAGAGAGCACAATACAGGCAACATCAACATAATTGCCTGCTTAAACAGTCACAATCCCATAAAACATGTTTCAGTACAGACATGCGTTAGACCTCTCGAAACAAAGACGCAAAGAAACAATTCCTTCCACAGGATGGTGGGCTTCACTCTGGATACCTTGTGTTAGACTTTTAACAGAGCCTTACTGTCCTGGACACATTCCACCCTCAGTGGGGAGAGACAGGCATCTCCTGAGGCTCTTTCCAAATACAGACAAGATCTGACCAGTGTTTATTAACTCTTTGATTATAAGCCTTTTATAAACTTTTTTATTATTTAGCCTTCTAGTCTTACACTATCAACTTAGATGCAATTAGGGACTGTAGTTGGAGGTTATAGAGTTAGATGAGACATGCACTTCTGGCACCCACAATTTAGAAAGGATGTGAAGGTACTCAAATGCATCCAGAGGAAGGCAACAAAGCTGGTGAAAGGACTGGAAGGCATGTCTTATGAGGAGTGCCTGAGGACTTTAGGCTTCTCTATTTCAGAGAGAAGCAGGCTGAGGTGTGACCTCGTTGCTCTCCTCAGCTTCCTGAGGAGGGGAAGTTAAGAGGGAGGTGCTGAGCTCTTCTCCCTGGTATCCAGTGATAGGAAGCATGGGAATGGTTCAGAGCTGTGCCAAGGGAGATTTAGACTGGACATTAGGTAGCATTTCTTTACTGAGAGGGTAAGAAATAGGCTTCCTAGAGAAGTGGTGGATGCCCCGAGCCTGTCAGTGTTTAAGACACATTTGGACAATGCCCTTAACAATGTGCTCTAACTTTTGGTTAACCCTGAATTGGTCAGACAGTTGGACTAGATGATTCTTGTAGGTACCTTCCAACTGAATTTCTATTCTATTCTATTCTATTCTATTCTATTCTATTCTATTCTATTCTATTCTATTCTATTCTATTCTATTCTATTCTATTCCGTTCCATTCCTTGCTGAGCTAAATGCCTAGTTTCCTGTTTTCACCATGGCTCATAAAGAAGAGAGAGAGAAATAGTCCATAGATCTGCTGGTTCTAGCCTCAGGAAGTCACCAGACTAACCCTCACACTTGAATCTAGTGATTAACCACCCTCTTAGTAAAGAAATGCTTCCTCATGTCCAGCCTGCTGCAGGTTTGAACCATTCCCATGTGTCCTATCACTGTATACCAGGGAGAAGAGCTCAGCATCTCCCTCTCCACTTCCCCTCCTCAGGAAGCTGTAGAGAGCAATGAGGTCACACCTCAGCCTGCTTCTCTCCAAACTAGAAAGACCCAAAGTCCTCAGACGCTCCTCATAGGACATGCCTTGAACCCCTTCACCAGCTTTGTTGTCCTCCTCTGGAAGAATTCAACGACCTTCACATCCTTCTTAAATTGTGCCCAGAGCTGCACACAGTACTCAAGGTGAGGCTACACCAATGCTGAATACAGCACGATAATCACCTCTTTTCAACCTCAGCTGGTTATGCTGTGTCTGATGCAGTCCAGGATGTGTTTTGCCCTCTTGGCTGCCAGGGCAAACTGCTGGCTCATACTGAGCCTCCTGTTGACCAGAGATCTCAGATCCCTTTCTGCAGGGCTGCTCTCCAGCCACTCCTCTCCCAAGTTATACTTGTGCCCGGCTTTACTCCATCCCATGTACAGATTCCAGAATTTGGACTTGTTAAATTTAATCTCATTAATCATGGACCAAAACTCCAAACTATCTAGATCCCTCTGCAGGGTCTCTTGTGCCTCAGGAGAATCATCAACACCTCCCCTGTGGTGGGGAGTTCAGTGCTTGTTAACTTCCACATTTTGACTGAGACTTGTAGTGTATCTCATAAGACACATCTTCAGTAGGTTGCTGGGGAGGATTTCCCACTCTTTGTGTTCAATGTCCAGATACATTTGTATACTTAAGTACCTTTTTGTCCCTCTGAATCATTACAGGTTATTCCCAGCTGGAGAAAGGGCTTTGCATCAGTCTTCTCAGAGGGAGCAGATGCAAACTTGGTCTCTCCTGCTTGTATGCTCAGGAGTCAACTGATCACCAGATTTGAGTCAGTGCAGGCAGTCAGCAGGGCTTTCTGGTTCTATACCTGTGGCATTTATAACCCTGCTTGATTCAACTCTAGCATATTTAAAATATTTTTTTGAAAAATTTTTGTCCCTCATTTGGAACAGAACATGATGACTAGGGTCTTTAATAAAAACAACTTGAACAAAATTGCCAACAAATTAATACCATCATTCTGTAATCATCTGCCATGTTTTCTGCCAGCTACTTCCAATTAAGAATATTTCATAGTTAACAAAGTATGATGAGCTACAGTGCACAGCTGCACTCTAATATAGGCCTGTTCTGCTATGCTGCTTCATCCATGCAAAACTGAATAAAGAACAGAGACCCACAGGTGGTGATGGAAATAAGTGAATTAATTCTTATTGTAATTTAGAGGGCACAATGTTCAGTGTACTAGTGCTGGAGTCCTCTGAATGTCACTTTAATAAACATATACTGTCATTGTGAGTGATCTTTGGTTTGCCAGTGGTTTGTGAAGTAATGGTCTGCATAGTGGTTACACATGAGCAATCATGATAAAGGAAAGCACTTAATACATCATCTTACATTGCTCACAATCTATGACTGAACATTAACCCTTCTTAATCTGATGCAGCTGGGACTCTGAATTACTGTTGGAATGAGCTTGAGTGAGTATTTTGGAAGCCCCCAAAGATCTCTTCTCTGTATTCATACTGTACTCTGAATTCTCTCCTCCCAGGCAACTATTGCATTGTCCAAACCTGATATACTTTAACGGTTATTAGCAAGTGGAATAGATCTTAAATTGAGAAAAGCATTTGTGCAAAGTGAAGATCAAGACGTTTAATACAGGTCCATCCTGGTTATCACAAAATATTTATTTCAGTTGAGGTAATATTGGGCAATAAGCTACCAGCAGTGAAAAGTCCAGCAAGGCCAGCTCCATTTGACTAAATTTCTGATATAATTGACTTATTTATTTATTTATTTAAAATCTGAGCTCAGGATGTGAAAGAGTGCATCACTGCTCGAAGCCAGCTGATCTCCTGCAGGCTGTGTCAACAGAGGAGCTGGTCAAAGGACAATAGAGATGGTCCTTCTGAGAGTCACCAGCTGCTGCTCAGGTAACAAGACCCTCTACTGTGAGGTGCTCTGCGCATGACAGTAAAGCAGGGACAAGCTTTGTGTTAAAGCTGGCATGTTCCACACAAGTGTGGAACACCTTTCTGTAATTGTAGCTTGTTAAGTTTTATTTTTCATAAACTATATGAACTCATTTCAATTACATTGTTTTTCTTTAATTATTTATTAATTGAGTCATGTCCACCTGCTGGACTATTTTGTTTGGTACTGACATCAGGATGACACATCTGTAACTATCCCAGTCACTCTAATTACCCTTTTGAAGTGTTGGCAGAATGCTTGGTTGGGTGGGGGAGAGTGTTATTAATTCTGTTGCTGTTAAAATGTGACAGATGTTTCAGATGGCTCCTCAACTTTTCATTTTGTTACTCTATTGTTCAAGAGATCTATGTCTGTAAATTAAGAAATGGCATTTGTCAGGTTTCTTAATTACTGATATCATAAAAAGCATTTCGTCTTCAGAAGGTGGTACGATAATAGAATGGAAGAAGAGGATATAATGACTTATTCTGTTTTTTTGCGCATTATGAATAAGTTAAACGTTCAGACACTTCTATGAGGTATAGTTGTTCCAAATCTATTGGAAAGCCAGACATCTTAAAAATTTACTTCCCCTCTATTTTGATTCTGCATTCTCAATGGTTTTCCAAGGTGTGGGGATATCAGCAGTCCAAAAGTTAACATGTCAGCATTAGATGTTGAGCGAGGAAGTACAAGAAATACTCTGGAATGACGGTAGATCATCTCAGGGCATTTTTAGAAAGTGTTAAAATTAATTAGTATTTCAGCTTCAGTCTTCCAAAATGGCTGGGTTATAGCTACAATACTTAGCATCTCTTATGTATCATTACCAGTCATTAGCAAACGTCACCTGTCATGTTTTCTGTTCCTGCATTACAACGTGTGTTTCTGCTTCTCGATGACTGCAAATTGCCCCTATTCGATCCTGAACTGTTGAGGCAGCTGGCGGGAACATCCAAGATGTCAATTATGTCTTATGTTTGGCAGATGGACAAGGCTTTTTCCAGAAGACCTTTCTGACAGACTTTTACTGAAGCTGTCATATCCCCCACCTGACCCTCATCCTTACTACATTTGTTTCTGTCAGAGGACTTTGCTATGTATTTTCATAAGTACTTTCCACAACTTATCATATAACTCATATTCTTAGAGATGAACTGTGAAATGTAACAGATGGGATTGCAAACCCCCAAAATACCAGGAAGTAGACATTTTCCATCGTTGCTATATAATCATGCAGGGATGTTAGTGACATGTGAAATTGCTCGAGACTTGCAAATCTTTCAAGAACACCTGCAAAAGGGGTGCTGATTGTAGGGGTTTTTTTTAATAACATGAATCTCTACAACTGTTACCTATATTGGGCTGTAAATTCAACCCTTTGATTTTAAAAAATGACCTTAGGGAGAACTGACCACCATAAAAATTCTGAAACACAAAAAGCACAAACTTGAAACAAACAAACAAACAGTATTAAATAAAAATCATTGATGGTTCTGCATTAGTTTTCACAGCCAGTGAGAAGAAAAAATTAAGTCCTATGACTACTGATTATTATACTTGTGCTTGCAGACGTGCCAGTCTTGTTCCTTTCCTTTGGGTTTTCCCAGTAATGATAAGAGTGGCTAATGGCACAGAAATTTTACCTTTTTGAAAAGCCTTGAGGTCAGCCCAAGCTCTCCTTCGCATTGCATCTTATTGGTGCTCACAGCATCTATCCTGCACTTAACTGTATGTGAAATATTCTAGGCATCTAGAGAGAGTACATATATTTGAGACTAGTTTTAAAAACCTCATTAGAATAATATCCAATTCCTATTTTTAAAAGGAATGTTTACCCGAGGCTCCTGGCCAAATTCCAATCCCACTAATTATGTTTTACTGAAATAAATTATCACCTGCAGTTTTACTTGGACAGACTGTATTTTTTTGGTTCTTGCTGCATTTGGGTAAGTAGGGTTACTCTGAGGTGTTAGCCCTTGCTATATTTCACTGATATGTATAAATCAGGGATGATTTTGCAGGGAAATACAGACCAGGATTCTTCAGACCTTGGTCACATCTAGATGGGATATTCAGACTGTTTTGCAGGTGAGCAGGCAGAACAGGTTCCCCCAAGGACTGCCTTTGGCCACAGTGATTGGTGTATTCAGCAGGTTAAGGCCCCAGTCCCAAATATTTTTCTGCTCTGCAGATTCTTGAGCATATATAATTTCTGCCTAGGACCTGGTCCTGACGATGGTTACGTGTGGAATAAATTTTATTTACATGCTTTCTCTTGTTAAGTAGATGGAATTAATCACATGAATGAATTTATGCGTGTGTTTGAGGTATGGGCTTCTATGTTTCTAAAGTGACTTGAGATGCATTTTTCATGCTTCTGATTTTTAGTGTAAGTAGTGTAAAAATCATGCTTCTTCAGCAATACTTTAATGCCTCTTAGAAGTACTCTGTTTGATTTTTTTCATTACAGAAAACAGTTTTTATTATGATCTCTGAAGACCAGACCTAAACATATATTTAAATTCACTTACAAGTTCCCAAACACTATAAAACTGTAGAATATTCACTAAGAAAATATTTATATTCACATACTGTCTGTATAACACAAATATTTTGTCACCATTAACATTCCATGTCAGCTTAAAAATGAAAATGCATACAATATATTTATTTCCAAAGTGCTGAATATATTCCTTTTCAAAATATTTTCAAAGACATTATAATTATTAGGATGAATCACATAATTTCTTTGCCTTTTAAGTTAACCAGAACCACTATATTTATTCTGTCTTGCTTATACCGATAATCAAATTTTTTGGCTCTTCTCCAGAAATGTTCACTAGTCTGAAGAGAGAGCAGTGAACAGGACAGTAGAAAACTGGCATCTTGGACTACTTCTACCTGAGGGGTTGTTCAGTTTATGGCCAGATACGACTGTGAGCCAGTCTAGACTCTCTGCAGGCTTCTCAGCATAGCTCTGGGCATCATCTAATGCAGTCTATACTAACTATGATCCAGTGTTGTGCTAATATGTTTCCTATAATATGTGAACTCAGAGGTTGTTCCTCACAGCTTAGTACAGTCATTCTTTCTGCACCCACCTGGAGAGAATCCCCTCCAGACCTCCTGTAGCCAAAAGGGACCTTGTACTCATTTCTTCCAGAATGTCTCCTTTGCCATAACTTTCAAATGTAAGAATAATGTGCGAAAGCCTGCACTGAAGCAGTCACAAGCTAGAGTTTGGCACATGTACTGGGTTTTGTCACTGCCCTCCTGATGGTTCTGAGCAAGTCATGCCTCATTTTGTACCTTCATTTCTTTGGCTTTGCACTGAGGCTAATTACTCTTCACATTTGTTCTCTTCTCTGAGATCTACAGTCTTCTGCCAGCAAGTCATATAGTGCAGTGATGAGTGTAAGGAAGTCCTTGGACAGCCAACCATGAGACACTTTCCTTTCCCACACTTGTGCCTGTGAAGGAACTCCTCTCTATACCATGGCCATATCTTTGTCCCCTCCAATGAGCTGCGTGTGATTGGAGGTTGCCCATAACAAATCCAAACCACCTGCTGAGGACTGGTTATTTTCCATAATCTGCAGCCCAATAGTCAGAATCTAGTTACAGTTAGGGGTAGGATAAAAGCATCCTGCACTCTGTTTAGCTTAGGTCATTATTGCCCAAACCCTTGTTTGATCCAAGATGAAAGTTCAGCTTGCCTGTTTTCCAAAACTGCCAGATACCGTGTGTGCTTAAGTTTGCTTAGATTCCTCCTTAATTAAGCTGAAAGGTCCTCAGGCATTTAGGTTTAGCCACCCACATGTGGTCAGGAGCATCTGTTCCTGGTGAATTACTTCTACCTGTAGGTAAACAGACACGTGAATGCTGTTGGTATTCCCTGGAAAAACCTCCAGGCTGTCTTATGGTAAAAACTGCAGTCGGTGTCATTCGTAAGGGTCATTCTTGCTGTTTTGTATAAATGTCGGGTAGTTTCACCTCTTTGTAAGACTTCTTCCTCCTCTTTACAAGGAAGGGGAGATTTCAGTTTTAAGCATAAAAGAGGATTTAGGCTTATCAAGTAAGTTCCCAAGGCTTGCAGACAATGAGACATTCTTGCTGAGCCCAGTATCTGTTTTTCTAGTTCTTTACGGAAGCCAGGTCACTGCAAAATCAGGCATCCAAGAGTCTTGGACCTGTGAAAGCCCATTGGAGCTTATTTCTAGTCTAGAGACTCAATTGCTCAGCTGAAGCTGCTAGAAATTTGTTCTTGAATTTTTGGGAGTTATTGTTCCTTTCCAAGCAAGACTTTGTTCTTCATCCAATATCTTATGTGACAAACACACACATCCAGGGACTTGGAGCAGAGCTCTGTCTCTGCAGCACATATGTTGCTTGTAGACGTACAGAGAGTCATTCTTACCAAAAGTGTCTGCACAAGCACTCTGAGCAGGGCTATGAGATTCGCCACAGGTGATACCATCACTGTGCTGCTGCTGCTGCTGCTAATATTGTCCTCTTTCCTCCTGAAGTTTTAGAAAAAATATCAGAACAGCAGGAAAGTATCATAACCGATAAAGATGGAAGAGGAACGCTGAAGGATACAAGAGTAATAAGTTTGAGGCAACTCTCGGTTATCTGCACATGTTGTATACAGATTATGTGGGTCAGGACTACAGGGTCATGTAAACTGATTCAAGGTCGAGTCTGCTTTAGTAGCTCAGTATCGGCAGTCCCTGAACACAAATATTCTGCTTCTTAGGGTTAGCTCATATTCAGAAGCATCATAGCCACTTCAGTGTATCCTACAGTCCAAACTAACAAAACTTGCTGAACGTGTACTAATTTGAACCAGCTCAGTTGCCCCTGTGTCATATCCTTGGGATCCAAACAAGTACAAAATATGACACATGCTACACAACCAGCTCAGATCCAGCAGGGTTTATTAGCCTTGCCTGACCCAAGTTACCTTTGTTTACTCGTGTTACTCTGTAGCCAGTTTAAGAACCTCTCCTGGTCCTCATGGTCCGTGGGTACAGAGGCACCAGAGAGGTTCTCCAGCAGGTCTCTTGGGTTGTGCTAGTGCTTTGGCTAGTGCTCTTACATCCTGATGAAGCC
Source organism: Athene noctua (assembly GCF_965140245.1). NCBI lineage: Eukaryota > Metazoa > Chordata > Aves > Strigiformes > Strigidae > Athene > Athene noctua. The sequence continues at coordinate 220,207,104 of NC_134037.1, forward strand.
AAGCCAATTGAGTTTGGCTGGACATTAGTACCATGTATTCAATAACTCAGGGACAGGGTTATCCAAGTTCTTCTTTCATCCTCAGTAGCCCAGATAATGAGGAGCTAGTGCAATTCTTAGAAAATCACATCTGAGATAATCTTTGGATTGATGTTCCTGAGGCTGTTACACATTATGTTAAAAATACAAACCATAACTTAAAGAGCAACTGTTCCCAGAACAGGCTGAGACTTGCAGCTTCACACCAGAGGGAGCCATTTGTGGAGGGTCTTTATCTGGAGATGCCCCTACTCTGGATTTCTGACAGCCAGAAAGATTACTAGGTCCTCAGAAACATTTAAAAGCAGACTGAAAGAAAAAAATCTTAATTTGCACAGTCGCACAGTTGGAAAACCCTCAGCTGACTTCTTCAGGGTAATTTTCTTTCTTTCTTTCTTTCTTTCTTTTTTCATGTACATTTCTTTGAAGTGTTTTGCATTGAAGTGTTATTGCATATTTTAGGAAGTGTTATTGTCCCTGTGTGTTTTCTTCCAATGTAACTATAAATTTCTATCCAAATATGCTCAGAAGCTGTTCGCTGTCAGAACATGAAATCGACTAATAGATAAGCATACATAAAGGTGGTTATTTCCATAGAGAAATCAAAGACACAAAACAAATTAACAACATTCTTTGAGTTTTAAACACAGGCAGCTATATGGGTGGCAGGATAGGTGGTTTTGTTTTTTAAAGTGTATTTCCTTAAGTGTGAGCTTGAGTATAAATGTCACCAACATGAATTTGCATCTGGCTATTGATGTTCTTTTCTTTAGAACAGTTTTCTCATGAAACTCCACATCTCAAACTGTGATAGATCATTCATTTTAACTACCTGAAAGTTAGACAGATAGTATAAAGTAGGTCATTTACCTGCCTTGATAGGCCATGGAGGAAGAGAAGCACAGGTCTCAAAGGTCATCATCCCATACCTTAAATATGGGATATCCCATATCCTATACCAGTCTTCAGATGGAATGAATCGAAGACCTGATCTGGTCTACAGAAAGGGTGAAGACTAACTAGCTTGGATAAAAAACATGACTTTTAGATGGCTAAAATTAGTTATGTTCAATCGTGTCCAAAAAAGCGTAAATGATTTCTAACTGAGACAAGGTTTATACTAACAAGTAATTCACCACAGCAGGAGCAGATCAGTGCTTCACAGCAAGGGCTTTAACAATCATGCCTGCTCAGACTAGGTTAAGACTGGCGCTCTGGACCATACATCCACGCAAATCCTATCGTTCAAAGCTGTGTGAAGGGCCAGTCACTGGTTTTAACCTTTATGTCCTACCTTGGGGTCAGATCATTGGTGTGCAACTGGAGCAGAGATTATTGTTTAGTTTCCTTTGAAAGGAATCTAGTTTATCTTTCCCCAAACTGCCTTGCAACTGAACCAACACATGGGACACTTAGAGAACTGGGCTATTGCTCCAAGCCAAGATACTCTAGTACAGCCTCAGTTTTTTATTAATGTCTGCTAACAGAGGCTGCTGTTGATCATTATATCTCAGTGAAATCAATGAGACTCAGCAGTGACTGAAATGTTTCCATGGGCAGATCCCTGTCCCAGTTACAAACCCTTGCAAACTTACGGGTAATTTCATTCCAAACTGTGTCCTTATGTAAGAGAACTTACAGGCAAATCACAGGACAAGAAATAAATCAAACAAGTTCAGCAGACAAGGTAAGGACAGGCCAAAATCTTCTGCTATCTCTTTAAATTTATTTTTCACTACTAATTTCCTATATACTCATTTATATTTAAAAAACAAATTCCCCAATAATTTATTAAACCCAGGTATTAATAAGTTGCCGCTACGATAGTTTTTCTGTGAAACAATTCAAAATATATTTTCTCTTCTTATGCCTTATACTATCATACCTTTAATCCCTTTGCCCATGAGTTTTGAGAGAACTTTTTTTTGAGAACTGTAGCAAGAAAGAAGACCATAAGAAATAGCCCACCTCATTTAAAATAAAAAGGTGAGAACTTTTGGGGCTGATTCATCCGTCTGAGCTCTGTATTTCCTTTTGGACATGAAACAGTTCAATTCAATACCAGGATTTTAATGATGGTAGTTGTAAGGTTTTCTTATGAACACCAGGTCCATGTGATAAGTGAGTTGCTTTTTGGTCATTGTCTGTATTACATGAATAGGGCCCTGCAGTTACTTTGATGTGGTATACCAGTAGTTAACAGACTGAATAAAAAGGGTAAGCACTACATGAATCAAATACTGAGAAGGCAGCAGAGAAATATTTGCCTCCTGTCAGCAGCAAAAGAATCCATCTGGGAGGAGCTCAGAGAAGTACGGTAGAGGCAAGACCAGTATATAAAGGAAAGTCAATAGAAAATTTTATTATGGCAAATTTGCTAGTGGTTTGGAACTGACTGCTGGTAGAATAATTGGGAATGCACATTGAATAATATTCAGTGAGCTTTTGGCTCATGCTCTGTTTTTCAAACTCTCCCTAAGCTATTAGAAAATTTAAAGATACGTGATTTAATCAAAAGTATTTCACGCATGGCTGAGAAGATAATAGGGAGATGTGGAGAAACACTGACCCATGCTACCTCCAGGCAAAGTGGGTGAGATCTCTGAAAGTTTTCTAAACAAGGTGTATGTGCTTCATCACATAGTGTATGTGTAAAAACACATTGCCTAGTTTCCCTTAGTGATACAGGCAGAATAGATTTCAGCATATTGATTATGTAGCCATAAAAGATTTCTACTATTAATTTTGAATTTAAAAATGCATTTTTGATTAACATCTAAAAATGCACATTTTCAGTGACCTCCCTGCACTGAAATAAATTACTGCTCTTTTGTCACAGGCAAGTGGAACACTTACAAAATTTAAATTTTGTTTTGCATGCTGGTAGGCTGTTTTTGCAAAATATCCTCAGGGCTAATTACCTAATTATTAATTTATTAGAAGAACATTATATAAAGTCAGACAGAACATAATTGACGTATGTAATTGAACTGTGGTCAATATTTTGGATCACATTCTTGGCTGCTCTAAGGCACATGGGGTATGCAGGTGTATCTCTATTTACATCACTGAGCCTGGACCTTTGTATTCTCTAGCAGTTTTGAATCACCGGGCACAAAACCTTCTTCTTTTCTCTGCAGAACTGTGCTCCAGACTATTACATATGTCCCAGGCATTGAAATATGTGAAATAAGTGAAAGTACTGCTGAGTGATTGGTCTGATAACAGTGAGGAATGTTTTAAGAAGAAAAAGCTCATAGCTGGAATTGCAATCATTGCAGTTACTGTGAGCTGGTCTTAAAGCAGATAGATTGAACTTTAATCAATCAGTATGTTTTTCCAGATGGCCATGTGTTTTATGGTCTTTGTTTTAAGGAGCGTTTGTTTCTTAACTCCTGAGTAAGAGTAAATTAAAATGTAACCCTGAAATCAGTTTAAAGAATACAACAAACACTAAAGTCTATTTTTCTTCCCGATATATAAATAAGATATGGCAGAGAGACAGTGATAGCCTGCTTTTCCCTGTTTCTCTCACAGGGATATGTATGGGTGCCTGTGAATACCATGCTGCCAACACCTTCATTACTTATTCATAAGCAGAAAAGCCACTAGGCTCTCAGGTTTAAAGTTAATCAGCATTGCTCCAAACTTTTGCTTCCATGTGCTGGATGTTAGACAAAAAAAAAAAAAAATAAAAATTATTAGAGCACTGGTAGAGGCCTTGGACTTGAGTAATCTCTGCTGTCCCTCCCTTTACCACTAACCCAACTTTTGGTAACTCTTTTCTGTGCCACGGGTGGATTTCTCTGATCTGTATTTCCCACATCAACCTAGAGAGTCTCTTGGGACCCCACAAAAACTCCCCTTGGCAGCAAGATCCTCTAGGGACCAGCTGAGCATCTAGCTTCACTTTCCATTGTGGCAGAGTGCTTCCACTCAGTCCTTCAGTCTCTAAATCTTTGGCAATGCTGGGTTGGCCACAGAGCATCTCTGGTAGCCCAGTCTGCCTTCCCATTCCCAGCGCAGCAGATTGGTCCAGAGGGTGGATCTCGGCTGTGAAGTTCAGGGTCAGGCCCTGGCAGCTGGAGCAGTAAGGCAACAGCCCAGACCCTGTGAAATGCAACTTCTCTTATCCACCCTTAGGAAGAAGTAGATCTGGAGGGAGCCTCAATTGTATAATGCCAGTATTAGCAGCAGGATCAGAAATGTCCTAATTCCTAGAGTAATTTGGGGTTGTATAACACAGTGAATGAGCTTTGCTTTAGCATGTGTTTCAGAGCGGGAAGGAGGCACTTGGGGGAATGGGATGAAATGGGCTGCAACTCGGATGGAAGCAGTGGATTAAGTGGGATTTTAAAACAACACAAGCATTAGTCATAGTAGCAGCAGAGTGTACCAGAAGGTACCGCCTTTCCATCTCTGTGGGAAAAATAAACAGAGCAAAATTCCACCACAAAGGTGCAGGACAGCGGGAAGCTTCAGAGCACTGAGAACATGGCGTTTGAGGATTACAAGCCTGCAAACTCCCTTTTTACAAGGTTGAGCCTTTCAATATTGCTGCCACTAAGTGCCTTATACCCAATGGCTCCCCCACAAAATTAGTATACTGATTAACATTTCATTATTCAGTATCTCACTAAGTGAAGCTATTTCCTTAATGCCCCACTTGCTGTGGGAAGCAATAGACTCAAAATGAGGGGAGCAAGGAAAATACTACAAAGGAAAGCTTCAAAAGAAACATTTTTTCCAATATGAATTTAGAACATCTAACAAAGTGCCCTTCAAAAACCTCATAAATCAAACAAACTAATAATAGAAAGAAAAAAAAAAAAAAAAAAAAAAAGAAACTAACTTATCCTGAGTGTGCCAGGAGCAATTGTAGGGACATTTTAGGTGAGACACATATGCTCCTGCCAAACAAGATTCAGGCCTTGATTTGAGTCATCTTCTGGAAATTCCTCCCTCTCCGCTGACTATACAGAGAAGGTAAGATAGGTCTGCTCCTAACACAGGCTTTTGTTTAGGGACCTAGAGCAAGGTGGGATGAATCTGCAGCTGGATGATTATGTGTTCGCCCTAGTGAACCCTATGTAATTTGCCTCTGAGGACTATTAAACAAATAGCAGTGTAGCAGGTCAAGACGTAGCCGCAACTGTAGCTACAACTCTCCAGATTGTTCTTTACATTTCTCTTACTTGGCAATAAGTGTGTGGGAACAACTTGCTTCCCTTCTCCCTCTACAGTTCCACTTTCTGATTTTGTTTTCTTCAAAGCATGGTCAAAAGATGTTCCTTCAGGATGGATCTATGCCACAAGCATCACATAGGGAGAGAAAAATAAGATCTACATGGAATTTAAAATCCGATCTGAAAATATCCTACCAGACAAGTATTAAAACTCAACTCACTGGACTCGTGTAAAATACATCCTGGGAGTTTCAATGTATACGCTGGAAGGCTCAGTGTGGTGGGTTCTTTTAAGATCTCTAAGAAATGTGTAAAACATCAACTTATATACTGGGCTGCCAATACACAAAACCTGAATATACAGTACTTTAGGATGGAAACATCCATGTAGTGCTCATGAAGTATGACTAGGATTGTTTCCTTTCTTTAAGCTGCTATGGAAAATCTTCAGGAGTGAGCAAATTCTTCCCCAGACCACCACACTGTGAAACCCAATATTAGAGAAATTCAAAGGCTGTGAATGGAAACAAGACTTGTTTGCTGTACTTAATGTCCTGCATCATATGGCTACTCACATGCTTTTGTGGAAGAATATTTGTATGCACGGAAATAGCACCACAAGGAATCTTGGCAGTGCTCTTGAAGGTTTTTTAAACATATATACACATGCATATATTTGTTTCTTGATTCTTTAAATTGCTACTGAGTTGAACTAGGAATGACTTTTGTCCACTTCCCTTCTTCTCAGTTCTTTCTGAGTATATTATTACCTCATCTGACTTATTATTGTACCTTGTGTTCTTTTCCTTCTTCATTACAGTTCTGTAAAAAGCTTTTGGGCTTATTGTTAATTTTCTCTCTCTCTCTTCCCCCCCACCCCCACCCCCCCAGTCTTAATTGTATATCTCTGAAAATGTGTTTCTGAGGTTTTTGCTTTGGCTGGGAGCACAGTAGTTATATTTATGGGTCTACCATCAGTTTGCTACAGTTCAAGTGATTTTCTGCTTTTTGCTTGTTATGTTTTTGCCTGGACTTGATATACTTTATGAGTTTTTCTGCGATATTGGCTTGTATATCTGGCATAGATAATATTTTGCCTTTCTGCTAATATCCTATCAGAGGCCCAAAGAGTAATAATTTTTTCTTCCTGTGTAATGTTGGGAGATTATTTTTTTTTAAATGAGCTGGAAAGCTTTATTAGTTTACCAGAAATGAAAGCTTGTAATGAATCCACATGGAATTCTTTAATCATATCTTTGCTATTTTATAACTGTACCTTCAAGTGGAATGTGTTTATATTTGCTGAGGAGAAAAAAAAAAAAGTTCTTTTGTTTAGCATTTCAGCATTATGTAGGAATTTTCAGTACATGGGGTTGCTCATCATTTTTTCAAGAGTACAAAGAGTACTCAGAAGGGAGAAAGGAGAAAGGTGAGAGGTGCTTTTCCAGCCTGAGAAAGGTGAAATAGCAGCCCCTCTTTGCCATCAGAGATTAAACTTCTGGCAAGCTGACTTCTGCACTGTCTTGTAGAGCTGGGTTGTGGTACTACGAATGACACAAACAGCTTAACATTGTACTGAGGGTTATGGCAAATTGTTGTGTTTCATTAAACTTTCTCTCTGTGATAGTATTCCAAGAGAACTTTTATGCTAAGAACGCTTTTACCTCCAAAAATCAGGAGTTATCCACACTTTAGAGGATGTTTTGACATTCACAGCATTTAAAACAGATTAATATAATACAAAACAACATTTAATCATGAGAGTTCTCTCATGGAGATTTTATTAAGTCAAATGTGAACTGAGCCCAGCCATGTTTGAAATGATGGCACTGAGCTGTAATCTGACTCTAGCACAGGATGCTCTGAGTGGTGTGTACAAGGCCATAAGGTCTGCTGGCAGAATCTGCTTCCTATAGGCTTCCCCTACAAGCCCTAGATGGGTTGTAGGTGCTCTCAGGACAGAACACTCATCACCTACTGCCATGCTGCTTTTTCTACGTGCTCTCTACTGAAGTTTACTGGCTGCGTAGTCTTCACTAGAGGCAGGTGTTTTTGAAGAGCATGCAGATACATAATGTAGTATGAAGAAAGAAATGTCTTTTAGTGTTTGTAGCAATAGCAGCTTAAAGTGGCACAGCAGAATGGTGAGGAGAAAGGTCCTCTGAAGAAGCCCAGGAAATTTCAGTTCTAAATGTTAGACATCAGTTTTTAAGTACTCGATCCTAACTGATGACAGATCTTGGTTACAGGAAGGTGAGCAATGGGCCTGGAGTTTTTCAGCTGATAGTTGCCTTTCATAACAAAGCATTAAAGACTTAGCAAAAGATCTACAGGCTGACTGGTAAAAAAATCTAGGATAAACAACCTACATTCTGCCACTTTCTGATGTGCAAAAGAGGTTCTCCCACATTGCTTTCAGCTGTCCTTGCAATTGCTTAACCCAGGGAGTAGCATTAGAGCATCATATTGTTATGAATTTCTTGCTTACTGTCACAAATAAGATATATTTAATTTTGAAAGTTCCAAAGACCTTCTTTTAAAAGTCTTATTGATTTCCAGATTGCCTGGATTGCTTTCTTAGATTATGGAGAAATTAATCTCTCTGGGATCTTTTAAAAATTACACTACTTCTTTTTACAGTTTAAATGGGATACTTTTATTGCCATTCTGTTTCCGAAAAACATTTATAAAAAAATCATAAACTAAGGTGTTTGTTTTGTTGTTGTTTTTTGTTTTTTGTTTTTTTTTTTAAAAATACAGTTAAGACCAAAGCAGGATCAAATCAGAAATAAAAAAGAATCATCAGATCCCTGAAAACTCTTATGCATTCCTCTGTTTACTCACTCATCAGACATCTTGCCAGGAAGGCTCAGTGTAGAGGGCGTGCAAATGGTAGTAAAGGGAAAAGAGAGAGGGTGGTGTTACACTGAAACAACGGATACGTTGTGGAGAGCAAGCCAAGTGCCAAGGGCAGCCCTGTACCTGAACGGTGGCCAGAAGATGATGCCTGCAGTTAGCAGAGGTTTTGACATTCTGCGGTTTGTTTCTGGTGGAGAACAAAAATGAGAGCTCTGGTGGTTTTTTTTGTGTGGGAGGAAGCAAACAATAAACAAAACCATCAGAGAGTGCCTGCAATGTGAGTGAGGGCATCTTATGATGGAGTTATGAGGTTCTACACCGCTCTGAGCAGAGCAAAGACTTCAAGCCTGCATGTCTACAGCCCAGAGAAGTGCTGCAAACTTTTGCAGAGTCTGTCTTGCTCCTTAAGCTCCTGAATATTCACATCTTCCCACAACCTATACAGATATGGGAGGAGGCAATGGCCATAAGATCTTACTTTAGACAAAGCTTCTAATAGGGGTGTGGTTGATCTGGATTTAAGCTTTCCTGTCCCCCAGAGAGGTACAGAAAGCCTTAAATTTGGATTCTCTCACATTTCCACATTACCAGGTTGGGGAGGGTCCCTCCTGTGTCTACCTGGAGCCTGAGTAATGGTGCTGAAAACAGGGTTTGACATAGGGAAAACATTACAACCAGCTCAGCTGGGCTCCTAATTTGGTCTAATACATACCCTGGAGTCTATTCTGCATGTATTAAATACATATGTAAATGTCTTTGCATTTTTCTGTCTTATATGTCACATTGCACAAGCTGTCTCGAGAAAAAAACAAGAGGTGCAAGTGTTTAGTAGGAGCTGCTGACATGCTTCAGAATTCCAAATAAAGTGTTTCTTCAGAGATGTGTGACAAGTGTGACTTCTGCCCTCCGTAGTGTCTCGGCACTCGGTCAGAGACAGTTTTAAAGGACCTTGATTTTCAGGAAGTGCTTTTAGCACCAAGATCTTTTATGACAGTGACTTGAAAAACTTGAAATAGTTAAAAATTCCTATATGTATTTGAAAATTTAAATCGGGAATTTAGTTTTGATGCCTCTTGACAGTCAAAATGAAGTTCTTTATTTCATCTCTTTACAGGAAATTGATGGCGCATTAATATTATGTCTAAATCTTGCATGGATTTTTAGACCAACTTCCCTGTGGACATGTTTTTTATTCATATTGAAAGATTTCATTTATCAGGCATTTGAGATACCAAGTTCTTTGCACCACTCTGGTCAGGGAGAATTGGGTGTCTTAGGACAAGAGGCACACTATGCCTGAGGTTTTTCCATCTAAGAAAAAAAAAAGATGATAGTGGAATAAAATGAAGCTTCACTATTCAGAGGACATTTTAAAAATACTTAGCTTTTAAAAGGTATAACTTTTAGTGCTGTTATCACACATTGAAAGGAAAAGAGGCACAGGTCAAATCATAACACTGTGTGAGAAAGAGAAGGAATTTTCTGATCACTTTTGGAAGTTCATTCAGACCACACTATGAACTTGTTGTCCCCCAGGGTCTCAGTCATTTCCTTATATGTTTTAATACTTGATTAAAAATGAAGAAATGAACATGTGCTGGGGGGATGCAAACGTTAGACTAGGAAAATGAGAGAAAGCCAAGATGAGACTAACAGATGGCCAGGCATGAGGTCCTGTTTTTAAGACACATACCATGACGTTAAGTTACTGTCCTTCTGGAAATGTAAATGCACTCAGAGAAAGTATAATGCTCCCCTGTTAGTTTTTCTTCACTCTTTACATACAAAGTCTTTTTATTTCCATTTCCACTTCATTTTTATTTCTATTGTAAAATAGATATTGAAGAGACAGGATGAACTGCCCTCTGGAGATGCCGATGTATTTCTGGTTTTCTGTCTATCCATGTAGTGTAGAAAAATCCTGAAAATTCACTTTTCTGTGTGTCAACACAACAGAGAGAAAGAGAAAAGTGAGAGAAGGGTTGTGGCATCAATTTGCTACCAAAGGTAGGTGACACATGACTTTCACACCTAACTTTTCCTTCTTCCTCAGCATTCCTGTCTGTATGGGTTCCCTCTCAGTTGTATTGTCCATGTGGTCCTAATCTTTTCCCCAGACTTTCTCTCTGCTTTTAATTTTCTCTTTTCTCTTCCCACAACTTCACCTCACTTCTGTATTGTGCTCACTGAACAACCTTCCTCTTCTCCAGAACTAGCGCTTTTCCTGTTTTTCTCCAAGAATCCCCTATGAGAAAAGAGAGGCTACTCTTTGTTGATCTAAATAAAAATGTAGGACCTGACCTTGACCCCTCAACCTAGGCAGGCCTTGTGCTCAGCTCAAAGGTAAGGGAAGACAGGAAGGAGCATGAAGCAACACTAGGAAGAACCTCCTGACTGACCGTATATAATCAGTCCTTCAGCTGTCACCTTCTCATCCACTGAACTAGATTTTTCTACCTGCCCCAATTCCCTACCTTCCCCGGAGATAAGAAGGAGTAATGCCACACCTTGTGAGCTACAGTCTCAAACAGATCTCCTCAGTCCTTTATTCACTGTCCCTTTTCCTTGCTATCAGAGGAAGAAAATAGGTGGAGGTTGTTGCCTTTAGAAACCCATCAGAAATACAGAAATGGACGTGCTTCCTTTGCCCTCAGTCTTGTCTTAGATGAGATGTACAACAGAGAAGCCATGTCCAAAGGTTTTACTTGGTCCCTTAAAGAGGAAAAGGAAAATGGGGTGGAAAGTAGCAAGAGGTCCCAAATCTGTCCATGAATTTCCATCTCCCTAAAAGTAAAGGGCATTTGGAGAGCTCCTATAGGCTTAGCAATTCATGTTTCGGATAAAACCAGCAATCTGACTCGAAGGACATTTTTGTTATGAGGAAAGTACATGAATTTGTTATTATAAGAAGTTATGACAGTAACATCCATTGTAAGTGTGCAATTTCCCAGTGCTGCTACAATCTCATTGTACTTTGCCTATACAAGCAGTCACAAACCTGTGGGTATATATGCCTGCAAAGTGCTGCCTCCACACTTCTCCTTCGGTGAGACCTAGCATATCTTGAGAATGGGTTACAAGGATGCATATCAGTGGGGCTGTGTCTATGCTACTAAAGGCTCCAGACCAAACCCTGGCCATGTGCCACGGCTTGGTTCCTCTGTGCGCTGCTTAGTGCTGGCTCTCAAGAGCAGATTGTCTTCAGAGGAGCTAACTGAACCAAAAACAGGGAATAAGATACTATTGTGAGCAGGTTGGATCAGGAGACCTGTGCTAGAGCTCAGTCCCTGGCCTCCTTGTTTTTAGCAGTGTCTACATGTCATAAAAACTCAGTCCCATGCAGTCATTTGTGTAAGACCCATTTAGCCCAGAGGGGATGACAGACAGTGTATTCCAGACAGCTGAATACACCACAGTCCCAAAACCATCTCCCCAGTGATGGGGACTCTGCAGAATCAAATCCCCCTTCTGAAATCATTTTCAGTCTGGTAATCAACATTTTTTTACAGATTTGTCTTCAAATGCACCTCTAATGGTTCTGCGCATATTTGCTTCTTCATAATTGTGGGTTTCTATAAAGCTTAATGTCCCCTCTCTAATTTTTCAGCTGAAACATGTGAAGAAGATCTGACATGGGTAGGGCTAGTAATTTTATGAACTCAGCCTCTAATTTTCACACAGGAATCTGTGAGGTAAGCAGTGTCTATTTAAAAAAAAAAAAAAAAAAAAAGGAAGAAAACCATGAGCCTCTACAGTTCTTTTAAAAATTGTTCCGTATCTTAGTAGCTATGATACTGCCATCACAAAATCCTCTTTTCACAGTAATTTTAGATAGATTTTGAAGTGTCTCGAATGTCCAAAGAAGGTGCTTTATCATTAATAAGTACAAAAGCAAAAAAGTTCATAGATATTCAAAGGGAATTTAATCTTGGAGATAACTGCAAAGTTGGTTCAAAGTTTACCTTAGGTTGGATGATTCATGAATTTGTTTGCTTTTTTGCTCTATCTATGAACAACTGGTGAAATGTTTACTGTTAATAATAACTAGGTAGAGCCAGCCAAAAAATCATTTCTTAGACAGAAGGTCCTTATGCAATGAAAGAAGATAAATTTCCAATATGTAAAACAATTATTTTCCTTATGATTTTTCTTATTTTTTATTGAAATTTCCTCTTATTAGATGCCCTAAGGTGTATGTTTCCAATTAATAATAATAATAAAAGCTGATTTTCTATGATAGTTCTTCTTAAAAGTTTTAATATAATATCCCTCTGATGTGTACAAATATCAACAAACTAAAATGGTATTGAAGGATTATACATTTGATAGGAAATCTAAAAATTATCAAAATGGAGACTGTATTTAAGAACCTGTGTGTATCAGAGAAGCCATATGGTACAGACAGTTCATGCATTTAGGAAGACCAGAAGAATCAAGTTCCTAGTTACAGAATTTGAAACATTGTCCTATACAACAGAGAGTACAGAAAAATAACTGCAAATTCTAGAGAAAACTGCAGGGTTTACAAGGCAGGTGTCAAAAATACTGAAATATTTAGAGTGCAATAAGCTAAAGGAGGATGTAATGGAGAGGCTATAACACATACAAGATTGTCTGCAGTAATACTAAAAATTCAATACTGATGAAGATCTGATCACCTCTGGTAGACCCCCGAGCAGACCAAATAGATGCTATCTAAAGAGGCATTTCTTCAACACTAGTAATGGCAAGAGATGGAGCAAGCCAAAAGTACACTCTGTACTAAAAAAACAGCTGAAGTGGCACTATTTGTACAGAAAATAAGAGACCTGGAAAAATGAGACTGTGGTGGGAATGACTGCTGTCATCTGCCTTCTGCTTAATGGATATGGTGAGAAAGGAGGAAGGAGGTTAAGGTTTAACAGTGCTTTTATTCAAACCCACGGGGCATGTCTAACACAGAGTATAAATGAAACTTTAATATCACAGGACACCTACCCAGCAGGTGAAATCTGGGAACTATAAGTACTGTTTCTCATCCCATCAAAACTGCACAGGCATTTTTCTAGGTATAATATAGTGTCAACATTTTAGGTAACCTGGTAAATTGTAAAATTTACTACAGATTCATATGGGTTTCTCACACTTACAGCTCATACAGAAAACAGTAGTGCAGTACCTTTAATAACATTTCAGTTGCAGATTCATAACTACGTAAAAGAAAATCAATAGTCCCTGCTTACAGGGTCTGGTTCTGAATAACTATTCCTCCACTCCCTCTACTGTCTCCCAGCTGAAAAGGGACATCTCATACTGCAAACTTATTATAATTTTAACACCACCACATATTTTAGTAAACATTATGTGAAGTTAGGAACAGTAAGTCTTTCTAACAATTTTATTTTCTACACAGGGATTAGGAAAAATTCTCCCGAAATCAAGGTGTGATTATTCATCCTATTTCGCAAACTATAAGTAAATATTAAGCAATCAACATCTCTTTTTTGTTTCTATAAGCCTTATATTGAGTAATGCTTAGTACTCTATTTGATCACATCAGCAGACATGACATGATGTACTGTACGTGTCAGATGTATTTAATTTTGCCACGCATTCTGTGGGTGGCTGAGGAACAAGCACATTCCAGGACCTTGAAAATCCTTCTTATTCTGCAGACAGGGAGGGCAATTATTATTTTTTTTTAAACAAAAACTTTTTCCAGTTATCTTATAGTATTCACTCTGAAGGACAAGAATAATTTTAAAGGGACCAGACAGTAAATCAGCCAAATGTTCAGAATGCAAGACACTATACCAGCTCCACCCATTGCTTGAATGCTAAGCTCACCTCATGAGATACACAGAACAGGTTAAAATTTTTTCAGAAAGTAGTTGCATTGGCACAGCAAAGAGAAACATGCACATTCTAGTCATTACACTTATGCTAGTGAAATACTGTATAATTCTATAGCTGAAGCTTCACGTTCAGCTTAATCTGCAATACCTTTTTTTAGCTACGGAATCAGCTGCCTTGGTCACAGAAGGTCAGGACTATAAGTAGCTCCAGTGAACTCTGGAATGTATTTTCCAGTAACAACATCTGGCTATTGAAAACTCCACTGACAGCTGCATTGGTGGCTGTGAGAGGCTATCTTCAGGTCAAACTGCTGTAGGGCTGGCTGACACACCCCCCCCCCCCCCCCCCCCCTTTTCACCAATGAGATTTGCTTTTTCCATCCCTTTCCCTTTGAATCTGGATCATATCAAGTTTTCAACCTTCCCTTGGACTCATGAAAAACACACTCATCATGTTAAGCTATGAACTGATGTAAGAATATAGTTGAGCAATAATATAGTTGAGCTTGAACAGTTGAATTTAGTTGAGCTCACAAAAAATCATTTTTGAAAGCTTTCCCTCACAAAAATAAGTCCAATAGTCAGATCTATACTATCTTATGAATCAGGTAAAGTGGTTTGCCCTGCTATCCCACCAGCATATCCTGTAATAATGCTGCCTCCTCTGTGAATTACAACTCTTCCCTCATTTCTCCCTCTTCCAGGAGGATATATGTTATCTCAGTGACTTGTGAGTGAGGCTTGGCATCAGTATGTATGCATGTCCCCAGAACACAAGGAGGGTCTAAACCACATCTTCTCTGCACTTGCTCTTCTTCTAACCCACTACTATTCACTTGTGATGGAATCCCTTGTGTATGTTGCCCTTGCTATTCTCCCCACAGCAGTCACAGCAGAAGAGGACCTGAGTGAAGGAGTCAAGCCTGCCTCACTCCAAGGCATAACTAAAGACAAGGATATGACAATAAAGTCTCTGAAATGCCCTCAAAGAAACTGATTGCTTAATGGTTGGTTTGGTTGAATGGTCATTTTTTTGTCTGCAAACCCAGTTGAATTTTTACCGACTACAGCTGTTGTTTATTTCAAGAGCTTCGTTCCATTTTTCCAACCAGCAGAAACCGCTGAGTTTTACTAAGCCCAAGCCACAAGCAATAAAGCTGATGTAAAATGTGAGAAGCTGAAAGTAAGGGTGTACAGGTAGATAGAGCCCCTAAACTCCAGCTAGTTTTTCAGAAGTGGAGAATCCAACTGAATTTGAAATAGTCATTTCTCTGATGTGCTGGAAAGATGTCAGTTCTTTTCTAAGAGACTGATTTGCTTTGACTTTGACAAAGTCAACCAGGGAAGAGATTTCACATCTTTCTCTTTATTTGGCTGTGTTTATTTCCAAATTTCTGTCTAATAGCTCTGAGGTAATCATCTCATTGAAGATTATTTCCAGTGAATGCAAACTGAACTGGTAGGTACCACAATAAAAGCTCTTTCTAACAGGAATTAGGAAAGACCATTGGAAATGTTAGCAGCTGCATTTCTAGGAGAGACTGAAACTTAGACAACTTTTTTCCAGTTGGTTTTAAAGTATGATTAAATTGTTTTGCATAGCGAGAACTGCAGGAAGACTGTTGCTTGTGAGTACTTTACTAGGAAATTGTTTTAGCTAGAACATTATTTTTGAAAATGTTCATTTGCCATTAATTCTGGAAATGCTCACACCCAGCCCTCAGTGGGTTTTAGTATTTGCAAAGGGCTCAATCAAACTCCTACTAAAATTAATGGAAAAATCTAAGTAGTGGAAAAGTCTCTAAATATAATCAAGTGAATATAATCAAGTGTATCCTTCTCTGCTTGCTCAGAGGACTTAACTGCCATGGTTCTTAAATGAACCACAGACAAGAAGTACAACAGATAAAATCCTGTCCTATCTGAAATTAACGACAGCTTTGCCTTTGACTATAACAAAATCAGGCTATCCGCTAAAAGGCAGAAATTACATCAACAATGTAGCCTTTACTTGCTTCCCTTTTCTCTTTACTTCTGTCATCCTTCCCAAAACTAATGTGCATTGCAAATTAGATTTTAACTCTGAATAATAACTCAGCATTAGCAAGGCCTAATTATAATCTCACTTTATATTTACTATTGATTTTGTATAATCTTGATATACAGAGAGATAAGAACTGGATCATTTCAATCCAGTTAGATATCGTACTGTTGAAATCAGTGCGAGCAGGATTTGGCCCCAGTCCAAAGCCTATGGAAGGAAACTGGGATCTTTTAATTCATTTGGATGGGTTTTATTTCAGATTCTCATTGAGGACCAAGGGGAAATTGTTGATGAAGTAGAGAAACTTTTTTCCCCCTTTATGAATTAACATTAAAAACCTATCTAGGTAAAGGTTTACTTTTTCTTTTCTTTAAACTCAACAAAGTCTTTTTTAAAAAAAAAAAAAGTTACAGTATAATATTTCCAATTATAATCTCTTTCATACAAATAAAAATAGTCATGTGTATAAATGACCTTGGGTTATTAAGGAAAGATGACTGCAAATGGAAAAAAAAAAATTTCCATTTGCAATACTGAACGTAGGCAGCATTTGTATCTGGCAAAAACATTTTGTATGCTACTATATTGGCTTTGAACTTATTTCCCATGGGAGTAGATGTTGCTCAAGAAAACAGGTGTTTCAGTATAATACCTGGAGGGCATTATTTAACTAAATTTAATATTATTTGCTTAAGGAATCCACTCAAGGTATCTTGCACTTTGTTTTGACACAGTTGAGCAGAAGATATTTATTAGGATTTAAATAGACCATGGTTCCTAATTGTAAATGCCCATGACTGCTATATAAATTTGTTTAAACCTGCTAACAACTTAAAAGCGTACCACAACATCACGTTTTCCAAGCTCTAGTTTTTGTACACCCCGTGTCTCAAAACTCTGAAAACAACAGCATTAACCCTTTGGTTGGTCCTGTGTGGAACATCAGACCAAGGTAGCTGCAGTCATGTTAACCAGTATCCTACTACTAATTCCTGAGAGCTGTGCCACTCTGTGGAAGGTACTCGCAATCTTGCCCTTGGGGGATCAGATTCCTTTTACCTAACTCCAGCATCTCAAAGTTAGGCAGAAGTCTAAGGTGATTGCCGCAGTTCCCTTAGAGAATAAGAAAGGAGGACATTTTCAAAGGGACATTTATCATCCTATCTTCCAGTGCAATTAATTGACACTTGAGTTGCCCACCTCTCTATTGCTTACAGAGAGAGCCTCTGTACCTAGCAGGCTTTCTGCAGCAGCTTTTACATGGATAGTGTTAGGGGAGTTAATCCCATGGTTGTGACTAATGATTTACAGAGCATGCCTGCACAGGTGGGTACAGACAACCCTGAGTTCATCCTGTACACAGTCCTGCTCGCTCTGAGGAAAGGCAAAACGAGCTCAGGTCTGCCTGCACCTGCCTGGGTAAATCACACCCTTGGAAGAAGAGGCGTAAGTGGACAGTTGCTGCTTTCAGCTGCACCCAAGCAGATCCACTGAGGCCATCCCTGGAAAAAAAAAAAAAATCAACAAGAAAAGATAACTGAATGATGTCAAAAAACTGCCCTCTTTCTGACCCTGTGTGTGAAAAGAAGAAATGGAGAAGAGAGGAGCTGTGTCCCAGGAGATATAATTAATACATATGTGAGACTAGGATTTCTTTTTAAAGGCCATTAGGCCCTAATTGCTCTGAAAGAAGCCAAGTTCCATAAAATCAGCTTTTGCACAGTGGCAAGTATTCTTTCCACGCACAGACGGCTCTGATCTGCGTGTAGAGCAGATTCAGAGGTGTCTAGGACATGAGTTAAAATATTTATTTTTGAGACTCTCTTCATTTTCTCTCAGTGCTGGGAGTTCTATTTTTATGGTGAAAGTAAGAACAGTAACATATGAGTGCTACTTTTTAAATGGCATACTCAATGCACTTTAACAAATTAAGCATATTGAAAATGTTTGGTAGTGAAATTTACAAAGAAACATACCGAAAATATT
The DNA here is from genome assembly GCF_965140245.1 of Athene noctua. NCBI lineage: Eukaryota > Metazoa > Chordata > Aves > Strigiformes > Strigidae > Athene > Athene noctua. Next base: position 220,225,052 of record NC_134037.1, read on the forward strand.
TTTTGTTTGTGCTCAGACATATGGTTTTAAAGCTGGTTATGTGTGTATCTTTAAAATGTTATGTTTTGCTTCTTAGTATATATCTTTTCCTTTTTTCCATTGGAGATTAGGTGAAGATGAATCAATTTTGGAGACAGATGTCTTGTCATTAAACTGTCTACCATAAGGCTTTTGGGTGTCCTAACAGAGAAAATCATTCACTAGGTTAAGTAAATCTTGATAACACTATATCTCCTTACAAATTTCCCACCTACTTCTTTCAGGGTTGTCACTTAATTGGATGGATAACACTAATGAGGTCTCGGATGCATGAGGTATCTGTTCAGTCACCTGTTGTAAAACTATTTAGGAATATAAAAGTTGATTCTAAAGTATCTATTAATAAATATGACTTTATATTTTTGTTCCAAATATGCACTCTAAAAACAATGCACTGTTGGCATAAAGATGTCAGTCAAGAACTACAGTTCTGGGTGATAGATCCAATGGGGGCTGTGAGAAGGAGTGAAGTTTGATAGCAGTCTGTGATGCAGTGGGACCCAGGTGACAGTCTGGAGTACTGGAGTTATGGCAGTTACTGTGGAGAGGTTCTGCTTTTGGATTGCTTCCTCCATGCTTCCATGCCAATGTTTCCACGTCTACCTTCTTCTTTCTCATGGTCACATGGATTATGACATGTTTAAAATGGAGTTTCTACCTCAACTAAGTGTTGTAAAACAAGCAGTATGTAACATCTACACATCGGGCTAATTCTCCCAGAGAAACTTCACTCCTTCTCACAGCCCCCATTGGATCTGCTATCAAACTTGGGACCATTGCTATATGTGCTGCTGTGAGGCAGCAGCTGGCCTTGAATTGTTGTTTTATTCAGTTAGAGAAGCCACTCTCAGATCTTTGCTTTGGGGATCCAGAAGACTATTGTTGATATTTTACTCATGTACATTTAGACAGGTGATACAGCAAGACAGTCTCAATGAATAAAAACTCCCACAATGCAAAATTACTTTGATAAAAAAATCATTTTATTTTGAACTTTTCACCTTGTTCTTTACCTACATATTTTTGGAGTATTTGGAGCTCGGTATCACATCTATCTTTCTCTCTCTTTTCTTTGCATATCTACAGATTTACGTACCTGTGTCTAGGACAAAACTCACTGTAGTATGTAGACAGAAATCAGTATATGATTAATCTTGTCCAAGATGAGTTCTCTTCAGTCACTCTTCTACTATGTCAATCTTCTTGTGTCATCAGACAGAGATGCGAGTGCAAAATGTAGTTCTGCTTGCTTAGTTTACATATCTAACTTGCTTCTAATTTTAGGTTCTTAGTGAACTTATTCTATAAAAGTAGGTGCTTGTAAAGCCAAAGGAAAAATGTAGGTGCTTTCAAAGTCATCCAGAAAGAATTACTGCCCATTATGTTTTAGATATCTAAGTTAGGCACCTACCTTTCTTTATTTACTATAGAGAACTTTAGTGCTTATCGTAATGCTTTTCTAGATCCCTAAAAATTAGGTGCCTAAACTAGGCAGAGACAGTCCTTATTAGTGGGATTCATGTGACCTGTGTTTAAATATCTGTAATGCAAATATCTGCATTTGAATTAGTTATATTGTTAAAAATCTGACCTTTATCAGAAATCTTTCTCAAGAAATTGGGACATGCATGTTTCTTTTCACTGATTATAACAAAGGATGATTATCTCAGAAGCAGGTACCAACAGAGTGGGGGCACTGAAATTTGGAACAATTAATTCCACTGTTTGTAACTGTTGTCTGTATGGAAAAGACTTCAGGAAAATATAGCCTGTCCATTAAATTAGGAATCATCCCTGATTTGTGCTGAATGTAACTTCTTGTGAGAGATATTATGCAGCAACAAAAAAAGCGCAACAGCTTAAGAGATACTAAAATACTTGAAATATACATGCTAAATCCAGCAGTTTCACACAAAAACTGCTGCGAGATCCATCATGACTTCCACTAGCATTCATATCTTTGCTAGTTACAGCTGTCTTGTTAGATTTTCTTATTTTTATTTTTCACTGCATCTTTATCTTACTGTTACCCGAAGGGATCTGGTTCTGTAAAATAAGGAAAACATCTGAAGAACTGTTGAATATCCTCAACTTCTTCAGTTTTACTGGAAGATAAAGGTACTCCAAGCGGATTCAGGATCTTACCGGGTAAAGTCCACACACAGAATGAGAAGCACTTTGTGTCTTTATCATAAATCTCAGCAAATACTTTAAAATAAGATAGGAGATCTTTAGCTTCATGTGACTTCAAATTCTGTACTGCAAATTAACATTGCTGAATATGAAGACCATGTGAGGAGCAGATCACAACACTGCGTACAGTTCCTTGTTATCATGGGCAAATGGGCTATAGAATGCCTTTCATAAATTGATCAAAGCCATTTTAAAATGGCTAGGTTTCTTCCTTCCATTACTTTTCTTGTAAGACTCAAAACTTTATTTCGTAGAATCATGGAATCATAAAATGGTTTGGGTTGGAAGTGACCTTAAAGATTATCTAGTTCCAACCTCCCTGTCATGGGCAGGGAGATCTTCCACTAGATCAGGTTGCTCAAAACCCCATCCAACCTGGCCTTGAACACCTCACAGGAGGGAGAATTTATTTATTAGAATCTTTCTTTTATCTTCTACTCTGAACTGTGTTTGCTACTAATTTTTAACTGTCTGCTCTATTCTAACATATTTCAGCTTAGAATACTTATTTTACATTCTTATGTTTATCCCCTAAGTTTAAAGAGAGACCAGCCATTTCTTCTCTCAGCCTTCAGTTTGCCTAGTTAAGGAACCAAAGACCAGTTCACACTGGGGGACTTAGCACAGTGAAGCCACACAAATAATTGGTCTTTGGACACAAGAGTAGAAATCACAATCCCAAGTAATACATTTAAATTCTTTGTCTGAGGATTTGGTACAGCCCGGTGCTTATGAATGGAATTCACTCACAAGAGCCAACATGCCGACACCTAAACTAACCCCATAGGAAATGCCAGAGAGAGGAATGTGTCTAAGATCCTCGCCATGGCCTCTACCATGATATTCATATTTCTGGGGTTTTTTTCTACTTGAAATACCTGGTCTGATACATCCTAAGAATAACAAGCTAATCCATTGTCTCCAGAGATCTGAGTTCCTAGTTTAATACAGAATCCAACCATAGTATACTGGAGCATTTATACATTAAGCAGAAGTTTAGACTTAAAATAGCAAATATGAGTTGATGTGACTGCTAAAGCTATCCCTGAAACTGTTTACAATGGCTGTGGATTATTTTGAGATATGCTGGGGTATTGGTGTGGTCTAAAATCTACAGCTTTAAAACCAACAGAACAAAAAATGCAAAAATCAACTGAGTTAACAACATCAATGTGACATTATTTTAGTGATATTGTGTTATTACATTTAGTTGGTTAGGAAAAAGGATCTACAATGTCTTTATTTTAAAAGTAAAAGTAGAGAGAACTATCACCTGCATAAATTTTATGTTGCAAAAGCATCAGAACACATTAAGAAAGAAAGCATACAAAAATAAAACAGACCAAATGTGACTAAAATAAGAAATTAACAGACATTCTGTCAGTAGAAAAGTTTAATTTCATACACACCAGGTGTTCTCAATAAGTTCATTTATTAATCTATTATAACAGTACATCTTTCAGCTTCTTTTAAGTATTTGTCTTTCAGTCTTTCTCAGTCACATTTCTATAGGCTACAAAAGAGGATATACCTATTTTTTTGCACAAAATGTGAAGGTTGTTGTCATACTGATTTTGAAACTCCATGAAATCATAGCTGCAATCATAAGAGCAAATATAACCTTGTTATTAAGCAAATAACTAGTTAAAGCCTCCCTGAAATCTTCTCCACCCATCAGCATAGGATATATCAAGTTTTTCACATTCTTTGTCAGATTTATTTGGTTGTCAGTTCAGTTACTGATGCAATTAAAAGGCTCTATGTAAGTATTACATTTATGACAGAAAAAAACCTATTTGTGGACTTCACTCATTCATCACTGTTTTAAAGACCCTTTTTGGAGTTTGGTTACATAGCAACATTCCATTCAAACATCCCTATCGGCAAATTTTCTATAGTTGCCAGAAATGTATCATTCAGCAGTGGCACTTAGATTGGGTGTTCCGGTGAGATAATTTTGTTTCAGTGAGCTAAATATTCATGCACACAAAAATACATAATTTAAGGCCTTAAATTACTGGCAAATTAATATAACATGCCTTAATCAGTACTCTTATTAAAAAATGGTTTCATTAAAAAAATATACTTTTTCTCATTGCAAGGATCCATTTTGTATCTATGAGTGTCCAAGTAACATTGGTATGGATCTGTAGAGATTACGTTTAATTGGGTTAAAATACGTGCATAGAATGTTGAAAATAATTACTCAAGACATCTGTATCTTTTCTTTTGAAATCCATGTACAAGAAGGGTCAATTTATCTCACCTGTCTTCAGGGTGACAGCTTAGTGTATGAGTCAAGTTACATCCTTCATGTGCCTCTCCAGAAGAGTGCAAGATGTTTGGATCCTGTGTAATGTCAGGTCAACACAGATTTTTTTAGACCATCTAGGATATTATGAGTGATCCTGGATGCCTATGTTTAGGCAACTGACTTGAGCCTCAGGATGCTTAAATTGTCTTTTGGGGTCAGATTTATATATAAGCATGGAGGTGTATACACATGAGCAAAGTCTCTAACCTGTGAAAGTAATTTGAGCTCTTGTCAATACAGTGAACAAATTATGGAGTATTCAGCTGACCAAATGTGGGCATCTACTGTAGAGAGAGTCGAATAACTCTAGATTTTATTGGTTCTACTAAGGGTCAGCTCAGCTGTGTAAATGTAGAAATTCAGTTCCCTATAAGCTGTTCTAGGATATTCTGACTGGCTTCCAGCTACCAATACAGAATGATATGGGTTTCTTTACATGTGTCCTATCCGCCAGTCCCAAAAAATGTCCCAGGTACCTAGAATAATCTCCTCAGCACCCCTGTGAAGATATATGAATCAACCCCTGAATCACCATTTACTACAATGAGAACTTACAACATCTATCTCACATGTAGACACACTTGTACACATAAAATGTCTACAACCTGGATTGACTCCTGATATAATTATCCAAGCCTAACCTTGTTGTCTAGTATGTCTCTAGAACCAGCAACAGCAACAGACACCTCCAATGGGAAATTCAGACCTTTCTAAGATCAGAGATATCTAGGATGAGATGCCTATTTCTCTCCCTGGACAGTCCTTCACAGTTAATGAAGGTAACCGAAGATCCATGTTATTCTATGTATGTTACAGCACTGTAAATGAACAAAGATGATGCTGAGATAAGGACCTGTGTGAGGTCTAGGGACAGCAGAACTTGCTCAGAATCGTTTTTAAGAATCTGGAAAGAAACAAGCAACAATACAAGCCACTAGGGTTAAGTGACAAGAACTTAGAAATCAGGATTCAGATACAAGTCACAAAAAAGTCATTATTTTGGGATCAAACTCATGAGTTTTTGTACCTCAGATGTTACCAGTGTTGAGGGTAGTGTGCATCGGTATGATTTTGTGCCTCATAAGTTCAAAGACATACGAAGCTTTTGTCAGATATTTTGTTTTGTTTTGTTTTTAGCTAGTCAGTGAATGAATAAGACACAGTTATAAAAGAACCCATAATCCTAGCATAGAACTGTCTTTTGGTGTGTATATTGCAAAGGAAAAGAAAGACACTGGGAAATTACATTTTGAGAGCTTCCTTCTCAGTGGTCTGAACAATAGAAAACAGCTAGTTTCCTTTCATTAGCATGTGGGACTGTCATTTAAGGCACAATCTGAATGGGTATGGAGCAGCTGTTCTTTAGTTCTCTGAGTTTAGAGTCTGACAGCTTAAATTCAGTAAATCAAGAGCTCCAACAAAGTTAAAAAAGGCTTCTGTGCTTGCTGTTTTTACTAGGTTTAGCAGTTCATAATAGGGTATCATAGCACTGCCCAATGTATAAGGAGATGCAGAGACAAAGCCTTGATTTAAGGTGATGGTTTCATGGGCTTTGGTCTGTATCTCTTAAAAAGATTAGAAGTTCTTAACCCATTATCTGTAATCCCATCAGAATCAATTTAAGGTTAAAAACATGGTACAATTTAAATAGGTTCTTATTTTGTCAAAAATAGAGAGACAATGGTAATACTCAACTCTTCTGATGGACATCAGCTGTCACTTTAGATTTTAGAGATAGTGAGAGCCAGGACAGGTCAGGAAATAAATGCTGTAGAATTAGTGAATATGTAGGATCCACATCTTTGGATCCTTTGACTCCCTTAGTATACAATCTTTTTAAGTTACCCCTTTGTTTCCTCCTACAGACCTGAAGCCTTTCTTACCCATTTTTTAAGTCTCATCTGAAAGAGAAAGTGGAATTAGAAAAAGGACTTCTCTAGACTTTGCTGTGCCTTAGACTAGCACTAAATAGTCACTCGGTGTTCGTTCAGATACATTTGACCTCTAAAGCCTGTCACTGTTGTTCTAGCAGTAATAAATCAGAGTTATTACTATTATATGTACACTCATCCACACGCACAGGTCTTTGCCTTTTGAAGATGTGCTGGCTGTTTCTCATTCCAATTTGTTTTTGCAACTACACTGAGCAGTATATCCAACTTTCTTTCCAATGTAGTGTCCTTCTTTCACACATAACTATAGTTTTTAGTAGATGTAAAAGCTCTCTGGAATCCTTGCACTGGAACCCTTCTAGTGCAGCCTTCTTCTTACGGCACCTTAAAGGTATGTAGTCATAAATGACACAGACATATCCATTACCATGAAATCCATACTTGGAGAGTGGTTACCTGGCCCATGCAGTAATGGAGGGAAAGCGTCTGTCCTTATGACAGAACTGTATGCTGACTGTTAATAAAATTCTGTGAAAAATATTGTAATGATCTTAAGCTATCTAATCTTGAAGGTTAGATTTTCTTCAGGTTCTTCCTGAAGAAAAAAGGATCTGAAGAAATTCAGATGCTAACTACAGCAAGTGTGACTTTTTAGACCACTGAAGGATTTTCAAAGATTCCTTCCTGAATACATTTTTAATCACATACAATATTTGTATTTACAAAAGAGGAGAGGAACTTCTAACCAAATTCTCCTGCCTGTGCCATCACCTCCAGTGCCTCTAAACGGTAGTTGTTGCAGCTGTAGAGGAGTATAGGTGACGTTCTTTTTCTCAATGCAGTGGACCATCATAGCTGCCTTTGTGGTAATGTCCTATAGCATTGACAGGAATCACCCAGACACAGAACATCAAAGCCAGGATGCACCATCCAGTATGAACCACTCATGCTTTTCTTTCCTCTAGCAGATGAAATATTTTGGTTTAAGGAGAAATCATATGTTGGACTACAAGAGCCACTGAATCCAGACTCTGCTTTAATGAAGATTTGTACATCAGTGGATGAGCAGAAAGGGAACTTTTGGACCCAAAATGTCATCCTTTGGATTAAGTGAGAGCCTTAAATCCTTTGCACAATCTGATGAAAACATAGAAATGGTCTTAGATCCTTCTGTTTAGGTCTATTCAATAAGGTAGGTAGACGCCTATATTCACATGGGCACATAAGCATATCTGGACAGGCTTTTTAATTAATAGCTATTTAATTTGCAAAGAATGTTACCATTATTAAAGACATGTTAATACCAATGGATAAGCTAGTTAATCTCCTTTTATAAACTGCCAACATGTAGTGACATTTTCTGGCGTTTTTTTTATGAGTTTCATCACAGTGAAGTACTGGTTCTGCTATATAATTCAATCCATTTTACTGACTCACAAAGGGTGGAGTAAAATGACAAGGTCTTTTGGTCCTTCAGTTAGAACTTTTCATAATACTGAGCGATTATACATTTATCTGCTTATTAACATCAAGTACAGCACTATGTGAACTCTTGATCCATAATTACCATTGTAAAACTAACTTTAAAGTACAACAGAACCACCCTGACGTGTAAAGAGATAGAGAAATATGCTGGATCTGAGGATATACAAATAAAACTCTAACCTGTCATTAAGAAGTAGGGGTGGGGGGAAACCCCAACCATCATGTCGTGAAGACTGGAATCTTGGCCAGAGGTCAAGGGCTCTGTGTAGCAGGTAGTATAAAGAAGCCAAAGGGGTATTAAATAATGTTTATCTGCCGTAATACAGGAGTTCCTGTATTATTTTGGGCCAGAGAGGAAGGGGATCAAGTGCATGTCTTCTTTCTCCCATGCTGATTCATAGAAGTGAGGAACTGAAGTCAAAACATTAAAACTGGGTTAGCTGGATTAATAATCCACTTTGCTTTGTTTGCTGGGAAAAAAAAAATATGCCGTATTTCATGTGTTTTTGACATTCGTGTCATGTAGGGAGGGGACAAAGTTTTGTGAAAAACTTGTCATGGGAATCTATGTTATGAATCTAATCCCTGAGGACTGCAAGAAGACCCTGAACAGCTTTCTGAGATGTAAGAATGTGTTCTTATTTTGTGTAGGAATGAAACAGAAGGCTTTCACAGTTAATAAATGAAAAATGAGAAAGACCTGTTTCCAAATAGGTTGGTTGTTTTATCACTTAGCTTTGGAGTACTTTCCTGTCCTGCCATTTCACACATCTCTGGTAAGCACCCATACCACCAAGTTACTACTCGGTATCTTACGACAAACCTTCTCTATCACTCCTTATGAAATTGTTAGTGGTAAACTTACGTTAGTATCTAAATATTAATTGGAGTCCCTTAATGAGGGACTTACTCATCTGAGGTAACTGTGCTATGCATTGGACCAAACCTACTGCTTGATTTTTCTCACTGGAACCAACTGGATTAACAATCTCAGTTACAACAGGATAGGAAGGGAAAGAAAGAAGGAAGAAAAAACAGAAATTCAGACTTGATACTGCCATATTCCTATTTTTGGCAAGGAAAAACTGTCATAAAAATTTCCAAGTGACTTAGGAACCCAAACCTTGTATTTCAAAGAGGCAGATTTTTAAAGCCAACTAGACAGCTAAACGTTTAGATAGAGTCATCAGAGGAAGATTTTTAAAGCATTGAGCAACCAGCAGAATATAATTATTGAAATCAATAGGAGTTCGTTCTAGGAATAATGCATTGTTTAGAAATAAGCCAGAACCAGTTCACAGAATTTTTTCGTTGTCCATGTTCTAACTGATCAGCTTGATATAGCAACAAGCTCCAATTACTTGTCCCTAATCATTTTGAAGGTGCAATCCTCATACCTAGGGTTATTATTTTCCTATATCTCGGTTTTTATTTATTCCAGAGAAACTGAAACAGCCTAAAAGGGAAATAATGAAAGACCTATTTCGTCAGAATAGCTGTTAGCTTGACAGTAAGATACTCTTTTGGGGGGTCAAAGTGAATTAAATACCAGTGTTGAGACACAAACCTAAGTCTTTCTAAGTGGTTAGGTAATTTAACCACCATGCTGTGGACTGAAACTGCAAAATCTATCTGGCCTTCTCTGACTTCTTTTTTCCTTATGCATGGGGCTTGATTTTGTGAAAAGACCTTGTGAACCAAAGACATGTGATAAGTAGTAAGGTTTTATGTCATCCTAGTTTTCATTGCCTGTGTGTCTAGATGCAGGCCAGGCATCTAAATTTCTAATAGGGAACAATTTAGTGGAGCTTTGGAAACAACTCACCTGACCAGATGTAGGTGTCTTCCTGAGAGTGACCTAGACTGACTAAGTCTCAGATTACTTCAGCAGGACTGTAAATCACTCACGTAGATTCCTACAGTATAGATACCCTATTTTAGGCTATTTTGTCTCAAATAAATACAAAGCCAACCTACATTCAGCAAATCTAAGGTGTTTCTTGGTGTATAACTCTTTGAATACCTAGGCCCGCCTTCACTAAAAAGAAACAAACACTATGAGAGGACAGCTTAACTTTGGAGCAAGCCAAATCACCCTCTGGAGATATGTGTCTCCTTTGACAAGGAAGAAGGTTATGGTGAATAGGTTCCTAACTTAAGCAGTATGAAACCAGCCTTTCCAGTCTGGAGCTTCTGTGTTGTTGCATGCTTTTGACAAGCTCTTCTTAATGGTTACCTTTGGTTCAAATGATCTGTGTTTATGTTTCTGTGTTGCTGTGTATACACAGTATGTACGCATGTGTGTACAAGTATAAAATACAAATGTGATGTTGATTAATCTGTTGGCTTCAGAAAGCATAACTTTCAAGAAAAATGAAACTCGTTATCTCAATTACATAGTTTTTTAAAATGCACATAGTGGGACTAAAATAACAGTACTAGACATTCTTATGAGTGACTATGGAAGCGTGGGTTTATTGACAATGATGTGCAAATTGTGAAATTGTGAAAGGGACATAATCTGTGATGCGGAAGAGGGTGTATCCCATGGTCACAATTGTTTACATTAATAAACATCAACCCCAATACTTGTTTGATTTCTAATTGCTGTTACCTAGACTTCCAGACCCAACTTTTCAGCCCATTTAGCCCAAGCTCTTAGGCTAGCAAGCAAACCCAAGAACTGCATATAGTCACCACAGAAACAGAGGTAAGCAGTCTAAATTCTTCAAGACTGTAAAGATACAGAATGAAACCTTTAATGAGGAGGTCAAAGCTTCTAACAGCACAAGCTCAAAGAGGACACTGTGGGTAAGCCTACATAGTAATTAAGAGCAGTCTTGAAAAACTAGGATCTGAGATCCTTCCATTTATATTATTCCCTCAAGGACTGACTGAACTGGCCCTGCTTGAATTCCTAATGTGGTGGAACCTAGGTGAGAAGAGAGAGAAGTCAACATGCCAGGCATGGGGAGGCATGCTTGCCCTGGCAGATTTGGGAGGTCATGGTTTGTCCAAGCCTCAGGCTACTACTGCATGCCTGCAAAACGGACAGATGAGTCTGTTTTTCAGGGTGACTGTGTGAAGGTAGACACTTTGCTGTGAACAAATTTAAAGAAGTTTATTGGAATAATTTAAAACCAGGGTTGAGGCCTAATGTTAGGATCACAGCATTGCTATCTCACATGACAAGTCCCACATTGTTTGATGTTTCATTAAAGTCCAAGTTCCTGAGACAAATAATTATCTAAAGATCTCCACTTTTTGTTTTTAATGAGAATTTAAGTCTGAGTGAGACATGTTGGCCTTTCAGTATGCAATATATGTAGAGAAAGAAACACCTCCAGAAGGTGATTCATCTCATCCTAAGATAAGCATCTAAGATAGGTCATACAATTTGCCTCTGGTGGTGTTTATTTTCTCCTCCACTAACTATAAAAGAAGCCTTGGTTGACTAGCTCACACTTAGATGTCCAATTTTCAGACATCTGGAAACCATCTGAGGCAGTGTTTGAGAGCCCCAGTAATAAGACCAGTTAGCCTGAGCTTCTCATTGTGTTAATGAGATGCACATGGCTTTTGGCTTGCTTAGAGACTGGGCAGAGCTCACTCAGTGCCTGCAAAAGACTGTATAGACACACCCTGTGAGAGATTATCTGAGGGAATTCCCTGAAGAGACAATTTTTTATTCTATCTGCAGGAAACCTTGAGCAGTAGTGGCAAAAATGCTGTAAAACACTGGGGAGAAGTGTTGAATACACGAAGAAAACTAGAAAGATAGCTCCCAAGGAACGGAATTTCTTTATCTGCCCTGACCTCAGCATGGGGAATAGCCATGGGCAATAGGAATTCCTCCATACATCTACCACCCTGAAAAATGTGAAACCAGTGACAATGAAATATCTTCAATTTCCAGGCACATTTGGCCTAGGGGTTCAAGTGGTCACAGCAGGTTTCCTTCATCATGCCAGTTTTTACAACATGAATAACAGACCTCTATTCTTCCACTTCAGTTTATGGCTTCTTGTATATGACAATGGTTACTAATTGTTAGCCATGTTTATGATAGTAGTGTCCCCAGCAATTCAAAAGATGAATGGACTATCATCTCAGACTTCACAAACCACTTCTGTGTTTCTTGAATTTACAGCTAAGATATATGACTTTCGGGGTTAATTGGAAGATGCACCTGCTTTCCCAGGATTTCACCAAGCAGAAAAAGAGTGGATGGACTGAATGAATGATGGCTTTTGGGCAGACTCATATGGAGATGGTAAAAGATTCTCTAGTGGAGACTGTACAGCATAACTGGATAGTTTAGTGGTCATCATGCTATGCATTAAAAGGTGGTCTGGATGATCCAATATGCTTTAATTCAGTCCATAAATTCCTCAATATATGCAGACTAAGAGATAACCACAACAAAAAAACCCAGACAAATAAATAATGTGAAATAAACTTGTAAACATCAATCTGGAAAAGATGATGTTCCTCAACTGGTCAAACATGACTAGGATATATGGTCTGGCATTTCTGTTTAGCTGCACATTTGGGAGCTTGAAACCCAACATGATAGTGCTGGCATATGAAAAAATTTCTGGAAAGACACACACCACATAATTAGCTAAACTATTGAACCTGGGTGCAGCCGAAGACAATGAATGTCTCATACAAATCCCTCATGTACAAGGAGAGCATGCACTGCTTTGTGTATAGTCATTCAGCACAGTTTCATTCAGTAATTCATTTAATGCAGACCAGAAATGCTGGATTCTTCTTGCACCATGCAATATGTCCGGATGCACACCATGCATGGTCACTCTGGTAGGTCTGATAGACTGTATTTATTGTCACATAGCCACATGCATGCTTCGTGCCTAGATGTCCAGAACCCTTCCAACAGTCCTACCTAATCTTAGCTGGAGCTGTCATGAGATTTTCTTCACAATGTTTTTTTAAGCAATTGTATCCCAAATTAACCTTGAGTAATTTTAAAGGTATCTGAGATAGCTGCATTAGGTGTGTAGGTGACCTAAATGCTGCCAACAGTCAATAGGGAGAACCAGACACTTCTCAGGGTGCTGAATCACCTTCCAGATGTGTCTTTCTCTGTTGACTCCCCAGGGGCCTGGAGCAATGAAGCTTCTGGCTTGCATGCTTCAGCTAAAGGTGTTTGGGGGAGGAATTCAGGCTTACATGATCCCTGTCAGAATAGCACAGAACAAGCCAGACTGCATTCCCTTGAACGGCTTTCTCATGGAGCACCACAGGGACCTGGTCTCTACCAACAAATAGAAGAGGTCTGGGACCTGGTCCCAAGGCACCAAGTGGTGCTAATTGCCTTGCATCCCCACTCCTTTGGGCTTCCTGCCTCTATAGATGATTTTTCTGGACAGAATCAACTGGAACAGCCCAAGCAGAGACCAGTAGCAACTAAACTGTGTGAACCATCAATGCTCAAGCTTGGTCTATGGCCCTGGCTGACTTTTCCAGACTTGTTATAGTCCTGTACAGTAGTCTTTAGATCTCTGAGAAGTACCAAAAATAACAATCCATTATGTACCCAGTTTCTGCCAATATTAATCAAAGATGGATTTATACCAACAAGGGTTTATGCTTCAGGTTCTTTAGCAAAATACCTACCAAGCCTTCCCATTCACTCCTCAGTTACTAGTTACAGATAATTAGTCTAATTCGGAAGACGATTGGGTACTTGTACAACATGCTTTTACATGTGTTTCTAGCTGGACGTCTTAACCACTCTAGCACTGGAAGCTACTTAACTCCCTCCCTCCCGACTGTTTTTTGTCTGCTTTAAATAGTATTTTGGCTGTATACATTTCTGTATTAATTGTAAAGTTTAGAATATTTTTAGAATTACTTGGAAAAATCCAAGTTTGGCATAAAAACGTGACCAAGACACCACTCTGAGAAACACTGCCCTTGTGCTCTAGGCCAGCGTTACTCATTCTGCAGTCACTGGCAGATGGTTCATGAAATATTTATTGAGAAATTAAAAACAACAACAACAACATCGACAACAACATCTTATATATACACATTTTCCCACAAGCTATTGAATAAAAACCTTTTTCCCTGTGAGAACAGTCAAACAGGGTGCAGGCTGTCCAGAGAACTTGTGCAGTGTCTGCCCTTGGAGGCTTTCGAGACCCAACAACCACAAGCCTGAGCAACCTCGTCTGACCGCAGAGCTGCCTCTGCTATGAGCAGAAGCTTGGGATAAAGGGGTCCTCCAACCCTATGAAACTGGTATGAGTGAGAATATAAAAAAAATATGTATCCTGACAGTCCAATATTGATATGATTGTAAATGAAAAGTATTGGAGTAATACAAGACAAGATGATTCTTGGATTTAATTCAAGAGATTAGGTGGTCACTGAAAGAAAAAAGTTTTCAGAGAAAATCTAATCTTAGTAGTTAAACCTATTGAACTGGTTTTCTGTCCAACTCATGATTTTGCATACTCTGAGTGCTGTTCGTGAATTTGTAAGAATCCTTGTCAGGATCTTCTAAAAAAAGTAAAGCAACTTCATCTGGATACGTAAATTTGTTGTGTGTTTCAGTAACTCCATTAAAGCAAGGTTCAGCCAACTTCAGTTTATTTCCACATCAGATGTGTTGTCTATATTCCTTTATTTTCAACACAAGAGCATGGCCTCTATCCCATAAATGTTTGGTTTTTACTGTTTATTTACAGACTTGTTGCATTGAAGTGGTTCTGTGTTTTGTTCTATGGTTCAGTGCTTGAGTTATTAGAAATGGCCCATTTAATTCAGATTTTTTAGCTGATTGTTTAACTGGAAATTACTTTTGAACACCTTTTCTCATAGTTTTTCTGAGAATGGAAAATATTTAAAAGGGAATAATCACAGGACTGCTGTGTACTCATCTGCTTAATCTCTACACATAGATAAGAATCACACATTCAAAATGCTACAGATAGTGCACATGACTGTTAGAGCTAAACATGGTGTTTTGAGATCAAAGGTGAAGTATAGATGGAAGAGACTGTTTTATAATCGCGTGGATAAAGACTCTTGAAAGAATTCCTGCTTATACAGGTATACTGCTATTGATCTCTTTTATTGTAAATGAGTCCTGTGTGGATAGGCAAATTACCCAGGAACGTGGGGGAAGAAATGTGCTTCCTTTATCTCTTTGTCTTTATCTATTTTACTTGTGCAACTGATAAAAATTAATCCCCGATCCATGGAGCCTGGTGAATCAAGAGACCTACAACAAGAGCAGAATCAGCTCTGCTCAATCCCTGGAGCACAGCACAGGAAAATATTCTGAATGCCAAGATTTTGTAAACAGCAGAAAAAATTAAAAGTTATGTACTTACGTGCTGCCCACCTGTATTCACTAATGTCAGTGACAGAAATATCTGTCCTTTCTGTCCTTAACTGCTGCTTGGCACTGCTATACGCACATCAAAAGTTTTTCAACCTAGAAATATTTCCAGATGATTTGATGACAGAAGCAGATAGTCTGAAATTCACACAGCACTTTGTGACCATTGTGTTCAGCAGCAAATTTGTATTAATGGGGATACTATCAATCATCTTATCATATTGCCACAGATGAAGCCCACAGAAGCTGAAGGCAGAGCAGGAACCCTCAGTATCCCACTACACCTACAAAGTGCCTCGCATCAGGACCCTGATCATTAGTGGCCCTTCAGTGTGCTGCCCATATGGGATTAGGAGGATTAGCATCACACAAAATCATACCACAGCAATTTTGATGTTTCCGTATAATTTTGAGTATTTTCCAAGTCATATCAGATTCAGAGAAATCTGGAATTAAGACTGACACTGGCATCAAAGAGATCCAGTCAGCATTTTCTACTAACTACTCAATTTGATAAAATCATTATGGCTCAGTCTGAGCAAAGAGTGAACAAGAAGTCCTGAGTCATCCCCTGCAGTGTTAGCTGTCAAACCATCAATGAAATATTTCAGTCTGTGCCTCTGGTGCTTAACTGCTTACGAACTAACAGTTCAAACACTTTTTTATTTTTCATGGGCCAATTCTCCTCATGCTTTACCTATGGTCTAGTTGGATAAAGTTAGTAAAAGGAGTTTGAACTTGTACAATCAAGCTGGTTTTGCATTATGAGTAGGCCGAAGTGACTTGTACTTGTAACAGTGAGAAGTGTAATAAATAATCACTCTTCTGGTGTGCAGTTCAAAAATGATTTGGCAAATACTTTTCTAAATTCTTCTAAAACTAAGCAATAAACTTTCCAAAGTCAAGAAAAATTGTTTACTCGTTTGCTCTGTCTAAAACCAAGGTAAAAATGAAGAGACAAGAATATAGCAAATGCTGAACAGAAAATAAATCATATCACAGGAGTCTGGTTGTGACCTCAGTGTGTGGTTCTTCTTTGAAAAAAAGTTTCTCTAAAGTTTTTCCAGTTCCCATTCTGCACTCCAAGCTCTGTCCTTCTCTTTTCTCATCATTCCCAGTTTTAAAGATCATGTGGGCTAACTTGAAAAATTAAAGAAATCTTTTTAAAATGGACATTTTTTTTTCCTGACCATAGTCCAATGGAAAACATCTATAGGCCTCCCCAGTCAGTTTCCCAGCTCCAGAAATATCTTTGCCAAATTGCAATTTATGTAATTTGCACTTCAAAATGTGGGCACATAACCTCAATGCTCTCAGAGTTGTGGGAATAAACAGAATTTCTCCACAAATCTTTGGGGGAACTTTTAATCAAAAGTCTGCCTGGGGCCGGATGTTATCATGCAACATGAAGAAGCAGGATTGTGATAGATCTACTCCCAGAAAGGTTTAATCAAATCTGTTCAGTCAGAGTACTCTGCCCTTGAGTCACTGATGGGCATAGGCAATGCATGAGTGATGCAAGACTGTCCTTAAAGAAGCACAGCATTCTCTTGTCCCTTGCATTAAACATGGACAGCATAGAGCACTGAGCTCTGCCTGCTTCTTGCTCCTTGGGCAATGGGTGATGTGCACTTACTCCCTTTTCTACCACTAGTATAAATACAGTGAAGTGAATTCAATATCCTCTAATATCACATGCATTTGTATGTGCCTCTGGAAAGTGTTTCCAAAACTCAGTAACCCACAAATAAAGAATAATAAAAATATTTATCACCAACAAAATAGTAACCCTGAGGAAAAATCAAGCAGAAATAAGGCACTGGCAGTAGAATTTATTTAAAGTTTATGTAGAACTGCATATGAATTTGATATTTTGAGCATTAACTAATAATTTATTAATACTACAGTGATCTAATTTGAATCTGAATTATGCTGGTGTTATTCTGAATTCCACCAAGTTAATGCTTTTTGAATCCAGCAACCCATTAACACATTTAGTCTGGAATTTCCCCAAGTTTACATTATTTTATCTGAGATTGTGGAATGAACACTCATGTCTGGAAGAGAGGATAAAACAACCATTAGCAATTTGCTTAGGATGCCAAGGCATCAGAAGGAGATCATCAGTGAAAAGTCGCTTGAGGATTTACTCGTCAGAGCAAAGAGAGTGACGCAGTTTACCTGTGGTACTGAAAACCACAGGTACCTTTTTTTCAGATATCTGGGTTCAGCAGGCAGAAATGAAGGGGCATTTTATATGAGGCACTAAGTCAGAGAGTGAGGCCCAAAGTCTCTGTCACCAGCTTCACCAGGAGCTGGATTCACCCTGTGCAGTAGGTCCTGCAGTGTTGATCACACCATGCTCTCGTTCAGCAGGGCCAAATAGTCCTGAAATTAAAAGGAAGTTCATTTTCACCACCTGGTTGTAAAATTAATTAAGTGCACTGGTTGGGCAATGATTGGAACAATATTTATTTTAACATTTTCCACTATTTCTTTAACTAAAACGTCTTCAGCTTAAAATACACGGGACATTGAACTTTTAATAAATATGACTGTGTTGGAATGTGGTTACACTACTTCATGTGTATAAGGTAGAGGATTATTTTTAAGAAATAAGAGGACTCAGGGTATTACAAATGATTTCTCAGTTGAGTAAAAGAAAACATAACTTTTAGGAAAATTATTCCCAGTTACTCAGGTTTTGCTTTTCCTCCTACAGGAAAAGTACAGGGTAAGTAGGGATAGAGCTGAGTAGGAATTTTCAACAATTCAGACTTTCAGCTGAAAATAACGATTCAGTCAAGGGAAACCTTTGCTTGGAAAAGATTTGGTTTTCACAGGTTTTTTTCCTACCCACATTCTTTTAGGAATTACTTTCAGAATTTGTTTTTCTGTTGCTAATAACATTGGAATCAGTAGCAATGATAAATTTCTTTTTAAAAGAAAAAACCCAAATTCATAACAATTTCTAGAAGACAGATGTTCTATAGGAAGGTTGCTAAGAATTTAATATGTTCTTGTTGACTCTATATGTACTTCTTTTTAAGTTGTTATTTAGAATATACAAATACTTTTAGAGATCCCTTTGGAATACCAGAAGTACCCCACTGCCCCCTTAGTAAAAAAAGCCCCACTAACAGTAGGAAGCACTCAACACAGGAAAAACACAGCTATCCCAAGCCATACAGTGTAACCATGAGACGTTCCCATTTGGCTCTTGCCTTTACCTCTCTGTGCTCAGACGTCAAGCCCCCACAGAGAGCCTGGGAGAAGGCAAAGGGGAGGTAGTTTCACCTGCAGCATTTTAAATCATTCTGAGAGGGATAGATTTACAGTACCCCTTCAGGCCAGTGTAAAGGAGATGTACAATCCTGTAAACAGAAACTAAAGATGTTTTACAAATTGTAAAGACATGGAGACAAAGACACAGAGCAAAGCCAGGAGTGAAATCTAGCCAATCTTGCAAACTGCTTGATTATTCAGGCTCTGAGTAGGAGCTGAGACTTTATCCCCCAAGTGAGCAACCTTTGAACCCATCTTACGCTAAATTTCAGATTGCATTGATGACGGCGTTGCTAAGGAGTACAGGTTTTATCAAAGGTCTGAGAGCGCACATGAAAGCACAAGAATTGCAGAGGACAGGAATGAAGGGAAAAGCATCAGTTTGCTGTGTGAATGTGAAACAGATCGCGTATCTTTTATAAATATTTACAAACTAATTAGAAGAAAGGAAAGAAAACACATCAACAAATGAGGCACATCAAAACACTGTCACTAAAGCTTGCATTTCAAAAAACAGGAAAAGAAGGGCAGCTGTAGTCTATAGAAAACTTCATTAATGTTTTCAAATCACTCATAGGATTTAGGTGCTGAAAGGCATGCTAAATTGGGATTTATACATAATCAGATCATTGAAAAACATACAAATGGCTGCCAGAGTAAAGTACAATGTTCACTTTTGAAATTACAAAAAATCCTTTGTTTCAGAGAGTGAATTGACTAAAGTTTAGTTTCAGTGAAGCATGTTTTTGCTTTGGGTGTCATTATTTAGTTTGGCCTCCTTGCCAGAGAAACCTTTTTACTGACTGCAGTTCCTTCAACTGTTGTTTTTATTCTCCAGCAACTGAAAAAAAAAAAAAAAAAGAAAGAAAAAAAGAAAAAAAAAGCAAGAAAAATCAAGGCTGTATCAGATGCTTCATATTTAAATGAGAACTGCTCAGTGTTTACCTTTAATTTTGAGATGGCAGTGGGAGAGAATTGCAGGGGGCTTGATTGCTTGCCAGGATTTCTCAAACAGATGGATTTGAGCCTCCTCACTTAAATAATCTGGAAAATCAAGTTGGACTGGTTGAATCAAAATGCTGGCGAGTGGGTAAAGAAAACATCCATCCATCTATCTAGGCACCTCTATCACTCCCATCACCATGGTATCTGTGCACCTTCAATAGCAATGTCATGCAGCAGCCTCAGATTCCACACACCACCAAACATGTCCTTGGCAGAAACCCAGCAGCTTTGCCAGAGATAAAGGATTATGTATGTTATGCCTGTGCATACTAAAGAAAGGATATTTGCACTTTAACAGCAGTTTCTGAGGTTTCTAAGGCATTCAAGCACACACATATCCTAAATCTTAGGACTTAGTGATGATGAATTGCTCTGAATATATTCTTACAGTATGTTCATCAAAACCTTGTGATTAGAGAAGGAATAAAACACATATTTCCTTTTATAGTTATATGGAGGTAGGAGGTAGTGTTTCCAAATGGTTACTAGGTAAACTCGTTTGTCATAATTTTGTTTTCCTTTTTTTCTTCTCTGTCTTTTTTTTTTTTTTTTCATGTGAGAACTGGCTGTCCCAACACCTGTAGAGACAGGAATTATTTAGATAGGAATTCATTCAGAAGAGGGGGGAGGAAGTGGGGGCAGAGCTGAACCGTCTGTTTGGACATCCACCCTTGCTGAAGGTAGTTCCCATGGATACAATAGAAAAATACATTTCTCTGTGAAGGAAGAGCAAAGTTCCAGTAGATAAGGGGCAAAATGTGTCCTGTACAGCAAGAACAAACACTGATCCTTCTCAGCTGCCCAGTACATAAAGAATATTTGAGAACAACACAGATGGTAACTGCAACCTGTGTCCAGGAGTATCGTGACACGAAAAGGTTTGAGTAAGGACCCTGAACTATTTGTCCCCCTCCCCAACCTGAACTTGGCAGATTGCATGGACATCAAGCTAGTTTACGGGTATGGAAACAAGCAGATGAATTAAATGGGCTGCATACTTCATGGGATTATGTATTGCACGTACTTTGTAATGATTTCAGAACTGATTTGTTGCCAAGAATCAGCGTAGGTAAAAAGAACATTTATCAAATTTTCTGTATTATGTGTTTCTAGAGATGTACATAGTCCAAAGAGTTAGTCCTTTCCATCAGTGCACTGCTTTCCGAGCAACCACTGTTTGTATCACTGTCCCATATTCCTTAGTGTTCTACCAGATCAAGACACTGCCTCCCTTTTCTCCCCATTGGACCACTCTATACAGTTAAGCTGTAGAAGTCCTTCCCACAGGAAGCTGCAGATGTGGGATCTTAAATTTGTTCATACAAGATTGACTGAATGCATGATATACAAACACTCTGGGGGCTATTAAACACAGAGCCACTACCTCTGACTCAGGAAACACCTTCTGCCTGCACGAGGTGGGCAGGACTAGTCCCGGCTGGCCACTGGTGGAGGCGAGATATGTAGAGAAGGACTTTGGCCTGACCACTGCAGAAGTTCCTACCCTTTGCTCCATTTCATGACTTTGCAGAGCCATAAACGCATAACAGCTCTCCTAAATTTAATCACTTAACTGAGATTCTTCAGTTAGGAAATGAAATGCACCAAGGCAGCTCCTGGAGAGGGGATGAGACAGAGGCACCCACTGCACCCACCTAACACCTGAATTGCCCTCTAGAGATACCTCTCTCTCCATTGCCTAGAGACTACCAGGCAGTCAGGATTCTCAATTCCCTCAGTGCTTAATTGCCTAAATTTAGGAAGGATAAATGTAAGCCTATGCTTTCATATGAGCATTTACATGGGAAATGCTCATCACATAGCTGTTGAGAATGGATGCCTAGTAGTTGTTTAGAATAATAAATGTAAATGTGTACCATAGAGGAACCGGGTTAATTCCAAACTGTAGAACCCAACCCTGCAAATCTAGCTGCAAAACTCTGATTTCTGAGAATCTTGTTTTAATGTTTTTAATACTTTTTCATTTGTTTGTTTCTTCAAGGAACTTTAAGGCTGAAAAGTGTTTTCAAAAAAGCCTTTCAAGAGAAAAAAAAAAAGCTTGCTTTCTTTTGAAAGTCCCCAAAGGTCATTAGGGAAAAGCTTTAGTTTACAGATTTCCCGTTAAAAAGAAAAAAAAAGAAAATGTGAGACATAACAGGCTGTCTAAAAATTGTTATTGTGGTCAAAAGCCACTTTTCAATTAAAAAAATGTCAGTGACACAATGTCTCCAAAGTCTAATCTCCAGTTTAGAAGCGCTTACTGACAGTAACTACCACTGAATTGGTATCTCTGACTTCATTAAACGTACTTATAAATAAAAACAATTGCTATTTAAAGGCATGTATAATATACCCTAAAATTATGGCTTCAAAAATGATGCCATGTATTTCAGTCAAGTCAGTGCAATTTGAAGTCTCTCATCCTCTTGCAAAACTCAGATCCCTTAGCTGTTATTGGCAGTGATGTTTCATGCATCATCGTTATACTGTTACTGTTTTATCTTGAAATAACTTCTAGACCCCAAGCCTGGAGAGAGTATTAGTATAATGCATACAGGTACATGGAAAAGACAGTTTGTAAAAGTTTTTAGAAAACTCACCATAACATGCTGCAATGAAATCGTAAACTTTTTCCAGTTTGGCTGAGTATTAATGCAGCTATGTGTCCAAGGTTCGGGCATAGGAGCTTTGTGTACACTTATTTAATTTTGGATGGATTGCTAACTTTATTCATATGGAGTAGCAGTGGAACCGCTGTATGAATCAATGAAATATTTAGAGAGCGTGAGGCTGATCATGACTAAGGACACATTTGCAACCAGAATGAAAGGTGATGCAAAGAACCCAAAGCCAGTTCTGAGACTGGTATTACCTCTGAAAAACTGTACAATAAAGTCAAACCAGTGTGACGCTGTGACTACAACAGTGTAGTACAGCAGATCTGGAGATTCACAGTTTCTGACTGAAAAATGCAGAGTGCTTGTCCTAGGTGGAGCAGCCGGAGACCACACTACAAAGCACATGGCTCCAGCTCTCTTCCAAGCTGCCTCTACAGCTCTAACATACGACTGTTAATTTCTGTGTGTTTTTTTCCAGCTGCACAGTATATTGTGAGGGCTGTGTCGTAGCCCGCCAAAGGAGTGATTCTATACTGTGAAGTTAAGAGTGTATGTCACATAGTCCCTGGTATAGGGTAACAGGACAAGACCGGTGTTTAAGGACACAGAGGACAGTAGAGACAGACAAGCTTGGTGCTGGTTAATGTAGTTATACTGCTTCTGGAGCAAATAATCCCAGAGCAGTGCCCAGGCTTTATTTTAGTGGAGGTTCATGACCCATGCCCAGGAGCACCCTGGAGAGCCAAGCTGTTTGGTAGCATAGCTATATCCACTGCCGAGCCATGATCCTCGCCAGGCACAGAGAGCCTGTCTGGGAGGATCCCCTGCCTGGCTCCAGTCTCTCCACCCAGCAAGCCCTGAAGACACCTGACGCGAGGCAGCATCCAGCTGCCAGGCTGATGGGGACATAAAGCAGAGCTCAGCGTGCTGCCCTCCGCTGCAGAGGAACCATTGAGGAGCCTAAACTCACACATGCTGGTCTCTAAAGAGTTAAACAACCTGCTTTTCCCTCCACTTTTTTCCTCTCTCCCTAAAAATATTCCATTTTGTTCTTAAACCCATTTGGGTTTGAGAGTCTCCTCTTCACCTCTCTCTTCATGCTGAAAATCTGTAGCTGCTCTGTGGATTGCCAGGTCTGTGCACAGGTCTCTGCCATCTTGTTAAGACTTAGGTCACAAATCTTGAGACTAAACAGAGAAAATGTATAACTGGTTAGTTCAAAAAAGTGTTTTCCTATTGTGTCTGCATTTTTTCTGAAAAAAAAAAAGGTGTATGTTTTTAACATTCCTGGTTACATACTTCAGTGCTGTTCTGTAATTCAGATACTGTGTAAAAAAATGTATTTGTGCCTCCTCTGCACTGGATATGAAAAAGCCAACAACAAAACAATTTTTTTCATCTGAAAAGCAAGTTTCAGATTCTAAAGTAGTACAGCCTTTGTTGTCGTACCACTGTAGTTGTAGTACCATACATGTAGTGCCATTGTTTCAGCAAGAGTAACAGACCCATAAAAGGTAGGAAAGATGATTTTACCCAGTGTCATATGCAATCAGGTCTCTAGAAAGTTCCTTATCCTCAATACAGTAGAATAAGTAATGGACAGGATGTTATTCATCTCACCCTGGTCTATGTGTGAAAGAAGCTAGATGAGCAGGCTCCCTGCAAGTGTTTGTTTCTCTACCCTGACAATAAAGGGAGTAGAGAGCAATGCAGATGTCTATATTATAGATGTTTGAAGTTAGGTGTAAACAAAATATTTGCTTCTGGACGAGGATGTCTTGGTGCCATAAATGCTCAAAACTCTTCTTTCATACCTGTTAATAATTATGAACTTGGCCCTAATATCAAAGATATTTAGAGATGAAACATATTTTAGACCTTTTTTTATTTACTTTCTATGTTGTGGGGGTAGGTTCAGCCTTCAAGGCACATTTCAGTCACGTATTTAAGCTCTCCCTTATAATGAAGGCTACAGTTGAAGTCTAAAAGTCTCACATAATCAAATGACTCTGGAAGGTAGGGTTTCAATATTCCTCTTACCTCTGCTAAGAGTTAGTAAAAACAATTGGGTTTATAATGTAAGAATTTGAAATATGTTTTCTAGAAAAATACACTTCTTCTCTTAAAGGATTGCAAATCATGTCTCTCTTTCTCATAGCGTGTGCTATGAGATGAATAACTTCAGGAAAAAAAAGAGGTGGTTGCCCAGGTAAAAACACAACGTAATGCCTTTGAATGACACATAGTCATTGTGAACCTTGTTGAAGAAAATGTTGCTAGGTGGTTGATAAATAAAAACAAAATGGGTTGGATGCATAGCTGAGTCTGAACATGAATTTTCAGAACTAGCAAATGAATATGACATGAACAAAGGAGTCAGCAAGGAAACAAGAGTTTCAGAGTAAGGCGGGAGTTACTTGCATTACTTTCCAGAGGTAATTGGGCATAGTCAGGTGCAGTAGTCGCCACTGTTATGTGGCTACAAAAATTAAGGCAATAAAGACAAAAGCAAGTTAACTTTAAGGTGGAACTAAAGTAGCTTTCTAACACAGAACTGCAAATTCAGACAGTGCAAATGGTGGCCTCTGAACAGGCAGAGAGTTAAATTAGGTAAGGGATTAAACAAGGTACAGCCAAATCAAACAAACTACACAGTAAGAAAGAACATTTGAAATTATTTATTTTTAGAATTGTTTAAGTGTGGTCTAGTTCTATACAGCTATGGGACACAAATGGTATATAAATATTTTAAAGTGATAACCTGCAAAATTCTGTGATCTTGGGAGATGTAAAACTTGAACAGTGTTTAGCAAACTGAAGCAGGTTTTGATCTGTTTCATAGAAAATAATTAACAATAGGTAAGCATCATCTCAAAGTTATTCTTTTGTCACTCTAACCACAACTCCATATTATTTTCCTGTAACCTACTAAAAATGGGATCAGGCCATGCCTCCAATATCATGACTATAATTTGTTTGCATTGAGAAATTTTTTTTTAACCATAGTTTAGCATAATATACTTAGAGACCTCAAGATTAAAACAGACAGATTTTCCCTCTTAAAATGGCAAATGTAGCTTCCTGATTTTTGAATTTCACTAATCTAACAGTACAGCAGCACCCATTTTAATGAAAGTGAAAAACATTTCCTTCTTTCCCATGAAACTAGCATTTCCCCTCGAAGTGATGGCAGAGCAAAAAGGAGGTTCAGAATAGGTGATATTTAGCCATATGGAGGGGTGAATTTAAAAGGCACCTTATGCAAAACACATGTTCAATAACTATTTTTTTTTTAAATGTTCAGTCTTACAGGCCTAGAAACAAGAAATTCATACTATTGCTTCTAGCTGAAAAGGTCCTACAATAAATATTGGCCTTCAGAATTGTGACATTTTTATGCTTTGGAGTAGAGATTTTTGAAGATTTTTATGGTACTTCTTGACCCCTGAAAGGTTGGATTCATGATAAGTAGGGCATGTGGCTTTTCAAGGCTACATAGCATAGTCTCAGTAAAAACAGCAAAACTCCCTCACTGCTCTGATGGTTACAAACCTCCTTCTAATTTCCAGCTTCAATTTATTCATGGTGAGTTTATACCATTTGTTCTTGTGCCAACCTTATCCTTGACTTTTAATAGCTTTTCAACCTCCTTGTATTTACCTCCCTAATGTATTTATAGAGAACGATCACATGTTCTCTCAGATCTTTGCTAACTTTTTCATTGTCCTCTGGTAAAATACTTCAAAAAAAATCTGCTCTAACATACACAGCATATGCAGAATACATATTATGCTACACATTTTTCTACTACTTAGACAGAACAATCTCCACAGTTTACTCACAGCTTTCCACTGCTGAATACAGCAGTTATCCCAAGCCTGGGTGTGTATTTCCTTCTTAATATAGCCTCATTTACTTCCACACACATGTGTACTATGTATCTTATTCTTGAAGAAATTACATTTTACTCAGGCTGTAGATGAATGAGTATATGAATATATGGTTTATTATTTTTAATTAATCGTCTACACTGCTGTTGACCTGAAAGTAATGCACATTTCATATGCATAAACTGATGTAACAGTCATGACAACTGGCAGCATGTTGATGAGGCAGTATAAGCATTTAAAAATTATGAGCCAGAATCCCAAATTAAGGAGACAGCCATAAAAACCATCAAATTAAAAATATTTCTTGAGCTTTTGATTTTTTAAATTTTCATGGTCCAGACCTTTCTCTGCAACTGTAAGGATTATATATCTACGTCATACAAAATGAGATGGGATTTTTTTGTAATTAGCTGACTTCAGTGGAGGTTTAGATAAAAAATACAAAATATTATGAGACTTGTGATAAAATCTTCAGAGTCAGCAGTGTTGAGTTATAGAAACAGAAAGCTGTAGGTGGTTGGAGCCAAAGGAGAAAAACAGGCATCACTCGGCTGTTGATGGATTACCTGGAGGTCCAGAGAAGAACCTGGCTTTAGAAAAAAAAAAAGGGAGATTTAGCAGGAAAAATTGAAAGTCCTAACTGTTCACATTGCTGTTTTGAGAATTGCTGTGAAGGGGATTCCTTCGCATGAAAAATTGCTTCACACAGCACCTATTGTAGCTCTGTGTCAGGAAAGAGGCTTTCAGCTTCTTCATGCGCTACCTTCTGCATACTTAGAAGTTCTGCAGCTGCTTAAAAGTGTACTGGATAGTAGCCTCTCTCAAATGGGAATTGAACAGCAGAGATCACTAGAAAACAGCTTGCTCTGGTCACAACCCGTCCAGCTAGGAGAGTGGTCAGCTGCACACTTTGGGCAGTTTTCCAGCTTCTTTGTGCAGCCAGGAGTGGATCTAGCCCAAGATGTATGAGGTACAATAGGTTGGAGCAAGTGCCTGAAAAGTCTGCAAAACCAGGGGAGTTATTCTGAACTTGAAATCTTGAAATCAAAAAGAAACTATTACAGTTGCTTCAATGTGGGGGTGATGTGTCTGCTTCTTTGTACTTGTGAAAAGGCGCCAGCAGCTCTCTGCACCAGTTCTAGTCTGGAGGTCTGGGACTTCTGGAGGCCAAAGAGAAGCAATTGCATTGATGCCAATAAAAAGTATATGGTATGCTGAATTTTAGTTCAAAAGCAACATGACTAGCACACCTTCCAAGGGAACAAATAACCACAAAAAAGAAAATCAAACCATGGAAATTGTTTAAAGAAGAAAACTCACATTTAATTGAGAATTGCTTCATGTGAGGCAAGGGAGCCAAACCCACTGAGTGTTTCAGCTATGCTTGATTTATTGAGCACAGTGGGCTTGTCTCTATCACCTGACATAGTAATTTTAAACTATCTTTGAATTATCTTTTTTAATTAAATTTCTAGGGGATGATTGGATTTTCTGTTTGAGCAATTATTTGTTTCCTTAGAAAACACACTAGACATCTTGCTGTTTGACCCTTCTTTTGCTTCAGAAGAGGGCTTAGAAACACTGAATAGCTGTCCACTTTAAGTCAGTTGATTGTAGCTCCAAAGCCGGTACAGCCTTCCCTAGCCGGAGTCCTTCCATCATACAAGAATTATCTTGTAACATAGATCTCAGGTAGCAGCCTGCATGTTTCCACCAGCTTTTACTTCTGACGTATGATATTTCACATCCATCTGTTTCCTCTCAGCCATACTGAACACCCCTGTAGCTTTTTCTGCAGTTACAGCTTGGCCACAGCTGAGAATACCAGGGAAGGCGTTGAAGAAACCTTAACATGTACAGGTGTACAAGTGAGAGCTGCAGAAAATGAGAAGACAGGTAAAGGGAGATGAGGCTGTAGATGAAGCTCAGCCTTAATCAATCCGTGTTTTATATCAATACATAAATAGTAATTGTAATACCTAGGAATAAACAGAAATAACTTTCTAGAAATCAGAGTATGGCCAGAAATGGGCATTTCACTGTAATTTCAATGGTAGTACAGTTAAGCTAAACTGAGTGCTTATGACTATTCTCATCCCATATCTCATAGCACAGAATCAGAAGCACAATATCACCAGTGAGTTCTGGTTGGTAAAAACTAAAGAGAGAATTAAGTTTATTGGCTACATTAACACTAAAAAAGCACATACTAACAGTGACTGAACAGGCAGCAATCATTCTAATGCGAATGCTGGAATTAACCCAGAAACAAATTTTAGAAGTATGACCTTTTCAACCGCTCATAGCCACACTTAACCCTGGGATTTAGGCACAGCTCAGATTAACACTGATCTATGGACTCCTCAGATTTTATCCCAAACAGCGCATGAATTATCAGACCAGTGGCCATTACACTGTGGGGTGTTTTTCTTCCTCTGAGGGAAAGATAAACATTACTGCTATTAGGAATTTTAATAAAAGGGATCAGAGACAGACCTGACTCCTCTGACAGTTTGCCATACTCAGCTCCCTCTTTTGTTAGAAGATCCTAAGCAAATTTCACAGAGTTGGCTAGAGATCTAGTGAGCTATTTGAGGAAGGAGTCTGCTCACCTGATTTTGCACTTGTACCATGTAGACATCTCCATCTGATCTAGTCACGCTAGTTATCATTGATGAAAGGAAAAAGCAAACAGGACACATTTAATCTGAACTGGTTTAGATGTTTCTGTGATGATAGAGATGCATCATACAAATGCTTTTTTCTCTCCAGTGACTACTAAAGAAGACCACATTGACTAATTCAGATGTCAGCATCCATTCTATAGATTATATATAGACATCTACATACATTTAACATACTTCGCCCTTTCTTACTCTTATGGCATAACATTACACATAATCCTAACTCTTTCTGTTTTGCCTACTTAATTTTTCTGTGTTTGTTTATTTATAATGCATAGAATATTTGAGCATTATCCCCTTTGCGCATATCACAACTTTTTCATATAGGTATACCAAATTTCTGACCACACAAGGTCTTGTTTCATTTTGACACTTACAAATGTACAAACACTTGCTCATGCCCAAGTAGAAAGCATATTATGATAGTTGATCTCATAATACTGACAAAAAATAGTGATTGTTCTGTGCTAAATGACCTCAGTCATGACCTGTAGATAATCTGCAGATGAGCTGTCCTCTGTGACTCCCTGACTGTTTCTCAGGCTCTTCTGCTTCACAGTTATGACTGGCTGTGATGAACTGAGCCAAATGACTCAGTTTCTTAGTATCTCTGATTTAAATGTTATGCTTTCAAAACTAGTTAAACAGTTTTCATTTAATTCTAAAATTGGATTTTGTTTCTGATGGGAAAAGAGGTTTATTTTTGTTTTAATTAGAATTTTCCATTTTAATGTTTCTGTCTCTCCCTGTTATTTTGGGGGTGGGTTTTTATGCTCTTCTTTCACTGGAAAAATCATCGGAGATTTTCTTTTAATGGTTGGAAAACATATTTCTCAACTTTTGAATCCTTTTAAACTTTATATTAGAAAAAGTCTTGGTACAAGAACACTATTCATTCTGTTTAGTCCCTTCCCCCTTGCATTCTTCATGTTTTCAGTGGGAGAAAATGAAGGGAAAGAGGAAAAGACTGAGTGAAAGCTGATGCATTATTGAAGGAGCAGAGTCATACTTTTTGGTTTGACATCCTTTAAAAACTTAAAGATTTGACCAAATGATTTTTTTTTTCACATTTTTTTTTGTGTCAATTCATTTTTTTAATATAAACACAACTTTTCCTAAAGACAAATGACAATAAAATATATTTATTAACTCAGAGTCTTTTAAGATAGACTTTATTTCCTTATAATGCCTAAGACAAATAGCCCAGATCTTCTCTGCTTTAAAAATGGCTTATTTCTCAAGTATCTTTGGCTATTCTACACAGATATCTCATCCAGCTCTCATGTTTACTTTCCACTTTCAAGCAAGCTAAATTTGCATCCACACTATAAAAGTTTTTGCTCATTAATACTATCCCCAGGAGAGGTGATTTTCAACTGCTACACCAAACCAGCCAGATAATACTGTTTCAGAGGGAAGGCAGGCAAAATTCTCTGCAGATATTTATACTCCACCAGAGTTCCTAAGCCCCTCGTGCATGAAGTTTTAGCTTGATTTATATGGAAAAAACCCTTCTCTCCTATTCCTCGTTCCAAACATTAGCTTACTTCTACAACATTCCATCTGAAATCACTGACAACACAGAGACAAAAGACCCCATGTAGGTTTCTGGAAAGTTTCTGAAAGTTTCAGCCAGCTCCTGACTTCCCTGGTCACCCCCAACAGATTTACATGCTGTTGTAATGAGCGAGAATGATGAACTGGTCTTTGTCATGAACCACCTTATGCATCTGTCTGCAGAGAAATAGTTTAACAGAAGATAACCTTTGCATTGTTGGTTCTACTCTGAATGGGTAGATGAGAAGAAAATAGCTCTCAGTAGATGTAAAGCTAGAGATAGTCAAATAGAAAAGAAAGAAAGTAGAGCTCTGGAAAATCTCTCTAAGCATAGTAGCGAGTTTGGGACATTCATGCAGCAAGGAAAGGCATATAGTCTTTGGCGAAAAATTTGTCTACATGATTTGACTTTTGACACTGACTTTCATGTGGATATAACATGATCATAAAATGGTACTTCTCAGCATTGTGGAGCAACAGGGTACTAACCAAAAATTTTAACTCGCCCAGCAATTTCAGCTCAAGTGCTGAAACCTAAGTTTTCAGCAAGCTACAGAGTTTTACATGTGTACACAAGCTGTGATACAAATACACCATTTCAGAGTTTAGACTAAGACAAGACAATAGAGGTGGGAGAATAAAGAGTCAAGTTTTTTTCCAGCATTCACTGAATAAAACATCCACTTTGATCCGTGTTTTTAAATATTTCTCAGAGATGAAAACAAGCAATTGTTTTCTCTTAATTCTTACTATGAAGTGTCAAAGTAGTATTAATTTGCTGTTATTTGGCATAACAAAAGTACTGTTGAGAAAAAAGTCTCAAGCTAATGTGTAAATATGACCTAGATTTTTAAAGGTGTTAAAAGGTATGAATTAATGGATTTTCAAAGGTAAGTATTTAAGTGCTTACCCATTTAAGTCCTTACCCATCTTTAATCCCATTAAAGAGCTATCTGCATCTAACATTTCTTACACACTGTTTTAAAAACTGACCCTCTGTTTTAAAGCAAAGTTTTTGGACAGTCATCTTGAAATCACTTGTATTCATCTTGTTTTATAAAAATGTCAATTATTCTATGGGGTAGTAGGTATTAAAGTACCACACAACCAATCAAACACCATAAATAGTTTCTAGAAAATAGTTTAAGTATTTTAAGTATAACCTATGTGCTCAACTGACTTACATGGAAGCTTTCTCAGAAATATTTTAGAGATATTTCACAGAGAGACAAAAAGACATTTGGGGGTGGGGGGGTGGGGGGGTGGTGTTTGAGATTGTTGGGGTTTTTTTTAACATAAACTATACTTTCCCCTCCCCAAGGTTACCTTCTGCATTTTGCAAAAATAAAGCATGTAAATGCCTACTTTAGAAACTGGAACAGGGAATTAAAATGATATTCAAAAGGAGATGAATTCATCTAAAACTAAAGTACATTGTCAACCACCTCCACTTGCTCCAGGCACTGATGCCATGATTAGCTATGCAAGAAGCTACCTGCTGGTTTAGAATTATATGAAGTCACCTCAGGGTATCTACAAGCTTCTCACGCACAAGATACTGACAGTTTTTTTACTTGGCTTGAAACACAGTTGTTGCTACATCCAAGTACTATATCATAGATTGTTATTTCACAAGCTGTCATTAAGGTAGCTTGCCTTATTCTCACCAAACAATTAGTCTGCAAACAGTAATGGTTTGTTCCAAATACCCTCAAAGACTATAAGACCTCTAGCATTTTTCAGGTAACAACTTCTCATCTGAAGTATGAATGTGCACTGTTTTTTAATAATAGAGAATTAGGGGAAAAAAAGTATTATAGTCTACCTTTACAAAGCAACTTAAACAGGGGAGCGGTGGCAGGAAAGAGGATATTTACCATTCTATAAAGATGCCTGGTAACAAAGATACCTGTGAATCTGAACAACAGTATATGTGTACAGGAGTTGAGAGCTGAAAGTGGTTTTGCCTGAACTGGCCAACTTTCTTTGGAGAACTGATATTTTATTTTAATTGTTTATTGACAGTTACTGTGCACGTGAAAAGCAAATCCTGGCAGTGTTGTGGCTTACATATAAAAAACACATATAGTTAAGCTCTCTCAAGATAAGCAGCATAAATGTTCTTTATTCTCTTTAAAGTCAGTGAAAATACTTCAAGTCAGAAGGTGCTTGACCTACATTTGGTGGGTTTTTTGGACACTTTGCCTGATGATTCTTAGTTATCACCAACTCATGCTGCACAAGAAAAGGATGAACAGTTCCAATCTTTTTAGATCAGATGTTTTGTATCCATCCTTATATAAATGCATCAATAAAACTCGATGTGGACAATCAGTTCTTTGCCTTTCCATGTTAAGATTTCTCTTAGGCTGAAGTCAACAAACTCTACTGCATTTTGCAGCTCTTCTCTGACATGAACAAACATTTCCTTAAAAAGGTGCTTCAGTAATTGTGGACTTCATTATTCAAGATTTAGTTTGGATCAACTGACTCATTTTTACTCGTAGTCTAACCAGATCTTCATTGCCATAAAAAATCAAACCTAACAATCAGTCTTCACTCTGATCTTCCCAGCTTCTGTGCTTACTTACTCATTCCCCCTGAAGTGTGTCCATACAACCTTCCTCATCCTGGTTCTTTTACGTTTGCAGATGGCACTCATGATATTTACATGTGTTTGCATGTCAGGAATCCCTGCTTGGCACAGCATGGCACGA
Source organism: Athene noctua (assembly GCF_965140245.1). Taxonomy (NCBI): domain Eukaryota; kingdom Metazoa; phylum Chordata; class Aves; order Strigiformes; family Strigidae; genus Athene; species Athene noctua. The sequence goes on from NC_134037.1 coordinate 220,258,106, forward strand.
AGGTGCCTGTTAATAATTCTGCCAGGGAAGACTGGAATAGATGCTGTCAGCGACAGTCCAGAGTAATCTGCACCTTTGAAAATGAAACCGTTTATATTTAGATATATAAATATAGACTGAAGAATCTAAATTTAATTCTTAGGTTAAAAATGTTGACCTCAATGAACAGACCCCTCTGGCCAAAGCTGCAGAGGAATGGTATTATTAAATAGTTGAAGAGGATGATCTGAACTCTTTGCTGCATTCATCTCTCTGCACGACTCTGCGACCCTTAAGCAAACACTTCCTTTTAAATTACCTGTATCTTAGCTAACACACAGGATTCACATTTTAACACAACTGGCATTAAACAAAATATAAAAATTTAAAAAGCAATAAAACCCATCTATTTTCATAACTGAGGAACTATGACATACTGTCACCAGGACCATACAGCTGGGCTTTGGAAAATTCATGCACAGGAGTGTGCAAAGGCTCAGAAGAGATGAGATGTCACGTACAGAAACACGTCTATATGTGTATGCATAAGTAGACAGTCTTCCCGTCTCAAAGAACTTATACTGTAATCACAGACAAGATGTAACATCAGAAAACCACAAAAATAGGAAGTAGAGGGAAGGAGGAAGAATGAAAAAGAGTCACCCTAATGCTAAAGTACTTACTGCTTCAGCTGAGATTTCACACTATATGTTATTCAAAAACATACTCATTAGTGACTTCAAAGCACACGGAAGTCAACATAAAGGCTCCTATTTGTCTGCCACAGACGTTGAAGCAGGCCTTTGAAAACACATGGCTACTTGCTTTCTGTCAAATGATGTTAACCAATGCAAAATGTCACTCACAGAAACAAACAATTCGCATGAATAGCTTTCCTGTTTCTTCCGTATTTTTCTGTCAGCTTGTCATACACGAATTGCTTCACAATAATAAACAGACCATGGCAGGTTTGATTAATATCAGCTTTTATTACAGCAGTTGCAACCATTAATTATCTGGCTGACTAATGATGAGATGTGATGTGGTTCTTATCTAATAGCCAAGGGTATCAAGTTCATTGAAGTTCATCAAATATGAAACTAAAAAATTTGGATGCTGCAACTTTTCTAGAAGTCTCATAAGAGCAAAATTCTTCAGCATGCACATTCATATGGCTTTTTTTTTTTTCCTGTCGTGGTATAAAGCTCAAGCTGCATTAAACAAGAAAAGCAAATGAAAATTAGTTGGAAGAGTATTTCAAGTTGCTCCCATCTTAAAATTATTTGTTCTTCCCAAAAAAATATTTAGTAGCTTCCTTAGTGGGAGTTTTCTGTTATGATTTAAAATTATATCTCATAAATCCCTTGAAGAATTATCCTAAAAATACAGGGTGAAACACAGGCCTATTGAAGTCAATGCCAAAACTCCCATTGACTGCAGCAGAGCCAGGATTCCACCCACATTAAGATTCAAAACAAGAAATTACAAAATGTCCTTTTTTGTATATATTTAATACCATTGTTCAATGCCCAGTTCTTCAGTGGTTTTAGTGTTCACTCTTACCTTGTCTTTGAATGAGATTTTAAATCCTAACTCAGCTTACAACCAACATTTATGTGTGCTTTTCATGCATTTATGCTCATATTTATTAAAATATTCACTGTATGCTTACACAATATCTAGAAAGAAATACAGTATCTGCACTTATTTCTTACTTCTGTGTATCCAAACATTTTGCTGCTACAATTTGCATGTATATTAAAAAGCTTGATTAAGGCAGCTGAAAAAATCTACTTGTAAATGACTTCAGCGATAACTGTTTGCCTTAGAGAAAAAGCATGATTTCTGTAACACAAGATAAGAGTCTTTCTTAAATGCACTAGATCTTGAATTTTAAGTGTTTGGCATCCAGATGACATTTTAAGAATTTAATGTTAATATCCAGGAAATAATAAAGTTGCTATAATTAATACACAGAAATCTTGCTTGTGAAGCTCATGGGGCTTCTACATATGCAGCATATCCAAATCAAGGGTAAAAAGCAAGGAAATGAAACCATAAGCTAAATGAAAGCATTTAGATTCTACTTTTCCTTTCAAAACTTGTTTATTTCTGTCAGAGCACCAGATGCTACACTCCTAATGGAGCTTCCTTAAGAGCACCAAACTCCTGCCACCCATTTAACCACTTTTCGTTTAACCAGACTTTGCTCAGAATGTAAAAGCCACGGGATCAATATAGGGAGACATTCATGTTAAAAGACAATAACCTGGCAAATACAGAACCAGACCAGGAGGGAGAAGAAATCTCGCATGAACACAGCAGATGCATGAGCATGGCAGGATGGACACATCCATCTCCATCACTACCCCACTCAGAGCCGTCTAGACAGCCTGAGCTGGTCAGTGCCTCCCTCCAGAGAGGTTCAGATTCGAGGGTCTGATCTCCAATAGCAAAAAATAAATAACCAAAATTGTCATACTCTTCAGTTCCATCTGCAAAAGTTTTAATGAGATTAAAAATTGCAATGAAAATGCATAATTAATTTGCCGGTTTCATTCTAGCGTTTTGTATTTGCTTACCAGATAAAAATGATAATAGGATGATATGGTCTCTCAAGCAAGAAACTAACCACCTCTAGCTTCAGGGTGTTAGATGACTTGTTCTCACGAAAGAAGATATTAATAGTACTCATCAGCAACAGACTGACTTTCTCTCTACTGGCTTATAATAACTCAGAAAGGCAAGAGTCTGGGGCCTGGGCATCGCTTATTCAGCACACTGAGAACATGTGTCAGTGAGTCTGAGTTTTTCAGGCAGAAAAAGGAACTTGTTATCCCGAAGAGCTTTGATGCTGTCCTGAGTGGCTGGGAAAGCATGACAGACAAGTGAAGCAGCTCATCAGCATTTTCAAGTGGGACGCTCATCAGAGTGAAAAAGACTTGATGACACCCAGGAGTACGTAGCTTGCCGCTTGTCTAAATTTTGCAAGAAACAAAAGCAGGATAACTGTTCTCAGTTCTAGGTGGCATCATGTTTCAAGTTAACATAAGACCTGAAACCTTCACTCTTGCAGATGCAGTGAAGGCAACAGTGACTTTCTAGAGAGTTGTAAAAGCCCTCTACCCAGCTGTCTCATCCACAATGTCCCATACAGCTTTTCTCTGTCAGTTATGAGAATCATCATTGCTCTGTGTCCTCAAGGTAAGAAGGAGGCAGCAGCACATTCCTTGCAGAAGCCTCACAGGACCAGATAAAATTTGCTTCTATGACCTCTCAGAGACAAGCCTGCTGATTTTTTCGAAGGTGAAGCAGACTCATTAATTCTGGCATTTCCTCCATGTAGACCTGTAATCACAACTTCCTCGTTTCAGACTGACAGTATTGTTTCTGACCTATAAACTCCCGAAAAGCTTGACAAGTGTTTACCCCGAGGATTACCCTTTCCCTGATCTGTGCTGCTGCAGCTGAGAAAAGGCAGCTGAAATAATACTCCCAGAAGAGAAGAAGCTGTTGGTGTACCATGGAGATGAAACAAGTTTGATTGGATATCTGGAGAAAAAGGTTATTACTTTGCTGTTGATGTGATCTGGACTGTATTTTTAAGGATTTGTACAGGGTACCTGAACACCATTACAATGAAATGATACATTTATGATACCGCTGTTGAACTTACTAGCTCCAGTGCAATGCAGAATGAGGAGGACAGAAAATGAGCAGCAGAATGGTATGGACCCCATGTGCTGTTAAGTCCTCAGGAGAACATTGCAGAGCCTTCCACTAGGATTCACACAACACTTGGTCCCTGCTGATACTCTCTCCCAGGAGCAAAGCATCATCCCGTTTTATGCCACCAGGCTTTTCCAACTCCCCACCGACAGGTTGGGAATCACTTAGAACAAGTTTCTTGGTGACCCACAAATATTTTTGAGGGCTCTTCATACCTGTAGCAGTTGGACAACCCTGGCTGAACTATGCCCAGAAGAAAGTGTCACCGAGACTGTCTCAGTCCCATTTCCTCCTTGGGTGCTTCTCTTTTCTTCTCTGGATATCTGGTCAAATGAAACCATGGTAACCAGCATGAAGACAGCTACAGGTACATGTATGATAGTTTTAGTCTCTCTCTCTGTAGGAGACAATTTAACTCTTCTCTCTACTCGGGATAGTGTAGATCCTTTTCCCAGAAATATTTGAAACAGGTGTTGTGGAGCTTGCACTGACACTTCCAATAGTGTGTGGAGAATCTCACAGGTATTTCAAGCATCCTACACTCATTAATCTGTAGGCAAGTAAGATCCTACAGGCCCTGTCATGGTGAGATAGTAGCTTCTCTCATTTAGATTTAGGATATCCATTGCTCTGCTTGTGTAGCCATTTGAAATTGTTTAAAGGATTAATTGATAAGAAGATTTTTTCATGTCAAAGCTCTGATCTCTCCTTCTCGGCACACATAGTGAAACTGTCAAGAGAAACAGGGTATAGTAAAGGATTGTTCCAGGTAAATCTGTGAGGACCAAGGGTATCTAGTGATGGGATTGCTGCACGGAGATATCAAGGCAGTACACAGATAGGTTAACCTTAGTCTAACGAGGTTCACCACTCCTCCAGGACTGGTTCGGGGCACTTAGGCTTCTGCTCTGCTTTATTTACAAAAGCAGAGTGTTGAGACTATCCTCCTCATCCTGAAGTCCACCTTTGGAAGCACAAACCAGAAACCAATTTGGGCTGGAGTGACTTTTCAGAGCAAGTGCTGTCAGTAATCATAGTCACACCACTGGGAAACAGAGAGGACTATTGCCCTTCTTTCTTCTGTCACCACCTAGCTGAGCTGCCCGCCTGCCAGGGACTTGGCACAATACAGATAAAGCGACAAAGGGACGAACAGAGGATAACTCTCAAAGGCTAAAGCTCATGTAAACATACCAGAGCTGCTCATTAGCTCAGGCAAAGCTAGCAATGTAGCTGTGGCAACAGAGAACTTGGGGCAAGGTGCAAAGGCTGATCAAAAAGCTGACAAAATACTTGCATAGTTAGCTCATGCCGTGTTATATGCTGTAAGGGCTTGGTTGCTATCAGTACCTGGGGAAGGAGGCACAGATCAAAGCTGACAGAGGGACATCTGCACAAACTGAAGTCATTGCATGAAACTACACAAGGCAACAAGCTCCCAGACAGAGAACAAGGAGGGGATGGAGCAGCTCAGTTACCAGAAGATGTTAGTTTTACTTTGTACACTGTACACACTGAAGTCCTCTATACTCAGCAGAAGAATATCTAAGAGATAGCAATATTGTACAAATGCTTGCATGTTAAACGGATTTGTGCCCTTCTAGCAGGGACTTTGTTCCACTAGACTTTTCCTCTTGGCTTTCTGAAAGGTCAGAAAAGGTAAGCGTACTTCTCAGTCCTCATTTTGTCTGCCAATATTACCCACAGGGGGTCAGAAACCCCCTTACATCATCTTAAACGCTTGTTGCCTTCAGAGGAATGCTCCTGCGTCTAAGGAAAGCTCAGCTGTGTAGACCATGACCAGACTGATTGTGTTTCACAACACAGAGTTCAAGTTGGAGGGGAAACAAAGAAAAGTACATGTGCTCCCATCCTACCCACTGCCTATGATATTTCAGAAACAGAGTGAAAATACTGACATTTTCAAACAGTGGTAAGTGCAGTTGGACCTTAAACCTGTATTCTGGCACTCGCAGTGCATAATTGGCTTTAATATCAAAGCTGGTGAGGAGTCACAGCCCCTGTTAAGAGACAGGCACAAAGACTCTTAAGGGATCTGGAGCTATCTGTAAATCAGGACAGTGGCCTCAGGCCTACCTTTGGAATAAAAAGCTCTGTTTTTACAGCACCAAAGCCCAGGTCCTCAAAGACATTCAGATGTTAAATTCCCATTGCCATCTCTTTAAGTCTTCAGGATTCAAATTTCAGAATTTTGGAACCAATACTTAAACACGTTCCTCAAGTCTCTCTAAAATCAACATTAACCTTCCATTTGCTTCCAGTTTATAACTTATATCAAATTGGAGACAGAATTCAAGGCAGAGTATCTGAGAGGTAGTAATAACATCGCATCCACTTTGTGTTTCTGAGTGAAAATCCAACAAGAACAACTAACATCAAACTCTTTCGCTGTATTGTAATCTTTGGTCATACTCTCATGACTGTTGAAACAAATTGCACCTACCAATATTAAAGCCATGAGTGGACTACATGAAACTAACAAATTTAAATTGGAATTTCTTTTCCAGAAATACATTGATAGAAAAATAGATATTTGAGCTACAGAATGAAGAAAGGATTCGACTCTGCTTTGGTAAATAGTTCCTAATATGAATAGTATTTTTATCTGTCCTTGTTTTCCTCAATATGTTGGTTCCAGGATGCCCTAAGAATTGCACTTTCATAGCATGGAAATGTTGAAAAGTCCTAAAAGCTTAAAAAATAGTTTATTTTTATAACTTGTAAAAATTAACAATAAATGTAAATAACTAAAAATAAACCCCAAGCAGTATAATGCTTTGAAGAAAAAGTTGTATGTATTTAATGTTCTAAATGAATGTTCATAATTTGTCTTTTAAAGGGATTTCAAAATCTGTGGGGATATTTCATTCTGAAAGTTTGTAGAGATATAATGGTGAAGAGCACCTCAGAACTTAAAATGTCTTGTTATGCTGATCTTGTCAGTTCATATACACTGATCATGTGGATAGGTATAATATTACATGTAATGGAGAATGAGAAATTTGCTGAAATCTATGCTTGAGGAGGGAGGGAATATAAATTTTCAAGAAGCGCCTGATAAATATTGAATACGAATGACTAAAATACTATTTTAAAAGGAAGAAACACTATTAAATTAAAAAAAAAAAAATCTTGGTTCTTGAAAGAAGAAAAACTATAGTCTTTAAATGGAAGATCACCCCAAACATTTTGCTTGCCCACTGGCCAATTAGTTGTCCATGAATATTTTTGGCATTAAGTGGTTTAAATTAAAACCACAGTGCTCTATTTCATCACGATTTTTTGGATACCCAATGCCAGACACTGTGAGGTTTGAATGACAGAGACACATCGCAGTTTTTAATTCCAAGTGTAACCTGTGGAGAGGCGCGAGTGTGTGAGCAAGAGCATTCCAACTGTGTCTAGAGTATCTGGATTGCCAGACTTCAAATCCCCAGTAAACAGCCTGTTGCAAACCTAAAAATAGCTGGACATGTGCAGGACCTGATGCAGCAGCTTTTAGAAGGAAGATTCCCAAGCAGGGGGACAAACAGAAGGCATTAGGAGTTCAATGAGTTATAACTGATTTTAATTTTAGGTTTTTCTTCATTGCTGTCTACCTTGTTATCATGCTATAAACACTACTCTGAGTCAAGACATCATTTAGGTCCTTAGAGGACTCTGGAACATATTTTTTTCAGCCTTTTCCAGGAACATGGTGAAATTTAATTTTAATTGTTTGGGGTTTTTTTTCCCACCTAAATATTGGCAAAACAGTCATTATAAAGAAGGTCTAGATGTCTGGACCTTGCTCTTTGATAGCCAAACTCCAGTTATTTCAAGAATTGAAGGATTTGGTCTTTTTTCCCTCTTGTGAACTGGTCTCTTGGCATCTAAGAATCCCTCAGTTTCAGGGTTTCCAGAAATTATTCCCTGAATTTTCAAGAATTCTTTTAGCATATATGGAATTTATTTATGCTGTTGACATGTTTTGGGTTGCATTAAAGGCTTTCAGAAAAAAGCAAATTGCCACAGGCCGTCTTAAAATATTCCCTTACAACAGCTGGCCTAACTATATGGCATACGTGGCTTCCATCAGACATGGAAATAAAAGGAGCATTCTTTAGTCATGATTTGGCATACAAGGGAAATGTTGAGAGCACCACTAGCAGTATCTACAAGGGTGTACACCTTTAAGCACCCTTCTATGAAACGTCAAAGGCCTCCTCAAGAAATCCTTTTACATAGCACTACACTTCCTCGGTAAACATCCAGTATGAGTATGTTTTTCCCCTCAGTGCTGCAACATACTGCGACAATTAAGCACAAAGTGATAAAAAGTGGGATAGCAAAATACTCGCTCATTGGCCCAGGAAGCAAGGGCAAACAATTGCAGCTCTGTCAAACTTACATGCATGTATGGTTAATCAAATAAGTGCATTTGAAATAAGATTTATGTGTAAAGTTCATGATGTTCTTTTCTGACTATTACTTTGCTGGGATTACAGTGTAAACACGTTATATAAAATGTTTTGAAGTCTTAAATAAAAAAAGACTTGGCATTTGTTATGTATGCCAAGGATTTATACTGCAAATATACATGCATGCTGAAATAGTCATATTTCAGCATCTTACAGCACTTTACATATGTAGTTCATCCTTTCCAAAGAATTTCATTGCACGGATGTTTTGAGCACTGCTTTATTTATATCCATCCTGCAGCAAAGTACATTCAGAAACTACTTCCATGACTTCAGTACCTATTTTGAAAGAACTCTGTTCTGGTGCATTTAGGTCTTACATACATACTTAAATTCAATATAAAGCGTGTGGGTAGTTACCGTAAGGCTGTGTATACCAGAGACATTATACATAACATAGATGGACTCTGTCGGTCATTTCACACAGAACCGGAGGAGCTCTACTATTAGTGTATGATACAGATGCTGTTAAAAGATCATCTGTCAGTATATGTCTTCAAAATTTTAGTGTGTTCAGATGTGGATTAACAAGCATAAAAGTTCACACTCAATTTTCAAACATGCAAAATCTCAAACCAAAGCAGAAGCAATACTGATTTCTTTTATTTCTTTCAGGGGAAAGTAAACCAGTAGTTCCTCTTTGCACTAAAGGAGATCAAGGTGTTACAAACAGCATAACCTGCATTTTCACAATGGTTCATTCCTACATGATAATCCATTTTTTAGCATTTACATATGTGAATATTTTTTTCTTTTAAGATTATGTAACTGTAAAGACAATGGACAAATTTCAGATGCCTCTTTCTAAGTCACAAATACTCCATTTTTCTATGTTGGATTGAAATGTGGCCTGAAGCATGAAATTAGTACCACTGCTCAGGGTGGGTCAAACCCAAAGATTCAAATCTGGGCTCATTTGAAATTTGCAGGAGCTTCAATGGGTTCCAAAACCAAACTGGGGTGGAAAGCCAAGCTCCCGTTCAGATGGATATCAAATCTCATCAGAACGATGAATATCTCCTAATTTCTGATTAGCTTTTCCACGATGTCTATACTTGAAATTTCACCATAATTGGGTTAGGAACCTAATCTATCCCATATGGATTTAAGAATAATGTTGTGGGTTGTTTTGTTTTTTTCCACTCTTCTGCTTTACTAAGGGAAAGTACAGGAGAGAAGCACACTATGAAGCCAATGTGTAGTAAAGTTTAGGATGTGATTCAAGGAAGTCATCATGAAAATAAACATGGGGGAGTTGTGAAATATGGCACAGAACAGTATTATTAATTAGCAAATGGCACTTTCTTCAGCAACTAAAAAAAAAAAAGGGCAAATGGAATGTCTCCTCCCTTTTTCCTCCTCATATACATCTCTGCCTTCTAGCAAATTGTTGTCTGACATTCAAACCATGCTACGCCTGGAATTACATAGTGCCCATACTGAACATATATTCCATGCACTGACAGACACGAGTGACACAGGAGCCACAGCACCCGCGGGGCAGGGGAGTCCAGAAGGAAGGGGGGAACAGACCTCCTCTAGAGTGACGCTGGGACAGACAGGAAAAAAAAACTTCGTTCTGCATTCGCCTAGAGGGCTGTTCTAGCAGGAGTCTGAGTACTGCCTAGGCACCTGAGACCCAGTGCAAGCTTGCCACCTAGGCCCACTCCCAGCTGAGGCACCTACATACTCCTGAGGACTTCTGCCAGGAACTGCGTTGCAGAACAGTGTGGACCCAGGTCTTGTAGATGCTTTGGCTAGCACCCTAACCACCAGCAAATCTTTCCTCTTGTTGTTCTTTATCATTCAAATGCAAAGAATGGTCTTGCGGTTTAGCCCCAATCGGGATCAGAAAACATGGAGCCAAGCACCCCAGGCATAGGCAGGTGCAACACAAATTGTAATCGGTTGGAGGCACACCCACCTTAAATCAAAGGTACATTTGCTTCCTGGCTCCTGTTCCTGGCTTGGACCCTGTGCAAGACACTTGAACTGTTGGTGCTTCTGTTTCCTTACCTGTAATTTTAGGATAACAAAACTGGCCTACCTCCCAAGGCTACTGTGAGTTTCCACCAATGCAGATGTGACGGACAGTGAGATTGCTGGTCTGGAAGCCATATATAAATGCACCGTACAGTTATCACTAACATTAGTCTCAGAGAACTCAGATATGTAAATACACACACAAAATCATTTAGTTTTATTGGTTCATTATGTGCCAGTGAACTAATTGCAGATTACTGTGTCATTAGTCTTAAATAATACTCTTTCCAGAGTTACTGAATTGCTCAGTCAAGCGTCAAAGCCTGGCTGAATATCTTTAAATAATTTGGGTCATTTTCTTCTTCATATAAATGAGTGGTTGTGGTTTTACACAGCTGAGAATCTGGCTCCTGAATTTTTGTTAGGTAAGGTTTCAATCGCTGCCGTCAGTCAGTACGAAATGTTCTAAACCAGTTGAAAAGCTCGTGAAAATTAATAACCTGGACTGTTAGCCGTATCCTTTCTTCCACTCCAGAGCTGCCCATGTGGCATTCCTGGAGGGAGGCAGGGCGGCGGGAAGGGTAAGCCCGCTGTGGTTAATTGGTGGGGCTGCAGCCTGGCCCCCCTCCCACTGGCAGCTCTCGGGCATTCCCAGTGCAGCCCTGACTGCTGCTGCATCACTAGTGGCATCAGCCCAGCTTTAGATGGGGCTGTGTAGTTTGTTGTTATTTTGCTGTGCAGCCAATATATTCCTGAGAAGCTCAATTGGGACGAAAGCAGGAAATGTTAGTAGCGTACAAGTCAGCCAGTTTTCCAGAAAAAGCATTTCTTTCCCTTGCCAAAAGTCAAAGTCTACTATATACAAAGGAGGCATTATAGCTTCTCATAAAAAGGTCACAAGAACCTTTTGTAATGGAAAGTGGTGTACAGCCTAAATATAGGATCTCTCCCAGAATTCCTATACCATGTAGATTAAATTCTGTTTATTAGTAATGTGCGGGTTGCTGCTATGCTGTGCCATACAAAACTCAGCAGTTGAAAGGGAAGAAACCCAATCTATTCTGTGTAGCTATGTAACTGGAAGGACATGTTGTTATACGTATTTTAAAGCAGAAGAATTTTAATTCATCTGCAAAATATTCCAAGATGAGTCACTGATCTCTCAGCCTCGTATGGAAAATGTGTGTGTTTTGTTTGTGTTCCTTCCTTCACCAGAAGTGTAACTTGTGACATGTGCGTTTGCGCAAGTGGAAATAATTGTATGTGAGCTCTTAATATATATAATAAAAATTCATATTGTAAGGAGTTCCTGGACAACACATGCCATCATGTAAAAATTCCTGAGTATCAAATTTCATCACAAGCATTTACTGTGTCAAAATACGTAAAGATTAGCTCTTAATGGCCCCTGGATCAATAATGAACATTTGAAACGGCCCTGAATATATGTTCACAAGATGATACAGTTTTGCAGGTTTGACAGAGTTCTTATCCAAAGGTGGTGGAAGGTGATTAATTACAATTAACTATCAGCCTGTTTATAAAGCAGCAGTTGTTCAATAATACACCATGTGCTGCCCAGGGAATTGGGAGTGGGGATTTCTCTCCAATCTATCTTTTGTTGTAATGTTCCTGAAAGCTTCTCAAATCCCAATCCTATGTGGTTGCCACTAAGAAAACCTCATGCTAGAAAAGTACCCTCAAGTCAACTTATCCACTTAGCCAGTGGATAAAAAAAAAAAAAAAAAAGTATTTGAAGAAAATGATGGAATTTCCAAACCTTATCTTGGCCCTGCTTAATCTAAAAAACCTGCTTGGCTTTTCAAGTATTGTTGAAAACCTGGCAGGCATCACAAAGAGCAAAGCAATACATATTAGCTGTGCTGTTAGACATTCACTTCTAGGAAGCTCTGTCCTTTTGACATTACAGATCTTGAAATGGGGAATTACTGGCAATTTTAACATCAGAAAATTGAGCCAGTATTTTCCATGGAATAGCTTTCCCCCTTTCTGGCTATACTTCTGTATACTCAGAAACAAAACAGTCTTTACCTACCAGTACATTTTCTATTCCACTCCCAAAAATAATTCCAGCAACCCCCCCACTCAAAAAGTGTGCAGGTTATTATTAATAAAGATCACTAAAAGAAAGGTCGCCTTTGCTGAGCTTTTTTTGTGGCAAAGAAACAATTGTTAACCTTTATAGTTTCAGCTCATATTACTGCTTGCGCAAGATGGGACAGCAATCACTTCTACTGCAAACACGGAAAAGCATTTACAGAAAGCACATGTCTTTTATTCTTTTTATATAAATATATATATATATATTTATGCACACACATATATATGCACATGCACATTTGAGCTATATCAGATCTGTGAGGGGAAAACTGAACAACAAGAACGAATCAAAATAAATTTTCAAAGCATTGTATTTGTAAATTGCTATACTAGTCATGCTACACAGAAGACTATAGAAAAGACACACTAAAAAGATATTAGTATGAAGACTGTGGTCTGGATGCCAGCCATGAAACCCCACTGTACGTTTAGCCTGCATTGCTTGAAGCAGTGCACAGTCAAGATACCAGTGTTTCTGACATTATCTGACTTAGTCCAGGAAAAGAAACAAATAATGTCACTGACAACTGAAGAGGCATTTTTTAGAAAAATATATGATTGCTGGAGGCCATGATTCTGGTGGGGTGAGATTCCTCTCCTTATTTTTGCCATCTAAAAGTGGATTGTCTTATCTAAACTTGTCACCTCGATTCTCTCTGGGGAAGTCAATGGGGAAGTGGCAATTCATCTTATTCTACTATAATTGTCTAAGATAGGTAGATGAGCTGCCCTTTGTAGGCATCTCATTCTTTCCATTGACTGCAGAGAGCCAAGATAAATTATTTAGATTTGGTCTTTAATTTTTAGGTGATTAATGGTCAGCGAAACAAATACCACCTGGCTCCTATGGGAGAAGAGACAGATCTCTCACTGCAAGGCCAGTGGAAGGAACAAGCAATCCGGGACCTGGACGCTGCAGTCCAGAATGTAGCTTCCTTGCACCAAATCATCAAGTCTGGAGGAAAGAAGATCTATGAAATGAAAGGCAAGCCTTTGTTCAAAAATTAGGGAGAAAGATTTGGATTTCCCATACCATCATTGCCTTTGAATCCCTCTTTGCTTCTGTTTCTAATGACAAAGACTAGCTCTTCAAAGAAAATAATTAGACTTTCCTTTTTTATAGATCTAAGACTTGGTCTTACAGTGCTGCTAAGTCATAGGCACTATAGATCTGTTCCCAAAAGCATTTTCCACGAGAGATGTTTTTTTTTGCAGAGTATAACAGGTAGGTCATGTGGAGGGAGATATACACTAATGATCAATAATTTATTAATGATTTAGCCACCCCTATGCAGAGTCTCTTTTTGATCCCACACCCTTCGACCTGCCAGTTGATGCTGACCAAGAGCAATCTGTGCAGAGGTGAGTGAGCACTTGGTAGAGATAGCTGACCTTTGCACAGGTAGACAAGGCAGTGGGAGATCATTTGCTCTCTGACCACTCCATGACACCTCAGGAGAAATATTCAACATGGCCATGTGGAGGGCTGAAGAGGCTTTGGCATCACCTGTAACTCCGGTAAACCCAAACAGAACTACTCTGGCTATGTAGACAGGATTCCAGGTGAAGCCTATCCCATGCCCTAAGACTTTCCGATGTCACCACCAGACCATTGTCTGGAGAGAAGCATGGCATCACAGACTTCACACAGGCCTGGAGGAAGAACACATGCACACTGATTTGTTTCACAGCAAGATTAATTAGCAGAACAACCACAGTGTGTAGGGCTGAACACTATCTAATCAGCTTGACATGCATGTTTTATTCTACCACCTTCCATTGAATTAGCTCCCTCTAAGACTGGTATCAAAATGAATAACTGGATAGGGTAACTCCATTGTGATGGTTAGTTAAAAGATTTAAATAATAGGAGTAATCCAATCGGACATAATTGGTGACATTTTCTCTGGCAAAACTCTCAGAAATACAACTAACATGAAGCAGCATAAGCTGAACCAATATATTGGTTTCTCTTTGTGATAGCCTCCCGATTCCATTTCAAAATGTTGACCCTGTTTGTGAGACAGTGTGGAAATTTTGCCACTTTGTTGCACTTAATGAAGAATTGATGATGGGCACAACCACCTTTTTTACGCATTCCCGTTTCACTCCTGTTTATAGCAAATGCTCAGACTGCTGTTTCCTACACTCAGTAGGACATGGGCAAAGAAGAGCAGGTCTGCACCCTGTCCCAAGTCTCTTTTGCCAGCCACCTCCAGGTGCTTCTTCTGGCAGCTTTTCTGGTTTTCTGTATCTCCTCTCTTTCCCTGTGGCATTTCTCACACTCCTATGCACAGATGCAATATGTTAATCCACCTCCCTCGGAGGCAAGTCTTCCTGATATAAAGCAGCAAAGGCCAGCCATATCCCATACTTGCTCTGAGCTACAGAGAGCAGCAGAAGGATGTTGGTGTGGCTGCACTGCTTTAAACCTGGATAAGTATCTGCATCGTGAAGTACATTGTGCACTGCAGACATACCCAGCTAAACTTTCCATCATACACCAATGACTTGGTAATGGATTTATTTTGACTGAAGAGCTTTGCTGTTTCGGCTATGCCTTCCATAAAGAAGCTAAACTACATCTTAGAATTATTATGAGTCAAAGAGCACTGTGATACTAAAAGTCAGTGAGGGTTATCTTACTAAAAAAAAATTTATAGTAGAACATTGATAGAGTCCCTGACCCAATCGAGGTAACACTTATAAATCTCTAGTCTCAAGAGCAATTAAAAAAAATACTGTAAAAATCTGCTGCAATCAACTGTAATTTGTACTAAATTCTTGACTATCTTTGTTTACACAAAAAAAGTAGAAAGAATTGGTTTTGATATCTTAATCTGTTTTATATCAGCTTTCTGTTTCTGGAATGTAAAGCAAAGATATTAAGTATCCCATAAATCTATAACCAAGCTACTGGGAAAGAATCCATGAAAAGCAAATGCCATAAGAAATACAAAAGCTGATTTCTCTGTCTAGTTAAGAAATTTCTAGTGACATCAGAATAGTTTGTCCTGAACAAAGTAGTATTTGCTTTCCATTAATCAACTGTATGCCAAAGGAGTTTAGATTTTTGCTTTGGAAACATGTACACTTGTGGCATACAAAGCTGCAGATAGACACTTTAAGTGGTTTTCCTTTTGAATCAGACTCTTTTTCCATGGGACAAGAAAAATGTATTTGTCTTAAGCATATAATGATAAATTATTTAAATAATAAATAAAGCAAATATTAGTTTAAAAAATGCTGAGAAAAATTGTGCATTCCAAGCACTCCTGAACTGTTTTGAATTACTGTGAAAAAACTTCAGTTATTAGTAATTCAGGCCCAGTGTTTCTCATTGACTTCAGTAGTAATTGATTTTGGTTCTTGAAGAGGATATAAACATGCAGAGATAGTGAAATGATACAGCTTATAAATCCAAAGATAAAAACCCATACAAGCCTTAAACTGTACCCTCCACATCGTGTCCTCTTGCAAGGAAGAGCTTGTGCATTACACAGTGGTGCAGAATACTGCCTACTAACTAATAAAGGGCTCAAGTGAGGGAAATAATTTTCAGAAAGGGAGTAGGACTCACCAGAGCAATCCTCACTCATCCTTGGTTTTTCCCTGTTAGGACAAATGTAGTCTTTCCCAAGTGTAATACTTAAATTGAATAAAGTATTCTTTCTTTTCTCCTGTTCCGTTTATTTTTAGCTACCTTCTTCCCCAATGAATTTCACAATGCCTGTATTTACCAAATAAAAAACCATGGTACTTTCCAGCAAGAACCAAAAGATCTTTCTTCTGTCTGTCATCATAAATGGTTATCTTGCTCTTCACAGTTTTCTTCCAGATTTTTTTTTTTTTATTGGCCACTGTCTGTGACAGGATACTGTGCTAAGAGGATACTATGGTCATAGTCAGTGTGGCTGACCTTACACTATGTTCTTACAAGAGATGCACAGAGCTTTGATACATTGATCTTGTGCACGTGAATAAGGCTGTATCCCACAAGTATGGAAGAGACAAATTGAGCATGTCTTAATCCATGCTGTTAAAACAGATTTTTTTTTTTTTAATTGAAGTGGATTGTGACCAATTTCTAAAGCTGAGCTTTCAATAGAAAATTCATTGTAGTCATTACTATAAATAAGTTAATAGTGTTTACAAGCTACTGACAAACACATTTTGGAGTTCAAAATGTGACAATCAGAAATTGTTAGCAATTTCATTTGAGCAGGATAAATGAAGATGAAAAGTGTATGTTCACTGCTTGAGAGAAATTGAAGTAATGAAAATTCTAAGTAATATAAAAGGTTGTAAGTTCCTCTTTTTAGCTGGTAATTGATAATGACACAAAGATGGAAATATATATGTTAGGATAATATGTAGTGGAAATTGATTCTGAATACAGGGAAGGAATAATCCAAGCAAAGGATGACCTTTGGATGCTAGTCAGAATTCAAAAGGTAATCTGTTGTCCTCAACTGTACAAGGCCCTGAGCCTTGTCACCTCAGAGTTAGTCCTGCTTTGAGCAGGAGATTACACCAGAGGACTTCCAGCAGTCAAATCACACCAAAATTATCCTGAAATTTTATGTTCCTCTCTCTCTCTCTCCTAAAAAGAGGAAGAGGCAAGGAATTGTGAGTAAGGAGAGTGAAATATCTGTCTTCTCTATTAGGGATTGAGAAGAAAGCAGCAGCCAATATAGTAGCCATAAGGGGACATGATGCTACCCAACACACCTGAGGATGTGTATTGGTTGAGGTTTGACTGTGGCTTGGGCAAAAGAATGAACAACAACAGCAAGCTGAGGTGTTTTCCACAACAGTACCTAGATGCAGAACTCTGAAGTAAGCAGAAATTTTAAGATCTTGACCAGCGTGATCTGTGAAGCTTTGGTACACCTGTAAATGAGAAGATGCTGCGTGTGGGCTTTTAAGATGGCAATTTGCAGGATTCAAACACAAAGATCACACTTTATCTTGAAACACAGTGGTAGTTATGGTAGTGTTGATGTTGGTGGTGCAATTACTCTTTTTTATAGGAATATGATTATTGTAGCTCCTACACAAGTTCTAGGAGAACTGCTCTAACACCTGAGCTATAGGATAAAAGAGAAACTGTATAACTACCAGTTTGGTATTCTCATGACTTCGATGGTAAAGGGCTTGTTCAGTGGCTGGAATCAGGTGTTTTGAGAACAGACAGTTCTCTAGTGCCTCAGGAATTCAGAGGCAGCTATAATCAGGTAAGTGACCCAGGATGATCCAAAAAATGAGGCCATGGTTGCAACAATTTCTTCACAGACCACATAGGATGTTCAACATTAGGATCTATTTAACAGTAATGTCTCTGGTTTTGGTAAAAGAAAAAGGAGGCAGAGAAATTATAATTAAATAAGAAATAATGAAAAGCTGTGGGTGTTGGGTTTCGGAGGTGTCTTGGATTGGGTTTTTTTAGTTGGGTTATTTTTTTTTGCAGAGCCTTATTCAAACCTAAATAACTTTGAAATTTATCCTACAGAAAACCTGGTATCCTACTCTTCTAAAATACAGTGTCTATGAAGTTTCTGGACAGAAGCAGTATTTGCTGGTGGCAGCTCTCAGTATTGCACAACATCTGTAATAAGCTATATAAATTAGACAAATACCATGAACTTTGTCTTGATCTTTTTTTTTTTTTTTTTTTTTTTTTGTTAATCAAAACAGAAGATCCTGATTGTGTTTTCTCTGCTCCAAGACACACAGCTTAAGAGGAGAGGGTTGTTTTTTCAAGAATGTTTTCCCTTCCTTATCCCTTACATAAACTTTTTCTGGATCAAAACAATAGTCTTTCGTTCCTGAAGTGAACTGTATATGGAATCTGCAAAACACTCCCCTAGCATAAAAAAGGAAAAAATAATCACACTCTTCCCCTTGGTAGGAAGGTACTTAGAAAATCAAGTCAAATAGATATATGTGACAAATGGGGGAGGCTGAAGAATCCATCACCTGGGCTATAGAGCACCAGCATCTGTCGGTGATTTAAATGGGTAATGAAGATGACAGCTGTATGGAGCCCCTGATAAGGAGTTTGTGGAACCCTTAAAGGGAGTGAAGCAGTTGCAAACATTAATGCCTGATAAATAAAGGACTTTAGGATACTTCACCTCCAGATGTTCTCTTTTCCTCCTAAGTTACAAGAAACTATCCACAGGCTGTGCATCATTATATTAAGTATAACGAATGCATCCTGAAAAACACTGTCAGTTAAGTATCTGAGGGAACTGCTACCAGATACAAACAAAAGCATAAGAATCTAATCCTAAATGTGGCAGTCCACTTAATTATCTAAATAAGTTTGTTTTCTACAGGAAAAGTTTCTTTATGTTGTTTGGATCTTGAAAGTCAGGCAAGCTCCTGGAAGACCACATCCTCCAGATGTGTTTTACAGTAAAACTTTGGGGCTATGTTGCATAGATCTGCATTGCCCACCACAATATGGCAAACATCACCAGCAAGAACATGTATGTCCAATGACACAATGAAGCACTCGGGGGCAGTAATAGGTCAACTCCTGAAAAGAGTTCAGCTCTGTCAGCGCAGTATGGTTAATAAGATTTATCTTTTAAGATTTGACATGGTTGCTCATTTTATTCATATACGTGAAAGCAAAATTATTTTTAATGGAAGTTACATTCAAAGAATTGAGAATCTCAGACTTTCAGATTTAGATATTCATGTTAATGTGTAGAAAAAATTATTTTTCAAGACCTTATAAACCACAAAAATAATTACTTTAATTCTTTCTTGTAAAAGAAAGCAAGCAAGAAAGGCAGCATTTTGTACTTCATGTAGCTTGTTTGTTTTCTGCTTGGAATTTTCATAAACTCCTGAACGTGTCTGGGGCCCCCTTGCCACCTTATAGCTACAACAAAATCAGCCTACACATCTCAAACTTTCTACAAAGTCACTTCTTTCCTCTGTGTCAGGAAGGAGTGGGAAGAAGGGGAGTTAACCAGATTAATGTTTGTCTAGCTAGCAGAATGCTTGTCATCATTGATTGGGACTCTAATTTATGTGACCACATGAGAGATAGAGACTCTCAGTCAGCAACTCTTGCTCACTACTGGAGGAAAACTTTGGCCAAAATTCAAACCTATTACTTTTTTTTTTTTTTTTTTAAAATACAAATACAAGTTCTGCTGGGATTTCACCAATAAATAACAGTGAAGCCAGAGAGGGAGGCAGGACCAAGTTAACGTAGTTAGAAAACCACATATGGGGAAAATTGCTGTAACTGGTGAAATAGCTGATAAAAACTAGTAATGTCAAACAAGTTTTAAAAGTCAGTTATTTCTTATTAATTATTATTTAATATTATGGAACTGACATTCTGTAATGTTTGATAATATTAAGTGAAGAAACAGGTTTTCTTTCTTTGAATTAAAAGTAAGTTAAGAGAAAGAAGAACTTGCCTCAGGAAACAAGCATGAAAATGTGAAAAACAATTTGATACCAGGGCTGAAGTCTTGGGCAATAATAGACAAGGAAGGATGGATAACATTAAGCGTTCAGGGAAAAGAAGACTGGCAAGGCTTGAGAGGTATCTTCCCAGGTGGGAAGAACAGAAATGAAAGTTGGTGACTGGGTTTCACAGGAGGGACCTGGAAAACGGTAACAAGCTCTGTGAAGCGTCTGGGTGTAAATATAGTGAGAATCACTGTTCAAGAAGCAGAAGGGTCATGAAGACATTGTGCCAGAAGATACAAAGCATGCAGAATAAGTTTCATCTCACCTCACTTAAAAAAATCTCTTTAAAAATCTTTGAGTTAGTCATTCAGATTCCCTTTATAGTCAATAAGTACTTCCAGGGAGTGAGTCACCTGACCTAAATTAGACGTCTATCTTGAGATGGGATGAATCACACACTCAGAGTGTCTATTGATATCTATTGACTATAAAAGGAATGAGGACTTGCTTAGATTCACACTACATTGCAGATGAATCCCATCCTTAGGTGTTTTACAGAGTAACTTGATAAACACCAGGAAAATCCATTATTTTGGGTCAAGCTCTGAACACAGAATGTGGACACAGAGAACCTGATACACCCCCTACACCCCCCACCCCACCCCCCCACCCCCCACCCCCCATAAGTGGAAATAGGATTATTAGACTGGGTTTTAGGATAATCCTTTATTGAGAAGGAAAGGCCACAACAAGGAATGTTGCTGCACAGAAAACTGCTGTTAATGACAATAATTAGGCTGAATCAGAGTCTCTGCTCAAAAGAGGCAAGTAAGATATGTGTTGGGTGGAGGAAAGAGGGAACAAATAGCCTCTCTTCACTTTGGAATGTGGGATGCTGCATCTAATCAGAGACTGATATCAAAGTGTTAAAACTTTATTAAAAGCAGAATCTAAACAAATGCCTTTCTCCCCTGCTCACCCTCCCAAATTCCTTAATGGAGAGTTTAAATGAAAATAAAAGTTCAAAATAAGTTCAGTCACTCTTGAAAAGCTCTTATATCTGAACATTCTGCAATGAGAGTAATTTGTTATATATTAACTGGAATCTTAAGAAGCCAAATTTTAGAAAGGTGTTGCTCATGCTAGAAAAAAATTACCACATATTTCTAATATCCCATATTTTTAAATATCACATGTTGGAATAACACTCAAAGGCTATTGAATTTAATCTGATTTTTTTTTTTTAAATCTTTGATTCTCTGCTCTGTATTCTCACCTATACACAGTATCCTCACTTGATTGAAGTGGATAAAATTTTGACATGGACTTCTGTAGGGTCAGGATTTCACCCACTATGCGAGCAATGCCAAATCTGCTGCATCTATAAGCTCAAGACTTCCATTTTCAGTAAGATTTTGCCCTGTGTGCAAAAGATTGAGCAGATGTACTAATTTTGGATGACTTGGCTGGGGACTGACAGTCTGGGAGTCTTGTTGCAACCTTAGGTACTTCTATATATTTCAGTTTAAAATTCTATTTTTAGTTTTTGTTCAGTCTTTTCACAGATAGATGCTTCCTGTTGATATGCAACTTCCCTACTTTACAATTAGGCTGTTACAGTATGGCCTTCCTGGGATCACCTATCTTCTTTGTGGAGGTAGTTGTGTTTTCACTTAATGTTCAGCACATTGTTTGTGGGTTTTACTGAGCTGTAAGAACCCATACATTTGTTGAAGGTATCCATGATACAAGTTGAAATGTAGATCTCTAACTCAACTACTGTTATTAAGGAGCTGTTGTACTCATAAAAAATTATATTGTGTCTACAATACAATAATGTTACATCACTGATGACAGTAACTTTGTTTTCCCTAATACTGTACAAGAATTTTTTGAACAACATGGTGACTACATTATTAATACATCAGCAATACAAACCCAGCCAACATGCAAGAGGTTAAATGAGGTATATGGTAAAAATCACCCGTCAAAACTCCAAAACTCCAGGGAAGCTGAAACGTGGAAAGATCTACATAAAACTTGCTTGCATAATTCATGGCAAGGTTCAGTATCATCTCCATTAGAGCCAATATAAGGAACACAAAGACAATTTTAAAACAACCAGTGAAACATTTAAATGTGCTCTGCATTCAGACTTAGTGTGGATATTCCAGTGAATCTTAGAGTGCATTTCTCAGTTTAACATTTGTTTTGCTAATTCCTCCAGGTCTCCATGGATTGTATTTACTGTTCTGTTGCTAATGCATTTTAAAGCTTTAAAGCTTTTAACCTTTAATCTCCACTTATTCAAGTGAGGTTAAGTGATCTTTTTCCTTACCTTGTGTCCAAAAACAGGTCTTCAATCAAACATTCTTCCGAAAAGACTACACTTACACTTACCTATATCCTCATAAGCTTTCTTTCAAATGCAGAATCCTTTCTTAATGGTAATTCGTGAGAAACATATTAAACAGCTAGAATTCAAGAGCAAAATAAACACTTTTTTTCCTCCTGTTCTTTCACATTTAAGGAGGGAGATACAAAACACACTTGATGGAGACATATGAACAGGGTGCTTCACTGCAAAAATACTACGTTTATTTGAAGTAGTCGTACAATACAGCTACTGTACTCTAATACATAGATTTTTGCTAAGATAAAATCAGGGCTTCAGGGAAATAACAGAAAATCGGACATGTTTTATAAAGGCAGATAGGTTTCTTCTTCAAAACTTCAGAACTAGTTTTGTCAGTGTAAGAACTGTGTTATAATTAACTCAACAAAGACTTCAGGAAATAGCACTGTTTTTACACATCCAGTCTGTTTTTCCTTTGGCATTCCTCCCTGGTTCAACCCCCAACACACTAGCTGTACCTTCTGGAAGTGCCTTCATCTTTCTCTTGATGAAGAAGGAGCCTTGGAGATGAGCTCAGAGAAAATACCCAGCCTTTAGACAAAGAGTTAGGTGTTCATGTTCAGCTACCTTGCACTACAAGAAGAGGCACCCAAGTACCTGAAAAATCTGGGTCTAATATGTCTCCTTTCAAAAATGGCTGGGTTTTGTTCCTGCTGCGCATGGGTAAAATGGGAATCTGAAAACAGCAGAAGCAAAAGGCCTGCAGAAGAGGAAACATAGGCAGGAGGCTATACAGCTCCTCTGACGAGTCTCTCAGTGAAAAAAAAAAATCACTTCTAGAAACGAGATTTACAGTGTAGCTAAATCCAATTCTCATCTAATCTTTGGCCTCTAGGTTGAAATTCCCAACCAAGTCCCCAGTTAGCTATTTTGAGATTTGCTGATGGGATCTACTTACACGATTTGACTATGAAATCTAAAATTTTCCATATCCCCCAACATTTTATATTAAAACTGTATTTGAAAACTGAGGTGACATGGAAGTATCAGTTCAGAGACATGCTGACATACTCTTTCATTCTATGTGGATTACTGAACACTGACAGTGTCAGTAGTAAAGTGAGGGCAAATAGATTAGAAATCCAGATGTAAGAGCCTACCAAAACTGGGAATTTCAGTTATCAGACAGATCCAAAACTGGTTGTTGTCAGTGGGAATTCTTCTGTTTACCCTGCAATCTTTCAGTCAGTCTCCACACAAATCATACAGCAAAATATCCTTTTGGCATCAAACACTCAGGGTTGTTGTTTGCCTATTTTGTTCACATGGTAAAGAATTAGGGGAAATCTGAAACTGAACATGTTTAGTAAGTTGTGGAAAGTGGAAATGCAGTTGACTGTCTGATGATGTAACAAAATAAGTATCATGCTCAGTGACATTGCATACTAACAAATACCTTTTTTCAGTGTCCAACAGTATGAAAAAAAACTATAAAGGAATCTTTCGGCAAGTTTGTTCAAAGATAGTATTCTAGGGTGTTTCTTTTTTCGTTTTGGTTTTAATTATAGCAATTGCCGTAATAAAAGGTTCTGAGGTAAGGACTTGTGCATTCCATTCACTCACTGCCGTGTTTAATTCCTATCACTGTTCAATCACTTGTTACTTTATTTTTAGGGGCAAATTTATAGCAAGCTGCTGGATCACATGTACCCAAGTATTTGAAGTATCTGCAGCTGCTTACATTGCAAGAGATCCAAGCTGCATTCCTGTCATGAATCATAGATTTGTGAGGGCAGAGCTACAAATATATATTAAAAAAATGCAGCTTACCAAGCTTGCAATCAGATTTTAAAAAACCTTCCTAAAGGATCCTTCGTGCCAGACGAGCTGAGGCACTCATTCACCCGGGTTATGATCTCTTTCCTGGTACAGGGCATCTTTATGTATTCATTAAGAGCTTCTGCTGGGATGTTCAGTGGAGACAAACAATAGTCACCGTGTAACTGTAGGTAGAAAGGATAATTAACAGGTAATTAACAGAAAATCATTCAGGACCAACTTCCCGGGGGTTTTCCACTTGCAAAAACAGAGACACAATGGATTTTGCATTGTCATTGATGTAAATTCTTTCCTGCAGGGTTTGCTTGTGCAAACAGAACTTGGACCTATAACTTACGTCATGTCACCAAATTGCACTTGCAAGTTACTGGTGGTGAATAGGAAAGCTATCATTTGAAAAAACAGCCTGTGACAAATAGATGTACATATCTGTGTGTGTGAATGGACACGGCCAGTGGAGTTCACTCTCAGTCACATTCTCTGTTCCGAGAATGTTGACAATTGCTAGGTTTCTCTGGAAAGGTTTAGGACTAAAAAGTTTTTCAACTACTATTGTGACTAGATAATAAAAATGAGAGTGAGTGCTGCTTGTTAGTCACCAGTAATTGTTTTGTGATTCAGTTTTAGCTTCCAATCATGAAGAAAAAAATTTATCATGTGGCACAGATATCAACCCAACCAATACAAATAGAGTTAAACAAACAGTTCATGAACAACATGTAGTCTGAAATTAAAGTTTTCCACCACTCCCTTTGTTTTTCTTTCGTTTACAGATTGGAATAATTCTGAAGGGAAAGAGGGTAAGTTCATACATGAGTCACTAACCAGAGAGGGCTAAACTGCTTGCATAGTTTGAAAAGTTCTCTGTATAATAAGATTAAAATAACAATATAAGCAAGTTAGTTCAATGAGTACTAATTGCAATAATTATAATAAGAAAACGAGAATTGCTTAGAATCCCTTGTGCTGTATAAAAAAAATTTAATTTTATTATATAAGACAAGAAATCTCAAATACTACACACACAAGGCAGGTGAGACTGTTAGATTGTAGTAAGTTCCAATTTAAGCAAAAGCTTAATTCATTATTCAGACCTCAGATGCATATATTTTATCATTCAAAATGGCTACAAAAACATTTGTCCTCAACTTCTTTCAGATTTTCCATATCTTCTATCTTTTTCTGCTTTTATTTCCTAACCTACAATGCCGTTTTAATGATTCAAACTTAATTTTCCTTCCAGGTCTTTTTTTAACAAAACATAAATGTTCAGTCCCCCGTTAGTTTATAATCAAACTGTGGTCATCTTATTGCTTTCATTCAAGAGAAGATATCTACAATTTGTTGAAGC
Organism: Athene noctua; assembly: GCF_965140245.1. Lineage (NCBI taxonomy): Eukaryota > Metazoa > Chordata > Aves > Strigiformes > Strigidae > Athene > Athene noctua. Next base: position 220,283,385 of record NC_134037.1, read on the forward strand.
AGGGACAACATCCAAACATTTGTCTCAGATAATAAGAGAAGACTGAAGAATTGTAAAGAGGATTTTCACAAAGCAGTATGTTGGGAAGATGAGAGTAATTTTTTTTCACTATTTAAAAGTCTCTGATGTGCTTGCCCATGTTCGTGCTAAAAATACACCACCTTTGACATGTATACATACAATGAAATGATTATGTGTCAGCACTTTTCTAAGATCATGTATTTGAACAAACAGTCACCAGATAGACATAACAGTAGTAAACCTGATATCAGGAGCACACTACATAATCACACAGAGTAAAGAGCACCTGAGAGTAATAGGAGTAATAGTGGACTGGGAAAGAACCTATGACTTCTTTTTTTTTTTTTTTTTTTGTGGATGCCTTATCTACATTACAGAAGGATGGATAGTTATGAGTTCAAACAAATACCTTTTCTGTACCCCTTCACGCAACTTGTCATCTGAGTTTAACTTTCCTCTAAGTCAGCTATTTCTGCGATCTCTTAATGTTGGGTTTGGAGATAAGAACAAAATGTAGAATGACTTTTGTTGAAGAATGCCTGTCTTTTCTATTTCTGAATATTATTATAATGTCTTATACCAGGTTTTAAAGGCACAGACTTCTGTTCAATGTCCATAAAATGCTATCAGATAATCATGACACATTACTTACAGGTATTGTAAAAGTGCTACTTGTAAAATGTTTTTCTGAGAGCAGCAATGTATAACTGTCCAATCCACGCTGACCAGCACTCCTTAGACAATTTCCCACATTTGGTATGTGTGTGCAAATTTATGTGGGCACACACAAAACCCCTGAGATTCTTTGCTGATACTAAGAGCAAGCTGAGCGCAAGCCAGTGCTGCCTGGAAGCTTTATGACACCGTTAGTATGGAGTGCTTCTGAGCTAAAATACCCTTCCTTGCGCAACACTGCTTGCCTTGGAGATAGGCTTTGTTGTTAAAGAACAATGTATGGTTCTACAGATTTTCCAAAGGTTATTGTTTTGGATTGATGACAGTGCCTAAAGAAACACATGATATCATTTCCTTCAAATTCCTTATGAAAGTTTGTTCAAATATTTGTTAAAGAATTGCAGGGCAAGCTTTTTCACAGCTAATTTGAAATCTCTTTGATTTCTTTTCTCTTCAAAAATGTTGCAGTTAATCAAACAGCAGAAACAGCTCCATATGTTTAATCTCAATAAAGTTAGAGAATGATTTTGTAGAGAACAAAGAGAACAAAGATATAGTCAATGCAACTACCCTAATTTAGACTGCAGTGTTACCAGGACAAGAATCTTTTTCCCAGTAAGTCTGTAACATACCTATGACACCTTTTCCCCTAGTCTGACTCAGTCTTCTGGCTGCTACTACAATACAGGTTATGTTTGTCAGAAAAAAAATCTCAAAAATCAGAGCACATCCCTGTCTAATTCCATAACAAAAATGTTAATTAAATTATTTTCTCAGTGATACTATTTTGAAATATTTGCAAATAGTTATAATAAAGGAATAAATTAAATCACTTATGTGAAGTCACAAAAGATTATTCTGCTGTATATGATATTTGCATATCCTTGTTTCCATATTTAGTGTAAATGATCAATCAGTGCAGAAGAGACTAAAAATCAATAAAGCAAATACATTTTCCTTGTAACTTGTCCAAAGGTTATGATTTAGTTACAGTGCAACTTAAGTTGTTGGTTCAGTTACAGCACGTACAACAGTATAATGTCTTTTTATTGAACACGAACCATGTGGCTCACAAAACAAAGAGAAGAGGGTTTAAAAATGCCAAGCTCAAAAACAAATTCTGTGTTAAGGGGCTTTAACACACCCATTTCCCAACACTGCATCTTGATCTGAAGCCCACAGGAGTAAATAACTGTCTTTCCCTTGACTGCAGTGAGTATTGAAACAGGTTTTTTAAATTTTATATAATTAAAAAATAGCGATAAAACCTACATATGAGAAACATTCACTTGCCAGATGCATTCCTCATACTTCTGTTGGTGACAATGACATTTTGCCATACAGAATGCAAGCAGAAGAACTATATAAAGCAAGAATAACTCGCTATGAAGAGGTAAAACCCAGGTTTTTCTCAATTTGCTTACTGCTTCAGTATTTTAAAAAGTCATCTCTTCATGGAGGACATTCTTGTCCATTCCCTAAATGGAGGACTTCAAAGACCAAGCCCACTTAGATAATAACCACTGTGCTGTATATGAATTTATGTATATGTGTATACAAGTATATATACACTAAGTGTAAAATGCCCCCTCCTAAAATCAGTTGTAATTCCTGGCCTGGGAAGGCTGGCTAAGGGCAAAGGGAGAGGGACAGAGATTTTGTTACCACAGGCATAAAAAAATTCTGGCACCAGCAATTGCAACCGCAGAGCAGAACAGAGTAATGATAGTTTACATTTTTTAAATTTCCAGGAGGACATATTTAACATCCTATGGACTTATCACTTAAAAATATATGTCATCCATTCCTTAAATAAAATTCCTACTTTTTATAACTCCTGCTTTGATCTTGCAAAACAGGCAATGCCATAACCAATTATTCTCAAAGCCTTCCTTAAAGATCCTCTAAAACGTTGCCCACTCCACTGAAAAAAATGGGATCAGGATTTTGAAAAAGTCCCAAGTGAAGTAGTGACTGGCAACCATTAAAATCAGAATGGTTTGGACATGAATCTCCCATGTGCCCCCTCACTAACATCGATCTCTACCAATGAGACCATTGAATTCACTACAGCCTGAAGTGTCCCAGAAGGTCCAAACAAAGCCAGCCTGAGGAAACATAGATCTGGGATCTGGTTTTACTCTATAATTCTCTAATATGGAATAGGTTTCATGTATTTAGCCCATCAACAAAAAGAAAGCGAGATCATGGAAATGATTTGGGTTTGGAGTCACTGCCCACTTAAGACTAAAAAAGAGCCCAGTTTCCTAAGTAACTGGTGAGAGAATTCACCTAAGGGATGGGACATCAAGATACAAATCCCCACTTCAGAATACTTTTATTCCAAATAAAATATCTGTGTCAAGAGGAGCTGAAACCAAGGAACGCAGCATAAAGAGGCTTTTTGCTAGGCACATGGGTGGCCTGGATCCAGCCTCTACCCCCTATCAGGAGAGAGCCTGTGTCACACTCTCCTAGTAGAATAGTTTCAATATTAATATACAGTAAAAAAGCATATCCTAGCTATACATTTTGGTGTAGTTTGACCATGTTTACAGGATAAGGCCCATGATACCCTTAATTTGAAAATCCTGCTTTGTCTTGAATTTAAAACAGCTTCTGTGCCTGTGGGGATTTGGACTTTAGGTAGCTTTCAAGCCAATCACTAGTAAATATTTGGTAGGAATACTTATTACTAATCTTCATTTGTACATAGTTCCTACAGTGTTCATTCTTGTCATTAAGCTCATCAGGGAAACTCGGTCACTAATATTAGTAGAGAAAAGTGAATAGGGTATTTGTGCCAAGATAAGTGAAGCAGCTAAATATGGAGCTTCTTATATCCCATCTCTTGCTTTGGTGTTTGTACATTCTGTGATGTTTCAGTGAAATGAGAGAGCATGGCACATTCTCAAAGCATCTTAATGTGGGGCAACCAAGTATCAACAGAAAGAGAGCCACACGTCCATGACTCACACAGGCTGGTAGGGAAGTGTTATGATTAAGAGTAGAAAGTATTCCAATGCTCTAAAAACTGGAGTCTGGGCTGTATGACTCTTTTTTTTTTTTTCTTTATTCCTGTGTTTGCAATCTGTAAAAAAAGCATTTTGGATAACAGCTGTTTACTGTACCACAGTGCAGTACTGAATCTGGAAGAATGCATGGAAGATTTTAAAATTGCATGTACCACAGATTCTGCAATGAAAAGACTTGGCATTGCTGGGAGATCATCTGCCAAATCAATTAATGACACTTTGGATGTGGAGGCTGAGCCACTGATGGCATTTTGTCCTAGAAGATGGTATGAAACAGGCATTTAGTGTCTTTGTGCAGACTTTCTGCTCCATTCTGCCTGAAGCAGGGAAAGAATTGGAAAGGGTGTGTCCCATATATATAAAGTGTACAGTAAAAAGCTTCTAAAAAATACTGAAAGCAAAAGGCAAACTTTAGGAAAATTTAATAACAAATAAAGATGAAATAAAAGAATATGACTTGCATGAACTTGGCAGAGGTAAGAGAAAATGGTTATCTGCTGGGGAGTGAAAATGTAAGAAGATAAAAGACTTTTAAAATACATTTAAAATACTTTGAAAATACATCTTTGGTGTGTTTGGCTGCTTGGTATCATAGTTTTTTGTCACATCAGTTTTTTTAGTACAAATAAATTTTGTGAAATGATCTGTTGCATTAAAAGGCTTTGATCATGAACTGACCTGCTAGAACAGTAAAAACCTACTCTCTTGCACATTACTCTGAATTTAATAAATAGTAATAATTTCTTTTCCTTTGAAAGATCACTATTATTCCTCTGTTTCAACAGTCCCCTTACTTTCCTGTATTGCGAGCCATTTTTAGTTATTCTGATGAGTCACAGGGCTGTGCTGCCAGGATGTTCTGTTGTATAGCCAATGTATGATTCTGCAACATTTCACTTGATTCTCTTTTTGCTAGAACTTTGCCTACAATAACTTTGGCCCACTTAGCCCTAGATTTATCCCATCCAGGTTTCAAGCACATAACTGACATATGAGGTTAACACCTTCCTGAATATTCAATAGGCACCTTCAAAAGCTAAATTCAGCTTGCTTCACCACAATGCTGCCTATTCTCACTTCACTCAATACCTAGAGAAAACCTCAAGTGACTGCTAATATAGGCACCTCAGTTAGGTGGGATTAATCCAGGTCCTGAGGCCTTTAAATCAGTACTAAACACCTATGTTTAAAGATGTACTGTCTTTCATGCAGATACAATGGCTCTGGTACAAAATTTACTTGTGAAACTGTTGTTACACATTGGGCAGACTTGGTGTTCATAATGGCATCTATGACCTTTAAATCTGTGCAGCCAGAAGTTATGGCATAAGGTATAGTACTGATGTAAAGTGTCTACAGTTAGACCAACTGCAAAAATCTTCACTAGGTGAAAAGTATATTGAAATGTGTGTCAATGGGATATGCAGTCTTGCAATCACCAAATCATGTTGGGATATATACTAGTGGGTTGCAAAATAAAGCAAAGTTTGAACAGCCAACTTCAATTTGCAATCATCTTCAGTATACAGCATAATTTAGAACAATTTATACCAACATCCTTTTTTTTTTTTTTCTTGAGATAATTTTGGATTGCAAAAATTTGCTTTCCTTCCCTGTATGACTGCGTTTCACTTTGCTATGGAGGATTGTTTCTTGATGAACTAACAGCTGATATTCAGCTTATAGCAGCCCTCTTTTGTTATGGTGCAAATGAGCTTGCTATATTACGGTTGCTGAGATTGTTGCAGAAACTCTTGGTTTCTTCATCAAAGTGGTTTTCCACATACAAAATCAATGGGAACATTTTCTGAACCTTCAGTACTTCCCTTGTCCCATCCTTTGTGCTTGTTTGTCTGTTCTTACTCAGTTCCATCATCTTCTGGCATTGTTCTTGACTAATTGTAATGGGCTGATTCCTAACATGTGTTGTCAATGGATTGTTTGCTGGCATATCTCACAATATTACCGTCTACTTCAGTCTCTTATAAATTTTGGTGTTTTTATACTGTGGAAATTTAATAAACAGACTGGTAATTTAGAAAAAGAAATGTCAGCAAGATGTGTGGGATAGGACAAGGCCTACTATATATCCCATATTGTTCAAATGCAATTGTTTCTTTTCAAAGCAGCACAGCTGTTCAACAATCACGGACTATCTGTATCCCATATGCTAAAGCCAGATGTCAATATCACTGTGTGTGAATTTGCAATGCACTATTCAGAACAGTCAAACCATATTTCAGGGGAGGACATTGTCCAGGGAACTGAAGAGGGAGAGTTTCCAGCACAACCCCTTGCCAAAGTAGTAATAAATCCTTTCTTTAGGGATTAAGCAAAAGCTCTGCATTATGTAGAAAACTAACTCTACTTTCTTAACCAATAAAGCCACAAAAGCACAAACCAATGTTTTAAAAAAATGCTCACCTCTCCTCACTGCCTGTGAAAGGCACAGAGTGTGAGCAGCTCAGATGAAAACATCTACTTTTTGTCAAACGAATCCCACCCTCAGTGTATAGTCACATGTGATTATGAAAGCACAGATTTACTATTCTCCTCCCCTACAGCGCCTGCTGTATCTTCCCACTCATTCCACCCCCCCCTCCATGAGATATGTTCATCATATGTGTCTTCCCCTCTGATCCCTTTAAACGCTCTTTGCTCAGCCAGTACTGCTGAGGTAGGTGGAAACCTACCACCACTCCAGTGGCGGCAGCAGCACTGAAGAAGCATTGTTTTCTTGGCCGTTTATTTTCTAGTCTTCTAGTGGGGGCTCAGTTTTCTTCTTGCTCCCTATCTGAGTGCTATCACTCCAGACCACTTAGCTGGGTGGATTCAGCAGGTCATTGACAGGTCCTCTGTCCTGTGGAGCACAACATCTATGTCAGGGTTAGAGGGGTTGGAGGTTGGAGCAGAACCCTCACACATACCAGGATGACTCTGAAGATGATATAAAAAAATAGAGACTATAATGAAGATCTTTATAGAGACCTACAGTTGTGATGCCATGGAGCAAATTCTTTCTGGGGTAAACCAAATGTTAGTAATAAGACATAGAAATTCCAGACAAAACTAATGAGAAATGAAAAGAGAAGTGATGTGGTATTCAGCTTTCTGAAAGGCAATTGTTAGCCAAAAGGAAGGGGCAAAAACATAGAATACATGCTGAATAAAAGGAAATACATTATTGGGTTTCCTTTTTTATTGACTGAAACTCTGGGGTCCCATCACATACTGAGATCTCTACAGTTCATTATAATATAAATCCCACCCATTCTCCATGCACAGTGCACCTATTCATCATTAATGAACAACTATTCTTACACCATTAATTTTTGTACATCTACATCTGGGACTATTGCTGGCATGGAAGCAGCAAGACCCCCCAAGATGTGCTAGGAGTTTTAGTAGAAAATTGCACACTGAATCATGACCACTACAAGTTGCATGAATACAAGAGAATGGACTCACATTTCAAATAGTTTTATCCAGGATGATCTTTTTAAGTAAGAGACACTGCAGGTTTCTTTGTGCGCATGTAAATCAGTGGAGCACATGGAAATTAATTGCATATAAGAACAATTCAATGAGAATTTTTGCTGTGTGTATACCATTAATGGTTAAGAAACAGAAAGCTTTCATCAAAGTTGAAATGAGTCTGTTCTTTTTCGGTTATGAACATAGCTCGGTTTTTTTCCCCCCTTTACCATGCTAAGGACAGACGTAATTTACATTTTTCCTTTCCTGGAAGACACCAGATGGTTAACAGAGTGTTGCAGGAGCTGAATTCAGAGGAAAAGAGACAGATCTTATTTTCAAGAACTGTGTAAGGTTCTGAATTTCTGTTTGAAGGTTTTTACAGCACATTGTTCCCAACAGTTTATTGTATCCTGACTAAAGCAGTTTTGGGATACAATCCCATTAGGATAACTGTGTCTTGATATGTGCTAAAACTACTTCAAACTTTTGCCATCTGACTGAAAATGTTAACTTCTCAGGTGTTATCTTTATTTTTATATTTATTCACGAAAGAATGAAAAAATAATATATATTTGGCAGCACTCAGAAGAGTGACAGCAAAATAACCCCCAAAGAAGAAAGTCAGTCTCCTCTTACTGCACAATAAGGCACATTCGAATCTTTAAGACTGTATCTAAAGTAAAAATGTTCTAAAGCACCTGAGCAGCCTGACAGCCTACATCCCAATTTCAAGGATACATCCACATACTTCCTGAAAATCTTCAAGCACCTTAGCACCTCAACAGTTTGAGTCTCCATGAGTGATAACTCTGAGTCTAGTAGGTGTTTGGACAGAATCCAAGTAAGACAACAACCCTTCCCAAGAGATTTTGGGCCCCTCACTACAAAAAGGACATTGAATAACTCGAGCATGTCCAGAGAAGGGCAACGAAGCTGGTGCAGGGTCTGGAGCACAGGTCGTACGAGGAGCGGCTGAGGGAACTGGGGGTGTTTAGTCTGGAGAAGAGGAGGCTGAGGGGAGACCTCATCGCCCTTTACAGCTACCTGAAAGGAGGTTGCAGAGAGCTGGGGATGAGCCTCGTTAACCAAGTAACAAGTGATAGGACAAGAGGGAATGGCCTCAAGTTGCACCAGGAAAGGTTTAGACTGGATATTAGAAAGCATTTCTTTACAGAACGGGTTGTTAGGTGTTGGAATGGGCTGCCCAGGGAGGTGGTGGAGTCCCCATCCCTGGAGGTGTTCAACAGTTGGGTCGACATAGCGCTGAGGGATCTGGTGTAGTTCGGAACTGTCAGTGTGAGGTTAATGGTTGGACTGGATGATCTTCAAGGTCTTTTCCAACCTAGATGATTCTGTGTAAATCATATTGCTCCTTTATAGACCTATGCCCTAAACTTCATGCTGTAGACCAGGCTCAGCTAGTCACTCTACTTTCTTCCTGTTAGGAAGAAAAGTTTTTTCTCCTCATATTCTTCCTCTTGTTTTTTAAGCAAGATCCAGGTTTAAGACAGAACCTTACTTCCTTACTGCTGGAAGGAGAAGAGCGAACAATTCAGGAACCTGTTGGATAGGTTACTCAGCTGGGAGGGGGATACCTTTTCAGGTCCAGATCATAGAATCTCTTCTTTTTTCTAAATCCTATGTCTGTCTCATGCAAACTGCATAAACAGCTCTGGGAAGGGAATCAGGCATCTTCCTGCTCCCTGCAGAGTGCCCTAACTGTGAGGCTTCAGAGCTCCAAGCAAGTTAGTGCTCAGCATGTGGGACACCGAATCATCCTCTCAAGATGTCTAACCTTCTTACTTGTCTGACGAAGCTGCCTGAACACCTGATTTAGGTACTTTAACTTATTCCCTGAGCACTGGGCAGAAGATCTGTAGGTACTGCAAATAAAATGTTCAAAACAGGTGTTATGAAATTGGCTCTAAATCACTTTTCAAAGGTCTTGCAGAAGTCCTAAGTCCACTAAATGCACATGATAAAAATCACCCTGAGTAGTTTCTATTTTTACATATTTGTTTTCCCTCAGTCATTCTTGCATATGTTTAATCACTGGTAAATGGTGCACTAGTGCAGTCATTTCCTAACTGGGCTATGCTCCCTCCAATTGCAGACACTTATGTCGGCCAGGCAGCTAGGAGAAGACATCATCATCATTGCCATGAAGGTGTGTAGAAGATGGGGCAAGGCAGAAGACCAGTTGACAGTCTGCATGGCAACATGCCTGGCAGGAGGTGCCAATTCTCAGCCACAAATGTTGCCCTCACATTCTTCTCTTAAGGAGAAAACAAGAGAAATCAAAGCCTTCATAGGGACACAGTGTTGAAGAGGACAAAGAGCAATCCTAAAGAGAATAGCAGAGTGTAGTATAGCACTGCAAAGAATACAGTATTCATTCTCTGCTCTTGCCTCCCAGTGATTTTGCTGCCCTGCCCTTAGTACTTTATATTCTTTAGCTATTAAAGGAATTAAAAATTCAATAATGCACATTAAAAACTGCATCCTTGACCCGAAGGAATGAAAATAACTGTGGAGGCTCTCTAAACTTTCTCAAAGCACACAAAAACATTTATAATCCTGCAATTCATCAAAAAGCAGCAAATTGTTTCCTATATATCTTTATTCTATGCATCTTCAAGGCTTGTGTTAGTTTTATGCAGAAGGTCAAATTAATTCCACATGTAATTCAACACGGCAAGTGAAGCTGCATTGTGGCTTCATGTGGCCATATAGATTATCTAGACTATTCTTTAAAAACAACAAATTACCCTAGTTTAAAAGTATTTGTAATAAAACAAATAAGCGTTTCATCATGTTCCTTCCTGTGGCACATTAAAGCTGTGGCTGTTGGTCTTTTACTACATCTTAAATCTGTGACAGGGTATTGGAAGTGTTTTGTGGCCTGTGGTTTGAGGGGGTGTTTGGAGTAGATGTTCTCTGAATCCTTCAGGACTATCCTATTTTTTGCATGCAATTGGAAAGGACTGGTAATCTAGGTGGTCCCTTCTGTCCTATGATCTTATCCTTTGGTTTTTCAGACTCTTCACCATATACTTCACAATATATGTCTTTTAGACTCTTGGATTAGATTACTACTCTCAAACCACTGATGGAGAAAATTTAACTGTTTATTATAGAAAAAAATGTTCAAAGCATCAAGGACTTGGACAGTATTCACTTCCAACAGTGGGATATTAATCAGAAAACGTACATCTCACCATAGGTTAAAGAAACATCTTTCTCAGTTCTGTGACTTTTGCTGTGTTTTGTTTCTACTGAAACAAAGGTATTTTTCCATGTAAGGCAAATAGTTACTACTGTATCTAGCATCTACTTGAAACTCTGTCGGGCCATCCTGATTTATCTTTGTCAAATAGTAAGCCCTTGGCTACAGCCTTATTTTCCCCACAGGTGTAAAAAATGCAAAATTGTAATTTATAAACCAGAAGATGACAGAATCCCATTTGTGCAATACATCTAGATGCCAAAAGGTAATCTTATTACAAATAACACAATCTTCTCACAGCACTTGCTGTATTATTTTCCGGGTGGTCTAAAAAGTTGATTCAGAGAATAATGCCACAACAGCAACTTGTAGTTCCTAAGGCCAAATAGCCAGATGTGTCAATAATCAGTGTAAACTGGAAACAGATGTAGGTCCTTGTTGAATAATAAATGTAATGAAAATACTTCCTTAGCTCTCTCATGCTTTCACACACACAAGAATTTATGTCTTCCATATTTTTTTAATTGAATTTATTCACTGCTTCATTTTTATGTCACCAGGATCTCTTTCATAATCTTAGTCATTCCACAATGAACTAATAAAGATTAATATATCTACAGCAATTGCTTAATATCTGGTCAAATTGGTTCTACCTGATCATTTTATCAGGGAAATTCCTGATCATTGAGATAAAATGAAAACTGTTGAAGGCAGATGTGAAGGCCAAGTCTGGGTAGTCTCCCATACCTGCATAGTTTCTGCATGTGTATGAAAGTAGACAGTCTATATAGTTGATAACATGGTTCAGACCACTGGCAAAATCCCTGACATGACTAAATAGACTTAAGTACTGAGTGAAAGTAAAAACCATCTTTCAGGAATATGTTATGCTATCAGGATCTTTGTGAGGTGTTGTATGAAGCCACATGTCCAAACTTGATCTGTAACTTCAGCCCTTGTTTGCAAGTGATGACAGCTCAGTTATGCAAAAAGCTACTTTAAAACAGAATACCATCTTCACAACTAAAAATAAATACTTTGTGAGCTAAATATCCAGGTACTGTTTTTTAGATTGTGATGTTCAGCACCAATCAAAGAACCCCACCCCAACTTCTTAAAATGAGAGAAGTCATTTTTCTTACCTAAAGTTGTTTGAAGATTTCTGAACAATATTGAACCTCAGAGTAAGACAACCGTTTTCACTATACAGAAAATACAGCATACTGTCAGACCTATAAAGCCTTTATACAAAGCTTGTATTATTCCTTTTGAAACTAACTGGAACTGTCACCTTATGAAATTAAACAGGAAACTGGGAGAAAAGGATTATCTGCCTTGTTCCCCAGGTGCCAACATGCACTTTGATCTGCATCAAACCTTTATCAGTCAGAGCAGTCATGTCTGCATATGAAAAGTGCAAAGAGTAGTGAGGAAGAGCTCAGGAGTGTGAGTCATTGCCACCAACTGAACGGGAAAAACACTTCACATGCAAAACCCCAGAAAGGTGTTAGAGCACTCGTAACTTTTCCAAAAAATAAGTATGGAAGGATAACCAGCACTGCAGAAAAAAAGGGTTGCAAACTGATTATACTACTGTATTTCAAGGTGTTTTTATCCTGCAGGCTCTGGCTGCAGTCTGCAAGCGGACAGATTCAGTGGCAGTGCCAGTTTTGGGAATTCCCACCCCACCCAGCTCCAGCTATTCACTCCTCCTCCTCCTTCCTCCCAGTGCTGCAGTGCCAGGTCCTCTCTGCCTTAACCAGCACAATTATTCAAAAGACTGAGCTCTGAATACCCTTTTGTCGAAGCTTTTCCTTCACCCAGACCATTTCATCAATTCAGTGCGTGCTGTAGCTCTGAGTAGGTGGGTCAGCACAAGTGATGGGGTCTCTGCTCTGGAACAAAAGCTGGGCAGGAAGGTAGGGAGCAGAAGAGCCAAACTTTTTAAGGTGGCATTGCCCCATAGCTACTCTGTCCTGAAACTGCAGCTTCAGTAACACTGTGTTGCTCTTTCGAGTTTACTGTTGATGAAATCCCAAGTGGGTCAAATAATCTGTGTGAAGGGTATACTAATATTTATACATACACAAGTTTATTACCTTACCATAGGAATATGACTTACGAGTGATAGTTGTACATCAGCTCCCATGTGTCTCTTTGGATGTTGATAATGTGATAGAGAAAGAGAAGGTGGGCAGATTTAAGCAAATGGGAACAAAGTTGTACTCTGATTCTTGTGTATAAATTGCAGTCATTAAGTAATCATATCCATAGGCAATTAGGGATGTGTCTAATTTAAAATATATCCCTTACCCTAGTTTCAAAATCTTTGAACTCAAAATCAAGTGCAACAGAGGGCTAGATTTGATCTAACAACATTGTCATACAGCCATAGGGAAAATGAAAATTAAAAAGGTTAGTCACATTTACCAGATTACTGCAATTTAGTAAAGAGTAACACTAAAAGAGGTCAATGTCCAGAAGCACCTGAACACGATTCCCAATAGATGTTGTGGCAAAACCAAACTAAGACATTACTCAGATACTCAAAACGATGGGTTTTTTTCAGCTGGAGTTAGCTGATGGCATTATTGGTGTTTGTGACATTTAAAAGTCATGTTTCCTGTATCTAGTTTTGCTGTTCTCGCTGAAATGGATATTGAAAACCTGGTGAGAATTCATGCAACAGTGATCTGTGGTTTAGAAAATCTGCCTTATAAAATCAGATGAAAGCCATGCCCATAGCATTGCTCTCATAGCATTGCTCAGTTTTTGCTGCACAATCATCAGGACTACTCTATAGAACAGCAATACTCAACCACCTGACACGGGCTTCCATTAGATCTCTTAATTAAAAACCTGGAACTCATTATGAACTATTGTAGAAGCAGCTGATTTTTAAATTTAGGACCCTTTCAGACTCAGGGTGCAGGGTTGCTTAGGTTTCTCTCCTGCTCTCCAACATCCTGTCTCAGGAATGACCAGAGGTTCAGTTCTCTTCCAGCAGGGAAGAGACATCAAATTCAGTCTCCTACAAGCTGGGTACATATCATATGAGGGGGATGCTTTGTAAGAAACTTCTACATCTCATATGCCTGTTAACTTGGACAAGAGCCCCTGCTCCTACGTCACCATGCAGTATAGACGTGCAACTGGTCAGAGAAACACTGTGATGAGTAAACCCTAAATAGATCTTAAAGTCAAGCCATAGCAGTTTGTTGCCTTGTCTGCGAAATGAGTGTAATATCTCTCTGTTTAAAAAGGTTGTTAATGAGGATAAACACCTCAGAAGTTCTAAGTCATGGACAATATAGGTACCATATAGAAGCAGATAGGTAAGAGCAGTCATGTGATAGAGCAATTAAGATAGGTAGGTTCTGAAGCTCAAAGAGACCGTGACAGCTAATGTAATCATCTTCATTACATAGGCCCAAAAATGAAAGGAAAATTTTTGTAGCATATTGCTAGAGACGTCCTTCGGAAAGACTTCCCACCTTGGATTAGGCTTGGGGATTTGGGGAATTTGTCCTATGCATGTATAGTCTGTTACTAACAAGGGTTAATTAGCCTTGTGAAAAACTTCATCTTATTTTCTGCTTAAACTGTGTTGACTTAACTTAGAGCTATTAGTTCATGTAACAGCTTTGATAGATTACAGAATCATTGCAACACTGGCTGGAGCAATGCCTAAATACCTTTGAGAAACAGGCCTAAGCTATGTGCCCAAGGAAACCTGCTGGAAAAGGAACCTTGACTTCTCAAGTCCTGGACTGGCATTGAAATAATTTGCTCATTTTTTCCTAGCAGCTCTATGAACACAGAACACTTACCTGCCTTTTGGTATGTACAAATAAATATATAATATTCAAAATAATATAGAATAATAAAAAAATAGAGCATTTCCATGTACAAGAAAGAACTAAAATTTTGCTGCTTATCAGCCCCCAGTAACCTGAAAGCCCTTTGAACATAGTAGTTTCTTTCACTGTTATCTCGTGATAAACGATGGAAGAGGAAGTCTTTTCCAAGAGAAGATGACTCATAGAGAAGACTCTTAGGAACTTACAACATTCAGTACAGCTGGCAGTAAATAAAAAAGCTCTTTATATAACATTTTTTTTAGATCTTCCTTGTTCCAATAGTCACAAAGCACATCACACTAGTCAGTTTTTTCCACAGCATCTTTCAGCACATTAAATTATTATTTCCAGAAGGCTATGTTGATTAGCAAGTATATATTCTTAATGTTAGCAATCAAATATATAATTTCATAGGATAAATTAATTTGCACTGAATTCCATTTTACTGTAGTTACAGTACTTCTAGTATTTGATAAAGCTTAGATGTACATTGCAGTGTAGATGTATCAGACAGGATTGATATCAGTTAACTTGGAACATTTCTGAGTCCGTCATCCTCTTCTTCTGTTAAAATCCATTAAGAAAAAGTAAAGCATTATAAGTAAAAGGTTAATCTCATACTTTTGTAGATATGTGAAATGGTTCAAAAGAATCATGTTCCTTAGAAGTGCCTGTTTGTCTCCACTGACTACAAAGTGGTGACTAGCTCAGATACTGCTGTAACCTTCATTGTCTAAGGACAAAGGAGAAGCAAAGTTTTCAGGCAGAGGTAATATCTTCTATTTGAGCAACTATTAACATTAGTAGAAGTAGCAAAACTTCTGGACTTTTCAGTCTTTATGATTTGAAAAAGGCCTTGTAGGTCTAAAGCCTTGTCTTCTTTTCCCAACTATAACAACTGATCTAATAAAATTTCAACCTCTACCTATAATTCTGGCTTAGCTCAGATGGAAACATCTACATTGTAAACATCTACATCAGAAACATCTCGTTTGGGATAAATTAATCCCCCTTGACACTGATGAATGCATTTGTCAAGATGAACCTTTCTTCAGATTCCAGATGAGCAACAATTACTATTTTAGTTGCAAATTAAACCTCTGAATTAAATACATAGAGCCCACTGGGAACACTCATTCTCAAAGTTCTTGTTTACACTTCTCTTACAGTCCTGTACCTTGCTTGCCTAGTTTAACTACCTAATAAATATCTTACTCCCATAAAAGTTAGATATTCAGCACTGACATAACACTTTATGGGTAGGGAGGAATTATCCAAACAAAAAAACAAGAAGAAAGAAAAGGGAAAAAAGAAAATGAAAATTCTGCCAGGAAGGCAGATTGACTCATTGCTTCTGAAAGTATTTTCTTCAGAGACAGATTATTCAATCCAGAGAGACACGGCATCACCTAATGTGTACTCTGGGCAAGGTATCAAAATGCAACCCTTCCCACGTGTAGGCAATTATTCCTAAATCAGTAGGTATAATAATATCTATGGGCACAGCTTTCATTTACATTTTCACTCTTAGTACATAATGTTCTCAAATTTGTATCTTCCCTTATTTGAACCTGGCAGTTGTTAACTTACTTTTTTTTTTTTTTTTTTTCCGAATATTAGGCCTTTCAATTTGTCAAGGGTTATGGGAATATTAATAAAATAGTTCTGCTCTGGAAAATTTCGAACACTGTTTAGTCGTTGCTATGACCTTGATTATTAAGTAGATGTCTTATTGCAAGCTGTACATTCCTTACCTGTACCTCCCACTCTGCTTTGCTAGCCACATTAAGGAAAATCTTGCAGCCAAGATGGTAGTTGGGATATGTGATGGGAAGAAAAATAGAAGCAAGAAAGCATGGTTTTCCCTCTGTCATTTTTCATACTTTTCAGAATGACAGGGACAGGGAAGGGATCTGACCCCTGTCCTCGGCACTGGTGAGGCCGCCCCTCGATTCCTGTGTTCAGTTTTGGGCCCCTCGCTCCAAAAAGGACATTGAATGACTCGAGCGTGTCCAGAGAAGGGCAACGAAGCTAGTGCAGGGTCTGGAGCACAGGTCGTACGAGGAGCGGCTGAGGGAACTGGGGGTGTTTAGTCTGGAGAAGAGGAGGCTGAGGGGAGACCTCATCGCCCTCTACAGCTCCCTGAAAGAAGGTTGCAGAGAGCTGGGGATGAGTCTCTTTAACCAAGTAATAAGTGATAGAACAAGAGGGAATGGCCTCTAGTTGCACCAGGGAAGGTTTAGACTAGATATTAGGAAGCATTTCTTTACAGAACGGGTTGTTAGGCGTTTGAATGGGCTGCCCAGGGAGGTGGTGGAGTCCCCATCCCTGGAGGTGTTAAGGAGTCGGGTCGACATAGCGCTGAGGGATCTGGTGTAGGTGGGAACTCTCAGTGTGAGGTTAATTGTTGGACTGGATGATCTTCAAGGTCTTTTCCAACCTTGATGATTCTGTGATTCTGTGAAAAGACAGGACATTTTTTGCTAAAGACCAAAGTGAAAAAACCATTAATCCCTCTGATATCTCTTCACTCTTTTGTCAAAATTGGGTTTATTAAGAGCCAGCTGAGGTATTTCTGCAAAACATTGCATAGTGTGACACAAACATATTCCCTGCAGAGACTGAGAGCAGGATCCTCAGCCAAAGCATGGGGAATGTTTGCATTTTCACTGCTCAAGTTTACCCTCTTTTAGAGAAAGCTCATCACTTTTGATTCGATGTAACATACAGCTGTCTTGTGGTACTTCCATAGCCCTTAAATACAGTTAGCATTTTATACAGATATATTTTTTAATATGTAAAAATAGAGTGAATATATATATATATATATATATATATATATATATAAAAGTAGCCAATATAATTTGAGATCTGCTTGGTAATCCACTGAGCTTTTGTTCTTTTAGCATGAGATCAAAAATAGGTGTCATATGTCCTGAGGTGTGGTATGAGGACACTGGGAGGTGTCTAAGACTGCAAAGCCTTCAGGGATGTTGTTGGAGGACTGTGTAAGGCAGAGAGAGACAAACCTGAAGCAGTCTCATCCTTATCACACTGTACTGGGGTATTGTTTCAGAGGAACCACTTGCCTCACTACAGAGAATAGCCTGGCAGCAAATGAAGATTTATGCAACTTGGACTGTGAGGTAATATGGACCCAGGAATAAACTGAGGACCCAAGTTATTTGATAATGTAAAAGTATCCAGAGAGACCTGAGTCATGGTCAGTGCAAGTTTGTCAGATAAGAGTATATGTCCTACGTAGCAAGCATCTCCTTTTTCTACTTGTCCTGATCTTGAAAATAATGCATGTAAAAACCACAAGGATGGGCCATATAGCAACTCCAGAGATAGATGTCAAATACTACTTCAGTCTTGGTCTTCATCTGAGCCAAAGTATGTTATTGCAATGGATAATATTTGGTCTAGCATTTTTGCATTGTGGAGAAATGGATTTGAATGGAAACATGAAATGTAATTTTTTCAACACATAACTTATGCTAAAGGTTTTCAGAGAGTATTTCTTTCAGATGTTGTGAGTCTTGATTACTCTACTCTGTTCAGCTAAAGCGAAGATTATGGTTGACACCTACATAACTTTACAATCTTGTTGTCCTAGTTGAGAAAATTTCAGGCATCATTTTTCTTCATTTCAAAATTCCTCAGTCAAGTCAGATGAATAATCTGTTTTATTTTTTGTGGTTACTTGATAGCAGATCTAGTCTTGTACACATTGTACCAAACACTCTCGGCATTCACGTAAAGTCTGCTGACTCTGCTTTTCAGGGCTCATAGCAGTCTTGCTCCCCATTCCTACCAGGTTTCCACAGTGTCAACATTATATCTAGTCAGGATGTTAAGGCACCTCTCCTCGCTTTTTTACATTCTAAAATAGGGAGCTACTTTGAACCAACTTGCTGAATGTAGCATAGATATCTTTTAAAGACCTGACCCAGTGGCAGTTCCTGAATTCACCTGGATTTTTCAGGTTTTATATCACACAAAGAGAAGTTTGTAAGTCTGATTTTAAAGGTTATTAGCTGACTTCTGCAATAAATGAATACTCAGTTTCCTTATTTTCCTAACAGATATCATGTAGATATCTGTCAAATAGTAGGTTTTGAAAATGCACTGGAAAATGTCAAATGCCCATTCCTAGACATGTTATGAAGTGCAGTTGCATGACATTAGCCCACATTATGAAAATGTTGGCAAAATAACTCCTCCATGTTGTTATAACAAACAAAGAAGTGGCTGGCTGATTTCATGTCCTACAGACAATTGTGCTGTCTTCATACCACTTGAACAGATTTTCAGTAAAGATACAAAATTGAATATCATACCAATGCAAACCTTTGCATGATTGTATTGTGCACTAAGAAACTGCGCACTGGAATAGGTTAGAGAATTGCCAAATAATGTAACTATACTTCAACTTCCCTTTTTGCAGACCAGGCTGCAAATCATGTCAGTCCTAAATCATAGGCCAAAAGTGTATGTGTAGAGAGTCAGTGAGGTTCATCCTATAAACAATGTTGATCATGTATCTGAATATTTCATATCCTTGAAAGTTTAAATTTCAAATTCAGTTCAGTACAAAAACACATATCTATAGGCCCATTCAAAATACGATCAGTGCATCTGAGTGTATGTGATAATTTCTAACTCTAAGGTTTGGCTCTAGGAGTTAAAACAGTTAGAGTTAATTTTGATAATTGCAATTCCTTCTCAGTTCCACTGAACTTCTTTGTTTTTTTGTTTTTTTTTGGTTTTTTTTTAAAGTTCACAGATATCCATAACGTTCATGCATATTAATGACTGTTGCAAAAAAAAAAAAAAAAAAATCTGTATTTTGGAATAGTTGTCGTTACTTTAGTAGTTTTTGATTGAACTTCTATCACTCAAGACAGTATCTCATTTCAGTTTAATGAGATATACCCTAAAGCTATTTATTAATGCATTTCCATAAAGAATAAGAATTCTTCTACAACATAGCATTCCTCAGTAATCACTTTATCAGTTGTTCTGTGGAGGTATTTCAGACAACATTTAGTAACAATAAGAAGACTTACTTTATCCTGCAATGCACTGAGAAGGTTGGAAAGTCTGTCCATCAGAATTACACTTAACAGCTGAATGTTAAGACTCATGAGCAACCTGGAAGACAGAACTGACAGATTCAAGTTAGCAATGCTTCTCTTCTCTGGTGACAGCAACTATGTTAGCTGGGGGGTTTTGCAGGGTTGGGGTGAGACAAATAGTTTGGTTTCACTTTTTCTTAATTTCTTTTTTTAAGAACAAGCAATGGGTACTATTGAGAAAGGTCTGCTTCATTTCAGTGAGCTCAACTCACTATAAAGGAAATGAAAGCTGGCATTATCACAAGGTATGAATTTGGTCCACAGTCACTATGATACTAAAGGCCTGAACCAAAGGAGAGTTTTTCACAAATTATTTTCTTCATCCATTGAAACTGTCTTCGTACTTAAAAAAAAAAAACACATTAGGGATAAAGATGAAAACTTGAAATTTTATAAAATTTTTGAAAGAAAATAGAAGAACAATTAGTTCAAGTTCAAACACTTTGATACTTCTAATTTTATAATAAGGAAGTGTATGCTTTAAAATCCTATGTGATCAACATTATTTTTACTGTAGTCAGTATTTCTAAATAAAAAATGAAGAGATGTGGGAAATGCAGAGCTTTTTTTGTACACTTCAACAATTCCAAACTTTTATTTCCAAATGATTTTCAAGATATATCAAAACCAGCTATTTCTCATGAAAAGTTTTGACTTTGAAGAACTGCCATTTTTTTTCAATTAAAACCATTTCATGATAATTTAGTTCTATTCCAAAATCCATTGAAGTCATTACAAACTTCCTTTGATTTCAGAAGTTTTTGGATCAGGTCCACAGATGGGATTTATGCGAGCAGGGTAAAAGGAAAAACACAACCATTCCACCGGTCCGGATTTTAAGCTCAGATCTACACACACAGTTTCCCTTGACTTCAGTTACAAATACACACAAGGCAATATTTGGCCTGAGACATATTTTCAAAAGTAAATGAAATAGAACCTGAGAATTGCAGCTGACCAAACAGCTGATTTACTTTTTAAATTATGATTATTTATGACTTACACATTAATGATTACTTATATTATTACATGAAAAGAAGTTAACAATCTACAGTGCAGATAATCTTTTATTATAGATTTAAATCTAAGCAATTAATTGATTTCTTGTTCTTGACAACAGCTCATTAGTCACAACACAATAAATTTCTGCATAAAATAAACATAATAGAAAGGAATGGTTTAAATCTGCAGGATTTGGGCACATATTACAAAGAAATTATTTTATGACTAGCACACTTTTATTTTACTTGTCTTCTTCCAGCATTGATGACGTTCAATCATTAGCTGTGTTTAGTTTGTTCAAAGTGATGTCGACACTATCTCAGTCCTGGAATGGGACAGCCCTGAAAGCAGTCGATCTCACCGTGAGCACCTGGGCTGTTTCTAAACTCACATTTCACTGGGGCTTGGTGTCATGTTCTGTGGCAATGTAATAGAGCAGCATGTGATTGCTCCTGTCTTCTTGCAAACGCCACCAGCAAAGTGAATAGAAAGGGGTTTAGAGCTTGTTACAGTCTCTATCATCACCTTAGGTTAAGATATCCCCAGTGAAATCTTCAAGGCTGTTTTCTAGTTGCAAAGTAATATGAACAAGCAATGAAGGATGGGACAAGTCATACAGGTTTGACATACCAGTGATTGTACTGCATATAGGTATATGGACCAACTGACCACAGATATACACATGTACATCTACCTATTCATCTCTGCTATGTCATGTAGGTAATATGTCAAACTAAACTCAGAACTACTATTACGTATACTACAGTATATGTACGTACATGTATGCATTTATATAAAAAGGAGAGATTTTGAGGGGACTGCATGTAATGTTATGGCATATCATTAAAGAACACCAAATGTGTACTTGGACTTTAGATGTACACTGTCAAAAGACAAAAAGGTTTCCATGTTTCCATTTTGACTCCTTTATATGCATATACATGAAACTAAAATAATTTTGTGTCCCTGAAATTTTGTCACGTGTATTCAGCTATGACTGTTACCTTCATGAACACACCTTAATATTTTTGTGTACATGAACATATGCATAGCTACAAGTAAAAAGCTTTTTTATATTTAATAGCAAGCTATATTGCACACATACAACATCAAAATTCAACATAAAAGTCATTTAACTTATACCTGAATTTTATTTCTTCTAATAATTCATTTCACTTTATGATCCATAGTCAAATATTTCACAACTAAACACCTAGGCAGGGATTGATCTCATTTAACATTAAACTTCTAAAAGTTCAGAAGGTAGATGTTCAGGCTCTGTCTTCAGTGAATGGCACGAGACAGGCAAATCATCCCTGTGTAAGACAGGAATCTAAGATAGATAGATGAATCACCAGCTGAACATGCCTATTTCTCTCCACTAAAGAACAAAACAAGCTGATTACATTTAGACAAATATTAGACATCTAAAGTCAGTAGCGCTGAATCACATGACAGGAGTACGCATGAAGAAGCATGAGAAGGTAGCTCGGTACCTGAATCTGAATGGCATTAACGTACCTGCAATTTGGACACAGTCTGGTCTTTCATTCATGGGTGGGTGGGGGAGTGATGTCCACAAGGTTTCGAGTGTGGCTAATGTATTTGTTCAGATGACCTGAATGTTAACTCTGCACTTCCAGCAAAATAGGGTACGTGCAGGACATCATGCTGCAAGCGGACCGTGAAGACCTGCTCCAAGGGCTAAACTGTGGTTTGCCACAGGCTCCCTGCACAGAGTAAGGCTTAGCTGAGGAGCCTCAGGCACATGCCAAGGAGCTGCTTGGTGATGAGATGACCCACAAGATCAAAACATGCTTCTCTTCAGTACCCTTGTTGTGGATGATGATGAAGAGGATTAACCTTGCAATGACCCTGTACCCAGTGTAATGTATGTTTTCTAGTTAGAGGCTCTGTCTCCTTTCCCACTCACTCCTCACCTGCAGGAAGCAACAGAGAGTAATATTTCTGTGTGTTTTGGCCTATCATGCTGTCCTTAACAGCACTTTTAATGCTGACCACAAGATCCTCCATTGAAAAGCATATGGGATAATGATATTCATGAGCATGGCATATTTTCTTCTTTCTGCAGAGTCCCAGATAATATAGAGGTGACTAGGGTACATAAAAAATGATTGAAAGAATAAAATTTTGGCACAATGAATAAGAAACCACTCACGCTATGTGAGTGTATTGCTATAGTTGCTGAAATCATATTTGGAATATACGACTACAAAATCTTCTCACTTATGTAACTGTAAAAAATTTCTGCGTACAACAGAAAGTTGTAGTTCACTCATTGACATTCAGGAATGCTATAAACCTCCAGAGTTGAGTTACATAATTGATAGCCAAAGCCACAAAATTAATTTCTTTTTTACTATCATGATCTTCGTCTGTTGTTCTATTTAAAACATTTCTACCTTAAGATGCTCTCTAAAGACATGTTATCTTAGTGTTGTCAGAGTGTATTTATTGTCAAAGTTTACACTTTCTCTCAAAACTAAATAGTCATTATGAGGCTGGAGTAAAAATTAGCGTGACCGTGTAAACTACGGGTGAAATGGTGCTCCTAAATATTCAGGAGTCAAGCACTTGACAGCACACTTCCAGGTTACCACATCAGATACCCTTCTCTGTTTCCACTCCCACCTGTTTGGACTAATGTGTCTCAGCTTCAAAGATAAGTACGTGCAGGTGCAATGGGACATTATTTCACAACCAGTAAACAGAAATACGTGCTACATAGCTTGATCTCATCTAATTTTAGTAAATAAAATGTGTAAGTTGTTTTCTCTTCCACAACTCCATAGAAAGAGAGAAAGATGCTTTTTCTTTAGGTTAATTAATCCATGTAACTGCTTTTAGCAAATGTCTCTCAATCCTCATATCCTGTCCCTTGTGATTCAAGCCCTAATACAACTCACTCAACGGAACTTTTCAGCAGTTCTGCCAGTTTTATGTGTAGAGATGGTATGGGTCAGACATTTTGACAAGAGGTTGGGAAAGAAACAGCTCAGGTGAGCCGGGTGGGTGGCTGTTGCTGAGCCTCTTGGTCTCCAAAAGGGATTGTTGTCTGATTTTCACTGTGAGGGAGTAGGACAACATGGATTGCTCCATTTATCCAAAATATTTTGTTTACCTGTTCCCAGTCAGCCGTAGGCAGACAGGGTAGCTCACCTGGCTGTCAGCTACCTCCAATCCAGACTGTGCCAGGAGGCACCAGGAGAGTAAGCTCCTTTTGCCCTCAACCCCCACTTCTCTCACATAGGGTTGGGCATGTCTGGCCATAATGAAGACTTCAGCTAACTCATCTTTGAAGTGGGATATTGAGTCACACCGTCTGTGAAATCCTCATTTTCCATCATTATGAAAATGCATGCCAGTGCCAGGGCATCCCGTTGTTTATTCTCTGCTCTGGCATGGCCATGCAGGGAGGTGGATGCCAATCACAAAGCAATCTGCGAGAGGCAGAGAAACACAGGAGGTGAGAATGATTAGGAGGTATAGACTAGACAGCTCCCTCAGAAAGGGCCAGTGTGTTGCCAGTATGACTGGGAGCCCTTGGAGGCTTCAAAAATATGCCCTTCAGTATATTGGCTTATGTGTCAGTAAAAAGGGAAAATAATACATTGTTTTACTAAGCCCAGCAACACAGCTCCTGCCCCAAGCAGAATTAGATGGGTTACTTTTTGAAAATAATGGGGGAAAACACTCTGAACTAAGAGATTGATTCATGCATTTACAGTTATATAAAATGCATATTTTTTCCAGAGTGTCTCATTATGCAGCCACCATTTTGATGTGCCAATGTGATGAACATACCAGTTAACCACATAATTATTTAGAGGATGCAAATAGGACTGCCTCTTTTACCTTTCTATTTACTTAGACTAGGAAGTAAAATGTCACCTCCACTGTAGTACATATAACTTTTGGAATTAAATCAGGATTTCATGCATAGCTTCTTGGAGTTACTGTCAGTGAACAATTTTGTTAACAAATTATTTCCTTTGCTGACAATAAGTGATTGTATATGTCAGTTATTACTAATAGTCTGTCTGAAATTAAGATTTCGGTAATTTTTTAATCCAAATACCTCCATCAAGTTATTACATTGTCAAAATCTTACACCGAAATAAATTCTTCCTTTCTCTCTCTTTATGAGAACTAAACAAGGTTGTTGAAAAAGTGAATGAAATACCTTAATGGTGGTGAAATTTCCCTTTTACCTAGATCAGCTACATTTGAGTTATACAGAGTTCACATTTTCAAACATTTCTACAACCCCACTTAATTTGAAACAAGAGCTGAGATTCTTCTGTAAGTACGATATTTCAGGGAGATAAAGTTTGAAGAAAAATATTATCATGAGGGTTCATAATAAAATCTTGAGATACAGCAACAAAGTCATTTTCAGAAAAGAAGGGTGTAAATAATCTTTAATTAAGATTAATCTTCTCCTAGTTAACACTATTTTTATATGGTGAAATCCCCAAGCCACCAATTTAAATTTATAGCTGACACTAAAAGTCTATCTTCATGATACGATAGAGTATTACCCAAAGACCCTCTGATCCTCTCCAAGCTCACTCTAGAACTGGAAAATATATACTAATATAGTAATGCAACCCTGCTTATAAGTTAATAATATTTGTTTAGAAGCAGACTGAATAAGTATGAGTGCCTGTTTCTATTCTCTATGCTAGTTCACTTAGGTAGCGATTAGGTCTTAAGAGTACAAGTTCTCAGGATGTCAAGACATGACATTTGGTGGGAACTGCATCTCTGAAATGCAGTCATTGAGCATTAGAGATACAGCTGAAAAGTAACTAGGATAGATTCTTGATTAACTTAAAATATTGTACCTTTATGTATAAAAAGAGAAATATGTAAACCCATGATGATTTGGAGGCTAGGAATATGTAAATTTTATTATTTATAAAATGCTATCATTAAGGGTTATGTAATGCTCTGCTTTTTGTGTTTTGTGGTGCTACAGAAATAATATTTATGTTTATATAGTATTTTTTCCATATATATATATATATATGGCTATGAGTTTTCTTAATGCTTTTGAACAGAGAAAATGTCAAAGTTTAGAATGAAATATATTAGACATTAATACCTTGAGTTTTTAAAGTAGAAATACATTTTATACTTTTCTCAGGAGGATGGAAAAAATGGATTTGCTTGAACCAACGTTCTTGTTAAGACCCAGAGGTTCAAAAATGGTCTGAGCTCCATCACAG
This sequence comes from Athene noctua, assembly GCF_965140245.1. Classification (NCBI taxonomy): domain Eukaryota; kingdom Metazoa; phylum Chordata; class Aves; order Strigiformes; family Strigidae; genus Athene; species Athene noctua. The sequence goes on from NC_134037.1 coordinate 220,309,074, forward strand.
TCCTGTGAGCATCCATACTGGTTTATGTTTTAAGATACACCCTAGTCTGGTTTCAATCCAGGCTAGTAACCTGCCAGAAGGAGCCTGGTCATGGTTTAGAGGAAAGCATGGGCCAAGCACTGTTCCCTTAAGGAAACTGTAGATGCAGTCACACTGTTTTGGGGATGGAGAAGCTTTAAGCTATGTGCTTGTAAGTCACATCTTGCCACTTGCCCTCAGGACCAGAGAGTAGTCCTGTCTCATCCACCTGTACAGAGATATAGCCATTGGGCCTCTAACCATATGAGATGCCCTAGGTTGTTCAAGATATCTGCATGTGACTACAAATGCCCTATCTGCACGCAGCCAGACTGAGCTACCTTGACTATAATGGAAACTTAACAAGCAGGCTTCCATGTAAACACCTGTGTGAAAACATCTGCCTTTAGTAACCTGGGACAAGAATCCTGCCCATGGGAGTCAAATTAACTGCTTAAACATTGATATTTAGCACTATTCAAACATGGTATGTTATCCTGCTTGATCAACAGCTGCTGCTGCTGAACAGCATAGATATCCCGTATCTGTTAGTGCCATGCACGTGTCATGGATAACCAGATGCCTTAGGTATCTGAGTCTACCTCAAATAGGGCTAGGAAGCTATATAGAGGCAAATGAATCCTATGTATGGTGATCAAATTTTGCATCAGCTTCTAAAAGAAATCACCTTCATGATTGTTGACTCAAGGTGCTAGAGTAAAACCTTTCAGCTCCAGATCTTTCAGAGACTTATTCATGATGCAAAGAACTCTTTGGGTGGACATGGACTTCTTTAGAAGTACGTGGACTTCTGAGACAATAGAGTTTTGTACTATAAATGACACTGTTATCTGCCCACAGAATGATGGTGGCATTGAGGTTGAAGAAAGACCTTTTATTGTTTCCCCTGAATGATAAAAGCCATATTGACTATGGTTTAAAAGAACTAAAAGGCCCAGTCAAGGCTTACCATCTGTGTGGCTCAAAGTGTTTAAATACGATTGCAATATTGATATTGCTCTAACCTCTGTTATGCCTCTTTCTGCCATCTGCAGAGCTGGGAGAACAGGTTTTCTTTATACTCACCATGACGTATTGTGTGATAGATTGAAGGAAATCATGTTTATATAAATACACAGTGTGTATACAATACATATGAAATCACTTGAACAACTCGTCTGAACACCAAGTATTCAGGAAAGGACAGTAAGTCACCTTTGTTATCAAAATGCAAACAGAATTTTGTCCAACCAGAATCTTTCTGAAACAGGTGACATGCAATAATATATTTGAAGGTTATGTGTTTATGTCAAACTTAGCTACAATTACTGGTAAGAACAGAAAAGTCTATGTAATCTATGTAATCTAAAAGTCCAAGTAATAATGTTAAACTTCATTACTGATACAGTTAAAAAATTGTCAAGTAAAGGAGAGGTATTAATTTTATGACTGGTGCTGAAATGGAGAAATAATATTGTCTATGTATTGCTATAAAAGATGCCTTTACATGTAGAACGGTAATGAAGCAGTTCATACATTCGCTCCAGCAACTGTCAAGCATTGAAACACATAGAAAGATATAAATAAAAGAGCACCTCACTGGTATCGGAAAGTGTGTCTCAGAAAGTGATGCTGAGAGAAGGTAATCTGTGTCTGAACACAAGCCCTGTGTCAGCAAGGCTGCATGGAGCATCAGGGACAGTCTTTTGCCCAGGTAACATCATCGCAGTTAAAGTGTTATTTAAAGGTACTTGCTGCTGGCCTTTACTCAAAGATGGCATTGTAGGGTGAAGAAGGCATCTGAGAACTAAAGTGTCTTCCTTTGCCATTTGGCAAAATGTTTCAGACCTATGCCACAAGCCGCTGAGGTCATTAAAGACTTTCGATGGACTCCAACAATCTTTGAATCAGAAATGTCATGTAAGAACAGTGAGAAAGAGGGCAATTAGTGCCAAGCACTGAGTGACATGACATGATAGAAGAGGAGAGGAAATGGGGAGACATAGACAATGCTCATTTCAAACTTCAGGACAATTTTAAGGAGGAAAGGCCACATGTGATCCTCAAACTGGGAGTTCACAAGAGCCACAACTCTGAAAAGTACTATAGGATTGACTGTTCACCCAAAAAGAGTCAATTTGACAGCAAACGCAACCTCAGGAGCCTGCCAAGCACCAATCTGGTTCTGACTCAGAATAAAAAATACAACCTAGTGAGTCATCAGCATTGCTTCCTTCTGCACAATTCATTTCCTGAAGAGTTTCCCATCTACTCTTGCTTTCCTGTAAGATCTAGCAATGGTATGGCTGAAGATCAACATATGAAATTTCACACTGATAGAATAGTAAAAGGAAGAATTGTTCTTCTCAGAGCAAGTATGGTGCATTCTATTTACCTATATTTTATGGGAGTGGCAGTAGAAAAGGCAAGTCAATTTATAAATTAGGGCTGTTTTCCTAGTGTCATTTTTCAAGTGAATCATCATTTTGAGTTGACTGCATTTTCTAATTTAAAAAGTTTAAACATGCAGAAAAATGTACTTTTTCCCTCTTTATCTTATCATGTACATCATCAGCACACTACCACCCTCTTCCACTAAAAATATTCTCCACCATGCCAACTATGAACATGCCCCAGGCTTATTTCTTAAGAAACATTAAGCATTACCTCATGCAGTGCATTGAAAATACGTCCAATAACAACACAACATCTAAGAAAAATGCAGAAACCATTATTTGCTGTCAGTGAGGTTAGCAACTAATTTTCATCTTAGTCTGGAAAAAAAAAAAAAAAAAAGGGGCGGTTTTCGCTTTACTTTTTGATTTCCTGATGCAGATTGCACCATTTAAACTTCATGTTCCTTTCAGCAGGCTTACAAGTGAGACCAGACTGGTCAAGTCAGTTGATTTTATGGTATGACATTGTCAACACCTAGATTTCAAATTCTTACGGCAAACAACAGATAATAAAATCAAAGGTTTATCATGCAATGATCATTCATTAGAGTTGGTGCAGCTCTCATGAAGTCAAGAAATGATGAAGACTATGGAAAATTTCAGTGAACAGGATTTCCCTTTGGCAAGTCAAAGTCTTTACTTACACTGCAGTAACCATGGCTGTTTCAGATGCATTGTCCATTTGCACTTCACTCTTGGCATGCCTGAATTTCACATACTTATACTTGGATTATTTTGGTCAGCCACATCCACTGAGTCTCCACCTGCACCCTAAATCTCCTCCACCCATTGTAGCAAGACTGATTTTTTTTTGCCATTACAGAATCCAGGTGTTATAAAACTTCACAGCAGTGAGAAGGAGAGCTCATTGGACAACATCTCAGAGAATCCTCACAGTTACTGCAACCATTTTATTTTGCCAAAGGGAAACCCTAGTAATGGAAATTTCCATAGCTGACATCCTTTCTTGACATCCTTATGCTTTCTACTGCCATGACTCACAAGCAATGACCTGATGTGTAGGAGGTGAGAGTACTTGGGAGACTACCTCAAAGAGTGGCTATGGGACAGCTCTGTGAATGCAAGCTTCAGATTTTAAATTTTTAGCCAAAGAAAAATGTTATGTAAATCTATGGCCTTGTCCCCAGTCTCCTCCAGATTTCAGAGATAGGAATACATCTCAGGGAAGCCACAGAAGCTGCCGGCACTCTGGTGGTGGTATGATCTCTAGCCTGAATTGGTAGATGTAATCTGGTTAGCTCATAACAAACTCAATGCAATTAGACACCCACTTAAATAGCCTCTGGCTAGCTGTCTGACTTTCCATCCTATCTGTGAAACTGGCAAACAACATTGGGGAAACTGACAACTTTGGTTCTATCCCAGTTTTAAAAAGAGCTTTGTGTATATCCAGAATATGCAACCTGGCTTCATTGTGTCAGAGTTAGGTTGTGAATAAAGAATAATCAAACAAGTAATCTGGTGCAAAAGTAAAGATGAGACAGACCATGGTACGTAAAAGCTCCAACGTGAGACATAAACATGACTCTGTCCTTATGAAATTCAGTGGTCTTACTGTGCCAGCATTTCCCTAATTCATGGGCAAAAGAAAAGATAAAAATGCATGAGTTTCATAATAGTTTCTTAACAGTATCTGTTTTAGAGGTTACTGTTACATTTGTCAGAATCCAACACACATTTCTCACCAGCTTCAGTAATCATTTGTTAACGAGCTTAGCCAGGTGAACTATTATGTGAGGATATCCAAGGGTATGTGAGAAAGGGTTCTCTCTGTGTCGTCTCTAGGAATTCCTTAGTATCTCCACCTGAAGAGAAGAGTCCTGAGATATTTTTTACTTGCCTTGTCAGAACGAGGGTTTCAGGAATTTGAACTTCTTTTGGAGCTAACAAAAGGATGGTTTAGGGGTTCACAGGACACATCTGACTAAAGCATTCTCTAAAAAAAGATATCTGTGGCTCACCAAACCAAGTATTGCAGGGTGCCTCATGGCCATGTTGGCTTTGACCTCCTTTGTGTCAGGTGGGGACACCACAGCTCCCTTGGAGCAACAAAGGCATGCTGTCATGGTGTAACTCCAGCCAGCAACTAAGCACCACACAGCCACTCTCTCACTCCTCCTGGTTGAGATGGGGGGAGAGAACCAGAAGGGTAAAAGTGAGAAAACTCATGGGTTGAGATAAAGACAACTTAATAGTTAAATCAAAAGCACGCAAACAAAGCAAAACAAGGAATGTGTTCACCATTACCCATTGGTGGACAGGTGTTCAGCCATCTCCTGGAAAGCAGGGCTCCATCACACATAACGGTTACTTGAGAAGACAAACACCATCACTCCAAATGTTCCACACTTCCTTCTTCTCCTTCCTTACCCATCCCTCTCCTTCCTTTCTTTTTTATTGCTGAGAGTGATGTCATATGGTATGCAATGTCCCTTTGGTCAGTTGGGGTCAGCTGTCCCAACTGTGTCCCCTCCCAACTTCTTGTGCACCCCGAGCTTACTCACTGATGGGGTGGTGTGAGAAGCAGAAAAGCCCTTGACTCTGTATAAGCACTGCTCAGAAGTAACCAAAACATCCCTATTACCAACAGTGTTTCCAGCACAAATCTAAAACACAGCCTGATACCAGCTACTATGAAGAAAATGAACTCTATCCCAACCAAAACCAGCACACGCACTAACCAGTTTCTGTTCATTTTTTTCAGCTCAACATGCCTGGTATGAGGACTGGATTACAGCCAGTGGAAGAGTGCTTTCTGAGGGTATTTGTTATATGTGTTGCAACATGGTGCATATTGGCTTGTGGATACTTAGGGCATAGTTTTGGAGAGAACTGTGGAGGACAGAGGGAAACAACTTTGGTGGAGATATTCACATATTGAAATCAGTGAACATATTAACATAGTTCACATATTGATAACAGTGAACTATCCCCAGAAATGGTTACCATCTCAGAGGAAATAATTTGGTTCAGTCCAGAAGAGATATTAAAAGCAAATTAATAGACGTATGATATGACTAACCTGGGGAAAAATCTGGAAGTTTTTTGACAGTGCAGGCATACCAACAGGGTCATCATACTGCAGATGCTCCTTGCCATTCCCTTATTCCCTGGATTTGCTTCTCATCACAAGAGAGCTCCCCTTCTAAACTTCATGATCACCTCAGTGTTGAGGGCTTAGGTCTGAAATTTTTTTTTTACAGGTGGTTTAGTAAGAGAGGGCCACAGCAGCACTTCTTCATCCATTTCTGGGGTCTTAAGTATGGTCATCAAAAGCAGGAATTAGTTGAGTGAACTGTGAATATTTCACTGTCATGTTTACAGGATGATAAATGTTTCTTTCACAGAGGAGATAACCTCAGCAGGCTGAATTAGGTGCTTAGTGCTTTCAGCACTAAGAAAAGTCTCATTACTGTAGCTGCATACCACAGGATGCATATGATAGAAGAGGTAAATGCAGCTCAGCAAGTACGGGTAAATGACCCAGAACTACAGAGGATGTAAGTGTGAAAGTCTGCCTGGGGGTCTAGCTCTTCTGTTAGTGATGTGTTATCAATGCTCCTCTACCAAAAAACCTGTTCTAGGGGAAGGTAGAGACTCTTCTGCTGCGACTATTTTTGCCTACAGCTGTCCTTCCAAGTACGAGCCATGAGCTACCTTTTGAGAATTACATGAAGACTCTCCCTTCCCGAGGCCAAGGAATGCAATCCACCCTTTCAGTCCCTTGAGGAAAATGCTTTTTCCAACCGCGATCAGGACACCATGTGAAGGAGAATTTGGCTGCTTTTCTGGTGCCCTGAAAGCTTCTTAACAGGAGGCACACAGGAGTCTGGTCTGAGCCAAAGCTCACATCAAGACTCCTAAAAAGGACTGGATCTGTGGCAAACTTTGGAGTGGAACATGGACTCCAGCACTTCTGAACTGAAAGGAAATGTTTTCAGCAATGTTCTTCAGATTCCCATGATCCTTCAGGGAAGGAAGGGGAGATGGAACATTCTTCTGGAACACGTCTCTCCTGAAAGCCAAAAAGTGCTTCTGTGGACCGTTGTTTTAGCAACACTGAAGGGTGAGGAAGGCAGTTTTTGAAATCAGAATACTCTGCTTAGTTATAGAACAATCCTCAATACTGGAAAATACATTTCCCTCACCTAACATTACAAAAGCTGATTTTGCTGGTTTTGAAGCTATGAACAGAATGCTACATACTAACACTATCTCTGACTAAACAATCATATAACTAAATATTTCCTAAAAAAAAATATTTCCTGCTGCTTATGAAGAGGATTCTGCCAAGGGCGTCTATCTGGCAATCATGGAGTCATAGGCAAGACTAGAGAGAAAGTTGTTTCTGCTCCATCTCTCATAACTTTCAGTGAGGTGTAAAGACAGTCAGAGTGTAGATGTAGTTTTAAAGGCCAATAATGACAACAGGAGGCCAAGCTCACTTTCTGGGTACAGGTCCACCAGAATCAGAACATATATGGACCAGTGGAGATCTTCCCTATTAATACTAAGGTTGTCAGAATGATTATAAGGTGACGTATTCCAACGCTTCCTTTTAAAAAGTAGTATATCGTGCAGTTCTGTCACTGGAAAAAAAGAAAAGCGTCCCAGGAATGTAAATGCAGTTAAATATGCAAATTTATCTTTACAGCGGATTGTCTCCTGATGTACTTAATGGCACAGACTTTATCTGGGTACTAATGCTTCTTTCTAAACAAAATTACATGAAAAAAAAAAATAGAAAAAAGACCTGATGTTCAAGTGATCTAAATTCATAATTTCTGTTCCTTGGACAAGAATTTATAAAGTTCTATGTTTCTTAAACATATGTGTGCAGAAGTTAGGCACCTAGTAATTATATATGTAGCAACAATACCTTAAATATTAAAAAAGCATGGAGACATGACTAACCTAAGCAGGTTGGATGTCCCTTTGAAATTCCTCCATAGCCGCTGATTCCATAGGCATCTGACTGTACAGAAAACTTAAGGCCTTGCTTTGGATTAAGGTCCAGTGTTTGGGCTTGGGTGGACAGGACCACAACACAGAAACCTTGTATAGACCTCTCTGAATCTGGTACTCCTATGAAAAAAATAGGACCAAGGCACCTAATTTATCTATTTGGGACTAAAGAATTAGCTATTTTTTCCTTAAATGGATGACTAATGATAGCAATATGCACCACATTTAGAGCACTTATCACACTTCCAGTTCCTACATGTCTATTTATCATATATTCTTCTTTATGTTTCTTACCCCTTACTGTAACTACAGAACAAAGAATTCTTTCTACTGAAGAGCAGTTAGTGAAGAACAGAAATTATCCAGGTCTCTATAACTGTGAGTTAAGGAAACATTATTCCCACAAAATTCACAAAATGGAGGCCACCTTATTAAGCTACTAGTAGAGGGGTCACAGAACTTTTTCATACAATGCCTGACTACATATCCCATGTATGTAATGCAGAGGGACAAAAGCATGAATGGGTTCAATGTGGAATTAGACAAACACGGCAGAATTCATCAGTGACTGTTAAGTACATGATTTGGATACAACTCTGAAATCTTCTGATCATAAAAATCTAGAAAACTATGTTAAGAATAGATACCCTACACATTTATAGAAACATTCTAAGCAACTGTTCCTAGGTAGTGTCAAAGACAGAGCTATGGGGATGTTTGTCTTATTTGGCCTAGCATTTCTTATGGTGATAGCCCCCTGAGGCCACTGACAAAGGTGGATGTGGAAGGAAGGTGTTTATATCATAGTCAAACCACTGCATAAACAAATTATTTAGGAAGGTTCCTTGCATTACATCTTCTCTGCACTCTTAACAGCTTCTTCTACCCTACATACCTCCTTAATAACCTACAGAACTTCAAATTACTGAATGCTTTTGACGGGGACTCCAAGGTTTTTTTAGCAGCTGCCTCTAGTTGTGTCAGAGCTGGGGAAATTAATTTGCCTTGTTACTACCTATTCCTGGACCACTATCATGTCAGGGGTGTGTATGTGTTATCACAATCTCCTTCCCATAGAAGTTGTCTGCTGTCCCCATTTTGGTTGTTTCTACAACTACATCTACTAGCTGGAGTTTCTGGTTGATAAGTTTCTACTGTTTTCCAGCAAGTTTACTACACAGAAACCACTGCTAATTGAAAGAGTTACAATATCATCTTAGGAAGGGGAAAATCTCCAAAGGATGGGGATATATCCAAGACACCTCTTAGTGTAACTCTGGATCCAAATTCTAGGCTCCTTCCATGAGAATACTCAATGGGAATTATCTGATGTAGCTCATTCAGACATAGACTAATACAAACTATTTTACTGACTGTTCATCTGCTTGCTGATCCTGGGTTCTGGGAGAGACGTGGAAAGTTGAACCTTACATTTTATCTTTGAGTAGGATAGGGAACACCAGGCTCTGAGAGAAATTGTGGGGGGGCTTTCGGGAAAGATTGCTTTTTAGTGAACATGTAAAACCTCATCTACTGCCAAATATGCTACAAACACAGAAGAGCAAGTTAAAATTTCTGAAAGAAAACAGTATGAATTTTCTAACAAGTGGAATTAAAATGATCAGAAACTCCCGTGGGAATTTCCTGAGGGAATGTGGAGACAGTGCTTCTGCAGAAGAAATGTTCACAGTCAGTGATGATAGTTGATTACTAGACTGGAGGTACAGTTATATTTACTGAGTATGCTCTATCTATGCACACATTTTCTTGTCTTCATTCCCTGATCTTGTATTGATTGAATACAGTTGACAAAAAAGGTTGTTTGGTAGAAAAACTGGGATTAATTATTTTCTCTAGCCTTTGTATTTCTTATGCATTATCTTTTTAATGTTATTTGAATATGTATTTTTAAAATGTGTTTCCATTTTTTGTAAAAACTGCTGATAGGAAACACATTTTTCCTAGCTTTATGTTAAATGAAAAAAATGAGAGAAAAGAGGCTCTACTATATATTATACTGAACATATATATAAGCTCTGCAAAGAGCTTAAAACTTTCATTTATAGTGAATACCACCATCAACCTAATCCAGTCGGATGTTTTAAAGTGAGATCATGTTTATGGAATTGTAAAGCAAATAATAAATAACCAATAGTAAAATAAATTAAAATATTTAAGTGAATGCATAGGCACAAATGCATCAGAGCTGAGCAGGGCTTGCTGTACTTCAGTTATAGAAACAAGGATGGAGCTCAAGAGTTTGTTCTTCAATTTCCCCCACCCCTTCACAACTACTCATTCATTCAATCTTTAGAGGTAGCACACGGAGACGTCACCCAGAGTGAATTTCTCTAATGTCAATAAAAATCGCAGTGTAATGTAAATAATACCTTATCTGTGCTACTAATTGAGGGCCAAATTGAGACCTGAGAGATAACAAATGGATTGGGAAATAAGGGACTGTTCTATGACAGCATGAGTATCAGAATTTGAACCTTTGAGCAAGATTCCTCAAGTGAAGACCTGGAGGCCAACTGCAGCTCATGATGCCCAGCCAAAGCTCCTGACAAATGAGCCTGCCTGGGGAGCGGCCTCAAATCCAGACAGGGTGACTGATAAGAGCCCTGGGATTGTACTCACACGTATGCATGAGACAGGGGGAAGTATCTGTAAGTAGCAGCTACAACGGCACAAGCACATCCCACTTCTCCCATTCATGTGTGCTTCTGAGCGTACTCCCACTTGTGGTCTATCTGCTCCTCTTTGTGATTTTTTTATCTCCTTTCAAAAATGAGTATACCTTTCTCTTTTTTTTTTGTTCCCAAATACTCCGTTCTCAGTGGAATGTTAAAAACAAATTTCTTGAAGTTTCAATAGTCCTTCATTTTTTTAAAAAAGAATCCCAAATTTGGACCCTAAAGTACACCAGTGAAGTTAATTCTCCATGCATCTGATATTTCTGCTTCTGCCTTTCTTATGTTGGTCCATGCAAAGTGTTCTGGCTTGAATTCTAAAATTTTGCACATAAATGCTTCAACCATAGTTCCCTGTTTGTCAGCTGGTGAATATGTTTTAAAGATTACTATAAAAAGTAGAAACAGTTGATAAAGTAAGTGTATATGGTACATTTACATAACACACCTTTTAATAACTAGGATAGGATTATCTGCAATGCCTGTTTACCTATGATAAATCACAATGGGTACATTTACACAGACAATCTGCTGGCGAACTTATTCACCAGATTCTTGATGGTCACACTGCTTGAATCTTATCTCACTCCTTGGCCCTATCCTTAAGATTGTCCCTCTATGCAGTCCCTGGGATGAGTCTGCTGTAAAAAGGACTAGAGCTAGGCAGTGCTGTTGCAATCCATCCAGCGTCACTTGGCCTCCAGGTGAGGGGATGGTTCCTGCCTTTTACATATGCACAGATGCTTACGCATGAGATAAACACACTCTTATTTTTACCTGGCATTACACGCATCTTTATTTCAACCTGGTAATTATGGCATTAGGCTGATAGGAAGGCAGATGAGGTGTCAGCATAGCATTCAAACTTTGTGTGCCTTTCCCTGAAGTTGTCCTGTAAGTGTTGAGAGACAAAAAGCATAAACTCTAAAGAAACCTGACCACCTGCCAACCTCTGCTGTGTTAACCTTTGGGGCATTATTTTGTCACTTATCACTAATATAGAAGATGCAGTGAAAGAAATTAAGTTTCATCCCTTAATATGCCCCTTATTATGTCCCTTAGAATATATTTAGCTGAGGAAATCCTGTCCCTATTGAGTTTCCCTGGAGAACATCATGAGTGATGGGACTCCTAACTTCAGTTAGCACCTCAGTTCAGAGCCTAGACCAGTCAATGAAGGTTGAAATCCTACTGTCATCCTTGCAATCAAAGCCTGTCCTGCATAATATACTATCCAATATTAGTCCAGCATCATGTTTATGTTACATATACTTGTAAGGCCCACAGCTTTATTATTCTAGCTGTCATCTTTTTAAAAAACCACGGATCTTCTAGTATATTTTTTATGCTACAGTTTCATGATTCATTCCAGTTTGGCTTCAGCACAACATTTTTCCACCCACATAGAAAAGCATGCCAAGCCTCCGAGGTTTTGCAATATTCTTTTGTAGTATTACTTTTATCAGGCAATCAAGTAAATATTAATATAATTTTCTTTTTTCTAAGGAAAAGCAACTTTTGCTGCCAACTGCACAATTTTCCATGTGATAATATAAAGTATCAACATGTATCTTCTTTGAAAATTTCGATTTATATATTCCTAAACATTTGTAGTTTTAAACTGCTCATGGGTATGAACTTAATATCACAGGTATAGATTGTTCATGTTGATCAGGACTCAAAATGTGTTCATTTTCTTCATGTGAGTGTTCCCATTTGACGCAGAGTAGGTAAAACCCAACAGCTTTATAAGCACAGTTAAGTGCTCTCATGCAAACACAGTTCTTCAGGCATGCAAGTTTTAATGCTATTATAGCTTATTCTAGATTCTAAATAGGCATAACCTGCAGCAGTTTCAGTACTTCCAAAACTGTGATAATGTGTTTAAACTGACATATTTTACCAGTTTAACAATATAATTAAACCAGAAGAATTTTCAGGTCTAAATCTGATGTCAGAGAATAAGAATCTGCCTCATATACCCTTCAAATGATGGGTTTTGGATGATTATTTTGGAGACGGATGAACACATAGATACATAAGAGATACTGCCCAGTTTCACAATCTTTTTGCATGATGAATCACTTTTGCTCACTCACATAGGTGGATAAATATTGTGGCCCTTCAAGCGAATGCAATCCAAACTAAAATTTGCAGAGTAGAACCCATAAAATATGTAATATAGCAGATAAGATTTCCAGTCATGCTGTGAAATAAGATTGTTTATTATTTCCTGTCATATCGTTGCATGGTAATTTTCAGTTCGTGATCCAGTGGTTTCTGCCCGGCATCCTTTCTAAGCTTTTTAATCCACAGCTACAGGAATATAGGTACCATGCTTAACCCATGGCTACAGGCTACACAGAAATCTAGTTCCTCATCATTAACAAACCAGAAGAGACACATGTTCCTTATATTAGTTAACAAACACACACCAAAAAAAAAAAAAAATCTATTTCAAGTTAACTGAAGGAACTTATTGTATAACTTTCAGTTCAGCCACCAAACCCCAAAATCCATTATTTGCACAGTTCTATTTCCAGCACACGTAAATATGCCATTCCTGTTCATGAATACTACCACAAGCTACCTCTTCCCTGTGAATAGGGCTATTCTTCACACTGCCAGCACTTGCTTACTATTTGCATTGAATTCATTATGAGATATTGGGTAGGATTCAGCTTGCCTTAATTTAAGCTGTGGAACACAGGTGTCTATATCTGAGCTTGTCCAAGTTCCCATCAGAGTTAAGGGAAAGAAAGCTCAGATCAAGTTCAGTTTCCTAAACATAGATGTCTTATTGATCTGTTTGATGCTGTGTATTGCCACCCTTAGGCTGTTCCAGAAGAGCACGGGTCACCCCTAGGTCTTGTATCTTATCTGCAGGCTTCATGCAGATATCTCATATTCTTGATGGCATCTCAAATGACACTAGAAGACTCTGCTTAGGCAACCTTCAAACTCTCCATTAACTTTAATAGGAGCTTAACACCTAATTGAGGTGCAGATATCTACACTGCAGACACCATAAATTACGCTGAGCTGAATCCTATGCACTCAGACTTGAGGGGAACAGACATCTGTTTTGGGGCTTGTGGAGACTTCTCTGATGAACCTATCCTATTCTGAATTCAGACATCCTTCTCATGAGATGCTTTTTCCTTTGCAATTATACTTAAGATCCTTACACATAGACTGAAGAAACCTCTATCATTTGTAAACAGAAAGTGAAAAACATTTACATCTTTTGTACAGCCATTTACATCAATGTAATCCATTACTATCTGGCATAATAAAACAAACAACAAAACACAAAGTCAAGAGGATCATCTGCACACACAGTGCTAGCTCTGCCCCAAGAAAATCAACTAATACTCAGCTGTCCATAAGAACTTTCTCTAAAAGTTTATCTTTAAAAAAGTACTTTTGTTAGGGCCCTTTAATACTCTTGCTGCATTTTGAATTGTGAACACCAGCAAGCGCAATGTAAACCAAGACACACACACACAAAAAAGGAAATTAGGTGCTATGGAGGAAACCACAATCGGCACCATCTATAGCCTAATTATGTTCAACAGTGCATAGGAGAATACTCACTCACAAGCGACCAAAATAAATGGACATTCCTAAAGTGTCTCAGGGCTCTAACAACAAAACGTCTTTCTAAGATAGCAGACAAAATTTTAAAGGGCACTGTCCCACTCATATCACAGACAAATGGAATATCTGCAAATTGCTATGAGGTGGTTCTGAACAGTTTATTGACTCCTCTGAATGTTCTGCAGTGAGCCTCTCAAAGCCTGAGGTATCTAAGACTACATCTGCATTAGCAAATACAGAGCAATGGGAATAGGTGCTGAGGAATGACGCGTACATTGCACACGTTTCAGGGTTTTGACATAAGATTAGTTCTAGTTTGATCCCGTTGACTGAAATTTTCATTGCCAATTTTAGGGTGTTAGGTAGTCTTCTGGAGCACATTTTCTAGTCAGTGTCACGCAAAAGAAATCCAACTTGCATGCCTTGAGAGGCTCCATGATGCAAGCCAAAGCTTTACTGCCCAGCAGGTCAAGGGAGGTGATTCTGCCCCTCTATTCCAATCTGGTGAGACCTCACTTGGAGTACTGCGTTCAGCTCTGGAATTCTCAGCACAGAAAAGACACATTCCTGCTGGAGCAGGTCCAGAGGAGGGCCACAAAAATGATCAGAGGGATGGAACACCTCTCCTATGAGGACAGGCTGAGAGAGTTGGAGTTGTTCAGCCTGGAGGAGGCTCCAAGGAGGCTTTGTTGCAGCCATTCAGTACTTAAAGGGAGCTTATAAGAAAGATGGAGAAAGACTTTTTATCAAAGGGCTGTAGTGACAAGAAAAGGGGTGATGGTTTTAAACTAAAACAGGGTAGATTCAGACAAGATATAAGGAAGACATTTTTTACAATGAGAGTGGTGAAACACTGGAACAAGTTGCCCAGGGAGGTGGTAGAGGCCCCACCCCTGGAAACATTCAAGGTCAGGGGCTCTGAGAAACCTGATCTAGTTGAAGATGCCCCTGCTCATTGCAGAAGGGTTGGACTAGATGATCTTTAAAGGTCTCTTCCAGCCCAAACTATTCTATGATTCTTATTATATACTACATAGGGGCTGTTAGGAGATTCCCCTCAAAGTAACACTCCCAACCCAGACTAAAACACTAATAAAGACGTGTCCTTAAACAGCTCCTTCTCCTGTCTCCTGATTTTGGTAGTATGTTCTGCTTGTGATTCCTGGGACACCTTTGTACACTGTATACATCCATTAATCTCCAGAGGTATTTCTGTCCACTAACAGGATTATTCATTGGGATAGAAAAAACAATGGAGGGCAGATGCAGATATCAGTGTTTATATGATATGCCTGTGGTTGCCTGAGACCATTTCCCAAATTACAGATGTACATCAAAGAAGTTATCGTAATTAACATTCTTCATGACAAGTTCAGCACAGTCTCCAGAAAATGAATTGTCAGGGATGTAATACATTAGCTAAACAGGGTTACGGTGAGATTTTTTCACTGCTCTTGTTCTATGAATGTGCTAATGGCTTCTTGTGCCAGATTTAATTACCTGCCACCTTTTGCCAGTCTGCCATATAAAGGCATGTATATGTATGTTACTGATTTCATAGTCACTGTCCTCTCGGCACACTTCATAGTTTCTTTGTGTCTTTACATTTGGTGATGTAGTAAATAGAGCGTGAAGGGTTAACCAGTTTCCAAAGGATGCTGTTTAACAATGGTTGGTCTTCTGAATCATGGATTAGCAAATAATCATTTGTCCTGATGATGTAATGTTTGTAATTTACAGTAATGTTACTAAAGGGAGGAGTTCTGTGAAAATTGGTATGAACTGGTCTCTCTGGTTTATGATCCTTCCTGTTCCCCTGCTCATGCACTGAGTTAATCTTACTCAGTAAACACATTTATTTCCTAATTCTCCTTCAGACAGTAATTTGCAAGCAGCTGGGAGGAATCTTACTTTCAAACCAAAAGCATCAAGCAAAAGAAAGTGTGTCTTAGCACTGAAAAGAAAATAAAGTATTTTAGCACTGTAAAATGATTTACTTCCAGTCATTGCATTCTAACTCAGCATAAAGTTAACTCACTGGAGACTTCTGATATATACATTCATCTTTCTAAGCTAACATTTGGCTAAGAACCTGGAATATATCAAGGGTTTCTTTTTAAGGAATTTCCTGCAAGGCAATACTAAATGTTACTTATTGTTATTTACAGGTTATAAACAAACAAACAAACAAACAAACAAAACCACACCACAAAGTAATGTATTTGCTACCAGAAGCATATAAAGTTTAAAGCACTTTCAGACGTCCAGAAGAAATTTTTTCTGTAGGTGCTAAAAATTTCTGTTTCATCAGTGAAACCCTTTCTCAGAAATACCTTGAATACTTACTGATAAATCTTGAAGTGGAATTCTGCTTTTTTTCCCTATTTCCATCCCTTTTCTACCACACACAAGTGAGTAAGAGTAAGGATTATCGCATTGCCTTATACTAATTCACCTCAGCAGTCACCATTGTTGAAAAATCAACAATTGTCATTTGTTATCACACCAAAACATGTACCATAGCATATAAAATAAATGGTTACTTTCAAGCATCATATGCCCATACAGAGAGTATTTCTGTTTATGAAGACTAATAAATACTTACTTTCTAATGATACTATAGCGTGTATCTGATTGTATACAATAAAATAAAACATATATGAAAGACTGGCTGCATTCAAGATCAAAAATCATGCTTAGATCATGAACAGGCAGGAGGAAGCGATTATTCTGCACGATGGACTGTGACTGTGGATTTGACAGTGGCAGAATGGAGATTCCTGCCAAATGCCAAGCCACCTCCTCTGCATGCGACTGCAATGTTTCTCAACTTACAAACCACCTTGATTACATAGTCCTGAGCACAGTCAGCTGCTGACTCAAATCTGTTATCTGTAATAGAACCACAACATCTCCTCTTTCTTGCTGCTCAGATAAAGTGGCCTTTTACAAGAAATTCAGTGATATCAGTACCAGCCCCTTACCAATGAGAATCAGCAGAGCTGCTTTTTTACTGAGAATCACTGTTTTTAAATTGTTTTCCCAGCTGAACATCGAAGATTATGTGTACTATTCAAAAGAAGGGCAAGTTAACTCAGAAAATAAATGCAGTAAGCATACGCATAGGATTATGTGAGAACGTTCCCAAACTGTGAAATAGATTGGCATGCACTGATGCATAGGTCAATCAAGTCACAGCATGCTTTTTTTAGTTTAATAGTAGATACTCTGCAAACAATCATAACATTTTTAGTTGCACACTGTATATAGTAAATGGATGGTTTGTGTGTGTTCTTCAGCTCATATTCTATTCAAACCAATGTAAGGTTTTTCTTTTTTGTGTTTTTTAAGGTTGAATAAGATTCTGATGATTTTCTTATTATTGTTAGAAAATGTTTTGATAAACAAAAGCATACTTATTATCCATTTAGAATATGTTGACCTAGAAATTCTCTGTAGGGTATTCTTCATATTCTTAAACATTTACCTTACTTCTGCATCTTAAAGCCAAATGATTTGGGTATTATCCAGCAGTTTCGTGGTAATGCAGTCCATTGACCCACTACCAACAAAGACCACTGGAATTTCTTAGTACTTTCCAACCATTCACTCAGTCTTAAAGTTGAAAATTGATAGCTGAATGACTCTCTTGTTGCTGGCACAGAAAGACTTCTTAAAACTGCGAACACAGTTCATGTTAAATATAATTTCAAAATTTGTTTTGGTGCTGAGTCACAACTAAACCAAACATTTTTAAAGTTGCCACAGAATAAGAAGTTTTATATTTTTATTTTAAAAATTAACTTTGAGGGGAATTCTGATTTCAATCCAATCCAAAATTTCTCAGTAATGTCATTCATAAAACTACAGGTACAGATATTTACTTAATTTTATGGCTTGATTGTGGAAGTCCATAATAAAACACATGCCATAACATATTGGTTGAAAGATTGCAGAATAATGGAAAGATACAGTAAACAGCTGGCTTCTCTAATTAGTATGTCAAATGTTTACGTGCTCCTCTTCTGAAGTACCAAACTGTTTCATCAGAAAAAAAAAACCAAAACCACAAGATACTTTGAACTGGTAAATAAGGTAAGATGTTTCAATGAAACGCTGCAGCCACAATTCATCCTACCTAACGTTAATCACCTATGTGAGGCATGTAAATTAGGAGGTTAGTCACCTCAGACTCCCTCTAATGTCACAGGAAGAAGATGGCCACTTTCTCAGGGTGGCAGGGAGACTTGGCTCCTCAAGAGTGGAGGAAGCCATGGTGGCTGGGCTATAACAGCAGTGCCTCAGCAGTGCAGCTGAAGCTGGGGGGACCAAGGACAGATTCAGGCATTACCTCATACCTCCTGGTTTGCAAATCAATGAAATAGTGTAATTGTTTCTAATTTGTCATTCAGTTTAAAAAGGGTTCCTTTGGTAGGCAACATAACAAAAATCGTTCTTATTCCACAGAAGTACATTTGATCGGAATCATCCAACCAACTTCAGCTGTGAGCACTGCAAAAGAGCTATATTACCAATGCATACAGGAAAACGTGTGCTTTTATTCTTCAGCAAACTACATTTATGACTTCAGAAATGTCCTTTAACAGGACCTGGAAAGAAGCCAAGTCAACTTGTCCTTTAGCATACAGGCAAGGTCAAGCAGGAGTGATGACTTTGAGGGACAAAATGGAGAGATTAGAAGGACACCTGAACTACAAGTTGAATTCAGCAAGAGGCACATAAATCACTTGAGTGGTCTTCTTTGTATTCTCTGAATTATACTGCTTTCTGTTATATAATTGTGAACTCAGAATACATTACTACAAGCCTATGGGAACATCAGCATTATGGGATAATGAAGACACAATGATCTGTCATCTTGAGAAAAAAAAAAAAGGGGGGAAATATAATGAGGCAATTCTAGTGTAAGGTGTCAAAGGTAAGGATGCCTCTATGACTACAAGAGTTCTAGATTCCTAGAACCAGGGATCACGGGAAACCCTGTGGGAAGGGAGCTCTGGAGGTCATCTATAGCAACACCCAGCTCAGAGTGGAACTATCACAAATACTGGATCGGCTCAGCCGGGGCCTTTTCCACCTCAGTGTTGGAGTCCTCCAGGGATGGAGATGCCACTACTGCTCTAGTTTTTGTACTGGAACAAGTCACACAAAGACATAAAAGCTTACCCATGTGGTTACAACCTTCAAACAGCTCTTTCCTTTCAAAATCAAAGACTAATGCAGGACAGAGGAAGAGGTTGTCCTTTGTATGCCTTGCTGCTTCCATGCAGGAATTTTGAGGACCCTGGAGGTGGAAGAAGTAAGAAGGGAAAGATGAGAGATTGACTTTATTCTCCTAATTCCATTCAGTCTGATCTCAAAGCCTCTTTTCTTCCAAAACATTGAGCTCCCAGTCACTGTATTTTCTCAGAGGCCTCCACCAACTCCCAATACATCTGATGTCCTTTTCCTGAGGCAAAATGTCCATCGCTGGGACAATTTTCACATCTTACACTTTGCTCTCTTTAGTGTTGACTATATTCTGACTTCTAACCCTCCCTCCACTCTTCTGCAGAAAAATCCCTCCCACCTGAACTTTCCACATCCTTCCAGACTAACCCACAAATTCCCAGCAACTCAAAGCCCCAGTTTTTCCTGTCCATCCAACTCAACCTCTTACCCATTATCCCTCACCTGAACTCCCTTGCCCCAAGCTTCCCGCTTCTGCCAACCCTTCCTATCCCCACACAGACGTGACCCTCCTGTGCTGTTTCCATCTTCTGCTGTCACAATAACTTCAGAGACAAAGCTTCCACTGGTTATCAAAACCCAGGGCAACATCTGCCTAACCGTTCCTGCTTTCTGGATTTTCTTAGGGTTTCCTCTGCTTTGGCAGGGATCTAAAGACCTCACACTACTCTCCACCAAGAGATCCATTTCAGTGTTTGCTCAGCGGGCAAGGAAAAAAAAGTACATTCCTGAAAAAAAGACAGAAGCCATAGATACATTAGAATGTAACTTTCTTGCCATTGTGAATGATTTGAAATCCTTGTCTACACAACAGATCAAATATAATTGAGGTTAAGTGAGAAATATAGGGGTCCAGAAAGACAAGTGTACCTAGAAACAGCAAAATTATACCACTAAATGAAAGAACTGCTGGGCTGTTGGTTAAGGTGGAAGGAAACTCAAACAGCATTATTAAGTCTTATTAAGGATAATGAAAACTAAATACAGTTGAAGCCTGTGTGTCTGGCCATTGGACTGGAAACCAGAACCTATATATGAGGCTTTGCATACATAGCGTTGGGAAGGTCAAGTGCCCCAAGACAGGACTCAAAGCTATGTTTTTCACCATACTCACTGTTCAGGCACCTTCAGCTACTTTACAACAAATACAAAGATCAAGACATGTCTTACTTCACATTCAAAAAACAGACTCTGTATGTAGGTGCCTACATCTCCTCTTTCCAAAAGCATACTTCTGAAATGTGCTGGTGATGGAAATGTTGCTGTCTTGTTAGTACAAATAAAGCTGTAGAGGACAAAGTGGGACACCAGGATTTAATTTCTTCAAGTTTTTCAAGTGTCAAATCTCCTACTTTTCTAAGTTGAATTGAAAGGGTGTTGACCAGAAAGCACAGAAACAGGCCTTGAAGGAAGGAGCTCTGCCCAAACCTACTTCGTGCAGGCTACAGAATAATGTACATCTGGTGCCTGTCCAGTAACTTTTGAATTTTTTGCTACACAGTAAAACAACTTCAAGAGGGAAAGTAGAGAGTGTGCATAAAACTCCATCTCTCCCCTTCTAAACAATGTCACCCCTGGGGAGGGCATTTTCCTTGGAGAAATGTTGGTTTCAACCCCTTCAGTCAGAGTGAAGTGTTGAATCTGAGTCTAACTTCCTAAGCAAAGGGCTTAACCACAGAGTACTGTATGAAAGGTGGGTGGCAGATCCTCCTCCACTGTCTGTTCTAAAAAATCACCCACAAAACGTTTTCCAAGGAGCCTTCTGGGTGTGAGTTTGGTGTTTTTTGAGAATGTCTGCAGGTTTAAGCCCCCCCAGGAGACTTCAGGAGAAGAATGCCTAGCTTCTTAGGTGGGAGATAGCTATCAGGCTGCTTAAACTGTTCTGGGCATGTGCCAAAGTAGGGCTCTGGACACCCAGAAGAGCTGAAGCTCAGACAGGCAGGTGCCTTCAGCAAGATTCAAATAAAGCACCTAAGCACTTATGGTGTAACCAAGGAGCATTTCATCAAAGAAAGAGAAAAGTGATTTTCCCAATGACATTTGCTCCACTAAAGTACTCAAAATTTCCATTTCAAAATTTACTTTGATGCTTAAAATTGCACCACTGACACCTTGACTGAACTAAATATGTAGACTGTCTTTTCCCTGAGTGCATTTGGGATTTACAAAGTAGATATTCCTTTGCCTAAGGCCCCCAAGGATCCAAATCTTCTAGGCATGCTTAGATCATGTCTAATGCATATCAACAGCACTGGGTTCAGCGGAGGGCAGAGCTGCCATGGTCACTTTAATTCCAAAAAAGTGGTGTAGGAGAAGCAGTGGTAGTATCCACTTTTTGCATACTAGCCTACAGGATTGACAGCCTTCACAGCCATGGATGACCCAGGTTCATTGAATTCTGTCAGATAAGTCCTTCCCGGTGAATCTGTGGTGTAATCTGGCAAGATTTCTATAATAAGGTAAATGTTTTTTTCATTATGTTCCCAATGAAGTATATTTTGAAGGACTTAGGGAAGTTTTTCCTGTCTCATCTGATGTCCTGCATGTACTAGTTCAGTCCACAGTTAGGTTAATTAATCTTTTCTGTTCAATAAGCTTCCCTGCTCTCTAAAAGAATAATTCAATCTAACATGTCATATTCCAAAAGGATGGGGACTGCACCGCAGCCACCTACCCCCATCTGTGACTAGAAAGAATTTAGCCCACTTCCACTGAAAAGGGCAAACAGTGACAGCAGCTGTCTGTTGGGACAAGATGATAACAAAGTGTGAATAACAAGCCTCCCTTTCACGTAGATATTATGCAGATTATTCTTATTTGGTAACACCCAGAGTTGCTGAGAAACTTAAACACATGCTGTTTGGTTGAGTAAACTATGAAAGAATACGGGAACCCAAAGGCATGTTGAAAAAAAATGCCCAACCTCATTGCCAGATTGGATTCAAAATTCTGCAAAGCCGGTGAACGTAGGCTGGAGAAAACAAAAGACAGCAATGCTATCTATGACACAAGAAGAAAAATAGGAAACTCAGCACAGGGTTTAAAGATGTCTGTGGAGGTGGGTGAGTCACTGTTGCTCACACTTTGAAGTGAGTGAGACAAGCCTGTGCGTCATATATTATTTCCTCTTAATCTGCAGAGAACAGGCCATCCCAAGCCATTGATGGAAGCCAAACACTTCAAGCACAAATGAAACGTGACTGGACATGGGTTTCTCTTAGTCAAGCATCCTGGGATCCTAGAACCACAAGTCAGACTCTGTCAGCAGTTGAAATACCTTTGGTTTACAGGTTAACAACCTGGTGATAAAAATGAACTGTGGCTGAAACTAAGCCTACGTGGGCCTAGTGTAATTAGGAGCCAAGTTTCATACCGCTATAGGGCTGATACTACACCCACTGAAGTCAACGATAATCTCTCCATGAATAACAGAGACAGATCCTTTCATCTCTCGATGCCTGTACTTATAAAGTGGGGATAACGGTACTTGCTTTCTTCTGTGTTTGCAGCCTCAAAAACATTTTGTGGCAAGGACTGTCTCTTTCTAGGCACTCCATGTGGCATTTAACACCTCTGCATTCTTCTCTTGTTTGGAATCTGAAGTTAGAAAAAAACATTAGGACTGGTGTGACATTTCCTGCAGATACGATGTTTGTTGTATATAGACTTGTGTAGATCTGAAGATATATTTATGGCTACCACTATAAACTCTAAACATGTGGTACTAGCAGTTTTTGAAACCCCTGTCTAAAAGCTCTGTGCTTTTTATTTCTTCTTCTTTGAATTACTAGAGTAGTGTAAAGCTTGTGAAGGCAGCATAGCTGTTGAATGTCTAAGAATTTTGTAGGAGTCTACAGGTGCAAGGCTGACTCTATGAAGATAAGTGCTAAGTTGAGCAAGTTGGATATATATGTATCTTTTATCCATACAGTGCTGCTTAAATGTGTAGCTCAACATATTACATTTAGAACAGTCTCTAACACGTACAGAAGATATGGCAAAAGAAAGCCTTGCATGATCTAAATTGTATTGATCTGTATTGATAATTGAGATGGACCCTTCATTTCATCTTTAAGTTATATATATGAATGTATGCTTGGTTTGGGTTTTTTCCCTTTATGGGGAGCAACTATACCTTGCATAAACTGTTATTATTCACTGTTTTGGAAGAGATGCTAACAGACTCATTAGTTTACTTCTCTGCAGGGCTTGGGTCATCTTCTTTATTTTTTTTTTTTTTGCTTTTCTCATAAATACATGTTTACTTGAACATGACATGCTGGAAAACCATTTTCTTACAGTCTTGCACCAAAGTCCCACACCATCAAATTCCATGCAAACATATACACTGCATGAAAGGATATTAATCTTTATTTAGGCTTAAGTAGAGAGTCATGCCCTTTCTAAGCTCTAAGCACCTTATTAATGAGTATGATCAAGTAAAATGGTGCTAACACTTGAGATAAATCTTTCTTCAGAGTCCTCAAATGTACTCAGTTAGACATCCAGATCCTGTCAAACTGCTGCCATGTCACAGCATACCTGAAATGTCACAGTTTTAGGAGAAAAGTCAGTTAACAGCCTGACAGTCCTTCGTAGTTTGCAGAGCTCTTCCATCTTGAAAACCTGATGTTTGTCTTAGTGGAACTGTCCTTTTTAAGGCTAGAAAAATCTCTCAAAATCATAGACTCTTTCAAAACTTTTGTAAGCCAAATACTTAGTTGTTGCTCTTGGAAGAAAACAAATCCTTGGGCAACTGAGCATAGAAAATAGGGCTGAACAACCTGTTTAGAAATCCCAACCTGCCTAAACACAGCAAGTTTCAGCTTGATGAAGACTGGTTGTGCTGAGGATGGCCTGAAGCCCACATAATGCAGCTAACTTCCGTGTCAGTTAGTTAGGAGCTTCAATGAGCGGGGGTAGATGCTTTCATTTAAAGAGAAGGCTCCACTCAGCTATTTGAATTGGATTTTGGTTTGCTAAAAAAAAAATATAAACAAGTAAAAGAAAAAAAAAAAAAGTTATTGGAATAACCTGGGTGGCATTTTTTCAGTATTATAGACACTATAATCTCTGAGATACTTGTCAATGCTTAATGGATGCCAATATTCCCCACTGTTTACTCAGAAAGCTCCCAAATGTTGAAAATTTCCTTGACTCTCTCATGGTGGCAGTGGAAAAATGTAGAAGAAAGGAGCAAAGGCGACTGATTCACTACAGTGTTTCATTCCAAAATAACACATGGATGTAATATTGCTGGGATCAATTGAGTCATATGAACATAAAATTGGGTCAAAGATGTAGTGGATTTGGCTCAAAGTATCTATTAATGTTTTGAGGAAGGGGACACTGCCTCCTACTACTTCAAAATAGCATGAAATGTTTTTTATGTAAAACAGTAGTGGCTGCCAGTAATTCACTAGGCTGGTTGAAAACACTTTCACATGACTGCAGGTAACCATATGTTATAAACTAGCTGAGACCTGGGAAAACACTCTAGGCAGTGGTAGGCAGACAGGTAAACTTAGCCTCATGCTTTGCTTTTAGAAGTTACAATACGTACTGCCACAACCAGTTTTTGTTTTGTTTTTTTTCCCAGAGAGCCAGTCTGTAACCACAGACAAATGTTTTTCTCTGTTGAAACTCATCCTTATGGCACGACAGCCTGGCTAATTCTTGGTTATACTGCATACGTAATAAGAATGCTCAAACATGAAAGGGATGAAAGACCAAAGTGGGAGAAATGTTCCCTCAATTTTGTTTTCCAGAAAAGAAAAATTTGGTGTACCCGGGTCTTTCTGCTGGTTCCCAATGCCCAAACAGTGGAAGTGAACAGCAACCACTGATGTCAGTTAGGTTTCTAAATTTATTTAAGAATTCTTTCTCTTAGACTTCTTCTTTGTCTATTTTTTCCTACACATATTTTCTCTCATACTCTAGATTTAGCTCATTCTGTTCAATAGCCCACGATATACAAACACTGTCTTCTAGTTTCTGTTGTCTAGAATCTGTCATCTAGTTTCTGGTTTGTTCACCTTTTGTGACTAACCTTGTAAATCATCCCTTATCTCACTTGTGTAATTGTGCCAATAAAAATTACAATAAAATGACGTTAAGAGGCCTTATGTTCGTGTCCTAGGACTGCGTCAAAATACTCTAGTTAGCAGTTTAAGGTGAACAAACAAAAATTCTTTTTTGTTGGTTGCCCTAAAAGTTCATCCTTGACATCTGAGAGTCAAACTGCTCTTTCTCCATACATTTAAATATCTATAAAATTTCAGCTATGGAGGTCTAGGCCCCAGTTCAGCAAAGCACCACTATTTGCTTAATAATAGATGAGACAAGGCTGATCTAGCTCACTTTTCCATGTATGGACTGTGCAAGGCCAGCCAGAGCTAGGGAAGAAAATTATTTTTATAAACAGCACAGTTGGGCACAACTGAAGGAAAACCTATAAATTTCATATTTATGTGTATTTGTTCTCCCACTTTCCATTCAGCCAGGGATCCTCTGCCCGATGCAGGTGCTTACCACATCCCAGAGATGGGTTGGAGCTGCCATGATGGACTGAGCGGGGTATTGCCAATGGGATCATGCTCACACAGAGCTGTTGTTCAGCTACACAGCTGCACTGAGGGAGCTAATACTCTCTTGTTTAGTTGTGCTCCAACTATCCTTATTCACGGTGAGTAATTCTTTTGAAGTCAGTGTGTCTACGCAAGTGAGTAATGGCCTCAGGATCCGGCCCTTCAACAGTGTATGACATGTTATGTTTCAAATGCTTCAGCACTGTTGTTTTTAATACTGCATTGCAATTTACCTACTGGAATTATCTTCTGAATAGCTTCTTTCCTTGGATTCCATTATGTATATTCTTTTATTTATTACATTTTCACTTTGATCTCCATGCCAATCAAGATAAGCTCAATAAAGATAGAATTTTAATGAACACAAGGAACTATGTGTAGCTGCAACAGCCAGTTTTACTAGTTTTATGGGTGTGTGCATTTATTTTTACTTGTGTAAAATCCAGATTGTAGGGTTGCAGTGTGCGAAGCACTTCATATTAATTTGGTTGTTCTAAAGAATGAGATATCTCTATTATTTCCATGACTATCAAAAATACCTCATTTTATCTATTCGATATTTTTCATTTGATTATACAGAATTAAAGGAGACTGTTAAGAAAAACAAATTCTAAATAGGATAATGACAAAGATTCACATCTTCCAGAGAGGATACCTAGGAGACTTTAAGAATAGGGACTATTCTTAAATGTCTACCACCTGGCTCCAGATAGGTTACAGGTAGATGTTTTCAAGGTCAGGATCAAAGAAACGTAAACCCATTAAAACCTTTTGCCTGGAGTGGAAAGGGTAGGAAACAAGTGGCAGTTGCTGGGTATCTGTATCGTCTAGTATAAGAGAAGTGGGACAGAACTGAGAGGAACGTATGAAAAACACGCAAGGAAAGACTAAGGCTTAGATGGAGAGCTGCAAGATTTTGACATCTTTCTTTGCTGTTACATATATTTCGATAAGTAATACATGGGCTACCCAAATAAGGCAGTCAGTGCAAGCTCTTGGAGAGATATTTATGTACATGTGTGAAATCCAGTCAGGTTCTGATCAGGAGATAGAGGTAGCCTCCCCCAGTCCAAGGTCCAGCCATGGAGTTGTCAAGGGGACAGTTTCTATCACAATAGACAGGAGCCAAGAAAAAGAGCAGGTTCCAATTGTGTTGGGGAAAAAAAAAAAAAAAAAAAAGGAAAGAGCAGAGGTCTGTGATAGAAAATGTCTTGCAAAAGGATCTAAACCACAGCTTGTCCTGCAACAATGGAAGGTGTTTTAACAGATAACAAACCACCGAAGTTGCTTAGGTACATGAACTTAGTCAAAATGTGAAAGTTAGACTTCATTGTCTATAATGTAACAACATTAATAAAAATGATCACTGTTTCATAATCAAAGCAGTTGTTATCAAAGGGATGATGTTTTGACCACACTTCTGTTCCTTTCAATTTTTCTGGCAACACTGAATTACCTTACCATTGAAGCCACTTGTAGGTGTTTGGACTGTGACACAACATGGACAGCACTTGGACAAAAATGTGACACAACTGGACATTGGACACACATTGGACAAAAACTGGACACAATTTCCCAGTGAGTGCACCCATAGTAGCTACTGCTGAGGCCCCCCCAAAACAAGGAGCAACCAGGGCTTGACTTGGTGTAATCCATTATAGGGGAGCCATAATGTTGTGGTGAAATTAATTATAGTAGAGTGATAACATTGTGGACTTATTCCGAAACACATTGATTTTGACAATGAAGTTGATACCAATTACCTGTCCAAGGTGTACATTTCAATTTAAAGCAGATTTCTGTACAGCCGTCCCAGATTGCTTTGTCATTACTGACAGAATTTTACACCTACACAGAGAGTGAGCTGCTGAGGGACATCGGGAAGATGCGGTCTCCCCCCTTTTGGAAGTACTATGCATCACTGTTGGTGGAGTGCTCTGGATGGAGCCCTGGAGCCTGGCTTCAGCCTCTGTTCCTGGGGTGCACCCACATGTGTGCTGCACAAGTCCAAGAACAGACACAAGGCAAATTTGCACCTAAACAGTTACTTCTCCAGAGCACTAAATTGCTAACATAGGTGCACTGGCTGAGCACCAACCTACCCGTTTGAGTGAAAGCTGGCATGAAACAAACTCATTCCCCTTTCAAACCAGTGACAAATACCTGTATTGGAAGATATTTATGCTCTTCTTTACCAGAGATTTACTACAATTTAGCAATTCACAACAAAGAAGAATCAGTATCACGTGTCCACCCAGTCCCCCACGAAACACCAATGGGGTGTGAAGAAGAGCCTCAGACTCACCAACATAATTATTTGCTGTATATTAAAAGTGTTTTAATAAACAAGGTCAGATGCAGCTGTCATCCAAATGAAGAAAACAAATGTAGATTCTCTTTCCTAAATTTACCCTCACCTTCCAGTATTGTCTCAGAAGCACGAGGTATCATAGTTCAAAAAAAAAAATCACTAAATTTTAACCACTTTCAGGAGTTCATCTGACCATCTTCTGGATCACATAACGAAAGTGCTTCTCTAGAAAATGACAGGACTCCAGCAACGTAGGCAAGTTTTAGCAGCTCAAGCAATTAGTGCCACAGAGATAATGATGTTAAGTGTTCATGAGACAAGGGAAGTGTGGAAAACACGTGGCTCTGCCAGAAGGATCAGGAAAAGGAGGATGGAGTACACAAATGGGAAGGAAGGATGAGACACAGAATATTGTTGCCATAGTGGGAAGAGTATATTGTATACATTAGCCAAGGAATAAGATGGTATGCCTGCCTCTCAGTGATGCAGGATGTTTGTTTATGGTTTGTCAGTGCTTCATCACAGAAATTGTTTATGCTCCACTCTGAATGCATGTATCATAGAGGTTTTTGTTCTTGACTTAATCTTTTGCTCAAATCCTGAAATGTCCCCTGTTAAGCTCATACTTTTTTTCAGAGTAGGACTTTTTCTCAACACATCCTCAGTGCAACATTGGACTTACCTGGACAGTCAGGGCTTGTTCTGTGCTCTGCATTTCTGGTGGGACAGCTCTGTCACTACATGTGGGATTTTCAGGTTTTGACAAATATGGACATACCATCAAGAGGCCTGTCTATACTGGCCATAGCCCTGGAAGAAGATCTCTCTTACTCTCAGCTAAGTACTCCAGTGTAGACAGCTTCAAGCACAGAGTACATATCTCTCTGTATTTTGTTCAGAAGAGACCACAGTCTTCTGCCCTGTTTCAAGGAGAGTATTGAAAGTAGTTAAAGAATCTCTGTTAATTTTCAAGCAGAAATTATAAAGTACAAATAATTTCTTTCCCTTTATTCAACTCTGTGGTTTGACTTTAAATAATTAGTACAAATATATTGCTAAAATTTTGGGATGAACAACTGGATAGAAATCTATGCAATAATAAAAGTCTCTTGCTGACTTATGAAGCCAGTTAATACCTTATTTGGTCCTGATGTGTCGTTTGATATAACCTGCACAGCTGAGGCACAACACAGTATGAATACAAGCTGGATTCCAACCTCTACACTTTCAAGAGCCAGTCCTGCTTCACTGACTTCAAAGAAACCTGAGGAATGAAACCAGAATACAGTGACCTACAGACTAGGTAAATACATAGGAAAGCTGTGCAGCAGTGCAGGTTCCATCAAGGAAAGCCAGCAGCTAGAAAAATGTGTTCACCTATTACCATGAGGAAAATTAATGGTATATACCAGGCAAACAATTTCACCTCCCTTGCCTCAAAGGGAAAATAGCCACAGGAGGTGCATCCTTCGCGTACACACACCTTCCCAGTGAGTGGGATGGAATAACAAGCAGCTCTTCTGAGATCCCTGCAGGTGTGTGAAACGGCACATGAACTCTTCCCAAGAAAGAGTCAAGTTTGGATTGATGGAGGAGGAATTTAAGTGGAACATCTTGTAAAATCTTGCTGGGCAGAGGAAGTATCCCATGTAGGCCTGCTGATGCTATGAAGCTGAAAGGCGAGGCAGCACACATACATAATCTATCAGTCGCTGTGACATGTGTGGGGTGGCTTCGCTGGGCTGACTTCATGTCTCAGAGATCTGCTGAGCCACACTGCCAGATGGCCTGCCTCGCTCACCCCTCAGGGCTGCAACATCTTCTCTGCCATGGGCCTCCGGGAACAGGCTTCCCTGTTTGGTCAGACTGGGAATTTGTGGCCCATGGGCTGGGCTGAGTCTGGAGCTCCATTCCAGAGGACCTGGAGCCACCCCAACAGGAGGAAGGCAGACACAGTCATCTTATTACTGCACAGAAAGTGAACGCTAATTGTGTTTCTAGTTATCATCGGAGAAGCCTCTTGTGTGTGTTGATGCACAGCCCACAAAGAATGCACTGAAATCCCAACTAAACCCTAAGTTAAAAAAAAAAAAATTCCCATCCTGTGACTGCAGAACCTCCTCTGTCCATGAAACTGTAGCAAATGATACAACAGAGTCACATCAGGTGCAGCAACATTCTATGCTTCACGTAACATAGAGCAGACAGTTTATCACCTAACTCTCCACATAACAGAGCCTGCTTTATTATTATGATGAGCATAACATTGTACTCTGTCAGTGATTAATTTATGTGTATCTTTTCTGTTAACAAATGGATTTTGTAGTGAGCTCTAATGAAGGGACACAACTACTTTTGCTGAAAGAAATGTGGATTTAAGTCAAAACATTTTAAAAATTACTTTCACATTCATAACTTTTTTTCTAAAGCAAAATTGTCTCTCAGTTTCCTCAGCCACAAAAATAAATTAAGCATTTTTGTTTTCTTTTAAGTACAAGGCTAAATTCAATTTTAAATCTGCACAGAACATTTTCTTTTCAGTCAATTCAAGGTGATTTCTCGAATGACAACAAAATGTTATCAAGATAACAAGAAAGTCAATTATTCTCACAGTCTTGTCTCATTCGCTATACTGAGGGCAGGATGTGAAAGTCACTCCTTGTAGGTAAGTATATTTTTAAAGGGCAGGTGCTCTGAAGCAAAACATTGCAAAGTGATGCTAATGAAGCAAATGTGATGCAAACGAACCTCTCTAGTGCCAGTAAAAATTAGTTTGAGTTATGAAGCTGAAGAAACTAGATAAATAAAAAATATTCAGAATCGTGTATTTTACAACTAAATATCAGTAAGTGCGTTACATGCAAATGTTACAATTGTTGTGAGAGAGACTAAAACTTTACCCTCTGTGATTAACTATCTGTGAGGAAACAGATTAAAGAGGTATTTACCATCTAACAAACAACTATAACATTATAGCAAAACCCTTCGAAACATCTTTCTGATTTAGAAAAAGCCTTCTAAAGCATCAGTGTAAATATTCATGAAAATCATCGAGTGCTAAGAAAACACTGACATCAGAATTACAAAATTATCTGTCTGAGGAAAAAATAGTAGTGTGCCATGCTAAAAATACAGCACCCAAAAAGCTCTCCTCAATGAATCAAAGCAATATAAGGCTAGAAATCACCTTAAGATGTTGCTGTGTTCCCAGATCATCCCTACGGGTGGTTTTCTAGTCCATCCTTAAAAGCCTCCAGAAAAGGGGATTTTCAATTGCCTCAAGTGAATCTATCTTTTTCTGGTAATCTTCTTACTGTAGTAGATTTTTACATTCCCTCCTCAGTCTCCCCCTTTTAGACCAAGCAATTGTCTTTCTATGGCTCTTCTGCTGTATGCCATGTTTTCTAAACCTCCTATCCTGCTTGTTACCTTCACCTGGAATTTGTCTACATCCTTGTTCAAGTGTAGCTCCCAAAAGTGTGCAGAGTCTTCCAGCTGAGGTTTCACCAGTGCCAAACAGAGATAAACAGTTCCCTCCCACCTCTTACAGATTACATTCCTGATCATATCATGCTGAATTTGTCTTGTTCACAAAAGCCTCAGGTTGCTGACTTGGTTTGTGCTTCACAGTAATCTCCAAATCCTTTCCTGTTGTTCTGCTGTATCTCTCATTATTCTCCATTTTTTGTGTGCGTTTGATTTTTCTCTCTGAACTGCAGTTTTCTGCACTGCCCCCTACTTAGTTTCATTCTGTGGATTTCAGGCCATCCCTCTACTTTGCCCATTTGATTTCTGAAGCTCTCCTCCAAAGTGCTTGGAGCATCATCTCCTTGGTGCCATCTGCAAATTAGCTGTGTGTGTATGCACTCTTGCCTGTTGTCTAGATCCTTAATGAAAAGCCAGATTAGGGCTGGGACCAGGACGAAAGCCTGCAAGGACCCCACTTGGAAGGACTTCACAATTTTGCAGTGAATCTCATGCTTAATCTTTAAGAAAGATGTTTCAGGCTGTCCTGCTTCCCAATTATTTCCTATAGAATGTGTCCTTACCTTGCTTATGACATCCTGAGAAACAGCGTCAGAAAAGTCTTACAAAAATATTTATCTGCTGTTCCCACACCCTTCAGCAGGTTAGTTAACCACTCAAAGGAAAAGCGCACATTAAGGAAATACTTTCACATTGATTCATGCAACAATCCTTACATTCTAAAAAAATTCTAAAGTAATTTCTAAAATAAATGTCTGAACTTTCCTATCCGTGATTTAATAAACTTCCCCTGTGTAAAGAAGAAAAAAATAAAGACACTCATACTACAGGTATGTATAAATACTTCTGATCAGACAGCAAATGAATAAAACTTAAGCTTCACTTATAAACTGTTTGCTTTGGCATTTGCCATATGATGTGTCTATACAAAGAGAAGGCTAGTCATGCAACATAATTATTTTCCCACCTCTTCTTGTCACAAAGTTTCCTGAAAGAGCAGTTTTTCTTCACTCTCTGTATGTAACCTCAAAATAGTATCTTATGGTCACAAAACTCTTATGTTGTGTAAATATCTTTTAGGGCATTTGATCTTTTCCCTCTTCTCTCCTCCTCTTCCATTAGCAGTTTTTATTGCAGTTGCTTGAATACAAGGTAATGAAAGCTCATGTTTCTGTTTACACTAGGTCCAAATTGGTACACAGAACAAGAGAGGAAACAAAAAGTCTGGGCGTCATTATAGAGATTGTCATCAAACAACCACTATTTTTTAGTTTGTACTTTAATCAGTGTCTGAAATGACACATCAGGACCTGGCAGTTAATGCATTAAAGGGGCTTTCTCACGGATTCTTTGCAAAATATTATTTCTCCACGCAGTGAAAAGCAATGTATTTTAACCCGGTAAATAATTTAAATTATATAATAACTTATGCTTATGTATGATGCATGATCAGTGAGTGATTTGTGATTCCAGACAAGGAATGAAGCTCTGCTCAGCATTACGTGGGGGTGGGAGGTGAGTCAGACTGTTACTTGCATACCCTTTGGACTATTCCAGAAGAGAAATTAAAAGTTTCCAACAGTGGGAATGGTGCTGTTATATCACACAAGAGACAGAGACGATAAGAAAAGCCAGGTGGAGCGTGCATCCTTCTTGTGGCTGTGAAGAGCTATGTCTTTCTACATTACCATACTAGGGCACATGTCAAGAGAAGAAAATAGCCCGACAACAGTTTCCCTCTGCACAAGGACGCAGGAGGTACTAAAGTCCAATGGCTATTTCATCCACTGGTCCTGTAAGGTGTGTAGGCAGCTTTACTGCCACTCCATGTGCTAGAGAAGGATTTCCCTTCTCTGTTACTTCATCTGATCCATTAAACCAATTCCTGTTTTCCTGTCCAGGGGATGGTCTAGGGGATATATAGAATCTCTGAGATTCAGGCCTAAAATATTTTCTCTCTGGTTTTGTTATTATTCTTATTAAACACACTACAGACAGGCTCATTTGAAAACAAGTAAGTCATCTTGTGTCACTGATCCTTTGATCATATTTGCACCAGAAATATGATCATCTTTTGATATATTTATTGCAATCAACACTATTAATATCAATGTTTCTAGAAGACAGTATTCCTAATTCTAAAAATAGTGTTTTAATCATCCAAGTCAATCAGAGCCAGCCCCTCAGTTCTGGGCTAGTTGCTTACCAAACTAGCTCTCCTCGCTCACTGATTAACTTCCAATTTACCAACAGCTCTTTCTTAGGGGACAGCTGATGATACTATGGCAGCTTTCACAGACAAGACAGAGTAAACTGTAAACTACCCAGACCAACTGAGAGCAACATCAATACAAAGTTTAGTACAGGCTGCATGTATATCTCAGCCAGGTAAATATTTGTGTTGTCGGCCCAAGCAGAGCCCGATACAGCTGCAGTTATACTATTAGCTAATTTACCACTAGTGTGGTGATATTAACACTGGCTACAGTGATACCCTTAGTTGAAGTATAGGTACACCCTAAAAAGGAAGAGATTTTCTAGGCCTGCTTTCTAAAAATTTTCAGTAACAGCCAGCAAAGACTGTTGATCCTTATTTGTTTTTCTAACTCAGTACATTTTGTAATGTTCAGCAAACAAACACCCCAGTAGCAACACCTAAATGCCTTCAAATGTCTACACAAGAACTGGTCTCATTCAAAATGTGTGAACCCACCTAAAACCAGGATGCAGTAAAAATGCACAGGAATTTAAAAAAATGGAAAACTTACCTGTTTGCAAGGAAAAAGAGTCATACTGAACTGCAGTTTCAGTCGTGTCAAACTTGAAGTATCAAACTGACTACTGAGCAGTGACAGTTTGCATACATTATATGTAAACTGATCAATGCAAGAAGTGTGTAGAAGAAAAATTTTATTGAGGGAATACTGGTTATATGCATTAAGAATTGAATATGGCAAGGTTAACATGGATGGATGGATGGATAGATAGATAGATAGATAGATAGATAGATAGATAGACAGACAGATCTGGAATGAGGAACTGTCCACCCTCTACAAAGATAAGTGGTAGGGGAAATGTTCTATTTGTATTCGATTAGTACATAAATATTACAGTTTCCATGGTGTTGGTATTTGTCAAACTACTTTCTAAAGAGAAGTTCAAATACTGAACAGTTAAATGACTAAGAATGTCATTTGAATGTTAGTTACTTCAAAAACTTAGTATGTAACAATATCCACCCAAAGCATTTACAAATTCCAAACCACCACAATTATTTTTGAAATTATAACCCCTCCCATGAAATATGTATAAACACAACCCTCCCTAGTGAGTGCTTGAAAATCTGGCCCTTTGGCCCCAATCTTTGGTTCTTTGGTTAGTTAATTAATAGGCTTTTCCCAGAAAATAAATTTCGTACAAATCCGAACAATGGACAAATTCATGGAAAACGTGAACAGCTCATAGGCAAATCATGAACAGAAGAAACAGTTGGAGCTCTTCAATAGATCATAAGACCTCTTATTTTTCTTAGTACCAAAAAGAGTGAGGTCCTACTATGTCTGAGAGGCAGTGTGGTAATTTACCTGTAGAGGGTTAATGTAACTCTAGAAAGAAAACCATAGTCAAGTATTACAATCATTTAGGCTCCCTCTATTCCTGTCATTCATGTTAAATTTAACCTGTTTTTCCTAATTCCCCATACTACAGAAACTGCAGTTTGTTGAAATATATTGCAGTGCAAGGGGGCTTCACAATTTTTCTCTAATTACTGCGTGAAGTACTAAAGAAATCATTACAAAGGGAGTGAGTAACATGTTTAAGCATCTTTAAAAATCCCATTTCACCACATCTGTATCTTTAGACACCTAAGTACTTATGAAAAGCTAGCTCTTTGCAGATGCATAATTTCAAGTCCACTGATAGCTCATCGCAGTCAGAGGATACCGTTCACACACTTGAAGTTACATATGTTCCTGAGTGCTTTGCAGAATAAGGGTCTACTTTATCTGTCAAATGGAAGTACAAACAGCTGGAAACTCTTTACTAAGCAGCGGAAGGGTGGAAATAAAATGAGAATTTAATAAATCATAAAAATGTTCCGGCGACTGGTTTTGCATGAGAAATTCAAGCAAACTCCAAACATTTTTGGATGGAAGTCTCAAAGACACATCAATGTATTCTGAGTAATAAAAACCCACCCTTGTACTCACATATTTCATTTACCCACTTGCTGGGTTCATCTTGCACTTTTGAATAAGACAAACTCTCATTAAAACTAATGGCAGTTTTGCCTAAACATGCACCTGCAGGATCGGGCTTCAGTTGCTGAAACTCACATTTACTCCCTGAAACTACCAGCAGATCAGCATGTTGATAAGCACTGAATACATTACCGCAGGAGAACATACAAAGCTGCGTTTGAACAGGTGACATTTCCTTTTCAAGGCAGACCTGTTCAAAAGTTTAGCATTAATCATTTCCAAGCAGGCATAACAGAATTATCTACTATATCTGTCAACTTTCTGCTTCTTATAAAGGTAAACTTCTTCAACCTGTAGAAAGCTATGTCAAAACCAATAAAATAGAGCCACTGATTAACTACTTAGAGCAATTTAACAGCAGCATCAGAACTTGCCCCATCAACAGTTGCTACATGCCAGCAATATATATGTGTGTATATATGTATACATATTTATATACTGCTTGAAGTAAGAGACAATACTTGGTTTGGTTACCCCAGGCTCAGTTCTGCAGGGCACTATGGTCACAACTGACTTTTCACAGAGGAGTGAACACACTGAACACCCCAGACTGGACTAGCAATCGATATCCATGTATGCTACAAGAAGTGTACAATGGATGCACCTGTGTCCTATTTTGAAGGGCCTCCATGGGGTTTGTTTCAAGTGCTTGAACCACTACAACCCATTGTCTGCAACAAACAAAAGGGAAAAGCACTTCCATACTATTAACTGTACCTGTAGCGCTCCAGAAGCAGTTGCTAGCACCCACAACACTGCCCATGCAGCTGGGAAAGAGGGTTGTCCCCAATCCCAAAGTTCCTGTTTGCTGTGATGTGCCTGGGAAATCTGCCTGGTGGGCTGTGGGATGCATAGATGCATGTGAACTGCAAGGGAGTCTCTTGGATCCTGCAAAGTGGTTTTCAGCCACAGCTGGGGCTGTGCTTGCAGATTTTACTATTTGTGCAGTCCAGCTGCACTTACACTAAAGAATGACACTTTCATGGGACCATTCTCCAGCATCAAAACTTGCCAACTCACAGTGTTACCATGCCATTAGGATTAAACTCTCTTACTCCCCAAAACAGGGTGGCCACAATCACATGGCCACCTGGGAACAGTCCCTGGCATCTGTCAAGTCCCCATTTGTGCCAGGGAATTGTTTTGGTGTGTGCTTGATGCCCCAGGCTAAAATCATGTCAATGACTGTTCTGATGACTTAAGTCCCAGTGCCCTGGCACCATTTAATTTACTAGCGGAGAGGCGGACTCAGTGCATGTGGTCTTGGGAGCAGCCTCAGGGAGCATCTCAGAGTGAATGTAGAAATATCTCCTGAGGCTGTCGATGGGACAAGTAACTCCTTGATCTGAACAAGATTATCAACATCTGGCATATAATTAACACCACTGTCCAAGCTGGCAATACACTAATACAGTAATACTTAGCACTGTAGTAGCTTGCTCTGTTTTGATTAATGAGTGTGCATTTAACTAAACTGTATACATTAACTATTATTAACAGAACATTAATTGTTAACTACACATTACTTAGACACTATTAGCTAATTGCCTCTCCATTAAGACATTAACCAATATGTCTATAGATTAAATGATTTGAAAAAAACCTCATCTGTATATCAGAAATACATTTATTAAATTACTACTCTTTGAGGGTACTGATTAAAGAATTCTGAATGTTTTTGTTCCTTTCCTACTGGGATATTTTTACTAATCTGGCTGTGGAAATACCACTCTACTTGTATGATCACCAAACAGCTACCACATTCTTATAACCTCAGATCTTATCATCACGTCTACAAACTTTGCAGCACCAGTTATCAAAGTTTACTCATCAAGAAGCTCCCATTCCACAATAAAAAAAAATAATTTCACTGCCAAAGTGAATACCTGAATAAGGCTTCCTGATAACCCCAAATCAGAGAGTTTTTATTTTGGATTGGACTCTTAGGTTTCTCTCTCTCTTTTTCTTCAACAGGAGGTTATGCAAAACTGAGTATGTACCCAGATGTTACTGCTATAGGCACTAACTTGAAAGACCAAGCTAGACCATGGATGGAGAAGGCCTTGTATTTGTCGGTGCAGTGCTGAACATGCTGAACTCTCTGCAGTGATAAGTCACCAGGGCCAGGACTGGGAGAAGCTTGCAACATGGGTCTTAACCAGTAAGTGAACACCTACATTGCTTTCCTGCAACTTCCCAGTACCACCACAGGCATCTCACTTTCACAGATTCTTGCCTTTTTGACTCAGGAAGTTCCACAAACACCTGGAATCATGCCCCAGATATATTTCCCCCATGAAAGTGCTGAGAAGCTTGGCCCCTGATCAAGCCTCAGCCTCAGTGGTATCCACAGCCCAAGGAACTTCAGTCCATTGGTCTTTCCTAAGGCATCCTACACACTGCCTGGATCCATCTGCCTCCATACAATAGAGTGGCTCATACCAGTTTTTGTAAAACATAGCCAAAGGAAGAGCTGCCAACAACCGCTTTGTATAAAACAATTTAGCATCTATGGTGTTTGTGAAGGATGGGTGATATGGTAGTTTCCCATCTGGAGACGTTCAGCTACCCATCTTCCCAGGGAGAGCTCCAGCCACTGATGTGTTAAAGTTACCAGGCTGTATGAAAAACAAACACAGGGACTTTGAGAGAGAGAAAGCAAGAAAAAGTATGACTGCATCCGTCACCAAGGAGAAGAGGCCTAGGTGTTGGTCCTTGTTCCAAGAGTTGTTTGTATATTTTATCTAACGATTACTTCATGTAAACAGTCCTCATATGAGGGATGGGAATCTCTGGGGCCGATCCAAAGCCCATTGAAGCCAATGGAAATCAAAGCCAACTGAAGTCAATAGAAAGTTTTCCACAGATTTCAGTAGGCTTTGGATCACTTCGGGAATACTTCTTGGGTGGTAAAGGCTCCATGCCAATGCACTGAAGGCATGCACCGATTGCATACTAACACACACGTTGTTGTGGCTTATTGCTATATTGGAACCAGCCTTTGAAAACTGTCATAATATCCTGAGGCAAACTAGAGAGCCAATTATTCAAAATGTTGGTCTTGAATGTTTAAAGGCCCAGTCATGGGCTCCTTAGGCTAAGTTCCCACTGCCTTCAATGAGAACTCTCTCTGAGGAGGACAGGCAGAGTCAAGCTCTGAGACTCACATTTGCAGGGTATTTTGATGTCCTTGGCACAGCCACAACTGCAGTTTAATGCAGGTAGCCAGCCTGACTTAAAACTATGTAATGTGGGTAGCGACACACAGTTTAGCTGTATTAACATAGCACTTCATATGGGTTAATTAGCCCTGCCAAGAGGCAGAGTTCATTAGCCTGAGGAGAAAGCTGCATGAAGATAGACTACTTCCGACTCATTTAGAGGTAGCTTTGCGAAGCACTGCCTTGTGCCATGTAGACCTGCTAACTATCCTCCTATTCCAAACATTGCGCCACTTCCGATTCTGCGGCAGCTATGGCAATTGTGCAGTTACTGTGGACCCATATGCCCTCTCCATGGAAAGCTCTGTCATGAAGTCTGGTGTTTCAGCTACCAGA
The DNA here is from genome assembly GCF_965140245.1 of Athene noctua. Classification (NCBI taxonomy): domain Eukaryota; kingdom Metazoa; phylum Chordata; class Aves; order Strigiformes; family Strigidae; genus Athene; species Athene noctua. The sequence goes on from NC_134037.1 coordinate 220,348,280, forward strand.
GTGCACAGATGGAGGCTTCCCTCTGACCAGTCCGATCAGTCCCAGGTTAAAGTTTGGCATGTAAAATTTTAGCAAACAGATTTTACTTGCTTTCTTTTTCCAGAAAAAAACCCCAGTCAGTTCTCTTAGTGATTTTCAGCAGTGCAAAGCTTAGACTCCTAGAGACAATTTCTAGCACAAACTAACTGCCTCATCACCAGGCCTTGACCATGTCTCTCATTCCTGCCTGCAGTGACTGTTTCTCTAAGGTTTGATCACTAGCCTCTTCATACCCAGGGATTCCAGTTCAGGTTCCTTTTCTAAAGACACACCTTCCATTAAAACTCTTTTCCTGGCAGCTCTGCAAGTTTAATTTGCCCAGTGCAATTTTAAGTTTTGTTTATTAATTTGCACAGGGTTATAGTTAACATACAAGCCACTTCAGTATCCTGACTGTAATAACACCTAAAAATTTACTCCAGAAATAAATTCAGATACAGTACATGATTCTGCAATCCACTTTATGCACTATTTATACATCGATGTCTTGATAATTATTATTCTGGATCTGCCCATGTTTTTGGCTTAGGATCTCCTTGTGGTAAGTGTCATGGTCTCAGTCCCAGAAGATGTGTAATCTGCATGAGATCTAAATGAGAACTGAAGTTGCTCAACTAAGACCCACACGGGATTTTACCCATAAATGAAGATAAGATCTTTTCCCCATAGAGCTAAAGAGATAAATTGAATACAAGCAGACAGATAGACCAGACACCTGCCGTGTTTCTCAAGTGAGTTGCCACATTATGGGCATTCATATTACCAGAGGTGGAAGAAAAGGGAGAAACAATGCTTGATTTGGTGTGATCCACCTTGGTTCTAGGAGCATCTCAACGGCAATCAATTTCATACTAATTGCCTGTCCTAGGCACATGACAACACACATCAGTACCCAGTAGGCAATCCAAAGTGTATTTCTGTACAGCTGCCACAGACTATTTTGAGGTTGCTGGCAGAATCATCTGCTTGTTCAGAGTGCAAACTGCTGGAGAACATAGGGAAGATGTGCTTTTCCCCTTTTGGAGGTACCTTGTACCCACACTGTCTGTGGGATGCTTTCACGTGTGTGTTGCATGATTCAAATTATAGACACAAGGCAAATTTTTACCTCAACAATAACTTCTCCAGAGTACTAAAGTAGCTAAAGTAGATAGACCCACAGGGTGCACCAAGCACCTACTTATGCAGACCATCAGAAGTTACCAAGGAGGCACCAAGCCCCTTGCAGGTTCTGGCTGTAAATTTGATTTCATGTCATGGTAATGAAAGACTCATCCAGTGCTACAGTGAGATCCCAATGTAAAGTCAGTTCTTGACTACTCCTGCTGAAAGTTATGTTTCAAAATCACTTCAGCTAGTTGCACTTACAAAAATAACTTCTCAAAACAACAAAATTATGTCCAAACTTAGAGAGGGGATGAAGAATGGAGCTGTCCCCATCACTTAGATGTAGCTCTGTACTCAATAGAGTATTGTGCGTTAGTTTTCATGAAAAATCTGGATATTTGGAACTGTGAAAGTAAATGAGGGTTTCAACCAGAATTTAGAGTGCTTGGAATTTTTATCATTTAAAACTTTACAACAGTCCTCAATGGGCGAGAATATTGTCTGCTTGTTGTACATTTATATGCCCAATAGGCTGAATATCTTCAAAGAAATTTACTCTGTTGCTTGCTAAAAAGCCTTTTTAATATTATACACCTTCAGAAATGTTATGGTACCTGGTGCCAAGAGTCTGTATTTTTAAAATTCCCTGCTTCGTCCTGAGTTCTGAACCCATTAAACTCAGTAAGAGTTTTGACATTAACTTAAAAGAGTGAAAGATCAAACAATTATCTGACAGACTGTAACAGACTCAGGAATAATTAGGGAGTTTTGAAGCCTATCCATATAGGGGATTTTTCTTTGCTTTTGAATAAGAAATGTATTCACAAGTGTATTTTGAAAATATTAGTTTAAATTTAGAAGTAGGAAGATTTAGCATTAAGACAGATGTTTGACTCAGGGTTTTGTTCTTGTTTCATATATTTTGAACACTTCTGACATTTCTTCTTATCTAAATAACACTAAGGGAAGCCAGGATGACAGTTAGGTTGGAACTAATGTAACGTTTTATGCTTTTGTTAGTCAGGGATGGCATCTCACATAGAAGTACACTTTTATTATTCTTTTCAAATCCTTTATTCCTGCCCCCAAAATTCATGCTAATTCACAGAAGACATCATTAGAACATCATTTCACTGAACTGTGTGGGTTGCAGTAAGACTTTTGGTGTCTCTGCTGTTAAAGTTTGAGAGCTCTTCAATGATCCAGCAATTGCAAATTGTTTTCAAAATTGAACATATCAAACAAAAAATATGTGGATGAATACACAGGTCTCAAGTCATTGATTTCTGATGAGACATATTGTCAAAACATGATGTTTATTAATAATGCAAGCTGCAATTATATACGATAAAGCAACCTGTTTTGTTATTCTCAGGTCATTAGAAAATTTCTGGAAAGAGCAGCCATCACCTGGCTCAAACCATTACTCTAGAAAAGGCCAATCTGTTATTAGACTCAACTACTGATACGTCTCTCACACTCTCACCAGTCTCCTAGAGCTGAGTAGTTGCTGGTCCCAGTTGTGGATATGTCCATGTCACTGGCTTCTGAGCAACCAGCTGCCTATACATGGTTTTTCCCGGGCCACACAGATGTGGGAGACTGGGTGTCTCTGTCCCTCAGGAACAATATGACCAGGAAGTATGGAAACACACATGTTAGTGAGAGAACTTTGTGTCTGTGCAGGTATGCACAGATGCACACTTTAATCTTAAATGAGAGGATGCTGGCATCTCTTTAAAAAAATAAAGAAACTCTTGAGCACTCCTTGAGCATCTCCTGTATTCCTTATGTGGGATAAAAATTTTAAAAATATCAGTAGCTCTCCCAACAACACAGAATGCCTGAACTTTTCTAAAATATGTTGTTATTCTTGTCAAATCTACATATAAGTCCTATCTTTTTTAAAGTTTAATTCGTTTAGTACCTAGATGAAAACACAAGTCCTTTTCCCTCCACTACGTGTAGCCACAAAACTTAGAATAAATGATAAGATAGAGGGAAAATGTTGGATTGTGTTTCATAGTTTGTAAAAGACAAACTGACATGTCTTATTATTGTAACAAGACAACCAAATTTATATTTTGTCGATATTTTCAGGAGCCCACCACCATAGTACTACACTGCTGTATAAGAGTACATCCAGGGCTTAAAAGTGAAGTAAAATCATGGGAAAGGTCAAGGTGTCACATCTCATGTACTTATTTCTGGAAAAGGTTCAGACACATCTGCATCAAGCATAATAGTTATAAAAGACTACACATGTCAGTTTTCCAAGGTTTGAAGTCATAGGAAAATTAGGCATTCAACAGGGCCCCAAAATTTGTGCCTTGTGGATGTACTGTTTAGCAGAGTCATATAAATGGACCATCCCAGAGAATGGCGGTCAACGGAGCTAAATCCAGCTGGTGGCCGGTCACAAGTGGTGTTCCTCAGGGCTCGGTGTTGGGACCATTTCTGTTCAACATCTTTACTGATGATCTCTATAAGGACACAAAGTGCATTATCACTAAATTCACAGACGACACCAAGTTAAGGAGGACTGTCAATCTGCATCAAGATAGGGAGGCTCTACAGAGAGATCTGGATATCTATCGGTGAGCCAACGTTAACGGGATGAGCTTCAACAAGGCCAAGTGCCAGGTCCTGCACTTGGGCCACAACAACCCCCTGCATGGCTACAGGCTTGGGGAGGTGTGGCTGGAGAGCTGTCTGGAAGAGAAGGATCTGGGGGTTCTAATTGACAAGCAGCTGAACAGGAGCCAGCAGTGTGCCCAGGTGGCCAAGAAAGCCAACAGCATCCTGGCTTGTGTCAGAAATAGTGTGACCAGCAGAAGTAGGGAGGTGATAGTCCCCCTGTACTCTGCACTGGTGAGGCCACACCTGGAGTATTGTTTCCAGTTCTGGGCACCTCAATACAAGAGAGATATCGAGGTGCTGGAGCGAGTGCAGAGGAGGGCAATGAAGCTGGTGAAGGGCCTGGAGATCAAATCCTATGAGGAGCGATTGAAGGAGCTGGGACTGTTCAGTCTGAGGAGGAGAAGGCTGAGGGGAGACCTCATCACCCTCTACAGCTCCCTGAAAGGACATTGTGGAGAGGTTGGTGCTGGTCTCTTCTCACAGGTAATTAGTGACGGAACAAGAGGGAATGGCTTTAAACTGCAACAAGGGAGGTTCAGATTGGACATTAGGAAAAAAATTTTCACAGAAAGAGTGGTCAGAGAGTGGAATAGGCTGCCCAGGGAGGTGGTGGAGTCACCATCCCTGGATGTGTTTAAGGGTCGTTTAGACGAGATGTTGGGGGTTATAGTGTAGGGGAGAACTTTGTAAAGTAGGGCTGATGGTTGGACTAGATGATCCCAAGGGTCTTATCCAACCTGAATGATTCTGTGATTCTGTGAAATTAACTACAAATTGTCTTTTGATAAATTCACTGATCAGCTTTTTCTTTCAGTTTTGACTGGGAATTGTAGTCTGATGGCTAACCGTGATGACACCTCTTCCATGACTGCCTAAAAGCATTTGACAGAAGGACCCAAGCAAACCTGACCCTATGCAAAGCTTGAACAGGAAGAAATTCAGAAATCCAGGTGACAAAGACACAACCCAAGCATTCAAAGATAAGCCCACAAGAAATGAATGAGATGAAAGCCTTCATTTGGTTCCTTTTTCTCATGACTGTGTCAGCAAAGTAAGAAGAAAATCAAGAAGCTTAAATAAAGTAATAACATGGGTTTGAAGCTTTATTTTTTTTCCCCCAAGGATAAATTTTATCATTTTTTGTTAACAAAATAAAAATTATATTAACTACATTGCTCCTCCATAGTCAGACTGACTTTTGGCAAGAACAAAAGTTTCAATGAGTAAGGCCCAAGATTCTGCAGCCAAAAGTTAAAGGCTTTTTTTTTTTTTTTTTCAGTTGATTCCAGCTGTCAGACCAATTCATTATCTGGTAACCCCAACTTTTTCCTTTCATATAAGGAAAGGGACCAGTAATAAGATGTGGCTTTGTGTCCCACAGGGAACTTGCACAAGTAGCAGGAAAGCACAAAATGAGGACTGTGACATTTCTTTCCCTCCTCAGTAATCAGTGCTACTGCACAGGAGTGAGAACTTGAGCTGCATGCACCGGTGAGTCAGGTGGAGGGAAACAAGGGAATGAGACTGAATCTGCTGTGCAGGCCTTTGGGGAAGGCAAACCCTGAAACTGAATGGATCCCTACTGTGAGTAATTAGGTTTTAGTGAAACCAATAAATGGAAAGACATTCTTCAGGTGGCGTCCACATTCCACAAAAACGTTAAATTAATCTTTCAGTTTCAGCTTGTTAAAAAACAAAAATTGCCTCAGGTTTAGCTCAGTTCCCTGCATAGATAATTGTAGATAATTCCTGGCTTTTTTTTCTTTCAATATTCAGTGTAATCCCAGGCAGGTCATTCAAACCTCTGTATAACCACTCATCTATAAATACTGGAATATACAGTCAGTCCAATGGGGTCCAGAAAGCTATTCAGCTTGTAACAAGAATGACCACGTAGGAAGACCTACCACATAGCTCTTGGGACACCACTAACTGCGATGGCTAAAACTCCACTGACCATGCTGGTTTCTCAGACACTTGCCTTCTGTGTTGTGCCTGCAATGACACCTAAATGTAGGTGTCTACAACCTGGAGCTGAATCCAACCCCTTCAAATTGTCATTAATGGCTCAGTTCAGCTGCCTGGACTATTTCAATGGATTATTTCAATTAACATTTCTTCTCAGTTCTTCTCCATGGATTTCCAAGGTGCTGTGAGGTATCTCACATGGTCTTCAAAACACCCTGGCCCTCCTGTGCCCTGTCATCCAGCCCTGTGCAATTGCCCCAGCTGCCCTGAAAAGCCCAATGGCACCACACATTTAGTGTTCATCAAATGTCACCAGACACCTAAGCTCCGGCACCTGACTCAAGCCCTTAGTTTGCACAGACATAGCCTACATCAATGAGGCCCTCACCTTAGCTGGAGGAGATGTCTGAAAGGGGAAATATCTAGCCAGATTTGCATAGTCTCATTTGTTAACTGATATTCTCTCAACTTCGTGGTCCCTTGCTCAGACAATTATTTCAAGACCACCTTTTTTTTTTTTTTTTTTTTTTCCCATGAAAATCCTTAAAAAAAACCTAGTCAAACTGTAGTTTGATTTCTTAAATTTTCTAAGGGGGGTTGACCCCACTTTTTCAACTAGTAGTACCGAAGAATGTCTCCATGAGCCAGCCATGTGCCTCTACAGTGACACAGGTCTGGGCTCCATGGCATCCCTCCCCAGGCTGCTGCACACAGATCTCCAGTGGGGAATTCACCAACTTGGGTGGAAATGGTAGGAAGAGGATTTCTCTCTCCTTACTCCATGCCTTGTTAGATTGAATAGCAGCCTGGTGAAAGCAACGGGGTGAGAGGGAGGAATGAAGAAAAGCAGCAGATGATATCCAACACACAGTTCAGACACTGAAGCATCCTGTCACAGGGGTTTGTTTCCCCTGAGTTGTCAGTGGCCCTTTAAGTAACCCAATCTGTTCTCACTCCTGTTGAGATGGCTACTTTAAAACAAAAGGCTCTGTCAGATATAATCCTTTTAGTTTAAAATAGAGACAAGTTCAACAAGTTCTATATTTTGCTTCTTTAATCTGTTTCCTTATGACCAGCATTTATGGGAAAGCTTTAAACTTTTAAGCTTGCAACTCATATGATTTCAAACATCACGGATGCTTGGGTGTTACACTAAAATAAGAACTGTTACTTTGCAGCTGTTGCTGGCATTGCAAACAAGCCCTTACTGCAGTCTCAAAACCAAATAAAAACATTTTTATTAAGTCAGAATAACACAATATTTTGCATTATGCCATTCACAATCTTACAAGTAGTCAGGGACCTGAAGTTTATTTACTTGAGGGGAAGCCATTTTTTAGAATTCCATAAGTGGACACCTGAGTGGTTTTATATGAACACTGATAAGTTTACTCAGCATGTTTTCCAAAGCCAACGGTTTATATTTATGAGTGCCCTCAGTGGTAGATTCATAATTTCCCACTTGATTTAGTTACAGGTCTCATTAAATTTATGAAACAAAGAACAAGTGTACAGTGACAAACTTGGTTAAAATCAAACACACTCCCACAAATGAGATCTAAGCAATAACTTGGAAAATTCATCTAAAAATCTGGTTTGATCCCTTTGAATGAATACATTAGCACTAACCACTGTGTTCAGAGAAGAGACACACCTTTTATTTTTTTCAGCTATCAGAGTAATGAATGAATGGAACAATCTACTAAGGATCAAGAGGATTCTTCACCTGAGACCCCTAAATAAAAACAGGATAGCTCTTTGAAAAGTCATGTCCCAGCTACACTGACTGAAATGCTGGAGATTTGCTCATCTCTGTGTTATTTTCTCTTTTCTTTAATCTACTCCTGAGGAAGCTATTGTTGCTGTATTCCTATGCTGTGTTCAAATTAAAAGAGATGAGTCAAAATAGATCAAAGTGACTGATGGATAAGTAGTCATAGCATCTCATTTAGAACATCTCTTTTCCCTAAACAAAATTGATTCAGATCTTGTGTGGTAAATAAAGTGAATTCCACACAATCTGCTGTTCCAGAAAGTTTTTTTTGTTTTTCAGGATGACTCCATAGTATTTGAAGTCCTGCATCCTCCTAGACATCAGTGAATCTTATCCTTTCCATGGTCCTTAAGCAAATTTTCCTCTAGAATGCTCTTTTGTAGTTCCTTCTTTCCTGACTGGTTTTTCCTTTTGAATGCAGAATTGCACCAGTCAACACCCTTGCTGTATTTAACAGAGAGCTGGCTGCTGCAAGGTGTTAGGCATACAGAAGTTGTGAGTGCTCATTCCTTTGCAGAATCAGGCCAAACATTGTATGATGAAACTTTGTGATGAAATGGGCACTCTTGTCTTCAGGGAGAAAAGGCTGAAATGTATTAACCATGTAAGACCCCAGAATGTTGTCAAGTGCTGTCTGTCACTCCTTTCATGACCGAATGAACAAGGTTAGAAGAAGTAACCAACTGATAGAGCAAATATACTGTTGTTTCTTGCCAACACAGGGATTTCCATCAGCAGTTTAGTCCCACTTGGAGCACTTGTACTGTGAGAAGAGGATGAGGGAGCAGGGCTTGTTCAGCCTGAAGAAGAGACATCTGCTGAGGCACAAAACACCAGCCCCCAGTACCTACAAGGAAGCCAGCAAGGAGGAACCAGGTCCATCACAGTGGTGGATAGTGGGAAAACAAGAGGTGGTGGCCTTAAATTGAAAAAATAGGAGATTCAGAGTGGCTATAAGGTTAAAAAAAAAAAAAAAAAAAAAAATCACTGTGAAGATAACCACCCCTTGCAAGTTTTCAAGACCTAACCAGATAAAGCCCTAACAACCTGATCTGAGTTTGTGCCTCACTCTGAGGGCAGGAGGTAGGATGAGAGACTTCCCAGGGTCTCTTCCCACCCGAGTGATTCTGTAGTTCTGTATCTAAGAACACGTTTCCAGGTTGTATGTGTATATGGGTACAGCATATGAGCTACAGACATACTTTTTTCTGAAATCACTGCACTGATTATCACAGCACATAGAGGAAGACCTTGTATTTTTGTACAGGCAATGTGAGGACAGGAGAAAGCTATATTCACATCATCTACATTTACTATTTTAAATGTGTAGCACAGGTGCAATTTAAAATACCTAAAGTGAGGGGCTCGTGGTCTTAATATAATCTTGGCAAAGACAGGCGCCTCCTGAAGATGAACAGAGCATCTACTTTGGATTCATAACGCTAGGGTCAACGTATCCTCAGACTTCAGGTTGTGGATGTCATCGATTTGGATGTATATCCGGATATAGATATAGTTCTCTTACTCCTTTCACACAACTAGTAGCTATATATGGACACTTATTTTGATCAGCAACTGGTGCTAAGATGTAATATCCTCCTATTGGCTGTTATATTTTCAGCTGTATCAGAGAGATGTGAGTAATATGTTTATTTTGTATGTCAGTAATTTGTAGTTTGCATTCCACAGTACTTTCTGCATGTTATTAGATTTCCCGTTTTTATCATGGATGCTTTGTAGAGTGGCCTGTTGAGAATTTAACTTTAGGATGAAGATATTTTTTAAAATTAAAAAACCCCCACTTTACATGCACAGATAGCTTTAGAAAGTAACTGGTATGTGCATATGTTTGTTTAACCTCCTAATGTAAATACATACATTCTGAAATGTATTTTAGTCCTCTAAGAAGCCAAGAGCAGCTCTCAAGATCACATGACAAGCAAAACATTTGTTAATCAGAAAAATTACAGCCTATTCATGCTTACTGTTTGATTATTTCCACTCTGACCTCAAAGATCCCATTGTTGATTGAACTAGTTATAGTAACTTCTATTTATTTTTACAACTAGCTATTATGAGTGCAAACTATCCTTATCTCCAAGTGATTGATAGGCACATTAAGAAGCTGTTCAACAGGTTGCTAGGTTTGAAGAAATGCTTAAATCATGCTTAGTTATTCCTTATCAGCCAAGAGTGGGAGCTAAGCTCAGATAAATACATGGTGACGAAAATTAAATTTCCAACATCAAGTGCTCTCTCACTGTTTTCTGTTTGCTAGCATTGAGCAGAGGTGCTACAGCTTCCTTTCAGTTTTATTTAAGGATCATTTGGGCTTTCTTAGCAAACTCAGTTGTCATGTTAGTGTGCTCAGGAGAGCTAAAAACCTTGTTCAATGATAACTTTCATCAAGGCCTCTGTGTAGCTTTAGTGCATGGAGAACTGTGAATTATATAAATGCATATTCATACTTTATTAAAAATTTGAAACAAATAACTTTCAAGGGTGAACATTTTAAAGTGTCAGACTCATTAAAACTCTCCAACGGGGTGTTATAGCTTTATTCGTGATATTCAAGAATAACATTTATATCAGCTCAAGACAGCTGTGCAACCCGAGGACAAAAAAACGGAAGGGCAGCTGTAGGAGGTATAGCTCCCTGTGATTTTACCAAATGTGAAGTCTCCTCTATTAATAGGCTGCAGATAAGTCACACGTTTCAGATACATTTCTACCCTTATTCTTAAACCCTGGTTACTCTGGATAACATACAGTGTGATTTGAAACAATTTGTGAAATCAGTATATGGGAAGAAGCACAACTTAAATGATCAGAAAATAAAAAGGACCTCAGGTCCTAAGTACTTGGTTTTGGAAAAGGGAGATGGAAAATTCAAAGTCAGCTGTCACAAAGGACAGCTATTTTAACATATTTGTCAAAATGCGCTCTACTCAGTTTTTACTCCTTAAACTATATTTGTAAATAAAGTCACAAAGCATGAAATGACAACCATGTTACAGGACATTTTCTGCGTGCAAGGTTTGCCAGAACAGAATAGTTCCTTCTCCAGTTTTAAATCACAACTACTCCAAATAAACCTTTGACACAATTAAAGGGCAGATAAGAGCAAGGATGGAGAACCAAAGTAAAGGTATCAATCTAAAAGCCAAAAATGTTTCTGTTTTTCCTATCAACATCCTACAAAGGGTGAAAGGGCTGAGCTTTTGCTTCAGTTTACATTCAGAGTACGTGAAATGGGGAAGGGAAAGATGGTTTTCAGGTGGCTCTGAAGCTATGAGATTCTCCATCAAACCCTCAAAAGAATGCTTTCTATAAAAACAAAAAAAAACAAAACACCAAAAAAACCAGGAGAGACAAAACCTGAAGGTAACATGTTTGCAGCCAAGGTGATGAGGGACTTGGTTAGGACTGTGTGAAGCAGCTCAGCAGCAAAGCCTTCACAGGATGCACACACACTGGCCATGCCTCTCTGCTTTACCTGCTGGGCTCAGGGCACACAGAGCAGGTAAGACAACAAATACCAATCCTGTCTGAGAAAGGACACGGTAGCAAATTCTGTACACCCTACGTCGCAATGTCAAAATCCCAGAGACTGCTTCCATTCCTTCATGTGCCCACAGAGGTGGAGGGAGGACACACACCTCACATCTTTCAGACATCCTTACCATCATCTGACCATACCTGCGGTATGTGAATGGCCGGTCTGAACCTTCCAGTAGAAACGGCCCCATGTTGAACAGAATAAATAAATATTCATTAAGCCAGGGTGAGAAAGAGAAACAAAAATAAAAGAAACCACGGTGCTACTGCAAGCAAAGGCTGCAGGGCATGGGAGAGGGAGTTGAATGCCTCAAAAGGTCCGCATCAGCAAATCTGTCATAAAAAAGCAGTGAGAGAAACTCATTAGAGGTTATGATCACCGCCAGTTATCACAGAACCACAGTTGCCAGAGTTCACGGATTTCCCCATGAAGACATACATAGGAACCCTTGCTGTGAGTGAAGCACTGTTCACTAAGTAGTCAGAGAGATGTTGCATCACAAAACTAACTTACTTAGTGCAATAACTTAGAGATGGCTCTGTGAGTGGCTGGCCTGTGAGACTTGTGTAATGGTGGTATTTCGAGGGGGCCCCCCAATCCCCAACTTTCCAGCCCAAATGTGTGGGTGTCCACGCACAGGTGACTGACTGTTAGTGGTTCTTAACTGCAGTCTGCACCCAGGCTTGCGCTTACATCTACCACCTCTCAACAAGATGCCTCAACCATTCTGCCATTTAACCAGTAAAACACAGATTACATTAACAAACTCCCAAATTATCATCTCCTTAGTGTTGTGTGTTTGTCTTATGCTTCTCCTTGTTTACAAATGTTGAGTCAAGCATATGTGGGATTGCAGGATCAAGGTAACACTGAATTCTCCCACTCTGTCCTCAGCTTGCAATTGCTTCCAGCATTAGCATAGGGTGAATTAATGCTCTTTGTCACACAGTCTGTGCACTTTCCATCTCTCTGTGTGGCAGAAGAAAAATATTTGACCCCTGGATTGTAGAAGCCTTTTCTATGCTGTCAGTATGCCCACCTTAGAGACATACTGCCTTAAAGGAAGGAAGCTTCATAGGGAAATCACAGATGCAAAATCTGCCTTAAGGAAATAAGTGGGTGGCAGCATGTAATTAATAGAAGAAACCTTCCAGAAAATACTTGCTACAGACAGAATCAGTCTTTACAGGAGACAGCCGTGACAAAATCCAAACCGTAATCTAATTTTTGTGGTATGCACATCTGAAAATAAATAAACAAAAGCAGTCTTAAGAATACCTCTCCCATTCAAGTCAGACTAGAACCTGGTACAGCTGTGGAACAAAGAGGCTGTGAACTGCTTGGCTTTGATATGACAGATCTAGTTGAAAATCCCAGTTCTTCTTGGCCGTACTAGCCAAAGGAATATGAAGGACTGGGGGTTGTTAGGTTTAGGCTAACTTGGATGTGGTATGTGACCTGTGCTGTCTCATGGTGTTTTGTGTTGGTCAGCTGGTAGACTTCAAGAGCTTCGTCAACTTTCATACACACATCAAAGGAGCCAAGGAACCACCAAGAGAATATGAAATATAAGAAGACTGAAGGCAAGGAGATAGGGGAGAGGTGCAATGGGGGAAGGGAAAATACAGGACCGGGAACAATTACACTACACAAAGGGAATGAGATAGCAGCTGATCCTCAGCAACCATCTGTTGTGCTGTTTGGCACGTCCCTGAGAGGTGTGTATGTGTGGAGCCCCTCTGAGCTCCTGGGTCTGGGCACACACTCCAGCCACATCCTGACTCCAGAAAGAGGTAAAGCACGGGTGCACACCAGCTCCCAGCTGCTCAGGCAGCCCCAGCGGCACCCTAGCAGAGCCCAGGGTGAGACGCAACAGTCCGGACTGTAACTGCCCCCCAGGAGGCAGAGTTAAGTGCTGAGGATCAGACCCCAGTTACCTTACTGAATGCACAGCTAGTGATCCTGAGAGCTCTGTCCTCAAGCCTTAAAGGCCATGACCAGGTGAGATCAATGTTTAAAAAACTCTTTTAAATATATCCTAGAGATATGGGAAGCTGAGTGCTTCTCATGAGCACTCGATCCTACAGTAAGAGGCAAAGCCTCTGTGACCTAGGTTCATGAAAAAAACACAGCAACAGACGGTTGTGTCTGAGTGCAGCCTGAACCTGGTTAGTAATAGCATAGGCAGTGGTGGTTCCTGGATTAATAGCAGCTGTGGTGCAGCCATAGGCAGGTCAGGAATAAACCTGGTGGTGAGGGCAGATGGGCTGCCTTCTCCTGATTCTTCCAGTAGGACACAGTGTAAGGCTGGTGACTGAAGGCGGCTGGTGCTTTGGATCTGTCCCTGCAACAGTAAAAGATCAGAGAGCAGAATGGTACAAGTACCACAAAGTGCTGCCCTTTTGAAATCTCTGTTCCTTGTCTTTTGTCTTCTTCTCCCCTTGAGAGCACAAATGTAGGCATTTCTCACTTGAGGTAGGCTTGCTTATAATCTAACAAAATGTAACAATATGGCCTGAAATTTTACAGGTGTCTATCTATCTACTGCAAAGTTTCCTTTCTATTCACCTGCTATTTCTGAAACAATTTTGGGGCATTTTGGCATGTAAAGCAATTCTTGAGCTTTTCTGTTAAACAGCCTTAGGTTCCCAAGTTTTCTAGCCAGTCCTCAGAAGTCCAGCAATGATGGCAAACCTAGTACTAAAACCTAGTGCCTTTCCCTGCCCCTATGAAAATATACCCAAATTCAGGAAATAGAAAACTTTGAAAATTTGAGGTCTGCGTCTGCTCAGACAAACCTCTGAGCAGGTGTTTTAGCCTGCTCAGGCTAAAATCCTGAAGTATCACTGAACATGCTTGATTTTCTCACAGGTTCCTACATGTGATCGTGCGGTACAAACACGGTCCCAGGCACAGCATGCAAGTCTAAGCAGGTATCTAGATCACCTAGATGTAGGCTTCTAGTTCACCTGTGCAGGACTCTGGTCTCGCTGGGTATGTAAAACAAGTTCTTTGTTCACAGTCTGGTCAACACCATGTTCAAGGCCTTTGGCATCAGACTATAGTCACTATAATGACAAGGCTATAGGATCCTTATCAGACCAGAGGTGGAAGCATGGCCCCTGTAGACCCAAGCACCGAGTGTCCCCACAAGGTAACTGAGCTAAAGAAAGAAGACTTGTGACTTAGTGGCTGGTAGCAATGGTTAGGAGTGAAAAGGGATAATGTACAAGAACCAAGAGCAAGAAACTTGTCTCTCCTACATCGCTGCTGGAACCAATAACCAAGGCAGCGAGAAGAGGAAGTAGAGATGTGGTTTGAAGGATGATAAAAATCAGATCAGAGGGTCAGACTGGGAGCCACTGGAAGGAGATGTTTTGTGAGATGGTCTCAAAGCAGGGAACAGAAACCTAGGTTGTCTGGGTGTGGAGATGGGGATCGATGACTGAGTATGGATAATTGGACTGGGATCTGTAACTAGAGAGCCAGCTAGCTGAGAAACAGAAGCTGCATCTGTACTTACTTGCTCTGCAGCATATCTTAGGACCCTCATTTCCTGGTCATCTGAATTGTTGGGTCTGTTGATACACGCTGCAGCTCCCGTACAGCACACATGTCCAGGTTTCCATACCACCGTGGAGCCAGGGCATGATTAAGCACACATTCAGACATGGGAACTGAGAAGCACTCTTGGGTCCAATGATGTAAACACAGACAGCAAGTGTAGATAAGGAGCTTAAGAAAGATGAAGACAACAGCTACATGACCATGGTTTGCTAATGGATATGAGCATCTTGGGTATGAGGGAAGACGGAGCAGGATATGAAAAGACAGTGAAATGAAATGTTGGAGCTGGAGGACTCTTGAAGCAAAACCTTAGGAATGGGAAGCAGACCTGGGGGGAGCACGGGGTTGGAGTGGACATGGTTTAGCAGCACGGAAAGACCATGGTCTGGACATTGGGACAGACTGCCTGACATGGCCAAGAAACTGGAGCAGTGTGACCAAACTGTGTCGTAGCAAGTCCTGGCAGAGAGGGGGGACCAGCTATGGAGGGAATCAGACATCAGGTGAGAGCCTGGATACAACTGATGCCTATTTCTGATGTTATCCACTGCCTGTTTAATCCTCGCCCAATTTGTGATACACAGCCGGACATTATGATGCAACCTGTCCAGTAAAAAGATACTTGACATGCCTGATGATCTGCCTGGTTGTGGTACTTGCAAGATTAAATTTCTTGCTAAATTAATATATGCTTTTGCATACATCTTAATTTTGATTATTTGGGTCAGAGAGCCTGTTTTATTTCTAGTCCTAACCTGAAATACTGAATACAGATTCTCTCACTTTGTTACGTATCAAAAAAACTGGTCAAGTCTTTACATATTTTTCTGTTTGGCTAAAGCCAGTCTCTTGCACCTTTTTTAGACTGATTTCCTGCTGCTCACATTATTCTTTAAAACACTTACCTTTATTACAACACTTTAAGGCTCATCCTCCTAACCACTTAAACCAAAATCCTACTAGTCCTAAGAGCTTCTTTTAACACTGATAATAGAAACTGGAAATAGACTTTCCCAGAAACATTATGCTGAAAGCCTCGGCTCCTTTTTGTGGGATCACGTCCTTATATATAGCAGTTACACTGCATATTTTGTCTCAGACAGGCTTTTCAATAAAATTGCCACGCAAATAACCTACTCTGGACTTTATTCCACTGCATTTTTTCCCAGGTGCTCTACCGAGTCTATCTGCTTCACAAGTCTCACTCAGGCTAGCATCCAGTTTGCAATTCTTATAACTGAAAAAAAATATAATTGTTTCCCAGCAAGATGCTTGCCAGGCCCCTTTTAGCAGTGGCAATAAGTAGTTTATGATCAGTTTCAACTAGCAAAGATTCCAATAAAGCTTTTTTACACTTCATGGCCAGAGACCAAGACTTCATTCTCTATTTGAGTGCTGTGACATTTCATTTCTATAAGTACCCATGACACATGATCCACTGTATTGCTACTTGGCTGGTCTCCAACCAGCCAGGCCAGTTTTGCTGCAGCTTGTTAGCTGCTGGTGTAACAATTTAATCCTGGTCTTTCTGTATACGAGGGAACTACAGTACTGGTGCGGTAGAAGAGAACAGAGGGAAGGCAACGGCCTGATGCAGTGTGGAAGAAGAGGTTGATTGTCTCTTGCTGTCTTGGAAGAGGAAATTACCTTCCAGGTATCAGGGTGGTGAGATGACTTTGGTTAGGGTGGACATCCACCTGTGTCACCAGCCGGACTGTGCCTAGGACTACTGTGACCACAGCTCTGACTGGGAGGAGAAAGGAAGGAAGAAAAGGCAGACCATGAATGATCAGGATAATCTAGTGCTAGGAATGGGAGATAATGGAGGAGGATGAGGAAAAGAGGGTGATTCAGAGCAAGAGAGATGAGGTGATGGGATTTTAGGTTACTGCAGAGGAGAAGAGAGATCCATCAGGACTAGACAAAGACATCTTGGTTGAAGGCCCAGAAAACCTGCACTTCAATGTCACTTTAGCTCTGAAGGGTGGATGGCTCGGAGAGAGTCTATCTTTCATCTAGGGAAACAGACTTGCACCTCTAGATTGTTAATCTGATTTTTGGTTTGTGTTAGTTTGTATTTTTTTATTTATTTCAAAGATTGTAACCTTATCTGCAAGTTCAGTCACACTGTTGAAAGAGGTTTGAGCCAGTCCTGTCCCAGAGATGTCTGTAGACAACTTAATTTTGCATTTAAAATCATAACATCTAGATCTGGGATGTCTACTTTACTTCTATGCACCATAAGAGTCATTGGCTTCTAAATTAGTTAGCTGACAGTCACCCAGTTTTCCTCTCACACGGCCTTCCTTTCCAAGGAGATCTTGTACCCTCCCTTGTCTATCTCAGCAAGGCTACTAGGGACGCCATGTTGGTGGCAACCTCAACAGCGGGCTAATGTAAAAGGTCTTGTGGGCCCCTGAGTCCTTGGGAAATAATCCTCCCACAAGTCTTTTATGCAAAAGTTGACTACCACCATCATTCCTAATAAGCAAAAGGACCACTGGTTTTAGGCTGATTGTACAGGTACTTTTAGAACTAGGGCAGTACTATCAAGCTGGCCGTCTTGACCATTGTCCAGGATTAGTTACTTAAAGTGCATTGAAATCTCAATTTTAAATCTTAATCTAGATCTAGGAAATTATTTACAGGCAATTAATTACAAGGGTTAGTATTTGCCTCAGAATCCAGACCCACAGGTTCTGCTCTCAATTGGACCGCAGCCATACCATGTCCTTCAATCAAGGTAGCTCTTAGTGCTTTTATTTCTTCAGCTAGGATATTACAGAAGTTACTTCACCAACTTTGGAACATGCAGATTAACAGTTTTACAGAGGATCGCACTTGAGTACTGTTAAAATGTTGTTGCTATGTTCTCTTAAAACAATAGGCATTTCAGTCTAATGCAAATATTAGCAAAATGATTCTGATAATTTACAAGTACAGCTGCAGGCAAGCATATTCACACAGATGCCTGCTAAAATGCAATGCAAGCAGCCTGGAATACCAAAGATCTGTGTGGCAGTTGCTCATTTAAAAGGGCCATTAAAAGCACTTCTCGAGGAATAGCAGAAAAGATGGGAAGGGAAGGCAGGAAGCCACAGGTAGACCTGTCTTTCTGGGAAGAGTTTCAAAGGAGGGAAAGGAGAAGGTTGAAAACGTGAAGGAACCAAGGCAGGAGATGGGTGACCAGTTTGGCAGCCCCACCAAGGCCAAGGAAAGGGGTTGCCTGTGCCCATGAGATGACAAGGTGTTGAACTGCTCTGGCAGGAAGGACAGAGGTTAGGAAAACAAATGGATGTTGCTGGGAAAAGATGGCTTTAACACAGTGTCTTTCTCTACCATTTTGACTACTGAGTCTGCCCCTCCTTTTGGGTTATTCAAGGTTTGCCAGTAAATGGGAAACAGCACTGCTTGACAAGGGTCCTAAAGGACTACAATCCCCAGCATCCTCTGAGGGATGTGTCCCGTCAAAGTCAGCCTGTTGAGTGCTAGTCAGTGGAAAGGTGCCACTATGGTCACACTCAGGTATTAGAAATATGCTCTCACTCCTAAAGGACTCAGGTTGTTTTTTTTCAGCTCTCACCTGTCCAATGGTTTATGGATTCCCAAGGTCAGGAGCAATAAAATATTAACATCTAATCTGTCATACCACCAATGAAAACTATAATCTGGCCCATGACCTCACATGAGTACTAGGTTGTTAACTAAAGAAAGGAATCAAATCTTCCTCTAATAAATACTCCAGACTGTGACAGGTAAAATTCAGGTCATATGTCTCCTTTGAAGTTTTAATGGCCACTCCAATTTTATGATAAAGCCACTCACCTTATGTTTGTAGTAATTTTGCAAAGCCCGAAGCGGCTCTAGTCATCTAGTGCACAGTTCCCAAGGACAAAGCTCTCATAAAACTGCAAGCTTCAAAGGGATTAGACCTCTTCTTTTCTCTCCCTTTCTTTTTCTTTCTTTTTTTTTTTTTTTTCCCCAAAAGGAACATTTTTGAACATTTCCTCTCATTTTCTACACAGCTCCCTGAGGATCCTCCCAGTTGAGACCCCCAACTAGACTTCTTCCTCAAGCTCTGTCACTCAGTAAAATAAAATAAAATAAAATAAAATAAAATAAGATAAAATAAAATAAGATAAAATAAAATAAGATAAAATAAAATAAAATGCCTTTTCCCTTTTCTTAATAGAAAGGCCATTTTCTGGGTCGTTTCTGCTTTTTGTCTTTATTCTATTGTCAATGTGGAGTAATTTGAAGCAAATCAATAGAGCCTGTGTATTTGCATATTTCTCAGGCTCTAAGAAGGACCACATGTAGCAGAACTGCTCCCCTGAATGCCATTTTTTTTTGTTTGTTTGTCTCCCTCCTTTTAAAGTCGGGGGGGAAGCTGAGCTGAATCTGCCAAATCTTGAACTCCAAAGCTAACGTCCATCTTGGTAAATGAAACAGTGCCGGGGAACATTCCCAGGCACTGGAAGGCAATTGTCTGTGCTGTTTAATTGTTCACACAGTGCCTGGCACAGCAGAGCCAGGGCCAACTTTCCCAAACAATTCCCAAGCGTGGGCCAGCAGCTGGCATGGGCCAAGGCCGTGCTCAATGGGCAGTGTGTGTGCAGGGCATGGAGAGGGAACGGGAGCCCAGCAGCGTGGATGTGGCCCTTTCCATCCCCATCTCTGTCAGCCTTGGCACCAGGGAACTGTCCCGGCCACACTTAATTTACTAGTATTAGTACGCAGACACAGCTGTGGTTGCGCGAACTTAATTCTTGTACTACTACAGCCATTGCAAGGAGAAAGCTGCTTATCCAACTTCCCAGCATAAACACACATATATTTTTTTGTAGACTGATTTTATGCATTGCCTTGGCTGTAAGATTGATTTGTTTCCATTAATTGCTAAGGGTGTTTTTTTCAGAAGTTTATGCTTAAATGCCAAGGACAAGACACACAGGGGAAAAAACCACTATTTGTCCATTTTGCTAATTCCCTGGTGGCATTAAGAAGTAAAAGTCTGAGAGGGAGCAGATGATGGGAACTTTCTGCTGGAAAAGGATTCAAATCAGGTGTCTGTCCAGGCATGGGCCAAATCATTCTGAATCACAGCTGTGCAAAGAGCATTCAGTTCAAGTTTGTTCAATTTTATCAGCAAATGTTCCGACCCCAGATGTTTCTCCAGGCATGGTAAGGTGCACCAACCCATTCACCTTAGGGCAGTAGTGGTTGGCAGTATTTGCATGAAAAGAATACTTGCTTGGAAACAAGCTGAAGACTGGTCAGATGGTCATCCTCCTTTCAGCCACCAGACCTCAGCTAACACCCTGTTCCCCACTGCTGGGACCAAGTGAGTAACACTGAGAAGAAACAGTGGGAGGTGCCTCTAAGACACCATCGCAAAACAGCAATGTCAGCCACAAGCAAATGAAGGAACATCTACCAACCACTATATGCAAGCTAAATAACATAAATACACAAAATAATCTCACAAATATGATAAAAGAGGAGCATGCGGGTCCACTGAGTCTAACTTTTCTGCAGATGGTACATGTCAGGAATAGCTGGCATTCAGAACTGTCTTTTTGGGGCATGCTTCTTTAAGGTTACTGAAAAGTTCCTTTATGCAAGAAATTAGCTTAAATGTCCTAAGGCACAGTATGTACTCTGAAAATACTCACATTTCATTTGATTGCTGTTGTTAATGTTTCAGAAATGAAGTAAGTTTTCCCCTGGGGACATTTAGCCTGGCTTACCCATTTGTCTGAGCTTCTTCAAAGAAGAATGATTCTTAGTTCTAGCCTGATAACAGCACAGGAGAAAAACCAAACGCAGTGTTAGGAAAACAGCATTTTATTAATTTTGGGGGTGGAAGGGAAGCCACAGGTAAATTTAGTACTAGCATACAAATATTTGTATTAGAAAACTGCTGCTATTTCATTATTTAGCTGAAAACACTGAGAACAAAAAAACAAGCCAAAACAATTTCAGCTTCAAGATTCAACACATTGCTATTGCTTTTTCTTACCAACACTTTGCAAATTTGAATGTTCGTTTAAGGGATTCATCAGAGATGGGCTGAGGGGAAAGGCTTGGACCATGTAAGGTTCTTACTGATAATGGGCAACGTAGGAAATGGTGTTAATCTGGCAAGAATTCTGCCATCTTCTGCAGCAGAAATCTTACAAATTTTGCTCTTGGGAGGTCACTGTATTTGAACAAAACTGGAAAATAAACTTTTTCTTAAGGATCAAATCTGGACCTGGCCCCAGGAGAGACTGCAGATTAAAAGACTAGAATCCAGAAATTGTTATGAAAACTCCCCAAGAGCAATACACTCAGACTTTAAGTCTTCTTTTGTGTCATACTTACATAGAGCAGTTTTTTGAATTATCATTTCAATCAGTGGTAGAGATTCCCAGTCCAGCCTGAAGTGGCCAGAGTCCCCTACAAGGCGGTGACAGTGTTCACCTGATGGCAGATCTGCGTCATCGCTACCAAGGAGAAGGCTGCTTCTACAGCCTCAGACATCAAGTTTGGCTCTGGTGCCAAGGGCGCCTGCAGAAACAGATTTTTTCAAGCCTTCTCCAGTCATGTGAGTTACTGAAGCTGCACATTGCTGCTTCTCACTGAAGCAAAACATGAGGCCTGATCCATCTAAAACAGATTTAGCACCTAAGGTGGGGTGTAATGTAAGCATATAACCCCGAACACCTTCATACTGCTAATGTTTAACCCTACAGGCTAAACTCTGTATGTTGATAAATTTATGAGTCTAAAATTCCTTAGAGTCCTAGAGTTGTGCTTGTGTAGATATGCAGAAGAGGCTCAGGCTTCACGCTGTTAGGAACTCAGGTCATGCTCATCCCTGGTCAGGATCCAGAAACGAAGTATTGCCCTGCCTAAATCCTCTGGGGGTCTTAATGTCAAAGGCATTCTTCTGGCTCACTTTCTGGCTCACTTTCTTCACAGGATGAAGCTTCTCGCAGGCTGCCGCTGCTTTTCTTTGCAAAACCATCAGCTTGTATGAATTTGGTGATGGCATCCCTCTTTGATAGACTAACCTATGAAGCGGGACAATTCTCCACTGGCTAGGAGATGAGGTACCTGCTCCTCTTGGGCCTGAGAAAGCCATAAGCCAATGTCCCTGACTTCTCAGGAGACCCCTAGGCCATGGGCAATATTCAGAGGCACAGAGGGCTCACTGTATTCACTTTCATCCTCCTTAAGGCCAGGTCAGCAAGCAGCCGAGAGTGTAGGTTTTGTGGGACTGGAAAAAGAGAGCCACGAGTCCACAACCTCACAGCGCGAGTACTAACCTGGGATACTGCAACTGTGGTCCCTCTGAGGGTGCCTAACGTCCTTTTTCTGGTCTAGTGATCCACCCCAATGGGTTGGAAATAATGACAAACCACAATAACAATAGCCAGCTAAACAAAACAAGTACAAACAGAAACAACAACTGAGGCTGGGAAGAGAAATGGCCTTTGGGGATATTATTTAGAAGAGACTTCAGACTTTGATTTCCCAGGCAGAAGAGATGGTAAATCAGCCAATGTGACTCCTCAGTTCTTGAGAAAGAGGCAAACCACATTTTCCTAAAGCTTCCTGTAGCCGAAGCTGTTGAACTGACTCTATTACAGTAAAAAAGAGTGAGGCAGGAAAATGGGGAGGTTAGCACAAAAAACAAGGTTGGAAACCCCATGACTCTATGCTGAACAGTTGTTATGTTATGTTATGTTATGTTATGTTATGTTATGTTATAAAAGTTGTTATGCTGAACAGCTAAACATTTCTGAGCTGCTGCCTCAGAAGTGCAAGAATGCTCCTTGGCATCACACACCTTTGCTCAGTCCCATGGGAGGGAGAAGGCTCTAATCAGCTTCCCAGTCCCTGTGCAGAAAAAAGATCATGCTGGAGGCAAAAGTTGTTATATGCAGAGTAATAGTATGTCCTACATATTGGCTGGACATGAGAAAAAAAAAGAAAGTTTGCCCCAGTCATACAGTACAACACAGGGAGACTGGCAGAAAGTAAACAAGCCACACTGTTATTCTTTATGCCACGAATTAAAACCTGAATTGGGTGAGATGTGTGCCCCAGCCAGGAGCAGCCCAACAGTGGGGCACATGCAGGTAGAAGTAGAGGCAGGGGCAGCACTAGCCCAAGCCCATCACCAGTGTTTGGCTCATAGGGTGGGAAGAAGAAACAGCAGCAGATGGAACTGTTGGAGCAATGGGAAATACAAATTAAGCCTGAGACTCATGGGCAGAGAAGGGGAAGGAAAAGCAGAGCTAAGAAAGTCTCCTTTGACAAGCTATACCTGAGACCTCATCTCAGGATGCTGTCTGCTGCCACCCTCACAGGTTCTCTTGCAGAAATAACTCATGTTTTTGACTTGCCTAACTGAAGAGATACTCTTTTTCAGTATGAATTCACTTTGTTCCTGCAGTATAACTGCCCTTCCCCACAGCTCTTTCTCTCTCTCCCTCACTTAGGAGACTTCAAAATAAAGAAATAACCTACTCCTAGGAAACACAAATTCATTGTTGCATTTATTCCTCAGTACAGTACACATAGTAGAGAAAGCAGACCTTTACATTTCCCCAATTGTTTGGAAATTTGGTGTGGAAACACAGGAGCACCCGTTTTCTCTTTCCCTGACCGCTCCTCAGATAACCTGTGAAGTTTGTTGCCGTGATATGTCGTCAAAAGCAAATATTTCCCGGCGTTCAAAACTGAACTGAATATGCAAATGAACATGCACACGCACACACATGCGCCTATATATTTGCATACATATTTATATATAAACAATAACTATTTTTAAAAAGCACAATAACAACATCAAAGAAATCTCAGGAACCACAGCACTCTTCATTTGCCATAGATGGCCCTTTCCTCGCTGTAGATGGACTGGACTCTGTCATAGCCTTCTCCAGTGGCCTGAGTCTGCTTAAATCCCAAATTCCAAAGAGGCAGCATTGGTGAGGGTGCTAGAAACACAGTAGATGACAACAACAGCCTAATGGTTAGTAGTGGAGGAGAAGAGGAGTAAGTAAACACAAGCAAAGTATGTGAGTTGCTTTATTAAAAGCATACCCGTCAGGCTGCTTCTGCTACTTACAGTGGCCAATAAATTCCCTCTGTCCTAATACACTCGAAGTGCCAGGATGCATTATTCAGCACATGAGTAATTCACCACATTCTTTCAGCTAATAGTCAGTTGTTGAGCTGGACTCTCTTTCATGAAGGTCAACAGCAACACCACTACTGTAGTTGTAGAGCATGGCAGAGGTTCATGGCACCGTACCGACCACATTAAAACAAGGATCTGTGCAAGGATCGCATGTAATGGAGGGCACAAAGTTCCCAGGTGGGCATAGAGGCATTTCAGTGGAGGATCAGGTCCTAAATTCACAGTGAAAACCACAGGAAGGAACTCGGCACCAAGTCAAGAGGATGACTAGGTGTTCATGTGGCCACCAGAAAAGCCAGTTGGCCAACTGGAGTTTCCCTCTTCGTGTGGAATGATAATTCAGGTGCTGAAGGATAACTGGAGAGTTGAATATGAGGGTGCTTCTGTACCTTGGGGGACTCTGCACCAACTGCTTTAAGTGAACTGAGTGGGGGCGATGGCGACACTACTTTTTCTTGCGGGTTTTGAGATCAGCCATGTGTTGCGGATGTAGCACTTGCCAGTGAAGAAAGCTCCTCTACCTCTGGTTTTGTAATGTATTCTGGTGCACGGATCTGCTGCGCCTGTCTCTGTTTGCATTAGGTTAAATCCTGCTGAAGTAGATGGGCCTAATTATGGCCTTTCATTCAAGATTAATATGAAGCCATTAAGCTGGTTTATGCAACCAGGTAGCTGAGCAATAGAAAGATCTAAAACAAGTCTGAAGCAATGCTAGAGGCTGAAACCATGCAATCAGCGAGCTTTCATTGTGAAAAGGCATGGGAAATGCAGAAGTGAGCACTTCCTTCATCTACAGACTTGAAACAAAACTCAGGAGGAGAGAAGATTCACGGGGAAAGATTAGAAAGAGCTACCAAACCCACCGCTGGTCCAACCCCAGATCAGCAGGCTGAGCTAAACAGGGAGGCTTGAGGCTCTGAACGCCACGCTGTTACTCACTTCACCCTGCACTCAGCAAAATAAGCTCTGGTAGCTCTCTTTTGCAGTGACAGCACATGAGTGGTTGCCCAGTTCATTGCCAGCTTCCCCTCTGAGCAGAAATGCTTCAAAGAAACTCGGGCATTTTTCTAATGGCTGGATCAGAACAGGGCAATGCCACAGCAGTGCTACTGGGAGTTCTCTCTCCTTGTTCTCTAAAACGTCGCTTTTATGTTTGCGGTTGTGCAGGGTTAGGTGAGATGCAGGCAGATTTTCTTGGTAATTAACCAGGTCTTCACTGACTTTGTTAATGGTATCCTAGGTATTTTTTAAAAGGAAGGATTAGCTGACATGTGGGAGAGGCTAATTAAGGAAGAAAAATCAATTAAAGAAAAATCAGTTAGGTTGTAAGGAAAGAACAGAGAAATTCGAGGAAGGATTTAGGAGCCAGAGCTTACAACACAACAACTGAATTTTGAATAAATTGATAGTTGATTTAATTGGGTTACTATAATTTGGTAGTAAATGATACTTAAACTGACCCTTTTATGGGTTTTAAGATAAATTTATTTGAAAAAGCTCAGTGTGCCTCTCTTCTTTAAGCTCAGAGGATGAGAAGACAGAGGTAACCCCCCCAACCTGAACACACACCTCCACTCAAAAATTGAACCTTACTTCCATCTCCCGAGGGAAAAATACTGAAAAGGAGACACTGCTGTGGCAGGCACCGCACAGCGCCACTACGAGATCTTCCTGTCTTTCTTAAGGCATGAAAGGACCTTTTTTGGGAAAAAATGCTTTTAGGGAAAGCTGTAGATGAGTGTGAATAGGTTTTACCCATTTTGAAAGCGGGAGAGAATTTCGATATTCTATGCACCTTTAATTTACATTCACGCTACTGTGGATGGACAACTGCAACCATTTTCAGGCTACTGTACACTTCCTCTAAAGTTATGATGGCCGAAAAGCACCATCCCTTATCCCTTCACATTTATTATTTTCATCAAGGTAGGATGCAGAAGTGCCAGGTACTTTCCAAAGAAACAATCCTTGCTATGAGGAGCAGACATACTGAGCTTGATATTGCTACGATTTCTATCTCCCAGTGCAAAACCACAGAACTTTCACTGTCAGGAGCTACAGAGAGCACACGCACGCACACACACACACATTAGGCACTTTGTTTTATTTTGCAAAAAAAAAAAAAAAAAAGTCTTTATATATAAACCATTTCATTCTCTCTCAAAACATTCTACAACTATACAGCTGTTTGCCCCATCATTTGCATAGGAAATACCACAATACAAAAATAAGGTAGGGGGGAGGCAAAAGAAGCAAAACAGCAACCAATTTATGCATGTGTTTCCACGTATAAACATTTGAAGCCTTACAAAATTATTTACATCGTTTGTCAACTATTTACATTAAGAGCAACATTTCTAACTATAACAAACAAAACTATAATTTATCAAGTATATGTAAAAGTGTCTTAAAAAAAAGAGTCTATCATATACCACAAATAAATAAAGACAAACAACAGTTTTAACAAAGCTAGGTTTTCCTGCAAGACCCTTTTTTGGTATTTTGATTGTCTATTCTAGCCTTTGGTTGACAGCTTAATATTACGGCTTGTGAAGTCCAGACACTTATTAGGTTTGTTTGGTTTCCTCCTGTCATCTGGCCAAATCCTACATGCTCTAACCTCATCTTTGGCCCTTCCTCTACTATTTCAAGGCTGAACATGGTGGATCAAAGTCACTGTTAGCATAAAAGGGCACCACTTCATTGACTTCAGTGGAGTTTCAGCTACTTTTGTCAGCAGTAAATTTTCCCCTGTGTGTGTCAATCTGAACCGTGGATTAACTAAACTGCACTGTAATTTTAAACAAAATTACTGTATCCTTTACCTTCTAGTAAATTACATGCAATATCCACATGAAACTAGATCATACTAGTGCTGAACCAGTTTAACATGTCTGTATATGAAAACTGCATCCTAAATCCTTCTTTTTAAAGTGATACTAAGTTTAGCTTATAGTAAGAGGTTTAACATTCTGTGTTCACTGTAACCATCCCTGTTATTTAAGCTTCCAATATTGACTTTACAGTTCATTCTACATGTTTTGCCCTTTTAAGCAATTGGAAAACAAAATCCTGCTTTGAATATTCAGTGCACACCATTTGAGTTAACAGGTACAAAACATATGAATGCTTAGCTCATTTCTCTTAAGAAAAATGAAGCTAAGTTGGTACTGTTTTGAGAGGTATTTAAATAACTTTTTTTTGTAAATGTGCCGTGTTATCAAATGTAAAACAACTGCTTTTTTCAGATGATTTTTAGAAAACTTTTGTATTAAACCTAAAAAGCTGATTTGCATATTTACAAAATCTTTGTCATAGCAAACATGCAACATACAGAACAAAATACTTTGTTCTATGGCTGTTTATGAAGTTTTCTATGTACTTTATCTCCACAGAACGACTTAACATTTAAAAAACCCCCACAAGTACTAAATATGTCCAGTAAAAACCTGACAGATTACAATTCATGGCTTTTCCACTGAGTTCATTCATCTGCAGCCTCTCATTAATTCATTTACTAAACATTGTCACAATGACAGTGCTTTGGTCAAAACACCGCAAGAGAAAAAAAAAAAGTATAAAGCTGCAATGTGTCAAGACATAATACTTGTAAAGAGATGAAACCTGCTGACTAAAGCCATATACATCATGAGAGCAAACAAACGACCGAACACTCTGGTATTGTGATACAGTGTCTTCCCCTTTTCTGCATAAATATACAAAATATACATTTCCAGTTTCTTTTGAGATTTCTTTTAAACGGATAACCCATACTCCAAAATTAAACTCATTTCAGTTGTATGTCGAGAGTCAATAGGAAATTGCATAGATACAAAACAGCCTCAACGACAAGTCCAGCCTTTAGTTCTGATGCCTCTTCATGTGGAGAGCCAGGTGATCCGAGCGAGAGAAGCTGCGATTGCAGACAGCGCACTGGAAGGGCTTTGCCCCTGTGTGCTTCCTGTAGTGGCGCGTTAATTCATCCGAGCGAGCGAATCTCCAGTCGCAGCCTTCCCATGTGCACTTGTATGGCTTCTCACCTGAAACAGAGCACAGAGAAATGAGACTGTCAGCTGTCACTCTATGGGAGAAAACTGATGCATGATCACATTGAATGGCATTGCTCTTCAAATTAAAGAAGAAATCAGTGACAAAACAGGAGCTGATGTTTCCTAATTATTATTAGCTCAACTCAATAGGCACCAAACCGACCGCCCCTTTGTTTTTCCAGGAAAATTCTGCTTCTGAATATGTGATTTAATACCTCAGTAAAACGTAAGAAACCTTCAAACATACAAATTGGAGACAGCTATGGTACAGAAATGCACAGAGGTAAAAAAACTGCATGAGACTGAAATACGCTCCCTTACATTCATCTCAGCATGAGAGGGAGTAGGAACAAAAAAGCAGTCTCACATGACAATCCAGCCTAGTTTTTAATTTACCCTTGCACCTTTCAAAAATGGATGAATTAAGTTATACAGAGCTTTTTTTAAGAGGTCTGAAATGAGAAGGAAGATTTCTATAACGATTATTTGTAGGTGCAGATCTATTCAAGAGCTTCTGATGTGTGAAGAAAGGGCACAGTGTGTTACAAACACAACAGGGATAGTATTTTCTAAAATGTCAGGGGCAATAAAAACTTGCGGTATCCTGGTTTGGGCTAGCTATATATAGGAGAAAGCACCTAAAAGACCAAAGCACCCATTTTCAGAATTAAATGTCTACAGTCAGGTGCTTAAATAGCCATATTTTAGAGGTGGCAAATGCTTGCTGTTTCCATCAGCCTATACTGATGTAGTGGGAGCATGGCATCTCTGAAAACTTCCTGTGTTGCAGTGCTGAGTACAGCTTCAAAGTGTCCAGCTAGTCTTGAATGCACCAGCCCAAGCACCTAAAATATTTCTATTTCATCCATTTCAGAGCTATAAATGGGGTATTTTGAGCATGCCTATAACTTACAGGTGTTTGTTGAAATGGGGAGAAATATGAAGCCACAAAGCCAAGGTGACTTCTGTGTGAAACCAGAACTTTACGCGTGTACATACACCTGCTCGGGAGCTGGTATAGACATGATGTCACCATACAAGCAAGCTTCATATAAATAAAGAGGCAAGATTACCTATTTATAGGCTATTGCTTGATGCTGGTTGACAAAAACACCTTTCAGTTGGGAGAATGGATTGCTATCTATATCCTCTATATTAACTTGACCCATTTGGCAAGAAGAGAAAGAAAACTGAGTCTATCAAAGCACTCGGCAGTAGCTTCATCTGGAGCAGAATCAGACCAAGGCTGAGCTTTCCAAAAAGTCCTTTCCAACACACCTTACGGACTTTCACCCTCTCCATTGGTCTCAGATCTTCACCCTCGCAATCGCAATCCTACAGCACTGTGGAGTGACTCCTACTTTTCCCTGCTTTACCACCAAACAAGCATGCGGAAGAAAGACAGAAGCCAGTATCCTGCAATCAGACTCTTTTTTCTGCACCAGTTATGCAGAGAACACCATTAGAGAAACTCCAAAACATTACTTCAGAGACACTAATTTATCATACAGATGAAATTATGAAACTGTCTGGGAGTTTCTAATGCTTCTAATGATTCTTCTGATCAACTGACTAGTTACCTTGCGTCTGTTGCTAAGAGCAGAACCAGCCCTTTGCTCACAACGCTGATGTGACTTCATGTTTGCAGCAGGGTCACAATCAGAACCAGACCTCTACAAGAAAAAATAACCACCCAAACAACCACCTCTTTGCATAAACAGTGACTGTGACTTATTGAAATCATACTGGAAATGTATCATCCCTTCAGAAAAAAAAAAAACTTACGAGTCTGGCATCACATCTCACAGAGTTCAAAATTATTTGGTGTATGGAAAATCAGAACACAAATCATTACAAATTTCTGTCATGGCTGAATTTAATCTGTCTGATGCTGACTGAAGACCAAAATGATCTATCATATTGGATGCTTTTTTCAGTCCGTGCAACATATAATGTTGGTTAAAATATAGATTTCATTTAAACTCGGTGTGTAAAGCTTTTCTAATGTCAGAGAAGCCAGTTGAGATAACACATTTGGTCTTCACGGCAGAATGACAGGGAAGGTCTCTATTCAGTGAGAGACCTTTTGCACTACACAAATCATCCTTAATGTATTCAAACTGGGTTATTAATGTGGTCTGTAAAAGACCGTGTTGCTGATCTATAGGCGTAGCACCAGGGAGATCTTCCATGAACACATTGTGTTAAAACACACATGCACACACAGAGGTTGCACCAAAGCATTACTCCTGCATTTGAACCACCTCAACTTAAAGCCAGTGTGTTTTTTTTCTTTTCCTCCTTTCTTTCTCCTTTTCTCCTATATTGGCTTCAAACTCTTCTTTAAAAGCTTTCACTTAAAGCTGCCATTATACTCAGTGCTAAACTCCCAGTATGGTGATCTCCCTACCCTAACTGCCCAGAAAGCCCATATACATAGTCAGCCTTCTATATATTCCAAACGCTCGCTTATCCACTTTGCAAGGAATGAGAGAAATGGTGGAGGGCAGGAAAACAGCACTAGTTGTACAAAAGTCTAGGAATATCCAGACCAGAGCAAAATGGGGACCAGGAGATTAAAATCACCACTTCTAAGCCTGGCATCGAGGAGGTTTGAAGTACACGCAACTTCGAGTGTCGGACTGAACTGAAAAAGCAGTCTCAAAGTTGTCCCTGCGTAGGTGGTACCTGACCCTGTCTGAGTCCAAACAAAACTGCTGTCCTCTGTTAAACTTCTTCTATCCTGCGAGCAGTATCAGCAGGTGATATGAAGGCCCCTGGCATACGAACTGCCAGCAGCTGGGTCAGCGGTGAACCCTGCACCCTGATGGATGCCACAGCTTCCAAATCAATGTTGAATCCAATGGCCAGACCCCCATCAAATTCCAGGGGATCCAACTTTCCAGAGACACTATCTAGAAACATACCCTACTGTCATGGTCACTTCACCACCTGAAACAGCCACAAATCCTCCCGGGCAAGAACACTGCTCATGGGAAAAGCGAGGCAGTGCCCTGCAGAACAGCACCACTCCTCCTCGCCGGCTGGCTTCTGCAGACCTGAGCTAAACCAAGCAGGGCTTGGGGATGCACGGAGGGGAATGAGCTGGTGCCTTATGCAGATTGTTTTAACAGTATTACTTTTATGTCCTGGAAATTAAAGCCAGAACGCTGCTTTTAACCCCTGCTTTGGCCAACAGTGAGAACTGGAAAATGTATTTTTAGCGCCAATGTAGAGGCCTGGATTATTTTGAATAAATCCTAGGGGTAAAATACTGAATATCTATGTTTGTAATCCTAGTTTCCGTTGGAAAGTTCTATTTAAGAACTGAATCAATTTCAAATGTTTTCCTTTTGGGCAAGGAGGAAGGGGGGCAAGAAAAAGAAGGTGGAGATTATTTTCACTCCTTTAAAGAAAGCAGAACAACTATCTGGTAGTATTTTCTCTCAACCTATACACATGCTTTTTGTCATTTAGCAGAAATAAGAATTTGGTTTAAGTTCTTGCAGTGAGGGAGAAAGAGCCTCACGTTACTTATTTTCTGAAGTGATCCTACTTCTTTGCTATGCTGACTTTAAAGCACTGAGAAATCTGGGGTTGAAGATTTATTTTTAAAAAAAGCAGGTATACACAACAAGGGACACTGAACCCTTTATCCACTGTTTTCATTGGCTACATAGTAATGTAAGATTTGTTTACTTTAATGATTGTGTGAAATACAGTAGCAGTAAAGTTTCAGAAATATTTGGTTTTCCTCCAGCAATTTAGGGCTTCTATAGGGTGTTAAACCAAGAATGCCACTGGTCATCAAATACGAAGGCAGTACGGCTCGGTTACTGGAACACGATCGCAGTATCAAACAGATATTTCACTGTAAAAGCAAGAAAACAGCTAACTCCTCCACTTCAGGGGAGCTTCCATGGGATTTGTTAGAATGTCAACACTGTTCAACTAAAACACCATGGAGGAAGCTGGTACCGATTTCCAGCCAAATAGCACACTCCAACCCTTTCTTCCCAAGCCAGAAATATTATACACAGCACTTCTGGGAAACAGAACTGCTTTCCTTTAAATTATACTTCAACAGGATAGGGATTTCATAAGTTTAATTGGATTTCTGCATAACCTTCTTCCAGTATCACTGATTTAAAATATTTTGCTAGGCTTATACATCACAAAATATATTTTTAAGTTCTTGAGCTGTTAATATGTATCCATTCTCCAGTTAAAAAAAAATACATTTATGGAGCATGAGAAACAGACTTGTACTTGAGCACAGAAATTTTAAGCCCTAATGTTTACTTTGGAAGCTCTTTTACAGAAAGCACCTAGCAAGAGATAAGGCACTTTAACCTGAAAGGAGACTATTTTGCTTGCAAAGTGTCTGTCTGTTTAAAAAAAAAAAAAAAAAAAATAATTATAATGCTGTGAGATTGCAAGTATGTCAACAAAATGTCTGAATATCCACACATAACATGCTAACCTAACCAGCCACTTCAACAGATAAACTATCCCATGGTAGACCCCAAGGTTCAAGATCCTTGTCGGTAACTGAAGGGAATGGTCTGGACCAGTGAGGCACACCATGTCGGCTCTTCTCCCTTTAATTTATTTTCTGTGATTTAGTGGTTCCAAAATGCACCAGTTGCTTTCCTAACACTAATTCTTCCCACTGGTGGTGACTGTCATGGCCATGTTCATTTGGGTAAGGTACAGTGCCACTAGAGGGGTTGGTGATGGTCATTTCGAAGACACCCTCTGCCTTCAACACGCAGCCTCTGTTCAAGAAAAGGTTTCTGTTTAAAAATCTGTTTGGAAAAAAAGAGTCACTGAAAACCTCCATTAGTGATTAATTTCTCCATTAACAAGAAAATAAGCTTTCTTATTTCACCAAAGAGTGGTGTGACTTTATTTCTGCAATTCACCCCTAGGATGGCTTTCTTTAAAGCTGCAAACAGCAAGGGCTGGATTTTCAAACCTAAAGTTAGGTAACTCTATTGGTATGCAGAAATCCAAATACAGGTATTGCACCAGCCAACGCCTGCAACTTCTCTTATTTCCTATCAGAAAATTTTGTCAAAGCAGTGAATGTGAAGCTTCCTTGAGGAAGAAAAAGCAGCACACTTTTCAAACACTCCAAAAAGACAACACTCGATTACAGCTCGTAAGAGCATAAAAGTATAAAGACCCCCCTTGCCATTCTTTCAATCATATTAATATTACTTGTATTTATTATGGAATTATTTCTAGTAGCAAGTGTTTGGCCTTAAAAAATAGTCAACAAGGTGTGATAAAAAGATGGTAGGCAAAGCAGAAATTTCTGCACCATAACTGCACCACTTATGTACATAACCTCTACTATATCCAGTTTTAAAGCAGATTATTATGAAGATATATGTTGTCTCAAAGTTTTCTGGTGCATTTGTTTTCAAATTTGTCACATCTTAACAACATGTTGTCTTAGTTCCCTGACATGCTATAGCCTCAAATTTTTCAAAAATAACAAATGTTTTTTCTGTTTCAGTTTGCCTGAAAAAACTTTCCTCTAGTTCATAGCATCACAGTTTTAAACTCTGGTCTCTTCCAGGCTGACTGGAACTGCAAGTAATTGCTTAGGTGTATGTCTGCACTCATTCAAAGTAAGTTTTTAGCTCCCAATGTTTACCTAAAATTAGACCTTCCTTCTGTCATTGACTAAGCACTGTAGTCATCACTAAAAGCAACTTGTTGGTTGGGGTTTTGCCCTTTTTTAAGACAGTTTTGGGTTTTGTTTGGTTTTTTTTTTTTAAAGAGGAAGAGCAGAAAGCTGATATTTCAAAATGAAAAAATCTCTTGGGTGTTTAAAAGCTCTTTACTGCACTGAAATTCTCAGTTGTCCAAGAAGAAGATGAATGAGAGGGCTGACAGCCCGCAAGGTATGTCCAGATTATTTTACAAGTGACAAAATAAATTTAGTTCTTGAAACAACCAGACCAACAGTGATATGAATGCGTAACATATGCTGCACATTTTAAAATGTGATAAAGCCTCTGCCTAGTATAGTAATGGCTAGAGGGTGACCATTAAGTAGTACTTCACAATGAAACAGCATTTTAAGGAGTCCTGTAATACAGACTCATTGCGCCTTGTAAGTCCGAACGCTGATAATCAAGCAGTATTTGATCTCTCTAACAAAAGCATGAGCAGGAGAAAAAGATAACTGACTGATAAGCAACAAGGATGGTCAAAAGAGTTGTGCATCATTCGCCTTCTGACTGCAGAGGCACAGAAGGCATTATCTTCTCAGAGCTCCCACCAGTGCTTGAAGCACTCTTATTTTGCTAAGTGTTGTCTTACGCAGTTCAAGGATTACTGGGGAATCTTGACTGGCCTGTGCAATGGTTTATTTTCTTTCTGGTATAACGTTCTGTCTTAATAGAGGTGGTCTCTCTTCAAGGAGGTATGCAAACAAAGAGGAAAGGAATTTGTTTTAAAGTAGGTTTATAAGAAATCCATGCCATCTGGGGTGCATGGCTGTGTCTACACGCCCTGTGCTGAAGAACACATTTCCTCATCTACGCCTGTGGTGCAGGAACAGCTCTTTAGCTCTCACACCAATAACACTGGCTCTTGTACAGTCAGATAAGAGGTGCTCTTAAAATGGAATTTATTAAACATGTACTGTAGACTTCCAGATTTCCATCTACTGTATGCACACACAAAAAAAAAAAAAAAAAAAAAATAATTGAAAGCAATACATTAAAGCTATTTTAACTCAAAGCGAAGCACTGTACGCTTGCCAAAATCAAAGGTTTTAATATGTCCTTAATCAGAGTTGTTAGAGATCACTGAATATAAATAATGCAGCCTGACAGGACAGGAATGCTGCTACCAAGATACTCAGACTAAACTAGGACATTACTTAAATGTTTCTAATCTTTCACCAATGGGAGGTGCAGGTCATCTAACAAACAACAAACAACATACTACCCTGGAACCAGGAGTCCATCGTCCCAGTCAAGCTCAGAAATTAATTACAATAAGGAATGTCTAATCAAATAATGGAAAGTTTTAATCACCGGCAATTGCTGTGAATCTTGGGACTATATTAGCCTATGTAGGGCGGTCTCAAAATGAACTATATTTAAAGCTGGTCTCCTAGGTCAACAGTTTCCTTATCAGGAATCAAATATCCTGGAACTGAAGTTTAATCCTCTCAGGGAGCAATTGAGAGAAACGATTTTTTTAAGCTTTCGTGCTTAGAGGGACTTTCTAGGCTTTTAATCAAAAAGAAAATATTAGGCTTTTCTTTTCAGTATCTAAAATCTAACAGGAGTACCCCTCACCTGACACCTTGCAATTTAATTCCTGCTTCATAAAAATCACGTGCTGGACACTGATGTGAACGACCAGTAATCTTTAATTAAAATTCAGGTTTATCTTGCTAAGATTTCACCCTCTTTTGAGCAATACATTCAAACATGTCTCATTTAGGTTATGACTACAGATGAACCGGATCAATTAATCCCAAGGTCTGCGATCATTCACAAAGTGTTTGAAAAAAAAATGCATTATTTTGCCTTAAACTGTGGCTTGCGCAGGAAAATAATGTACTTCCATTTCTCACACGGGCAACTAATGGATTTAGCAGAATTCATAAATAAAAGATACCAACATGTTCTCCGGCAGTGTCTAGAAACACTGCACTTTAATGCACTTTGCCAACAGTTTTATTTAACTCTCTTTCATTTTTCCTTATTGCCTCTATCAATGATGGCATTTACTGACACCTCCTTAAAGTATAATCAGTGCAACTGAGTCATCTAACAGGTTAAAGCAGCAGAATCTGCACAGAAACATTACTTAATAGCTATTTTCATGATGCAAAGATTTTTCCAGGATAAGGTTTGCAATGTACACAGAAGGCTGCAATCATGAGCAACGCAGTCATTTGGGGCCTCCATCCCCCATTTGTACACTGTGAGTGAAATCCCCCTCACCTAAGTCTCAGGACAATTTGAGTTAATACACATTTTCTCAAGGTGCTTTTTTTTTCAGCAGGAGTCCAACTACCACTTGTCTTCCCTTCTGAACAACAGGTATCCTCAATTCCTGAGTAATTCTATATGGTGCCACCTTTAACAAGCTCCCATTTACAGCTATG
This sequence comes from Athene noctua, assembly GCF_965140245.1. Classification (NCBI taxonomy): domain Eukaryota; kingdom Metazoa; phylum Chordata; class Aves; order Strigiformes; family Strigidae; genus Athene; species Athene noctua. The sequence goes on from NC_134037.1 coordinate 220,384,319, forward strand.
GTAAACTCAGAGTGCCAAGTCCTAAGGACTGCTGAAGTCTATTGCACAAAACTGATTCTAACTCTGATGTAACATCAGAGCCTAATTCTGGATTTATTGAAGCAGAAATCAAAAATAAAATAAAACGTTTAACACCTTGAGGAACCACAGAAGTCAGCAGCTGTTCCATGTCTACATAAACATTTGAAATAACTCGGGAAGTATTTTGAGTGCATCTCATTTAGAGAAATGCCATTTCTCTTGAGTTATCCCGGCTTCCACTTCCCATCACCAAATGCAAACTAGATCTATAGATAGAGACGAAATAGTTCTGCAGTTAATGCTAGAAACTATTAATGGCAAGTCCACCATGTGACCAGAGAACATGCCTGTACAAAGACTCTGTATACGGAAAACCAACATGCAGCTGGAAAATGTCCTCAATGTGCGTGCCTCGATGTGTTCAAAACAATGACAGATTTTCCTCCTAAAACCATACACAATTCTGAAGTGTGCAGCTGTTCACCAAAATAATAATTAAAAAAGCCACCATGGAGCCAGCGGCTCTTCTGCAGCATTACAGGTAGGGTACTCCAGGTGCCTACACATCAAAGGCTGAAGTGACACAGTCCAAATCTAACAGGATAAGTTAGAGGACCACTGTTTCTAAAGCATTAGTAAATACAATTCTATATACTCAGGTGCCAGAAAAGGAATCAAATGAGGTTTATCTACCACACACGAGTAAGTGCTTTACACTGACATTTGGAACGTTTTTCAAGTTGGACATATAGATGTTATGCCAGAGTGTCAAGGTGCTTTTACTGCTGGAGAACCCGCAATAAATGCATAACCCCTTCCCCCACTGTATACCGTAGTTGCACAATGCCGGTTATGAAACAAAACTTGTTCCATGACTAACAGGTAAAATTATTGTAAAAGAAAAATCCCTGCTTCAAAAGGTAAAAAAATCCCATCTCTTTTGAGAGATGTTCCAACAGGTACTTTAGCATACCGAATACCATTTTACCTGTTTCAGGAACAACTAATATTAGCCATACTGAAGTGTTTTAAGGTATTAAACTGTACCAGACATCTGCTCCAGAACTGCACGGAGAAGGATACAAAATGTCCTATACCTCTGCAGCATTTGAATCTTTGTTCATGTTCGATTTTTGGGTTAACAGTTTATCAACAACTAAAATTTACTTCATAATTTACAAACGCTGAAGCATTACCTAGAAAAAGAAAATGTGTGTCTGCTTCAGTGACTGGTATAAATAAATTAACCTTGCTTAGCTGTTTACATGCATACTGGATTCCTAATCAACAGCAGGAGTTCAGTGTAATTACATTAAATCAGATTAACTATACCAGCTTATACCACCTGATGGTGTAAGGTAAACACCTGAGGAGAAAAATGTAAGGGATTTTCCTCTTGCCCATTTCCTATAGTTTTATTTGAATGTAATTTATAAAGTCAGTGTGTTCATATCTGAATTGGAAACAAGACTACAGCCTACATTCCACCTATCAAAAGTAACATTTCCCTCAGGTTTGCTCTCAAAGAATGTCTACTAAACCCAGTGAAAGCCTTTCAGAAGAGAAAGGCTGCTAAATAAATACTGTGAAAAGGCTGAGATTTTCCAATACAAAAGGAAAACCATAAGGTCTGTCTTGACTTTTAATGGCAGACAAACTTTGCTGCAGGCTCTTTTATTTTAAGATGACAGATTGCTGAGAAGGGCGGGGACTGGTTGGGATGAGAGAGAAATTGCAGCCAATTTTAAAAGGTATTGTTAAGAAACTAAGAATAAGGAGAAAACAACTTCAGTGGTCCATGATTACTAAAGAACGGGTTTAGCCAGATAAACAGGTCTGCTATCCCTGAAGGGATTTGAAAGAATATCAAACACAACTTTATTAAAATGGATTACGTGACACTTGCTTTAGACTTTGAAGGGAAAAGCTTTACAGAAGTCCTTCTTTTAAAAAAAAAAAAAAAAACAACCACACACAAAAAAAATCAAAGCTTAATACTGCTGTATGAATTCACAGTTCTGGGGGATGGGATGCACAGAGGCCCACACCCAAATTTAGCCCTCGGCATCAAGCCCTTTTTTTTGGCGATCAATGGTGAGATTCCCCTGCTCTCCTGGGGAGCTTGTGCAACTTCACAGGCTTTCCTGAGTTTGTGCCCATTTACTTTAACATTCATTTAATGGATTTACGGTAAGGGGTAAGTCAGAGATCTTGCTTGTGATACACATTTCAATCATATGTTAAGGCAGAGATCAGAATCGGTGCTGGAAATCTTCAAGTATTAAGTGAATATTCAAGAGAGTTAAACTAATGCAAACTCTGAAATAATGCAGGTAACAGGATACAGACTCACATTCTTGCATGTAATGTATGCTTTAGACAGTTTATCCCTTCATTCACCTCCCCAGAAGACCCTTTGTATCACAGACCTGCTTAAGTTGACTAGATTTTTATCTAACACAACATTCTTGTTTCCATGAATACATCAGCTCCTCTGACCTTTGCACATTTATCCACATTTCTAAGGTTAAATATCTATAGGTAAAAAAAGTGAAGGTAACAATAAACATTAGTGACCCTAAGCAATATATATGAGCGATGTGGTATGCATTTCTATGCACACAAGCATTACTTTTATAAACCCCAGTCATTACTAATCAAGGTACAAAAAAAATATAAACTGATTTAAAAAAGGTAAACTGTATGTTTCAAATGCTGACTGTGCAACATTCAAAAAGCTTTGCTTTTATCTCTCTTCCTAGTTGTTTTATAATAGCAAGCGAGATATTTAAAACTGGTATTTAGTTGCTGGCTAAAGTGCGTAAGTGGAAATCACACACTCTTAAATTTACAGATTGTTTATTAAAGAGCAACAGGATTATACTCTCTGACATTACTCAGGTTTATGGCCTCATGAACATATTCCTTTCTTACTAAGCTTTCTGCTAATGAGTGATCATATATATCAAAAATATTTTTAACAGTGTTCTTTAGTCTACTACTAATGCAAAGCAATAATCTTTGTACAGTTGCTTTTAATTTTTTACTGTGACTGCAACACAGATAACTCTTTCATATATCAAAACAAAATTTCCATAGTAACATTTAGCCTGAAGATACTCAATTTCTTTACAATAATCCAACGATCCATTCAAAATAGCTGCTGAATAGAAGGCCTTGTTTCCATAGAGATAGTGAAACATTTTGTTAGATCATAGCTCATGCTAAGTTTTGTTTTGACTTTTGCTTTAAACTTAGGTGAAACCCCACTACGTGAACGGCACAGCCGTAGCGCCGACAGCCTGCTTCAGTAAGCGAGTTGCTTGAACTGTGTTTTGCTCTGAATCGACGTCCACACATAAAAGAGCTGGGGTTCATACTCAATTTTAAAAGCAGGAGTCGCAGCCCTCTCATTTGATTTCTTTATGAAATCAGTCATGTGCTTTTCACTGATTTAGCATGACCACTCCCGTACTAAGATCGCAGCAAGGAACTGTCCGAAATAGTTTTAGGAGTGCTGTTGGTGAGCTACATTTTTCTCTCCGTCTCGCTCTCTCCTCTTTTCCCCCTGCCTCAGCAGGTGAAGGCTTAGGAAGAGCACCTAGGGCGGTTCCACCTCCCAACCGCTGTCCTCTGCACACATGGCTCCTGCGCCCACGCATAAGCAGTGCTGTCCCCAGCTCCGCTCCACGCGGGCCTCTCAACGGGACTGCCTCTGCAGCTGCAGGCAGAATTTGATCGAGGTACAGAAAACAAGTGTGACGCACTGGCACTTTTCACTCCCTCCATTTTAATGCCTTTCACCGACAAAAAAATAGAAATTATGTCTTTAAAGAAATAAAGATATACAACCACTTGTCTTAAAAAAAAAAAAGCACACTTAATGGTAAGGACGAAGCAAATGGAGATATCTTGGGAGTTTTCATGATGTTTCTGAAGAACTCTAAGATCAAGTAATTCTAACAGGTCAAAGAGAAAGCCAAACCAGAAAATTCTATCTCTTTAGATAAATCGTGAAAACTATAACATTTACAATGCTTAATTAATTATTCAAGGGGGAAAAGTTGGGGGTTTTTTTTAATACTTTATGGAATTTCAGATTGAGAAGTCTTCATTTGTTTTATTCTTGTTTTGAGTCCCGTATTATAAAAGGTTTCACAAAACTGCATTAAAAATAAAAGCAATTTTTCTTCTCATTGACGAAACCTTAAATTTTTCTTAACTGAATGGTCAGCCTGAACCCACACCACTCTACATGAAACAGGGAGAAGACAGCAGATCAAACGGGCTTGCTTTCTCAGAAAATGTGTAAGCCACAAACGAACAAGAGACAGTGAGAGAGTGAGTACATACCCGTGTGAGTTCTCAGGTGCGCTTTTAAGTGAGAAGACTTTGTATAAACTTTCGTGCAGCCTAAAACAAAACAAAGCAAAAACGTAGAGAGGCATTTCAGTAAGGAGAAGAGGAAGACTCCACGTTACATTTAAACTTCCTTACTCAGTGCTGGAGTACTATCTGGAAACATTAGGTTTACTACCTTCTGGCACCTACACAATTTAGAAGTAAAATTTGATATACAAAGCTCCTAGGGATATGTTGCTTTACACAGAGAAGAGAAAAATGTGTACATTTCTGACAGACTTACTACCTTGTAATGCAGTATAGACTAACACCTGCTAGGTAAGTTAACAACTCAGAGGGGGGCTTTATTTTTTAAAAATTTCCTAGAGGATTTGATCAAGCCAGACTCAGTGTCATCGTTACCCAGGGCCTGGCATAACTCTTCCACCAAACATTCATCACAAGGCACACCAAACAGGTGATACACTGCCCAGAGTTACGTGGGTAAAGGGGGAGATCAACCATGAGCAGCAATTTCTTTCTGTGCTCAGATGGGTGTGAGCGTCTGTATCTGGGATCATGTACTGCGTGGAGGCACAGTTTTAGTCAGGTTGCTCTCCTCCTTCAGCATAGAAGGAGAGGCTGGAAGGAAATCCATTGTGGATGATTTTCAGAGGTAGCTTTAATAGATTTATGCAGGCAGCTGAATCCCCTGTTTGTAACAGCCATAGCCGTGGCCTCAGCTACCGGGAGCTGAAATGACTCTTTCAGAGCCAACAGATTCAAACTGAGCTGTACGGTGTCGGACAAGCCGAGACTCTGCTCCACCACAGGTATTGGAAAAGTGAGAGCCAGAGCTGCACAGTCACACTGACTTACATCAGAAAAGGCCACAGTTCTTTAACCTATTTTTTTTTGTATGGAGTACAAGTTTTGCAGCATGGTAAAATGAGCTCAGGTGTTAAAAGAATCACAAATGACATGAAGAAAAGGGTTTACATTATTTAAAGAATGTGAAAGTGTGCCACACAAAATAAAACAATAAAGATGAGAAATTCTACTTTGACATAAAATTATTTGGTTCTCCCTAGGTGTAGATTACAGCTAAAGAAAACCACTTATACACCATCCTTGATTATTCACACTTTTTTTATTACAAGAGCTGGGATCTTCTGGCACAGATTGCTTACCGGGATAGTCACAGTAGTGGATACGCCTTTTCTCCAAATCCGGGTTACTTCTCCTGTTGTATCTGACTGGTTGGATGCTCTGGGGGGTTATGGGCAGAGTCGCTGGTAAATTCGGATTGTGAATTGCCAGCTTGGAAGCTATAGTTGCAGCGTATGATGGAGGAGGGGTTAAATTCTGTAGCATCTCTGCTTGTCTGTCTGGACTTCCAGGCTCTGAGCTTGGGGGAGAAGGAGGGAAGTAAGTAGCCTGCTGTTGCAGAAACTGGTTTGGCATGGTGTAGGTGCAGGGGGGGATGCCCTGGAACTGTTTCATCGCAGTCTGTGGAACAGCCGAGGAGAGCGTGTTAAGGCCCGCCATGGCTGACGGCATGGAGACATTGTTAAGGGAGTCCATCACGGCTGCCTGAGTAGTAGAGTTGGGCATATCTAAATCCGGGGAGCTCAAGAGCTGATACAACTGGCCTTGCTGGGACGTGACGGAAAGATGAACATCTGGATTAGGAAGCTCCTGCTTGATGAAAATGTTGTTCACGTCGGGAGTCTGGTGGGAGCTGAAGATGCTGGTAAATTCAGGGAGGGCCTGAGTGGGGGCAGGGGCAGGGGCAGTAGTTTCGCTCTGGTGACTGAAGATGGTGACTGGCTCTGTCTTGATGTGGGTTACACAGGATCGCTGAGATTTGTACAGGCCAGTTCTCAGGTGGCTGATGTCGGGGAGGAAGACGTTCATGTTGATGCTGTAAGGCAACCCTTCGCTGTCAGTGAAGAACTGGTCAACAACCGAGGCACTGTCTCTTCTGTATTTCTTATGTTCGGGGATGACGGGAACGGGTGGGAGCTGAGGTGCCAGGTATTTCTCCATTTCACATCTTGTCTACAAAAACAAAACAGACCATAACCCACATGATTTGTTACCAAGTAAGAAAGATGATGGCATGCAAGTCGCATGAGGCTGAGCAAATAAAAGGCAATACTGTTCAGCCAGCCACAAGCTACCTAAAGAGGAAGTTATAAACATCCACGCTAATGAAAACCTGTCTTTTATAATCGACGCGCTAATCAACATCATCAAGGACAAGGAGATAAAGTCATGGCACAAGTCGTTCACGCAGAGCGAGCATCAAGATCAAACCGATGTTTCGGCGTACGAAAAAGTTTTCATCTTTTATGCCTACAACACAGTGTGAGGCAGCAGAAATGACAGGAGCTGTGCCTAATCTGCAGATCTCCTGCTCTGGAATTCACTGCTCGAGCAGGGTGACTGCCTATCTGTTTCACCCGCTTCTCTAGCTTCTCTTTGAAATGCTAACTCTAAAAGCCACATCCTCAGCTGGCTATTTGAATGCCAATACTTCAAAAAATGTTTATATATATACATTTTTCTCTGTACTTCCAGGATTTTTCATCCTTAAAAGTATTTGATTAGAAATAAGACACCGAAGAGTAAAGTTATAAATAATATTGAATAAAAAGAAGACGGGATGACTGCATCAGACTACCCTTTCTGTAAAGCGTCTCCGGGACTACACTTTAAAAAACACCCCAGTCTGTGGAGTGTATAATTGGCTAATAGCGTGATAAACATGTCCCTGTCCATGCCTCGGTCCTAGGAGAGCTCTGTAATTACTGGGAAATCATTCCCTTAGCGTAGTGGTGCGAGGGAATCCGTGGGTGGCTGGAGCCCGATACATTACTGGTACAGTCATCGGCAAAACATTTATCACGCACTCTCCAGTGGGCAAATGCTACATTCCCCCCTGCCCTGTCAAGAGAGCGCTCATACCAGACCCGTTTAGCACCCCGCAAGAGAAAGCAGCTGACAAACAGCAACTCTGCCCGAAAGTGGATTTTAGGACCTTTCTTCAAAGACCCCCGGTAAACACCACAAACAAACAGAGCCGCCTTCCCGTCCCTTTGATCTGGATCTGCCCCGACATGCCAGGCTACTTTTTCCAGCTCTTGTTTACGAGCCGAGGGCAGCTCGCTTTGAAGACGGGAGTTATTTATTCGTTGGGGAAAGCCGCCGCCGAAGCGCAGCGCCCGGCAGACCGCTGCCCGGCCCCGGGGGCTCCCCGGGACCCCCACGGGCGCCCCCCGTCCCCGCGCAGCCCCCGCGCAGCCCCCGCGCAGGGGGAGGCCGCTGCCTCACAAGGGCTCCCGCCGCGGCCCACCGGGCGCTGGGACCCGCCTCTCGAGTCAGCACCGGCGGCGGGCTGAAGCCCGGCGCCTTCCCGCTTTTAGCTGCTCCAGCTGTTTGCCTGCGGGCCCGCTCCCAAACAGCCTCCTGGGACAGGCAGAAAGTCCCGGGAAGTCCCCGCTGCTCCCGTGCGCCGTGTCCCGTCCCCCCGTCCCCCCCCACCCCGAACATGACTCCCTGCGTGGGCGCGGAGGACAGGCGGCCGCTCTAATTCTGCCGCCGGGCAAGTGCACAGGCAGCAGCTGTAGCTTTCAACACACCCGCGGGGGCAGCCCTGATCCCCCCCGCCCCCCCGCCCCAGGACGGCCCCGTCAGCCGCCGCCGGAGCCCGCGCCCCGCCTCAGCCCCGGCCGCCTCAGCCGCGCCCCGGGCCGCCTCACCGCGCTCCGCCGGCGGGAAGACGGGAGCCCTCCCCGCTCCGCACAGGCGGGCTGGGCGGCGGCGCCCGCCGCCCCTCACCCCCCGCCGCCGCCGCCGCCCCAGCCCCGCAGCCCGGGGCCCGCTGCCCTTGCCCTCGCCCCGCAGCCCGGCCCCACCCAGTCCCGCCCGCTCCTCAGCGGCCGCTCCCCGCCCGGCCGCGGGAGCGGGGCGATGCCCGGCGGGCTGCGAGGGGGGTGGCCGCCGCCTTACCTGTACCATCCCCTCCGCCGGCAGGGTCGCGCCGCCGCCCCCGCCGCCGCCCCCCGGGTGCTGCTGCTGCTGCTGCTGCTGCTGCGGCGGCGGCGGCTGCTGCTGCTGCTTCAGGTCCTCCCCGGGGAAGATCGCTGCCTCCCTGGCCCCCAGCACGGGCTTGAGCTGCGCGAACACCGGCTCCTCGGGCTGCTGCACGGGGCCCAGGCGGGCGCTCATGCTCAGCACCCTGGTGGCCATGAGGCGGGCTGGCGGCGGCGGGTGCGGCGCGGACAGGCTGCCCGCCCCGGCGCAGGGGGACTGGCCCGCGGGCGGCTCCGGGCGGGCGGCGGCGGTTACTCGTGCGCTCGCTCCCCAGGAACCCCAGCCCGAGAGCGCATCCACGCCGCTGTCGTCAGTGCCTCCGCCTGTACCTGGCCGCGGGTATCTACCCGGTGACACACGCCCGCCTCTATTTCACCCTACTCCACCCCCGGCCCCCCCTACACCCCACCCAGCCCGGCGAAGGGGGCCGGTCCTGCGGGCCGCCCTGCCTACGGGGAGCGCGGACGGCTCCTCCCCGCGGCGCGACGGAGCGGCCCGGCCCGGCCCTGCCCTGCCCCGCCGCGGCCGCCCCGGCCCCGGCCCCGGCCCCGGCCCCGGCCCCGGCCCCGGCCCCGGCCCCGGCCCCGGCCCCGGCCCCGGCCCCGGCGAGCGCGGCGGCGCGGTGTGGCGGGGTCCCGGCCCCGGCGGGGCGGCAAGGCGCGGCCAGCAGCGGGGCTGCCCCGGCGTTGTGCTGCCGGCCCAGCGCGCCGGGGAGAGGTGCCCGGCGCAGGGTCCGGTCGCTGCAGGCAGCGGCGGGGCGCGGGCAGGGCCGCCCGGGCGCGGCGCTGGCAGCGGAGTGGAAGAGGGTTTTCAACAAGTGCGGCGATCTGCCGAGGCCCCTCTCGTGCTTTAGCATTATTTATAGTCTTTTAAAGAAGCGCTGCTAATGTAGGCATTTTGAAACAACCGTCTCCCCTACCTTTCATCTTCAAAAGGGTTTTAAAGGCAGTCATTCAAATTTACTATTTTTTGTCCCGAAGGCAACTCGTACTCAAAACCTGCTGCTAATAAATTTCAGCGCTGCAATACACATCTCCTCTATACGCTGCTACAGAAATAGCTCAGAGGAGAAGGAAGAAGGGGAGAGGAAAGAGGGAGTGACTTGTCTCTTCTCTTTTTTCCCCCTCGGATGAGACAGGTTTCTATTGTTTTGAGGTGTGCTTTCGATGCAAAGCGTATTTCCCCATAGACACAGGACGGTGAGCTAAGCTCCTGCATGTTTCACTGAAGTAGGGGAAAAAGGAGGGACACCGAAGGGTGTGCAACACCAAAGGGCTCACATCATATGGGAAAAGTACAGCACGTAGTGGAGCCTTGGAAAAAACCCAAACTTTCCACCTTTCTCCTGGCCCTGCCAGCCCTGTGCTCTCAGTTTGCAGGGAGTCTGTGAATCCACAGAAATGTTGGCAACCTCCCCCTCCCCGCGTTTGTCCGCTATCATTTACAGATAGACTCTTTTTTGTAAACATAAAAAAGCATTTTTCTGGTCAACCCGGCACTCCTCCCTTTGCTTCCCAGTCTACAACAAGTAGGATGTTTCAGAGCCTGCATGCAGAAAGCTAATTACAGAACCAGGAAAGAGTTCAGCATAACATTTCTTTACACAAACTGTCTGTTTAGCAATATGTGGCCGTTTGATGCTTGTTATTACTAACATAGATCCGGCTACTCCTGTCGGCATAGCGTTTAAAGTCATGCAGGCTAATTTCCATCCAACACTAACATGTATTCACATTTATACAATGTGCAACTTCAGTGCCCTTCTCTGAAGATTCATTGCTGGCATTTCTTTCCCCATGCTAGCCTAGAAATAGTTGTTTTAACCAAAAGATTTTAAAATCATGTTTTGTTTTTGTGTGAACACCCTCCACATAACCCTAGTTTAGGGTTATGATTCAAACTGTGTTTTCTGAATGCCCTTCATGTACCCTGTTTCAACCCAGTGAGGCTTTGAACTACATTTTTGACCCTCTGAAATGGCAAGTTTAGTATAAACTGCTCTGTAACAGCCTTAAAAATGCCACATTAATAATGCTGTACTATGCTGTCTGGAAATTCATTCAGCTGTAATTCTTCTAGATCAGGCACAATATAGGGCTAGGCAGCATCTGATGTGGCGCATATACTAGTAACTTTCAGACATTTATGTAAATTGTATGGCTGTAGTAACTGAAATGTTTCTGAGACTCGCACACTTGTAATTATATGTTTTACCTCCATCTGATTAAATGAATGATAAACAGATAATTTCAAAATTGTTTTTTTGTTTTGCTTTGTTTTGTATATGTACATTTATAAAGAGTCTGCTCTGGCAAACGCTTTGGCAGGTTAATTAGAACGGTATCGCTGAGAGAAGCTCTGTGTATACTTAAAACATTTTCAGAAGCAACTCTGAATGTGTTTGAATTTTTAGAAAAGGATATAATTACATCTGAACTAGAGGTAAATAAAGCCAATCCAATCGCCATGTTTTTGTGCTAATAATGGGCCTCGTCCTACAGTCTTTTGTCAAGCAACAGTCAATGGAAGATTACTAAAGACGATATAATTTTTAAAGGGTGATTTTTGTATTTTGGCATTTCTACTAACAATTAAACAGGCAAGTCAGATCGACTCCTGTTCCTGCTGAGGTTCGCTGCTCATCTGACCTACACAGTGCTGCACTATTTAGCTTACATAGTCTTGTGTTGCATGTTTAGATCCAGACAGAAAAATTGATAGCCTATTTTAAGAATTTCTGTTGTTATTAGATTTTATACTTCTTTGAACAAATCATTTTTATTTACAAATTTAAAGTCAGTAATAAGCTGCCAACTAAGATAATCTCCTAAATGAAATGAGAGTTTGTTCAGAATTAATCATCAGAAAAAAACAAACCACAAAGAGTTTACAGTTGTAATCACTTTGGAACGTTTCTGTTTCTTCACTGATTCTGCAGACGGAGTTAGAAGTGAGTTTACACCCTAACAGACAGATTTGCAGCAGAAAACCAAGTAAGCTCTTTTAAACCCAGCACAGTTCTGTTTGCGTAAGTAAATAAGACTTTTGGCAGATGCCTTCAGGAGTTACGGTAAGTGATCATTCCTCTGCAACACAGTTCCCTAGCATCTTATAAAAATGACAACTCAAGGTCTTTGGTTACTGTCCTGCAGAGCAAAAAAGGAGAAATAAAATGTTGAGTGGTGACCTCCTAGAGCTGGATATGTGAAAGGCACCTTTCAGCATCTTTGGCCACTGGTAAGAGAAGCACAGTGCTCTGCACTCGAAAGAGCATTACCAGGTGCAATGAAAAAGGGTTAAACTTTCTGAAACTATGTAAATGCTGCAGGTTCTGAGCGGGCAAGGATCCAGGCTTTCTGAATGAATGTAGACTCAATTACTTTGAACTCTCTTGTTCTGTGCATTCCTCTTCGCTTAGTAGTGCTATACCCATTAGGGGAGACAGGAGAAAACAAGAACAAATGTCAAGTCCCAGGCGGTCGGGAGCTTGGCAGTGGTGGAGCACAGCACTGCCTTGTGGGAGAGGGGTTGGGAGCCAAGCAGTTCAGAATGGGTGGGAGGGGGGACAGGATGGAGACAGGCTCACTGGTTTCCTAACTCATCAGCTCCGCCAGACATACCTCTTAGGGAACGTACTTGAGTTCCACCATCATGGTGGGGAGGAGAAGGACAAAGTTGATGGGGACCTACCTGCATGTGATTTGTTTGGAGGGGTAGGGAAGGAGTGGAAAGATGTGGACAAGTTGTTTTATAATGATGAGGTGAGGGAAACCTGAGGACCTCAGCTGGACTGAGCCAGACTTGAAGGCATAGAAAGATGTCTGATAATAATTCCAAGAGCTTTTAGCACGTTCAGAGGCCTGTCCCAAGCCAACAAATATGCACCTCATTTTTTCATGTAAACTTACTAGAGAAGTGGAAATAAACTTTCTTCTTGCAAAATCAGTAGCTGTCTGTACTTTTGGCCACCCATGAGACTCCATCTCCCCAAGGGAAGAAATGGTATCTCTTCATACTTTTGACTTTCAAAAGAGAGACAGTACGATCCTTTTACCTCAAGACAGTCATTATTTTTCCTCATTCTAACTTTCCACTGAAAACAGGATTGCACTAGCCACGAGGTACTGTCTTAACTCATAACAGGCTTCGTGAATGCCACTCACGCTATATAATACAGCACCACCACAACGAGGAATGTGGCAGGGTGACTTTCTGTTAAAGCGAATGTGGAAAATCATGAAACGATAGTCTATTGCTGTGTACCTTTATCTGTTGCCATTTTCAGGATTAGCTTGACTTTGCTTATGCAAAGGCAAGCCCAGTTTCCATTTTTTATTTCACATTACCAGAAATACTGTGATAGACCCTACGGAGAGAAGGATATTCTTCCTGAAATAACAGAATGGCACTCCCTAATTAGATCAGCCTGGCATTTTGGGTAAAAATACACTCCTTGACTTCTTTCCTCTCTTAACATTTCAGTAGTCACCCAGTTTTGCCTTTCTTCTCTGCTGTGCAAAGGCTTACAATCAGGAAAATAACCTCTCATTCCCCTTGGACAAGGCTTTGTTGTGAAGCATATACAGAAAATGAGTTTTCATTTTGCCAACTCCCCTGTATACCCTAGGACAGTTGTGTAAATCCTTCCCATTCCCAGTGGAGTCCCTCAGGATTTCTTTGCTGTGCCACCAGGAGTGAGTAGTGTACCTTCCTGAACCAGCTTGACATTTCTTGTTACGGGAATCGAACTGGCACATCATGGCAAGTAGAAACCTCCTCAGTAGAGTGACTCCAGAATCGGAGAACTGGATTTGACTGTTTTTTAGAATATAAAGATCTAAAAACTGGAAAACAATTGATTCCTCTATTCTCCAGGTCAAGGGAGAGTCACCGTTGCAAACCTTGGTACAGACTTTATAAAAAGAGAGGTGTACGCAAGCTTCTCTTCTGCACAGTTAAAAACGAGGCAAAACTGTTAAAGTTATGTTTGAAGTTTGCTAAGACTACTGAAAACACCCAGATGCACTTGTACTTGTGGTTTGTTTTTATCCTTTAGCTAAACATATTTTTCTTCCAATGTAAGATGAGTAAGTTAGAATAGCAATGAAGGTTTGTGACAAGTAAATGAAGGTATGTAAGCTTACCCACAAATAACCTTTGAAAATTATTTTTGCAGCAACAGGTAAAGATCCTACCATGTCTGCATTTTCTGTGTTTTGACCTGACTGACTCAGTCTGCATTGTATGAAGCCTAATTACAGATTAATTATATAAATCTGTCTATGCAGAGATCTGTTCAAGTATTTTCCCTCAAGTTTAACTTGAGCATGTGTGTATACACTTGCATGCATCAGTCTGATTTGCTATTTATCAAGGCCAGTGCTGACTTGGCGGAACAGATGCTTCAAGATGGAAACTTCAACTGCTCATTACTTGAATTCTTGGATTAAGAATCATCAACCTGTCTGGAGAAAACAAGACATCTTACTCAGTAGCTGAACTCAATCTTTACTCAGATTTTAAGGAGTCTTAATAACTTCAGGTAACAGCCTTGTATTTCTCAGTTTCAGGTACATTTCAAATATTTTCAGCCCATCTGAGAAGAGGAAGTACAGAAAAATATTTTTTGTTTCCTGTCCCATTTTTTGTCCTCTATAGGTTTAATGTATATTCTGAACCAGAGGCTGTTTATTACAACAGGCCTTACTGAGAACAACAGATCACTGACTCAGCTTTAGGAGATGAGTGTTTCCTGTATTTTCATCCATTGTCATACAGCTGCTCAGCTCTGACTTGTTGCACGATAGAGCCAGAAAGTACAACAGCATGCTCCTTAAGCATGTCATTTAATTATTTATGTACTACTAGCGCAGATAGAAATCTGTACACGGGGATAATTACACAGGATTAATTAAAATGCGTACTTAGAAAATAACATTCACGATTTTTGGAATGGTGGTTTGCCTGTCCCTTGGAAGTTTGGTGGGAGCCACCACCACTGTTTTCTACCGCCTTCCGCCAGCAATGCAGAGGCTGCCCGCTTTATAAAAGCAAATGCTGTTGGCAACATTTGTTAGCAATGGGTGGTCCTATGCTGATGTTTAACTGCTTGAATATATGAGACAAACCCACATTCTTTACTACTAAAGAAAGTATTTTTGGCTCCAGAGTGTTTATGCTGAAAATTTGTTAACAAATTTTGCTAACTGTAAAACTGCCATACTTGCATGTTTTGGCTGAAATCTCCTGATTAGAGAAATAACGTAGAGTGGTTTGGGTTTTGTGATATACTGGTCTACCAGCTGGGAGATGGAGCCTTTACAGGCTCAGATGTGGCACAGAGGATAGTCTGGCTAGACAAGCTAAGGAGGGCATTAAAGCAATGACATGCTATTTGTTTAACAGTCCCTAGGAGCATAATGAAGTAGGGTAGCGAATGCTCATTTGGAACTAAATCCTGACGTTGAGAGCAAAAATAATTAAGGGATGTGGTCAGAAAAAAAATCCTTCACCTCTTACGCTCTGTTCTTTCAAGCAGGGGCAGAAAGGATAAGCTCCTTAATCGACTGCCTGTAATGTGCAGAAAGATCCTGGGGACTTTCTGCAGGGTACAGCGTGCTGCTTACTGCGATACTGGGAGCACTGCAGAGACCCTGACAGACCACTCTGGCTATCCAGAGAAGCTAATGACCCTGTGTGGCTATGTTTCCAGTGGTACCTGAACTGCCTTATTCACAGCAAGGGTAGGAACTTAAATTTCAGGGTGTGATGGTAAGCTACACCCTTAGTGGTGAAGCAGGAGAGCTCATGCTCTTGGAGCTAATGTCTTCACAATTTCTAAAATTAAGTGGTAGTCTCTTTACTCAAACAATCTTGCATCTGGCATAGGAGAATACTGCACTAGACAAGTTTATAATCATCAGATCAGATAACTGGTCAAAAAAAGGGAAACTTGTGGTGAACATCCCAAAATGGTTATTTAATCATACTGTCTGCAATAAGTAGAAAGGACTGAAGCAAAAAGGTATCGACTTGGTGACTTAAAAAGGCTAATTTGACAAAGCTGAAATAAATAGTAGGCTTAAGTAGTGACCAATGAATAATTAGGCAGTCTAACTGAGGTGAGTAGAGTCGTCTAAGTCTACAATCCCACAAAAGCTAGTCAAAACAAAGTACCCCTTCCTTCCTCAAAAGAACGACATCTTTCTTTCTGCCTCTTTAGAGGGCATTTCGTAAAGCAGTTATAATTATAGATACTCAACAGCTGGGAAACAGTAACAGCAAATATAACTTTGATGGCAGGGATTATGGAAAAATAATATGGAGGAAAAAAGATGCCTAAGAAGTCAGTGACCTGCATTGAAAAGAACATCTAAAAAAAGTCCATGAAATTTATTAAGAACTCTAACAATTGTTTGTTTTTAGATAAAAGATGTAGAACTGTTGACAAGTAAGGAGAAAAAACATTCTAAATATTCCTGTGCTGTATTTGGGAAAAGAATAGGAAATGTATTTGTGTCATATAATGACAAAATATTTTCCATTTCAACAGTAATTCAAGAACATATTAAACCAGCTACTATTAATGGTCTTAGTTGAGTATGTCTGGATAACTTCACACCAAGAATTTTAAAAGAGCTGGTCAGTGAGCTTTCAGGATTAATATTCAGTAATTGTTAGAATATTAGACATGTTCCAGAAGACTGTTAAGAAAGCTAGAGTTAGAACCAATACGTAAAAGAAAATGTAAATTAAATGATGCAGGTAATTATAGATTTGCATTGTGACATTAATTTGAGCAGCTTAATGTGAATAGTCAATGTGGGGATTTATTAAAATAGAAAGATAATACAATTTATGCCACTCAGTAGATGCGTATGAAAAACAAGACTTTGTTGCACTACCTTTGAATAATGCCGGTCATGAAAGATAACAGAGTTTATGCAAAACACATTTTTGTAGAGTACACCCCTTGATGCAGGTCCACATTTTTGACTAAAATTCCTCATTGACAAGTCTCAACTTTTTTCAAATGGAATATTGCTGGGTTGGTGTGTAAGGTCTTACAGGGATTGGTTTTTAACAAGCTATTTAACTTTTTTAAAGAAAACATAATAATTAACCAATTTTATTGAGGAGATTAAGCGTGGGGGAGAAATAAATAATGAAGGTGGGAAATCTGTCTACTGAAACAACAAATTCCTAGATTCTTTGGTACGCTGGATGCTTCTAAACTGTACATCTTCCAGTATAGATACATATCAAAAGGTTATTGGCTTCTTAATGGCTAGTTAGCTCAAAATGATTCCTCAGGTGGCCAAGAAGGATATAAATCTTAGACGCCTAAACAGGTGAACCTCATGTAGAGCTGTTAGAATATAACTGGCACTGGGGAGAGTGTTTTACTGAAAGGCTCAATCTTTTTCAGCATCCACAGTTCAAGAGGGGTTGAAATCACTTAGCTGTTGAGCCTGCACCCACTTGTAGTGTCTACTGACATAGTGAACCAATGGACAGGGCTAGGCCTCCGGGTGGAGGCACACACTGCTTCCCTCTGAAGGCCTTAATTCTGTATTGACCACGTGATCATTTTAACATTTTAAAAATGCTGTTTTCAGTCTTTTCTACTTATGCCTCCCTCTTTTTTTTTCATCAAAAATAAAAAAGCTTGTATAATGAATTTAAAATTATTACCAACAGGTTTGCTTTTCTCAGTTACTTCTTGAGGAGTCCTACTAGTTCATAAGCACAAGCTCGCAGACTGACAGCTATTTAGAAGGACCTTTTCAGTACACACTTAAAACTTATGTGCAATATACCAAGGTTGGATGTTGAGTGGCTGGAGTTAAATCTAGACAATTTCAATCTTGATCAGTCTCCTAAGTGAGGTTGCTTGAGTATCGTTGTTTATGTTCTGATGGATATTTGTTGTTAGTATTTGAGAATCACTCTGAACCAGCTTATAGAGCACTAATGGCATGTGCACCATAGCTCAGGAATTCCTGATTTAAGTAAACTGGTAATGTGTCTTTGTTGCTTCATTTTTGCTGTTGCACACCCCAGTTCCGTGATCTGTTCAGAGGAGCCACCCCAACTCAAAGGAGCACAAAGAATTAGGTAGTATCTCCTGTCTATCTGAACATTATGTCCCTGGGGAGAAAAAAACCCAATAGAAAGGAACCAGCCCTCCTGCTATCAGAAACAGCTGCAGCAGCAGCAGCAAAAGAAGGATTTTCAGTCAGAGAATATTAAAAATAAGACAGGGTTCTCTCTTGCTTAATAAGGGTAATAACTCGGATGACCATTACATTTTTCAACATATCCTGTTAGCTTGATTGACATTTTTTGAAAAAAAGAGGAAGTTTAGGAATGAGCAAGTAATTTCAAAAAATGTCAGTAGCAAGTACTGATTTTCCATGCATCTGCCTCAAGACTAAGTGAGGTTTGACTTCCACTGAAGACACATTAAACATCTTTCAGTAAGTCAGCTGAATAACTGGATTTCACTTGTCAGGATTGATAACAGCATAGCAGAGATTACAAAAACCTACCTCAGGCTGCAGTAGAAGGGCGAGTAAGGAGTTTGAAAGGTGCTTCCCATGAAAACTTCTGAAGATGTACTTGACTTTCATCCCATCACACCATAGAGTAAGAATGTCATTTTGTGATGAGAATGTTTAAAATCCTGACCTGAGTCAAAACTCCAGAAGTCAGAGAATGCATTTGGACTCACCAGTGAAACTAAAAACTCATCAGAACATCTGCTGCATTAGTGGCCATCACAAGCTGACCAATAAGAAAGATGAATGAACCAAACGCCACAACCTCAGAGACTCCAGTCCTCCATTATAAGAAAGCTGATCAGCCTTGATAAAATGTGGCTACACACGAGTCCTATCTCCTGTTCACTTGAGGGCTTACGGAGTTGGTGGCAATATTAATCTTGCTGGACGGGCAAATTTCTGTATTTCTAATTGTGTAATGTAATGAAAAGGCACAGCTGCATCCACCTTCATAGTTTCTATTTGCCTCATGATGAACTCCTCCCATCAAGGAAGCAACTGCCTCCACAGTTAGTCTAGTTGCATTTACTTAGGTAAGGCATAGTCAGAAAATGACCAATTTGCCAACACTACAACAATCTAGAAATACGGTGATAGGTGAAAAATGACAGTGGTTATCAGTGATGACTCAAATGTCTATTCACACAATAAGACTTCAGAACTGACATACATCAAAATGCATGCACACAGAAATGTCCCTCTTCTCAAATAAGTAACATGAGTAAAATGTCCATAAAAAAAGAAGTCAAATTAAATGTTATAGAACGTGAAATGTCTGACGACATAGGACAGCATTACAGATCTCACCTTAGTTTAGCTAACTACATTATTCCCATGAGCTGCAGATGCATTCAATTTCAAAGTCTTTTAGAATGTTTTTCAGTTCTCAGACAGGCATTTAGTAGATTATGTTAAATAATAAACAACATAGTTAAAGTTAATTAAAATAATGTTTCTTTTCCCCCCCTCATAATTTTCTTCTTTCTGAAAATATTTAGAGCCTGATTAACAGAAGTAAATAATTTTTCAGTGTGAAAATCATGAAACACTTTGTCAACATATTGGCACTTGTAGCTTCAAGTGTTACTCACATTATTGTCTACAAAACATGCTGGAAAAACATTCAGTAAAATATTCAGCCCAGATTTAGTCTACACTTATTTTAAGGATATTCATTTATTCAGGTAATTAAGGATACTGTTTTCCAAAAAGATTTAAATTGCAATAATCTGTTACAACCAGCTTAGCTAGTTTCCACTTGTAATACACTAACCATTTTTTAAAAGTTCATTTTTCCATATTTTTTGAAAATGCTTTTTGAAATATTACAAAAGAAAATAAGTAAAAATAAACATTTACTTTCTGAACAAAAGACCAATACAAATACACTCCTTTTTAATGATTTTTTTTTTTTTTTTTTTACTAGAGCAGCTCTAGATAAAAATATTTATGTATTTGGATGTTCACATTTGACCCATATGTATTCTTGCTGCTGGGTGACTTAATGAAAGCTTAGTTTACATCTATTGTGTTACAGTATGGCAAACTACAGTTCATGAATGTATAGCCCACTTCAAATGTGTTTACCTGACTGGTTCATAACATGCTTAGTTAAGCTATGAAGGCTGCTTACGCATGAACTCGTAACTAATGTGGCAAGTTGGATGAGGCAAGACTTTAACAACATGTCTTAATCCCTGTGCTGCTTGAAAGATATAAATAAGATAAAGGAGAGGAAAAGTTGATTCAATCTTTTAACAAAACAAGGCTTCTTTCTCTCTAGATTGCATATTGATAACTTTGTAGAGTAACAAAATACACAGCTTTTTTTTTAGTGATTAGAAAATCCTGCTTCTGTGCAACTCAAGAATAAGGCCTAATGATTCATAAATCTGGCACACAGTATTTGATACCAATGGCCATAAGATACTACATCACTGCATGTAACCTGTGGGGAAAAAAAACCACAAACCACCTCTGTATTTTATTGTGCTGGAGAAGCAAACTAATATTAAAACATATATTTTAGCAGGACCAGGATAAAAATGACATCTTGTTCTACATGTTCTAAAGTGTTTTACCATGCAGAACTACAGTTTTTCAAATTTTAGGTTTCGTATTCAGATATGACTTCACTGAAAAGTGAAAGAAGTAAAAGTGGAAGGGACAAGGAGGATGTTCCTTTTGCTTCATGCTAGTCTTGCCAGATCATGTGAATAGAGCAGGCTGCAACTGCACAAACTGTCTTTCATCAGTACTACCACATCTACATCCCTCCCTATTATTTTAAGTCTTACATTAAAACAATTATAGGGATATAATGAAATTATTAATCACAGTAGGTTAGAGCAGCTTGGTCCACTGTGTTCTATCAGCAGAAGCATTTTGCAATGATCCCTTGCAGCACTTCCAATCCAGGTGATGTTATTTATAGTATCAAGCAGTGGCAATAAGCTTTCCCAGTATCTAATTTAAGAACAACAAAAAAACTCTATGTTCTTTATCCCAAGGACATTATGGTACCATTTAACTAGTTTCATGTTAGGGTTTCTTTCAAAAATGCCACACTGAGAGACAGTGTGATACAATGCCTGCTCACTCTACTCTGAATGCAGGACTGAAAACTGCTCACGGAAAGCTAAGTAATAGACAAACAGCCAAAGAAGTTGCTTGTTCACACTGAATTATGCAACTTAAGGAATTCCCTCTACAATACAAATACTTTGTAAAACACTAATGCATTGTATTTTTAAATATCCACACTCCATCTAATGCTGTGGCCCTTAATCTGCTTTATTGAATTAAATCTACTCTTACTGGCAACCTAAAACTGAAAAGTAAGTGCTAACCTTTGCAAAGTTGAGTGTTGAAGTAGCCATGGTATCCATACTCTCTAAGATTTGGCCAAGTTTCATTATTATTTCATGAAGTTAGGTGCTTAAGAAAGGGATAAAAAAAAAATAGAAAACTGGTATTTTTAAGCTAGACAACAGAAAATGAAGAAGGAAGAGGCTTATATTAAATTCAGTCCCCTATCAGTCCTTAGGAGCTTTACATAGCTTGTAGAAGGTGCTAACAGACTGGAAGCTCTGACTTTTGATCTGGCCATTTCTTTCCAAAGCTGAAGGTCACTCCTTTCTTCAGAAATGCTCCCATCATTAACTGCGCAGTGTTAACTTCTGTGAACACTCAACAGGGACGATCAGATTCAATCCTATCCACCACCTGGGGAAAACAGTAACATACTCAGTTTCCTGTGGAAGCAGGATAATGACTGTAGAGCACTGTGAAGCCAATAGCTTTGCCAGTTCTGTTCAGACTGGGTTCCAGTTTCTGGTCCAATAAATGTATGTTCAGGATCACACTTGTGCTTATTACCAAATCCAACAATTGGCATTTCATACAGAGTAAAACCCTGTTAGTACTGTCACCTCTCTATGTAGAAGTAGAACTTGGCGTTGTCACAACTAGGACAAGTCTAGGAGGTCACAGAGAATGTTGGCGTAGCTGTACTTTTGGTACCTCTGTGGCCAAGTGGCACCAAAGCAGAGTTTTAAGAACCTTGCAGTAAACATCTTTACGTTTTCAGAAATTAGATAGAAGTGATAAGAATAAAGAACACAGAAAATCTCTTACATGGAAGAATAACAAAAAACACAGCAGAGAAGGTAGATCAGGTATTGCTCCAGAAACAGCCAGTGAATGTGAAAGCTTGTATATTAAAGAAAGATACTGTATATTTTGATGAAACCTAGAGCTGCCATTCAAATCAGTAAATATGCTGCTGTCCACTGTTGGCCCAAGGGGAGTTTGCACCTTTCTGCACGAACCTGACAGTTCTTGGATAGGACAGTAGGTGAGACAAGCCCATGATGGTGATGCAGTATAGTAACCTTTATATTTTAAAATAAAATTAATTTCAAGATACTTTAATGGCATTTCATTCATCACCGAGAGCACTTAACCTGGATGTTCACAGGAAAATATTTTGCTTTGTATTATTAATAAATAATTTTATTTAACTTACATTTATGTTAAAAATGCATGTATATTTATATATTTCAGTTTATAACTATAAAATAAAAATAACAACAACTACAAAATAATAATAATCAATGATACTTGATGTTACTGCAGCTGGAAACATAAGAACTTTACATAGTTTGTTTCTTTGTAATTTCATGGAGTTTAGCAGTTTGAAAATACTCCTTACTTGTTTTAAGTCATTCAGCTACTCAGAATTACTATCATGGTGTAAAACTATTTGTCAAAGATTTCAGCCTCTACAGATTTGGAATGGCATGTCAGAATGAAAAACTGGTATATTTCATAGGATTGGGTATTTGGTTTTCATTGACAACAGATCTAATCAGCTCACTTAGGTTTCCCTGAGGGAGGTTTCAGTCAGTCTCCATTGTGTAGGAAGGCATCCTAGCTGTGCATTGAGATTAGCCTTCAGAGATTTTACGGGGTTGAGAAAGAAAAGTAAGCTCCCTCCTGCTGTTGGTAAACACTGTTATTGTTCTCCATTCCCTACTGAATGGAACAAACGCAATTCTGCAAAGTTAATTACTGCAATAATGAAAGAAATGACACAAAATGAGAAGGAATGTGCTAATTCAGTAAGACTGAAGTCATTGACATATTAGTCCCTTTACTGCTTGTTGTTACTTTCAGGCACGTACTCTTTTGCTCATAAATATTGAGTGGATTTTGGGGACTTAGTATTTAAGTAATAAGTTAGTAAAATAAAGATTAATGTGTAAGAAGTGGTGCCTAATGATCTTCAGGTCTGGTCAGTCCCTGAGACCTGAACACAGAAGATCTCTGATGAAGTATCAGAAAAAAAAGGACTTCGCCATCCTTGCAGGACTTGCAGCATGTTTCCTTTTCAGTGTCGAAGAACAAAGACTCACTAGAATTTTATCTATGTGCTAAAATAATTTATCCCCAGGAAGGAAAATGTGACCAGTGAATAGATGGCACCAAAATATTGTATTTCTTCCTTGCTTACACTTCTCACAGTATCACAGAGGAGATGAGTGATATTAATTTTTGTGTGAATATCTTACACTTAGTTCTGATGACAACTTGTGAATCTCTGTTTACACAGCTCCACTGGCACTGGGAGCTGTGTGCCTGGAAACCATAGGCCTGTGAAACGTAGAGTGACAAGTCTTCTGTATGTGTGGCACTATACCAGTGATGGGGAGCATGAGAAGGCTTGGGCACAGAAACGACCCTCTCTCAAGGTCTGAGAGAGAACTTGGTAGGAATATTTCCAACAGTTTCTTTTAGAAAGGACCACTGCACTTAGGTAACAATCCTGTTTAAAATCCACATATACATTCTAGATGACAACTCACTCACAGAAGTCAAGCACCTCATTGCCAGGCTCTACTTAATAATAATGAACAAAGAAACAAATTCTTCTAAAGAACTGAATAAGAAAACAAAAGAGAGAGTCTTGCATGCTGCAATACGTATTTCTAAAATCACAGTAAAAAGAAGCACTGGGTATTGCTAACAATTTCAGCTGCAACACTGAATAATCTAAGTAATCCTTCTTCTATTTAACCAAAAGGAAAAATGAAAAGACTTTCATTGAAATAGTCATAAATTCCATCCATAAGACTTTTCCTGCAATTAAGTTACATTTACTGATCCACTACTCCTTAAAAGAAGCATTAACACAAAGACTTCAATTATTCATGGTCAAACAAAGTTGATTCTATTGCTTCAATCAAAGCGGCATTCTCTTTTACAGTGGTTATTTCTGTAGTATCTTCAAAAAGGGCACACAGTCTATGAAAACATGTAAGTTTCTGAGTAAAAGCTATTTCCATGATCAATCCTAACTTTTTGCATTTCCTGCTTTCATGAAGATGAAATTTGCTGGGGTTTTTTGTTCCCTTCATCCTTTAAAGGGTAAGTTGATTAAAATTCACCATTTTTTTTGAACGCAGTTCCAATGTCCAGAGAAAAAGGAGTTGCTCTCTCTCAAAAAAGAAAAAAAAAAGAGTATTTACTGTTATGGAAAACTTATCAGTGAGGAAAGAAACCCATTCTGCAAAATGAACTCTGTGGAACAAGGTGGTTCTTGTGCTGTCAGCAGAGGGCTTAAAGAGCTGCAGAGGGTCTAACGTCTGCAAAGAGCTGTACCTACTTCTCCTACTGCTAAAAGCTTCTGGAATACACACCACTCCCTCTTCCATAATTCCCAGCTACTGTCCATTTATGCTAGTTATGCCATCCCCCAAGAGTTAGCACCTTGTACTGCTGCTGATTGCTGCCCAGCTTCAGTCTGAAATACCCTAAGTGTAACTGCCTTAATTAAGCTATGGAAGTATGCATTTTAAAGGTCAAAGGTTCCCAGTCAATCCTAGGAATTTAAGAAGGGGATAATATTGCCCAAAGACACTAAGCAAAACTTGATATTCTAGAGATACTTATTTCATTTTCAAAGGTCGAGAATGAGTACAGATTCTCAATATTCTTTAGTATAAGAAAATACCAGGGATACATTTCTTTGACTCAGTAAAAAGTCTGTCGTGTGTTCTATTAAATGTAATGTTAACAGGGATATAAATTCTTTCCTCAGTAGAGCTCCCTAATGAGAGCAATCCTGAAAGATGACAGACTGTTACAGACTGAAACTGTTGTGTATAAATCTGTTTTGATGTAAATGTGCAACCAACTGGCAATTGATTGAGACACATATACATAATAACATAAATATTTCTTCAAGAGGTAGTGATTTGTTTCTAGAAAGTCATACTGAGTCATATATTCCAAAGACATGGTAGTTGATGAATGCCTTACCAGGAGCAAAAGAATTCTACTTGACCATCCTGTAGATGTCAGAGGTTTAGTAGAGTTAGAGCTCCTTTTTTTTCTGGAACTAGATATCATACAAAAGGATAACTGAAACAGAAAATAACTGCAAGTGTAAGAGGTAGCAAATTGTATCCCAGAGACACTGACAAATAGACAACTAATATTTGAATTTACAGTTGTTCCTCTTTTATAAGGTTTCATCACTGTTTTGTACAGAAAATCTTGAAGGGGAGAAAGACTACAAATCCCAATGACATATAATTTCTTTGTATAGAAAATATGTAGAAATGACAATGCTAGCAAAGAATAACCACAGGATTCAGCAACAAGTCTTAAAAGTTTAGGTCCTTATTAAAAAAAAGCAATTTCATGTCTTCAATTTTTTCCTCAAACAAGATTTCCTTGATGCATTAGAGCTTCTTTGCTTCTAGCAAGGGACAGAAAGGTGAGAAAGCAATTACACCGTTAAAAAAAAAGAAAAACACCCTAACCTGCTGTAAACCAACTGTCCTTCCTTCTTTCCTATTCAACCCATATGCTTATGAAACTTCTCACTTAAGTAACACCAATTTAATGTACCAAGAAATGTAATAGTGGATAGAGATTTTGCTCTCTTTGCTCCATTTGGTCTGAAAAAGAGGAACTGAGGATGGTTATGTGGGTTGGGCACTTCAGTCACAAGTTGCTTACATGCATGACTACCCTTATAAATTTCATTATTTTTGACTCACACATCATTGACACAAGACCTAGTACAATGGGAGACTGCAAAGACCATGAAGAAGAATTTTGGAATAATTAATTAGACAACTCTGTTTGTGGGAAAGAACATCGGTAAAAATGCTGTACAGGTAATGCAACTGAACCTTTTCATTACTTAAAGAGCAAAAACATTCATTAATTTTTGCTGTAGGGCATTTCACATTTGAATAGTTATCTTTAAGTGACATTCTAGCTTTCACTTGAAAAGCTTAGAAGGTCTCCTCCTAGATAATAAATTATAGCCTTGGAGTCTAGTGAGGACACACAGGCAAAATACAATGTCTTCAACTGGAAAAAAACCATTACATACTGAGGAGATTTACACAGGGACTACGTGGATTACAAGAATTTACCAACAGCATTATGTGTTATCAGTATATGCTAATAAATTACATTTATTTTTGCAAATTTAAAGATGGACCTTGTTAGTAATTTTCTAAAAAAGCCACTTTGCCAGAATATGCCACTTTGTCATCTGAAGAACTGTTTAAATGTCAATAAAATTTCACAACAAATCAGCCTAATTTTCTGTCAGCCTTCCTAGAAAATCAGGCTGCCTGTAGGACACAAATTTACAATGCACAATTCATTCTGGAAGCATCAAAATGGTTTTGTATATTGTATTTCCATGGAATTAAACACTTTGTGACTTTTGGATGGTAAGAAGTAAATTAATGTAATTATCTTATATTAGTATATTTAGAAATATCACCATAGAGTAATTTATGTTGGATGAGAATTCTGAAAACCAGTCATATAGTTAATCTCAAAGTCAGGTCCATTTATACCAGCTTGCTTAGGACTTTGTCCAATTGAGTTCTGAATATCTCCAAGGATGAAGGGCAACCTGTTCCAGTATTTGACCACCCTCATAGTGAAAACATTTTTCATAATAGTTTTCTAGTGCTCCATCTTGTGTCCATTGCCTCTGCTGTACAGCTCTGAGAGTAGTCTGGCTCTGTTGTCTCCGTACCATCCCATTAGGTAGTTGGACACTGCAGCAAGTTCCTCCCCAAGCCCTGTGTTCTTAAGGCTGAACAAGTCCAGTTCTTTTGACCTCCCCTTCCACATCAGGTGCTCCAGCCCCTGATCACCTTGGTGAATCTCTGCTGGACTCACTTCATATGTCAATGTCTTTCTTGAACAAGCCTAGAACTGGATGCAGCACTCCAGATGTGGTCTGCCATGTGCCAAACAGAGAAGGGAAGGATCACTTCCTTCCATTTGCTGCCTATCCTGTTGTTAATACCACCCAGGATGCGGCTGGCAGGCACATTGCTTACTCATGTTCAATTTGTGTCTGCTAAGACCTTGAGATCTGTTTCTGTCAAGCTGCTTTCCAGCCAGTACTGGCATATAGGGTTATTCCATCCTAGATGTGGGACTGCAATTGCTTTTGTTGAACTTCATAAGGTTCTTCATAATTGAAGAATTAATTTGAACTTCATAAGGCCCCAACTTCCAGCCTTTTGAGGTCCCTCTGAGACCCTGCCCTCCAGCATATAGACTGTTCTCCCATATTTGGTATTAACTATGAACTTGCCAAGGGATGCTACTGTTCGCCAGTTGCCAGTTGCACTTTGCACTGCTGATCACATTTCCTTGCACTTGGTGAGTTCGATAATTTTCCACCCACCTTAAAGTCCCTATCTCACTGATTTGTCTATAAGGTTACTACAGGAGAGCAAATTGTGAATACTTAAGATTCCAACTAGTATCTTGCCTAAAATAGCTACAGTGCTTCTAGATAATAAAATTTATTAATTAATGGGTGATAACAGACAGGATAGTGTGGGAAGTTAAACTAGGGACTATGAATCATATAAAATACCTGTTACAAACTAAAAATTACTATCTGCATATGGGAGCTGTTTAACATGAAATAAGTTAATGATTCTATTCACATACAAATACAAGTTAGATAAAACCCTAGACTTCAGAAAACCAGAGTATTCAGTAATGTCTCTACAGATAGGTTTGTAAGCCCAAAGGTTTGTGTATTTTTTTCCCCAGTGAACACCAGTTGGTCTAATAAAAGATATTACCTCTGTCCACACACTTGGCCTCCCTCACACATAGAATGATAATTTTAGTCCTGTCATATGCAATTGCTATCATTTTTACCTCACTCTCTCGGAATTAGGAAAAAAAAAAAAAACAACAGAAAACTGAAGCTTACCTGGAGCAGAGGAAGTATTGCTATGCTTCAGACTGCTGTTTGGAAAATGAAGAAAAGTGTATCTAGGAATCAAAAGCTGGATCTAGCTCAGTATTACTTAGTAAATAATTATTGTTCATGTCCAGGTAGGAACAGTGAATCAGTTGAAGAGATACTGTCAATAAAAAAGGAGGTAAGAAAGAGGAGCTTCCTCTTAAATGAAATCTGAGCAATATTGTCAATATACAGTCACTTAAAAAGTAACATCTGTATTTATGTTATATCTATAGAAATGTACCATATGCAGAAAAAGTACTTTAAAATATTGAGACCTTTCCTATAGTCTAAATAGATGGTGGAGTGGAATATATAATTAGACTGTGTTCTTGGAAGATGGGGCTTATTTTCATACAATTAAATATGGCAAGTCATCTGTTTCACCATTACATGCTACGGTACTCACACATGATGGTTCTATTTTTATTATTACACCAATGTAACTATACTAGAGCAAGGGTATCTAGCCCATTAAATATCAGTGCTGTTAATTAAGATGTATTTATTGCTGTTTTAGAATATTTTTAATACCTGTTTGGTAGAACAAATGACATCAAATGACAAACTACAGAGATCAAGGCTGATAAGAAACTAAACTTTTTTCCACCTGACATGAATTTCCTTCACAGAAAGTAGGACATAGTCTGATGCTAACTCATGTATATTTTTAAAATTTCTATGAGCCAGAATAGTTGCAAGGAATGTGGCATGAAACACATGGTCCAAGAAAAACAATATAAAAAAGCTGAAACATGCATTAATTTGAACATTCTGAATAACACGTTCTTTAACTGCCCAGATTATAAATGCGTACAATATGATAGTGTTTATTTACCTTCTAAAATTCAAATATATGTTAGTAAAATCATTGCATGCATTACTTCCACACATTTTATTCACATGACAGATCTAAAAATTATTTTATGAAGCATAAGATCATTTGACAGGTATAAAAAAAACAGTTAGAAACAAAACAGTTGTTTGTGTTTATGGTAAAAAGGGCATTATTATGGTGAAAACAACTTTCTTCAAAGAAAGGCTCCCCTAAGGATTATTTTGAATAATTCTAGAAAAACGCTACGGTGATGTTTTCTTCTGCAGTTTCTTGTACCATACTGGTGCCTCTTTATTTGTCTGTAAAATAAAGAACATTTAATTGTGAGTTTAATTGTAAGTCAGAACAAAAACATGCAATCTACACTGAAGTCTCTTTCCTTCCTATGTAGTTCACAGTGATAAGTGAGTTATTTGATTCAATGTAAATAAATTAAAAACAAGACTATGCATTTAAGGTTATTATTACTACATATTTGTATTAAAACCTCCTTATTTCTAGGTTATAAAAAGCAGATTATACAGTAAGAAGTAAATGATTGTTTCAAAATGTCTATTACAATGAAAACATGCCTCAACTGTGCCATAAATAGGTTTAATTTGTAATAGCATCATCTGACTTTCCCAGCTGAAAAGGGGATGGAACTTAGAAAAGAGATCTTAGGTGTGCTATAATTGACCAACCTTTTATGCAGAAATATAGTTCTTATAAAAATATGATTAAAAATAAAAGAATTCAGCAGTTTTCTGACAGCGTAGAAAGTATTTTAAAGCAGAGAATTATCTGTGAGCAACTTTTCCTTGCCCTCAGAATCCTATGGGCTACTGCTACACAGTCAGAATTGCTTAACATTCTTGTGGCAAATTCAGTGGTTGTATACAGAAATAAAACTAAAGGAGTAGGGGTGGAACAAGGTGAGGACTATTCGGCTTTCAGGGCTGGGTATAATCTCTTGTGTTATTGAGTACTGTCTCTTTCATCTGTTGTCCCTAAATTTGTCCCGTTGTCTGCTCTTTATTCATTCTTTCCTCCAAGACTTAATAACCATTCAATTTTAAAATTGACTTTATTCAGCTGTCCTTGTGGTGGAAGTTCTCATCACATCTTAATCTCCATCTTTCTTTCGCTTTGTAACTGAAATCCTCAAAAATACATCTGCTCTATTTATGCAAGCTTTTAACATTCTAGAAATTGACCCAAACTGGCAGGACTTTCACTGGACTACTTTCTTTACTCATCTATGAAGAAGCCCTGCCATATGCCCATTTTCAGTTCCCTTCTCCAAAGTCTGAAAAGAGTAGAATTTTTCCAAGAGAAATTGGTCACAATTTATAAATGTAAAAGATTATTTCTAGATTCCTATACCATTTCTGTATCCCTAAGTAAACCAAGACAGATTAAATAATGAAACCCTGGATCACCCACACAACATAAAGATTAGCTCACATTTTGTCTCTGTTTTGGATCACTGAATAGCTCCATCAAAGTCAAAGTTTGGGCAGTATGATTTAGCACTACTGAAAGGACTGTGGATGAGGCAACACTGGGTATGACTGTGTTTAGTCTCATAACACTATCCAAGCAAATTTTAAACCCCTAAAATCCCCAAATGCCCTCATATTACATCTAAGAGATGCAACCATTTCCTACATTTTGTACTATAAAAACAGTATCTGATGTGCTGCAATACAAACCTCATATTGTTTAAGACACTGAAAATTAAAGTCTCCACCAGGAAAAAAAATAACTGAAAAAAAATTATATAGATATATATTTGGACTGAAATAGTACATAAGCTATGCAGTGTAGATACAATCAGTCTACCCTAGAGAAAGGTAGCCTGAAGTGCAACTAAGAGTCATGATTTGTTTTGTGATTCAGCATTGCAACTTGGCTCTCTTAAATTTATCAGTTCAGGCACAGTCATAGTCAGACAGTTCTAAACCGTTTTCATGAAGCTTTCAAATACTAGAGGCACTAAATATGAAGCACACCACTTGAAGTATTTAAATCCAAGCATTTAGTTTCTAAAGGAATCAAACAGGGTTTTATAATATCAGGTATCCTTAGTAACAGAAGTGATATCAATACTAGGCATGGGGTTTTTTTACATTTAGATATATAAACATATTAATATACATATATACATGAATGTAACTATACATAACTACACCTATTTCCTCACTTCTGCTCTTCAGTATATATAAACACACACACATTCAACTCATACATGATCAGGGTAGATTTAAAATTGTATATATGGTCTTTGGCTATTAAAATTTTGCTAACCACTCAATATTATAATGGCATTAAAAAAACCCCTAACTAGTCTGCTGTGACCTTAAAATGTAGAAATTACCAAATAGGTAAATAACATCATAAACTTTAATTTATCTCCTCAACATTGACACTTCCATGAAGACCTGCAAATATTCAGCTGAATTAATTATATATCTCCTTGAAGAATAAACCCACATTTTTCTTTTTAAAAAAGTGAGGAGAATTATCAAAAAGCTTATGGCACTTACTCTTATTATAGTACTTACAAATAACGTTGGCTTAGGTGTAAATACATTTTCTTCTTCATGTTCTGGCAGCTGTTTTACTGAGGGGCTTGATTTGCTTTTTGCAGTTGCACTTTTTACATCAGTGTGAGACTGAGGTAAAGTTTGTTCATAGCGTTTACCATGTAGACTAATTAGAATCTGTTTCATTGTGGCTAGTTCCTATAAAACCACAAAAGAACAATGCTAAGTTATTAAGTAAAATTACATTTGAACCTATTAAATATTTATTTGTTAATAATAAATTTTTATTCACCAAACTAAATGTGTAAGTGGATAAGTAAATCTAACAAGCATGAACATATAGTTGACATAATTAATAAGATTACTAATTGGTCACTAGTAAAAGTAAGAAAATAAAAAAGACACAGGATTTATATAACTCAAATTTTGTATTGCTTAAAGGCTGTAAAAAAGAACATTTACTGTGTAATAAGGAACCCACTATCTCTTTTAACTTAAGCTTCCATTTAATTTAAAAGAATTTTTCTGAATTTGTTTTGTCAGGTTGAAGGTGTTCACAAATCTAATTTGAATAACTGTGACAAATTGTACTTTCAAGTGCTACATCTTGCACAGATGTCTTATAAATACATTACTAGAAATATGTGTCGTTATATCTAGATCATAAAAGAAAACTCAGTAAAAAAACCTTAAGAGGACCTACAGTAAAAATGGGATCAGAGCAGAAAAGAAATTTTGTGAGAAATGAAAATTCCAACATGGGAAATGAAAAACAAGAGCATATAGAAATGCAGACTTTTTTGATGTTCTAATAATTTGCTTTGTAAACAATTTGGATTAATTAAAAAGTAACATTTTCTTACTACTTAGCTGAACAAACCAGATTATTCAAAATGTAGAGTAGAGCAAGAAAAGGAAAAACATAGTATTTTGTGACTTTAACTGGACTTCTTTTGTCATCTTGCATCATCTACTGCCCAACATTCTCTCCCCCTACATGTAATAGGTGTAATTACTATAAAGTAAGTTACAGAATTTAAAGCATTATTTATTATTATTGTTTAGAACATTTATTATTGCACAACTGTAACAGCAAGGTCAGTAGAAAAGCCTTTCAAAGTAAACTTAAACACCAATTTACGTTTCTTTAAACTATAAATGTTTTTGTTTGCTTGCTTTTTACAAATGCTGTTGTCTTCAATAAGCAATACCGTTAATACAGCAACATTCTATATAATTAACATTCTATCTTATCTTTCAGCCAGAACAGGGTAACTTGTATTTATAGCTGAATGACAAACATTTGTTATTATACCTATTTCTTAATACTTGCCATAAAATTACATTGATGCACACTCTATTTTCATTGCATTATTAGTAACAAGTTAAAAAAACCCCTCAGCCTTTTAAAACATTCCTGCCATATACCTTCTTTGTCCACTGCTGCCTTTAATAAAAGATACAAAGTCAAAAGAATTATGCTGTTGCCTTTAAATTGTCCCACATGAACTCAGTTATATGAATGGGTGTTACACTCCACAGACCAGCTTTACCGAGTGTACAAATTGTTCTTGTATCTCAGTCATTTAATATTAACTATTTGCATAATTCAGCCATGTGTGGTGGCATGTTGAAACAGCATGACTGCAGAGCAGCTGTTTAAAAGGACTGCATAGTTGATGCCAACATGTTTTTCAAAGTTGTAAACTCTGCAAAGATGTTGCCAAAGCAACACATAGACAGAATTTCTTGATGAAAATAACTCAAGCAAGTATACAGCAAATAAATACACCATCACAGGAGATCAAATTGTACATAAACAATGTTTTGACATTATCAAGTGCTGTTCCTATACTTAAACTACATTATTCTGTGGACCAAATAGTTGCATGTTTAAACAAGACAAAACCCAAAAACTATCACACAGATTTATTTCAGAAACAGAGTTGAAACCTGTATGTGTAGGGTCAAATTCTCTTGTGTCAAGATCCACTCGGCAGTCTAAGGTCTGCTCTACCTCACAGAATCTGTCCTGTACTTGTCAGTCTGTTTTCAGACTTGGAATAGGCTCAGAGAGTCAGTTCGCACACGAGCTTTGCCTGTGACAGGAGAATTCCCTACTGTGAAGCTAGGGAAGGAATGACAGGGAGTGGGGATGACAAATTAGCCCACAACAAATAAGATATTTTGGCATTGCAGTCAAATTTATCATGAGAATTTAGCTAAAGTTGCCTTAATGTTTGCTCTAAAATGCTTCCACATTTAGTGAGAAAGACCTTAAACTTGGCAAAATAGCACAGAAAACACTGAATCCAATAGAATCATTGGTATGTGTACTGCTAAACAAGAAAAGAAAATTGTCCCAACACATTTGCAAGAGATTGGCTGTTTTCAACCAAGAAAATACTGAAAACAAAGTTCTACCTTGTACTGCAATAATTTTACCCATCTCTTTAGATTTCTCTGCTCCTTCAGGAGCACAATTTTAATTCTTAGCTTCACTTTTAAATTCTGAATAGTCATCAGCACTACCTGCTGCTGTTAGCATGCTACCATGATTCAATAATATTTTCCAGTTTTAAAACCTGTCAAGTTGGTCTAGAAAGCTAGCAAGGAAAAAGAAGCTTTGGAGATTGTGCTTATCAGAAACATGTGAACTGGTTCCAGTGTGAACAGGACCATGAGAAAAAAGGGGAAAGGAGGTAGATTTCAAAATGGATGGAAAGAATCTTTTGTGTAGAAGGACATGTATTAGTTTCAGGATAAGCTAAGTAAAAGAAGATGTGAAGAGAAACAGATGGTTAAAATTTTTATATCTTTCTACTCTGTCAAGTCCATGGTCTATGTCCAGGCATTGCTGTGCAAATTATTTACTTACAGTATTCACTCCAGTTACTCAGTGCACTGTAGAAACAGTGTTGCTAAAGCTCTACGTGTCCCAGTTTCTCTGTGGAGGTATCTGGTCCTCGCCACACTGGCTCCTGGATGTATAAGCAAGGTGTGCTATACAAGCTGTGTGTCGCTGAGTTGAGGCTTTTAGGTCCGAGGGCTCTGGCGGGCCAGAGAACAATCCTGCTTAGGAGGACTATAAGTACTAAACACCTCTGAGTGGATTCACCCAGCTCCTCTCTGTGCTGGCTTTACAGCTTTGCTCTCACCGTCCCAAACTTTGGGAACACAAGCACCACATTCCCTGCTTACACTGTGAGGATGTGGCAGTGCAGATACATGGAAAACAATGCAGTTAGCAAGAAAAGGTGGGTTAAGATGGAACAGGGAAAAAAATTAAAGTATGCAGGTGGCATAAAACCACTGTTTATGTTCAATGAGGGTCACCCAACAAGCAAGTATCAGGATTATACTCTATTATTAAATATTTTGAAAGTCTGTCCACAGAAACCTGATGAATTTTTGTTAAGGATGCTAACCTGCTCTGTCTACCAGCACAAATACCAAAAAACAAAGTAATGAACTGTGTGACACATTAAGTGGGATTTAACTTAAGCTTATAACACCTAAATTTATGTATCTAAACTTAAGTATCTACACATGAGCTGGGAATCTAATTTTCCATTACAGACAGTACTCATTCAGAAGTGGATGCCTATTGTCTACTGAATTGTGTTGTAACAACACTAGCCATATTGACCAGGCTGCTATTGACTATAAAGCAAAGTAAGATGCTTACCTCACTGCAGACACCTCCATTAGATACCTAAATGTAGCTGTCATAAGCTGAATCCATTTCTCACCTCACTCTCCTTATCATTTACTTTTCTCAGCCTTCTACTTCACCTAAACCAGCTTTCATCCCGAATAGCCAATGTGCAATCATGCCCTTGTACACATATCTGTAGTATGAAATTGCTGTGTTAAAAAGAATTGCATTTTTAGAACGGGCATTTACACCACAGATAGCCCACTCTTCTTAAACATACCTGGGATCATACTTTAGAACAATCTAACATCCTGTATTCCACTTACTTACGCACATTAATTCACATTTAATGAAGATTACTTGAACTATAAAACAATCACTTAAAATTCTGCATACATAACCAGAAGGTAGTTGGAATTCAAAATAAATTATTAGAATGAATGGACTGAGAACAATGGGAGCTATGTAGCAGGAGGTGAAGTAAGGTAACATGTAATGAAGTGTAAATAGTATCAGAACAACTTCCTTGCTTATTTCCATTTAATTTGGTACTGTGATGTCCAACAACCTTAGTTAAAAATAGCAAAAGCAATTTTGTGTGCCAATACACAGGGAAGGCAATATTTAGGTACAAAAGATAGGCACCAATCTTTTCCATTATGTTAATTAATGAATATGTTTTTTGTTTGGGGATTTTCCCTAATTCTACCTTGTTAATTTATTAGGCTGAAAGCTATCAGTGCTGTTGCTATGGAACTCTGATTCTGGTACATCATATTTAAATCATCAAGCTTTGAAACAGTGTTAAAGGAACCAAACCAAAGAAGTGTCAGTAATATTTAAACGGTAAAGTGAAAAAAGGCAAAATAATTGGATGCTATCTGCTCATATTTTAGAAGAATCTGAGATTCTTATGATGATGTTTGATCTTGAAGAAAGTAAAAATAAATTATATTTTATCTAAAACTGTTTTTACCTGTTTATTATGGATAATTAAAATAGTACCTAGAAAAATGCAGACTAAAGATAAGTTTGGGAATATGAAGGATCAAATTTCATTCCTTCAACTTAGCAATGCAACTAGAAGACAGAGACAAGCAAATGCAAAAATAAGGCATGCAGCAATATAAAATATAAATGTATTTTGAGTTACAGACACTACAAAGGGATCTCTAACATTGTTTTTGTTGTCATTGATACATGCTCAAAAATACATGTACCAGAAAAGCATCTTAGGTTTTCCTAATTCAGTACTACAAATTCAAAATTAGTGTAATATTAAATATTATAACAAAATCATAGCTTACATAATAAAAGAAAAGGAATTGCTTGATATGAAAAATGATTGAGGCATAAAAAGGAATGGTGTTTTATCAAGTAAATAATTGATGAAGTATATGAAAAAATTGCCTATATTAAGCACAATTGGTATTTACCAAGATAGTAATTCCATTTCTTTTCAGTGGATTGTCAACAAGTATAAAGATTTTTCTTTTTACTATCTCTGTCATGTAACTATAACCAAAGCAAGAAAGAATCCTCCCTGTGCACTCAAAAGCTTACAAAGGCACTTCACGATACATATGTGTGTCTATAATTATAATAAATATGTAAATTACATACGCAGTTAAAACTATATATATTTATATATCATGCTCTGGAAGCAGATGCAAAATAACAGTCTCAAGAAAAAGCAACTGGCTTACAGGAATCGGTTACATAAATGTCAATTCTTCTGTTCTTATGGCAGGGATGTCTTGCACCTTCAAACAATCTTCCTACAACAATCTTAAAAAGAAACTTTACATAGATCAAACAGAACAGCTGGAAGTGATCAGTAGGAAGAGGTATCTACCTTTCCAGCCTGAAGATAATTAATTCTGATGGTAAATTTAATGTTTTTTCATATCACTAAAATAATCACAGAAGAAGCCAATGTGTGTCAGGTCCATCTGGCTGCTTCCTCATCCAGCAAAGCCCATGGTTACTGTACCCAGACAAATACTGTCTAAAGCAAAAGTGACCCTAACAACAGCATGCACAGTCACCTAAACCTTTACCATGACAAATGGTATTCTAATTTTAGCTTTACATATAGAATTAATGATTGAAAACTTCACCTTGGATTAGAATT
Source organism: Athene noctua (assembly GCF_965140245.1). NCBI lineage: Eukaryota > Metazoa > Chordata > Aves > Strigiformes > Strigidae > Athene > Athene noctua. Next base: position 220,421,311 of record NC_134037.1, read on the forward strand.
CCATTTTGAAGCAGAGAACTTGTATTATGGAAGCTGAACAAGAAATTTATCTCCTAGAAAATGTATCAGGTTCTGGCAGAATCAGTGAATTTTGATGACTGACAAGTGTTCCCAGAGAAGAAAATAGCATAAATTCCCAGTAAAAGGATGTAAACACAGAAAAGGCACTAAATACTATGATCTTTAAACAAGAAAATCAATTTCACTGACAAAATCAGAAAAATCAGCTGAAGGAGGTATAAAAACAGAGGTTTGTGTCCCTCAAAGATGCTGATCAAAACTTAAGGTGTCTCAGAATTTGTGAGTCAAGCACTAAGATGATGATTTTAGATGTGTGTCCCTACCCCCAATCTCTAAATCTTCAGTATTGTTAGAGTAAAGTATGTATGTTCAGGACCTCCTTTGGAAAGCTTGTAATCCTCAGTTTAACTGCCATATGGTCCCCATGTGATTAAATTATAACTCAAAATAAAAATATGTATCCAGGCTGGAGAAACTTGAGAGATTACAACAATGTCTTTGGGTCCAAGAACAGTTGACTGTACAGCTCCTGTTGCATAGAGGGGACTGGACGAAAAAACTGCTTCACAAGAGACTTAGTGCACTATACCTCGAGTCTAGAGCCTGGACTCTTCTCAACGTGCGAGCCAAATAGTAGGTGTGAGTTTAGCAGTCTGGTGACTATTCTGGCTATATTAACTTCTAAAATAACAACAACAATAAAACCACTAGCTGTAATTGTTATATATGCAAGTTCGGGAAGACAGCCGTACTGGGATGAAAAACATGTTCATGCTAGGTCAATGCAATCTGTCTTCACATGCACATATCTCCCATTTAGGCAGCTAGTGTAGTCTTCAAACAACAAGTCAGCACAGGGAAAAGAGAGTTCAGAAAATGAGGTTATGGGTATGTTAAAGAATACAGAATTAAAAAACCTAAACCAGTATTTAAGAATGCTGTATCAATTTGGTAGTGCTTTGTAAAGAGCACATTTCAGAAATGATTTCTCAGTCTCTCAAGAACTAAAAGTTCATGTTCAATATGGAAATGATCTTGGGACGATTCAAAGAAAAAAAATATTTTATACTTCCTATAACTCCTTCTTGAGAGAAAGTGTAGGGCAGGGTGGTTCAGAAGGAACTGTCTTCAGAGTTTTCTGTCTCAGGGTGTACTGTAGGGTCAAGCTTGATGGGCCTATAAAGTGATGGTAGAGAAAATACTAAGGATATTGTCCTGTATGAAATCTGTGCATTTTCTTACTTGAATCCCTCTTAGAGCCCTACTGTGATTTTATGTGAAAGTAAAGGTGTGTCAAAAGTAAAGTTGTTATCATTTAACAGCTGATACTAAGATGGAGAGGGATCTTTGTGAGAACTCTGGTTGGAGTTCAGCTTTGGAACATCGGACTGGAAACTTGGTAGGACTTCCTCACATTGACCTTTAGGTATCTTCGGTAATAATACTTAAAACTAGGTAAACTAGCTTGTCTGATTCTTCTACATACCTGTTGGTGAGAAATTCATAGGTTACAAATTAATTTTGCTGATTTTAGATGAGGATATGGTAAATCACACCATAATAACATCTGTTTTTCTTTTCTGACTACAAATCCTTAGAAGATTTTCAGACGTAGACATCTACACTACACATTTTTAAAATCAGGCAAGATTAATCTCTGCTACTTTGTCACTTGACTTGACAAACAACTTCTCAGATCATCTTTACACTGTTAGTACTCTTTAATAATGCTGGAGTTCACTGGTTAAAATGGAGGCAAACAAACAGAGCCTTCTGTACAGATTGTTGGCATAGAACATCAAGTTACTGACATATTTCTGGAGAACAGACCAGAGGACTGAAATAGAACCTGGTTCCACCTTTCAACATATGCAATGACTTGCATACAGCACTTTGAAGAAGTTTGAGTATGGTGCTCTAACTTAGGAGTGCACTTTGAGAAAGGAAATGTATATATGTCATTAGCAAGGAAAGAGACTTGTGAACAAAACCAGTACCTAGAATGTATCCTCTTTAGAATTACTGACAATTCACATAAAGAATTATTTTAGAACTGTTCTTCACAGGTTTGATTTCTGCCGAACTGCAGAAGGGCTATAGCCTATAACTTGGAATGAATTATTTGTCTCCCTTTTTTGGCTGAAAGTGGAAAAAAGACCAACACTATTAGCACAGAATTAACAACACTGGACATTAATATTAATGATGATAAAGTGTGAAATAGTAGAAAGACACTACAGAAGCTCCATTTTGATGTGAAAGCAAAACAAAGCAAATGATCAGTCAGTCCATTCCACTATTTATGACTGCAGATGGATAGGACGCAGTGGCACAAATGGTGCAAATTCAGCTTCAACAGTGGAACACTCTGGGCTTGTGCCTATCAAGAGTAGAACCTACATGCATAACAGAGCTCAAAGAGGAGTCTAACAACCACCTATGCAATTAAGAAAATATCACAAGTCATGGTTTAATCCCTCGTGTAAGGCAGAGTGTATCTGACAGAGTTGCATCCTCAATTGCAGCTGTATTAAAAATATGAGAAGTCAGCAAGAATTCTGGTGTAAGATTTGCACATATGGTCATCTTAGGCACATGGATACACATTGTAAAGCTGGAAACTGGAAGACAGTATGAAATGTCCTGATCAAACAAATGAACCTGATAACTGAGTGGTGGAAAGATGCCAGACCATACGCAGGACGTTGATAGCTTCTCTGAACTACACTTAATTCAGTTCTCTATATCCCAGTGCATACAAAAACTTAAAATGAACTGACAGATCTGTGACTATATGGATGTACAAACTAATTCCAGTTTTATAAAGTGAATGCATTACAACGGTGGCAACAATAAGGTGTCCCAGTCATTGCAGTGAATGGCTTCTGTCTTTTTAGATACGTAAAAATCTCTGCCTATTTCAGCTGTATCTTAAATTTGTTCTTGAGAGTGAAATCCTGCTAACTCCTTATGAGAAAAGGGGAATAATTTGTCTCATAATTCAGAACTTGCATGTCAAATTCTGTTGGTTTTTTTTTTTCCACTTTTTGTTTTGACAATCAGAAATATATTTGCAATTATAACTGGGACTAAATAATCAAATATTTTCCATTGTGACATTCATTTACTCAAATTCAAGTTTAATAAGAAGAATGCTTTGAGTAAGTTCTACTTTCAGGAAGCAGATGCTAAAAATGTTAATATGTGAAAACAGCCTTATTCACATAAATTATTATTTAGAAGTTCCTGTATTTTCTGAGAGGGTAACATTTTAGATTGATTCTCCCTGTCTTGCGTATTTCTTACAGAGTATTTAAATTCACTTTCCACTTGGTAGTATTCAATTGGTACCATAAAGTGAACAGAAGTAACATTTTTACATAGCTGGATAAGCAGCAGAATGTGATGGAAATATTCATAGCCAACACAGGAAAACTGAATATAACAGAAAATCAGTTAAATATTCTGAAAATCTGAACATTTTCTGATTGTTCAAAAGCCAACAATTTCTTGTTTAAATGTTTATCACCTTATCTGATTTTGTCTCTCTCAAAAACATCTAATTCAAAATACGCATCCCAAGTCCATGCCATAATCCATGAAGAAGTTGCATTTTGCCTATGAAGCTTCCTGTTTTTGAGACAAAAAAAAAAGTATTTATATTTGACTTATATTAACTGACATTACTAAACCCTGTGTTATTATGGTCTCTAAGAGTCTAAAAAAAAATTGCTTAGTAAAAATCACCATTTAGTACATAATTGTTTAGTGTATACCACTGTGAATGAAAAGATAATTCTTTAAAGAATATAAATGAAAACTACTAAGATATTCTGAATAATACAGCTCCAAGAAAAGAATGAATGTACCCAGCTGTTAAGTCCTTCCTCCTCCTAAATTCAGTACTATTTGGAATTCAAGTTTTATTAAAGCTTGACAGCAACAAAATAGATAACAGAACCGAAAGATACTGCTTAGGAGCATATTTTTTCTTGTAAAAAACGAGCCAGAAACTTCTCTGCACTCATTTAGCAATGTAAATGTCACTTTGTTTCTCCAAGCTTTAAGCTGAGAATAGCTCCAGGGCTTACTTGTGATGCAGAAATGTCCCTGTAATCTACTTAGAAAACATGCAGAACATTAATAGAAACTAGAATCTTGGAACATAAACGTAGCATAAGAAAAATGATAATTACTCTGTGGCTTAACATTTAAAACGAGAGCTAAGCATTGTACATCAGCATTTTTTTTATATATAAAACAAGTTACAGCACATAGATGAGCGGGAAGTCATTCACTTTAGAAACACAAATAATTTTGACATTATCATGTACAATCTTTTACAGAGAAAAGAAGGAAAAGAGGCAGAGCTAGAGATTGTTTGAAGGCACCTGTTACCAATCACTTCTTTTCAGTCGTGTCTTCCCAACCCCTGCAGATACCCCTTCCTTCCCCTTTCCCCCAACAAAGCAGTTTTCTTCTTTTATCCACTAAGATTCCATCCCTGATTAAACACGTACTGCCCTCCCCCTTATGACTCCAAAGCTTTTTATGAGCCTCTGAACTTCTCTCTACCTCTGTTTTTTTGCAGATGGCAGCTGTTGCTACTCTCCAGGTTCCTAAATTCAACACATTGGCTTTCTGTCCTAGGTTACTTCTAGTCAATCTTCTTCAGCATAACTTAATTACAGCTAAGGACAGTATTAGCCATACTTTAAAGTATGACTAATAATGAAATGCTGAAAACTCATCTGGAATCCTTAGGGTCATTGCTGAGATGGAATGAAATTGTGGGTGTAGAGAATTTAGCAGTGAGGGGCATTTCCCAAGGGAAATACAAAAGTAAGAAAAATAAGCATGAGAATATAGGAGTAGCTCATCAAAGCAAGGTAAAACACAGATTCTTCAGGAGACCTTGCTTCTCCTCAGAAGAGGGAAGGAAAGATAAAAGCACCTGTCTTTTCTTTCAGCAAATATAATATAAACCCCTACCACATACACAAACTCAGCAAAGTGGGCCAGATGACAGGATAACTATTCAGAAGTAACAGGGTTTTGTGCAGGATACTGACATGAGATGAACATGTACCAGCACAGAGACTAAATTCTCAGACACTGCAAGCATTAAAATTCTGCAACAATGTCACAGAATTGCACATGCTTCTGATAATTCACGTGGCCATGTTTAAAGTCTAACATTCATCAAGATTTATATAAATCCTCAGGAACCTTAGCCTGATCATTTTGCAGAAGCTCTCTGAAAAACTCTTAGAGCCATTAACAAACTATGCATATCCTAATAGGACTAATTAGTAGCTGTTCCTCCTGCTTGATCACGTAGACTCTAATCTTACACACACTTGGAAAACACATTTGGCAACCATTTATTAAAAAACCCAAAGAAGCCTGATCTTCTACATTTTAAAGATAATGAAAAAAATATTTTCTGTTCTTAAATCACCTTTCTCTCTCATTTGTTCTTTTTCTCTGTTCTTACTTATTAGCTACACAATACTACCTTATGTATATCTCCTTTTCTTGCACCCCATCAGATCCTCTGTTTGCTTGGACAAAATAAGCTACACTTCTAATCTCATTCACACTAGAGCTCCAACCTGCTGTGAAATTTCTTCTTCTTTTTTTTTTTCTTCCAGAAAATATATAAAAATATAAAAAATCCATTCTGCAGTTCAAATAAAAAAAAATGATTAGATTCCATTTTTAAGAGACTCACAGAACTTTGGAAAGTGGCTTTTTTCAGATGTGGATTAAAAAATGAATGTAAATGCAAATTCTCAGAATGATATAAAGTAAAAATGTAATTTGTTTGTGAAACTACTTCCAAATTACAATCAGTTCATATATTAGAAGATGACTTAGAGAAAAGAGTTAATTTGTGTCTAGTTAAGAGAAATAAACACTAAGGGCTTTTGAACTGAAATGTGTAAGGAAAGAATGGTTGTGATTAAGATACTGCATTAGGATGCATGAACTCTTAACCTCTACCAAACTCTGGGGACTTTTGGGCAAACCACCATTTCTTTCATTCTGGTTGTTGCTTCTGCAAAACAGGGATAGTGATACTTTTCTGCTTTAAGTTGTGAGGATAATATTTGTGAGGTGTTTGGTTACTGTGGTGAAGGCCAGAGAAATATTCAGTTACTAAATAGGATTATTCTGACGTATTGTTAAGAAACTGAAAACCTGAAAAGGGGGAAGAGATACATGGTAGTAAAAGGAAAACTTTAGGTTTATTCATAAATGGTGAGTTACACATCAGGTTTGGAAAGTTTCTGACCTGCCAGTTGGAAAATAAGTTCAACATAACAGTCACTTAGGCAATTAGCATTTTAATATTAACCTGGTATACTATTCTCACCAAGAACCACTCAGTAAGAGTTTTTTTGTACTTTAATATGCTTTAAAAATAATAGAAGATTTCAATGGCTAACCAAATAAATTTTAACTCAGTCTAGTTGAAGGTTCGTACCAATTCAGGTATTCATATTTAGACAGATTTAGCACTCAGTTCAGCTAGAGTGAAACAACAATTTACTAACTGGATTTAAGTAAACAACTAGCAATCTAAACCCCATATATCTGTATCTATTTAACTGACTGATATCAAATAGGGTTATTTAAACTACTACTACATGTTTTCTACTTTATGCTACAGCAGATAGCCAGCTTGGTTTCTGGTTGCTAAATTCACTTGAAGAGCTTTGGCACAGTGACACATGAATGTGTCAGTAAGGCAGGTGACTAGTTCAGCAAGTTTACATTCTACCACTTGTATGCACAGCTGCTAATGTACCACAAGTGCACAGATGTGTAAAGGAGATAAAATATCAGCAGGTTTTCATATCTTTTAAACCAGTATATAATATTCATGTGCTGATAACTAATCATGTCTGCATAAACAATTGTGTTACAGGAAATTAATGAGTATAAACAGCCTTCATTTGCACTATTTATGTAATAAATTTTACCCTTTTATTTCTTACTACAATAGTTTCATAATATCGGTTAAACTTTTATAGATTAAAAACTACTGTATTGCCAGACTGCACTGCACACAGGTGATTTCAAGCAGTTTATAAAAAAATAAGTTAGCATAAATTAACTCTCATATTCATATAAACTGAAACTGATCTTAGCACTTAGAGAACACCTATTTAAAGCCTTCTACTGGTGTCTCTTACACAGCTGTCTCATTTTTCTTTCTTTTCATGCATCCTAGAATATGTCTATTTAAAATATAAAACCCCTCAATTTTTTATACTTGCTCTGGTTTTTTGTTTCCCCCAAATACAATGGATTATGAACTCCACATTAAAAATACAAACAGTTTTTTTCATTTTCAAGATTTCAGAAGTCAGTTTCTACACTCTGCACTGAGTTGAAAAAGCTAAAATAAACTGATTTAATGGCGCACATTATTGGTTTTCTTTACTATGATACGTCTGCATCTTAAATATCTGAAGAAATAGTACAATGCCATACATCAAAGCATAGCAAATTTATAACCTCTTAAATGTAACCTCAGAAAATGATTACTAAAACTTCTTGCCAAACATCTGAGTGCTGACAGACTGCCCTTCCAAGTTTTCATCTGAAGTTTGCAAGCCAATGGATAAAGTCTAAAATTGCACTTCTGATGTTCCAAAATACTAACAACTGCATCAAGCATGAAAGAAGCAATGGAAGTGCCAAGATCACAGAGCTCACGGTAAATATTTCTTGTAGTCAAAGGCTGACTGTTGGAAGAGAAGGAAAAAAACCCCAACAGATAAAAGGAATCATGGATCAAGAACTTCAGCTAAAAAGATTTAGTGGGTTCATCCCACTTAACTTTAGCACTTAACACAGAACCGCACTTTGTGCCTTTAAGTTATAGATTCCCATTATATGCACAAAAGGATAAAGTTTGGATGCAGATAAAAGATGGCACAGAAGCTTGGTGTGTTATACTCTACGGTTTTGGACACAAAATGCCCTCTTTCTCACAGGTAAGTAATATTGACACGGAAGTATTTTTACTTGCTCTTTTCCTTGCTGGACCCTTTCCAAAGGTGATTCAAACTGCTAACCTAACAAACAACAATTCACTTTTGTTGTTTTCTTTTTTTTTGGTCACGTTAGGTTTCCGTTTAATGATCTGAATGGTCCCAGTACAGCTTTAGAGATGTGCCAGAGCTGGTGCAAGCAAGAGGAGGAGAGAGGAGGAGAATCAGGAGCAAAGAGGTAAGGCAGTGTTATAGCTATTGGGTCAACTCCATCATAATGTATAATTGCATCTCAATTTATGCTTTGAAGGAACATTCTTCTTAGTCATGCTTCCCTGACTATACAAAGACACTAGGGTAAACAAGGGTCCAAATTTGGGAGTAAATGCTGGAGTGGGAAGAATCAAGACTGTAAGGTTTTATATTTTTGTTGTTGTTGTTGTGGGGTGTTTTTCTGGCATGGTTTGCTTACCCACAGTTAGAGGGTCAAAAGTGTAAAGTTCAGCTGATTAAAAAGAGAGCACAGACTACAAATAATAATAATACCATAAAAATCTGGATATGAAATATCCTTTTTTAAAAAAAACGAACACTGTTTACTAGAAGGTTATTAATGGGAGACCCCATTGTTCCTCCAAACAATGTTTTATGCTATGCTGATGGATCTGGAAAAATCATTAAAACCCCTACTGGTTATCTTGACAAAACATAAAATTTTGTAGTGTGAAATCAGCTGAAGAATTTGGCTGTACTAACTGTCCTTGCTGTCATGCATTGAGGGGTTTACAAATGGCATCACAATACTGTGTACCCCAGTTCCTTCTGATAGCTCAAAGACGGCAGCTGCACTGTGAAGGCTTTATTATGAAGCTCTAAGAACACAGTCTCAGCATGATGCTGGATACTGATAATTCACAATAATGCCATTGAACTTCCTCTCAAATAGTGAAGTTTGCACTTATGAAGAAGATAAGAAATTTTATCATATCAGCTTATTGTCAATGATCTAAATGAGAAGCTAGATTTAAAAGTTTTCCACATTAATTTACTAATTAATTAAATAAAAAGGAAATAGAAGGCCAAGAAACAATTAAGAATTTGGGACAATGATATAGCCTAAATGTAAAAAAAAGCTTCCATTTTTCCTCTTTCATGGGTGGACCAAACCGCTTAAGAACGTGCATAGTCAAATGACCAATTTTCACTTTAATTTCCTGCAGCAAAATACAGTAATTGTCATCAAAATAACTGTCTACATAATTTGAAGTAATGAAGTTTTTATTATATTAATATCTAGTGTCATTTCTTTTCCTGTCAGAAAAGAGCTCACATAAGAGCTCTATATAAATTCTTTCAAGATTCAGAGTTTAACATTTTTCTTCTAAATGTAAAATACATGAAAAGGAAGTAAGATTAAGCATGAATGTAAGTTTTTTATTTAAAAAGTGCATAAAATGCTCTAATTACCTCCAAAGCAAGCATTATGAATCCAACTGATATCTTAAGGAGATAAAAATAAAAAAACCCAACCCCTCAAACTCTAACATTTCATTAAAAAGAGTTAATACAGTCTGAGACCACACAGGCTGGAATACCTTAAGTCAAAACTATATCTTATTGAAATATGTTGCTGTAAGACTGCATTAACATTGTTTTGGCATTTTGCTTGTACTTTTAACATGCCTACATTTCATTTTATGTTAAATACGAGTATCTTGGGTTTATCTATTCAAGAATTCTAATGTTTTTACTTGCAAACATGAAGACAACAAAGTAATTCCTAACAAGACATGACAGCTTAGTATGTGCAATGATGAAACAAGACTGATAGTAATCATATTACACGACAGCATGTACAGAACACAAACCCTTAATTCACCCTGAGTCCTTGCTTGGATGAAGCTCAGGTAAGTAAATAAAGTACTACCTTGACTTGTCTGGATAAAACCTGAGTGAGTACTGTCCTGTTTCCTCTCTCAAATCCTGTTTTGAACTTGAAAAGAAACTCAGATGTGTGTGCTGGAAATGAATTGTGTGATGCTTTGTCCAGGTTTTTGGTTTTAATGACCAGGGAGCAGGGCAAGATTCTGGGGCATACTGTGGCATAAGCAGGCAGGCCTTGCAGATGACATGTGTATCAATTTAATGACCTTTATCTAAATACTTGTTAAATGCTTGCAAATGCTAAACACTTTGCAAGGCATGTCTGCATATTCATAAGAAAAGAAAGAACACTGAGAGTAAGTTATCAGAGAGTATTTAGCAACTGAGAGTACAACTAAGGCTTCCCAAGTGCCTAACAGAAAAGATCACCTGTGTTTCTGAAAATCACACAGAAAAAAAACCCAACAAATCAAACCGAAGTAAACCAATTTTCTCCCATGGTTTAAGGCTGAGGAGAGAAAAAAAACCCCGCACTTACGGTAGCAATGCTAAAACAGAAAGATTACCTCGCGGTGATTTAGAAGTCTCTCCAAATCCGCTGCCATTTGATTCTTGACACGTAGCAAAACTGTCTTTTCTTTATTTAAAAGACTAGGAGAAAGAGGACAGGAAATGCAGTAATAACAACAGATAACCTCTTTTAATCTTGTATTCTGGCTGAAACACGCATTTTCTAAAGTTAAATACTAGCAACAATGAAAATCCGCTCAAGTAATTGTATCAAATGATCTTCTCTATGTTCAAGCATCAAAATTTTTATAAATGGACCTGAATATACTGATATATACAAAATCTTATTTTACTCAAAAATACTATTCAAAATCTTCATAAAATATGGGGGACTTTTTTGATTATCTGAAGGATAATTTAAATTATCAGTATCTTCTATTATTATCTCTTGGTTTCTTATAGGCAAAATGAGCTCATTTTATAAGGAAAGTAAGGCTCCTTATATCTACACTTCTACGTCAAAATGTGGATTTCTGTGTTGTATGCATCACTAATAGAAGCACACATTGTTCTCTCAGTACCACCTCTTTTTATACTATTGTATTTAGAGTTTCAAAAATAACACACACAAGGAAGAACATCCAGCTCTCCCTTTTAGCTGTATAGTTTCTGCAGAAATGTTAAATGCATTTTTGCCATTTTGTATTTTATATTTCATGATAACGCGTAAGACCAAGTTTATCCTGTGAACCAAGTATGAAAATAGTTTTAACAAGTAAGCATGTTTTTATAGCACAATGTCAAGTTTAACTTTAATTGTTCTTTGTTTTCATAGTTATAAAACATGAACATTTGAAATGTTTAGCATACACATTCTGATTCTAGGCAGCAATTCTAAGCTAATTAAGTGTATTTTCATATTTAGCCCCAACATCAGTTTCCAGCAATAAACTTCAGACTAATGTATACATTATGCCAGTATATACTCCAGTTTGTTAAACCAGCCACAGAGATATTCTTGGAAGACTAATGTTATATATGCCATTATCATGACTTAACTAAATAGGTTGTACAATATAAACTATAACATAAATCAACAAATATGCAAAATGCAATTCTGCATATGGAGTGCAAATATGTGATACTAAATACAGGTCAGGAGTTCAAAAGCAAATATATTAAAATTTTATAAATGGAATGGAGCAATTACATATGTTATAAACACAAATTATTTAATATTCCTAGTATTTAATCCAGAAATAATCAACAAAATAAATCAACCTTTTCTTTAATTGGCTGTGTATCATCCGCTTGTTTCAAATAAGCAACATCATCCTTTGCCCCAGAGATTTTCTGGCAGTTCCTTGCAAGCTCTGCACTGTAAATTACAACTGTCAATTCCTTCTAGGCATTCATTAATTCTCAGAAAAATTGTATGCTTTGGCCAAATTGCTTAGTTGTCTGAGTCATTTAAAAGGAAAGTTGTAACATTTATGAAAAACTATAAAGATATTTTAATACTTTCAAGTTGTATTTTCTGTAGCATTTTTAATCATGATAAAATTGTTGTAATATTTTTTTCCTGGGTTCATGTGTTATAACTTACTGATATGTCAGTTTTTCTTAGATTTCTGTACTTTCTAACAGCATAAACCAATCCTTTTACAGAATGACTCATAAACTTATTAGAGAAGCAATAATAAAAGTTCCTTTATGCCTTAAATAGTGTACTGAATAAGCATAAACATCAGTGCTCATGACTAAACTATAAGTTCATGTTCAGGATTCAATTTCCACTACAGAACAGAACCTATTCTAGTTATACCTTCTGAAACAATATGACACGACTGGTCCATGTGGAGCAGTTCTAATTTTCTTTGTTTATGGTCAAATATAGGAATTAAGACTGCTACATCATTCAGTAGCATGTGATATGTTTTCTGTCATACATATGAATACAGAATTACCAAAGCACATGCAGACTTCAGATTTAGTAGTTTTACAATAGTTACGCTTTTTCGTATCATTGCAGACAGAAGGAAATAGTTCATATACTTCTGAAAGAATATTGCAAAAGAGTTATATACACATTTAAAAGAGCAAGAAAGCAGTTACCAGACACAGAGATAATAAATGCACATCTGTAACGACTAAGTAGAGAAGAAACGCCTTAAAGTTCAGTTCTGGGAAGAAGACTGACCATTTCAGTCCCTGTTATGAAAACATTCAGAATAGGCATCTTGGATATCAGCAGTCAAGATTCTAGCTTTAAATTACCCTACACTTCCATCAATTTAACCTAATCCAGTTTTAATTGGCAGTGTAACAAATCAGAGAGCAGCTTTACAGTTTGTTTCAGCTGACCTAAGTGAAAACTTGCTGAAAGATCATTCTTCCCTAACCACATACTGGTAACCCTCTCCTTGTGTTGGTACTAGAAAATAGGCCACTTACTGATCTGCATGGAAGCTGGAGTCTTTTTAAAGGTTTTTTTTCACGTGGATCACCAAAGCAACTTGATTGACCATGTACAGTGGAAACTCACAGCTGAAGGTAAGGATGAGACTGTTCCATTTGGTGACAGAGTGCCTTAACTGTCTTACTATGATTCTGACAGCACGATCTATGAGTCTAAACAAACTAGCTTCTCATACCTGAGCTCAAGTGTTATAACTTTCATCTGAAGAGACAGGATCTTCTTGACCATCTTTAACTAACCATAGTTTTAAGTTTTCATGATACAGAGATGTATTTAAGTACTAGAATACTAAACATTAACCAAAATCTTTAAGTGACTTGTTCTGGGGTGAAAACATGTGAACACTTGGGAGAAATGGACCATGTCAAAAATGATCTAATATCCCTGGAGTTACTTAACAGCACAAATGGTTGTTTTCACACTGCAGGACAAGTGTAGACCATGCTATGCTCCACAGTCCTGGTCACTGATTATTCCATCCTGAGTGCAGAGAAGGTGCCCTTTGTAATACATCATGGCCCCAAAAGTCCAGGTTGGAGAATTAACTGAAAAGCAGTGCAGTTCCTGCTTTTTTTAGTGTGTCTGGGTTTCCAGAAGAAACCAAAATGTCTGGGAGGAGATTCAGTTTCATTCCATCATGCTTTCAAAACCTAGCCAGGTATGAATCCAGGTACCAGGAATGCAGGACTTGCCATGGAATACACTTGTCATACACATTGCTCATAGCAACCATAGCTTGTTTTGTTTTGCTTTACCCAGGATCTAAAGCCAAGGTAGCTCAGATAAGTAAGACATTTTTAGGTGACTTGATTTTTCTGGACAATGGAGACTAATATTTCCCAGTCTCAGACCTTTAAAGCCTTTTGAATTTAGGCAATTAAGCCATCTTTTAAATCTCTGGTCTAAAAAACCTAACTACTATCCTATTTATAAGCTTCTATTGTTAGATTTTCCAGATAATATGCTTATGCTGGACACATTAAATAAACATGGTTTTATATATTACTGGTTTTTATTATTACTTCTCTTCAGTTTGAAAAGAAGTAGGTTTCTTTTTCAATTGTCCTAGTTTCAGCTGGTATAGAGTTAATTTTTTTTCTTTGTAGATAGAATAGCGCTGTGTTTTGGATTCACTATGGGATTTAGTATGAGAATGCTAATAATACACTGATGTTTTGAGCTGTTGCTAAGAGATCAAGGACTCTCCAACTCCCCATGTCCTGCCTGTGCACAGGTGTACAAGAAGCTGGGAGGGAGCAAATTAGCCAGTGAAATATTCCATATCATGTAACGTCATGCTCAGTATATAAAGGAGGGGTGGCTGGGAAGGAGGGGGTTCTCTCTCACTTCCAGGATTGCAATTGTGGGATCTTGGTATTTCAGGATCGCTGGCTGGCTGGGTGGTGAGCAATTGCATTGTGCATTACCTGTTTGTACTTTCTATTATTGTTATTATTTCAAATACTAAACTGTTTTTATCTCAGCCTACAAGTCTCCCTTCACCCTTTCAATTTCTACCTGCATCCCCTGGGTAAGGGAGGGTGAGCAAGTGGCTGTGTGGTTGGCTGCTGACTGGGTTTAAACCACGACATCAGTGAATTGTGTACTCTAAATGCTAGAAGAAATGAGGTCTGTCTCTTTCTGTTATTTTCACATTACAGCATGATGAAGTTGAAAACCAATGTCCAATCTTATTTTTTTTTTTGCATTTTATGTTTATATATAAATATTACCATCAAAAAATGAAACACAGAAATAGTATATGTGAAGATTTTGTACATAAAACTGAATATATAATATGGGCATATAGTGCAGCTATCCCATCTTGGTACATTACAGATGAATAGCTCAGAGCAGACAGCTGATATTTAAGGTCTAAGTCAAGTTTTCTTTTCAAGTCACATAGTTAGAGAGGAGTATAAAAAATTCTGCAAATAAAAGTGTTTTAGAAGAAAGAATACATTAAAAATTTGTGATCTCTCACTGTGCAGCTAAATAACCATAGATCAGATTTTTAAAGGCCTTTGGGAGAGTATTGCTTAATGATTTTAATTGGAGTGCTTCAGGTGGCTTAAAAACTCATCTGCGTAGTGTCCAAATTGAAATTACTTTTTCAAATTGTAAAAATAAAAAAAAAACAAACCCCAAACCCAAACAACTTGTTAAAAGTTGTAATACAGGTCAGAAAACATTCATTTGCAGAAAAAAAAAAAAGTTTCTACAAATTTTGTTTGGAGAACTTCTCAAGTAAATTGCAGTAGTGTTGGAATTCACAGAATGGTAATGATCTCCTAAAAAGCTCATTGCCCATTCTGTGATGGGAAAAACCCAGCTAACACTGTATGCTGAGCTTTATGTTTGGATGGCAATTAAAGAACCCAAAATGTTTAGGCAAGGAGCATTTCAGTACATAGCTTCTTAGTGAGCGAAATCCTTGTACTGCTTCGAGATTTGCCACACAGTTAGGCTTTTGAGGAGTGCTTTTGGGTAAGTGAACCACTTTTTAAAACAGAGAAATTTGAGTAACTGCATTTAAAATAAATACCCTCTCTTTATGAATGAAGTCCTGTTTAACATCTCCAGTTATTTATAAAACTAGATGTTTTTAGCAGAAAATTAAAACTAAAACTACAATTACTTCACTACACACATAAGAATGAAATTCAAAGATTTGTTTTCCCACAGCATGACATAGTTAAAGGTATTTCTTTTCAAAAGGAGTGCTAAATGTGATGTTTTCATTTCTAGTTAAAGAACTGTATGCTAGAGAGTTTTCTTTATAGTAGGAAGGAGTCATCCTCATACATACCACTGCTCTTATTAACCATTGATATTTACTTTTATTAACGAGAGTGCTATGTGGACTGACATAAATGAGAGGTTACCTAACAGAATATTTTGAGATATGCAGACCACCTATAAATTCACCCTGCATCTGCCCTTCATTCAAGAATAGAAGTTTTGTATCTGAAGCCTATCTGCAGGTGCATGGCTCAGTGCACAAGCACACGAAGTGTTCTGTTCCCAGGGCCACCTCGGTTGTCTCCATGGCCAAGTGCCAGCACAGCCCATGGCCTGCTGGGAAGAAATCTAAGGGGTTGGGAGGGAGAGTGTAAGTGAACATATGTGTGGGAAACATCTGACAGAGCTTCTATTACCCCTAAACCATCTCTCCTTTTATCTTTGAGTAGCAATACACTTGTGCCTTCACACTTGAATCTAAACAGTAATGTCACACACATGTAATAACCTGGAGATGGGTCCCTAGTTGTTCATGCAAATAACTAACAACAGTGGCAGCTGCTCAGTTAAGTATTTACCCCAACTGCAATAGCTCTTGCAGTTCTTAGTGAAGAAATGGCTAAAGATCCACAAAGCTGTGTGAGATATCCAGAACAGACACACTTTTCAGCAAGCCGAAGTATCTCCAGTTCTGGTGGAATATACTGCTTTAAGGCCTTGACTCAGTCTGGTATCTATGTTGACTATTCCTCTCCTTTCAAGGAGAGGTTGGATGGGGCTTTAAGCAACCTTATCTAGTGGAAGATGCCCTTACCCATGGCAGGAAGGGTCAGAACTAGATGTTCTTTGAAAGTCCCTTCTGACCCAAACCATTCTATGATTCAGTTTAAGAGCTACTGACACAAGCAACCTTGAGTACTATTTGAATAGTCCTCCCAAGTGAGGAAGACATTTTGATATGGAGGGTCTGAAAGACAGCCTTAGCCCTTAAGGATGAAGGCATGTAAGCTGCTCTGGTTAAAGTGAATTTGAAGACCATGTTGGAAGGAAACTTAGGATCTGCAGGACTTCAAGAGTATTATATCAAAATGATCTGCCTGAATCTATCCCACTACTCTTCTGGAAATAACTGCTGTCAGAAATGACATTTTCATAGAATGATGCAATGTGGAGAATCCTGAGCATAGGTTGCTGCAAAACATTTATAAGGTTGCAAAAAAGTACTGACTCATTATCCTGGGAAAACTGTCGGAGCTTAAGCACCCTAGGAGTACATTCTAAAAAGATTATTGGCTGTCATCATTGTGCACAGAAGCCAATTATGGATTAAGTCTAAAAAAGTGAATTGACTTGCAAATTAGTCCTTGCTGTTCCCTCCACACTGAAGTTGAGAGGTGACAGAGAACACTGGCACTGATAACACACATACGACTGCTCTGCCTAGGGAATCCATGATTTAATAGTGCAGAACCATCCCCCTTGATGAGCGGATGAGATAAAAACACAACATGAAAAGAACACCATATATTATGCGCACTAAACATTAAGGGAGGAGAAACATAATCGAGCATAGGGCAGCTGTGAGGGTGAAACTACATATTCAGTCTTGGTTGTCAGGGTGCAGGCATATCAATATTATGTTAATTTGCCTACAGTCTGGTACTCAAATACAAGATTTAAAAAAAATATTAAACAAACTACTAGTATTTTTAAAGGTCTGTCTGAAAAAAAAAAAATTTCAACACTATTTTTCCATTAGCTGGTATTTATGAAACTGCTTTTTAGAAATAAAGTTAATGCATGTACTGTATGTAAGATTTTAAAAAATAATAATGTACTTTGTGTAACTGTAGCATAAATTAAACCTCAACTTAAAAAGGCTACTGCAGGACTGCAGTATTAACTATTAATTATATGTAATGGTTGAAAAAAAAAAAAAATCAATTTGAAATGGCTTTACAAATATTAACTTTTTCCCTTAGCCATGAGATACAGAGAAAGCAGGCTTCATAAGCCACGTTTAGTCTTTTCACTATTACTTTTCTACTAGCACCAACATTAACTGCAGAATTTAGGGCCCTCCTTGAGGAGCACTAATTCTCTGCACTCATCCTCTCAAAAGTATTCCACACACAAACCAACAAAATGCTGTTTATTAAACTAAGACAGATAGGAATAGTGGTCTAAATCTTTTGATCCAGCAGAGCTTCATTTGGCATATTTGGTAGGGTTTATCATTAATTTACTTAAATCCAATTCTGATTCAATTCTGGAATAGCTTGCAGCTAGACTGGTCCACAAAGTAATCTGAAATCACCTAAGGGATATTTTAATTTAAACTGGAATGTACATTTCTAGTATGTAATGGTTCTCTGGTTAGAAATCCCTTCCTCTAACCTTCCTCTCACTCACAGGAAAGCAAAGGAGCAACGTTATTAATTTTATATCAGATTATGATTTCTCCTGTGCTCTAGGGAATATCAGATAACAATTTAGGATGTTTGTTTTAAATACTGCATTATGAATAGTAAAATTAGGGACCTACTGATACGTATCCAAAAGCCCTAAGACATTAGGCTCTTTCCAAGAATTTCACTGGCCTATGAAACTATGGCAAAGTTGAGGCAAACTTGTAAACTAAAACTAACTATTATTCCCTTATCACAAGAGATATTGGAAACTACAGGAAAAAATTCTTACCAAAACATTTGATGTGCAAAGTGTTACACTCTTTTACTTCAAAAATATTAAGGATAAAAATAATTTTTGTCAGACCACATTTTCATTTACAGAAATATGGACTAGTGGTGAGCACACCCCACCTCATCACAGTAGAGTACTGTTGGTATGTTTACCACAAATACTTGCATTGTGGTGGAGATCCATTTTCTTCCTTAACCTCAGGCACTTGAAGATGCCAAAAATTCCCTTTATAGTTAATGGAGAGTAACAGGCATCTCTAGCAAATGACTCATGCCATCCAAAATCTGGATTGCTTTTTGGAGATGCCACTTCCTCCATGAACTACTAAGGAAAGATGACCTAAGTAAATTACTAATTTAGGTGCCTTAACTTGTAGGCTAAGTTTAGGAAGAATATCTGGGCATACAGATTATTTGTAATAAAACATAAAAACTCAACAGAATCAATGCTAATAATGCATTTAAGTTCTTGTATATTTTGAAGGCATGAAACATACTTTCAGAAATTGTCTCACCTATTTACTCCCTTTTTTTCCCCTACCTTTTGAGACACTTTTGGACTACTGTGTGAATAATTAAAGATGTTTTCAGGTTACTGTAATCTAAAAGTGTAATTTGCTAGTAACCAATTATTTGAAGATTTTTTTTCACAATTGGAAAGTAAGAATCCTGCATATATAGGAACATTGTGATTTTTCATGTCCTGGAAGAATATAACTTACCCTGAAGCTTTTCTTACAATATACAAAGTCTAGGAAAATATTAAAAATGCTTGATTCTGGAATAAAAAAAGATCTATTCTTACTGAATCAAAGTTAAGCTCAGTGAAAGGTATCTTGTCAGGAAGTATGAATGCATAGTTCAATTTATTTATAAATGTATTGATTTAAGTATAGATTTACTTGGATAATAAGCATTTTTAGGTATTCCTTAAGGCATAACAAATACCATGGCAAGCCATCAAAACACTCTGAATAGATACATATGGAAAACAGTATGTAGGATAAAGTATTTAGCTATGGTGAGTCCTACTTTTTCTATTTTCATTGCTTCAGCAGATTTTTTTTTTTAAAAACCCTGTGTTTTTCATGTAATTGCTTTGTAATACAATCACAATAATGCTTCATAATTGCTACTGTATGTATATCCTAAACCAAGATACACATAAACACCTAATAGTTAAAATGCTAATCCTGTAGTGCAGTAGGACACAGCTATCAACTTCCTTGAAAATGAAGGGATATTTCATAACAGCTTACTTGGGAACCAAATGATAAACATAGTTTATAAAGCTGTATGATGGTGAGAAGCTGATCAGTGGTCAGAGAGCTCTGACAGCTGGATATAACACCAAATCAGAGTCTCCACCAGAGGAGGTCTGCTTGAATTTATGCCTGAAATACCCTTTGCTGGTGGACTAGTCTTATTTTTCTCTGACCTTATTCCTTTACTTTTGCTTTTATACATTTGGTGTGTCATTCTTTCATTTTACTCTTCTAAACTTTTCCTTTACTTTATGAGAGCTCTTCTGAACTCCAAACTCTATATCTGTTGTTGCTGCTTTTCTTAACCTAAAGCCTCTTTTCCTAACGGTATGAGAGAAATCACTGATGCCAGTTCCAGTATAAAGACTGAATTTTGTCAATGATGGAATGTCAACATCTCCTACTTCATTGCCAGTAACATAATTGTTTTCTAATGACAAACACATAAATTATTTCATTTGCAGTTTAAAATAAAGAAACAGTGATTACCTGACATCTTTTTCAAGTTGTGTAATATGTTCTTTCTGTAGACTTATTTGAGAATCTCTCTGTTGCACAGTTTCAATGAGGTATTTGTATGGCTGTTGTACTTGATTCAGCAAAGAATTTGCTCTGTCAAGCTGCCAAAAAAAGATGTATTATTACTATAAATTTTATCATTTATAAAACACAATTACTTGACTATTATTGAATTATTACTGGATATTATTATTACCAATGGCATAATAATATAACACTCAAACATGTTACTTCACAAAAAAAAAAGAAACAAACTACACTCAAATTACTATCTAGCACATTGTCCTCTCAATTTTCTACCCGAATTATATATTTTCACTGTGATAATGCTATTGCTTTCTACAATTCCTTAATCTGCATTTTCAATAATTTTAATGCAATAGTTTCCACAGATGAAGTTAGTATAGACAAGGCCTCTGCTTGTTCACAAGTGACTTTTTTAAAACAGCATACTATTACAATTGAATTTTCAGCTCAGAAATTGAATCTAAACAAAAACATGGAAGAAAAGTCCCCTTTCCTCTAATCAATTACTGTATATGAACAGTGAAATTCAAAAGGATGTTTTTAAGAGTAGTATAAAATAAGTCATACCCATAAGTAGAAAATAAGCCTTTCTAGCCCTGTTCCCTGAACAAATTAGGATCACTAAATTTAAAAAGCTTGCATGATATGGCTTACATCTTGAGCAATATAGCAAGATCATTCATTAAAATACGTGCAGAATTAAGATCACACATCAAGATTTAACAGTTTCAGCAGCTAGAATACATTAAGTCAAGAATACCAACCTCATTATCTAAAAAATAAATTAAAATATTTTAAAGTTTAGATACCAACAGTTTTAATGGAATGTCATCATAGTGTAAAGTTCCTCATTATTCTCACTGATAAGAATTAAAGTACTTCAACAGAAAAGGACAAATGAGGTGTTGTAAGCTTGGTTTGATGCTGCTAAGTCATCTGTTAATTTGCTAACTTAACCAGCTAAAAAGCATGCTGCCATTTAGAGAAAAGGCTATCCCTCCCTTCTCCATGGTAGTGCTTTGCTGCCTGTTTGATTCTATAAACTTAAAAGAGGTTGTCATTAAGCTGTAATCAATTAATCATTAAATGCAATTAATGGATCGATTTTACTAGTATACACACATGTATATAAATTAAGCATTATTCTTGGGCAAAAGCATTATTTTTTGTAAGCAACTTCAATTTCTTTTTGCCTTAATGTACAATGTATACTTCAGTATTTCTGTGTTGTTCTTTTAAGCAATAAATCTAATACCTTGCAACTGGACATTTATAATTTATCCCTGAATGGACATCTCCATCAAGCTGAAGGATTTCATCATTGTTCAGCTTGATCTATACTCTCTTTTTCAGAGTGAGGTGTAAACCTGCTTTTAGTAAAAAAAGTTTCAATTGAGGCATGCAGAAAACACAAATACAATGTCATGATGAGGCCTCGAAAAAGTCATTCAGCAGCAGCTGAATGTATTGGCTTAGTATATTTCGTTATTTAGGATATAATTTTTACTTTATACTGACTCAGTACTCGCTTCTTAAGTCACACAATGATCATATTAGCCTTCTAGACACAAGAAGCTGTCTATCCAGTTATGACACTGTTGTTCAAAACCTCTGCAAAGTGAATTCATTCCAAAATTTAGATTGAACACTAAATGTAGTAATTGCAGATCACTACTTTGCAGAAGCTGATATACAGGCTTCCACTTACTTAAACTGAGACTAACATGAAGTGAGTGGCAGAGGAAATAAACTGATTATCACTAGCTGAGGATCTTCTTTGGATCAGGACATGAGAAGTCCTTTATTCTGCTTGTCCTAGACATGATCAACAAATCTTCTGTACTATGAAATGTCTCAATACCTACTTTAACATTGCAAGTCACTGCTATACAAAGAAACAGAGAGAGAACTTCAGGGGAAAATTATTTTCTAATGTTGTATCATGACCTGAAAATAGATAGGATCCTGCAGTTAAATAAAGCCTGACAAACTATAATGGGACTAACTGAGGACAAGTTTTTTTCAGCAGCTGAGCTTTTCCACAGCGCTCCAACTTTCAGGAAGAGACATGATATCAGACTTGCAACAAATGAATGAAATTATGGAGAAGGCAATCTGATGAAGCATTCGGACCTGAGTGCCAGACATGAGTTTAATAGAAATCAGGTCTTAAAAGATTTTATTTAACCTTTTAAGTTTGATGTTTATAGGCTTAGTAGCTGTGCATTAGCTATCTGGAAGACATTTAGCTTCATACTGGATGATATTCTGATTTAAACGATATAGTTATATGATCAAGAAAGGGCTACATGGCATCTCATGGGAGAATAAAAATGAGGTGAAGATGTTCTAGTGGAATTTTGAAGGAATTTGAACTAAGGTCACTGGTACTGGGTCTTTCATCACTGACCTAGAAGCAAATATAAAACCACTCTGGGTAAGAAGAAATGTATTGAAGTGGAAACCAGACAGATTTAAGTGGGAAATAAAGCATCAATTTTATTAATGACGGTGAAAGAATAGTGATATAGAAAAATACTAAGGATAACACTGGATTCACAGATCTCTTGATGTTTCCAAGTCAAGAAGATTTTAAGGATATATTTTAGTCAAATACAAATTACTATAATATACCTAAGAAGAATCTATAATAAACTGTTAAAAAAAAATCCATACTTCACTGTTCATGTATCTTTCATTGAAATAAAACATGTAAAAAGTTAAGTATTTGCACTGTGAAGTACTTGAGAATAGTTATCCTAATTTCTAATTACCATGGATTTAAAAAATCAAACTGCTAACCACATTACTAAAGCAATCAGCTTAGAAATTCCATATGGTGAAAATACATAATAACAAATCTAGAAGTTCTTTGGTTCCTAAGAGAAACTTAGAAGACAATCTTAAAAATATTTCAGAAAGTTAGTTTGCCCTAATTCTGGGAGATGTCAAGCTGAGTTTTGTTTAGTGTTTGTTCTCCACGTCAATGTAATATGTTATTTCAGCTATTAGATACAGAATTTTAAAATATCAATAAATTCAACTCATTGTAACAAAGTAAAAAAAAATTTTTAGCTTTTTTAACAAGCAGCTTATATTAAACATTCCCTAGAGTTGTACGTTCAAAAGACTCAAGAATTGCACAATGTAGAAAAGGATTAACAGAAATATCTTCAAAAGTGATTTAAGAGAAGTAGTTGTGTAAAAAGTAACAAGGTATTCATTGAACAATTAACTACCAAACAGAACAAACTAGTTTAGCTAGCTGGTCTTCTGCTTAGAAATCAGAACATTGTCTGTCTGGCTTACATTCTTGTTCAGCCTGTAAAGTAATCCCTCTTTCGATCTTCGCTTCAAAATACAATATAAACTTTGAAAATGTTTAACACAGAGTTTTGATTAATTATGAGGCCATTTTTTGACATCAAATAGATAATAAACACTGTTTAGAAAATATTCCATTTTATGAACAGCTGTTCTGCAATGTTTATAGTCTCTACAGATTTGATTTTTTTGTAGCAGTAATTTACCTCTTGTGAAATCTGTATTACTTGTTCTTTCTGATGTTCCAGATCTTTTACAAGCAACGAGTTTTGCTTTTCTAGCTGCAGTAACCTCCTTGCCAAGTGAACACTGTGCCAATAAAAAGCAAGCTCAAGTTGAATTTTTTCCAAAATACGCAAAAGAAATTTTCACATTTATATTTCAGAACTTGATTGCCTTACTTTTTCACCAATGCTTAAATACTAATACATATAAACTACATATTGAAACATGCAGAATGGTCAAAGTTAAAAAAACAATGAAAAGATTACAAAATTTAACAGCACTGAGATAGTATTCCCACAGTTATGCCATTGTAATATTTTTCACAAAGTAATTACCTATATAATTTGTGCAATACCACACAATTGCAGTAATCATGTCAAAATGTTTCCACTAAGTATTTACTTTTTAGCAACTTTAGGGAATCACTGTAACTGGCTTCTCCTTAAATAATTTTTTTAAAAATGCACATTATTATACATTTTGTAGTAGAACACTGAAAAATATAGTATTTTATCATTTTTAAAACAGAGACAAAATTGTTTTGTCTGACAATTAATATGCTAAAAAATGTTATTGCCACTTTTTTTTTTTAAAAAAAACCCCCCACCTCTTACACAGATCCACAAATTAACTTTGAAGAAAAAGGATTATTGACTGACTTAAACACTCTACTTAAAAAATTAGATCCTCAACCTCTTGTTTCATGTCCAAAGTCAGAAGAGTTTATCATCAATTCATCAGCATAGTTCCACAGGCAGCAATAGGAAGATTCGGTATGCAATTGTAGAGCCTACTTCCAGACATCTAACCTAGTCTTTCAAGCTGTTATTAATCACTTAGTCCTATTCAATGCAGTCTGTAGAGCCTGACTATATTCCACTAAAATGGACTCTTGGATGATGAATTGAAATGTACTCCAAACTCCAGTGACTGTAATGAGGAATTGACATCATCTACCTGGACTTGTGCAAAACATTTGATACTGGCCCATATGACACGCTTGTCTTTAAACTGGAGAGACTTGAATTTGAAGAACGGCCCGCTCAGTGGATAAGGAATTGGTTGGATGGTCGTACTCAAAAAGTTGTGGTCAATGGTTCAATGTCCAAGTGGAGACCAGTGACGAGTGGTGTTCCTCGGGGGTTGGTACTGGGACCAGTGCTGTTTAACATCTTTGCTGGTGACATAGACAGTGGGACTGAGTGCACCTTCATCAAGTTTGCTGATGACACCAAGCTGTGTGGTGAGGTTGACACACTGGAGGGAAAGGATTTGCCATCCAGAGGGACCTTGATAAGCTTAAGAGGTGGGCCTGTCCAAACCTCATGAATTTCAACAAGGCCAAGTGCAAGATCCTGAACATGGGTCAAGGCAGTCCCATATACAAATACAGGCTGGGTGATGAGTGGATTGAGAGCAGCCCTGAGGAGAAGGATATGGGAATAGTAGTGGATGGAAAACTGAATATGAACCAGCAACATGCACGAGGCCCAGAAAGCCAATAGTGTCCTGGGATGTATCAAGAGAAATGTGGCCAGCAGGTCAAGGGAGGTGATTCTACCCCTCTACTCTGCTCTGCTGAGTCCCCACCTGGAATTCTGTGTGCAGCTCTGGGGTGCCCACCATAAGCAGGATATGGATCTGTTGGAACGAGTCTAGAAAAGGGCCACAAAGATGATCAGGGGTTGGAGCACCTCCCTTACGAGGACAGACTGAGAGAGTTGGGGTTGTTCACTCTAGAGAAGGGAAGGCTCCAGAGAGACCTTACAGCAGCCTTCCAGTACTTAAAGGGGGCCTACAGGAAAGACGGAGAGGAACTCTTTATCAGGGAGTGTAGCGATAGGACAAGGGGTAATGGTTCTAAACTGAAAGAGTATAGATTTAGATCAGATGTAAGGAAGAAATTCTTTACTGTGAGGGTGGTGAGACACTGGAACAGGTTGCCCAGAGCAGCTGTGGATGCCCCCTCCCTGGAAGTGTTCGAGGCCAGGTTGGATGGGGCTTTGAGCATCTTGATCTAGTGGAAGGTGTCCCTGCCTGTGGCAGGGGGGTTGGAACTAGATGATCTTTAAGGTCCCTTCCAATCCAGACCGTTATATGATTCTATCATTCTATGATTAGAACTAAATTGGTTATAATGGGAGGTTAAATGCCAAGTCTTGGTGTTAAACCTGTGATTACATAACTAAATCTACATATCTTGCAATGAATCCTACCATCTTTGTAGGATTCAGCAGCTTGGTGGCTTATTATCAAAATTGTATCTAGAGAATTTATCACTGTACCCCTCTGTGTTTAGGTACTCTATTCACCAATCTATTTCACAACATGACATGGGAAATTCAGAGCTCTAGAGATGAGGAAAATATACAGGGTTAATACCACTTTTTAGTGTGCCTTAACAACTGAAGTAATCTCTCTCCACAACAAGCTATCCTTCCATTCAAATGTGTGTAATTTTTCAGAAACTTGTATCTTGAAGAAAGGGAGAAGTCAGTCCAGTTCAGATCTTAAGACTCTCAATGCATATCATCCATAAACTGAATACGGAAGACTGTTAGTCTCCAAATAATGGATAGCAAAGTGTTATCCAGTTCTTGACCATGATACTGAATCTGTAAGAGAGTAAATTATCTAAAGTAGACAACAAGGAGATTATATCTACCCTTAAACTGAGGTTTAGAGAGTGTAAAGCTAGAATGGTGTATAAATGTTCTCTGAAAATTTGACCAGTCATAACATCCACCTTCTCCTCAGTAAAAGGGAATACACTTTCAGATTTGGCAGAAGTCTTAATATTCTTCAGCTGTGTTATGAGAGGAATTACCTGAAATCCTCAATAGCATTCACTAATAGGTTGGTTCTCTCAGTTCCTCCTACAAGGAGCATTAGACTGTGTAAACAATAACTGAGAAAAGAGAAAATAATTCTCCAAACTAATTATTTGGGGTTTTTTATTTAGGAGACAGAAGATATGTGTTAAGATCCCATCTAGTACTGAAGAGAAATAAACCACTGCTCTGACTAGTTGGGGATCTTATACATTAGCTAGTAGAGTGCAATGGGAAACGTGGATACCTTTCCATGGCAACTTTGGGAGTATAGCCAATTATAGCCAGCTACAACTACTCAGTGAACTTGACCTGAATTTGCAAGTATTTAAGGAGAAACACAAGTACATTTTTCAAGTATGAAAAAAGTTTTGATATGTTTTTTGACTAGTTTACATTTAAAGGAAAGGGACAAAGGTACTGACCTGCAAAGACATTCTGGAAAACTTTGATTCCAACTATACTAGAAAACTATGCCATGCTCAAGAATGTGATAACTTTTTGTTAGCAAGCCACTGAAGTGTTCCTGGTAATATTCTGGCATTTATTCATTAACACTCTCCCAAACAGTTCCCAGGCATAGCTGAAGAGTTAGTGTGGACAAGCAATCATTGCCAATAGGTAGTTCACAGTGAGAGTTTAGACTTATGGAAGTGGGCTACTACATGACATCTGGTCTTGATACTTCAGAATGTTCACAAGCATGTTTGATGTACTCCTATGGGTGCATGGTGCCTACATCCAAAGTAATGAAATAGTTGTTTCTGGCAAGTAGGCAAAGAGGTATAGACCCCACAAGGCACTATGCTTGAACAGGTGATTTTGTACAAAATTTCAGAGACTGAAGTGCATGCTGTGAACTTGTAAGAACTCTTAATTTAGGATCCTGTATGTATGGAATTAAAGAACAGGTAGTGGACTCCATAAAGATTCACATTTGCAATAAATTCTCTTTCCTTTTGCAATCCTTGAAACTTATCTGTGTTTCTTTAATGGCTCTAAACACAGACGTTGGTCTTACAGAGACTGTGCTTTAAAGCTTAAGGAGCCATAGGCATCATACATATTTTCTGCATGGCAGTTTTCCGTGAATCAGAACAGCAGCACGTAAACCATACAAACTTTTATAGTTTTTTGATCTTCTTAATTTTAAAAGATAGTCTATTAAGTCTGCAACAGCACTATGAAGGATTAAATCAGCTTTATCTTCTAATGCCTTTTGGAACAGAAGAAGAATATATGAGGCATTCTCATAGAGCCACTTTTAAACTCAGAAAGTGCCTTCCAAGCACATCCAAAATCCTGGCTTACCAATCATCAGATTCATCATTCAAAGGTGATTTAGCATACTACTTTTATACATAAATAATCTAAACTGAATCTCATAAGGTGGGGAAAAAGAAGGATCTAAACTGAAACTCAGAAAAGTTCCCAAACTATTGGCAGAGGAGGAAAAGACTGAAGTTTTAGGAAAAGATGCTATGGAACACTCAGTCGTCTCCTAAACCAGACATTCAACAGAGTTATGGAGCTTTTTTACCCTCCCTTTTTTTTTTCTTCTTGAATTTTATGCAATATAAAAAGAAATCTTACAAGGAAAGAATTATAAGAGGCTTAAAAACATCAAAGAGGAAATTAAGCCATTCCAAAGTTAAGTACTACATAAAATCTTTATGATTTTTGTCAGTGATATGTCAATGCACAACGGGTCTAATCTGACTGACAATCATATCCACAACACTTACTTGAAAAACAAACATGAAGGACAGAAGAAACAGCATGGCCCATAAATCTTTGTTGCAGACATGAACAGACCATCATTTGCCCTTGATTATCATCAGTAACTTTAGATGTTAAATATTCTTTGTCATGGAGAAGGTGGAGGTTAAGAGGACAAAAACAACTAAAGAAACTAATACTTAGAGTAAAAATCGGCTATACATGACAAAAACTGCACTTACAGTTCTTGAATGCTAGAAACGTACACTGCGAAGCTATGGTACACATTCATCCTGTCTTTATACCCTTCTTCGTGTGTCTACCATGATGGTGGAGTGTCTCATTTTAGTAGAAGATAGCATGGTCAAAGCCTACCACTAACACAAACTATGCAGTCAACTTTCCTGCATTTGAGCAAATGGTAGGCATACTCAAAGTTCAAAAAATGTGTATAATCCTGGGAGAACCACTATCCTAACTGTGGTAACTCTGTCAGGCTGGAGACAGGATTCTGGACAAAAATAATCACATTACTCTGACCTAATATTGTGAAGGATGAGCAATCTCTATCCATAGGGAAAAATCAAAACTTATTGGACCAGCTCTTGAACAACCGGATTTGCTCTGAGCATGGTGTTGAACCCTTCTGACCTCCAGATGTTCCTTCCAACCTAAATCATCCCACTGTACCATGATTCTAATTGAATGTAATATTTTCTTTTTATACTATCTACACATATTTTCAACAACAGCAAAACTTTTCTGTGGTCACAGTTTGAAAATATTATAAATAAATCTACATTCTCTATACTTGTAGCTTGTAGACTTTATGCTCACAATGAGCCATTCGAATGTCAGTATTATTTCTTAAAGATAGTGCATAATATAAATTTATTATTTAAAAATGACTGTGATCAGAAGATATGTTAATCAGCCTACACATAATTTTTATCTATTGATCAAATGGTATCATAGCAAACTGAAGAAATATACCTGGAATCAGCTCCTGTATTTATAAAGCTGAAATAGTGATGCTCTCTGAAACCTTGGCCTTTTTAATTTCCCGACAGTTTTTTTTTTTGTTACAATTATATACAATCATTTTTAGGGTATTAAAAACTTATTTCCTATTATATAAATGTAAACCATGTAACTAGTCTGTTTTTACAGCTGCTTAGCTTTATACAATTAAAATTAATCTTTCTGAAAGACAATGAAAAAAGATCTTAAAATGACCTAGAAAAATATGTATATGCTCATTTATATGCAACCACATTAACAGGTCCCAGTCTTCATTCTGTTCATGTATACTTAAGTAATTAAAAAAACCTCTTTATGTTAATCAAACTGGCTGGATTCTAAGACAAAACTTAATGCACATATATCTTCATTTACTTTGTCTTGGAGAAGTAAATTCAGGAGGCACTTTTTTACCTTTGCTTTAGTCGTCTTTTGGCTGTTGTAGGAACATTAGCACCATACCCATATGAGAAGAGAACCCTTTCAGCTTCAACTTCGTTTTCCACTGAAAAAAAATTGCAGAAAGGTACTGTTGAAGAACGTAATTACACTGCAAGAACTTACAAACTTATAAGCAATCCTGTTTATAACTATACACACACACAAACTTCTAGAACCTAGATTTTCACTTGGTATAGCCTTCCGGACTTAAGTAGAACAATTTTGTTCACAATTAGAATAATATAGTGCCATACACTAATTTCTCACAACACTGGTAGGCTTTTTACTTTTTATTTTTCTGTTTTTTGATTAACATGAGACACGCAATAGGAAAGTAAAGGAAAAGAGTAGTGTCACTATAGTTACAATACACACACTAATAGTATAATTCAGCAGTAGAGGGTTAGGTTGTTTGTTTGTTTTTTTTTTCTAAAGAATTAATTTTCTGTGCACACATGAGGAAGTAGAAGATGATAAAATTAGGGAGTGCTTAAGCTGACTGGACAGAAACAAATCCATGAGACCAGAAGGACACATCTGAGGTTGCTGAGGGAGCTGATGTCAATGTGAGGCTGTTCATTATAATTTCTGAAAGACTGTGGTAATTAGAAATTTCTGATAACCTGAGGAAAACAAATGCGATACCCATCTTCAGAACAGGACAAGAAGGAGATTCTTATGTTTATGCAAAGTAAAAATATTCAAAATAATCTCTGCCTCCATTGATGACTGATTTCTGAAAACGTGCTTCTAAGGATTTAAAACACATTGGAATTGCTTTGAAAAGCAATCACAATAGCAGTAAGATTAAAACATCTACAGATTTTTATATTTTAGCTTGTGTAATTCAGGTTTCCTCTCCCCTGTAAGATAAAGTGGACCAGAAAAAAAAAAAAAAAAAAGGAAAAGAAGCAGCATGTGTGTGGGAGGTAGGCAGGGGCAGAGAGAGGGGGAGAGGAGGGGCAAATAGAAAGGGGGAGCATCAGGGTTGTGAGAGAAGGAGGGAGCACAACTGAACACCAGCCCAGGTACCACACAACAGTTTTGATGAACCAACTAGTTGGGAACAGGAGAAACAATTTTAGGAAAATACGTGACAGTCCTATCTGACTCATGTTTCCTAATCCTCAAGTGCCTAAAAATCAGAAATACCTTCTCCCCTCAACAACTTGCACAACACTATAGCTGCTTTCCTCACTTGTCTAATACCCTTTTAATTCTATTTTAAACAAGTACTCTTCAAACACATTTAGAAAAAGAAAGGCCTCTTGTAGAGCACTTGTGGTAAATCACATACCTAGTTACATGAAAAACAATACAGAAATTCCAGTAAGTATGACAGAAAAAGTTTATTGATGTGGCAGTACAAAGGCACAAAAACTTCAGATTTTCAAGACTTAGTTATGATGGGGAATTCTCCAGTGCCTTAAATATATCTGGTTCAGAAAAACATAAAAAATAATTTGTCATAGTTCTTTTTGGTTACAAATTCAGTGTTGTATGTCTTAGGGAAGTGTCAGTAGGATCCTGACGTATAAATTCCTACCTGTCAGTAGCGTCCATGTAAGTGTCAGATCGTGAAATCAAACACAAAAAAAATTTGGAAATGTTGCAGATATGAAGCTGAAATAATATTCTCTATCAGTGTGTGCTTCTCTTATCTAATTTTATGTCCTTCCAGGCTCTTCACCTGACTTTGTGGTGTAAAATATACATTTTATGTTAGGGGACACTTATTAATGACAGTTTTTTACACCACTTGGCAAAAAGAAGTGCCATTGTGAGGATATATATGGGTCCAATCTTTTTCTTAAAAAGATATCAACCAATGGAAGCAAAAAAAAAAAGAAAAAAGAAAAAAAAAAAAAAAGAAAAATCAAAGAACTAGTCTACAACAGAAATACCCCAAAGTGAAGGCTTTATTTTGAAAAGGAAGAAAAGACAAATGCCAAGAAA
This sequence comes from Athene noctua, assembly GCF_965140245.1. Lineage (NCBI taxonomy): Eukaryota > Metazoa > Chordata > Aves > Strigiformes > Strigidae > Athene > Athene noctua. Next base: position 220,452,982 of record NC_134037.1, read on the forward strand.
GTTTACTGTTGTTATTCATGTGGAAGCCACTCAGATGTTGTAAGGAGTGGCTACATAAATTCTTGATAGTTTCCTGAATAGACTGTTTCATGTTATTTCAACACAATAAAGCAAGGCATAATGAGGGAATAACAGTCACAATTCAGTGATCTGTTCCACATGCACGTTCTCCAAAGGAAAAGATAAAAAGTTTATATGAGTATATGACAAAAGCCACCTCACATGTGCAAATACACAATTTCTAAGTTCAGAGAACCCCACCCCCACAAGCACCCCTAAATATTGTAAAATAGCAGAAGCTTCATAACTCAAGAAGAAAAAAAAATTTGCATGGTATTGAAATATAAAGAAGTGAGCACAGAACTGAAGAGTAAAATCTTATTCTCGCCGAAGTCTATAGAAAATTCTAATTGTCTTCCACACAATACTTCTGCCTAAATCATATTCTCTGAAAGATAGACTGGAGTATTTCCAGAACACACTGAATTTGAAAAATCATGATATTCCCTTTCTTTCAACTAATTTTCTACCTATTTTTCTACCAAAGGACATTTCCAAAGGACACCGGAAGAAGTATGTCTGTGTTCTCCTTCATAGTATTTTAAAAACAGAAATACATTTATTTCTTCTGATTTTCCTCAGAAGTTCACCTTAGTGCTGGAATTCAGTCTTAATTAGCATTAATCCTAACTTTCAGTATCAAATACACTATAATAGTAAGAAAAAACGTTAGTTATTAAATAGAAAGTATACTGAAATAATATTGAACTATAACTCCCTTTGTTCTCCAACAAAATCAGAAAATAATTATATTTTAACAGTCCAGTTGGAAACTCTAAGTCATATTCTGTATCACAGAACATAAATTATAATTAAAATACACATGTAAGAACTTAAGAATGATTTAGCTCTGTAAAAACCTTTAGCGCCATCCTAAGATGCATAAAGAAAATGTAAATCAGTGTGAACAAAGAACAGCATTCTGAACTCTATGTTCTCCTTGGAAAAAATGAGGGTAAGGTCCAAAAAATTCTATATTAACACAAATACTCCTTAGGCAAGTTTATATATACACACTTCAAAAAAACATGTTACTGACTAAAACATAAGCATGTATATAGCAAACACAGTCATGGTCAGACTTGAACCTTTGGGTAGTCATGCCATTCTAACAAGTACAAGCTGCAGTGTATAAAATTGATAAAGTATACAGTCTAATTAATAAAGATACCCAGACATCACTGCATCCCAGTAAGACATACTTTTTTCTACACTATTGTTTATACATAAAGCTTATGCAGTGATCTTCTAGCTCGAAAACATTATTTATAAATTGTGATTATTTTTTTGAGTAGCAAAGAAAGAGAAAAGGACAAGAAGACAGATGAATTAATTTGAAATCTTAAAGTGTCCTACTCTGTTTACACACAGGCTAAAAGACTTCAAGATTAGAATCGTACTTTCAAATTAGAAATTACTTGCCTTGTGGATTCATTTAGGCTGAGAACCAAATTCATATAGATTTCACGGAAATTTCGCTGTGTTTGAGAACATATCACTATTTTTGCCAACCAGAGACAAAAATTTTCAAGAGTAATAAGGCCTGAATTTAGTCCAGGGTTTAGTACTTGGAACAGACTGATCTGGCACAAGCAACTAGATAATGACTACTTGTTATTAATTCAATACGGGGAAGATCTCCCCCCCCAATTAATAAAAAAAATCACATTAATCACTGTACTGTATTATGAAAGCTATAATTGTTTGTCAACAAAGAGGGTTCCCTGGTATTCAAAATATACTTTAAAAATAGGAGAATCCTAAAAACCACATCTAATTATAATGGATAATTAGAATAAGGAGAAGAGAAATGAGATAAAAAGAAACACTCATATGATTTTTAACATTCATATGTCCAAGTTCATGTTTATTTGATACATATTTACAAATACATTTAAAAATCTGTCATTAATATTTTCATATTACTGCATTTTAATTGTCAGACAAAAGGATGGAGAATGACAGACACCGTAATACTTTCCAAGTGCCACAAGCAACAAGATATCTTGTCATAATGCCAGAAACACCTACAGATACAATATAATTAATGACAGAACTTACTTTCTGCTGTCTGCAATATTATCTCATCAAGCTCTTTTTCAAGTTTTTCGTAAGTATCTAGCCTTGCTTGAAACTCAGAATTCTGTGTTTGAAGTTCAATAATGCGTGTTTCACTAGAAGACTGAAGACTATAAAATTCCTTAGTAAGCACCTGTGAGAATGAATAATGGAAAGATCAGGGATTCAGCACTACAGCTATTTATGAAAGAGACAAAATATAATACATGTAAAATGCTTAGCAGTATGATGCTAAATATTTGATGTAACTTTTGCACAGAAAAGATTAAAATACTTTAAAAAGCAGTTATTTTTTCAACTATATTACCTTGCACAGATTACGCTCTCAGGTCATATCACTTGCCTATCTCCTAAGGCCTTAATAATTCTAAGAATCTCTCTTAGAAAAAGCTACAAGAATTTTAAAGAAGAGTTAGGAAAAGCAAAGTGACAGCTAAAAATTTAATACACAGCAGTCAAAACAGTGTAAATGCATTTATTTTTGTTGCTTTAAGTAGATTCAGATTTCAGTTATCAATTTAAAAAAAGAAGGTTCCTTTACAGAGTGGCAAATATCAAAGTTTGGTATTTAAAATATACCAGTTTCTTATTATTTACTTATTACTGAATGGTAATATGCCAATGCCATAAACCACTAAGCTTAAACGAAAAAGCACATATTCAAAAGTAAAAGTTATGAAGGTCCATATAAGCACTAAATCTTGATACAGTGCTTCAAAGCCGAAAACAACATCAATATTATAAAATCAACTGGAATAAGAAAATCCTTGGTAAGTAAAGTAGTAATTTACAAGCTTCGCACAAAAAAATCCAACTAAAACAGGTAAAGTAATAACCAAGTAGTACTGCAGCTAAGTTAATACTCAACTTCCCAAATAAAAATCCCAAACATTCAAAATAATAATTGATTATAGATCTTAAGATACAGAAATATATGAATAGTACATACAGCACTAATACCAGATTCACTGTCAAAACCATGAAAGACTGCACAATGCTTAGAGAAACAAGCCACTCAAACATAAAATGACTGGTCTACTGTCAGAGAATAAACATATAGGTTAAACTTTAGCAACATATAAACCATCTGTTTTCTAGTTTTAGCATGCATAAGAGAAACTATGTTGAAACTCAAATAAAAACAACAGTTGGTTCACAAAGCAGTTGTAGCTGAGCTGCAAGATACTAGTGACTACACTATTCAATAATATCAATATCCTGTAAGAAGGGTAAGAAAAAACCCTTAGTACATTGATACTATATATAGGAAAGGAAATTTAAAAATGAAGAATTCAGTCAAAAGGAACAGTAGTAAAAGCTTCAGACATCAAATATTTAATTTCTGCAAGAACATTTCTTAATGAAAGCATACTAGTTTCAAAGTGTCTCTCTGAAGAGAAAAGGAAGTGGCAGAAGTGTTAGCAGAATTGAATGGCAAATATTCAAGATGTTATCAGATCAAATAAATATCCACAAAGAAAATGGAAATATAACACAAATTTAACTATCTTCTCAAAGTTTAGACATGTCGTTGCAACTAAAATCTGTTTAGTAACCTCAAAGTCTAGTGAAACTGGTACTCCCAGTGCTTGTGACCACAACTAACCTCATCAGCTAGGATCTGAACGTCTCAATGCAGACAAACAAGAAATTATGTTTTATCTAAAACTCTTTAATTCTGGTTCCACTTTACAGTCCCTTTTCATAAACGCCCTAGGCAGGTTCAGCACTAGAAATGCAGTGACTTGAAGAACAGCATCCTTCTCCAAAAATGAATAGCTGTCATAGCTGGCATTTGAAAAACGTTTTTTATTCTGTCCCGTCCAGCTTGTATCCTGACATTTGTTTTAGACATACACTGACAATCGCATTTAAATCTCACAAACTGGACTCAGTGATACGATTTTGGGACTAACTTTGTACAGGTGAAGAAATTTTGTTATAAAGTAAGTTTGCTCTACTGAATACTGGACACATTTCCAATACTAAAACAGGTAAACAGGATATGATACATTTTTGAAAGTACATGTTTGAGAGATAATAAATTCTAAGCTTGTAAAGATAAACAGGTCCAAGTCATTCAACTCTATGTAAATAGAAGCACTGGGTGCAGGCACCCAGGCGCTGGCAGCGGGGCTGCAGGGCGGCCTCTGTGCGGAGAGGCCGGGGCTGCCCCGTGCCGGACACAGCCGGTTCCAGCCGGCTCCAACCCACCCACCGCAGGGCACGGCTCGGCCCCTCAGTCATGGTGGTGCTTCAGGGAAATACATTTAAGAAACGGCAAAAAATGCTGCATGGCAGTGAGGAGTGAGGGAAAAAAGTTTGATAAACAGCCTTAGTGCAGCAAGGTGAGAGAGGGAGGGGAGGAGGTGCCTCATGTGCCAGAGCAGAGACTCCCTTGCAGCCCGTGGAGAAGACCATGGTGAAGCAGGTTGTCCTGCTGCAGAACATGAAAGACCACACCAGAGCAGATATCCACACTGCAGCCCAGAGAGGACCCCATGCTGGAGCAGTTGGATAGGCCCTGAAGGAACTGCAACCTGTGGAGAGCCAAAGTAGGAGCAGATTTTCTCCTGAAGGAAACTGCAGCCCACGGAGGATTCTCCTTGGAGCAGAGTAGAAGTGTGAGGAGGAAGGAGCAGCAGAGAGGAGCTGTTACGAACTGACCACAACCCCCATTCCCCATCCCTCCCCTGCACTGCTCAGGAAGAGGGAGGTAGAGGAGTCAGAAGCAAAGGGGGGATGTTAAACCCAGAAGAAAAAGATGTGGGGAAAGATGTGGGGTTTTTTTTCTTTCTTTCTCACCATCCATATCTATTTCACTTATTACAAATTGGAATAAGTAATAGGAAATAAGTCTGTTTTGCCCATGATGGCAATTGGTAAGTGATCTGCCTATCTGTAGGCATGTATATTATGTATATTATGTATACATACATATATATAACCCATGAGCTTTCTCAGCTTATTTATCCCCCACGCCCCTGTCCTCTTGAGGAGGGGGAGTGAGAGAAGGGCTAGGTGGATGTCTGGCAGCTGGCCAAGGTCAACCAACCATGATAGGATCAGCAATGTTAGGTCTTTTCAATGCTGTACACATCATGCTCTCCTTGACTTTTTTAGCTGTAAAATGTGTTCCAAAATTGAGTATCCAAAAAAGTATTTTTATTATAACAATGCTATTACAAATCCTAGTTTTTAATAATGATACTGAATTCACCATAACTGTTCTGGTATAACTGTCTTTTTTGCCTACAATAATCACATAGACTGACATAAGCAGCTTTGTGATACAAGCACATACCTACCTCACGTGAATGATTCTGCTTCAGCAAAATTTGATGGAGATACTAATTCAGCCATGTATGTTCTTTGCTACTCTTTCCCTAAGCTTTTCCACTTTACATTCTAATTAAAACCAACTATATAATGCCCCCTAAAGTATCTCTTTACATAACATACCTCCAGCTTTCTCTGATATTTCTCACATTCCATTTGGCACTGTGAAAGATTCTTTGCTGTTTCTTGTTGCATCAGTTGAACATGTTCACTTTCAAAGGACTTTAACTTACTTTGGTGAAGAAGTTCAGCTACTTTGCTTTCTGTGCCAAGCTGCATTTGTCTATACCTGAAAAAAAAAGTTTTGATGATTCAAAAATAGACTACATTCTTGTTCTGTTCAGTACAGGTATCAATTTCAGAAATTAATACAGTATTTCTAAGATTTTATTAAGTATTAGTTATCTATGTAACTATTGTAACCTGTATTTGAAACATCATCAGGAAAATTCAATACTGTAATGACAACAAAACACAGTACATAGAAAACTCAGTCCATGACTTCTCTGAATATGTAGTTAATGCTCAACCAAATGACAATAACCTCACAGTATACTTTAATTATTAAAAATGATCAGTTTGAATCTCTTTCTCGGTACACAAATGTATGCACTGAAGTCTTCTTGGGAGAGATACTAAGGAGGTGTTTTCTCCTGTCTTCACCACCACGTTACACAGGACAGGGAGAAGTGGTGTTAGACATCAGTGATATCAGTGGTGCATCCCTGGGATATCCCTTTGGGATATCATGCATATCAGCTACACTGTTTTTTCTCATACCCAAAGATATGAAGAAACATCAGACCACAATAGTGTATTAATTTCCACAGTCATTCAGAACCATGGGACCTTCTCAAAAAGCAAAAATTAAGTATATTTTTGAGAATACCACTATAAGGTAATTATAGGTGACAATATCTGAAGTGGATATTATTGGATATGAAGTGGATATATTAGTGGATACGAAGAAGTGGACTTCTTTCATTCTACTCATTTTACTTAAGCAGTCTCAAAAAAAGAGGGGTAAAAAAGTTTGCTGATAGAATTCTAAGTTACTGGACTGTAGAAAATGAGTGTCATGTGAAGAACAGTAGAAAAGTTTATGAATCTTAGCATTAAATAACATATGAAATTCAAAGGATATATGCGAAGTAAATCACAGGTTGTAAAAATTATCCTAACCACATATATAAAATGATGAACTCCTCCTATGTTTTCTTTCACGAGTGAGATCTTGAGGTTATACTAGATAAATCCATGAAAACTTTGGTTCAGTTTTAAATAATGGTCAAAACCAACATTTTGGGAATTACTGTGAAAGCAATAGAGAAAATACAGAAATCACCACGTCACTTAAGTTCATGCTGTTGCCTGCACACTGAATGCTGACTACCATTCTAGTACCTCACCTTACAAGGAATATAATAGAACCGGTTAAGAATCAGAGAAGGGTAATAAAGATTACCTTTGACAACCAGCAACATCAAGCATTTATACAGTTGCACTGTATAGAAGAAATCACTTAAGCAAGCTAGGACTCTACAACTTGGAAAAGAGACGAAGGCAGAAGAAATAAGAGAGGCCTTTAATATCATGAAAGGCATGGAGAATGAGCAAAGGAATCAACTGTATTTTCCAACAGATACATGAGAAGGCATCTGTAAAGCCAGCAGACACAGAATGAAAACAAATTGAAGTCATTCTTCACACATGAAAGTTGTGAAATTCCTTACCACAAGATGCTATGGATGCTAAAAATTAACACTGACTCAAGAGTATCAAAAAAACTCAGTATCAAACAACAGAGAAATCTTTTGACAACTATTAAATGCAAGATGGTATTTCTGACATAGAAGCCATGTAACAACAAATTGTTAGAATGCCAGATAAACCTTTACTCTAACCCAGCATGGCTGTTCTGTTAGCTGTCATTTGTCAAATAGCAGTTGCAACACAATTCCATCGTTATTTAGCACCTGATCTTTAGGTGGGATTGAGGGTGTTTAACAAAAACAAGGGGATTACTTCAAATATTTTCCCTGAGGATTTCAGATGTAGGAATGTTTCTAAGGCACAAAGAGGAAGCAATTTTCACTGGAATTAACTTGAACAAACAGGTGTCATTATGATGCCTTTTACAATCACTCCGTAGACATCCGTGTATGAGTAAACAGTCCAATGCATGAATGAGATTGTTCCCACACAGGCTGCGTGAGCAGAGGTTGGAAGTTCTGCCTACTGAGCTCATGAAAAGGTCATTCTTTTAAAAACTATTTTCTTTTTCAATAGTATGACAGTTCGCAGAGTTACTGCACTCAAACTGCTAAATGTCAATTATCTATCTGGTTATCTATCTGCTGTCAATTTTGCTTGAGGATGCTTTTCAAGTGCTGATACTTTAAGTATTTCATCACTGCTCCCTGACTATATGTTTCTATTTTCATTTCACCACACAAAAATAGTTTCAGCACTCTTATATTTGCCACACTGTACATGATTGGCTGCAGACATGACACTAAATCTGTCTGCTATGCACACTGTTTACAATCCTGAGAAGACTGTTTGTTCCAAAATGCTTAAGTCTTCACAAAGATACATGTCATCCAGCCAACTGATGTGCAATGCAACAGACAATTGAAATTATCTACAAGTCATATTTATTGACTTTTGATAACAAATTCCTATCTTCTGCCTTTACACAAAATAAACGGCAATGCACTGCTGTACACAGCTTCAGATCTTAGTCTGAGGTTCAACGTGCAGAGCTTACACATGGAAACGTGCATAAACACAGGTTACACATATTTCTCTGTACCTGCTTTCTATACTTTCCAGAGAAGACCGTAGTTCTCCAACGATTTTGTAAGTCTACTCAACCAGCTGGGTGCTTCCAGAGCATGCTTATCAACCCAATCATACGCAGTAACTTCAGAAAAAAAATTTGTTTTGGAAATTTGAACTAGCTTCCACATGCATGATTTGTTTTGCACCGGTAAGGTTATGAAGGGTCAGCTTCCTTTTGACCTAACTACACTGTTGAGCTCACTACTAACTCCTCCACTGTAGCACCAAAGTTTCTTTGCTGTATCTGCTTTTATTTGGCCAGATAGTATCTCTGGCTTCTTGGCTACTATTTCAGCACAAGTGTGTGTGTGTGCATGTGGGTACAGAGTCATGTAAGACAATGTCAAAATACATTCCTTAATCTGCCTAGATGGTCTCTAAGGGGAAAGAGAAGAAACCAAAACCCACCTTATGTTTTAATACAACTATTACGGAAGAAAAAATAGTGAAATGTGGGTATGCAGGATTTTTCTCCATCAAGAAATTTTAGAAAACTTGATATAGTAAGAGAGTAATGTTTTTTGCCTCACAGAAGAATGAGGGTTGAGAATTAAAGGGAAATTACAGATTGAGCTAATGAAACAAATGGAGAAAACCCCACATTTAAGAATAATCTGGAATGAGGTCTCAACTTCATTATGTCTCTGGACCACTGAGATGACTGGTCAATAAAGCCTGAAGTTTGCTAAAGCAGAGTGACACAACGCTTATCAAAAAGGTTATTTCTAGAGTAAAGTAGAAGAGAGAACATTCAGAGAGGGACTTAAACTCTGGTTTGTAAGGATGGCTTTCAGATTTTTCAGAGGAGTCTGTTTTTGCAAATGGTGAATAATGATATAACATCTTCTCAAAATCTGCATACAATGAGAGTAAACTGAAAGATTTCATGGTAAAATGTAGTCTGTATAACTGAAAGCAAGTATGCCAGCCAACTGATTTTTGAGTGGCAGAACTACAAAACACATCCAGCACAGCCTAATCTAATATTGATATTCACAGATTTCTATCATATGTGTAAAGTGAGATAAACTTAACATTTCCAACTTCTTATAAGCATACTATAAGAACTGAGATAGCAACTCTAATCTGTTTTACCTAACAGAGTCTCTTTTTTTATCATTGTCTATCCCATTGACAAAAACTGAGATGTAGAGCAGTAATTCTCAAAAGTGAAATTGAACAATGAAGACAATAAAATTGTAAAATTAAGCATTCAAGAAGCAGCAAATCCTAGTATTAAGCTTGTTAATAGGAAAGAATGCTAAGCAAGTAAATACAAATAACACATCTTCCAAAGGAAGTCCTACCAAAATTATACAAAACACTAACCCTTTCTAATTTTGCAAATTTGATTATACCAGCCTAAAACTCTTTAGGATACATTTTAGACACTATTTTCAACTTTAAAAATGGAAAAAAACCTCTAAGTTGTGAAATCATCTTGACTCCACAGATGGGTCAGTTCCAGATCCAAGATCTTTAGAGTAATTAAAATATACTCTTCTATTTATACAAATATCTGTGCTTTGGTTCAGTGCCAAATTTTCAGAGAAACCTAAATGCCACAGGCATTTCCACCTTAACCTGTCCTCTTGCAAACGTCCCACTTCCAGCCCCAACATGTCCTCTAATGTTCCTGCTCTCCTCCCTCGCTGTCCCAGTGCCAGCCCAGATTTCTCCCGATTTTCAATTCTATTTTCATTCTTTCTACTCGGGGCATCTGTTTTTCTTCTCACTTGTTTTCCTAGCCTATTCAGCTTCCATTCCGATCTTATAGGCCTACTCTGCATCTGCTGGTTTTCTTTCTCTCTATTCCTATATCACCCTCATAGTTAGGCATCCTTCATAAAATCCTACCCATACTTCTTTCAATATAAGGTTCAAATCCCAGTTTAACTTTCTCACCTTTCACAACCAAGTCTGGATGTTAAGGCTACCTCACTCCAAAGCATCAAAAGCTAAGTAGAAAAATATGGAACATAATTTTCCTTACTCTTCACTGTGCCATTTGGGAGTCACAGAAGGAGTAACAGCAGTCTAGATAGGCCTAAATTAAAATCAGTCATGTTACAGACTGCGCACACGCTGTCCATACATGTAGCAAACTGTAAGACTCCAGCTCAGACACAGGCACTCAAAGGATCTTTTTGATCTTTGGTACTAAAAACTTGTTTCTGAGCAGTCAAAAATTTCCCATGAATTAAGTTCACATACTACCCACTAAGTAACTGAAAACGTAGGAACTCCGATCCTTAGTTTCAGATGCTTTCACTGTTCAGCTTCTGAAGCACTGAACATGTCTGATGCAACATGTATCTGGCTGGTTTCATAAACTGAAAGACTGTTTTAATATTTACTACAAAATGGGCAAGAAAGCTCTCATTCTTCATTTAAATATTTATATTTTATGGAGATTGTCACACTAAATTTATAGGTATTTTCAGTCTTTCGTACCATTTATTGCTTCATTAGTGTCTATCAAATACGTTAAATTATTTCTAGCCTGGATTAAAATAACAATGTGCTTAGTAACAACAAATTTAAATACCTCCAACAAAAGAAAAAAGCAGCTCTGAGTATAATGATTAAACAGAAGATGCATTCCATCTACAAATTGTTTAAAGTGACAGATTTAATTGCTGAAATAGTTCTCACTTAAAATGTGTTTTCCCAAAATAACATGCTGAGAATTTTTTTGGCACACTATTCCTGTTTTAGATTGTTATTAAAAAAAAAATAAATCCAGAAACATATAGCTTAAATGCTAAAGGGTAAACATGACTTAACATGCAAGTTCTTGCCAGATGTTACATTTGCTTCGTATCAAGTAATTAAATATCCAGTATTTTTGTATGTGGTTTAGTAAAATCTGTTTGAGAGAGAAAGCTTAGAAGCTTTGTTTAAAGCTGCTTGCTTCAAAGGAGATTTTTGTGTTTTGCAGCATTCTAAGCATTTGTTATGTATTGGCCTCTGATCCTTATTCTGTCGAAACAACTTCCTTGGAGGCAACACTTCCACATACTATTTTGCAGTTCATAGGAAGTGTTAGTTCCAAACATCCAGATTCAGCAAGATAAACAGCTGTTTTACACTACCTATAGTTTAAGGATACCTAAACCCCAAATTACCTATGCAATTAGTGGAGTTCTTCAGTATGTACAACCCATGTATTTTTTCAACCTTAACTAGACTAATGCCCAGTGTACACTAGATTGCACGCTTTTCTCTGCAGTGTCTGTTGAGAACATGTGTACTTCCCATGTATTTTTCTGCCTCATGCCAGAGGAAGAAACAGGTTAGCTGTTGCATATATCTCACTAACCTGTAACACAACCAATAAAGAGCAAAGTTAAAGGTGGGGTTACAGAATATACATATAAAAGGCATACCCTGACAAATTACTATAAATGTTGCTGCTTATCTTGGTGTTTATTCCACTAAGACAGCTACAGTGACCTAATTACCACAATGAGTGTTCCAATTCTTCTAAGAATTGGAAGAAAGAACGTTATGAAAGATGAGTCTGCTTTATATGTATCTGTTAAATCATGCTGACTGGCAGGGACTGAAATCTGTCTGTTTCCTTGTCTCTGGACTATGCAATTGTGCTTCCTTTTATTTGAATCTGACTCTGTGAAACTTAAGATTCACTGCTGTACTGAGGCACAGTTTCAGCAGTAATGGTAGAGAGTGCTTCAGCCTAGCCTAGCCTGTGCTTGAGAGTTATATTTTAGCCATAAGAATTTCATAAGCCTTCACTAGGGAGTTTTCTCTCAATCCTGGAGCTCTGATAGACACTGAATCAATCTTCCACTTCCTGAAAGTGTGTACTTTCTTTTAGGCTACTGTAAAAGAGATGAGTAACTCCTGTCATGCTGTTTTTAAAAATGAAACAGGATGTGGTTGCTAGTCTGTGTTAATACAATGCTGCTGATACATGCTTAGTTTGCTCAGAGTCACTTGCCTAGACTGTCATTACTTTGTTTAAGTAATCAGCATCTTGACTGAGTCAACTCTTGTTATTTGATTCAATGAAACAAACAGAAAATGTATTCAAATAACTTAACTGAACTTTATTGGTATAGAGATATTAATAACAGTGTCCTTCACAAAAAAAATAGGATCTGAAGAAACCAATAAACGTATAATAATAAGGAATGGGATAGAATTCTACCGTTTCCTCCTCAAAAACCATTTTTTAGATAGAGGAATAAAGTCAATCATAATTTTTCTAAGTCTAATGATAGCTGCTTTTCTTTTTGCCTATACACCTTAGTCAAAATGTATATCCTTGTGTTCATTCTCATTTATGTGTCTGGGGATGACAACTACTAAATTTTTGAAAAATTGTACAAACATGAAATATAGAAATCATCAGTATACACAGTTGGTCAGAGAATACCTATCAGATCAGATTATTTCAGGAGAGGTAGGCACAGAGATATCTAGTCTGTGAATCCAAAACCGGAAATTATCACCTCACAAGATCCCTGGAATAAAACTCAAAATAACCCCAAAGAAAGATAAAAGATTCTTCTTTGTCTAACAGGAAGGCTATTAAATGAGTTCTCTGAAGCTTAGTGAAAAGATACAAAAGGAAATAGCTTCCTAGAATTCTCCTAAGTACAGGACCACAATCTAGAAGGGAAACATAGCCAAGCTAAAGGATACAGACACCAGCAGCTCTACCTCAAGCCAAAAGCAGTCAGAAGCAGCTGAACAGTTCTATTGTTTCTGGCACAGACCCGATACACGGCACAAAGCTATCTTTTGCATCTGTGTGCACTAGCACATAAAATGGCAAAAGTCTCCAATCTTGAAAGTATGAGAAACATGCTGAACTGAGGTGGAACACACATCTGGACAAGCAGCAGAATAAGCATGATTAGATTTCTCATTGCCTAAATGACAGTTTTGCTCAAACAGATAAATACGTCAATTTTTTTAAAAATTCATTTTGAAGGGACAGGTTCAAAAGGATCCCTGCTCTGCGATACGGTTTTGTCTATTGTACATTTTAATCCGAAAGTAAAAAACCTGAAGTATATTTATTAAAACCTCATTATGTATTTAGTCACATTTTCTGTGCACACTATTCTCTAATTTGATTTCCCATGGCATCCCAAGCCATTAATTTTAGTAAACCGGTATTTTTATTTAATGGTTTACTTCAGTCCTTGAAAAAACTGCCATGTTAACAAAGCTGAATTTTGTAGTAAACCAACAAAAAGGTAAGGAATAGTAGAGAGACTTATCCCCCAATAATGTAACTGATTGGTATAGAAAATAATTAATTCTAATTATATTTGTGAGAGGTTTTGATATGAGAAATATATAACAGACCTGAATGAAGAAAATGCCAGCAACTTCCTTGCTATAAAACACTAAAGAATAGCATCAACTTTTAATATTACTCTATACTAAATTTCAAATTTGTAACATACACTTAGAATTGCCTGGCTTTATAATTTTCTTCCTGCTGTTCATAATTATTTTTTTAAGCTGTCATACAATTTCAATAACGATTTAACAACTTCCCTCCTTAAACCATGTTTTAGATTTTCCAGAAATATTATAACTTCATGAAAATATTATTTAATAATAGTAGTATTTGTGTTTCTGGACTGGAATTGAAATAAACGGCTATTGTAGCAGATGACGCATACCTGAACCGATTTGGGGGAATAAGAAGCTACAGAAATTGTTCATTACATTTTTATTATTGCAAACATAGTTTTGCTTGAACAATAAAGAACAAAGAAATATGAATCAACTCTGAAACTGTTGCTTGAGTTGTTTTTTCTTCTTGGGTAAAACATACAAAAGTGTATTTTCTAAAACTCTCCACCTCCAGTAGTCACAGAGGTTATTCTTCATCAGACATTCAGTTAAATCAATATAAATATTTTCAGGTCTGTCTTGTGATTTTGGCTAGAGTGATTATTACTTGCTAGGCTAATTCAGTTTTCAGGGAGCCCTCAGAGTGCCAGTATGTGCACGTAGTTTTACTTTACATGGCTCAAATACATGTTGATGTAGCATTACCTACCCTCTCAGCTCACAACTGGCCCTTAGCATATTTGCATAGATTCCCTTCATTCAGTGTTCTAGAGCCGCAGTTTTTCAAGTCAGTAGCTGAAACAAATTGGTAATTAAAGAAACTTCAACACAACTAAAAGTAAACTACCAAATTTGTGTGAAAATTTTGAGGTAAACAGCCAATACTCCCAATATGCTGTAGGTCCTCTCCAGGGAACAGACTTTTTTCTTTTTCTTTCATTAATCAACCCACACTAGTGCTGTCGCTGTGAAAAAAAGAATACTGCATCCAAATATGCACATGCATGCCTAAGTATACACACAAAACCCAAACTGTGAAAGAAATCTTAAAACCTTTCTTGCTAAAGCTAGCAGATGTTTTGACTGTTCTTAAGACATTAACTCACAAACTTTAAACCTTTGCAGATACTGAAAAGAAGCTGCTGAAAACTTTTGATATCCACATACTGGTCAAATATAAACCGTAAATGAACAAGAAGGTGATTGAAGGAACTAAACTCTCTGGATGTTCATGTTGACAAAGTTTGTTACCTTTTATATTCATTTACATTGTGAATCTCTAAATTGCAAATACTTTTCTCTCCAATCCTTTCCCTTTGCTACTCTTTCTACAAACCAGGTTTCATAAGCAGTTTATTAAAATTAAACCCCAGAAAATTAAAATTGGATTGCAAAGATATTTTGAAAGAATATTATGGGTCATGCAGTGGGTATACAGATATGTTGCAGTCCTGTACACAAAATAATACTGAGCAAAAGGCAATTAACCATCTCATACAGCTTCGATAAAACTTCTGCAGTCAACTCAGACTGAAAGAGTAACAAAGATAAGTCAGAATTATGAAATTCAAGTCCCATTCTACACATTAGAAACGGAGAAAAAAAATCCACACTGCTTAAGAAAAACTTAAATATGTATTGGCAATCTTATCCTCTACCTTCCACGAGAGCATTTACTGTCTGTTGTTGTACATGCTGATGTTCCTCTGATTTAAAAGAAAACTGATAGTTTTAGATGTAAATATTTATTTAATAAAAGTTAATTACTGTATGATAATTCCATTGATACAAAAAGGAAAAATGTCAATATGAAGTGACTGACAGAGCAGCAGTTATATAAGTGACAACAGCAATACTTAAATGTCTCCTTTTAACAAATAAAATCTAAAAAGCACTAAAACCAGACAGCTATGAATAGAAGAAAAATGTTTGGAATGCCATATACTTCCTTAAATTAGTCAGAAATGAACACGCAAATATTTATGTTCTTAATTCCACAAATGTAACTTATATGTAATTAATAATATCGAAACAAATTCTATTGTATACAGTGATGAAAAAAAAGGAGCTTCTTGGATGATCAGCAAGGAAAAAATAAGAAAAGGAAATGTCATCACTGAAGCTTCTTAGAAAAGGACCAGGAAAGAAATGGGAAAGTAGGGACACATCTTTTGAGATATGGCTAACTGTGAGACCATCAGACAAAGCTCCTCTGGCATGTAAAACAGAAGAGATATATATAACTACTGCATCAGCAGAGAAACTGCTCCCCCAGCCTCCATTTTCCCCACTGAACATCTGGCAGCATAGGTCAGAAGGTTAGGGTTCAAACTGCCATAATTTAGCAAATGACTGGTATGTCCTTTATATCATACATAACATGTTTGATTTCCTGATAAGCAGAGTTCAAAGTACAGGCATACCTTGTTACCTGTCAAGGATATGTTCCTAAAAGTGTAGTTAGCAGCGATGGACAGCAAAGCAACTTTTCCCCTAAGAATTAATGTAATGGAAGTCCCTGGTGTTTGCCATGGCTTAAGAAATAAGCAAAATCTAAATACAAGAGGCCAGCATATTGCTGCATAGTTTTCCATTTATTCCCCAGTAAAATTACCTCTTAAAAAGAAGATCTCAACAATGCAAATGCGAAACAGAATTATTGAATAATTCAGGTTGGAAGCAATTTTAGGGGGTGTCTAGTCCAACATCCTGCTCAGAGTAAGGTCAGCTATGAAATCAATCCGGTTGCTCAAAGCTTGGGTCTTGAAAACTCCCAAGGATGGAGACTGCCCACAGTAATACTTGGCTATAGTGAAAGAGTTTTTCCTTATACCGAGTCAGAATCTCCTGTTTCAACTGATGTCTTCTCATCCTACTACCACACCCTGCTGTGGAGGGCCTGGGTCCAACTTCCTGGTGACCTCCTTGTAGGCACTGGGGGCACTGCTACTAGGGACCCAAGCAGCCAGACTGAACAAACCCTCGCCTCAGCATCCCCTCACAGGGCATTCTGGAGCACTCTGGTGGTTCTCCACTGGATTCACTCCAGTTTACCATTATGTTATTTGTATTGGATATCTCCAAACTGGATATCCCTTGATGACTTCACTATTCTGCTAATACAGCCCAGGATGCTGTCAGGGTACACTGCTGACTAATATTGAGCTTGCTATTTACAAAAAAAATTTGTTCCCTTCAGAGACAAGAAGGATGATGTGTAGTCACACACAAAATAATCTGCATTTCCTTATTAGCATTTCAATGCTACATAAAAGCTATTAAAATATTAAAAATAATGTACAAAAGACCGCTGTAACTGTACTTCCAGCAGTTGTTTTAAACTAAGTACAACACAGGAAAAATACATGGATTTCCATCTGTCTTTCAGAAGTCAAAGGAACTTCCATTAAGCTGCCCGCAGGCCATCGGGTATGCTTCACTGCAACTGGGCAGCTCAGGGAAATTTTTGTAAGAAGAGCAAAGGATGGAAAGACATGGTAACAGTAACAGCTAGCAGAGATGGGTCTTGCATAATCAAAGGATACTAAAATGACTGACAGACAAGTAACAGGTAGGGGAGCATTACTAGATCTATCTTCTTTTAAGTCTGAGATATGTGGAATATCCTTTTCCATGCAGTGATAGTAACTGGAACCACATTAACGCTACCATTAATGGGAAAACAAAGGAGACTGTGTGAAGACCTCTCTTCATTCATATGACTTAAAAAACAAGCTCATCAACTGCATTTCAATTTTAGAGACAACTATCAAATAATAAAATATTGTATACTAGCTGGTTTGTTACAAGTCTTAAGGTGTAGATATCTGTGTGTGTCATTATCCAGAAGTGAAACATATATTTCTTCTAAAAAATATTTTCCTGAACTGTACAAGTCCTTCAAATCGATCAGAGAATCTTTTGAAGATATTGTAAGAACAATAAGCACACTTAGACAACAGCATCAATAACATAAAAGAATATGGAAGATACTTTTACAGCCCAAAACAAAAGGAAGGAGCTAGTCACATTCTGCATGCTCTTAAAAGCTTCAAGCAGAGTAATATAAATGAATCCCAGACAGATACATCACCAAGCTGTTTATGACACTAATGAAACCATCACATTTCTCTTAATTTCTCAGCAGGCAAAAGCCCAGTGAATCAAAATTTTCTATAAAGCAGCCTATCCCAATAAATTCTTCAGTTAAAGTATCCTATGTTACCTGCTGAAGCACATGAAAAATTAAAATACTTCAAAAATGTCGTAACAATTTAAAAAAATAATCAGTTAACTTCAAGCTGTCTCCACTCTTGAACATATTTGCTTTCATAATACACTCTTCTATATTTTTTCATCTGACAAGTTTAACAAAACTTAGATCGACACAATTTTGCCTTTAAACAGCTTTTTCACTTTTTCCACTACTAAAGCTATTAATTTGAGAAGAGTAGTATTGTGGGAAGCAGATAAAGAGAAAAAAAATCCAGGTTTGAAAAGAAAATGAAGTCAGAGTTCATTAATTATGGGGATACTAACAGGCTTTGCAATGAAAGTTTCAAGCATACCTTTTAAGAAGAGTCTTAGTTGCGATATAACCATCACCAGTCTCCTGAGAGACCACAGCAAAAAGCACTGAAATTTATTTATTTTACTGCATATAACTCTTGGACTAAGCAAGTTTTCTATTTCTCTGCTTCCTCTAATTATGTCTATCTCTCTTCTCCCTCCCTTCCTTCCTATCTTTGTATTAATCTTCATATTTTCCTCTCATTTTTTCCATTCTCTCTCACCATTTAAACAATTGTTTCTTCAGCTGAACTATCACAATCCCTGCAATAACCACATCTGAGAAATACAATTTTCCTCCTTCTTGCAGGAGACTTGAAAACAAATGTTTGTTCTTTTGTGTCTTTTCCCCTAACGGGACTTGCAGACAAGACACTCCTGATCTCCAAACATTCCCTGTCCCAACTGAATACCTGGAGACTATAACCTTTTCCTTTAATCTTTTAAATTGTAGCATATCAAAGTAGACAGCTTTTTATGTGGAATAGAATGAGAAAGCTCCTACTACTCTGTGTGTTCAGCGCTTGTGTCATTTCATCCCTGTCATCACCCACTCTTTCTGCTAGGATCCCTAGAATATGTCTACATCTATCATGACAGTAACGAAGCAACTGAAGATGCAGATCTTGCTGAACAGCAGCTGGAAAGGTCTCACATAGCCATATTGTTAACATTAACTCCTTCGATAAAAGGAACCAATTCACTGAACAGTATGTTAAAACGTGGCTTTCACACTTTGTATTCTTACAGTTTACAAGAAAGGCTTGCATTGAATGGGGACCTAGATATAGAAAAAGTTAATTTCCCCTTTAAAATGTGAAGAATGAACCACTGCACTTCAGTCTGACCATGCTAGTTACCAGCTTTGTGTGAATACTAAGGTCATGAGTGAAAAAGAGTCTAGTTACTACTGTACTTCAGTTAACCTTATTCTGTGTGATGTGCAATCCTTTTGCCTTCTTTATTACAAGAAGGTTTAAGTAGATGGAGGTGTTTAATATTTTTCTACAGTATTTTAAACTCTATTCCACTCTGAGCTCCATTCTCAGCATTCCATTCTTCCACTGTTAATGTCTGAACCAGACTCTAAACTTATTCTAAAACCACTTAACAGGCTAATAGTTCAACTTGTCTTAATTCAAAATGGAGTCACCCGTTCAGAAAACAAGAAAATCGGCTTCCTGTGAGCTGTTCTTGAAGATGGACTGTTTACAGGTACACAACACTGAAGCACGGTTGTCTTAGCAATATACTAATGAGGCACACAGTCTAATACTTTGACTGCTGTTATGTAAACGGGGTGGAGTTTGGCCCACATTTTCACTTCTTCCCAATCTCAGAATTCCTAAATCAAGAATCTGACGGAATCAGCCACACACACATTAACAAATACTTCCTCACATCAGGCTATCCAATGCCTGTGATGAGTAGGAGAACTCTGCTTCTGACAATCTAGAAGTACTCCTGATAGGGAAGGGATCTGAAGCTCACATGACAAAGCTGAACCAACTTTAAAGCAAAATTTTCAAGAATACTAGCAGTCTGCAGAAAGTTGCCTTATAAGAATTTTATTAGTTATATCTTCATTAGCAGAATCCCTGCTGTTACAGGCTATTGGGGATTTAATGTACAAATGATTCTGATCAGCAAAAGCAACATAAGAAAACCAGCAGCTTTCCCAGCTAGGAAATAAAACCAACCTTCTCAAATTCATTCCTGATTTGTCCAAATTTGAAGAGAAAGGTTTACACTTCTTGTTGCTAAGATAAGATGATCAATCCTGTGTTACCTCCAAGTTCTTTGAAAATAGCTCTTAAATCATCACTCCTCACTTTAATTATGTTTTAACTGGGAACATGCAATCCTATTTACTGTGTTCAACACTCCTGTCAGTTGATGAACCAATTCTATTTGATCAGTTATTCCTAAGTAAGAAGATCTGATTTTGACTTTTGTTAATAAGTTATATGAAAACAGTGTCACCCCATCATTATTCATATAATAACACTGAACTTACAGAGGACTTCATGAATATTTTTACCCATTCGTAAGTTCCAGGGATATAGAAGTATAAACTGTCTTTCAGGGTGAAGCTTAAGCCTTACATCAGCAGATTACTGGAACCAAGTCCTTAGATGAGGTAAAAGGTCTCTGTCATGGGAGTGAAGGTCTTAGGAAGTAAAGATCAAAACCACTTTTACTCAAAACAGGACCTCCATCCAGGTTTCCTGTTTTTGTCAAGGAACTCACAGAGTCTTTTGGAAGAGATTCTTTCTGGAATTTTTAACATCAGCTTTTTTTTTTTTTTTGGTCAGTGTTTTGGACCTTGCACAAAATGTCCATTTTCCCTCTTTAAAGCGGAGCAAACAGAAACCATCAGTGTCAAATGTGAGAAAGTTACTTTCAATGAGAAAGCTACCAGTGATGGTGACACCCCTGAAAAAGTGAAGAAAAAGCAGAAATCACAGTATAGTTCTGGACCCCATGCTCTGTATCCTCAGCTTCGTGTTGAAAGAGAACGCAGGACTGATGATTATAGGTGACATGAATGCATACTGATGAACAAATGAAACTGTTCTTAGACTTCGGTGTACAAACGCACATATATGACAACAAATACCTAAGGGAATCAGTATTTCATTAAAATGTTGTTACTTCTGAATGAATTGCAATTCTTTTGGCCACAGTGGGTTTTCAAAAAGAGGTCTGGGTTTTCAGTAATGAAGAGCATTTTCCAAGACTCCAGTCAATATACAACCTAAGCAGAACAATAAATTAGTCTTTACTTAGCTTTGTGCTGAAACTCATTAACAGTATATGAGCAGACTAGTATAAAGATAGATCAGATACATTCAAAGCCACAATGAACTATGTATACATAGTTTTAGATATAGCCAAAAGTAACCACAGATATCAGCTTGTTTGACTCACATAAAACACAGGACTTCCCTGAATTAATTTTTGTTGGAATTAAAATATGCCAGTAAGAGCAAAGAACATCTACTTTAAGAGAAACAGTATTTTAGATATGTGTCAAATTCTAAACAGGGATTATTTTGAAGTGGCCCATGGCTTAAACTGTTTGAACAATTTTCTTTGAACTTTCAAGAGAAATTCTCCCCTGCCGAGTAATAAAAAATATCAAGCTAATTAAACTCTGCCTGTAACACCAACACTGGGAAGATAGATAATATTTTGCATTTTATCCCATCTTAATATTGCTTCCTAAAATAGAATTGTTCTCTATGAATCTCTGTTCCCTAGCCACAGAATGTGTCACAATTCAACAGAACTTGCTTGTTTATATAAAATATTACCTCATTTTAAAGCCAAATGAAACATTGGTAATTTGTCACCTAACAGCACATACAATATTAGAAATTAATCAAACTTGCTAAAACCGCAGAATCGTATCTTTTTCACCCATTACATGGGGTGTTTTGATTTTTTTTTTTTGGTCAGTGACAAGAAATACCTTTCCCAAGTTTCCTTGCTGGACTGTAAAGAATTACTTGTAGGTTTGCAAAGTTCATGACTTTGACAGATTTGAGAAGAAGTTATTACTTCTATGCCATCTTTATGGTCTTTAAAAAAAAAAAATCCAAACAACTATTTTTCTTGTTTAGGTAGAGCCATACACTTTTTGAGTACAGTAGGAACCAAAATTATCATCACTTAAGCGCAACAGTGTGTGCCAGGATTTTTGGTACATTAAGTGCTACACTGTTAAGTCTGTGCCATTATCACTCTTGTGTTTCTGCAACAGTGCGTATTATATAGACACACATGATGCTATGTACTTCAGTATTTCTGTCTTATTAATACTTTTCCTTTACTTTCCAAGTTTCCATGTAATCTATTATATTCTTCCTAAAAATGACAGCCACTCTCATATGAATTCTTCTCTATAGCACACGGAATGAATGTAAAGACTCTAGCTGATCATGTCAACATTAAAATAGGCCAAATATGTTGCTTCGGCACAGTAAAGTCAAATCCAGGCCACAAAAGTCTGGATCATGTACAGACAACTCCCCTCTTCACAACTCCTTGATATGCTATCATTTACACATACTCTACAATATGAAAAAACAAACAATAAAAAAATTCTTGCAAGTATATTTACTTGAAATGAGGAATACAAGAAATTAGGCACAGTTGTAATTAATAAAAGCCAGAACTATTTATCTCATTCAGAAATTGCAGATTTACTAATTGGAACATAATCCTTGATAGTCTGTACAACTAACGTCTACACCTCAAGTACCTTTAACACCAGTCTAGATTAAGGCATCTTAAATTCATTATTTCTACTTTGACCTAAGTTAACTACTGTTTGAGTGTTTTCCTAAAACACTACATTTCTCAGCTGTAACAGCATCTGTCATTCTTGGCTTGGAAGCAAGCTCTTGTATGAATGTGAGCAATCTTTTTTTGCTTCTTTAGAAATGCAGGGTATGTTCAACAACTGTACTATGGATCTATAGGAATCTAAAGCATGTGTTTAAAGTAATTCAGTGCATCTCCCAGATCATGATCAAATACGGCATGCAATATGATTAATAACATAAACAGCATACTGCAGTATTCAGTACTCATATTAAGACAGAAAATAGGTTCATAAAGTTTGCCGAGAGGAAAGTAACTGAAATATACACTAGAAGCAGATTTATAACTTACATATTCGTTTATTTTTATGGATTTAATAAAGAAAAGTCTATTGCTATTGCAAATATTTTTGTCAGATTTGATACTTTAAATTAAAACAACAAAAGTAATAATACTCAGTGCTCTGGTACTATTCTTCTATGAACTACAGTTTCCACAGCTCTAATGGCCTGTACAGTTTCCATGCTACATTTCTCACTGACTTCAAATTAGTTTATGCAGTTTCAAATAAATGAAATGCAGAGGTTGAGACTGTTAAAAAGAGTACCAACTAGCAAAATAGAGCTCAAAAACAAAACAAAAAAAAAATTTGACATTGAAGTGACGCAAGAGAAAAACCTTTCTACTGTAATACTTAATACATGTTTTCTTCACTCTCTGTGATTGAGACACCATGCTGCAATTTTTTGTCACTGAGTTTCAATAATAAAATTATTTGTGTGTTTGTTGGATCACATTAAAAAAAAAAATCTTGTTCTCAGGGCCTTCTCAAAGTATTATTACTTCTATAAATATTATTAGTTCTCAAAGTATTATCATTATTAGCAAGTAATAAAGATGAAATTTCTCAAATTGTAATGTAAAAAAAAAGAAAAAACAGCAAAAGGAAGAGGTCTTGAGCACAATTCAGTTGGCAGGGCTAGAATTCAGCTTTTTGTAAAGATCTAGAAAACCATTTATATGCATCACTATCATATTGGCAAAACTGGTCTCCCTTCATTTGGTACAATCACATTTCAGTTACTTTTTTTTCTTATTTTAGGATATTCTCCTTCATTATATCCCTACACACACACAGAGACAATTTTTATTTTGGAAACTACATAATGGTTCTAGTTTTCAAACAAACTTAGTTTAGTATTTCAGAAGATTATTTTTAAATAGTTCGTTTACTATTTTGGCATTAATGTGGCAGTTACAGAAAATTACTCTTTTCTAACCATATTTAAAGATCACTGAATTCACGTGAAATGTGCACACATGTAAGATCAACAGGGACAATCTTTTTTAGTGATTGTACATTTACATATATAAATTTATCTCTGTCATTTCATATGAATCTACTAGCACACCAATAAATGCTCTAACAGTCTGTAATATGAATCATACATTATAATTTGTAGTTCTGGCATCTTGGCATCAATTTGATTACACAAAGATTTATTTTGTAGGGTGGTAAGTGGAGTAGGAAGGCCAAGGCAACTAAGTACAAAAACTGCTGCAACTTCAAACACTATGGAAAAACAGTAAGTACTCGTATCATACGAGAGAACTTAAGAATTCAAGAAGTGATGCTTAAACATGTCTAATCATTTCACAGATGATCTATAATGCACAGGTAAAATATTGACGTGGAGGAGGCAAGTGAAAGGTAAGCCTATTGTTTGAACTGTAACATAATTTATAGTATTGTCTTCCTAAAACCCAGAGTGCATTAAAAAGGCATTTCTACAAATCACACATTTTCTGTTTAATAGGACAGAGGAGGATAGTCCATCTGACTAGTTATTAGCAAAGCTAATGTGATGAAAACCTATATATTTCTAAAAGACAAAAAAGTAACATTACTCAACATTTTCATAACAATTAAATCTGGTAGCTGCTAAATAGTATGTTACTGAAGAGTTAAAATTTATCAGGTAGAAAAATGTCAGAGAAACTGGTGTAATTTATGATTTTTCATAACCAGCTAACAGAAAAAAATGCCTTGACAAGTTTGTATGAACTCTTAAATGATAAAATACAAGGAAACAACTTACAAGTATTTGTACTTTTCAAAAACATTACTTTTTCCCCCAAAATTCAGTAATGCAAGTTGACATTGATTAGTATCACACACCCCAGCTAAAATTGTAATTTTTGAAATCTAGGTAATTTTTTTAGCAATTCAAGTTTTGGATTCTATTGACACATTACTGAATGGCTGAAGATTTGAAAAAAAGAATTAAAAAGTAGATTAAAAACATGTTCAGGAATTGTTGCTTAGGCATTCATATCACATACCAGTCTAGAGAACACTGTAGAAAAGGAAGATGGGATAGGAAAGTAGAAATAAAACCTACTCACAGTCAATCTACTCTTATCTCATTAACTTAAGATTGGTTTCTATTCCACATCAACTGAATTTTGCTAAATCTAATTCTAAAATGCTTCAAATGCTGCCTTTATGAAAGCACTGTAGGAGTTAAGTTTGTAGAAATTCCTTGACATTCATGTGACATTATCTTTTATTGTATCATCATATTACTACTTGTATCTTCTACATTAAAGTCTCCATTGTTAGCTTAGATGATATAATTCATTATTGCATCAGCTGTGTACATTTAAGACCACTAAGATGCAAAGAGAACAGACAGAACCAGGCTTTTTTTCAGTGGTGTTCAGTGAGGCGAAACACAGGAGGTTGCATCTGAACATTAGGAACTTTTTTTACTGTGAGGGTAAGTGAGCACTGGAACAGGTTGCCCAGAGAGGCTGTGGAGTCTTCATCCTTGGAAATACTGAAAACCCATCGGGACATGATCCTTGGCAACTGGTCTAGGCAGCCCTGCTTGAGTGGGGCGACTGGACAAGATGACCTCCAGAGGTCCCTTCCAACTTCAGTCATACAGTGGCTTTTTAAATCTAAGTTTAGAAAGGTCCAGGCAGCTACCTGTAAGTTAGTTCTCAGTATGACTGGTAGAAATCTAGTCACTGCAAGAGATCCCTTTGCAGCCCTGAAGCAGTAGCCTGTATTTGGTCTGCTGAACAGCTATCCAAATCCCACTGATTGTGCTTACTAAGTTTCTGCTTACTATAATGACATCTTAGAGTTTGCAACTCCTTTGTAGTACCCACACTGACTTACATTAGGTGAGTTGTATCTCATGTTGAGTACTTGGGAGAAAAAAAAAGACTGCACATCTTGCAGGGTGATACACCTCTCTGATATGCTGGAGAGTGTGATTCTTACATTAGTAGAGTAATCACAAAACCAAATTAGAAAACTTAAGGTGGTGGCTCTTTTCATCCAGACACTTAGAAGATAGAAGAGATTGAGGAAAAGGATCTAGATTCATTACATGATATTACATGATATCAGGATAACTAAAATGCTAATGTAATCCAGCTATGCAAAAGACATAA
Source organism: Athene noctua (assembly GCF_965140245.1). Classification (NCBI taxonomy): domain Eukaryota; kingdom Metazoa; phylum Chordata; class Aves; order Strigiformes; family Strigidae; genus Athene; species Athene noctua. Next base: position 220,479,007 of record NC_134037.1, read on the forward strand.
TTCTAGGGATCACTGAGGTACATCTATTGGAAATAATGGTACCGCATGAGATAGAGCAGGAAATTATCTGAAACACTGTTCAGAATTCCAGTTATCTCTGTCCAAGGAAGGTCAAGATTAAAAGAAATGGTTCTCATATGTTCAAGAGAACAAGGAATCTATCCCATGAGAAGTCAAATAAGCTACAATCTAGGAAAATAAAGTCTGACTAAGATTTTAAGAGGGCAAAACAACAGATATTTAAGGACTAATGTTAGCATCAGAACTCCTTGTTACAAAACATGTAAAAATAATCTTAGAACAGAAATTAAAACTCCATCTGAACATGACAACTAGAATAGCTTCCACTAGAAATAGTAGAGATCAGAGTTTAATTTATAAAAAAGATGGTTACATGCAGTGAGAAAAGAATCAATGATCCAAAAGGCTGACCCTCAAAATTATGTTTATAAATCTTACAGGTAACTACTTTATTGCCAATATCTGCATTTGTAAGGTTTTTTTTAATAATGAAAAAGAAATGCAAAAAGGCACTTAACACAGCTAAAAGAAAGTCTAAAACTTTGCTATAAATTTTTCATGGTTTGTATGATCAGCTTTCACAAAAAATAGCCCCAAATTTGGTTATTTTTCCTCTTTTGTAGCATTTTGCTTAACTCATACATTAGGTATAACAACATTTGTTGCCCATAATTCTGGGCAAATTGACATAACTTCCAGGTTAACACCAAAACCTGTTTAAATAATTAGGGAGACAGAGGGAAAGAACTAAGGTCTTGAACTTCCTGGGCGAGTGCTCAAAGCACATTACAAAAAAGGCAAGCTTAGCCATTACCTCCTCTTCTAACAGTTCTTTGGAGTGAACTCAATGCTTTTGAATGAGCTAGCCATGATCTAATAAAAACAGGCCCTTCAGGGACTTGAACAGAGTTCAAGCACCTCCCTACCCATATCAAAATAAGCACTAAACTTTCCAAACCAGGAGACTTCCGAGCATGCACAGGGACCTCTACCTAGATTTGCTCCAACTTGGAATGCAGAATGATTTTAAGTACCTCTGAGGTTAGGTGGTGCTTAAGGACAGGAGGTATTAGTAAGACTTCAGTGGAATCTAGTCAAGGAAAATCTGCCTCCAGATATCACTATGACAACCTGTTGGAAAGCAATTAGCATGTGCAAAACCTGTACTTGTCAACCATATATTACACTTTAAGTACAGTTATTGCATATTTTGTTTAATGGTGCCATCACATTAAGACCCCAAGAGATTTACATGCATTTTGTATTACAGAAACAATCTGGTGTATTATCCAATTTTTGTCTGTCCTTTCTCACCTTCTCTCCAAAAAGACAAATGCAATCTTCCTCTTCATTTGGGTGTGGTAACTCTTCTAAGAGTTATTGTAAGATAGCTAAGGTTGAAAATTTTTAAGGAGCATGGTGTCCTCCTACCTTCAGTAGTTTCATTGACCAGATCTAATCCTTTATATATAATCACAACTCTAGACCTACACAATCTCAATGAACTTCTGTCAGTCAAAATCTTTCCAATCAGGGAAGACAGTAGAGTCCATTTAAAAAAAAAAAAAAAAAAAAAAAGGCAAAATAAAAGCTGAATATAAAGTATATGATACTTCATAATGAAAACATCAATTTAATGACCAGCAATTGACAAATGCTTAAAGGCTTAAAGAAACTGCATTGGAAGAGGACTCAGTACAATGACGGTAAAGAATAAAAGCTCCAAAACCAGGAATCTGTGAAAAGAGTCTATGCTGAACTCTTAACTCAGAAAAGACAGGTGGAACTTGCCTCACCTAGCTTCAGATGTTTACAATGTGGCTATCTACATCAGCCTGTCGTGTAGACTCCCTTTATAAGTCAATGGAAAGAAACAAGAACCTTATACACGTTATTTCATCCTGGCACAGGCATTTAACGATGCCAGCCACAGTAAAAGATGTACTGAAATCCATGTTTCATTTACTTATTTTTCTCTGACATTAATATTTGAACTCATCCAAAATCTAACAGTAAAAAAAAAAAAAAAAAGAAAAAAACATTAAAAAATGCTTCAAAGACAGAAAAATTCTGAAACAATGATATAAATGAAGCTGAGATCTCTGAAAATGGGTGTCCAAGGGTCTTCACTGTTAGAACTAGAAGATGTTCACCTTGTACCAAACAAAAAGCGTATAAGTTACCATCAATAAGATTTACAATTTCTACCTCTGCAAATAAGTATACAGAAGTAACTGGATGGGCAAAATGGAAGACGTGGACTCTGCCACCATCCCCAACACATTGGCCTTCCAATTCCTTCATGCAAATGTTTTGTCTTTGCTGGGCTTAGACCACTCTTCCAAAGAGAAAGATGGGAAAACAGCACTATGTGTTCTACAATCAGATGAATCCCACTCAGTGAAGTTTCACAGCTGCTTTCTCTTTCTTACTAACATTATGCCTTTGCTATCCCTCATCTTTAATACCTTCCCTCTTTTGCCTATCATCCATTTTCTGCAAGTTTCACAACAACTCAGACATAATGGAAGGATTTGTATGTATTTCTATTTGTCTGACAAAATAATTAAAGACTCTCAATTCCCTAAACTAACTTCTTCCCCCCCCCCTTTTTTTTTTTTTATTTTTCCTTGATGAAAAGTTAATATATCTAAGACCGATTTGGGAGAGGCAGGGAGGAGAAGGGTTTTGAAATATGTTTCCTTTGTATGTTATACCACACAACTAAGGGAAAAGGAATTCCAGGAAATCTTTAAATTAAAGACTTTATAATACAAGTTTTAAATGTTTTCCTCATCTTCTGAGTCTAATAAAAAGCTAAAGAAATTTTTAGAGGTAGTAATTAGAGTAAGAACTTACTGATAACATGGTTTTGCATTGTGGACAACATACAGATGGTTAAAGTTGGAACAGAAAATAATCACCGATTTGCAAAGGTATCCCTAGCATGCATATTAAACTGACAAGACAAATGCTGCCAACAATTGGAAAAAATTTAGAGTGGTATTCAAATCCAGACTGCAGAAATGTGAGTGTGTCTAAGCATAGGTATCAACATGTGAGCAAAGTATCTAAGGTCCTATTATAATAAATGTTCCAGATACCAGGAAGTCCGGACAAGAAAGTTAAAACAGAAAATATTCTTTAATCAATGGATAAATGAACAGAAACTTTCTCACAAATAGAACACTGGTGACTGAATTATTTCTTGTTTGGTTTTTTTGTTGTTGTTGTTTTCATTTGGGTTTTTTTAATAAAACCTAAGGACACCTGGTCTGCCTCCCCCGTTTCCTTCCCCTTCACCTCCATTACTCATAAGTCCCTTCTAATCATAAAAACTATTTAGCCTTGAGTTCTTTTCTAATATTTTAACTGTCAAGGTAACATATTAGGAAACAGACTGAAACATGGAATGGCATATCCTTAAAGCAAAAGGCATAACCCTAAACAATATCATATTAAACCAGAGATGGCACTATATTTATTTTGAAACAGTTGAAAAATTGTAAAATAAAGTAGCATGAAATCTTGCAAAATTCGGTTCATATACCTAAAGAAAGCTATTGCTTGCCTGGCTAAAATACTCCATTTACAACACTTTGCCTGTAAACCTTGAGGCTTTTTCACAAAAGTATTCTCCCTGTTTTACAGGATGGTTAAACCAAATCATGCTAAAGGTATATAAAAAAAACACTAAAATAAGACCTCTGCAAATGCTTAATGCTTTTAGGTTTATCACAAAGGACACTTCTGCATTCTGAAAGGTCTATTCAGAATCATTATGTTAGTAAAATATTATTTGGAAGCAGTTTCTAAAACTGGATCTAACATTCATTTACATGTATCTGCCAAGTTTTCAAAATGTTTTAGAAGCTAAACTAAAACATGTTGAAAATGACTCATTGTGGTACCAGAATATGTACTGTAGGAAATAAGAACTCATTTACAAGTGGGAGAAATACACTCACACTTCATCTGTGGGAATTCACTAGACTTCCCTTCCAGTAAACATTATATTTTAAAAAAATAATGGAAAATATGTTTCTTTTAACTGAAGTTTATGAAAAGATTTAGACAGTTGGCATAACAAAAGAGACTTAAAGATAAATGTAAAAACTATCTTGAAAAATAATTCAAACACAATTCTGCCAAAAGATATCAATTTAGCAATAAAAAAAGGTTGCAATTATTTTTGCTTACTCTAATGGATAAACTAAAACTATTTAATACAGTTGTTCTATATAAACAGATAACCATTTGAGACAAAGGAGAAAAGGAAGATTTGGTTATTTTACAAATTAAGAAAATGCAGAGGGCAGGGGGAAAGAGCCCTGGCAGTCAATCGGATTACCATAAGGTAGCTCTTCTCTAACTTGCAGCACATCAACTATTTTCTGTTCATCTGCACACTTTAATAATGCAAGTATCTTGCAGCAAATGCACTACTTTGAAAAGTTATTTCTTCGAAAAGGAGGCATTCATCTGGCACCAAGTAAAGAAGCATGAAATGTACCCCATTTATCTATGCGTATAGAATACTTTGAAAAAAGTCCAAAACTTTGACACAAGACAAATTAGACCCAGATTTCACAACTTGTGACTGGGAACACAGTGTCATAAGGGACAGATCTAAACCCAAAAAACCCAGCCCCACTAGCTTCTAAAGAGTACACTGCCTGCAAAAACAAAAATGTCCTAGATTAATGTGCAACAGACAAAAAAGATGCAGTATTTCCTCCTATGATTTTATGTCTAAAAACCTTAGAATTAAGGTATCAATCAAGGCTTCATTCCACCTAATTCTGGGCATTTCACAAAGCCACGGGATTTACATCAGATGCACTGTGTTTGTCCTCTACTGTTTAGAGAAAGAGTCTATATTGAGTACCCAGATTCAAGAATCAGTTAACTGCCTGAAGTGAGGGGTGTATGAAGACAAGAGGAGGACTAGGGTGTCTAATTAATTTCATCTACTTATTGTGCCATTTTGCACAAACAAAACTTTGTCCCCTTCCCATAGGGTTTTGAATTGGGCAAATTCTTCCCCTCTCTTTTTGAAGCTTCTCAAAACTTATGATCTAGATTACATTTCTGGAAAGGAAAAGGTTAAGATCTCAGAAATCAGAGCAAACATTAAGCAAAATTTCAGAAGGGATGAATCAGATGAATCAGTGCACTTCTATATCTGTTTACCCACGGCAACAAACACTTTCCATGAAACAATTTGAATATCCATGAAAACAATTCCAGATGAGAAGTTCCACATCAAAGCTTTAAAGTTATATACATACACATGCAGTAGTATCTGTTAAAAAAAAAAATCAGCCAAGAGTCGCAGCATTTTGACAATATATCCAGTATGTAAATTTTAGACGAGATATACAAATAGTCTTGTAAGTGCAAGTATGTACATTTACATTTTATGTGTATATTACAAAATCTAACATTTTATGAAAAGACTGACTGGTAATAAGCATTTTACATAACACCCAAGCTTCATCTCAAAGGAACCTAAATTATCTTTCTAGTACATTTATTTCTACAACTACATTACCACTTGATGGAAAAAGTTTACTTCCCTTTACAAGAAAGTTTCTGAAGTTATGTTGCCTATATGAATATTTATTCTGTGGATATGAAATTGGCATAAGCTACAGCAATTTTTTTGCTTCTGGAGTACCTATAAGGGGACACACACAATCCCTACCTTCTTCTGAAAGGAGAAAGGAGATTGTGAAGTGGTCTGTGCAACATCGTCTTCAGCTATCAACATTAGTTTCCTTTCAAGTACAAAAACCTGCTAATAAACAGGGTTTATAAATAAAGGCTTGGGCAGTATATGTGCATATGAGCAACACCATTATAAATTCTACCTAGTGGTAAGAAATACAGAAGCCATTTATTGATGGTAATAAAGCCCCTTGATTTACTTTCATATGCACTCTTCCATTCCATCCCTGTTGGGTTTCTTCAGTTACCAGGCTGTCTGTGCTTACTGCCTCTTACCACACTCCTCCTACTATAGATTTACAAATGTTCTCACTAATCATCACCAGCTATCAGCAGCAGCAGTCCAGCGTATCTACTTTCATGCAGTGTTCCCCACAAAGGCCCATCCATCCAAAACAAATTCCTAAAAGTTATGTTTGTAAGTAACCTTTTTTTCAAAAAAACACCCCAAACAACCAACAACAAGTGCACACCTATATACTCACTGATATCGTAAATAACTCATAGTACCACCCTTTTTGTGTCCCCACGATTCAAATGCCATGTTACATCTAAGTGCCACTAAGTCACATTACCACCCTACAGCTGTCCAGGATCAAGGTCCCTAGCAAGCTCTTGAACTCTGGTTAACTATGCATTGGACATTAATTGCATGTTCATTTTGCTGGTTTCACAGAATATTGTTACAAATTTACCCAGATGATAGTCATAAGTAGACACAATTGTGCCTTTAGATCATTTAGCTAGAAACACAAACAGCTGTAAAAATTATCTAAATAGCTTTGCACCGAGTAAACTAAAGAACATAGCCTTCCCACTATCCAATATGTGATGCAATAATTCAGTGCTGAAGGCACACAGTTTCAAAAAATAAAAATTTACTCATCTCCCTGAATGTAAGCAACTCTGAGTCAACTTTGTCAAAGTCTGGGATACATGCTTGAGGAAATCTTATCTAGAAACAAGACCATACAAAAGGAAGTCAGCCCTCCAAGCCTGGTCTTCCCATTCTCTTCTCATTGAGGTACTGGTCACTGGACAAGTCAATCTCATGAACAGAGAGAGCAGCAAACAGGCTGCTGAGATCTCGCATGGTTGTTCCACCAAACGTGAATGGTGGTTTCATCAGTTGTGAGCGGTACACGTAAACAGCATACATCCGTCTCTTTTGGGAAGCTCTCAATATGATTAATTAGGCATATCCAGTGCTGGATGGACTAATGCCCAAGGCAAGCAGCTCCCTGTGGCTTATGGCCTTGAAGTACCTTGGCTCACCGATGTCCTCTGCTTTAGTAGTGTGTTCATGAACAGTGTGACAGTCCTTCATTTATTCATTTACAAATGGACTAGCTACCCTTAATTTCAGAACAGTATGCTACCATTTTCTTGATTCATGAGAGTTACTTACATGAAAGAGGTATCACCACCATGCAAACAAGGACCAGGCTGAGAGTAGTAGAGTTATGCTTCCGGTTATACCTAACATTTCCCACACTCTGAATGTGACTCTGCAGAAGACAAGCTCTGGCCAAAACTCAGCACAAAGCGCGCTCTCAAACTTTACTCTTCATGACTAACAGTTCAGAGTTTTCCATGAGTTTACTCTGAGGTGCGTAAGATTACAAAGCTGTAATTTCCTTCTCAAACCACATAAAAACCTGTTTGGACAGACTGTTCTTCAATCCAGATATGAGTACAGCATCACAATCTTTTCAGAATGTACCCACAGAATATAATTCCAGGAGATAAATACTATTTAAAAAAACCCCTTTTATGGTTTTATTAGGCTGAAATATAGTATCACATAAATAGCCATCACCTGAATATCAAAATTTTTGTAACACCATACAGAAAATATCATGTCCCTGTTTTGAGAATTTAGATTTTAAATAGGTATTATAATACACAGTTTCGGTAGACATATACAACTAACAATCACATGTATTTACAGTCATGTTATCTGTGACTTGTTTTTCTTCCTTATTCTAAAAGCATGTACTTAAAGTTTCCTATAAACAGGTTCTTTTCTCATCTGCCATTGAAGTGTTAATGTTTTGGACTACATAATGCTGCTAGAGGCTTCGCACACAAATTTAGTCCTTTAAACTCAGACGGTTAGAAACTTTCCAGAAATAAATATTATTTACACAGATAACCCGATATATGTGACAAACTTAAAAAAATAAAATCACGTTAACTTCATCTTCAGATAAATGCTTTCTTTTAGACCTTGTCATTCCATCTGGCCTAAACTTTTAAAAGGAGCACAAAGCCCCCCCCAGTAAACAGGTTGAGAAGCTTCCCAGCGTTTCATAGCTTTTGTTTTGTTCTACATAGAATAGCTGTAGCATATCAGATGAAAGGACCATGTAGACTGATAACTTTGTCTCCAACTGTAGCCAAAAGTGTACGTTTTGAGAAGAGCAAGACTTTTGCATAGATTGTATTTCTCCCTAATTTGCTGCCACTAGTGTCCACCTATTTCTAGCTCAAGGATTTCCTGAATTAAATGTGGTTTCTACTTGTTAAGTAATTCTTAAATTTGTCTCTGAACTTTTTCCGTTTCCTTCTGAACCCATGTAAGCTTTCAGCACCGGAAACATCATTTGGTAATGAGTTCCAAAGGATCCCTATTTGCTTCTCCTGTCAGTACTCATCATTAATGAGAAACTGTGCACAGCGAACCACAAAAACATGTGTATACATGAGAGATACTAACAATCATAGCAAAATCATGGACTGCAGTGAAAGTTTCAACCCTATAATTCAAGAAACATATCAAGTCTAAGCAGCAGCACCCTTATATCATATAATGCTTCTTTGAAGGAATTTGTAACTGCTTTCAAAGTTGTTCTCACTGACAGATTTTCAAACTTTTCAGGCTCATAAAAAAAACTAAGGACTTAAGAATAAATAGGTTATTAGGTACTCAGCATAACAGCCATCACAGAATTTTAATTTTGCATTTACTAATCTTAATGTTTTAAAATCAGGGCATTTTTCTATCAGGAAATGAACAGGTAAAATGAGAATGTCAAGGCTTAAAGAATATCTTTATGATATGAAGATATGTTCATATTACAACCTTCCCAAAGCATTCTTCAGAGGCTAATAATATTTTGTGGAAATTATTTCTTAGGAGCTGGGGCAATAGGAACTGAAATAAAAAGCTTTCTAGAGCTATAAATATAATCACTGAAGATTCTTTGCACAGTAGAATAAACTTCAAAGCCTGCACTCCAGATGTAATGAAGCTCAGAAAGGTCAGCCATCAGACCAACTTATCATTCCTTCGAGTCTTGACATTGATAATTCTACAATATCGGGACAGTTACAGTTATGAGATGACTGATTCCAGGGCTTAAAGCATTCATTCTGAAGAACACTATCTTAGCTAAGAATGCAAAATTTTGAGATCCTCATTAAGGAACAAGCAACGACAACTAGACATGCCCTAGCAAGTGTGCAGTCTTCCTAACACTACCGCTCACCTTTTGATCAAATCAGTTAATTCGGTTTTGTCCTTCTGTTTGTTAAAATGCAGCTTATAATCATCCATTAAGATGCAAACTCCAAATAAACATATCCTCAGACGAAAACAGAATAATAGAGCCTCCCTTGTCATTTCAGTAGAAATATAGGATGCACAGAATTGCTTTTGCTATGGATTTCAGTGCCTCTCCTACAGCCTGGAAAGAAATTAGACCTAGTCACCTGGGAAATTGACTTTTTTCTTTGCTCCTCCATCATACTATCACTCCCAGTCCTTTCACTGCCTTCTTTGCATTGATTCTGAACTTCCAAGAGGGTATCTTTCAGCAGTTTCCATGAAATTTTACCCTTTTAGCTACACCTTGTACTTAACTTTCTCATCAGGAGAACAAGATGAAGTTAGTTTTTATGGGAAATATGTAGTAGTTACTTTGGCTAGGACTGAAATCTAGAGAAGGTTTAACAATGACAGCAAAGGGCTCAGCTCTCAGCTTTATTCTGATCAAAATCTTAAATGTTATCAAAAATCACATATACACATCATACTATAGAAGTCATAACTGAATACAGCAGTAGCAGCAAATGATTATTACCAAAAAAGTATTTTAGAAAACATTACTGAAATTAATTGAAGCTGAAGATTTAAAGTGGTAGTGGTTTTCAAGACCTAAATAGTTCTTCAAGGGAACAAAAGCACTTCATATACAAAAGTAGCATCCATGTCTAGGGAGTAAAAGGCTATGACAGTAGCTTTTAATATAGGGTTATGGGAACTTTGGCAAAGAAATATTTTGACCAGAAGTTTTCAGCGTGGGTTTTTATTTTTATTCATTGTTTAAATCCTCATTTTATACAAATATTCTTGAAGAGAAAATAATGCTGATATTTAAATAAGGGCCTAAGTCCAGCACACAAATACATTGACTTAATCATTTTAAGATTAGAATCCTGTCATTGCAGTCAGCAACATCCGGATGATAAAAACATGTTAATAGAAGGGGAAAATAATTAATTTTAATGTTTCTATTAACGATGAATGTATAATGTAATAAATGCTAATCTAATAATGAGATTCCTGCATACTCAGCAGAGATTCTAAATGCAAAGTAGAACATTTATTTATTCAGTAAATTTATCCAATTATCTTCTCATTTAAGATAGTCCTCTAGGCTTGTCTGCAATTAATAAGAAGATATAGGGATATTAATTTCATCTAATTTAAACACCCATTTTATGAACAGGATTGATCACCTCTCCCCATCACCTATAAGGTTTAAGACAGATGATTAAAAATCAGATAGCACTAATCTTACTTCCAAATGAATACTAAAAAAGTACCAATTATGAAGAACAAAGAAAACAGGAATAAAAAAAGATTAAAATTATAAAGATTAATGGATAGACTAAAAGAAGCCTCCAAAAGGTACACACAGCTTGCAGCTGACTAAAGAAAAGCATTAAATAGTTAAACACAAACAGAACTTTTCGCATACTTTTTTTTAAGCACAGACAATTGTTATCAAGAAATGCCAATGACTTTTATTTTATTTTGCTTTTTATTTGAGAAAGGTGTGTCTAAACAAAAACACTGAAAATACTCCTAAAGGTATTTTTAACTGTAGCAGATAGTCCACTACAAATCTAATAGTTTTAAATAGTTGAGCTATATATATCCATCCAGAAATGTTTAAATAATAATCCCAAATCCTTTGAAATCTTTGAAGAACATATTTAAGGCTCTAAACTATTTTTTGTAGCCATCATCCTGAATTTACTCAACCCAACTAAAAACATTGTTTAAAAATGCCCTTTCATCACCTGTGCATATTAAAATAAGAAAAAAAAAGTACATACTTTAAAATATCCTATATCCTCATAGACAGCAGGAGGAATTTAAAAAAACTAAGTTTTTTATAAGTAGTGCCCACTGCAAAGCTGAAGGAATAGTGTTGTCATAATACAATTTTCTTGACTATTCTTTTTTGGTTTACTGCATACCTATTTTGTTTCTCTTCACTTTAATACACTTCTTATTTTATAATTACAGAGATAAGAAAAGAAAAATCACCATGACCACATCATGTGAGCAGTAATAAACTGCAACATATTTTTTTTGTCACTAAGAAAAATAAGATTTTGTAAAAAATCACACCATCTATGGATTTCCCTTGTGTTCCCAGTAATTCTGGAATTTTTAAACCAGTTTTGACTGATAGACCTTATCTGTACAGTACTTGAAAAAGGTATCATACTCCTCAAAGTTTAAAGGAAGTGAACAATCAAAGGCAAGAGATGGCTCTTGTAGGTATCCTCTGAGGTGAAGCGCTCTTGTATGAGTGCACCCCATATTAGACCTTAAGAGTCCACTTTGAACAAAGGAACCATTTCAGTTTGGTGTTGCACTTTATATGAAACTAGAAAATTTAACCAATAGGAAAAAAACAATAGGAAAGCAACATGGATTTGTTCTTCTGATGTTTTTTTCTTGGGTTTTTGTTCACTTGGGGTTTTTTGGAAAGAAGTGAGTAACAGATTAACAGTCAATAGTTTGAAAATAACACTCCAGGAATATTCAAGAGAAAGAAAGGTTAGAACATATTTATTATCTACACTTTACTGTGTAGTAGATGATGGAGGTATTATAGAACTGCTCTCCTCATTTAACCCCTTCAATTGAGGTAATATAGCTTTAAAATTATTTTAAAAAGTCTTAGTCACATTATCAGCAGTTAAAAACAAAGTGAAAATGCTTCCATTTGGTCATAATTTTTTTTAGAATGTATGTGACACTGACCACAGTTTAATCCACAACATCAAATCAGTTCAGCTTTTTTCATTGCAGAAGTAACTGAAACATGGATTCTCACACAGAATTTACAGCTGTATAATAGCAAAGAGAGCAACAAAACTTACATTCTGACATCATAGTTATTTACTTTGAGGTTGAAATAGTAGATTCTTTCTTGCTGTAAGTCTTTAACGAATATTACCACTTTGGTATTTTCTTGGCATTTATAAACAGCTGTTTACCAAAAACTATCACAAACATCAGTAAGAAAAATGAAAATAACTGCACTTAACTAGAAAATTAGGTATTAGTTACACTTCTGATCACAAGATTTGCCAGGGGCTTTATTTATCCACCATTCAGGCCAGTCAACATTCCACATACTTCTGAAGCTTTCAAACATGTTTGTTTATATAGATTATGATACCAGTGGTAACTACGATGACTCACCTTGTTTTCACTAAAGTACAACTAGCTGTTATACTCACTTAAATATAGAACTGGAGAAAGCATGTATTCCTTTTTTATCTTAGGAGTTTCTGGTGATATTAATAAATGTCTTTGTTCACAGTAAATTCAGAATTTGGTGTCTTTTAACTTAAGGCATTTATTATAATGCCAGTTTGTTACTTTCAGTTCATTTACGTAGATGATGTGGAAAAAGTCATGGTCTTGACACCTGTACTGTGATTACAAGTGAGGTAGTTATGAAGAGAGACACCTACATCTTAAATCTGAGAAGTATGGGGTTTCCATTTTCCCAAGTAGAAATTTTTTCTCTGAAAGGCATATTCCTCAGAAGATTACTACTTTGAACTACAAACCCCAGTATTAATCAACTTATTAACTTATTTAAATCAAGAAAAGGAGAGTTTTACTGAATTGGAGAGCTTATCACTACAAAAAGTTACAGGAGGAAGAAGTATGAGTGTATCAAAGTAGATGACAACAAACAGCATATTACTAACTTTTTTTCCCCTCCACAGCTTGCATTTAAAGTCTTATTCTTATGTTTCTGATTGCAGGGGAACTTCCCTCCTCAAAAAAGCAACAATATGAAAAAAAAAAGATACATTATACAAGTGGGAATAGAGCAGAACAGAAAAGTACTAGTTCCATGGATTTTAAGTTTAAAAAATATAGTAAAAATTATAAAGTTGATATTTTCATTAAAAACAAGAAAGTGCATACTCAAATTATTGTATGCTAGACCTGTTTTCCAGAAGAGCTTCCAGCTATATATGAACTTCCCACATGTCACAGTAAGCCTTATCAGTAGGAGTCTCATCAGAAAGGAACACATGGTTGATTCACATTAGCATTTTGTTTTGACTCAGAAAATCAGTTTTGAACCAAGTTTCCTGGTTATACCCACTTAACCATCTCTGACTTCCACATTTTGATTTGCGTTGTGGCACCAAACCTCAGAGTCTGCTAAGTGAGAATCCAAGAACACCTATAATGCACTCTAATCACTAAAAGACATTCAGCACCCTTGGGGGCTGAAGTCAAACACATGAAACTCAGCATGGATATCAAGTCTTCTGTCTCATCTTGTTTACTCTAGAACTACATCTGTTGTTTCACACTAGTTAGCAATGACATTTTGTCAGTCCTTCAGCAATGCTATTTCTTTAGCAATAGCACCACTGCAATTTAGGAACTATAAAAAAAATTTAGAAGCTTTAATTAATTTATGCATAGGCTTAGGTTAACAACATTTTAATGGATTACTACTTGTAATTAAAAACTATTCAAAGCAAAAAAAGTTCACTTGTAATACTTTGAGTAGATGACTAGGTAGCACAGTTGCTTAATGAACGGACCTTTTCATTTTAGAAAAAAAGACTTGCATGAAACAATGAATCAAGCCCAAAACTAAGGACATATGACAAACTTACCCTGAACAACTGATTTCTGTCCATAGTTTTAAACTGCCTCAATTTACCATAGCTAATATACTAAATTTACAAAAAGTGAAGACAAAGCGCTGCAGAACAAGTTAGTAAGGCTGCTTGTAAACAAACAGAAAATCAACCATAGTTTCCTTCTCCATATGAACAGAATTGTACATTTGTAATGACACTGTATTTTATACATGAAATATGAAAGACTGACAAGAGACAGCAGTAAGAAAAGAAGCATGTAGCAAGTGTAACTGTTCATGACTACTGTTTTCTATCCACACTTTACAAAAACTATTAATTGAAGTCATCATACAAGATAATTTTCTACTTGTAACTAAAGAAAGAAACCAACAGAACAGGTTCAGAATTTGACCACTACTACAGTATGAAATCCACATTCTTGCCATAAGATGCATAATTATGCTTGTTTGTCTTTATAGGAGAAGAATCAAATTTTCATATTGTTACTGCACTGATAACGGAAAAAAAATTGCTACTAGAATTAAAATATGTAACTTCATTTAAACAAAATGTTTGTAATGCAATTTATTATTTATAAGCAAAAAGCCAAAGCAATCATTCCTCCTACTTAAAAATCCTTAAATATAGTTATACATGTATTTTAAAAGATACTTACTGTTCTAAGAGTTGATCATATTTTCTTAAAGCATCCTTTTCAGCAACAACTGCTCTTTCTTTTTCAGCAACAGCATTATCTCTTGCTTCTCTCAAATTTCTGAAGGGAACAAAAGTTATTCTGTCAAGACTGCTAGAAAAAAGACCACTTTGCTTCATGAATTACTACTGACTGATCTCAACTTCAGTACTACCTTCTTCAGTTCTCATAGAATGATACTTCTATGCCTATTCATTATGGAGACTTTACTTCAGATTATTTTTTTAAGTTCCAGCAAAGTTTCCAGTTCTGAAATTCCAAAAACAATGATCAAACCATGTATTTATATGTAGAAATATATGAATAATTCTAGAACAGTAGAACTATAAATTACTTATTTTGTGTAGGAATTCAATAAATTCCAATGATTTTGCTTGGTACATCATTAGTAACTAGGTGAATGCTGTCCTCCTAGCTGAGATGATTCACAATTTTCATGATACAGCAGGAAAGGATTAGCTAGGTATAGAAAACCTATTTTGACATACAACTAGTTGGTTAGCTGGTCCGATATACAGGTTACTGCATATCATTGGTGTTTCCTTCTGACTTCTATTCCTGGCATCATGTTTGGTCTGTGCAGAACCATAAAATAACACAAAGATTTTACTACAATCAATCTATACTTTTAAGATTTTTTTAACCGAGAATCAGTCAAGACTTGCAAACTATCTCATTATTTCAGTAACACAAATGAGAACAGCATGATATGAAGAATAATATAGTATTTGTGTTAAAAAACTGTATTGGTATTCAGTCTGTTAATCAGTAGTCTGCCTGTAGCATATCACTGCAATAAACTGTAGTAAGTATGAGTACTGCTTAGATAGTGCTTATAAACCGTAGCTCCACTATTCAGTGCAACACAGTAACAACCAGTTTGCAAAGCAAAGAGTGGTTGTTGAGGAACAGACACCTATGTTATGACCATTTTCAAGGATTTTACTTTACTCCTGGTTTGCTCCTGTGACTCAGTCACTGGCATTTGGAATGTATTAGATGATCTTAGAGACTCCTTTCTCTTGTTTCATCTGAAAAGAATCCTGTTCATTTGCTACAAATGTGAGCACAATACTGCAAATCTAAGCACAAACTGTGAGGCAAGCAAAAACATGGCAAGCAGCAATGACTAGGGAGCTTCAATTCAAAACCATACTTCATCTGAACTAAGCTGTTAATGTAGATTCAACCAAGCTCTTACGACTTAAGTTGTTTCTTCCCCCCTCTCCCACAGGAACTTTTTGACTTAAAGCAGTGAAACTATAATCTTAAGCAAATTTTGAAGAGAAAAGTCAAGATAATAGAGGGAAATTAGGCCCACGTAAATGTCCTAAGTGATTTTAGCCACACTGAAGGTATATAATTTTTGGATGAAAGACTAAGGAAATGTCAATGGTATTTTCTGAACTCAAAGTAATTCATATGAATAGGAAATAGTTACTTATGAAGAACCAACATCAGAATTAAGCAGATAAAATTTTCTTTAAAAATTGAGTTACTAGGCTACAGATTTTACCGATGAAATTCAGGAACTGATCTTGAGAGTAAAATCTTTAAAACTGACTCATACCAAAATATATAAGAACATTGTAATTAATTTTGTTAACAACATTAAGATCAAGCATATTATGTCTCAGAGTAGGAGTGCAATCCTTAAGATCAGAGTAACAGAAGTGAAATAAAAATTAAATAGTAGGAGATACACAGCAACTCATTTAGAGAATGAATGACTTTGCTTAACTGAACAGCTACTCAGTTGAAAATGCAATAGAAGGAAAAAGGACACAAGTGAGGTACTACTCAACCAACAAGACGACAATCACAGATGTGATGTAACTTCTGTTGAAATATTTTCAGAGCTAGGAAATACACTAACAACACTGCCAGTTTTCAGACTGTGTGATCATGATTTTAAAAGAGGTAAAGCACCTATCTGATGGCTCTGCACACAGGCCATATGGACCATCAGGTCCCTAGCAAGCCTATCATTTAAGTGAAAGTGCCCTTCTAAAACGGGACAGAAATACTACCTACAGATCTATGAGCAGGTATGGAAAAACAAGACAGGATGAGGGCAGGAGAGGGGAAGAAGCAGCACAAGGACATCTATATTAGCTTTTAAAATAAACCTCTTACCAAGTGCCTCCAGTTGCACTTCAGTTCACATCCCTAAACTAGAGTGCACAAATTGGATTCCAGTCAGATTGAACCAAGTCAGAAGATGTGCTCAGGGAGAGCATCTAACATGCTCAAACCCACTAAATTTTGTTTGATCCATGGGAACAGACTATAGTTAATCCAAAGTTAAACCTCAGGCATACTTTCATGTGCCTTGTGAATTTACTCATGCTTGCTAATGCAAACTTAGCCAATGCTTACTATAATCAAACAAGTGAAACTGATCCCAAATAAATTAAGAATGAAAACATCACCTTTTTATTGGTTTCCCCCCTGTCATTTTAGCTTCTTGAACTGACTCATCCAAGTGTAAAATAAATGCCAATAATTTCAAAGGAAACATCAGGCTTGGCAAAGTGGTAAGAATTAAGAACAACTGAATATTAGGTTAACTTAGCTGTACTACCATTCTATGCTTTGAACCTGAAGATTAAATCAGTATCTTAGCTTTATGTTCAGTCACAATCAGCATCACATCATATCACAAATTCACTGCAAACTGCTTTGCTCTCAATTTGGGGTTCCAATTGTGGGGCACCTCAGACTGGGAAGCACTGTCTTACAGCAGAATTTTTCTGTTTTACAGAAGGACCATACACTAAAAATCCTTTTTTGCAAAATATGAAGTCAATTCTAAGGGATTTACATTTCAGAAGTAATTATTTCCAAATGAGACAAAACCTCTGTAAATTGGTTCCAGATACATATGAAGTATCTTTCAGTAGCTTTCTCAAAGATATACAGAGCCTTGTCAAATCTCCATGAACAGTTGAGATTTAAATTATACTTTGTAATTCAACGTAGATTTGCATACAGGACGTGGCGTGGATGCATGTAAGTGTGTGCATATATTTTACTTACACTTGCAAAACTACACAATGATGTTTTTTTTTTTTAAATTAGAACCTTCCAGTTGACTGACTGCAAGACAGACAGCAGGAGTCATGTTCTTTTTTCACTCTTCCGAGCAGTAACAAAACTACCTATTAGAGGAACAGATGCTGATGCCATAAATATCTTTTTAATACAGTCATCTCCTTCTCCACACAAGACGCTTTCAGGACATCTACAATGGAGTTATAATGAATAATTAAGCACTCCTCCCATTTTAAAGGGATAAAAGGGGAAAAAACACAAGCTCAAAAATAAATCCAGTGCCAAAAGTCCAAATCCTTAGGTCCCTAAAGGCCTAATGTACTGCCTAACCCTGCATGTAATTCCATGGAACTCAACAAGATGACACACATACAAAATTCATTATCCAGGTCTTTGCAGGACTAGGATCTTCTTCAAAAGGGGATTTTATAACAACTTAGGGGAAATCAATGCTTTTGTTGTTTACAGCATTCTGGTTCAATCTCTAACAGATTTATTTTAGAAAGGCGTAAGTGTTATTGGTTTCCCTCATTTCTTCTGCTTTACTTTCTGCATCAATACCCTCTCTTCCAGTTTCCTGGCACAGTTTCAAGATTGCTCATATAGCATGACAGGTAAACCAACACATTTTGTATTAATTAACTAACACTATACATCTGAACAAACTTCAAACCGCTAAAGTTTATATAGTACATGATTTTTAATAATACTTTTCAGTGACAATGTTGGATGTCCATCATTTAATAATAAATATAACACCATATATTTATCATACATGTATAATTTCATTTTAGTTTTTACAACATTCTCATCAGTTTTCCAATTGTACTTAAAATTCCCACATTTTGATTACCTCACAAAGATCCAGTCAGCTAGGATTATGCCTAAGCACAAAAGAGTACTTGGTCATTTTTGCCCTAATTAGGGTATTGCCTGTATCTTATCTACCTGTTTTCACGTTCATACATCTCTTTTGAAGTGCTTCTTAGTTGCTCGATTTCTTGATTTGTTTTCAACCTTATTTGTTCCAACTCTTCGTGCAGTTTCTTTTCATATTCTGTCTTATAATGGTCTCTGTTAATAAGCAAACACACAATATGGGAATTAAAAATTAATTGCACTGGCCAAAATATTAAAACTTCAGGTACAGCTGTACAAGTGCAGTAGAGAACTTATTGGTTTTACATTTTATTTTAATTCTTATTCATTTCCCTCCCAAATTACTTGAAATACATTTTAGCCTATGTTGTTATGCCATTCAAGTGAAAATCATTCAGGGAAAAAAAAATTAATTGGGAATGAATAAAAGCTTTTTGCACACTGTTTAAATTTTTTCAAAGTAAATTGACATGGATTAGTCACGCAACATTATGCTTAACATTATTCCAGAAATTCTTTGTCGTCCTCTATATGAGTGTTTATATTAATTAACCACTTCAAAAAACAACAAAAATCCCAACACAGCAACAAAAAACTAATTCCTCACTTTCTAAAGTTTTCTAACTTCTTTCTCACTGGGTAAGAGTTGATTAACTTGCTAACTTACAATACTGCCATGCTACAACAAAACTTTGTTGTGTACTATTTGCACATCACATGGGGAAAAAAACATCACAAGAAATATTGAAGATTACATACTGTGGTGATTCATGAAGTCAAAAAAACCTACAAGATTTGGATTTTATCGTGTCAATGTGACATATAAATTAAGTAAAATACATACTTCAGTTTTTAAGCAGCAGATATCAAAAGTTCTCAGAATAAGAGAACTTAATTTCAGAGTAATACTGATATATTTTCGTAACTTTGGAAACCCATGATAAATTGTAGGGAATCCCATAAAGAATTTTTCCTACAGAACTACAGAAAAAGGCTTATGTC
This sequence comes from Athene noctua, assembly GCF_965140245.1. Lineage (NCBI taxonomy): Eukaryota > Metazoa > Chordata > Aves > Strigiformes > Strigidae > Athene > Athene noctua. The sequence goes on from NC_134037.1 coordinate 220,498,556, forward strand.
ATAAATAATTAACAGCTAAGGAACGTTCAGATTTGATAGCATCTAGTTAATGTTCAAGAATAATCAATCAACAATGAAGCATCTTGTAGAAAGTATAGATTTGGAAATAAAAGCATATTTATGAAGAAATGTGCATTTACAACTGAAAAAAGGGTTTAGATTCTTTCTCAATTCCAAATGTGTGATAGCCCATAATTTTTAGAAATCATTACTTGAGCTGGCCAAAAACTCAATTCACATTAACTAAAAGCCCCAAAATATTTAAGTGTCAGAATGCTTGTTGTCCAGATTTTCCTGTTTTATTTTCATTGAGACACTGAATTTCTGCTGACCCTTCAAGGTAAATATATCTCCTCTCCTTCCTCAACTGCACCACACTACAGAAAAATACATTATGAAGATCTTTGATATAAACCACTGAAAAACAATCCAACCAAAAAACACACTGTACTGGAACATAAGGTCCCCATCAGAAACTTCTTGTGTTCTTTATGTGTTATGTGGTTCAGTATGTAGAAAAAAAAAAAGCTGAAGATCAGGACCTCAGGATACAGCTCTTATGAGCAGAAACAACAAGTATTACCATTTTCTTGGCACTTAGACAATTTGCTGACCCGCTGTAAGAGTCTTTTGCTTCAGCAGCAATTCAAAATGATTTTGCTTTATCAAGTTGTTTTGTCTTCAGGCTGCAGGCTTTATTGAACTTATTTCCAGGCCTATTATGAATAAGGCTTTATATTGCAAATAAACTAAATGTGATCTAAGCATCTCAGTGCAACTATGGATTGTGTTTTAAGATTAAACATATAAAGGGAAATCTTGTTCTGGTCTGTGCCTACACATAGATTCCCAAGAACTGTAGCTATGAGCTGCTGTCATCCATCTTGCCACAATCTCGACCTATTTTGAAGTGTGTCTTAAAAAATTTGACAGGTTAATCCCTCAGTTTCCTAGTGTCTGCAGTTTTCTAACTGTAGTACCCCAATACCAGCAGTTCTGACAGTGACCAGAAGGTGAATTATTCTTTATTCCTAAAAATAGATACTTGGGTTTATTTTCATCATCTTCATTCCTGAACTACAGCAACGAAAAGAGATCCAGATATGAAGCAATAATTGAAAAGCCTCAAATTATTCAGAAGGTTGCAAATAAACTTATTACCCAAATTCATTGCACCTCCAGGTAACATTAAGGACCATAGAACGTCCATTAGTTTGTACAGTTTTCTCCTGCTCTACTTTTGTACATCTCTAACAAATAAATAGGATTCTGTAGAGCTCTCTATAAGAAACCTAGTATCATAGATACTTGACCCAAGAGATGGATGGTTTAAATTGCCAAATAGATAGGAATTGCCACTATGGGATGCAGTCTCAGAAGGTGCACACAAAGTGTATACATGCGCATGGGAAAATGTAAAGAAGGACCAGCAGCATTGCAGATCACATGCAGGTTTTAAAGCACTTTACAGAAGTACTACTGCATTTTACAAAAGAAATCTTACATTCACATTTTTTACATACAACCTGAGATATGAAAGACTGATAGCTCTAATAGCCGAGATGAAACATACTATGCCATATATTAAATATTTGTGAAAATTAAATATATTTTATTCTGCAATAATTATTTAGATTGTCTTGCAAATTCTTGTGTTTTTAATAAAGGTCATTTGGGGTGGAGTGCTGGTAAGGTCTGTAACATATGCACTCTAAAGAGTTTTTTTTTTTCTCTTTTGCAATTAATTGCAGCTATTTCTGTAAACTTCTGTATACACCTAAGAAAACAGTTGCCATGAACTTTCAATGTTGACATCTTCACTACTATAGTCTTATACCAATGGTTAAAAAAAAATATTTCCTGATACATCTTAAGACCCAACAAAAGTGTTTTGTTTCTAGTTACACAAAGATGGACTAGCTTTCTGAAAGTTAAAATTAATTGCAATTAAACAGGTTTTGTGCAAGAACCAAGGGAAAACAGTTAAATAACCTGTCCACTGATAGAAGTGAACACACAGCTTACCTGGATGCAACATATTTTTCATACACTTCTTCCCTAGCTTTTTTGGCATCCTCTAGCTGAATCTGAAGTCTTTCAAGACGATCTTCTTCATGTGCACAGCGAACACTAAGCTCCATGTTCTGGCGATTAAGATAATCTTTATCTTTTTGCAACAAATTGAGGGATTGTTGTATGGTTACCAGCTATAAAAGGCATTAAAAAGAACACTTTAACATGAACTTCAAGATAAGTATTTAACCTATGTACACACATTTGCAATTTCATTTTAACTATCTTCTGTGAAATCATCTGAGCCAAAAAACTCTATGTTTAACCTAAGTTGGCGAAGCTTTATGCTGACTTTAAAATTGTAATTTTAGGAGTTTTCATTATTTATTTCTGGTAGTTGGCACCTGAAAAAGAGATAGCATCCCTTAATCTACTTCAGTATCTAAATTGTACTGAAGTACTGAATAGTACTATGTCAGAAATACTGATATTGTGTCTTAGTACCAATCTGACATCATACTGGCTACAACATTCTCAGGAACAGAAGTGAAAAGTTTAAGGGTACCAGAGTGATGACTGCTCCACTGAGAAATGGTAAAACTGCTAATTCTGGGGCTGAAGTATACCATGATTGTTGTGAACAAGGTAACGTTCCAGGCCAGCACCAAGGGCAAAGAGAGTACGTATGTCTTGTTTTGACTTTCATTTAGCATGGTGTTGTTACAGAAGGCTGAACTGATGCCAAGTAGAAACGTGAATATCTTGTCTCTGTAACAGCATTCCAAATCATCAGATCAGTTAGATTTACTATTCCAAGAAGAAATTGGTGTGGAAGAGAATACTCTCCATCTGTTTGAGGTGAACATTGTCAGAAAACAGACAGAGAGCATAATGGCACTGGTGCAAGTAGCCCACTCCTTACTTATCACAGCAAAACTCAGTTTTATCAGCTTTAATTTTGCTGTTTAAGCTCCTGAGGATGTCACATGCCAAGTTCAAAGAATGATAAATTAATAACTTATCAGAAATATGTCCCCCAAAGCTATAAAGACATCACGTTCAAGTTCTAGATAGACTTCACCCTTCCTGAGTCATAAAAGGACCAAAGGTTACTTAAGAGATACTCAAGTCAAAGACGTGGAGCAACTAGTTAAACAGCTGAAAATTCGTACACAATAATGCTTAGAGGCATGCTTCTTTCCATCTGCCCACTTGCTGAGCACCACAGGGGATGAGGTATAAATGCATGTTCTATACTTTATTTAAGAAAAAAAAAAACTCAACTGTCCTCTCTCTTTCTAAGTAACAGGTTATATGTATATCCACAATGAACACAGACATCATGGATTACTACATGAAGAAATACATCAAGGAGTTACTATCCCTCCAATTCCTCCTTCCCTGGAGTAAATACTGTGTAAATGCTTACAAATGTATGCTCTTCCAATACAGAATTTGTGATACTGTATCAGTGCACAAAAACCACCACAGACCTTCCAAGAGATATAAGTAATCACGCAGTTTGAACTGGTATTTTAGTTTAAAGCAGTGCTACTTTTATTGCTTCTCAGATTAATTTAGTATGAAGTTAATGAAAAAAAGCCAGTGTTGCTGCTACACTGCAGTCCTTAAAGTGTACATACCAACATGTACACGACAATACTTTTTTGGTCCATTGTTAGACACTGAGAACAAACCTGCATTTTAACGTTCTCTTACAATGCTAGAACACTGATGAATAAGCAGCCTAACTAAGCCTTCAGACTGATATAGAAGAGGAGAATACAAAATATATTTTCTAATGAAAACTCATTTTCTTCTAGTGTGTCAGAGAATCTCTATGGCTAGCTGTAAAATTAGGCAGAAGAATACTATCTTTAAAGTGGTAGTTATAGCCACTATTTTACCTGTAACACTGTTAAACTGAGATACTAAGGAACACAATCTCCCCTAAATTCTCTCAGGCATAACTGATCTCTTTTACTCAGCTGCCAAAGTGTTAACACACAAAGATCCTCCATTTGGTTCTTGCCCACACCAATACAGAAGTCAAGAACAACCTTCTCAGGAAGTGTCCCTTTCACATCACGTTAAGAAAATAATTCACAAATTAATTTAGAACAGCCAATCAATTATTTCTCTATTGCTTTTGGTTTTTCCTGGGAAGATTTCTATACAGAAACACAGCTTAAAAAATAGTCTTATTTTTGCATCAAAGTTGTACTGAGCTACAAACCATCTGATAATTAGTCAACGATTATATAAAGTAAAAAAAGTTTCTTTCTTGAGGTTCAGTAAATGTCTCTTCTCCCTCCTGAAAAGCTGTTGCTAAGTTACACCTACATCAGATGAAAGGAAAAATCCTTTATTGGTTCTGATAGTTTTGGATGATTTTATCCTAACTAGCTTACTTAAGGTGAATAATTAAACCTGGACGTTCAGCAAAGCAATCCTTCCTATCAACAATTTAGATGCAGAAATAGTTAAAATGGAATACCGAGTAATGAGAGCTTGTATTGGTATAAACCACACAAAGTCCTATAGATCAAGGCAGTGGACTTAGAAACATTCTCTATATTATGATTCTCTTTGAGCGCCTTGACCCAAAAGTCCTCATACATGCCCACTAAGGGAGCCATCACTGAACACAATTCGTGACTCCTTGATGAATGAATTACTGAACAGAGAAGCAGCCAGGAACATTTCTCTGGACCTGACAGGCCTCAGGCTCTTGGAATGTCTTTGAGGCAGCAGAAACACGTTCCCTTGTGCAATGCTAGTGCTACCAGAATGGCAGCGCCTAAGATCTGGGTGAAGTGAGTGACCTAACTGGATCAGAACTCACCAGATCCTAACAAAGATGAGAACCCCTCTGTGCCTGAAGAAACATTTATTTTTTTTCCCAGGAGAAAGACTTTCAAAGACTAATGAAGACACATTAGAAAAAAGCAGTCCATCACCCTCACAGATAGTCCTGTCCAAAAGGGAAGCAGCACTGGAATTCCTCATCAAGATGCAGTATCATAGAAAGACAAGGTCCGGAATAGCAGTCTTTCTGTTCCTGACACAGAACTAACTTCTGTAAAGGTGAACTGAAGGAAACTTCAGGAAACTGAACCACTGTACTGGAGGGTCACAGAGTAGAAAACCTATATAGTCTATTATGTCTAGAAAAAACATACACAACAAAACATAAGCCATACAGTAGCTCTACCCTACTGTCACTAATGGATCGCAGTCAGAAAGAGCTGAATCAAGTTATAACTAGTTCTGTACCTTTTCAGGGACAGAGCATACTCACAGCCTTCACTGGTAAACTTTGCCCTTGGGCCCCCCAGGTTCCTGAGCTTATTGGCAGAGTCTGGAAGGCTGAAGCAAAGGAAGATTAAGCTAGAGACCTGGGAAAATGGCATTGTACATAATGCCTAGGGAAAACAGAAGTCACTTGACCAATGTTAAGGGAGATAGACAACGTTGCTGTGAGGCTGGCCAGCCGTCTGAAAGATCATAGCAAGTGAGCAAGGCTTCTGATGACCAGAATCCACTTTCAAGGAGCAAGACCCAGGGAACTGTGAGTTAGTAAATCTAACCTCAGTCCCTGCAAAGATTATGAAGCAAATCCTCCTGGAAGTCATATCTGTGCATACAGAGGAAAAGGTGACTGGAAACAACTAGCACTTTATCAAGGCCAAACTGTGCCTAGAAAATCTAACAAGGAAGTTGGTTCTATGGGTAGGAGGACAACTGTCCATGTCATTTACTTGGACTTTTTGCATGCCTTTCAGCCATCTCCTTGGGAAAATTGTCAAAATACAGATTGGATAGGGAAATATCAGTTGAATAAATTAAACATGAGCCAGAAGTGTGCCCTGACAAAGAAGGCCGAGTGCCTACTAGGCTGTATTAGCAACAATGCAGACAATAGATTGAAGAAAGTTATTAGCATCCTGTGTTCAGTACTTGTGAGACTGTATTTGGTGTGCCATGTCCCACTCCAAGCTCCTCATAAAGACATATATTAACATACTGGAACAAGACCAGAAGAGCTTTACCAAGATGGTCATGGACTGCAGTACATGATGTACAAGGGGCTGAGAGAAATAGGGGTTTTTTTCAGCCTTCAGAAGAGAAATCTGGTCGTAGAAAGTGTTATTGTCATATTGACCTATCCAACTGGAACATACAGGAAGATTCAGACTCTTGGAAGTGCATAGTGACAGGACAACAGGCAATAGAAAAAAGCTGCAACAACTCTGATTAGATTTTACAAAAGTTTTTTCACAACGAGGGTGGACAAACACTGGCACACATTGTCCAGAAAGGCTGTGCAATCTCCATCTTGGAAATATTCTAAATCAGCAAAGCCCTAAGCAACCTGACTTAAGCTGGCTCTGCACTGCATGGGAGGGTTGGACCAGCTGCTCACCCAAGGACCATTCTAATCTAAATTATTCCATGATCCTACAGGTGATCATGACAGACTTGATTCAAATCAAATTCCTGAGGTGAAGAAATAGATAATTACTGAAATAAGAACTTTATGTTTACCTCTTTTGATAAGTCATTTCTTTCTTTAGCTTGTGCTTTGTGTGACACCTCTAATATTTCATATTTTCTTCTGAGTTCTGAAAATTCATGTTCAAATACATCACGTTCACTGTTAAAATAAAGTGAAACTATTAGATGCATAAAGTGTAATGAACAAGATTCCTGTGCATTTGTAATTTCTCAGCCTTATTTCATTTAATGATACTGACTTCTTCCAAGCAGTCACTCATAAGGCAATTAGTCATCTTACTTTTTTTAGTTAACACCTGCAACAGTATCTTATTATACAAAAGAATTTTGTTTCTAAGTATTTTTTAAAAAATCCTAAATTATAATACAATAATCCTGAATACCCATCCTAAACTATTTCATTCTCTTCTGATCATTCTTTAGTGCAACTTTGGGCTATACATTTCTCTAATTAGCAATGAACTGCAAGTACCCTTGTCCATCGTTTTAGCTTTATCAAGCTGCTGATGCTATTTCCCATGACATTCTCTTGAATCTTTTGCAGATGTTGAAGTCTGATGAAAAGTAAAGCAACTTAATTCCCATCTTCCTAATCAAACAGAAAGCAACATATACTTGTTCTCAGGTGCTACTCTCCCTTGTATACAGTCCCTTGATACCAGAGGGGGTTGTACTACTCTTCTCATGTTTAAAATATACATGACACAACTGCAAAAATTAAATTATGTTGGTGTCCTGAATAAGAGTGCTTTCTGTGTGCACAAATAGGCAGCTCTACGTCTCCACTCTATCTGATCCTGTCAGAACAGTGAGATGAATGAGTCAGTACGAGCTTGTTGCTTGGAAAAAAAACTAACCAGTTTTTTATTAAGCATAGCATGCCTTAAAACTGAGATAACTTGTAGTACACCAGAACTAGAAGATTTGACATCGCATTTTTAAAGGCAGAAATGAGCCTGGAAGTGATTAACTCCTGCAATGCTCCCAAATATCCTCATTCAGTCATGCCAACAGTACTCTCCCCTCCCCTTCATCTGTGCCTAGCCAGATGAATACAACCTACTCTCTCAAATATAGTTTTGGCACGTTCATTCATTCCTTTTTAAACTCAAGACTATTTTAAATGTACACCGTTAAACACTGGGACCATTCACATGAACGTTATTACAATCCACTTATTAAGATGCAGTTGCACACGGGAAGCAAACCATAGCATCAATCCATCCTATTTGCAACAAGCTTCCAGGTAGATTCCAAGGTTGTTTTAGTACATATATCTGTGAACACTTATCCAAAAGACAGACTCTCCTTCAAATGACTTAGTGGCAAAGTCATTTGTGTCAGTAACTGTGCCTGAATTCATACAGTATGAATAACTAAGGATCTGACAGGGTGTTTTCTATTCATAAACCCCATTTTTTAATTCATTCCCCAAGAAATGTTGCAAAGGCCTGATTTCTTGTACTTGCAAGCACAATGAAAAAGCCATCTGGGACCTGGACTGTGAAATATAAGTCTATGAGTATACTCATAAGAAGTCCATTTTCACTATTTTGCAATTGTTCTTTACAAGATGGGCATTTAGAGCATAAGCTAGAACTGTAAAATCTGTATTTTAAAAATGAAAAGAGACACTGTAACTTCCTGCAGTTAAACAATTCAGTAAGGTAATCCTAAGATTCTTTGACAAAGAGTTCTAATAACAGCCTTTTCAAATTTATGGTTACAAGGTTATCTTAAGTTGTAAATATTAATTCCCGAGGTCCTACCCTCTTAATTCACTGTGTAAGCACCGCACAGCACGACATAGGGCCTTTTGTTAGATCATTGCCTTTAAACTAGAAAAAAAAAGAGTACTTGTTCTAAGATGCTTGGCATCAACAACTCCCACTTCTTCAGTTGCAACGACACTGGTAAACTCTTTGTGAAAGCACAGTAAATCCCTAAATATAAAATTTTAGGAAGATAATTTGATGCATCAAATTTCAAAATGTTGTTCATCTTATGACTGAACCATTAGTGGATTGGGGTAAGGAAAAATCTGTGGTGCGCATAAGCAAGAAAAATCAAATTAAAAACTCTAGTCAGTCAAGGTTGAAGTTTATCTATTAACATGTGTACGTTAGTAGAACACTTGCACTGTAGAAATACCTACCGTTTTACTTTATCATAGTTCTCTTGTCTGTAATCACCTTGCTGAATCATCTGCTTGGTATCAGCCAGTTCCAATGTTAAACGCTGGCATCTGACCTCAAGTTCTGACCGATTCCTCCTCTCATCTTCATAGGTCTAGAAGGCAAGACATTTTGAAATGGTCACAGCTACACTGATATTTACTTAATCACCAACTAAGTTTTGTGAAAGCCTCTTATGGATATTCAAGTGCTAGTATTTTCATTTGTCTCAGTATTTGGAAATCTAGCACCTATCACAAAGCACCCAGCTATACCGATACTCAACTTCCTTTTATCTTATTCTAAATAGTGGATTAATGTACCTATTTTTTCTAAGACATTTGTCCATTGGCACAACTTCCAAGAGCAGCACAAAAGTCACACCACCTCTGCAACATTTTCAAACAAGTTTCCTTGTGAAGATTCTTTTCTCACATGGACTAGTAAGAGGATTGGTCATTCAGAAAGTCTGGAAACTTCTGTCATTATAGGAAAAATTTCAGCCAGTTACTCCAAAATTCTATTTGGTAACTTATGTTTGCTGAAGCATATATCATCCAAAGATTTGGTGGAGGAAGTAAAAAAAAGAAAAAAGGTGCTTATTTAACAGTCTATCAGCATTAATTTCAATTTTCCCATCTTTTTCCTCATGCATTTTGAAAGACTACATTAGGAACTAGAAAAAAGGGACCAAAGCAAAAGAACACACAGAAAGCACTGTCTTAAAAAACCGGTTATTCCTTTTGCAGATAAGGAAATTTCCTGATCATCATATTCTTGCCTCCCACCCCCCACGGGAATAGCAGACTTTTGTATCTTAATCCCCAACCTAGATTCCATTTCTCAGTTTTTTCTAAAAAGTAGGTAGTTATTTTCACAAACTTACCTTACTTGCTTGTCTTAAATGGTACTCAGTACTACTCAGCAATTTCTTCACAAAAAACAACCAAAAATAATTAGAGAAAACTGACAGACAGCAAAAAGAGTTGCTTGTTCAAAATTTGAGTATACCCTGAGCATCTAGACTTTTTCCCATATTCTGCTATGGTTGATACATATTAAGCTCTACAATGGATGCCTGATAAACAGTGACTCCATCTGGTTATATTGTATGAACACAGTAATACTATTCACTGAAGGTGAACATGAAACTAAATGACTACCTGAAGATGTGATCACTGAACTAACCATTTAGCCACTGCAAATTAAACTTATTTTGCAGCAAGGGACATTGTATGAGCACATAATTTTTCAAAATAATCTGAAAGATATGCTATACACAGTTATAAGAGAAGACAGTAATTGTCTAGCGAGTTTTTAACAGATGAGAAAAGTTTAGGACAACTGCAATTATGGAGTGGATGACTCCTAAATACAGCTTCCTAGAAGGAATGAACACAAGGATAATACTCTAGGATAGGGATGGAGGGGCACAAAGAACACTGATCAAATTCACAAGTACCATAAACTGAAAGAATGACAGAATGCCTTCCTGAAAACACAAACCTAAATACTTGTAAGACACTACAGAAAAGCTCCCTGAGCTACTAAACATACTGTAACTATTCTGTTGATAAATAAGATATTTTTGGTTTGTATTTCACAAACATACTAATTTTCACCTTCACTAAAATCCCATTAAATCAATCACAAAATCACAACACTGAGAAAGTTTTCATGAGGATTTTGGATGGCACATCATTAAGGACACATCATCTAAAGATACGATTGTTATTCACCCTAACATACTGGTATATGTGGCTTATTTTTATGTTTACCCTAATTAATGGATATACATTAAGCAAATTAACACTACAGAACACTGTCTTCTTAAGCCAATTAACATGCCATCATTTATAAAGATGGCATTATCATAACAGTAAAGCCTCTGTCAGATGTTTTTAAAGGTGTTGCCTACAAGTTACTTAGAGTTTCAAATATGTAACATACAGGTGCAAGTACCCTGTTATACAGTGCAAACATGACTCATCTTGCAACAGGAAATAGTGGTAAGGGCACTTAACTTTTAAGAGCAACTTGAAAGATTAAGTTTGGATACAATTCCTCTGTGGATATCCAGTACCATTCTGCTAATACTATGCTGGAATTCATACACCCTTCAGAGAGCAGGCTATTGAAGCTCCTACAGTATTACATATTTAGCAGCTAGAAGACAACTACCAAAAATATAAAATTAAATTGATATATCTCTGGACAAATTTGTCATAAATAGCTCAAACAACAACTAAAAGAACACGTAAATGTCTACAAAATTAGATCCTTCTAATACCCAAGACCTAAACTAGTTTTGAATTATATTTAACAAATCAGTTGTTAATGTCATGTAACAACACAGTAACTCCAGGGAAGGGGAGGGAAGTTAAATTCTACTTTTAAAAAGTGATACTAAGACATACCTAAAGTATCAAACTGTTAAACAAATAATTAAAGAAAGGGTGTTTGTTTTGTTTGGGGTTTTGTGTTGTTTTGGGTTTTTTTTAAGATTTCCTATAATTCTTGAAGAAATACTAATTCTACTACATAGGTCACTGTGTTCCAAGCATCTAATCTTTTAGGTGGCAAAGTTGTATTTTAATCACAGGAAGAAGTGAGACAAAGCAAACTACTAAACAGTCCATAGGCTAACACACAAAACCCCCATGCGATATGCATATCTCCAGGTAGCAGATACATGAGCTTCTGGACTTCTATAGTAATAAATCTTAAAGACATACAATCAAGCTGCCGTGCTTAGGAAGAATGAGCCTTGCTTTGCATGTGATGAAGTTAATTTAGTTTATAACAAAGTCCATACACCCTGAATTGTAAGATCTCTGCAATGAAACACCTTTATCTTTCAATTTATCTTCAAGAGACAGCTTGGAAGTCTTGATGAACAGCTTTGTCCTGCTGAATCAAAAAGGGGGCTTTTAGAAGGATCAAGATACAGAGCACTTTCAAGGACATGAAAGAGGCCCTAGAAATAAAACCAATAAATAAAAATAACTAAGTAAGCCCATAAACCTTAAAAAAATTAAAGGACAAACAGTACATCCTCACATGAAACATGATTGCAGTGATCCTGCCAACAATGCATGGCTTTTCTTCAGCTTCTTACTAATTTTTGCTACTGCAGAGAGCAGCAACTCAGACAGATGAGGTGGTTAAAACAAACCAACCTGTCCTATGTGAGATGGGTAGGAAAACATTGCCTAAATGAATTGTTAACAGAGCGGTCCAAGAGACCCAGTATTAACAAGTATAAGTGGTTTCTACAGAGCATATGAAGCAGTACCTACCAAGCACTTTTATTTGGTTTATAAACAGTCAACAGATGGATGTTTCAAGCAAAAAGATTCTGAACTTGCCTGACCTGCATAATTTAAAACCCAAACTAGTAGAGAAACTAAAGATCTAATGACAGACCTCAGTTTTATGATACTAAACTTCACTGTTATCTTCCATCTGGAATGAACAGCAGCTTATAGCAGTCACTGAAATGAACACCTATCTAAACTTCAAGTACAAAAGCTGGTTGACATACTTTCTGAACAAAGTTAGTAACACATAATACTTGGTAGGGATTAGTTGATGTTTCAAAAACCCTTTGGGGATAAGAACATAAACAGAAATGCAGGGAAAATTAATGAGCCAATCAAGCAGAAGGAGCATGACTTCATCATACTGCCTACAGATAAGTCTGTGGAACAAAGTGATCCTGCTTTTAAAAAGTTTATTTAAAAGAACTTCATCTTTGAAGGCACAGTTACACAAGCCAGTGCTTTTTGTCATATCCTAAGGTACCTAGAGGTCCTAGGAAAATGAAAAGCTACTATACAATCGTGATGTGAAAACCAATTCCCTGAAGTTATCTGGACTAGGTGCTGCTACTTAGTAAAGATGACATTTTGCTTCCATCTGTTTACATAGTATGCATTCAAAAATTACTGTTCAATACATTATTTATTTGACTACAATTGCCTAAATGTCAGGAAGAAGTTATACATAACTAGACGAATAAAACACCTCTTCTAGTATGTTAATATGAAATTGATAATCTGCCAAGGACTGTAGATGGGGCACTGTCTGCCATTAAAAATAATGAAATAGGGAAGCTTTACAAGTAAGGTAAGAAAGAAAAGCTTAGGCTTAAATTCCTCTATTGCAAAAGAAAGTGGGAATAAAAAGCTCTTTTTCTTCAGATCTGAGCTGACTGGTGAAAAGGATCCTTGAGATCTGTGCATTAGAGACTAGAAGTAATTTGGTACAATTACCAGTCTATTCAAGTCATAGTTATATATCAAAAGAGGTAGAAAGACACTGGATAGCAAAGGGAACTTTCATAGATATGTAAGTTTTCTTGAGTCTTGGAAATGCTAAACTGCTGCCCCAAGCTAATAGTTATCAGTAGAACATTTTTCTTTGTAGCTTTTTTCCTGAACAACATAAATATGAAGGAAAGAAGGCACATATCTCACATAAGACTGAGGCTTCGTCTGTCCTTTCTAGAGAGAGATGTTAAGACCAAGTAATCAAAGCACTGCTTGAAAGAATTGGTGTCAGGAAGCTGGGGAAGGGTTCTAGAGTGCAGTCTTTAAAGATGTGCAAACTGCAGAAGAAATCTTAGGGAACACAGCCGTCCTGGTGTTCCAACAGTAGCGTCAATTTTACAACATTCTGATACATCTAGCACCAACTGATCCTTTGAGTGGAACAGCTTAGTTCATTCTTTCAAGACTGTAGAAACGTTTTTCCTCCAGCTGTGAAACAGTACCACAAATTGTTAGGTATGTCTAGCAAAACCTGACAGCTACTAATCCTCTTTCAGAGATGAGGTCTCAGAATCCTGAGATCTTTGTCTTACATACATCCAGCTTTGTCTGTAGGGTAACCATAGCTTTTAGATAACTGCCATACTATAAATTTTGTTGCAAGTCCTGAAGGCAACTTCACAGAAAAAAAACAAACCAAACCAAAACAAAAACAACTAAAGAAAGGAAGCTCTAATAAAACTGTATCAAGACCAAATTCCAGGAAAATATTGCCAAGAAACTAATAGCCAGAAGAAGAAAGCAATACTTAATCTTCTAGAGCTACAAAGAAAAGCAGAATTTCCTTCTCAGATTCTCTCCCAGCCTTGAGAGAAACACGTGAGTAGTAAATTACATCTGTTTGCAGGAGGTTCTAACCACTTTGGAAGCAAACAACTCTGAAAACAGTACACTGATGTTCAGCATGGAAACATGCACAACAGAAGCTGGTTTTGTTTCTATAATAGGATGCTCCTGGTAATACAGCACTATAGCTGCACTTTCTTCTCTATCTGTAGCTCCAAAGGTGGTGATGCCAACGTTATTTGTTCTTGAAGTACTGAGCACTGTAAAAGGAGGGCTGAAACGAGTCTGTACTATACATTTGGTAACAGATCAGTCAGCAGTGCAATACAAGAACATTGCTTTTACTAGTTCCACCATTTCCCCCGGTCTGTTGCTGCTGCACCTAGAATCTGAGGAACAGCACTGGTCTAAATCACAAATGCAAACAAGGTGTACAGAGAGCCATTAACTTAGTGGTAGTACTGCAGAACCACTTACACTGACCACTTTAAGAATGGAAAGAAGTGACACAGATCTTTTGACACTAGCTGTATTTATCAGATTATGTTCTAGTGCTAGAAATCCATCTTTATGCACTGTTCTCTGCTACCAGTTGTCAGAAGCAGCTCCCCACTACTGGGTCCCTGTTATAGTCAGCAGGCTCAAAACAAAGAAAAGAGAATTTTGTTACAAAGTTGTAGAGTTTTAGTGGTCTCAGCATACTAATAATTAAATGAGGGCTAGCAGAGCTGATAACATACTTAGAACCTTACGCTCCTTCTGAGCAAACAAAATATATTTTCATATACCTAGAGGACAAATACAGGTGATAAACATTTGAAAGACGTCCTTTATGCCCTTAAGTCAGAAATAAAAGCTTTTTTCTAATACAAATGAATTAATGAATTGCCTAGAGATAAAGAACATGTGGATTTCTCAAGTCTTAGAAAATTAGTTTCTACAAGGCTACAATGACAATTCAACTTTTACCAAGCTTCCTAGCTGGTACAGTTGAATGCTTATAAATTCAGTTGGCTGAGAGGCCACAATACCAGGTCACTGCACCCACTTTTGTGCCAGGCTAGGTCTGTTGTGTCAACAAGTTTTGTTAGGGTTTTTTTTTTTTTTTGGTGGCGCTTCCCCCCACACTCACACAACCAAAATAATATGGTAGCACGTAGCAAAAAAAGATTTAGTGAGTTTGAAGACCTTATTCTATATAACTAATACACTGCCATATCAGCTCATTGTAATAGCATTCAGAGAACAACACTGGTTTGTTTTTTCACAAAACAGTATAGAAATGTTCACAAGCAGAGAAAACTACCTAAGTGCTTTATATTCACACTTCAAAACACAAAAATAGAGCTTATTTCCTTTGACCAAACTAAAGTACTACAACCATTCTGTCACAAAATAACACAGCTGAGGTTACACAATGGTTGTCTTATTTGATGAATTGATTTCACATTTAAATTTTCCTGGAGCTGGCTTAACATATTACACAAGTTGGGATTTTCTTTTAAACTTCTTCAATTCTTTGTTGGCTAGATAGATTTTCCTACGAATCTATACCTAATTCTCTCACGACTTGATTTCTGGGTGAATCTACATGTATAAAACTTACTCAAACCTAGTCTTTCAGCCATGAACAACCAGAGGAAGCCAGCAAAATCCTCCTCCCCAAGCCATCAGTAGCTAATAAAGATGTGGGCTAAGCATGTATTTTAGTTCCTTCCCATGTTCCACAAAGAGGAAAAACATGTTGAAACTCATTAGGAAGAGCAATATCTGCAAGAGCAGAAAAAAAAGGAATGCTTATTGTAGGAAGTGGTATAGTCTCACAGAGAAGAAAAAAAAAAAGATCGTCTTTATTTCAGTAACAACTATTTCAAATGTCTGTATTGGTAGTTTCCTAAAGAATTTTTAAACACAGAACAGACACTTTGTTGATAAACTATGTAGAGAACAGACATATTGCAACTGTTGGAGAAAACTTGAAATTTAAGGAATATTGGATGGGAAACCAGAGAAAGGATTTGAAGAGTGTAAGTAACTAAATAACAGGCAAGAAACTTCAGTAACTATTTCATGCAGCTGGAAATAAAGAATGATTGGAATACCACAAAACCAGTAAAGAACTGTAAGAGCTTAAGTAAGACTTTGAATGAAACTGTGCTTTATTTCCTGCTGATAAATTTCCTTGCAATAAAGCTTGACCTTATCGAAGGAGGTCAAATAATTACCCCAACATTACACCCTGAAACCATTTCTTGATAAACTGCAAAAGATGCATAGGTATGTTAGCTTTAGTATACTAAGTACATTAGAGATTCTAAAGTACCCTCATGTATTGATGATGCTCTTACCTTACTATCTGAAACAGCCTGAGGTACCTTGTTAGACTCATCAAGTCATTAGGTCAAATCTGAATTTGCCAGAAACAAAATATAGAGACTCTTAAGTCTCTCCATACATAAAATACCTCCTATCAGGTCACATTTCATTAAATATCCAAAACACATCATCTTTATGCATAACTGATGCAGTAAAGACTTGGGTTTGGGGCTTTTTTGTGCATATGGAAGACCTGTAGTAAGCAATCTTATCTGAAACCTGAGAATCCTAAGGAATAATTTTATTAACAACTGTAAGCTTTTTTCCTTGTGAAATTTCAACATCTTAATCTCTTCCCTGACTTTTTTTTAAAACGAGGTATTCATTCTCACTAATTGTCTCATTTTAGGCTTGATTATGCAAACGGGGTATAAGCATTCAAAGAACCACCTCAGTTCAACACAAGTGACATTCTAGTGCTTTCTCAAAAGAAAAGCACAGTAAACTTCTAACTTTGAAAAATAAACCAGTGGCAAAGGTGGATACTGCCACCATGCGGTATAAAAAGAAGAAAATAAGAAGTTTTTATATTAAATAAAGGTTCATGTACCAAGAAAAGTGTTTCTAGCACAACTTTAATTATTGTTATCTATTATCCTGTTAAATTGCTGCAGCAAAAGTTAGCACAGATGTCAGTCAAATCTCAAAAGGCCAAAACCCTCCTGCAGAATTTCATTAAATCAGAGTAGATTAAATGCACAATGAAGCAAAATGCTCATGTAAATCAAAGTTAACAGGATTAACTTAATATTGAGTAGAGATGATGACACAAAATGCTGAAGCACACAAATGCACAAATTTTATTGACCACTTTTTTTAACTCAGAGAAATGAAAATAATATGAATTTCACAAGATAATCCTGTATAATTATTTTCTCTTTACACCTGATTATTCCACAAGTAAGTTTTGAGGGAAAAAAGGCAGTAACCTAAGAATAATTTCAGAAGTAGTAAAGTGACAGTGGTGTTTAAGTTCCTGATAGCCACAACTTGGATAAATATACTCTGGGTACCTGAAACTGTCTTATCACAACTCCAGACATGCGGAATTAAACTAAAATACAAATCATCCTAGCTGTATATATACTAAGAATACAATTAAACATTTTATAAATGTTTATAAAAACCTTAAAAACAATTCTTTTAATACTGTTTCATCTCCTTTACTCTTTGAAGAATCACAATTAAATATATTTATGCAATCTGTTTCTCTACTTCTGACATTTATACCTTACATGAAATCAAATTAACTTTTCCTTTTGTATAGAATAAGAAACTTAAAATATATGAAGTTTAAAAACATAGCAAGAGAAGATGCAACCCCAAAGGATTCTTTAAAAAATGCATTTTTATAACATTAAAACAAAAAGGTGAAGCAAATTACTACCAAGACATCAGCGTCTCAAAAATTAAACACTGAACCATCCTTACGTCTTCAACCTCTGCTGTAAAGATTGTCTGTCTCAGCTTCCCCACCTTGAACCTTGTCCTCACAACGTAACTGGTAAGAGTCTATCCCGAACAGTCTCATGAACAAATTTGCAGCATAGTAATAACGTAAAATTAGCTGCTATGCAAGAACGTATATGGCACATTTCCGTCTTCCTTCCCTCTCCACCCCCTTCTCCCACCAGTAGTTTTTATACATCAAAACTTTTATATGTAACACACACATAACGATTTGGAGAATGAGTTTTTTACTCTATCTATATATATTTACAGTATCTTAATTAAGATAATTAAGGTGCACAGACCTCTGTCAGATTCTTCAGCTGGGATTTGTACCCACTTAGTTCTTCTGTTAGGCTCTCCTTTTTCACCTGTAGATCACTTAGCTCTTTTCTTAAAGAATGGACTACTTCATAGAATCGGATCTAGGAGAACAAGATATATATTCAGAACAGAGTCTAGCAAAATTGCAATTGCAAAACTACAACCCCCAGAACAAATCAGCTCAACATTTTATGACAATAATTCACCAAATGATTTCTAGTGCATCTCAGAACCCTGGTTGATGGCGGGCGGTGAGGAAATGTCAAAGCAAAGACAATGTCTTTCTTCAGCCTTTGACAGCAGCAGCTAAGAAAGAATCAGTTTGTGTTTGGCACTGAATAATAATTTTAAAAAAGCAGAATAAAGGTAAAGATGTACATTTCTATTCAACTAAGGCAGCTCCCAGTCAGGCTGCCCGATTAAGAAATACAGGTACTAATGGACTACATGGTCCCCCCTCTTACTTGTGCCAACTCTAGAGCCTATTTGATTAACAGTGGGAAAAAAAAAAAAACCAAGCCTATTTAGCAATAAACCTACTTGGCTTGCTAACTTCCCCCAAGCCAATATAAATTTTTATGGGGTGTGTAGAAATGGAGAAACTAATTTTGTTTTCTGCCAGTTCAGTGTGCTGAATCTGCACCAAGAAAAATGCAAGAGCAAGCACGGGAGCAATGTAAGGAAGCAGGAACAGCACATAACCAGGAAGAACTGTGACACACTCCACATACACACTTTCAACAGTAACACTGCTATATGGGTTCATCTGCACCGTGCAACTAAGCCTCTGAAAGGCTGCTGAATTAACACTGAAAAAAGCCTTATAAGAGGATTTTTTTTTTTTTTAATAAATCTAACACACACTCCTCTCTTCCCCCACTCCAGTCGCAGGCATAGTTTCAAACAAGTAAGTCTCAGATCCATAAAACTCTTCCAGAACATTTCTACTGAACAAGAAAAAAATACTAGAGAACACAGTAGTAAAACCACAAAGTCAGTAGTAAAAGACAAAAAGACACAAAACAAAGAAAGAGCTTTTTTGAAATACACCCACACACATGTACACAGAGGTTATTACTCCCAGATTAACTTGATACATTAAAAAGTTTGTTTTGGGGGATGAAAAGGAAAAAATAGTTAATTAAGCAGTATTTTCATGCAAAATCTACTCCATACCCCGATCATTAAAGCTTTGATATATGATTAAAGAAGAAATACAAGCAAGAAAGCACAGATAAAGTAAGCATTCAAGAGCAAGTTGTACTACACTTCCATTCAGAGGTCTTTGTTTTGCTACCTGTAAAGAGCAGAAGACAAAGAACAGTTCCAGGTATATTCCATATAATTGAAAGCATACAACTCTAAAAAAACACAGAAGCCATGGAAATTTACAATGTAAACATAGGTGCAGTTTGCTTTATATAATAAAGCAAGTGTCCAACATGAGTAGAAGATTATTAGTAAGGCAGAAAAGTGAAATTTTCGAAAAAGTGCTGGGGGGGTTTTGTTTTGTTTTTCATTTTCGAGTTGTTCCAGTCAAATCCTTTCTCCCCCCAAAAAAAGTGATTACAACTTTTTCTTTTTTTCTTAAAAATAACCTTGATTGTCACTAATTGGTAACCATTCAAAACATTGTAGGTTTTCTTTTAAACCACACCCAGTTTTTCCCTTAAATTCTTGTATTTTTACTGTGATTTCCCTAGGAAACCTGACTTATGCCATTATGCCACATTTACTTCCCAAACTACAACAAACCTAAACTAGATTACCCAGTCTAAATGACATGGGATACAGGTGTCAAGGACAACCACATCTGCACAGCCTTTCCAAGAAGAGATCAATCCATAGTAATAAACAAGTGCTAATGAATGCAGCAGATTAGGGGAAAGTTGTAGCAGAAGTTCAACTGTGATTATTATTTAGCTTGCTTGATGGCCAATAAATATTCATGTAACTCAGCAGTCAAAGCACACAATGCCTCTTGGCAAGTCAATATAGCAGAAAAAAATTAGTGTAATGGGACTTCATAAACAACTGCGTATCTTAAATATTACAAATTTATAGAGATGTGCTGTGAGGTCAAAGTTACCACTTACCAGGAAATTTTTAAAAAACTCTTAGCATGTGCCCACCACTTTTTATGGAATACTAGAGTTAAGCTAAAACTGGGTTGGTGCAGAGGATGAGAAAGGTGGCTTCTGTTAAGTAAAGTTACATGAAAGTAGTTGCATCAGTTAACTGCCTTCTTAAAGGCAGTTAAAGAGTAACTGAGCTGTAATTAGCAAAATGATGCAACTGAAAGAGATGGAGATGAAAACTGGATCAAACGCAATTCACAGATACCATTTTTAAACAACTTCGTGAAGAAGTTTTACAGGAGAGCACACAAGAGGCTCACTTTATTGAACAAACTAAGCGATTAAGCTGAAAAGCACCAGTTCAACAACTTGAAGTGATTTAAAATTTTGCATATGCTGTTTCAAAATTAATTCTTATAAATGGTCAAAACAAAATATAAATTTTTACGTATAAGTTCAAAACAGAAAAGTGTGATTTTAAAAGAAAGATGTGTAAAACATAATTTTTCATTTGTCATCATCACTAACATTAAACATTGCCCAGTCTTTTGCTCTTACATATCACTTGCACCCCTTTGTGGAAGAACAGTGAAAAACATCTTGCATTTGTTTAAATTCTAGTATTTTAAACTTGCAATATCTCTATCCGCAAAATCTGTGTTTAAGCACTTTCTGCTGTTTGTCCAGTTTAGCAGGTTTCAAATAAAGTGTAAGCATTACACTATTACATGCATTTACTTCTATCCTGGGGAATTGTAAGGCAGGATTTTACAACTGATAAATAGAAAACAGAGCACGAAAATTTCTTGCTCAGGTTTTCTCCAAGCTGAACACTTCCTCGACAAGGAGAATTTTACCCTAGTATCAATACACTATACTACTAGTCCATATACAGATCTGGAGCCAGTTTTTACCTGTGAAACACATAATTCCTCCTTACGTAAGCAAAACAGGAAACAGCATCAGAAAAATTACTTTTCCCCTTCACCATGAATTTCCTAATCTTCAGAAGCCAAATGGATGTATAGAGAATATGCAAAACAGTTCTGTAGCCTCCCAGAATCTTTATCAGCCAACTAATTAATCATGAACAATCACTGAGCTTAACTAATACTCTCAGGTTCACGCTGATTCTGTTGCCAAAAAAAGTGGAGAAGCAGAAAACAATATATCTTTAGTAATGTCTTCTCCAGAAAAAAAAAAAAAAAATTGGCCAAGAAAGGACATCTTTAGATGAAAAAGTGACGTGTAAAGAGGAAAGTGGCTTCACAGAATACATAACCAGTAGATTTTGAATTACAGACAAAAGTAGCATTTACTGGTTGAACATAAGAGCAAAAGAAAGGTAGATAGGGGTAGAAGGTGGCTGTTACCCACCTCTGCTGCTTCACATCTTTTTTAGAGTTTCTTTATATTCACAAATACAATCTACGCACTCTAACTGCACTGTGACAGCTTCACTTAAATCAGCTGGGAAGGTTGCTGCTGAAGAACTCCTGGTATCCATCCTGCCTGGCTACACACACTTTCATACTGACTGTCGATCAACTCCTGAAGTGCTGGAGCTTCCTGCCCACCAATTTCAAGCAAGCTGACATGGATTTCAGTCTGTGTTAAAAATCTGCTTTATTGACCATGGTGGTACAGGAATCAACAAAAACCCCTCAAATACTTCTATAGGGGGCAGTGGGTACAGTAGACAGCTAGGAGGTAATAACCTAATAGGTCCCAAGCTAAGTGTTCTTGTTTATCACTCAGAGCCTTAAGCTCTTCCTAGTACTTTCAAAAGACCAAGTTTTGGAACTTTTGAAAAAAGGCTCCCAAGAACATCCTTTAGATAAGAATGCCAAATTTTACTTCCCCATGCATATCTAGAGCACAGTATACCATGACTTTCATCCAGCAAGAGAACTCATTCACACAGCATTTTCTCCTCAAGACATGCACTCAGCATTTTAACATTATATTAATACAGCTTCCTTAATAACTAGCTCTACAGATAAGTACAATGCTAATACTTCAGTGAATTAAGGTTTACACATCTAAATCCTCTTCATTCTCAGAAGTGAGCCCGGATGCTCTGAACATGCCCCACAGTCTGTGAAGGTACTGTCTTTTTATTGCAAGCAGAGTACCCCTCTGCCCCTCCTTCTACCCATAAGCCAAAATTAACAAAGTTCTTAAATCAAGAAAATAAGTCTTAAAGTATACTTTGAGGTACACTATCTCCTGCATTTAGTCAGATAGCAAAGGGCCAGATGGAAAGCATGAGGGGAAAGTAATGTTTGCAAGAGCCATCTCAACTTGTGGTTCTGGCAAGATGAGTTTCAAACTCCTATTTTCAGTCTGCTGTATTTCATATCAAAGTGTGCCCACCATTTATTTGCAAGACCTCATCTGCTGAACATCAACAGTTAATCTTTTTAAAACAGAGTCTGGGGTTAAAAGGCTCCCCTCTTTACTGGAATCCAGTCATAACAGACTGATCCTGAAGCACATCTGCCTCTGAAGTTCCTTCATTTATAGCAAGGGAAGAATAAGAATTCTAAGAATATAGACTAGCTTCTACTATATGCACATTCCTTTAATTCTAAACAAAAGCAATTTACAGCTTGTGGTGGGTTGACCCCGGCCAGCAGCCAAGCACCCATAAGGCTGCTCACTCACTTGCTGCCTCCAGTGGGAGCAGGACAGAGGAGAGAGCAGGAAGAGCGAAAGCAAAACTCAAGTGTCAAGTTTGCTCAACATTTTAATTATCAGAAGAGAGAGGTGATTTTTTTTTTTTTAAAAAAAAAAGGTCACACAAAGACAACCACTCACCACCTCCCACAAGCAGACCTATGCCCAGCCAGTCTCTGAGCTATAACCACCCTGGAAGCCACTCCCCACGTCCTCTTTCCTCCTCCACCTCCAGTTTATATGGCTGAGCATGACGTTAGGTGGTATGGAATACTCCTTTGGGCAATTCGGGTCAACTGTCCAGCTCTGTACCCTCTCAATCTCATGACCACCCCTAGCTCACTGCGGACAGTGGGAGGCAGAATGGAGAAAAAAGTAAGCCTTGATTAGATGTGCAAGCACTGTCCAGCAGCAGCGAACACACTGGTGTGTTACCAGCTCTGTTTTCTCCACAAATCCAAAGCACAGCAAGATTCAGGCTGCTATGAAGAAAGTTAACTCCATCTCAGCCAGAACCAGGATACAGCTATATTTTAAACAAATAAAAAACACAATACTCACAGAAACATATTCAGGGATAGAAAGCTGACCTTCAGGAAGAGACTTTAGCTTCTGATAGCCATCATCTGTTAATTCCAAGTCTCGCAAACTACGACGGATATCTCCAGCCCTCTCCCTTAACTGATGATTCGTTTCCTCCAGTTGCTTCTGCCTCAATAAAATAGTTTCCATTTCTTGTTTCATCAGAGCCTGATGTTTTCTTCAAGATTGATTTGAAAACAGATGACATTAAGTAGTGAGTAATACAAGTAACAAACCTTCACAATACCCTGGCAAGGGCACGACTTATACTCATTTTGTAGGGGGGAAAATTTAGAATTTAGCTAACTCGCACATGAGCATACACCACCATGGTTACACAATTATATCAGACACAGCAGATATAAAAAGCCAGGAACTTCATTGTCATTGACAATGCAAAGCTGGATCTGAGAAGTGATAATTAATCTGACATATGTTGACCTGAATTTATAAATTAGTCTTAATTTACCAAGTAAAACGTTAAAGACATGAAAGAGCATATTTCCACACAAAACCCAAGGAACTAGTAAAGCACTAAGTAAAGCAACAGTAACTTCAATTTGTGTCTTACCAAGTTCCAGCACATACATGCTTATGGCTTATTCCACACACAATCCTTCATTTTCTACCCAGTGTAACATACAAAGTTGGGGTCCTTTTAAAAAACAAAATCCACAAACACCACTACACTTAAACAAGCAACTCTATTTCTAGCCTTAAAACACCATCATTATAATTATCACCAGCAACAAGGTATTATAAGGGGAGAGAAAGTGCACATCACTCAGATGTTTCAAAGTGTTTATTTTATTTAAATCAAAGGTGACTGACCACATTTTTGCAGGTTTTAGCTGTAACTCTTGAAGATATATTTAAATAAAATCATTCTTCAAACCACAAGAATTCCTACATTATATAAAAATATAGCAAATACTAGCTAGTACTACAAGGCGATGTCAGCCCCACTGGTTTCAAAAAGAAAAAATAGAATCCCAGGTCAGCAAAGCAGTCACACAAGGACATATTCTGCACATTGTGTATGGTTCTGTTAAACAGGGACAAGAAGTGAGGTAAAGACGAACAGGAAAACTAATGAAAAGACTGGGGAAAGTAGCTCTACTTTTTTTGCTTATTAATAACAATTTCTACATCAGTACTTTTTTAGTGAGCACTCCTCAGATAACTCAAGTATAGGCAACCTAAAAATATTCCACTCTGGTGCAAATAACAGAATGACAGACATTTTTCTGACAGTTAGCTGCTCTTAGTTGAAAGACTTTGCTCTAACTAATCTCAGGTATGGCTTCATATCCCTAAATCTGTTCTAGACTTACTACAGAATATGACTTAGAGTTGGTCACATCCTGTGAGCTGGTGCATCCTCTACTGTAACATGCAAATATTAAGTAATGCTCTTCCTTCACAGGTGTTAAAACATTTAATTGACAAAGTAATTGGGAGAAGCCTGCTAGCCAGACTATTTTCAGCTGTAGGTTAAATCAAAACATTTCAAAAAAGCAAAATTAAAAATTTCTCCATCATCAACTGAAAGCATTTCTGACCAATAAGCAATCCTAACTGGAAGTGCTAAACATTACCTTTCCCAAATCATCTAGGCCACAGAGTTATTAAAAAATTCAGTTTAAATTGATGCAAAGTCTGCCCCCTCTACCTACTGCTTTTGCTCTTTACTGGTTTTAAGAATGTTCTTACTCCCAGTTCTTACCAAATTTTGAATCCAGGTAACAATAAAACCAAAACCACAAACTGCAGTCAGGGAGGTTTGAATTCAAATTTGCTTATATGCAAATTAAATGTGTAAGTTCAATGTTCAGAATGAAAATAACAACATAATCTGCAAAATAAATCCTATTCCTGCAATTCATATTCATCAGTTTCCATTAAATTTCCATGAATTAATAAGTTATGAAAAATGAAGTTCTTAGTTTTACTTCCATCATACCTAGCATCTTCTTGCTGTAATGCCAGCTGACTATCCAGTCGTAAAGACAACAGCTGCTTTTGATGGATTGCGTCATTAAGCTTCTCTTCTAGCTCTTCAATCTAAATATAAGTTTAAAATGAAGAAAATAAGTTACCTTGGTAGTGTTTAAAGCACACTTTACAAAAAGAAAAAAGAAGAAAATAGTGAAGAGCCCAATGCACTGGTAAGTGTAATAATGATTATCTAACAATACCTCTAAATATGCCAAGACTTCATAAATTGTGGTACGGATTTTGCCCTAATGAAGTAAAAATAAGAAAAGACTTAGTTCTAAAACTGATTGTTCTCAGCAAAATAGCTGTTTGTTCAACTAATTTCAGACTCGGTTTAAACTCAAAAGCAGCAAGCCAGGAAAAACAATATAAAGTACGTTGTAAATGTGGACTGCACGCAAATGTGGCAAAGCTTTTACATCTTTCTTAGTTTCGTGTATCTTAGTGAAAACATCATAAAATCTCCTATTATTAGCATGTTGGTATACTCTAGCCACATCTTTATTAACAGATCACTGAATAGCAGCCAGATTACTTTTTCTAGTATTCCACAAGTTCAGGTTAAAAGCCCTATTAAACCCCTTACAACAGTGACAAAATCATTCTTCATTTCTAAAAGCAAAAAGGTCTTTTTCCTTTTAGAAAAGGAAAAACTGATTTGACCCAACATATAATGACTTGGACAACTCAGCTAAGTTCTCCATCTTTGTTTCCTCCTTTTCTCATTTAAAAAAACAAAAACAAAATCAAAACAAACCAACAACCCCCCCCCCAAAAAAAAAACAGAAAAAGCAACTAAGTAGGCTTCCAGCATGCAATTCACAGAAATTCTTTTCAAAATAGAAGTTTCTATGATACTCTGAAAACACCAGAAACAAGATAAGATTTCACAATGAAAGAAACGCTTCTTACCTTGGTCAAATACTCTACTTTCAAGTTGTCAATCATCAAGTTTTTTTGAGATAATTCTATTTTAAGCAGCTGAAGATTATGGAGCAACTCTTTCCGTTCAATCAACTGCTTTGTGATTTTAACAGTACCTTCTCTCTCTTCAGAGGAAGAGACATCATCAGTTGGTACTGTGGTTTCTAAGCTAATATCTTCAGACTCCAAGGAGCTAGAAACGTTTACTTTCCTGATTTCCTTCGAGCTTTTATGTGACATTTTCTTCCACTATTGGCAAAGCTATTTGAAGCTATACTTTGTGATGAGCCCCCTGAAGAATCAACTGCAAGAATCAACACAATTAAGTGAAAGGTATTAACGTCATGAAAAATTAACCAGTTAAAGACTACTAAGCAATACTCAGCATCACATTGAACGTATTTTTTTGCTCACCCAGGAAAAACATTTTAAGAAGCTCTGAAGAGGGCAGTTGCCCGAGGACTATCTTCTTAAATAGTTATTAGCATGGGGTTTGACCGCAGTAAACTAAATACCGGTGTGAATCAAGCTTACTATTAAGATGTTATAGGTAAATCAAGATGCACACCTGCCATTTATAGTGTCAGATGAGCATGCACCGAAAACTCCCGGGGCCCATGAGGCATATAGTGCCAGAGAACACCCAATAAGGGGCATAATGAGACTTGCTGGAGAAAATACTTTGATGGCCACCTTCCTCTTCTCTGAAGAAGCAACTCCACTGCTCTTACTGGGCTAATTAAGAGTCCCACATATTTTTACAACCTCTCGGTACATACCACAGCGTTTACTTAAGTGACGCAGGGGCCAACGCAGGCTGTTTCAAGCCCTACTGAGGGGGGAGATGCTATGCTCGTAGCCCGGGCCAGCACCAGCGGGGCTGCCCTGCAGCGAGGGGCGCGGGGCCCGCCCAGGACGAGCTCTCCCGGGCCGCCACAACCTCCACAGGGCAGCGCCACCACGCCGTTCCCCACGGCAGAGGCAGCTCGGCGGAAGAGATGCTGTTCTATCCGACGAAACGGCCGACTCTGCAGAAGGCAACTGTCCGGCCGAAAACGGCACCGACGGGGCGTGGGGAAGCTGACCCGGGCTCACCGGGAAGGAAGAGAAGAGCCCCGCATGCCGCCGCCGCAGCCCCCGCGCCCCGCCGCGCGCTTACCGCCACCGACGGCGCCGGGCCGGCTGGCGCGCGCGCGCCCTTCCGCGTTCCCTCAGGGCGGCTGGGGCGGGGCTGCGCGACGCCATCACCACGGCGACCAGCGGGGCCGCCGCGCGCCGCTTCCCGCGCTCTGCCGCGCGGCACGACGGGAGGCGGGGCCTCCCCCTTCCCGTTCCGTGTTCCCCCTTCCCTTCCGCCCGGGCCGCGGTGCGTGCCGGGAGGCGGGCCGGGGCCGTGCGCGCGCCATGCTGACCTCGCGGACGTTCCTGAAGCGCACGCGGGCGGGCGCCGTGGTGAAGGTGGTGCGCGAGCACTACCTGCGCGAGGACATCTCCTGCGGCGCCGCCGCCTGCCGCCTCTGCCCCCCCCGCCCCGCCGAGCCCGGCCCCGGCCTGCAGGCGCAGCCCAGCGGCGCCGCCAGCGGCCTCTGCCCCGGGCCGCACTACCTCCTGCCCGACACCAACCTCCTCCTCCACCAGGTAAGCGGCTGCCGCCTCGGTGGAGACGCAGGCCTGGGCGCCGGGCAGGGCCCGCCGCCTCCCTCTGAGCCCGGCCGTGCTCCCTGCGGAGCCTTTAGTTCTGCTTCAGCTTTGATTAAACCGGTGGGGGTGTGAGTTACCCCGCGCCACTTAAGCCTGGGGTTCAGGCATCGTTCCTCGAGAGGCGCGCCTAGCAGTGCCTTGTCGGGCTGGGGTCTGTCTTCCCGTTGTCAGTTGTGTCCGCTTGGTCCCTGAACGCGTAGTCTTTTCTTTCTCTGCCAACTGCTGAGGAGGCCTTCAGCATCACCGAGTCTAGTCGCGTTTTAGACTAAACTCCGGTTTTATGTTTTGCTGCCTGAACAGTAGTAATAAAGAACAGCGAGGGTTTTTGTTTGTTGTAGTCTGGTACGGGTTGAAAAGTCACGCAAGGAGAATGAATATGGATTACTTGGGAGAGCAGCACAACACTTGCATGTTTTAGCAGTTACTCATCCCAGAAGTTGTAAGTATGGATTTTTTTCCATACTTAAGGAATGTTAAGGCATGTTTTCAGTCTGTTAACCATGGACTTCTTGGTGTTTGTTGGTAGAATTTGTATATGCATGCTGTACAGCCCTCTGAGATTGTGCCAGGTTATGCTGCCATGAACTGGAGCAGTGGGGATTAGTAAATCTTGGTAACAGTAAGAAAAGGTTTTATCTAGCAAATGGAACAGGATTGCAGTAGTAAGACTTCGCCTGGTAGTTCAGCTTGTGCATAGAATAATACTGGATTTTTGCCCTATGAACATGGTTCTCAGTCTTTTAGGTCATCTAAACATCAGGTGCAGAGAAGCTTGGCATTGTTTTTAATTCTTTAAGCCATGCCCTCTAGAGCCTTACTGTTGTCTCTTTTCGGAGATGTGTCTGCACAGTTCCTTGCCCCAAGCTTAAGAAATTAAATTCACCTTTTTCTCCTGACAGGAGCATGGATTTTTGGTGTACATTTGTCTCTCTTGCCACAGCATAGCTGTCAGGAATTAACAAAGAAAAGTGCTGAAAAACTTTTAACAAATTTCCTAAAGAAAAAGAAAAGGTCTTTGAAAAGGTGCAAAGCAGCTAACAGAAGTCTGGTTGATTTGAATCTCTGGAAATTAAAATTGCAGTGGAACAGTGGGATTGTTTTTGGAGAACTTAAACCTACACATGCACAGGCCTGTCCGTGTTAGCTGTGTAACAGTGGTCAGATACTATTTTATGGTTTGTGTTGCTCACGAAGACCTATGCCAGACAGCCTTTAAATTGTTGGATTATTGTTAGATTGTGCATAGGTGTATCTTGTTTACGAAGATTATAATTTACAATAACCCATTTTATGTAAACAAAACTTATAGTGTACACCTGGCCTTAAATTTGATTGGGGTCCTGCGTACGTTCTGGCTGAATTTGTTGGAAGTCAGAATAAGTCCTTATCTTGACTCCAGCAAAATTCGGGTCATGAAGAGGCTGTGAAATCCTGTTTGAACTTTTTGCCCACAAGCAGGAGGAAGCAACTTAATGTATTGTTCAGTTTCCCAAGGGTAGAGAACGCAGAACCAGTGCAATTCATTATTCATGTTAGCGTTTCACATGTTGGCCAAACAAATATTTCAGGTCCTGTTATTGGTTAGAATTAAACAACAATTTTGATTCATTTCCATTTTGTTCCTCAGATTGATATACTTGAAGATCCTGTTATTAAGAATGTCATCGTGCTACAGACAGTCTTACAAGAAGTCAGGAATCGGAGTGCACCAGTGTACAAGCGAATCAGGGACATGATTCAAAACCCTGAAAAACATTTCTATTCTTTCACCAATGAACACCATAGGTAAGGTGTGGAATAGGGTATTACAAAGTTGTACTTATGTCCAGTAAAAGAAACTGGGAAACAGAACTGGAACATGTGAGCTAGGTAAAAAAATTAGACTGGGGTACATACAACTGTATACTTCTGTAGAATCCTGTTGGGAAATAGTTGTATGTTCCAAGAGCTTTTCTGGTTTATGATTAGTATAAGCATATATATTATGAAAAGGTGATTATAATAAAGTTTATAGACAAGCCTGTTAACTCGAGCAATGTAATAATGCTTTTCCATTTTAGTGTCCCCTTTAAACATATTCCAGTGGTTTATTAATATTGCCAGCTCACCCTGTAGCTGAATGCAAAAATCTGTTAGTCAGTTAGTGACAGAAAGATCTAAGAAATGGAGATGCAATTGGTTTGCCTTTATTTGTGCTCACAGGTAGTTTTCAATACTGCAATATCATAGTTTTAGGAATCTTGAATCCATAGTTCTAGCAACTTGAATGCAGTCCTCTTCGACTGTCAGTGAGAAGGTTGTATTAGAAATTAGCACTTACTATTTTTCTTTACCATTCTGTCTTCTGACCCTTCAATGGCCTATAGTGTTATAAAAAGGTATTATAAAGATATAAGATACTATAAAAATTGGTACAGCAATGATTCCTTTGACCTCACAACCTTGTTCTTGTTTGTCTGAAAAATTTTTGTAAGTATGGATGGATGTTGAAATTTGTCTTGTTTTGTTTCTCCCACCTCCGCCTTTTCTATTTATTTAGAGAAACATACATAGAGCAAGGGAGAGGAGAATCTTCTAATGACCGCAATGACAGAGCCATTCGGGTAGCAGTTAAATGGTACAATGAACACTTGAAGAAAACAGAGGCTGAGGAGAAAATTCAAGTTATCTTTTTAACAAATGACAGAACTAATAAAGAGAAAGCTCTAGAGGAGGGAATAACTGCTTATACGTGTAAGTGAAGTAGCATGTATGTTTAATTTATTGCTCAGATAAACAATCTCAGCAGTCTCTTCCTATCTAAATCCCTCGCGTCTCATTTATGTGTGTGCTTTTTGTAGGTGAGGAGTATATAAAAAGCTTGACAGCTAATCCTGATCTCGTAGATCGTCTTGCTTGTGTATCTGATGAAGGGGTATGTTTTTATTTTCTTCTTATAAAAGAAATTAATCACAAATGGTTTGCAGTATATTATTGGACACTGCATGTCAGGCTACTAGCATCAGTTTAGAATATGAGGACTCTGGACTTTATCACCATTTTGGCAATATAACTTTTTGATAAATGAGGAAAGGAAATATTGCAGCTGTTCTTACTGCTGCGCATATGCCTTTTAGTAGGTATCTAGTTATTTGTGAAAAGCCAGTTGCTTTAGATAACTGATGTGAAGATGAGAATAATAAGAGTTAAAGAAAGTGTATGGAAATTCCATTATTAGAAATAATGGAAACAAAATGAAAATTACAAAAGTGTGTATTGCAAGCCATTTAGATCTTTGTGTCTGTTATTCAAAAGTTTATATTAACTTACCGATCAAAAGAATTTTCTGTCAAAAGCCCTGATTTTTGTGGTCAGTCGATATAAGTTGATTTAAGTTGATATAAGTTCAGGCTGCAGTTCAGAGATGAGCTACATCCTGTTTTATTTCCTTGTGCTTTGTGTTTATCTAAATCAAGACTTACATTTTCACATAAGACTGACATAGCTGAAAACTAAGAACCAAAAAAATGGCAAGGTTAATTTCATCAGATTTCTAACTGAACAGAGTGGACTGCAAGAGTGGGAAGAAAGTGGAGGACAGCTGATCTTCTCAGCTGTTAGCTGTAGTTCATTCAGCTTTAAGTAATTGTCTGACTGTTCCAAAGTTTAGTCCCAGTAATGTATTTTCTTAAGGTTTTATATAGCTTATGGTATATATTACACTGTCATACTCTTTACTGTGTAGTACTGTGCTAGTATTTTCTTCACTAGGTATACATTTAGTCAGTATATCTAAATCAGCATAAAATAGTATGTCATTTGTGTATTATCTTTTTAAGTAACAGCAGGCAAACAGGAAAAGAAAAGGAAGTATTCCTAGAATTGCCATGTTTCTATGTTCTTAAGGCTTTTTATGCTTCATTTAAAAAATAACTGCTTAACAGTAGTTGTTCATTATTGTGCATATTCATACCTACACATAGTTACAATTTTAGAGTTTGTGAACTCGTGTGTCATGTTCCCGAGCTTGGTGTTGGAATGTTCATGGATAAAAAAACCCTGAAAGTTTCCTTTTTGTTTTTTTGTTTTTTTTAAAGAAAGAAATAGAAAGTGGAAAAATAATTTTCCCAGAACATATTCCTCTTAGCAAATTGCAACAAGGAATAAAATCTGGTCTTTACCTCCAAGGAACTTACAGGGCAAGCAGAGATAATTATCTTGAAGCTACTGTTTGGGTTCATGGGGATGCTGAAGAAAACAAAGAGGTGAGTTTTTAATTTTGCCTTCATGCTGTGAACTTTAACTTGCCTCAGTAATGACTTAAAATGTAATTCTTTCATGGTGACATCTGTTAATATGGATCATTATAGTAATTTTTCCTCTTCTGTTTTTTTTCTGATTATTTTTTTGTTTTATTTGTATGTATATAGACTATTGAAATGCGAATAATTTCTATTGAAATAGGCTATTGAAAAGAGAGTAATGTTTTTAAAACTACACTTTGTGCTTTGATAAAGTATTTGGTAAAATAAAGCTGAATCTTAGTTGTTAATAGTTTTTCAATTAATTCCAATATACAACTTCTTTAAATTAGTTTGAAATATATGGTGAAAGAGAAACAAGTTTGTAGGCTGTTTTTTGGAAGAACTGGTGAGCCCCTATGGGGCTCCTGTGCTGTTTTCATGCCTGGTAATGGGTAGATGGTGTGTTTCCCTCCAGTTAACCCATCTGTCTGCCTGCTGGTTTCTCTGTTGGTACAGTTGTACAGACACTGTGGCAGTTGCCTCCTACCTCTCTATTTGTGGTGACAGCTGGAGGTGCTTCCCTGGCCATTTCTTTTATTCCTATTTCCCAGTTGTATGTGGAATCCACTTGCCTGCAGAAATAGAAGAATTGTCTGATTTAATAAAATAAGTGTGGGGAAACCTATTTATTTTTATGGAGTCAATTGGAATCCTAAAATAATTTCAGGAAATGAAGTAATTTCAGGATTCAGTACTGAAAGAAACCTAGGCAGAGGAAAAAAAAAAACCAAACCATGCCTTAAAATGTTCTTTAGAGTTCAGAGCCTGTTAAACATGTATATTCTTCCGTTACACTGCTTTGATTTGGGTCTTCTGTTGCTATCATCATGAATATTTGCATTTTCATTTTGTTTTTTAAAAAATACAGATAATTATACAGGGACTGAAACATTTAAACCGAGCAGTTCATGAAGATATTGTAGCTGTGGAATTGTTGCCAAAAGATGAATGGGTGGCACTGTCTTCAGTGGTCTTGCAAGATGATGGCCAAAATGAAGATGACATTGAAATTGAAGAGGAGAAAGAAAACCTTGTATGAAATAAATAATTTTTTACTTCACCTCTTAAACCTTAAACCTTAACCTCACCTTAAAGAAATCTGCAGTACCCTGATAGTGTTAGCCTTCAGATTTATACGTTCTTTTTATACTGTTGTGAATATGGAAATTATAAAGCTTAATTTTAGTCCTACAGTTGCATTAAATATATGATTATGTATAAAATTGATACTTCATAATTAATTCCAATCAGAAATTCCCACATTACATTGTTAAAGTTAATAAACTTGAAAGTTATTGAGTGGTAGTCAGGTAATAATGTAAAGCTACATACCAGTGTGCAGATAAGGGTTTGCTAGAATAGGAGCAGGCGGTGTATTGCAATGACAGTCAGCTTTTATAGGCAGTGCATACTTGTGGAACCATTTGTAAAATATTCTTTAGCTTCTTGCAGTAATTCTGCTTAATGTGTGTGCAGTGTACACACATGTATACCCTGTCCAACAAATACTTGTATTTCTTTAAAAACATGATCTTCCCACTGAATTTCTTGGCAATTATTTCCTTTTAATTATTATGTTCAGAATTACTGGATAATTTTAAAGCAACGTGAAAGGACTAGAAATTAAGTAAAAGAAAATGGAGATGGTTGTGGAGTAAACAGAGATGGTGGGACAAGACAGTATTTCTTCATGGTCTTTTTCTGCTGTTCTTTGTTTTTCTGAAACGATACCCATTAAAAAAATACCCACAACGAAGGTGTCATGTCACATACTAGAACTATTAAAAGTGATGCAAAGCACAGGGAGGCATCGTTCTGTTTATGAAGTCATACAGAATTTACGGTATTAGAGTAATGCATAAGATGTTACCACCAAGGTTGAAGATACATGCTGTCATCAAACATGTTAACGTGAGTTCACAGTTTTGTATTTTTAACCCCTGTGTGTTCTACTAGCTGAAGACTTCTGTTAACAAGGACATGCTGAGACCTACCGGAAAAGTAGTGGGCATTATAAAACGAAATTGGCGACCGTTTTGTGGCATGCTTTCCAAATCACAGATCAAAGAGGTAAGGAAATAATCCAGATACTGTAAATGCAGATGCTTTTTTTTTTTTTTTAATTAGAAATTATTTGTTCCATTTTTTTTGACTGTTAAAAGGCAAGGCGCCATTTGTTTACACCAGCTGATCGCAGAATTCCTCGCATTCGAATAGAAACAAGACAAGCAGATACATTGGAAGGACAAAGAATAATTGTTGCTATTGATGGCTGGCCCAGGAATTCCAGGTATCCTAATGTAAGTTTAAGCATTTTCTTCTGACCTGTCTATCTGAGTTTTATGTATTAAGACACATTTGTTATCTGCAATGCTGAGTAACTTCTAAAAGTGTTGATATGAATTTTAAGTTGAGTGCCATTTGATGATGCAAATTAAGGAATTCCTTAAATGATTTAGTTTACTCTTACCCCCAAAACCAGGTATGTGTTATCATACTTAAAAAGCCTACTCCTCAGGTTCTGCAGTGAACATACATGTGCTAACTAAAGTGCTTTCTTTATTTAGACTAACCAGGGATTACCTTGTTTTGGTCATGTGTTCCTAGAAATGGGAATTCACTGTGAATTTTCTCATCCACACACTGATCACTGTCCTGGCAAGTAGTTTTAAACACATTGGCCAAATTCAGTCAAATTGCTGGTGGGGCTGAATTAGTCAATTAAGTTCTTTATTCCTTGTAAATAAACATCAGGCTTTAAGAGAAATTGAGGACAGTAGCTTTCTGTTGAACACTGAACTAGGTTTTGAAGAGGCTTCTGTTGGCCATTGTGTAGGAATGCATAGTTTGTGCTGAACAAGAACACAGGTGTCTCATGCAGGTTTAGAGAAATGAAGGAACTTTGGAATATATGGAAGGAGTGTTAAGACAAAGACAGCATTACTACAGAAGATGAAAGACATGAGGGAGGAAGTAGAGTTGATGCGGTATTAGGGAGTGGGATGTGTGGCATAACATGAACCCCAGAGAAATTAGACCTTACTACGTTTGCTGCTTATGCAGCAATGTTTTCTTCTTTCTTACAAAACTGAATTGCCACTTTACAATTTTTGCAGTGTTAAACTGTGGAGAATTTAGTGGTGTTCTAGGAAAAGAGGGGGGTGTATGCACTTCAGACTTACTGAATCAATTAAATGTTTGAAATTAAATTTCTCTCTTAAAGATGAGAAAGTTAACTGAAAAACCAAAGATTAGTCAGTACTGTGTAGTTCAAGATATATTAAAAACCTATGGGATAATTGTCTCAAATACTTATTTTGATGAAACGATATTGCTTGATGTGCATGTGGGTATATATTTGTATGTATATTGTTTCTCCCTCAGGGTCACTTTGTAAAGAACTTGGGAAGTGCTGGAGATAAAGAGACTGAGACAGAAGTTCTTCTGCTTGAACATGATGTCCCTCATCAGCCTTTTTCCCAGGTTGTCCTTAGTTTCCTACCAGAAATGCCATGGAGCATTACAGAACAGGTAATCATTTTTAAATTATTGTAATAATTACTGTGTCTTCTCCTTCAAATCAAACTGTGACATTCTTGGATATCCCAGTGCACCAAAAATAGAGGAGAAATGTTGTCCAAAACCATTTTGGTTTAGGGTGAGCTTTCAGCTGGATTTCCTGTGGAAACAAGGCCTCTGCAAGTTTTTGGGGTTTGGCTAAAACTATGTTTGTTAAGGGTAGACATTTTATGATAAAAAACATATTGCAGGTTTCATTTAAAAAATAAAATTTTTTTTCTTTTTTTTTTTGCCAACGAGAGAGACTGCAAATAATTGTGACATCATCCCTAAGAGTTTTTCCTCTTACTAAATACCTTTGTAACCAAATGTGGTAGCCTGTGTCATCAATAAAATAATCTGAGGAGAGGAGCCTTTTAATATATTTCTGCTATAATCCAATAAAGTAATCAGAGAAAGAGAAATCAGTGTTTTCAGAATTGCTCCATTTAAATGCTGTTAGTCAATTCCAGGTTCTCCTCAGTAGCTTAAATATAGGAAATGGTTGCTTTAGAATGTGTGGGAAAATGTCATTAGGGAACAATATGAACATGATGTGGTTTTGGGCTGGGCTGAGTGGGTGTTTTTTGTGTGTTTTGTGTATTTTAGTTTCTTTAAGGTGGGCTTCTTTAATTTATTACCTTCTCTTTCGAGTGTGGAAACTGAAGGAGAGACCTTTGTGTAAATTAGCTCTCTAAGTCAGTTGTGTAGTCTAAGATACCTATCTTAAGATACTTTTGTAGCCATTGTACAAAGGTAGATACTTAGAAAGTGTGCAGTTCCTTTCAACCGTCCAGATACCTAAGCCTTACAAAACTACGGTTATCCTAAACAACATGTCCATCAGGACATTAATCAGAATTTCACTTAAAAAAAATCTTGATTCCTGGTCCTGCTCATTCTAAGAGCATGAGAAGATTGTGCTTGTATTCTGTTTCTCTTCCTGTCTGATGTAAAACAAAAACAATTTCAGTCATCTGTCTTTATTTTTTCTATCACTGTAGCTTCTGCATATCCGTTTTGATCTTGTAAATATTTCTGCAAACCTTGTCCTAAAAAAAAACCCCACTCTGAAAATACTTGGTTGCTTTGGAAAATCTTATGCGAAGTGCCTTTCTCAAATGGTCATTTTTTACGTTGATATGGAAGGTCTTCTTGAAAACAACTTTTTTGTTTGTTTTTAAATTTCAGGATATGAAATACAGGGAGGACTTAAGGCATCTGTATGTTTGTAGTGTTGATCCTCCTGGTTGTACAGATATTGATGATGCGTTACATTGTAGAGAAGTAGAAAATGGAAATATAGAGGTATTGTCCTTTTTTTTCTTTTTTTTTTTTTTTTTTTAATCAGGGCAGTTATTTACTTCTTCCTTTATTTTATAAACAGTGCAGTAATGATAATGACATAAGCAAAGTTCCAGATCTGTTGTAAAAGAAATTAATGGTGTTTGCACAAACTGCAAGATGGTAATAAAGAAAGAGTTGATTTGCATTACATCAGTGTCAGAAGTGGGAATTTAATGTCTTCTAAATTCACTCTGCTTTCTGCTCTTTTGGCATGGGAAATTAACATAGAATTTATTTATTGCTTTAGCCAAGTATAAACATGGATATCTACAGCTAGGGTAAGGAACTGTCAGTAGAAAAAGTGAAGCTATTGCTTCAATGCCTAAGGAATTATTATTTAATTTTTTTTAAAAAAAGGGCATCAAAAAGCTACAGACTTAACACCAGATCTCTACCCACTTATATCTGATTTAGACAGATTTTCTTCTTTATAAATTAATTTGTAATTGTAATAGCAGGGTGCACCAAAATGTAAGGTCTAGCAAACAGATTTGCAGCAAGCCTCGAAGAAAACAAAAGGGGTTATTTGAGTCCCCAGGCATTACCATTTCATTGGTAATTAATATAATTTTCCACTAAATGTGCACATGCCCTTATTTTGTATAATTGCTGCAACTATTCATTTTTTTAATATTGGTATGATAGGTTTTAATTGTTCCTATTACTAAACATAGGAGCTGCTGAAGGGAACTGGGAATGGGTAAATTGGGTTATAAATAAAAGCTTGAGAAAGTTTCTTTCATGTTGAGAACTATGTTTCGTAAGTGCAAAATGTGATGCTTTTTTTTAGGTTGGTGTACATATTGCAGATGTCAGTCATTTTATTCGTCCAGGAAATGCTTTGGATGAAGAGTCAGTAAGAAGAGGAACAACAGTATATCTGTGTGAAAAAGTAATTGTTTTCTATAGCTTTTTGTACAATTAAGCAGTTGGATTTTCATTGCTTTCCTCTTTCAATTCTTTAGAGTAGAGACATTGTCTCTAAACAAAGGGGGGGGGGCGGTGGAAGATTCCTTCAGGCTGCACTTAATTCGCCTAAGACTGTCAAAATGAAGGTGTTTTCTGTCATTCAGCCCAGCAAGAGGGAGAATTATTATTTTTTCTTTTTTAAATCCATTATCTGCAGAATATACCTTTCAACTCCTGTTTGAAGCATTAAAATAGTTACAAAACTGGAGTGCTGTTTTAATACTGATCTGAAACTGCAGAAGTGGCCTGTTTCTGTCTTCTCCATTGCTTTTTCTTGTGATAGCTAAATCTCTTGTTTTCTGTGATTTGTATTCATTACAACTGTACAGTTAGTCCTGTTTATTTTAACATTTCTTACAGACCACAGTTTCTTTTCAGAAATAACTGTTAATAAAAATCTGATAATTAAATTGGATCTTGGAATGAAGTTACACTGTAGTAGCTTGCTTTTCTTTCAGAAACCTGAGCTTTCTTAGCAAAAAAATAGATACTATTTCCAAGCTTTTAGTATACTAAAAATCAGGAAATTAAAATACATATTTATAGCTAGTCATTATTTTTATTCTATATTTTGCAGAGGATTGATATGGTTCCAGAGTTACTTAGTTCCAATTTATGCTCCCTGAGATCCAATGTGGACAGGTATATGTATATGATACATACTTTGATCCTGACAAGGAACTCCGGATGTTATATGTGGATTTTAACAGATTTCCCCCCCTTGTCTCTCTTAGACTTGCATTTTCGTGTATATGGGAGATGAATCATAAGGCTGAAATTCTGAAAACCAGATTTACAAAGAGTATTATTAATTCCAAGGTTAGTCACATACATACTATTACTCTTCTGGAAAAAAGCTGGAGACCTCTTTATAAAACCAATGATCAACAGACTTGATAATGAAGTTTTCTTCTTTCTGTTTATTGTTTTGTATTTTCTTAGAATTAGAAAATAATGCTTAAATCCTAAAAATGAAGGCATGTTTGATTCTGCTCTGTTATTTTAAACCTCTGAGGATGCAATGGTTTTTGTCCGGTTACTTTGTGCTATTTAATTTAAAAAGTATAAATGTATTGAGATATTGCATATGGTTGGTATATACCAAATAATCATAATTTTCAGTTAAATTCAGTGGACTCTGTAGGTGTTCAATATATTTTATTAGACCTCTAATGTATAAAATACAACTATGATCAGCATGAAAAACCCACTTTTAAGTGCCTTATATTTCTTAACATTTTGCATACATCTGTCCTGGTTTGTCCATTATTCTTTGAGAATGACAGAATGAGAATTTAGGTGTTGAATGTAAAGCTTTCCATTACTGTGAGCCAACTTTGACAGCAAACTGCAGTTTCTGCAAGATAAAACTATGTTTTTCTTTTCAGTATTCAATTATCACCATGTCTTTTTTTTAACCTCTTCAAGGCTTCTCTTACATATGCTGAAGCACAGATGAGAATTGATTCAGCAACTATGAATGATGATATCACTACCAGCCTACGTGGACTAAATAAATTAGCAAAAATTCTGAGGAAGAGAAGAATTGATAATGGGTAAACCGTGTGGTGTCCCTGTTTTTTTCCTGGCTATTTTTTGCTGTCAAACTGTATAATGCTCCTCTCTGTCCATTTTTCCCAGTGGAAATCTTTTGGAAGAGAAGTATTTTGATATTTTCATTTGCATAAAATGCCTATCTTCATTTTCTTGAAAATATAAACTGAGGATGTTAACTTTTCCTTCACAAGATCAATCTATATGGATCTCTTATTATAAATACACAACCAGAAGAATAGCATTTGAAAACTTAGGAGCTACTGTTGATGTGTCAGCATCATAATTTCTGCTAATTTGAACATTAATTCCACAATTTTATTTTTAATTTCTGCTATTTTTTTTAATTTCTGTTAATTCTAAATTACAGTTTCATGATAAACCC
Organism: Athene noctua; assembly: GCF_965140245.1. Taxonomy (NCBI): domain Eukaryota; kingdom Metazoa; phylum Chordata; class Aves; order Strigiformes; family Strigidae; genus Athene; species Athene noctua. The sequence continues at coordinate 220,538,585 of NC_134037.1, forward strand.
AGATGTTGTGTACAGGCTTGGAACTCAGCTGCTGTGTCTGCTTTACCGTAATTTAACATCTCTTTCTGTCTTCCAGAGCCTTAACGCTTTCCTCACCAGAAGTTCGTTTCCACATGGACAGTGAAACTCATGATCCTATTGATCTGCAGACTAAGGAGCTCAAGTATGTGCTTTATTTTCCTCAAATAGTTAATTCGGGGCAGGGATAGCATTAAAGACATGTTTAAGTAGCAACATAATAGTGCAGGCCAATCACAGAATTAGAGAACAATCTGAGTTGGAAGGGACTTCCAAAGATCATCTAGTCCAAAGCTCCTTCCATGGGCAGGAACACCTTTCACTAGATCAGGTTGCTCAAAGCCTCGTCCAGCCTGGCCTTGGACACTTCCAGTGATGGGGCATCCACCACTTCTCTGGGCAAGCTGATCCTAGAAAAGAGAACTCCCCTGTATTCTACTGCACTATTTATGAAGCAGGTTTTGAACTTATGCTTCATATGTTAATTTCAGTCCTTACTACCATTTCGAAGGATCACTAAGGTCCAAACTCTACATCCCACTGGCTTCTCTGATACTCTTCTACTGGTATTAACAAAGGAGAGAAAGTAGAGCTTAGAGCTACAGATTACTGAAACCTTAACATGTGCAAAGTAATACATATAATCTTACTGAGTTCTAGAAATGCAGCTACTGATTCAGTTTTTGAAGATAAAATACTTTCATACTACTAAGCGTAGATTTTAGCACAGAAACTTCAGTATGTATACTGTCATGACACCATGTTATGGCGCGCAACATGTTGCTTTCAAACAATATGCACAATATTTGAAAGGTACTCTTAGGAAGAATCAAGAGGCTTATCTGTTGGTCTTTTGGAGCATTTTTCTTAATTTGTTATTCTAGAATATTTCAGGTTTTTTTCTTCTGACTCAGTATTTTAAATATTATGGGTTTAGTCTTAAAAAGGTTGGCCTAATTGTCTAAGTGTTCAAAACTAGTAGATAATGTTGTATAATATTGTTACAATGGTGGAATGTTTCTTCATTAGACACTCAAAGTAAATATATAGTTTAATGCTTTTCTAACAATATAAAATATTTTATGTTGATAGAGAAACAAATTCCATGGTTGAAGAGTTCATGTTGCTTGCCAATGTCTCTGTAGCACAAAAAATTTACGAAGAGTTCCCAGAGTTTGCCTTGCTCCGGAAACACCCTGCTCCTCCCCCATCAAATTATGACATCCTAGTGAAGGCTGCAAAGTCTAAGGCAAGTTTTTACCATGCTAATTAAGTTAATTAACTGTAAAAAAAAAAAATGTTTTCTCTTGGGCCATTTACCCAAGAAAAAGGGTTGGAAAGCAGTATTTTGAAAGTGTATCAGCTACACTTTGAAACTGCTGGTACTTCTAGCAAGATAACTGTACCTCTAGATGAAAGGAAGAATCTTGAGCTTTTAAAACACTTTCTTAGGTAAAGAAAGCAAGTCAGTCTTTAAGAGTTTAGTATTGTTAACTCTTGTGTGATGTGACTGTTTCTCGTCTCCAAGCCAGGAGTGAGTTTTGAGCCAGTTTTTGGATTCAGATCATGTAAGTTATTGATGTAGTTAAAAATTGGTCAGTCACATCAAATGACATCTCTCTTAAAGTCAGGAAGTGAAAAAATGTGTTCATATGTGTTTATAGTTTCCATCCTCTCCTTAGAGCAGCTAGATGTTAATTTAGCGTGATTTAATTAATAAATCTGAATTTTCTAGTCATTGTGATGTGCATTCATATTTCCTTTCCCTTCAAGTCTTTCTGCCCTACCCCCCCTTTTTTTTCCCTAGGGGCAAGAGAGAAACTCCCAAATTCTACCAGTGTAAGATTAATAGACTAGCCCAAACCCAGCCCATTTTGTTTTCCACTTCTGTAAAATTGGAATAATGATAATGATTTCATTTGTATTTTGAAAATTATTTTTAAACTACCATTTTATTTGGAAACCTAAATTCCTGTGCATAGTGTCCAGGTTCAGCTAGGATAGGGTTAAGTTTCCCCAGGAGGAAGAGGGAAGGGATCTCCAGCCAGGTTATTCAGGGTTATTCATACCATGCTGACATCAGGTCCAGCACGGCAGCACGGGAACTTTTTCCTTTGTGGCTTTGGTGTGGGGAGCATCGTGAGCAAGCTGTCTGTAACCATTGCGGTATTTCTCTGTATATCTTTTGTCCTGTTTACTGTTATTGCTGTTTATTATTATTATCATTGCTGCTGTTGTTGTTCAGATTGCTTATTACACTGTTGTATTAAATTTCTTCTTATTTTAACCCGGGGTTTGTGCCCTATTTGTGTCCGAGGGTGGGGGAGGGACAATGGCAGCGTGGTCTCTGGTCCCGGCAGGGCTTAAAACCATCACAACAGACAAACATTCATTTAGTCAACCGAAGTGGCTTTTCACTACTCTGACACAGCCATCACAATTGGGTATTAATATGCTATATTTTTGTAACACTTTTTAAAATACACAATTATTTTACCATAATACATCTCTAGATCATATTTTGTTGTCAGTGGTGTACATGAAGGAAATACCATTCAACTGATCATGTGATGAAACTTACTTTGTGTGACTGGAAGTTAAAAATGCATGATGTATTTTCACACTATCTGAATTTTTATCAGGGAACGTCATACAGTACTAGTTTTACAAATCACTTTGCCAAGTATAAGTTTTAATAATTTTGTAGAGGAAGTACAAGGTCAGGTACTGCTTATGTTGTGCTTGGATGAGAATCTTCGTGTGGCATAAATACTTTTATTTTTTTTCATACCTCTTCTGATTGATTTTTCCATCCTTCGTTTGCATAAAAGGAAATAAACAACTTGTTAGCATAAAATGTTTCTTAGTTCTGAGTGGATGTCTTTTTTGAATTCCTAGGCTACTGACTTGGCTTTTCATTTTTTGAATAGAGCACTAGTAATAATGAGGGACCTGTGCATGGATGGATTTTTTGTTTTGTAACAGTTGCATTCCGTTAGGTTATTAGGTGTGACATCTGTTCCAGTTGCTAAGATTAGCTGTTAAATTTCTTATACTCTGTTAATATTTGCTAGTAATACCTGACTTTTTTTATTTCTTTCTTCCCTCCTGTCAGAATTTGGAAATTAAGACAGATTCAGCAAAGGCTTTAGCTGACTCATTAGACAAAGCCGGCTGTTCTACGTTTCCCTATCTAAATACACTGTTGCGAATTTTGGCCACTCGCTGCATGATGCAAGCTGTTTATTTCTGCTCTGGAATGGATAATGATTTTCATCACTATGGTTTAGCCTCACCTATTTATACCCACTTTACCTCACCTATTAGAAGGTATTTTTATTTTATGAAAGTTTCAGATAACAACAATATGTGATTTATTTGTGAAGAAATTCCATTTTTAATTGTGGTGTTGTCCATTTAAAACAAAATACTGTTTCTGTTCAGCTTTAGATTTCAATTGAAACAGCAGTGGCTTTAGATGGTGATCTGTCTTCATGTAAGCTCCCAGGTTAATTCTCTATGACTTCTAAGGTCTAATAAAATGTTTTAAAATGACTGATAAAATTAAGAGAAATGCATCCCTAATGCGTATCTCTGGCATAGAAATGTACTTTGGGATCAGTTAGCATTATAGAAGTCAACCAGAGACTGAGGTAGTTTGGCCAGTCATTTTTCAGGTGGAAGCTGTGTTAAAAAGTTTTGAGCATATAAAAACATTGCTAAATTTGAAACTTGCTACTGTAGCTCTTGCACTGTAATGAAATTGTAACTCTTGGAAAATGAGGGGGTGTTTTTCTTTTAACCAAGATATAAATTTTGAGGAAAATAATTCATCATATTTTGTTCCTTAGAAACTTTTTAAGTGAAATGTCTTACAGGTGTATTAAAATTCCTCTGCATTTGTGTGGATAACTTGTGGAGCTTCTAGGAGTCCCAACAGTAAATTTTAGTTTGCTAACAGATGTGTGACAAAGTTCCTGGCTGAAATTCTAATAAAAGTTATGTAACAATAAGTTCAAGTGCGATGATGCTTTGCAGATCAATGGCACTGAAATACCATTCTATGCTAAATTTGTCTAGTTCATCAGAAGGAGAAGAGGAGTGGCTTAAGCTGCCATGGCAAAATATCATTCTTCAATAGAAAAATAAAATTTAGTTTCTTCTTTGTAAACATTCAACAATACAGGCTCTCTTGGTAGAATTTAGTAAAGAATTTATAATAGAAAATAGCATAATACATTCTGCAGAGCCAGAATGAATTTTTGATCAGCAAAGAAAGCGATTCTGAATTCATACAGTGAGTTACCATCATTATTACAAAATCTTTTTGATCTATAAGATTCATAAAAACAAAATTATATTTAGAATTAAAAAAAAAAAGTATGTTTTGGTATGTCATAAAATCTTATCTTTTCAGGTATGCTGACATTATAGTACATCGACTTTTGGCAGTGGCCATCGGAGCAGACAGTACTTACCCAGAACTTACAGATAAACATAAACTAGCGGATATGTGTAAAAATCTCAATTACCGACATAAAATGGCTCAGTACGCACAAAGAGCATCTGTTGCATTCCATACACAGGTAAGTAGTTTTGAAATATGAGGATTAACTATGGACAATTCATGTTGATTTTGAAGGAAGGGAGGGAACATTTAGGGCAAAACCAAGCAAGTCTGCAGGAATGATTAAGAATAAAGGCTGCTCCTGTGAGGAAAGGTGTCAGCATTGCATAGCTGGTTCTGAAAACATTAGAATAATGGCATTTTGAGGATTCTTTTTACTACTTTTTTATAAATGCGATGAATGCTTAATAGTATAGTATGTTATAAACCATTCATGGGATTTTTTTTAATCTTCTTTTGTTACATGGTGTGTAATTGTCACTAAGCATAGATTTGTATTTAAATGTTTTTATTTTTTTAAGCCAGTATACTTGCAATCCAAAAGAGAACATTCTTGTGCCTTTTTTTTTTCTTATCCATGTATTTTACTTTTGTTACAGCTGTTCTTCAAAAACAAAGGAGTAGTGAATGAAGATGCATATATATTATTTGTAAGAAAAAATGCAGTTGTGGTTCTAATTCCCAAGTATGGGTTAGAAGGAACAGTCTTCTTCGAAGAAAAAGGTAAACCAACACCAAGACTGGATTACAACAATGAGGTATGTTTTATAAGGTTTGTTCTTAAATGCCTTTATTTTTTTATTTGGTAAATGAGCAGAATGACTGTAATCTATTGTAGTTGGATTTAGAAGGGTAGGAGAGGCTTTTCTAAATGCAAGTTTATTAATCTGTAGTATACTGTGGGTTTTTTAAGTCCAAATAAACAGGTTCTGACAGAAATTGGTTTCTGTAATAGATACTACTACTATCTAATTATCAGAGTAAATACCACAAAAATGTATATACCACATTCTGAACACTAGGGACAGTAATTTGTGTTCATTTTTACTGACACATTAATAATTTCCTACAAAAATATTTTTATAAAACCATTGTAAGCAGTGAGTTTTTATACAAAATACAGTGAGTATTTATACAAAATTTGAACTTTCAGGTACCATCACTTACTGTGGAAGACACAACATTACATGTATTTGATAAAGTTAAAGTGAACATTATGTTAGATGCTTCCAACATCCAACATCAGAAAATTCGGATGGTATTGGTAGAACCAAAGGTAAGCTACAAGGTTTGTGACTCACAGAATCATATTATCCTTCAGTAATCCTAAAAAATCAGCATATGGTAAAATGGAAATTTAAGGCAGAAGAAAAAAAATATTTAGCAGCAGATGGTAGTGATTGCTCCATATCTGCTCTCAATAAAACACAGGTCTGCTTTCACTGGCTGTTGAAAAGAACAAGAGAGTTCTAAATTAAATTTTCCTTCTGGGCCCATCAGGGATATTTCCACTGATGGGAAAGGTGATGATTTGCTGAAGTAATATCTTTTGAATTTCACGGTTCTGTAATCAAATCTCCCTTTTGAAAATCTGCCAAAACTCAGTAGGATCTTCTTTTTGCTCCAGTAAATTACAGTGTAACTGTGATGGGTAGCTCAGAAGGAAACTCTGTATAATTGCTGGCTGTTAATGGCAGTCCTTTCTTACAACTTCCACAATATAAAAATTCTCTCTGGATAATGTTGTAAGAACTGTAATGTCCTAATAACTGTTTCTCTGGTCTTAAGACTTCAATTCTACCTGCTTAGTGCATCTGGGACGCTGGGATTTTCACATGGTCTTGCACATCAGGCCTGCTGAGTATTTTGCATGCTGTTACAAGGTTGTGTACTTTCATTAAGTTACGTTTGACTTTTGTGGTAAACAGATGATTGCAGTAATTCAGTATCCATAATTATTGAGGAAAAAGAAAACCCAAAATAAGCAAGAGTTCCTTGTTTATACAGTCAAACACTTATTTCTTTTTTCTGAGAAACCATCTGTTTCCAAACACATGTAACCATTCTGATCTTTGAGCAGAACCTGCAAGCTTGAGTTGAAGGCAATCCTCATGATTTTAAAAAATGGGATAATAAAATTTGTCGTAGAAAGTAACCTTGCATCCTGCTGTGCATTCACATGCTGAGCTGCCCACTGCTTGCACTCACCAGCTAGTGTTTGTCAGAGCTGCTGTCGTGGGCATAACTCAGGGACACTCCTGTTGCAGTGACACCAGTCCCCAACAGACATGCTTTGTTCATTGAAAATAGTCACAAAGTAAGGCTAATACAAGCTGATTTTTTTTTTTTCTTCTTTTCCCTTCCCCTTCCCTTCTTGTACTTAAATTTCTGTGAAGGTCCTTGTTCTGCAGTGAAGCCAATACTATAATTTTAGCTTATCCCTTGGTACAGGAACAGCCATACTGGTTAATCAGAAATACTTTGTCATCCTAAACATGTTACTAGTTAGTCCTCCATCCTGGTAAGGAATTAGTATATAGGAGTAAGATTTACATACAGTGATCATTCCCTTTGTGTCCATTCCAAGCTTCCAGCAATTTACAGCTTAAAATACTGTCTCACCCAGAGGTACATATCTTTGTGTTCAGTAGATAGAGTTTTGTTCTGTGAATTTGTTTAATCACTTCTTTTCCCAGCTTACACTTTTGACTCCCATAGTATCTTCTACCAGTGAGCTCCACTGTTCACCATGTATAAAAAAAGTACTTAACCTTCCACTTGTTTGAAGCATGATGCCTAGTACTACCACTTAATGACATACTATATTTCCTACACTGTGAAAAATAGTCTTTTATTCCTGTTCACCATTCCCCTGCCACTCAACTCCATATACTTCTGTTATCCACTATGTTGGTTCTTGCTTTTCTGGAAACTATTTCATATCTTTGATCTTCCTCATCACGTTCATGTTTTTGTAGCTGTTGTATGATTTCTTTGAGCTGGAACAGAAGCACATGCATGACTGTGAGTGTGCCATAGATCCATACAGGATCACACACATAAAGATCCATACCAGATTTTCTGTGTTGTGTTCTGTGGAAACAATTCGCATCATCTTTCTTTCCTTCTAGTATCAAGACTGGTTTTAAGCAGTGAGTTTATACACACCAACAGTTGCTAGCTGACGGTTTTACAGTTGCTTTTAGAACAGAACAGTGTTCTTACCAGTTTGTTCTAAACTTTTTTTTCATTATTATCATTCATAGCAGTTTTCTTGATGTTGGTCTTAATTTTCTTGAGTGCTTCAAATATACTCTGATTACCTGTTTTTCATGCCTGCTTTAGGCTTTTACTATTGTCAAGCCATCCATTGATGGAGAGGTAAGGAAGAATTCCCTGCCTCTCACTTTGAGAATTTTTATTATTGTTCTTCAGTCTTTTGGGCTTGTCTGTTTATCTTAATTTTGCACTTATTTCTTCATTTGGACAAGGTTTTCACTTAAAGGATGTCTGTTGACTTGTAATACTGACTTTAACTGTTCTCTTGAAATTCTATTGATAAATGGCATACTCTTACTCCTAAGTCTTTTTAAACTCCTATCTTGCTCCTGAAAGCATTTTACCTTTTTGCAATGCCCTTTAATAAAATCTTTGTTAAATTCCTTATTGGCGATGTAATGCATTTTAAGGTTTGGTGTTTTTAATTCTGCCATGGTGCTACATTTTGAGTGAGTATGCTAAAATCATTATTACAGGGATGGTTCTGTGGGTAACCTCTTGAGCAGGGTTCTTGGGCAAGAGTTGCTTCTCCCTTTTTGGTTAGAGAACCCCATGCCTACTTGCTCCAAGAAACTGACACCTAGAAACCTCTCTGTCTTGAGCCTTCTTGTGACATTTACTCATTGAAGATAATTTATTGTTAATGTGTTACCTGTTCTCACAGCCTCTCCACTACTCCTTTAGTATGTCATCATCATTGCCATCCTAATTAGCTGACCAAAAACACAGCCTTCCACTTAACAGCAGTGGGTTTAATTACAGCATACCTGCCTGTGTTACTCTAATACAACTAAATGACTCTTCTACTGGTGTATGCTGTTGTTGCTTTCACATAATTCGTAACCTGGTCTGAAAGGCCTTGTGATCAGCTTCCTTGCCATCAAGCTTCCACAGTGCCTGTTACTTTCCATAATGAGCCATAACCATTTGCACATAGATTTCAACTGTAGAGGAGTATTCATGGGTCTGATCTTGGTCCAGTTGTCCTATGAACCCTACTTAAATGAGCTGTATTTCATTGTAGCCTGCTTCACTCTTCTCTGCTTGAATGCCACTCATTTCCATATTCCCAAAGAAAGTGGAGCATACTTCTTGATGACCTTTCCTTTGGGACAAGTCATTCTCTGTAAGCATACAGGCTTTTCTCCATTCTTCTTGTTCCTTGCTTTAGAAGTCTGTTTTCCACTTATTTCAAAGTTTTTCCAGTTTCTAACAAAGCTCAATGCATTTTGCTATGCTATGTCCCCCCCTGACAGGGCCTCTGCTTGACAGGAGCAGCACTTCAGCAAACACTGCAGTGGTGATTGTTCCAAAGCCAAACTGAAAATCATTAGGTTAAGACCTCTTTTCACCTCTCATTCATACTCCGTGCCTTCCCATTTGCTTCAGCATGGCAGACAGCTGAAAAGCCAGCATTGACTGTTGCAAAAAACCTGCTGGCAAGTTTGAAGGGCTTTTGCTTGGATTACCCTTAGCTTTTTCCAGCTTTTACTTGAGCATTCAATTGTGATTGTTACATGATGGTAGACACTGTTAGATGACTAACAATTTTCTAATGTTGACATAGTGTTTGTAAAAGGTCCATACAAGTAAACAGAAGTTTTATCAGGATAGTATAAGCTAAAATTAAGCATTGACTCCTAATTCTTTTCTTACTGTAGATACTGGAAAATGATGTGCCTGCAAACCTGTCTACAGAGATAAGCAGCAAGAACGAACCACAGAAGAAGAAAAAGAAGCTATAAAAATAGCTGAATAATAGGAAGTCACACATGAATTATTTGTGTTTAGGTATTTTTTTCCCTAGGGGCAAAATGCTACAGTGTTTTTTTTTTTACTTTAATACACATTTTAATAATTTGTAAAACTGGCTTTTTTAAAAAAATATATGTATGCAGAAGAAAAGTTTTAAAATAAAGTATGTCTACAGTTTCATCTTGTGGGTGAAAATAAATAGTTTGGGGTTTTTTTGAACAGCTTTAAGTCTTGCCCAGCTCTTGCATAAAGTCAGTCCCTTCAGTACTGCAGAACTGAAAGAAGTAGTTGTGCTAGTTAGTGGTCTTAAGTGCTAACAATTTACTCTTGAAACCTAAATTCCACAGACCCAAACTTTCTTCTGGGAAAATTCTCTTTCAGACCAGATTAGCTGTGTATATATGCACACATTATTAGAGGTGGAGAGAGAAACCATACCACAGAAGTGCATTTGTCTTGGCTGTTTAGGCAATTTAAAATCATTGCTTAACCTCTGATCAACTGCCTTAAAAATTAATGGAAACCATCAGTTTTATTTGTATTAATTACACATATAAAAATTCACAAGTAGCAAGAAGTTTTGCAGTGATCATTCCAGCTTGTAGTGCCAGGATGCTGCTGAGTTGGAATTCTTAAAAAAGCCTCAAGTGTTTTGTGCATTGAACTGCATTGTTACAGTCAAGCTCCATCACCTGCCTCTGTTGCCATAAAACATGGTTTAAGTGCTGTGAGGACTGAAGTAATTTTAAGTGTGCTCCTAGACTCAGTGCTGAACTCCCACCACAGGGACTTGGAGGTGGTTGCTACTCAATTCTGTCAAGTTCACTTCAGTAAAACTATCTTCTCAAGTGCTGGGGCTTAGAGTAGTTTCTAGAGACCAGTTCCATTGGTGCCAATTTCTAGCTCTTGAAGCCAAGAAACTGCAATCCCACATACTAGAGGTGTGTCTCAGATCCTTCTTTGAAGAGTTACAGCTCACAAAGTTCCACACTAGTCACTTATCAGTGGTTTCCTTAGGTAATGAGTAGGACACAGTTGATCAACACATGGTTGTCACTTAAGTCATATTGACTCAGGTCCCTGTCTGCTGTTAATGTAAAGGATTTGATCAGATTTATAAAGTACATACTTAAAATAAAAAGCATCAAAGGGAGACATGTTTAACCAACTGTAATAGAAAACTCCACCTCAGACATTTGAATCCTGTCATCACTACTCTAAAAGGCTTTGGAAACTTTTAACAATACAATTTTGTTTCAGTAAAAGTGTTCAGAGCACTGGAACTATTCTCTAATAGAAAATTCTAGCACTTCTAATTCAGCACTATATTATAGTAACTGAACCCATTTTTTTCACTATATCTGAGAGCACAAAAGCCTGCCAAGCTCCTTGCCTGCTCTCCTTCCCTGTTCCCCACAGCCCCCCACCTAAACAATAGACATACACGTGCCTCTGGCAGCACTCCCATGAGAGATGCTATGAACTAGCAAAAAAAATTTCAAACATTTTAGGTATAAAAAATTTTTTATTCTGTTTCACTACTCAGTTTACAGCAACACATGTTAAAAAGACTCTCATTAAAGCTACCTAAATTAATGTAAACAATGACCATTTTGTGCAATGTGTGCCAACCAATGCAAGTACAGCCAGAGAAGCCGAATGGTCAAATGATTTCCACAATAATTTGCACAGTATGTTTCTTCTACAAAACAATTTCACAAACATAATAAAAATAGGCATTTTATCATAAAATAAATAATTTCCATCTAAATTGAAGACTATAAGACAGGACAGAAAATACAGGCAATCCATCTGGGGTGATCATTAATTCTCACATTCACTCATTCTGCTGTTACTTTTCCCTTACATTTAAGGAAATACCTATACAGGGTGCAATTAAATATTAGTGATTGTTTTTTATTTGAAAATACTATGAAAGTCTCTGGTCACTGAACCTATCATGAATAATAAAAAATTTTATTAACACCACCCCACCCCCCCCAATCTTAATTATACATATCATGTCAAACAGTTCAGAAACAGATCCTAATTTGGACCACCCTGCTTCTCATATTCACCTTTACATTAACATTACTACTATTTTAGTAATCACACTTGCAAAAATAAATCCTTTGTATAAACCAGAAATCTGAAATTCACACTTTCAATTGATTATTGTTAAAGAGAATTATCATGAGAAACAGAACGATGCAAGGTTGTAACTTTTAAATCTCAGACAAATTGTCTTGCTTTTGAGCTGCAAACCTTAACAAGCTAAAGATAAGAACATTTTGAATGCCATATTCCATAAACTCATTTTCCAGAAATCTGTTCATTCTCTACTTTAGCAAAATTCATCCCCAAAGTTACCAATTCAGTGTATTTCCAGCTTTTAATACAGCACTGTTTCAAGATCATGAAGTACATAATTGAGGACGTTAGATTCAATTACTGTCCATCCAAAGTGTTACAGAAATACTGATTAAATTGTTATGGAAGTAAAAATCATGCATGTTGTCACCTTTCTGGTTAGAAATCTGAAGTAATTTTTAAAAATTATTTCTGCAATGTGAAAACTAAAACCAAATTATGCTTTATTGATGGTATAGAAGTTTCCCTTTTTAAGTATATTTTTCAGAAAGCCTTCACGGGTGAATTACTAATGAAAATATTTCAAGGACTGTTTCTATCCATACAAGGCTTGCACACAAGTCTCAGGTCTAGCACATTGCTTTTTAATGCCATGCCATTCTGTTCATACCAAACCCTTTTGAGATTTTTTAAAAAATATTGTCCATTGCCTTCAAATTTAGGTCTGACCAACCATTTCAGGCTTAGTGTAACAATAGCTACTCATCAGCCACAGTTTATCACTTTGGTATGAGCTTTTCTATGGGCTGTAGAATAGAATAGGAAGGAAGCAGAACTTGCATCCCATATCCTACCACTGGATATCCTATACGGATATGGATTTTTCTTTTTGATGAATCCAACAAATCTTACTTCAGAGCTCTACAAACACAGAGCCCTGAAATGTGAGAATTTCCCTAATCTCTTCTTCCCTCTTGGTCACTGGGGCTAGAAAATTACTGGATTTTTTTTTCCCCGTTCACATTTATAAATTCCATGAGGTTCAAATTTAACCACATCTGATTTGATTAGGCAAAGGGAATTCTAGGCTTACAGACCTGCCCTGTTCCATTACTTTTGTTCATTGATGGTTTTCTTGAAAACAGAGGTTTTTGTTTATATTAATACCTTTTGCAGTAAGTGGCATGCAAAAGTTAATTTCTAAATGTTTATCTAAGTATTTTGGTAATTTCTGTAAGCCACATAGTACTGGGAATTAAGATAAGAGCAAAATAAAATGTAATGGTTTACTGTAGTAGAAGAAAGGCTGCACCATTCTCGTAATGATGTACTGAGACCAATTAACCTTATTGCACCTTCTTATGTTCCTTTGAAAGTGTACTGGAGCATCAATTTGGACACAAATGTTCTCAGGAGACACTGTCAGGTCAGTGTCTGACACCTGACAGTGTCACTGTCAGGTGATCAAGATAAGTACTAATAAAACTACTGAAGTAAACAACACTGGAATTTAATTTTAAAGTAACCAATAGTACATTTTACTTAAGTACATGGTAAAACTAACTGATGGATATGCAGTTTTCAGTCAAATCAAGGAAAAAACTTTACCAAAAAATAGCTAAAAGGCTTATTTTGACATAAAGCTTGTTTTATTATGACAATGAGACTTTTTTGAAATTGTGGAAAAGTATGTAATTTCTGTAACTAGAGTGGAGTTTTCAGGCAGCTGTTAATTGAGTTTCCCTTGTGAAAAGGACTAGCCTGGTACTAAAAATCAAAGTAGCCATTTTTAACAGTTTGCGGTCCACTATAAAACATACACGTATTCCAGGGACACATTTCTGGAACACTAGTTTTATCCTTTCCTCATGAAAGTCACAGCTGAGTTTTACCACTGTTACTTTAGTCTGATACTGACACTCACCCCTCTCCTGTTACTCCAGCCCTGCTCTGATCAGACCCCCAGCAATGCATTTCTGTCCAGTCTCTTTCTTGGTGCCAGTATTCCTGAAGTCACACAATAAATCTGATCAGGGAAAAGTCATCCTAATCAAAACTAATACTACTTTCCTTTTTCTGTCCCCCAAAGAAAAGTTTCCCTTGTGGCTTTAGGAGTTGTGTCTTAAAATGTAGGTGTTTTTGGAGTTACATTGGCTCCTATGCAAGTTACCCTAGGTTTGCTCAGTCTAACTGAAACACTTCTCTTGAAGCTGAAGTTATGTCCAAACTTTCAAAACAAGGCTTCTCACAGAATCTACCCTAATCACAGAAGGAACACAGTTCTGAAAAAACAGTATGGTTTCTTTGTACCAAGTCTAGCTGCCTTAATTTTTAAAAGGATCACTTAAGATAACAATGAATTTCTGAGTAAGACCTGAAAAACCCCACATTATTAAAAATCTCCCCTAATATATACCAATTTATTACATTTGCATTAAAAAGGCAAAATAGTATGTATAATCCAGGTAATTGAGGTCATATATATAAAAATTTATTAGACAACAAAATTTAAGTTCTCTGTAAGAAAACTACATACCATTTTTGTGAAATCCCTGAACTTGATTTTCATTTTTATGTTTCCAGGCAGAAACGTTGCAAGTTGCATTTTGACCAAATACTGCAGTATGTGGTTTTGCTTTTTGGGAACAGGATTGCTTCTCTGGAGATTTTGCTCTCAGCAACTGATTGTCCTTATGGTTTAAAAGGGAACA